>NC_139346.1:32664414-33864414 GCF_055883805.1 Amblyomma maculatum | reverse complement strand
ATCACGTGGTATCAGTTTTTGAAACGTAGTATAAGTAATTCTGTAACGTGGAAGGAAATTCCGCGCTTTATTTTTCTTTTTAGCGCAAGAGGCAAGCAAGGCGCATGTTGCAAGCGCTAAATCAGCCGATCACGTGCTCTAATTACTTTATGAAGGCAAACTTTACCTTCCATATCTAGTGCGCAGTGTCAAGCATTTTGGTTCGCTCCATCGATCTCAAGAGTAATTAATTACCGTGTCGTTGGCGATTACTATTCCTTTTCTGCCGCATGCAGACCGAAGAATTGGTATGACGAGGTTTGAACGCGCGGACAGTTGGCATCACCAACAAACTTTGCATTGCATCGAAGAACCTGAGCGCTCCGCGCGCTTAATTTCACTTTTTCTTTGTTTCAAAATCAGACATTACAGCACCTCGTCGTCAATTCGAATTGTCTGTCAGCACTAACCAGCATATTGTGTCAGCAAAAAATGTTCATTAGTATATTTGGTAAATTACCTACCAAATTATAGTTTACATACTTACTGACGTCCACCGCTGCCACCCGTTCTTATATATATATATATATATATATATATATATATATATATATATATATATATATATATATATATATATATATAAGATATATATATATATATATATATATATATATATATATATATATATATATATATATATATATATATATATATGTTCTTTCTATTTGGAATCAGTGCTTATACCAGAAATTTTCAAGTGATAACTCATGTCAAGTTTTGTTTGGCGCTTCGCCTCCGTCACAGCCCCACCAACCTCCGTCTCCTTATAACTACAACCATCAGACCTTCAGGCTGGGCAGCTGCTGTTGCCCAGCCGAACAGAAATTGCTGGTCCAGTTATTAAGTAGTCGGTCAATTCCAACAAGTCTGCCAAATCTTTGCTTGTCACTATTACATTGTAGGTACCTTTGAACTTTGTAAGTGGTTTGTTACTTGGTTAATTGTGTAGTAATTTCTTTCGTTAGACGGCCACTCATTTACTTGGTCATCTCGTTGGAAGGAATTTCGTAGGATATTGCTTGTTTGCAACTGACTTCGTTATTTAGTCAGCCAGTTGGTCAGTAATTTGCTGTATTATTCAGTCGGTCGGTTATTTGGTCAGTTATTTGGATGGTTATTTCCACGGTCACTTATGATAGCTGTATTTTGGTCAACAGTATCGCTACTTATTCTTTCAGTTTATTCAAATGGTCATTACGTGCTGTGCTACTCAAGAGGAATAATTTCTGCAGTTGGTTTGTTAAATTGTGAATGATATTGTGCGCCAGTCAAATGAGCTATAGCGTGGCTGGTTAATTATACAGTACTCAGTTGATATGGTTAGGCAGGCTATTCAGTTTGATTGTTCTTTAGTTAATTAACGATTTAGTTGGTTAGTTGGTGCATAAGTTAGTCATTTTTGTAGTTAATTACTGATAAGATGGTTAATAGTTGATTGGTCAGTCATTAGGTGCGTTAGGGTTGCCTGGCCATTGGTTTCTTCGGTTATAGGTGGCTATCTGGCCAATTATTTGGTTGATTTGTAAGCCAGTAGACGAACTGATTAGTTGATGAATAATCTGGCTATTTATTCCGCCAGTGAGGTACTTAACTTGTTGTTAATGGATTAGTATTTGATTGTCAGTGAATAGGTTGGTTGGTTCGTCAGCCAGTTTAGTTACTGGTGTGTTAGTCGGTTAGTTTCTTGTTTCCTTCTTTGTTAGGCCGTGATGTTATAAGTTAATCCACTGGTTAGTTATGTTGTTAATTCGTTAGTCAGCAATTCAGTTAGTTGATCAGTCACTTGGTGGCTTATTGAGTTAGTTCGCAATCGGTCAGCGAATAACTATGTTGGTTACCAAGTCAATTATTTCGCACATTAGGTTCATCGCTTTATGCGGAGGCATGCAGTGTCCGCTTCAGATGTTGTGGAATGACAACAGTATTCATATTAAACGAGCAAGCCTTGCGCGAACTGAGCGGCAAATACGAAGAACACTGATGAGCTCGCGAAAGCTGGGCCACTTTAGAATAAGAATTGCGCTGAACTGTCTGCGCTTGCAATGCACCAAATATAACAGCAAAACGTTCTACTTAAATATTATGGTGTCGCAGCTGCCCATAGTGGAGAGCAAGGCTAAGTAAGCAGCTCTAGTGCATTCATAGCTGTATACTGTATGAGCGACAGCGGTAAGCACTGTGCACAGTGCTTTGTTTCCTGTAAGGTACCTTCATCTTGGCGCGGGGTGTACCTCGATCCCGATTCTAATGTCTCGTCCAATGGGAGGGTCAAAAACTGCGATATGGATGGCGCCTGATCTCGCTTCGAAGCGTATAGCACAGCTACAGACCAGATTTCAAATATTTCGCGGATTATCTACAGCAGGGCGCTCTTAAATAGGCTTCGCAGAAAAATAATGACAAAAAAAAAGAAAATACGAAAGCGTGATTTCTCTTAAAGATTTCTTCTACAGGGTTCAAAAGCGCAAGCCTTATCCTGCATTAAGAACGCTTCGTGATGAAAGCGATCGACGTGCGCCCCCCATCCGATTCGTCAAGCACTACAGTGTAGGAAGGCTCGTAACGAACGCCCACGACAATGCTGTCCATTTTTTTTTTATTTTAGCGCACATTGACTCTGTGTCTCTGGCTTGCAATGCTGATGTTTGTGCGGTGGCAAAAACAAAGCCTCATTCTGCAGGAATTCAGACTTCTTTTCTTTTTTTTTTTTTCGACTCTTGCCGTCAATACCGAAACGGGATCCGTTGTCACCGTTCCTTTTTCAGTGGCCGTAACAGCATAGCCTCAGCGATAAACATTAAATGGCTGTTTTCTCTTCATCACGCTGTTAGTCTGCAAAAACTATCAGCCATGGCTACACTGACATCTCACGTTTCGAACTTTTCTAGCATATAAACAGGTAGAAGGCGGCAATCTATCGGCAACAGTCTACTCCACTTTGTCCCAGTATCTCTTTGCGAGTACGAGGAAGAATTGGAATAATGGTATATATTAACAAGTCACTGGAACATCGCAGAGGAAGGCATCGGATCTCTTTCTACCTTCTGAGATTATATAAAAGGTAGATAAGTATAAACAGACGGGTGTTTTTCTGCACGCCTCGTTGAAATGCAACCGCTTGCAACGGCCGAAAGCCTTAGCCATGGAGTAACCGCGGCTGGCTCTCACGAGGCATGTCAACACTCCTAATTACGTCAAGGGACGAAACTATGCATACTTATATCCCGCGCATAGCCTGTAGCAGATGTATGCATAGCAGGTTTACGGTGATGTCGAGATGAGCCGTGGGGTCACGATATGTAAAGCACTGGCCCGAGGACTGTCATATATGCCGCATCGTAGGCCCTCAACAACGCTGCGCAGGATTGAAGTATAACAAACCCCAAAAAGTACTGAAACTTGCGGAATTCGACACAAAACAAAATTAATCGTTTATTTATAACAGGAGATATACGAGCTGATGCGCTCCTAAAAACATCAGAAATTAACAGAAATAACTGTTACCTATATGCTCTCATTCCCTGCTGTGACCATTTTCAATGGCTAACAATTGTATGGGCAGTATGCATTCTTGCTTTTTGATTTTTCACTTTATCATAAAACTGCAAAGTTTTCTCCGCTGGGAGAAGCCGCTTAAGGCGAGAGGTCTCACTGAATGCGGGAACTCTAATTTGTAACGCTGCGTGACCCTCTTTTTTCTATTCCGCCGCGGTGCATCAGCAGTTAGGGCGCTTGACTACGGAACCCGTGAGGCGGATTGAAACCCGGTCGCAGCGGCCGCTTTTAAATAGAAGCGGATAAAGTCAGGCGCCTCTGTTTGCTGTGTGATGTCAGTGCACGTTAAAGAACCCCAGTCGGTGGAAACTTCCGGAGCCCTCCACTACGTCGTTCCACACAGACCGAGTCTCTTTGGCACGTTAACCTCATAAATCAAACCTCTTTTTCTCCTTGTAAAGCGCAAGGAATAGCCACCCATTAAAATCAGTTTGTGCAAGTTATGTAGAGTTACGTAGAGAGTGATGGCTGGAAACTGAACAGGCACATCTTGCCTAAACACATGCATCACTTTTAGCGCTCTCGAGACTTAGGGGAGGTTGAGCGGGCCCATGCCGTCAACGGATGTTTAGCTTAATTATATTCGTTAAAAACCAGAACATATATCGGTATTTTCATAACTAATAAGCATTCACTGTTTATTATCCAGTCTCATTATGAATAGTTAAACAAGCTTGTGAGCGACCCTGTCACGCAATGCACCAAGCACATGGTTTGAATCGCAGGCCCAGGACTACATTATTCAATTATGCTGCAACCGAATCGGTCGTTTATTTAGTTCAGCACACTCACTCACGAAGCAAAGGCTGCTGCGAAACTAATAGCCGCTTTCATTTTATTGGGGCAGTGCTTTGCACCTGGTGCACTATTTTCGAAATCTGTCAGAACCGAACTAAATACACCATTTCCTCGTGAACGGAGTCCACACGTCGATGACTGTGGCTGGATATACATTAGTAACTGTAATATCTGAGGTTTTAGCGACCGCAATTAATTTCAAAGAACTAATAGATGTTGACAAACAGTTAGCTCACAAGGGCCAGTTAGCCATTGTTCACCTTTCAGTCACTTCTGGGTTAAATCAGATGCATGCGTCTTCCTAATAAAGAGACAGCAGAGCAGGTATGCGCCTCACACTCACCGAGCAGAAAAGAGCAGCGTTCACGTGGCCTCCACTCGGGCATGTACGGCGGCATGCTTGCGCAGGTAGGCCAGCCTGCGGAACCTCTTGGGGCAGCCGGGACAAGTGTACGGCCCCTCCTCGTCCTGTTGCGCAGTCCTCTGCTTGGCTTCAGCGGCCGCGGGTGATCCGGCCTCGCCGCGAGGCCGATGCCAGCGTCGGTGCGAGGCCAAGTTGGCCGGACAGTTGAACAGCTTGGCACAGTCCGGGCACCGATACTCGAGGTGCACGATGCGCGAGCACCGGTGCTGGGCGAGCGCGAACGCGTCGCCGAACCGCTGCCGGCACAAGCGACACACGTACGCGCCGATCTTGTTCTCGATCTTGGCCAACTCGGCGCGCGCCTCCTCGCTCACCACGACAGGGTTCAGCGCGGCCGGGATGTCGTAGTCAAGCTCTTCATCCAGCTCCAGGTCTTCGTCATCCTCGCTGTAGGGTCGGATGAAGGTTCCCGACACGGGAGACAGGGTGTCGTCGTCGAACAGCAGGCGACGTACAGCGGATTTGCCGTTGCTGTTGGTGGGTTCGCTGCCACCGCCATCTCCACTCTTGGAGTGCGGCGAAGGAGACGTGGCCGAGGAGTCTTTGTGGGCGCTCTTGCGGGGAGGGCTGACATGCAGAAGAGGTGGAGGACCTACAGGAGATGTCTTCTTCCTCTTGATGGCTTCCTGAGAGGACGGCGGAGGCGAGGAATGGTTGGGTTGCAGCAGCGCACTGGTTCGTAGCAGTAAGGACTCGCAGCTCTTGACAACCGGCGGAGAAGAAGCGATCCTCACGGCGTCTTCGTGGTCGGACGAAGAGGACGAATCCGACCGGTTGTCCTCGCCGTCAGAGTTGTGGCGCGTATAGCGCTGCAGCAGGAAGCCCCTGGGCATGCTGTCGCTTTGTAGTCTACTATGTCTCGTCGAATAAGAGATGATAACTGTTCGTCGGCGGAAAGTCTTATTCCGGAACTCAAGCTTTCTCCGTGAGTTCGGAATTTCGTTTTCGGCTCGAAAATTTCATTGTCACTCGAATACAGTATCGTATAATGGATATCCCAGTCAGCACGAGCTACTGAGACTGCGGCGCGGCTGCTGGAGAGAGCTGATCTCCGAATCTTGTCATCGTCCTGAAATGTGCCTGCTGTTATCGGCCTGCGTTATTTGTGGCCAGAGACACGTGGCGGTCGCAGCCTTCGCACTGACGACCCGCAGCTTTTGCGCACTCTTCAGTCCGCCGCTGTCAGAAGAGCCGCAGTCTCGTCCCGTAGCGTCACGGGCTCAGCACCGCCGGCCCGCAAGCCTGACGCGCCTGAGTGAACGGACGACGGGCAATGGGTCGCCGGCTCGTTTCGAAAAGGGCGGTGCGCCGCCAAGCGTCCGCCAGGCGTCGGCAGAATCGCTCTCGGAGCGCGCGCGTGCTCCCTCCTCCTCTCTACGCGGTGGTGAGAAGGGCATGGACTAAGGTAGGGGGCGGCAAACCTGGGCACAAAAGCTCCTCTCCGCACCACCGCTGCCAGCTGGCCGCCACCCGCTGTGGGGGCTGTGCGATCGGCCGGGACGATGTGGCGCCAGTTGGGGAACGCGATCGACGGCCGAACGGCTCCCCTTGTGAGGCGGTTTGTGCCTCATAATTTCACGGCCTGTCAAGCGTAGGGCGCCTAAGTGGCGGCATCTATTTATTTTGGCATGCTGCGTCTTGTTTTAATGATGTATTTGTGCGCACGCATAAGTACAACATACGCACAAGTTCGCATAATACGCATTTCAGCCCAGGATGTGTACTGAGGTACCAATAGAGTTCCCCATATGGTAGGAATTATAGCGATGTAAACTTATACAAATGAATTAGTTCTGAAAGATGACTGAAAAGGTCAGCAGACCATTACCCTCATCTTACATAAATTTGAAATACTCAAGGTTATCTGGAACAGCTGTTTAATATATCCCTGTTTATCAAGGAGCCATACGTTCATCAGATGTGACGAGGAAAATATCAAAAGTTAGGTTTCAATTAGGAATACTGTTTGTTGCAGTTGAACTAGCTATCATCGCTACGCAGTCTGGAATTTTATTTTACAGTCTTAGTGAAAAGAACGCAAATAAAACGTCCTAGACATCGCACGCAGTGGAAAGCTTAAGTAGGGCTAGGTCGGGTGCACTTATTCGATGGTAATATTTATTTAATCACGATAGTATGCAATTGTTTTTGTTTTTTCGACCTTCTAATCATATGTCCTTTATTATATAATTTCCCCTTATTGATCTACCCCCCAAAAATTCATTAGGCCTTCTTTGGTGTCGGTGGATCTTGACTCCTGCGTGTGTATCTGATATCGAGCCCCTCATTTCCCTATATTTGTTTTCTGAATTGCGAACATATATTGTGTGCCTCGTTTGCAGTGTAATAAGTACAAATTACAAACAACAAAACTATTATAATGCAAAAGTGAGATTTGTAGTTTCATAGCGTCTCGCCTGTGTGCGAGGTCAGCTCCATCAAGGCTCAAACGAAGACTCTTCCGTATAAGGACGACTTGAGGTTGATTCACGGGAACTTCAATTGCCTTTCTTCGGTTTCGCCATTTCTCATGCGACAGAACTGCTATTTATTTCCAGTTAGTTTTAAAAGGTCCGAAATGCATAAAAGTGCGTACTCAGTATTTCATATCTGTCTGAACGAAAATGACGGCTTCAAACACCAATCGCGCTTTCATTCCTCTATCCGCCGCGTATTTCACTTATTTTGCGTTCCGCCGACAATTCAAGCATATATATATATATATATATATATATATATATATATATATATATAAGGGCGCTCACACATTCTATCTGTCTTTCTTGTTGCTTTTGGATTCATCTAAATAATGCCCATTGATTTACAATTCAACACAGTTTTTATCGCCTTGCAGTGCATGAATCAGGTTGTTCTGGGCGGAACTTCATTCAGAGCCCTTTGCTTACTCTCTTCTGGAAGTGTGTAGCTGTGCTCTAGCGCAGCATCAAGCTCTTCTGCAGTGCTCGTGACCACCTGTTCGCTACCACTTGTAGTCAAGGTGACGAGATGAGCTTGCGGTGCCGTGTTAGTTTGAGCAAACAGAAGGGGTAAAAAAAAAACATTTGGTACGCAGCAAGCCCAAGTATAGTTTTATAATCTGACCAGATGTCGCATTAAATACCGATCCAATATTACTTTTCCGTTAGAGGCCCACTTGTCTGCAATGGCCCCTGTTGCTAGATGACGAAGACATGACTTTGAAGCGTCAGTAAGAAGCGGTTTAACCAGTAGCGCACTGGTGACCGAACGAACCAAAGCAATGGCAGAATGTTGCCGCCAGTGGTGAGCTTGTTAGTGTGATGAGTGGTGATGGCGATTGTCGAAGGTCGGGTCTGCTACCTTATGATTTCTTTGATTGACCGATCACCGATCTCGTCTCATGCTGCCGTCATGCTGACGTGACGTTGAAAGAAATGGATTAATGAACTGTTGTGTAATACGACTGCAGATTGCAAACATTTATGAAGGCTCTTTTAACTTCCAAGCACTCGATAAAATTCAGTTTCACATGCTACACCACCACGATGGCTCAGTGCGGTTAAGGAGAACATATTGCCGGGCTATGTGTGGTCTTACGTGTCATTCTCTGTCCATTGCTTTTTTTTTTCTTGCGCTAAAGTCTCCAGTCAGTGTGGTTAGTGCGCTGAGTGCTGAGCCAGTTCTCACTGCTGACTCTTTTTTTACTGAGAACAATAGCTCGATGGAATTTCACACTGTGTCCCTTCAAGATTTCAGCAATCTCGCATGAAATGAGTGCAATAAATGTGCAGTGAAACATAGAACGCTCCAGAAATTTGTAAAACGAATGTACTTTTTTTTCTGTTCTTCCCGTTGTGTCATATCCGACTTAGGGGCCAGGAAGAACTAGCAGTGCCCTGGGCTCTTCGCTTTCGGGGCCAGAGTCGCAATCACTCCACCACTATTTCGCTAGTTTATTTCTGTACTGGGTACTTCACATCCTACGGTATGAACTAGACTCCTCATAAACGTCATTACCTGAGAGTAAATGTTCTAAAAAGTCATTTTTCTGCGCTGCAGTAGCATAGCCACGTTATGATCGTTCTTCCATTCCCTCCACGAAGCTTACCTGACTGGCTAAAGCAGCTTACCTTTTACAAGAGTCAGAGACGGAACTCCCTCTCCAGAGGCATGCAAGAAACATGTTTTGTAGATCATAGGAGTTAACTGCTTACGTGTTCATGTTGTCTTTATATGCACTTGATTTTTTCGTAGCCAAAATTGTTGCTTGTTGTTCAAGAAGCTGGAAGCTTAGGCACTAATATATATTCTGAAAAGAAGCATTATTATGCTGACAAAAAGTCGCTTTCTTTTTTCTTTTTTTTAGAACTGCCCAGTGAGGAGCTCTTACTAGCTTCTGTCGATGCAGTTCTAGGCGTCTTTCCTCTCTTCTGCAGAAACAGTTGAAAGGATATCCGTGTCTGTAAAATGTCCTGATGTCCATGCTAAATAATTTACTGACTGTTATAATCTTTTAAACCTAGTTATACAGAAATTTAAGGAGGCGGATGAAGTTAAGAAGTTCGCAGGGGTCAAGTGGATGCAGCTAGCACAGAACCGGGTTAATTATAGAAATATGGGAGAGGCCTTCACCCTGCAGTGGGTTTAGTCAGGCTGATGATGATGATACAAAGCTAAGGCATATCGCTTGCTGACGACGTTGCAAGGTTCTCTGCGTAACGTTTCGAAACGCTTGTCTCACACAGAAGAGCGCAGGGCTATAACACTGAAAGCTTGGTAAAAAATAAAAAAGGAGTAAAAGAGACTCTTCTTTCCACCCTTGGAGTACAACTTCCGCTGTACCCCATCCTTTACTCCATTCAGGCATTTGAGGACGTATTATACCACCGCTTAATCAAAATTCTGAAATTATCGGTGTCTAGTGTGGTCCTCTCCTGAAGCATACTGAAGCAGGCTGCCTACACGTCTTAGCGCTGCGGCGGCGGCAGGTGGACTCGGCTACGGTAACTGGCCTCGAGCCCCAAAAACTCCACCCCCTCTCCGCAAGCACATCTTTCGCCCGCTATTTCACTCCATCACATTGTCCTTCTGATTCCTCATTCTCATAGCCAGTTTCCGTCGCCTCCATCACGCCAAACATTTGGCGGAGGTGGAGCGTCACCGGAATCGTCGTTCCGCACCCGTGCGAGTACTATCAGGTCACTCCGATTGGCCGACTCGGGCTATTAACCTTCATGTCATCTCGAGGTATTTTTCTGCACGAATATGCCAGCCAGGGTAACAAGATAACGGCTGAGCCGTTAATCATCGGTCTCGTATGATGCGGCGACAGCCCGAAATGGCATAACTCGTTGCCGCCTCACTCCTCGCATAGGCTCATGCCACGCAGGCATTCCCCCCTCGTTGCCCACCGTAACCGAGAGCACGCAAAGAAAGAGTTGAGGACAACCCCGGCTGAAAGGCTTAATTGCGGCAGTCTGGGTAGAATATCTTTTGCCTGTGAGGAAACTGGAGGTTATGCCACAAATGTTGTTTCGAATTTTAAAAGCATTGAAAACCACAGACCAAGCAAAATTTTCCAGCTTCTTCACCATCGCTCCGTTCTTCGTTCACTTGATCAAACTGTTTTGATACAGATAGTGTAATCAGTGCAATCACGTTGGTCATGGGCATAATCTCTTTAATAAACATCAGGTTTTTGGTTTTTGCAATTAATGCAACAAAATCGAAGTCCGCATAAGAAGCAAAAGGAGGTAAGAAATTTCCTGGCTCGATTAGTGACACGAAAATTAGGGATTGGTGAATAGGTATGTGACGCCGCAATATACATGACGTCAGCGAGCGCTGATTGGCATTGGCCGGCGAGGTGTGTGATGGGATGAAATCACGCGACATGGTCGATTTGGCAGCTGCACCGTCATATGATAGTTATCATAAACATGGCGGAGAACTGGTTGGGCCACTAGGGTATATGACGTCATGAGACCGCGCGACATCGCCTAGAGCAGCAGCGGGCTTGGTGGCAGCTCACAAGTGCGCATGATAGCGCGCAGATATGTCCAGAGACATCTCTACACCAGAACTTCTTTTCGGGCGAGTTGGTGGATCTCTAATTTAGGGAACCCAACAGCACAAAGGCATGCAAGCACAATTCGGAAGCGAACACTACGCGACACAAGCGCTGTGTCACATTGTCTTCTCTTCTCTCTTGTGCTTGCATGCATTGGCGCTGTTGGGTTCCCTAAAGATATCTCTGAGTTGGAATGAAGACCGAATCAAAACCGCCTATGTCTACCGAAGGAGAAAAACAACCCGACTTCACTAGTTGGGATTTATACCCTGGTTTAAATGCTTAAATATAAAAAAGAATAGTAAACCGTGACGGCAGCACACCGGGCAGACAGGATGGAGACAGACCTGAAGCAGCTATGTTGACATTCTAAGGGTACTGCATGCCACTCTTAAGCACACTCAAGCGTCCCCACAATGTTTAATACAGGTTCCATGCTGAAAGGCAAGGAAAGCATTGACCGGTGACGGAAAAGTACCCATTTTTAAAGCGAAAGCCTTTCTAGGCTCAGGGTTAATATCTCGCCTCTGCGAGATGTGTCCTCGAGATTCCGCGATATATGTCAGTGATTCTGTGAGTTCCGCGAGATGTGTGAGTGAAGCGTCCAAATAGGTTCTAACGTTACGTGATTTCTCCTGTATGGACGTCGCAATGGATTCTGACGACGAATGCAAAGAAAATAAAGAAATAAAATTATAACGAGTACACAAACACGCAAACTAGAGGAAGAAGAAAAGAGTTTGACAGAAGAGGAAGAAGAGAAGGAGGAGGACAGGCTTTTGCCACTGAACTCTCTTAACCGAAGATAAGCGCACTCCTGAAATTTTTTTCTTATTTCGAAACTCTGAATAATAAGTTTAAACAAAAACGAAATATGTCTGCGTAGCCAAACATAAACGGAATCTGGGAGACTCGAACCAAAACTGCAGCATTAGCCGACAGTTTGGCAGTTTGGTGAGTGAAAAGGCGCATGTTGAATTTTCAACATTAACAGTTATTGTAGATAATGAAATTAAAGGAATGATTTATTTTGGGACGACTTGAAAAAGCCCCGATTCGTTTTACAAATTTGAAATTATGACACCCTACCACGTACTATAACAGGCAGCTGGAGAACTTCTCTAGGTCACTGTCCGCGACGAAGAAACAAAATTGAGTGTTTCTTCCACCTTCTGGCCTCAATCCGGAGTTCAAAATGACCTCTCAAGTTTTGTAGATCATTCAACTGCAATACTTCAATCACCAGTTGGGGCAAGAAAGAAATGTGCCGCACCACGTCCAACCAAACGCCTTCACAGTCATCGCCAAAGCCACTCCTGGTTGATCCCTTCCTCACTGATGACCAGCTCCTTCAACCACGCCGCATGCAGTGCTACTAACCTTGAAAAGCGGAGGTATATTGCGTTCACTTGCGTTCTTACTTTTACCTTTTCCAAAGTGACTAGAGAAACATAACGTAATTTCTCGGACTTTGCTTCCTTCACCTAAAGCAAGCTTTTCTGTAGAGCCAGCTTGTTGTGCAAAAAAGACCACCTCCAAAAACAAATTAGCAATTTTCGCAGGGGATTGCGACACTTTCGCAATCGTCTATAAAAAATAATAAAACAGGCAGGTTTTAATCCCGCTTAAACCGCTTAATCTCCACGAGAAAGTGCTGTCTAGTATGGTTCGGCATGGTTTTGCCATTGCGGTTTAGCATTGAGACTGGCCCATAAGAAGCGTCCTTACAGCACGTGTTAGGCTTTAAATTCACGAATGTGTTATTATGAGCAGTGAAGTAGTTCGAAAACGTGTTTCTACTACGCTGGCTGCGTTGGGGCATCGTATTAGCCATGGCTGCGTAAGGCGTCACAGCCGCTGTGGAAATTTTTGCTGCTCTGATAACCACCGCAATTCTTTAGCGCTGAAGACAGCAGATGAGTCTGAGGCGCTCTTTCTCATGAAATTCTGCGCAAAGGGATATATATAACACCTTACGTTGCCTCATTGTCTGCAAAATATATATATATATATATATATATATATATATATATATATATATATATATATATATATATATATATATATATATATATATATATATATATATAGCTTATTTCGCCAAACCGGCCCTTGGAATCAGCGCTTAGTTGCATATAATAAAACAAACATATATGAGAACAAATGAGAATATAGATGAGTGGCACTTTTGTGTTATGTTAGTTTTTTCCGATTAAGAATTTAATCAGTTGTGAGATATTTTTTTCCTTTTAGTAATATTTCGTGATTAAAATAGTTTGGCTTATTGTCAGGCGGAGCTAGCAATAATAATAATATTATTATTATTATTATTATTAATCAATATTAATCATCATTTTTATGTGCCATGACTGAGAATAATTTGGTTTCATTACTTAAACACTATTATTCACCCGAAAAAGTACAAAATGAAAATATGACTTGTTTAACAGCAAGAGGACAAGCTGACTGAAAACAACGGAAGAGAATAAAAGCAAAGGTTAGTGAGTGAGTGAGTGAGTGAGTGAGTGAGTGAGTGAGTGAGTGAGTGAGTGAGTGAGTGAGTGAGTGAGTGAGTGAGTGAGTGAGTGAGTGAGTGAGTGAGTGAGTGAGTGAGTGAGGGAGTGAGTGAGTGAGTGAGTGAGTGAGTGAGTGAGTGAGTGAGTGAGTGAGTGAGTGAGTGAGTGAGTGAGTGAGTGAGTGAGTGAGTGAGTGAGTGAGTGAGTGAGTGAGTGAGTGAGTGAGTGAGTGCTGCACATATTCCTATTACGCCATTTCGTTTAGAGCGTGATCGCTCTTCCACGAGCTATAACCGGCCCACCACGTCGGTTCGTCGCAAAATTGGCAGTCTCGACCAGTTTGGACATTGCTATTATATTAGGAGAGAAATCAGGATCCATCCTCAGCTGAGTTTAATCCGCGGAGACACGTTCGTACAATCAGGATGTGAAACCGGAGTTCTTTCGGGTTTGGTTCGGGTTTGGATTCACGCCTTTCGGTTTCAGTTTCGGCTGCGGAGACCCATTCCATTCCGGTTCGAACCGGTTCGGGCAGGGTCGAACCAGTTAAAAAGGGTTCAAACGGGTTCAGAAATAAGAAAAAATTAAGGGCTATGTTTTTTTTAATCCGCATTTTTAATACTGAGTTTTCTTTCCTGCTCTATTATATAACAAAAGCAAGAATATTAATGTAGTAGCCCGTATATTGTCTTTGTCGTCAGATGTGATGGGCTCCAGTTGGATGTACAGACCTCAGCTAACCGGCGATTAGAGTAATATTGAAGGAAATAATTATTATTTTCATTGGCGCATAACCAACTAAAACTATTGTGTGCCAAAAGTTAAAAAAAAAATAAGTGCTTCCTGCTGCGCTTTTCAGGTACAATAATTTCATATATTTTTAGTTTAAAGCGAAACCTCGTCTCGTACATGTACAACAATATTTCTTTCGCCTCCCACTAAATGAATTTGGAATAGATCTAGGTCGAACGAAGCACGCACTCGAAGACTAGCGATGAATATGGCATATGTGTGACTATATTTATATCGCACAACACACGGATGCCTTTCCATTTAGCGTTTCTATAGAGGTGAAACGCAAAGGCACCAGTGAGTTGTGGCGCAAAGGCGCTCACAAAAGTCCCCTCGGACACGTATTGGGGTTGGAGTCATTATCGTATTTGCCGGAGAACCGGATTAATACGACCACCGTCTTGTTTCGCGCCATAGCCGCCTGCATAGGAGCGCTATATAATTCCTTCTGTAACCACTTTGATGTAGACTGTTATGTTAATTTACAAGCATGACATGACATCGTGTCTGCTCGCAAATATTTCATGTGCTCAGTAAATGCTGCCAACTTTTTATTTGGCAGCCCAGAAAGACCGAAGGAAGAGGACATTATCCAGGGTTGTTGAAGTCATCCGAGTTCAGTGACAAGACAGGATATACTTTGGTGCAGAAAATGCTCTATCGACGCGGACTTAAGTAGATGGCGCTACTGTAGCTAGAGGACGCAGTTCTGAATGCCGCAACTTCACCTCCTTCCAAAATTTGAAAACACTCGAGTTTTTGCTTTATGGGAACCTTTCGAAATGCGTAGATATGGCTCTGTACTTCAATTCTGAGAGAATTGCCGCTGTCTCCGGTTCTTTGAAGGCAGTCTTCTTCTCTTGCCATATGAAACGCTTCAAGCTCATTCTCAGCTTGTAAGCTTAACACAGGGGGAAATTCTGCTGCAGCCTGTAGCGGTACTTGATCGCCGCCGGCGATCCTATATGAAGCCGCTTCAATGTAGTGACCAAATGCCTTTTATCGGCACCTTTCTTCGCTTGTCAGAGGAATGTGACATCGAGGGTCTCACATGGAGTTCACCGATTTCGTAAATATTGCCTTTGCTTCTTCTGTGTTTTGTTTTTTTTTTTTGTTTTTTTTTTGTAGGGCCTAGTCTCAAGCTCCTTGTGTCCTCTTGACTTCGCCCTCTCTATGCTTTATCAAGGTGTCTTTCCCGACCTCATTTGTCACCGCGGAACCTGTACACTAAGGTATTAATTACTTACGTTTTCTCTCAACTGTGAACTTCTAGCTTTTAGAGCTACTTTTCTAGACTGCCTTAGGCGTTTGCATCAGTGATGGGGGATAAATCGATGAAACGCGTTTTTTATTTTCGGCACCATAGTTCTCCGAGCCGAAGCGGTAGCACACCAAGCAGAGCTTGTAAATTAATATTCCTACCAGTAATTGCACTTAGTTCCTTGCTCCAACCAGTAAATATTCAAATTTCAACATCGAATCATCATTCATGGCAAAGTTTAACTTGCCAAGGGAAATAAAACCACCAGACATCGCTAGGGACGAAAGGAATTCGACAAGACAAAAGCGGAAATAGACTTACGGAATCACATTTGTCCAAGTTCACATCCCACTCAAGAACAGGCAGGTAGGTTGCTGCTCAAGGCGGCCTTCCTTCCATCAGCGTCGACTTATCATTCTCGCTTGGGCAACCAAAATGCATCTGCGGACGTCGCATCGGAGAAGACTGCTCTCCACGTGCCACGTGACTCATTGCGACATCGTCGAACGATACATGAATAAAATTATTTACGTGACATTAAGACATTCGTCATTTCGTTTTTTTGCGTTTTAAATTGGTACATACTTATTTATATAAATATGCAACTACACTTACGAATTATATGCTATTATTTCACTGCCTAGGAAGCTAGACTCTGAAATGGAGCAACTTTCTCCGCGGGTGGCGCCACCGCACAGTGCAGCGGCACCCGTTCGGGATGAAACGATAGCCTCGAATCTGAAGTTGGCGATATGCACTACATTTTCCTTTGTTCTTGTCACCATTTTGCAAGGGATGAATTTTCAGTATGTTTGTGGTGTGCAGTGGCGTTTCGGAAATAAGCGAGACCAGCGCTTTATAAGCAACGATAAAAGAAAACGTAATGAAGGTAAGTTGCCAGCAAAAATGGGTCGAAACTGTACCGCGCACCTTTCAGAACGGTTCATCCTATTTGTTCCGGTTCGGGTTAGCTCCAAGATGATGGAGAAAATTCGGGTTCGGTTCGGTTCGGTTCCGGTTTCGGTTCGACACCCTGCGTACAATGTATTTCAAGCGAGGCTTTGTGTCTACGCCGCTAAAGGCGAATTCTGCAACATGCTTCACTGTGGTCTTCACAAACATGCCTCTAGAAGCTAGTTATGACGAGAAGACCGCGGCAGCGTTATTTTCATCTATCATCTGAAAAGTAAATCCAAGCAAAAGTAGTGCTTTTTCACCTTATATTAGGCTCAGCCACGTGAAACCTATGAAATTTTTGTTACTTCTCATCGCCTGGCTTTTGTGAAGGAGCAAGATAAATAAAGAACTCTTGTTCGTCTTTTTAGAAGAAAAAGTAGTTTCTCTCTCTCTCTTTTCTTGTTTTTAAAACGACCTGCAAAGCAAGGATTTCTCTCCAGGGGAAGTATTCAGAGACGCGCGAAACAGTACTGCGTATAGAAATTCTGATGGGGAACTGCCAAAAGAAGATTATCCCGTCCTGGGCATTCCTTTTCTAATAAATATATAAACTAGCGATAATAGCGATATTAGCGATATCAAACGTTTTCAAGGCAACTGATTAAAAAAAGTATGTTCAAAGAGTCGCATAGAAAAACTTAAAACATTTTTTTCGACGTTCCGGTCGTGGCACGACCTTTTTAAAGAAAAATGTCGTGCTACGACCGAAACGTCGCAATAAATATTTTAAGTTTTTCAATGTGCTCTTGAACACACACCCTATATATATATATATATATATATATATATATATATATATATATATATATATATATATAATATTTATTTATTTATTTATTTATTTATTTATTTATTTATTTATTTATTTATTTATTTATTTATTTATTTATTTATTATGCCTCATCACAGCATTTGACTCCCGACCATGGTGCTGTTTATGTTCTCGGTCCACACTCGCGCGATAGCCTTCCAATCGCACTAGACTGTACAGGTAAGGAAGAGCACAAAGTCAGAAAATACAAAGTGCAGGCGACTCCCGAAGAGTTCCTGACAGACATGTTCACTCGGTCCGAACAGCAAATGCGAAGGTTATCTCTTTAACACATAGTTACACAGGAGGTGATGTGGCTGGTTGGCCGAGTTGAATTGAACATTATTTTGAAACAGCGCAATAACACGGACAGAAAGAAAGAGACAAACACGCATTGCGCTGCTTGTTCGTCTCTTTGTATACGTCCATGTTGTTTAAAATAACACACGCTGTTTGATTAGAAACATTAGCTTTGCTCCACTGGAGCCGACTGGTGCTGGGATGTGCGATTGGTCTTCGTCAACTCAGATGGCAGGCGTCCTGTTCCATGATTAATTTTATTAGGACTTCAGAGTAACATCATTGGAAGTCCCGTCGAGCATTGACGCAGGAACGTTACTGCAATGATGTATGAATTCAGAACGATCAAGATCGGGTAGTCTCGAACTCTTACACTCCCATTCGAGGGAGTGCTTTCGTTTGAGCCGAAACGCTGATTACTTCTATAAAAGTTATATATATATATATATACACACACACACATATATGTGTGTGTGTGTGTGTGTGTGTGTGTGTGTGTGTGTGTGTGTGTGTGTGTGTGTGTGTGTGTGTGTGTGTGTGTGTGTGTGTGTGTGTGTGTGTGTGTGTGTGTGTGTGTGTGTGTGTGTGTGTGTGTGTGTGTGTGTGTGTGTGTGTGTGTGTGTGTGTGTGTGTGTGTGTGTGTGTGTGTGTGTGTGTGTGTGTGTGTGTGTGTGTGTGTGTGTGTGTGTGTGTGTGTGTGTGTGTGTGTGTGTGTGTGTGTGTGTGTTTTCGACGTTTCGACCAGGGTCCGGTCGAAACGTCGAAATAAATACACCGTTATGTTTTTAAACTCTTGGTGATTCATTTTACATTTATTAATAAGTTGTCATGGATGGTTTCTCATATACTATATAAATATAAAAAAGAAAATAGTTACCTGATGAGGCTGAGAACACAACGTAAGTACCCACAACTTTGGTGTCTCTATCAAATTCCAGCGTCCGCTTCGTTCTGAAAATGACCAGCCGAGAATAGTACAGTTATTCGAACAGTGCCATACTTCCATAAATAGTACAAGAAATTCAGGTGAATCCTTGAGACTGAGGGCGCCAATGACACTCTGCAAGCAATATAGTGGTTGCGAAAGGGATCACGCTAAAAAGCGTATTGATAAGAGCATTGCGGATGTTCGTAAAACTTTTCAATGTGACTTGCAAAAACCATTGGACAGATCTTCAATATGAGCATCACCTCCTTTGTCAAAACCATTTAAAACCACAAGAGTGTGAGCTTGAAATCTGATAGGGCATGCTTATGAGAGTATTTTAGCCATTTATATAGTTTTAAATTTTAACTAAATACTGCGAGTCGCTCAGAAGCGAATGAGTGAAAGCATATCACCAAGCTAAAGCTTTAGTTTATCCCTCTCAGATCTCGAACACAGTAGAGATTTTGCGCCAATTACTTTCTGATTTGTTGTTGCACTACGTCTGGACTTGTTGGTTACTCGAATCGATGAGAATTAATGGAAAGTATAGCAAGCGGTGATGTCGGCCCAAAAAAGACGTTTTCACAAAATCTCCTAGCAGAGCCAGATCTTGTTTTCGGCACAGTTGAGGAAGTAGACAAACGCTAGACGTAAACCACACACTAAGTTGTCCTCAACCACGCGAAAGCGAGAGATGGTTCTACTGATGCTGCTGTTGTGAAAGCGTCTGTTCTGGTCCGGCATCGCCGCGTATGATGTGTGCCTTCCATTAACTATCATCGAACCAGGCTAGTACGCGACCTAAATGTAGTATGAAATAAAAGCTAGTGAAACGTTAGTTCTATGCAAGAGGAAGCCAGCACCTTAAATACGCAATACTGCCTAATTCCCTCTCTTTCTATCTATTTTGCTTTCTTTAAGCAACGTAATATTAAGCGTATAGATGTTAGCGCCCTGCAAGCCAGTAGCCCCAAGTGTACGCTGGAATAGTCCATAACAAAGATGAGTGCGCCAAGAAAAAAAGATACGATGGTTTATGCGGATACGCCATCAAAATTCTTAGGTGCAATGCCACACATTAAGCACTCTCAATCCTTTTGCCATCGGTGCCAGACTCCCGTTTCTCGACTTTCTTTGCAAAGCAGAAGTTTATGCTCTTCAGAATGGTTCCTTCGCCTGCTTCTTTTTTTTTTTTTTTTTTGTCGCCAAGCGAACAGGGATAACATGTGATTAAGCAGTCTCCCATAATTAAGTATTATTTCGCGAAATTATGTATTACCATCCGCGTTCTGTTCTTTGATGAAAATATAATTATGCACATTATGCGAACAACAGTCGAATCATGACTATTTTATCTTATGTTTACGGATACAACGCGAGAGGGATTTTGTGAACTCGGGGTAAATGTAAAATAAACATTCCTACAATCATATGCAATTTCGAGCTGCTCAGGCCAACCGCAGCCGTGAGCGCACTAAGAATAATAAAAAGGATCTGCATTAATAGCTTTGAATAAAACGTGAGGTGCATTTTGAGGCAAAATTCTATCTCTACTGCGCAATTTTGTGGACTGCTTGTTTTCAGTTTGCGTAATATAGGATTGTTCGGTGTACTAAAGTTAAGGGCCTTACAATCCAATCTACTCGCACTGGAATGTTGATGAAGAGTACCCTTGCAAAGACGCTGGGGTTCTGTTTCCGCAAGCAAAGTGAAATTTTACCCATATTATTGTTCTTCTGAGCTCTGTGAGTAGAGAAAGAAAAGTGAAGCGGCAAAATCCTAGTACAGAGCATGACGGAATTTGAAATTGAAGATTTCGGGTTTAGCCTATACTCGGAAGAAGTCGCTCTTGCGCTCTTCACTTTCGCAAGCAGGCTGAAGAAAATACACGAACTTAGCCCGCCCAATAGACTCGTCTACCCAGCCAGGCCCCAAATATGTAATTTAGACTAGGCGATTACTACACGGTAAAGTTTATTGGTACGCTTTAGCCTAAGGGAACGCGATGTCAGTTCACGCTAGGCTGTACCGAGCCTACAGTTAATTTCCGCATATAAAGGGCTCAACTGCAGTTCTCAAACATGGCTCCCACGCGTACATCAGCAAGGGGAAGAAAGGCAAAAAAAGGCATAATATGAAGGGGAAGAACCGTTGTGAGCCACGTTACCGCGGGCTCTGAACGGATCGGCCACAGAGCCTGTTGGCCTACTCGGTGGGGAGAGCAGATTCTCGCACTACCGAGGCTGCAGCGGTGCCCGAGCCCAGCCGCATACGACCGGCTGGCCGCGGTTCCTCACTCACACGCGTACACACATGCCCGTGCAGGGGCGCGCACAGCGATGCGTGTGGGAAAAAGGGCCCATCCCCGGACGGAAGGAAGGACCCCGGGGTTGTTTGAGCAGGCAGATTGAGGAGGGGCGCACAAATAGAGATTAATAAGTGGACCCCGGCGGTGTACTGTAATGCGAGGGCGAACCCCTCTCTATGATTACTCCGAGAGGGGCATGCGATATCGCGCGCCCAATTACGAAGCGGTAATAGCTGCTTTCAGCTCGGCTGGTACAACTATAGCATCGCGTGAGAAAATACGCTTTTTTTTTTTTCTTTTATTCTCCCAACTCGTGTTCTAGCCAAACGCATTTTTTTGTGTCTGCTCGGGGCAGATTATTCGGTCGTCAGCTTCCCCTTTGGTTACCAGCAGCTGCATGTGGCAGCATACCCATAGGCGCTAATGTAATGTAAGCGGCATGTCATCTGCAAAAAGAAAACAAGAAAAATAATAAAGTTGGCAAAACCGTCTCATCCCACGCCGGTCGTTTCTTTTATGCGGAACCTTGCACTGCACAGTTATCAAAGTGCCTGATCATATACACCGGCCCTATTGTTTCTTCTTTCGAGACATATATAGTTGTTGCCGCACCAGGTGCACATACCCGCTGATGTCTTTAGCGTTTCTTATTTTGTCTGTCCTGTCTTATTTGTCGGATGCACACCTGTGCTCATTTGTGTTCCCGGCGTATCATGGCCATCAATATATTCTGCCGGTCTAAAAGTGCCCTGCGACACTTTCATGTACTCCGTAAAATAAACGGGCAGTAATAGTTGAACCATGACACGTTCTCAACTGTCAGGTGTCATATAAGGCCCCAAGGAAAACTGCAAACGCTGAGCATGTTGGGCAATCTGCCCGATTCTTCTGCGGCTGGCAAAGCGTAAGATAAACCAGGGAAACCTTGCTCTCCTCGAGGCTTAACTCGAGACAGCGGGACGCCTGCTTGGGCATCTTCGCCCCCGCATACCAGTGCCTTAAACTATTTCAAACAGACATCAAGAGCATCATCATCATCATCAGCCTGATTATACCCAGTGCAGGGCAAAGGCCTCTCCCATATTTCTCCACTTAACCCGGTTCTGTGCTCGCTGCATCCACTTGACCCCAAGATATCAAGAGCAAGATGCATGAAATTCCGACTCGGTTCAACCTCTATTATTCGTATGGGGTGGCACAAAGAAGGATGGGGAATTAGGGGAAGGACAGATTAGACACACATTGCTGTGCCTATATATGAAGCTGAAGGCCTTCACCATCATCACCATCAGCCTGACTATACCCAGCAGGGCGAAGGCCTCTCCCATATTTCTCCACTTAACCCGGTTCTGTGCTAGCTGCATCCACTTGACCCCAAGATATCAAGAGCAAGATGCATGAAATTCCGGCTCAGTTCAACCTCTATTATTCGTATGGCATGGCACAAAGAAGGATGCGGAATTAGGGGAAGGACAGATTAGACACACATTGCTGTGCCTATATATGAGGCTGAAGGCCTTCACCATCATCACCATCAGCCTGACTATACCCAGTGCAGGGTGAAGGCCTCTCTCATATTTCTCCAATTAACCCGGTTCTGTGCTAGCTGCATCCACTTGACCCCTGCGAACTTTTTAACCTCATCCGCCCACCTAGCTCTCTGCCGCCCGCCCCCTGCTACGCTTTCCTTCCCTTCGAATCCAGTTTGTTGCCTTAGGCGACCATCGGTTATCCTCTCTTCGCACTACATGCCCTGCCCATGCCCATTTCTTCTCAATTTCCACTAAAATGTCAGTAACTTGAGTTATTTCTCTCACCCACTCTGCACGCTTCCTATCTCTTAAGGTTACCCCTACCATTTTTCGTTCCATAGCCCTCTGGGTTGTCCTCAACTTAAGTAGAACCCTCCTGATTAGCCTCCACGCTTCAGCCCCACAGGTGAGTACAGGTAAAATCCAACTGTTATATACTTTCCTCTTGAGCGATACCGGTAAGCTGCTAGTCATAATCTGCGAGTGCTTGCCAAATACGCTCGATCCCAATCTTATTCTTCTTGTTATTTCTTTTTCATGGTTTGGATCTGCGGTTACTACCTATCCTAAGTAGACATATTCGCCTACTACTTCCAGTACTTCGCTACCTAACGTAAACTGCTATTCCTACCTGAGGCGGTTGAGCATTACCTTAGTCTTCTGCATATTGATTTTCAAGCCTATCTCTCTACTTTTCCTTTCTAGGTCACCAATCATTATTTGCAGTTCGTCACACCAGTTGCTTAGCAAGGCAATGTCATCAGCAAATCGCAGATTACTGAGGTTTTCTCCATCTACCCTTATCCCTAACTGCTCCCATTCCAAGTCTCTGAATACTTCCTCTAAACAAGCTGTGAATAGTACTGGAGAGATTGTGTCTCCTTGCCTAACACCTTTTTTTATGGAAATTTTGTTACTTTCTTTATGCAGAACTATGGTTGCTGTGCAGCCACTATATATATCTTCTAGCACTTTCACGTACGGCTCGTCTACCCCCTGATTTTGCAATGCCTGCATCACTGCCGAGGTTTCAACTGAGTCAAATGCTTTTTCGTAATCAATGAATGCTATGTATAAGGGCTGGTTATATTCCGAGCATTTTTGTACCACCTGATTGATGGTATGGGTATGACCGATAGTAGACTACCGTTTCCGAAAACCTGCTTGATTCTTTGCTTGATTGCAGTCTAAGGTTGTCCTGATTCTATTAGCAATTACCTTAGTAAATACCTTATACTTAACAGACAGTAAGTAAGTAACAGACAGTACTTTATAAAGCTGTGCACAACACCATACCCTCAATTTTAATCAACAGGAAGGCCCTCACCAATAACAATCAAACAAGATTTGCTAAGGACAACAATTTTCTATTACCAACAGTTCGAACAAACTACGGCAAGCACACGGCTCTTTTTGCTTCTTTACAAATTTGGAATAACCTCCCTTCTCATGTCAAGCAATCCCCATCTCTGTCCGGTTTTAAACAACAACTGTTATCCGTATTATCACAATAGTGTCACATTCAAACAAGTTTTTTCTTTATATACTTACCGCTTTGTTCACATTCTATTCATGAGTGTTTTCATATGCCCGTAGGGAAGACGTATCACTTTGTATATGTATCTTTGTATGAATATGTATCACTTCGTATACTTAATTTTAACAATACCGGCCACGCATGAAATTTTCAAGCTTGTATTGAATTCCTATTCTTTTGTTTTTACCATATTGTGTTCGCCGGTTTTGCCTCTTTTGACTGCTTTTGCTGTACCAATAATATTTTTCACAAGTTTATACATCCATCCATAGGAGGTCCCGATACAGCCTTGAGCTCTGGGACCTCCTTCTGTATTATTTATGTAATACCTGTTTCATGAATAAACAAACCTCTTCTTCTCCAAAAAAAAAAAAAAAAAAAAGCTGATTGGACTGTAATTATTAAGGTCCCTAGCATCCCCTTTATTACGAATGAGGATAATGTTTCCATTCTTCCGTGGTTCCGGTACCGTCGATGACACCAGGCACTGCGTATACAGGGTGGCCAGTGTTTCTGGCACGAACTCCCCCCCCCCCCCCTTCCCACCCCCGTCCGTCAAAAAATCCGTAGTTATCAGATCCTCTCCAGCTGCTTTCCCCCTTTTCATAGTTTCCATTGCTTTTTTAACTTCGTCCTTCGTCACTGGTGCAACGTCTGACTGTTTTTCCCTGCCACCAATCTCATTACGCTCCTGACTACTTTGGCTACTGTAGAGATCTGTATAGAACTCCTCGGCTGCTTTGACTATCTTGACCATATTCGTTATGAGGTTGTCCGGCTTCTCCCTTAGCGCGTGCATCTGATGTTTGCCTATGCCAAGTTTATTCTTC
Source organism: Amblyomma maculatum (assembly GCF_055883805.1). NCBI lineage: Eukaryota > Metazoa > Arthropoda > Arachnida > Ixodida > Ixodidae > Amblyomma > Amblyomma maculatum. Next base: position 33,839,774 of record NC_139346.1, on the reverse strand, counting down.
ACCGCTTTAAAGCTTCCCCCGTTCTTTGCAGCAGGCTCAATTTTCTCCATGTTATACTTCCTTATATCGGCCACCTTGCGCTTATTGATTAGCTTTGATATCTCGGCCAATTCTATCTGGTCTGCTGAGTTGGATGCTTTCATACTCTGGGGTTTCTTAATCAACATTAAGAGATAGAAAGGTCAGAGAAATAACTGAAGTTACCGACATTCTAGTAGAAATTCAGAGGAAGAAATGGACATGGGCAGGACATGTAGTGCGAAGAGAGGATAACCGATGGTCGCTGAGGGTAACAAACTGAATTCCAAGGGAAGGAAAGCGTAACAGGGGGCGGCAGAAAGTTAGGTGGGCGGATGAGATTAAGAAGTTCGCAGGGGTCAAGTGGATGCAGCTAGCACAGAACCGGGTTAAGTGGAGAAATATGGGAGAGGCCTTCGCCCTGCAGTGGGTATAATCAGACTGATGATGATGATGATGAATCAAATATTTCAGCTCCTTAGACAGCTTACCGGTATCCTCTCTAACTATTCTACCGCCTACTTCTACAGCGCACTCAGTAATAATATCTCTGAAATTATTGTTCATTGTTTCTAGGGTAATGTCACCATCCTCGGTTAGAGCTGAATATCCATTCTGTAGCGAGATCCTGAACTCTTCTGCCCTCCCTCTCACTGCTAATTAATTGATGGACTTGTTTCTTACTAATCTGTTGCATTCCTTCTTCAGACTTCTAGCGGAGCCAGGAATTCTTAGCACCCCCTGCTGCATCATAGGTCTGACGCTGCCGTGGTCAGTTGTTCCGCAGCCTCTGGTGACTGAGGGCCGGGGTTTTATAGGACTAATAATGGGAGGTTGCGGCGAATTACTGCACCAGGGTGGCGAACGCCTGTTCACCGGCATCACGTCGCACCCCAAAGCTGTTTATGCAATTCCAGTGACACGCGAAATTTTTTGTATCTTATCCGGTGGAGAATTTCGCGGCACCGAGATTCGAACTCCGGTTCTCTCGCATGCGAGACGGATGTTCTACCGCTACGCCACCGCTGGACTTGCACCACTACGCCACCGCTGCATTGAACGCCTTGGTTAGAAGCATTTGTCAATAGCTTCTGATACATACACATATAATATATATATATTAGCGATACCAAACGTTTTCAAGGTAACTGAATAAAAGTAGTCTGTTCAAAGAGTCACACTGAAAAACTTAAAACATATTCATTTCGACGTTTCGGTCGTAGCGCGACCTTTCACAAGAATTCTTGAGAAAGGTCGTGCTACGACCGAAACGTCGAAATGAACATGTTTTTATTTCTTCAGTGTGACTCTTTGAACATACTATTATGTGTATATATGTATATATACACTTATGTATAATTTCGCTGACATTATGACTTCTTTTATTCAATAGCAATTATGCGCCAGGTTTCGAGCCCTCGCATTTAATGCGAAGTGCGGACTTAATTACCTCTCATCTTCGTTGACGTTAACAGAAATTGGTGGATACGTCACGTGTAGGATCGCTGCCTGTTGGCCAAAGAAAAAAGAAAAATTGAAAAGCTACTCGCCCAGAAGGGAGCGAGGGCTGCCTAAAGAACAGCAGAAAGATGGTTTGGTTTGTGGGGTTTAACGTTTCAAAGCGATTCCGGCTATGAGAGACGCCTTAGTGGAGGGCTTCGGAAATTTTGACCACCTGGGGTTCTTTAACGTGCACTGACATCGCATAGAGCATAAATAGGATGCGGGATTTGATCCCGCATCCTTGGGCACAGTAGTCGAGCGCCCTAACCACTGCACCACCACGGCAGGGCAAGAGCACAGGGAGTGAGGGAAGGTGATATGATACCACCCTCATCACAGCATTTGACTCTAAACCATGGTGCTGTTTATGTTCTCTGTCCACACTCGCGCGATAACCTTCCAATCGCGCTATACTGTGCAGGTAAGCAAGAGCACACAGTCAGAAAATGGAAAGTGCAGGCGACTCCCGAAGAGTTGCTGACAGACATGTTCTCTCGGCCCGAACAGCAAATGCGAATGTGACCTCGGTTATCTCTATAGCCCATAGTAACACAGGTTGGTGTGGCTGGTTGCCGAGTTGGTTGAACATTATTTTTTAACAGCGCAAGAACATGGACAGACAGAGACAAACTCGCATTGCGCATGCTTGTCCGTCTCTTTGTATATGTCCATGTTCTTTAAAATAACAAACGCTGTTTGATTAGAAAAATTGGCTTCGCTCCACTGAAGCCGACTGGTGCTGGGATGCGCAATTGGTCTTCGTCAGCTCAGATGGCAGGCGTCCTGTTCCATAATTGATTTCATTAGGACTTCAGAGTAACAATATTGGTGCTCCCGTCGAATATTGACGCAGAAACGTTACTGCAATGATGCATGAATTCAGAACGATCAAGATCGGGTAGTCTTGAACTTTTACACTCCCATTCGAGGAAGTGCTTTCGTTTCAGCCGAAACGCTGATTATTTCCATAAAAGTTATTTCTTCTCAATGCACCAAACGGTTACGGGAAAATGTGAATGAGGTTCACCAAGGTCACACCATCGCCTGGCTGATTAGTTTTTAACAGAAATTTAATTCTGTAGTTCTTTTAAGGGGCAGCTTCTCGAATTTGTCGCTAAAGTACACGAAGTTGACGGCACATGAAGAGAGTTTGCCAAAGTGCATCCCTCTCTTTTGCTGTTTGTGTTTTAATTAGTCTACAGAATCAGCTGCCAGGAATTGCAGGTCACAGATGATCTGTAACTGTACTGCATAGTACCGAGTAAAGAAAATGTAGCCATCGTCGTACAACTCATTTTCTCGTAGAGGAGGTGCCCAAGCGGCTCTGGATCATCTGCCGAATCAGTAGGGAACATGCTGTTCAACAGCATACAGCAGCTGTTTACTATTTCCTGTTGACTTCAGTTTTTGGCTTGTAAAAAGAAAAACCGAAGGTGTAATCAACAAGTTGCCTTTCTTCCCTATTTTCCCCTTCTTGCTGATGCTTTCTCTGGACCATCATAGTACTGAAAAAAATTGAGAATCCTGCAGGAACGCCAGTGAAAACGCAACTTTGCTCCTTTTTTAACCTCCCTTTGTGCAGTTTCGCGTTGCCATGTCGCGCTGCTTGCTTGTTCTTGTTTTGTAAGTACACATTTAATTAACCGGAGCAGTAACAAGTAACAAGTTTAACTCAATTAAAGGGACTGAAAAGCGCCAAAACAAAAAGAGCCGCGACCATAATGACTACTACCTTGCCCAGTGTTCGTCTCAGTTGTAGCCCCGATGCGTCACAACGCTGGATTATCGATAGAATGGCCCGTCGGCGTCGGCTTTGTGCGCATAGGTATACGGGGGCAGCGTTGCGCTGTGAAGCCCCACGGCGTGTGCAGCCGCGGAGGCTTGTAAGCGCGCGTCGATTGTTCGTTCTCCTAGCTTGGTGCGAGCCACCACTGCCCCCCTCATCGGCCTCTGTTTTCCCGCGCTGCGAACGCTCCTGTTCCGGAAATATCGCCGCACGCGGAGGCCCAGTCAGCGCTGCAGGTCGCGTGGACCCGTGCATGCAGGCCTTTGGGTGCCTCTGAAGTTGCGCGCAGTACTCTGTAGTACAAATGTGGGCAACATACAAGCCATTGTGGACCTGAAGCGTTCGTGACATAGCGTTGTGCGAGCCTGACCATCTCACTCTGACCATCTCTGAGTCTGTGACCATCTGCAATTAATTGATTATAATCGCATTCCCAGAATGCTACTAGGCGGACGCCGTTTCTTCGACTATTTCAGCCACCGAGAGCAGCCAGCACTCCTTTACAGACGAATGGCCCCTCCTCAAAAGTCCCCCCCTCCCAACTCTCCCATCCAACTCCACGCAACAACCGCTCAATGTGAGGGCTAAGGCTTAGTGATGATGAAAGTGGGATTTTACTCACTGAAAAACCAATAGCGCAACAAACACAAACACAAGGGGAACACAAGCGCTCGTGGTTTATCCTAGTCATCAGATTCCTAGGGAGAAGTTGGGATTTTTTTAGGCGCCCCACAAGGTATTGTGGCAGCTGCGCCTGTACATCTCTCGTTTCCTTTGTGACACCATCACTACTGCCATATAGACAGACTTTTTCAAAGATCCGAAATGGACACGAAATGAGGCTGCGCGATGAATACCCACATCTTGACGGAGAGCACCGACAACACTCTGGCTTTCGCACACAACTTATCGCTTGTCCCCTGGTCTTGCTGAACATAACTGTCAGGACCGCGTCGCACGTGGGCGCGTGTCTCCGAACGGGCTCAGAGGAGACCCGACTGAACAGCAGGAAAAGGTGGGAGGAGCGGAGACGCACAAAAGACCTAGCCTCGGATAGAGAAAGAATAAAGGAGGGGGGACAAACGGGACGCGAAAGGGATCAAAAAGCGGGCTGCTGAGGACAGAGATTTTCCCCCTGCTGGCGGTCGACTTCCCCGCCGTCGTTCCCACAGATGCCGGGGCACTTTTGGCTTGCACCCCCATTCGCGTGTCGCTCAGTATGGCTCGAAAAAGCGATGGAAAGACGGAGGAATGAGGGTCTACAGAAGCATTCACGATGTAGCATTGCTAGCTTTGACATGCTGGCTCGTGGCCCGGTTCCTCGACGCTAGTGTAGCTGAAGGCTACGTCATGATGCTAGTTGATAGGGAAAGGTAAGGCGCCGTTTTCCAGCTTTCAAGAGCCGCGCTGCTAGCAGAGTATAAACGAACGTAGGTGTTTAAGCCGTGTGAAATCATTGCAACTAATACCCGCCGGGGTGGCGCAGTGGTTTACGCGCGAATAACTCAAAACTTGCATTGCGAACCAAAGTTTGCTCATAAAAAAAGGTTGCATACAGGTCGACCGGTTTTTGTTTTTTCGGGATGCTTCGGACCCTTTCTTACGCACCGTCTGCCAAGTTAGGCTACGGCGCCTACTGCCGGAGTTTGTTGTCTCCACCGAAGAAGCTACGGGTGGGATTTTTGGTTATTACAGGGAGGTCGTCGCTAGTGTAAGATTTCTTTCAGTGCGTTTTTCTAATGAATATTTGTCCACTGTAAAACGAAAAAAGCTGTATCGCGATTTATGTGACATTGTTTTGCCACAACCCTTGTACAGAACCTTATACAGTGGAGGTCCGGGCAGAGATGTCTTGAAGAGAGTAAAGAAAATGCAGGTGTCGCCAGGAGCTAAGACATTTTTCTTTAAATTACACACCGGAACATTATCAGTAAAGAAGTTTTTGGAGGAAAGGGATTTTTTTTTTTACCGTGGGGGGCGCACTGTTTAATCTGCAAGCAGCCGGAAACAATAGACCATGTTTTTTTGCATTGTTGGGAAGGGGTTTATTTCTGGGATGTTTTGCAACGTACGATAAAGAAAGAATTTCCACTAGACTCCCACGGCATCCGGTATTTAAGCATTGATAATGAAGATGGCGTTCCGTATGATTTAATCATGCTCATGGGCCTCCACTCTATATGGCGCTCCAGAATGGCGGGCTATCACTGCGACAGGGATGCTCGACCCGCTAGAATAAACTTTCGAGAAAGTGTGAATTGGTTTATTGCCATACAGAAAGTGGCTGCTGAACCTCCCGAATGGCTCTCAAGGGTAGAGCCTTTGCTGTCGTTGCGGGAGTTTTAATGTACTGAGACGAAGCCAGCCTGACATTGGCTGATGATGACCTTCCAATATGTACTTTGTTTTGTGTTATTCGTGTTGTGTTCTTGTGAAATGGTATGAACCAAAGCCAGGAAATAAAGAAAAAAAAAACGGTGGCGCAGTGGTTACGGCGCTCGACTTCTGTTCCCAAGAAAGCGGGATCGAATCCCGGCCTCGGCGGTCGCTTTTCGGTGGAAGCGAAAAGCAAGGCGCCCGTGTGCGGCGCGATGTCAGTGCACGTTAAAGAACTCCAGGTGGACGAAATTTCCGGATTACTCCACTACGGCGTCTCCAATAGCCTTAGTTGGTTTGGGAAGTTAAACCCTACAAACCATCATTGCCACTAATGTCGGTGTCATAAAGCGTGCGCGTTCGTTTGTATTTGAGAGCGCATGCGTGAGGAGTTGAGGACATACAATTACGCACCTCTATCCTACGTCGCTTCCCATTCAAAGTTGCTGAACGCGCAACAATAAAAACTATTAAAATGCAATCGAAAATGCTGGGTTCTTATATGCATGATTCCTAGTGCATGTAAATTGCAGCAAATATATTTTAAACGACAGAAGTTCTCTTAGGAAGCTTATGCAACCTACACACAACGGTGACTACCCATCTATGAAACGCTGCTAGGTGGAAACGTTGCTAAGAGGCACCATTAATAATAATAATAATAATAATTGGTTCACAGGAAGGGAAAGACGCTGTATCTGTCACACTTGCTATGTGGACACCTGAACCGCGCCGTAAGGGAAGGGATGAAGGTCGGAGTGAAAGTGGAAAGAGAGAAAGGGAAGCCGTAGTGGAGGGCTGCGGAGTAATTTCGACCACCTGGGGGTCTTTAACGTGCGCTGACATCGCACAGCACACGGACGCCTCTTCGTTTCGCCTCCATCGAAACGTAGCCGCCGTGGTCGGGATCGAACCCGAGAACTCCGGCACAGTATCCGCTCGTCTTCTACCACTTCACCACACCGGCGGGGCAAGAGACACCATTCATTTTCCCTTTTCACCCCAAGTCTTCAAAGAGCACAAACTTTTCCCAGCTGGAAATATCTGGCCTCCTCCTCTTTTGTTCATTCTATTCCATGAAATTTTGTTCTTGCAATATACAGTATTCAACGTGATTTGAATACTTTTGCGAGTAGTGTCTGTCTGCCTTGTTTCATGTTAAACACACCCGTTTCGTTCTTGTGGCGCGGCCGGAAATTGTATTCCGGCTGTCCTTGCGAGCAACGTTGCAACCGAGAGTTACTGCGAAATCAACGCAAACTTCACTCGAGACATACTTTCATATTCGACGAAAACGAATGCTACAGGATGACAGCGTTGAAATGCCAAACACCGCTAACACAGAAGTATATGCTACATCTTACACGCAGCTCAACTGATCAATCTGCTGATCAGATCACTTGTCGGTTACACCACTGCAGAGATATGACTTCGAAAAATAGAAAAATGTCTAATATTAAAGTCAACTGACTGCAGAGGTGGTGCAAACAGCTGAGGAAACCGCTATAGCTCCAGACAAAGACACATGCACATGAATTGCTTTGCTTCTAGACTCATGTTGATTATGGGGCCGTGTACATTTCTACTGAGGGTCGTGAGCGACTCTGGGACATTTTTTTTTAAATCGCTGTTGGGGCCATGAACTTTTTGTCTGCAATGACCATGGCAGACGAAATAAGGAGCAAAGCCAAAATCTTTTCAAATCAAACCTAACTTCCTTTTTACAAGTTACTAGGGCGGAGCAGCCTCAGAGATCTGCTGCTGGTAGCAGCTTCATAAGACAACTGCCAAAGCGAAAATGATAAAAATAGTTAACGTAAAACATGAATTAGCGAACAGTGCTCCTTTGTGCCCTAGGCTAAAAACAAAGGCTTTATTTGGCTCCTTTACAGTGGCTCTACCAGCAGACATCAAAAAGGTGCTTCGACGTTCTAAGCGTTTTCTCTGGCGCCGTTGAGCGACGTTTCCATCTGCAAACACAGTCGCCGTGAAGTCATGAAGACACAGGCATGTAACGGGAGTCCCGCTGACGCAACTGCTTCTCTCGTTCTTTCTAACCCCTCTTCTTCCCTCAAACCTCCCTTCTCCGGGAAGTTGGGCCTGCGTCAGCGCAAACTGGGCGTCCCCCATAGCAGTGGTTTCCCCTCAAATGCAACAGCGCGGTGTCCTCTGTTCAGCCCGTAATGCCCGCGTCCCTTGCTTCGCAAAACGGTCCTGACAATGCGCACGTGGCGCCCCCTTGGCTCAGAAATTTCGTTCCGGGGGCGCGTACGATCCTTTGCTCCACGCTCTGTCCGTGCGCTGGTTTGGCCGCATAATCGGCGTGTTTGAATTTGTGCGATCGTCCTCGAGCCTGAGTAATCCGTACTGAACTTCACACCGCTCCCTTTTCCATCGTTCTCCCGATTCGCCGCATCGATCAAACTAAAGGCGTGCGCGTGGTACCTCGGCAATTTGAAAAGCGCGCCAACAATATCCGCGCGTCTGTGGAACGCCGATGAGTTCGTGGGAGCCTATCATCCTTTCAGTGTCATTTATCAACATTCTCACTGCCTAGTGCTGTCATCTTGTGCCAGTGATTTGGCATCATCAGATTACAATGGAATGTTTACATTAGTTATTCGTGGATGAGGCACGCTCATTTTTCCTGTTTCAATCTTCATGCTGAGTGTACAGTGCTCAGATTGCGCCTCACAAAGGCTACCCGAAGAAAAAATCAATATTATATTGTCTTATGAATAAATCCAAAAATTTGGAGGTCGCTTAAGCTTCTCCTTTAAGAATGGAACGCGATAGCGTTATCGCGCCCCGTTCGCACCGTCTACTCATTTGCTTGTAGCGCTTTTGAGTGACACAAAGACGTAGTTCACATTATGCAACACTCGTTAACTTGTCTAAAGCATGACAGTTTGGTAATTACTTGTTCTGAAACGTGATTCTGGGACGTAGAAGCGCTGCCAGCCACCTTGCCGAAACGCGCGGGCCACAAGTTGCAGTCGTAGTTCGCCGGCAACATCGTTGCCGATCCGAGCCGGCGCGATGAAGATCTCGGAGGCCATGTCCTGTCTATCTTATTCCGTACGCCACACGCATGATGGCGCTACGTGCACGCCAAGCGAAGAGGAAGTACAGCGGAAAAGTAATTTGCCACTCGCTTAACTGCGTGTTCTGTAATTCTGTAATTTACATGCTCATAATTATTATTATACGCCACAATACAGTTCTCTAAGGGACATTTCTGAGACAACACCGCAATCAAAAAGTCGCACTGAATCCGCCCGGTCCAGGGGATTAACCCTGGTTTATTTATGAATTGCGTGTTCCACCTCCGTTTCTGTTATGTATAGTTCTAATCTGTCTTTTGTTTCGTCACCAAGACGCGGTAGCTCAGCTAGAAACTCATCCTTAAATGTAATAACATCAACCGGGTGCGATGCGAAGAGCGCCTGGTATTGTTCGCAAAACGCTGTTTTGATATGATTGATGTCTTTTGATGGCAGCGGTGGCGTAGCGGTAGAACATCCGCCTCGCATGCAAGAGGGCCGGGGTTCAAATCCCGGTGCCGCACGATGCTCCACTGGATTAAAGAAAAAAAAACCCACGTGTCGATGCAATTGCATGAACAGGTTTGGGGTGCGACCTGGTGCCGGTGAACACCTCCGGCAACGCACTCCCTCACCAGAACAGGAGCTGGCCACCCTGGTGCAGTAATTGGCCGCAATCTCTCATGATAAGCTCCACAAAACCCCGGCCCTCAGTCACCAACGGCTGCGGAACAACTGACCACGGCGGCGGTCAGACCTGTGACCCAGCAGGGGGTGCTAAGAATTCCTGGCTCCGCTGGAGAGGCCGCCACTGGAAACAGCCTGACAACGTTTAATGCTAGAACCCTAGCTAGTGAAGCTAGTTTAGCAGTGCTCTTACAGGAACTACTAGAGGGTATGAAATGGGATGTCATAGGGCTTAGTGAGGTTAGGAGGCCGATTGAGGCATACACTGTACTGAAGGATGGGCATGCTCTGTGTTATCGAGGTTTACCAGAGAGGCGACAACTAAGAGTAGGTTTCCTTTTCAATAAGTATATAGCGGGTAATATAGATGAATTCTATAGTATCAATGAGAGGGTGGCAAGCATCGTAATTAGGCTTAATAAACGGTATAAATTGAAGGTTGTACAGGCCTATGCACCTACATGTAGTTATAATGACCAGGCAGTTGAAAGCTTCTACGAAGATGTAGAATCGGCAACGCGAAAAGTGAAGACGCAGTATGCTGTACTAATGAGCGACTTCAATGCCAAGGTAGGGAAAAAGCAGGCAGGAGACAAGGCAGTAGGTGACTATGGAATTGGTTCTAGGAATATCAGGGGGGAGTTACTAGTTGAGTTTGCAGAGCGCAATAACTTACCAATCATGAATACCTTCTTCAGCAAACGGAAGAACCGGAAATGGACATGGAAAAGTCCGAACGGGGAGACTAAATATGAAATCAACTTCACAATGTGTTCAACTCCCGCCATTATGCAAGATGTCGAGGTAATCGGGAAAGTGCGATGCAGTGACCACAGGATGGTGAGGTCCCGAATTAGTCTAATTCTGAAGAAGGAACGCAACTGATTAGTAAGAAAGAAACCCATCAACGAACTAGCGTTGAGGAGGAGGGCAGAAGAGTTCAGGATCTCGCTACAGAATAGGTATTCAGCTCTAACCGAGGATGGCGACATTACCCTAAAAGCAAGGAACAATAATTTCAGAGATATCATTACTGAGTGCGCGGTAGAAGTAGGCGGTAGGATAGTTAGAGAGGATACCGGTAAGTCGTCTAAGGAGACAAAAGATTTGATTAAGAAACGCCAGAGTATGAAAGCTTCCAATCCAACAGACCGGATCGAATTGGCCGAGATATCAAAGCTAATCAATAAGCGCAAGGTGGCCGATATAAGGAATTATAACATGGAGAAAACTGAGTATGCTGTAAAGAACGGGGGAAGCCTTAAAGCGGTAAAGAAGAAATTGGGCATAGGTAAAAACCAGATGTATGCGATAAGGGACAAGATGGGCAACGTCATCACGAATATGGATAAGATAGTCAAAGTAGCCGAGGAGTTCTATACAGATCTCTACAGTAGCCAAAGTAGTCAAGACCGTAATGAGATTGGCGGTAGGGAAAAGCAGTCAGACGTTCCACCAGTGACAAAGGACGAGGTCAAGAAAGTATTAGAAACTATGAAAAGGAGGAAATTAGCTGGAGAGGATCAGATAACTACAGATTTGCTGAAGGACGGGGGGGATATCGTGCTAGAAAAACTGGCCACTCTGTATACGCAGTGCCTGGTGTCATCGACGGTACCAGAACCATGGAAGAATGCAAACATTATCCTTATTCATAAGAAAGGGGACTCTAAGGACCTTAAAAATTACAGGCCAATCAGCTTACTGTCTGTTACGTATAAGGTATTTACTAAGGTCATCGCTAATAGAATCAAGACAACCTTAGACTTCAATCAAGCAAAGGATCAAACAGGGTTTCGGAAACGGTACTCTACTATTGATCATATCCATACCATCAATCAGGTGATACAAAAATGCTCGGAATATAACCAGCCCTTATACATAGCATTCATTGATTACGAAAAAGCATTTGACTCAGTTGAAACCTCGGCGGTGATGCAGGCATTGCAAAATCAGGGAGTAGACGAGCCGTACGTGAAAGTGCTGGAAGATATATATAGTGGCTGCACAGCAACCATAGTTCTGCATAAAGAAAGTAACAAAATTCCCATAAAAAAGGTGTTAGGCAAGGAGACACAATCTCCCCAGTACTATTCACAGCTTGCTTAGAGGAAATATTCAGAGACTTGGAATGGGAGCAGTTAGGGATAAGGGTAGATGGAGAATACCTCAGTAATCTGCGATTTGCTGATGACATTGCCTTGCTAAGCAACTCGGGTGATGAACGTCAAATAATGATTGGTAACCTAGACAGAAAAAGCAGACAGGTAGGCTTGAAAATCAATATGCAGAAGAAGGTAATGTTCAACAGCCTCGGGAAGGAACAGCAGTTTATATTAGGTAGCGAAGTACTGGAAGTAGTAGGCGAATATGTCTACTTAGGACAGGTAGTAACCGCACATCCGGACCATGAAAAGTAAATAACAAAAGAATAAGATTGGGATGGAGCGTACTTGGCAAGCACTCGCAGATTATGACTAGCAGCTTACCGGTATCGCTCAAGAGGAAAGTATACAACAGTTGCATCTTGCCTGTACTCACCTATGGGGCTGAAACGTGGAGGCTAACCAAGAGAGTTCTACTTAAGTTGAGGACAACCCAGAGGACTATGGAACGAAAAATGGTAGGGGTAACATTAAGAGATAGGAAGCGTGCAGAGTGGGTCAGAGAAATAACTAAGTTACCGACATTCTAGTGGAAATTAAGAAGAAGAAATGGACATGGGCAGGACATGTAGTACGAAGAGAGGATAACCGATGGTCGCTTAAGGTAACAAACTGGATTCCAAGGGAAAGAAAACGTAGCAGGGGGCGGCAGAGAGTTAGCTGGGCGGATGAGATTAAGAAGTTCGCAGGGGTCAAGTGGATGCAGCTAGCACAGAACGGGGTTAAGTGAAGAATTCTGGGAGATGCCTTCGCCCTGCAGTGGGTATAGTCAGGCTGATGATGATGATGATGATGATGATATCCCTCCCCATTCTATTTTTTTGATGTGATTCCTTTCAGCACGGGCTTTTTCTGAACCGAGCGCTCTTTTCGTTGGCGCTTCGCCTGCAGCTGTGTCTTCGGCCCTTGCCCTAACCAGCACTCCCTGATAACGTTGTTCCTCAATTAGTTCTAGCTTATGTTTGGTTTTCCTTATGTCCTCTATCAATTCACCCGGTGCTCGGCTCTCCTGTTTTACCGTTTTATGAAGCAGTGTCCTTAACTGCACTTCATTTTGGTTCTCTTCGTGACTTTTAATAGCAGATTTTTCAATTGTTTTTAATTTAAAGGCTTCATTACAGAACTCCCACTGCTGCCAAACCTTCATGTTTTTTTCGTGGATCTATTTTTGTTATTTCTTCTCTTACTGCTTGACTGTACAATTCATCCTCAAGTAGCTTGTTGTTTAACTTCCACATTTCCCACGAAAAACCATTTCCACGCTTAACAGTGCCTACGCAGCTTTGAACCCTACATTGGCCTGAAAACGACACCGGCACTACTTCATACCTCTTGCATTGTGGTGTGATATCGACGGAGACATAGATGCGATCTAACCGTGCATTGCCTGAGCCATTGAGTCGCGTATACTTTACTGGGCGTTCTCCCTCCAGACACTCTGCAACCTCTTCCAGGTTATAGATGTCAATTATTCTTAACAGCCCTTCAGTGCCCCTGTCACGGAAAGCGCGAGTGCTTGTCTTGTCACGCGCGTTTAGAAGACAGTTGTAATCCTCCATACCTATAAGCCGTCTCTCCGTCCGAATGCGCTCTTCGATATTTTCAAAGTACACTTCACGGTCATAAACCACATTGGGCGCATACACGCACACAACTCGCCACTCAATGCCTTTCAGCTAAAACTCGAGGTAAGCACATCGTCCCGTCATGCACGAATGATGCGCCTGCACCTCTAGCCCTTTACAAAAAGAACACAACCAGTCGATGTGCCAACAGCGTGACTAACGACAGCGAAAAACCTAGACGCGAAACGTCGCATCATACTATCGGTCTCTTTTTTCACCGTCTACTTTCGTTTCTTGCACAACCAATATATCTATTTCCTGTAAAGCTGGCTGTTTCCTTTTACCGGCCAAACCTCTAACATTCAGGGTGGCTACTTTAACGGAGATGCAGAAGCCATTTTTTATTGATTTGGTTTGGTTTGTGGGGTTTGACGTCCCAAAGCGACTAAGGCTATGAGAGCTGCCGTAGTGGAAGACTCCGGAAACTTCAACCACCTGGGGTTCTTTAACGTGCACTGACATCGCACAGCACACGGACGCCACTCCGTTTAGCCTCCATCGAAACGCAGCCGCCGAGGTCGGGTTCGAATACAAAGAAGAGACTAAAAGCACGATGCTTACCTCCCGCGTCTAGCATGTCGCTAGACGTTGCCTTCGCCGCCGATATCATCCGGAGCTTGCCTCTGGTTTTGAGGCGACTTGTGGCTGGAACGCTTGTCTGTCTGAGTATTGGTCCGCGAGCTCAGATTGGAACGCCGTGCTTGAGGCGCCTTCGTCGGTGGTTCCTCGGCACTGTGCTCTGCCACCATGTCGTCGTCGGTCTTGGTCTCGGCACGCGGGCGATTGACAGCGGTGATGACAGTCGCGCCGGCGTCTCTCTTCTCGCGGTCGTCGCTGGGAACCTTTTCGTCGACATCCAAAGGCTCCGCTAATCTCGCCCAATCTTCTGTCGTGGCCTGATCCGTCGATGATGGGCCACTAAATGGTGTCCCTCTTCCTGGTGCGACAGCGGCGGCGATGTTGCTGCTCGAATGCGCTGCCTCAAACTCCGCCTCTGGCGGTTTTACCCGCGTCTTCAGCTCCACTTGCTGCTTCTTCCGCCTCGACGACATCCATGAGCTCCGCAGAGTATCTCGCCCCTACACGCCCGATAGCCGACGCGTAGGTACGGACACAGTCTTCCTCCGCGTGTCCATAGCGCCGGTACTTGGGGCACCTGGGCACTTTGCAGTCACGGCGAACGTGGCCTATTCCGCCGCAACGCAGGCACTGCATAGGCCACCCGGGCACCACCACGAGGGCCAACTCGCCAGCCACTCGAACCCGATAGGGTAGGTCATCGACCTTCATACCTGGCTTCAGTTTTAGCAGCACAGTCCTCGTAGTGGATCCTTTCTCCTTCATGCCAGCAACGCGCCAACGTTCTCAGGTCACCTCGGTCACGGCGCCAAACGCCGAGAAAGCGGTGCTGATGTCCTCGTCGAGAACGCCGTGCAGCATCCAATGCAGACGCAGTTTAACTTGCTGTTCTTCTGGGTCAATGACGACGCAGCGGCGTCTCTTGACCTCGATCTCCTTAAGGGCAGCCAGTTTGCCGCTTCCGCGCTGCTGAAAGGCACAGCCCACACATGATTAATCTGGTACGCCCCCAACGACACGACGTCGGGGAGCACAGCTACATTGGCCACGGCATCTCTGAAGTCTTCGACCCTGTAGGGCCTAACACGCACGTCGCCGTGCAAAAAAAAACGTGCTTAAAACAACACGTCTGGTGAAGAGGGTAGGCAGAACTGCCTCATATTCCTTGCCTTCACTGGTGAACCTGTTACCGCGACCAGACATGGCTGCTATTGCCGCTCCTTGGGAGCTCATGATCCAGCGTCGGCACCAAACAGTAGCCACGCCAGCTAGATGGTTTGAAATGGACAAAGGCGCGTCTATTGATTGCGGTGTTGTCTCAGAAATGACCCTTAGAGAAGTGGATTGTGGCGTATAATAATAATTATGAGCATGTTGTGCGCGCGAACTGTAGCGAAAAGTTTCTACTGCTCGCAGAGGCGGCTAAGGGAAGCGATTACGTCACCGCTAAGGCATGAAGCGTCGGAACATAGACTTGCTCTTGAGAAACGAGTAATGGAACCGGTGCCGTCTACCATTTCCAGACGCACTACAGTGTCTCGCTCATCAGTGACTTCCTCATCGGTGAGTACTGATGGGCCATCTACGTCGGCTGGTGCTCGACCGCAAGGGAGGCCGCGTAAGACGGAGGCACAGAAAGCGGACGCCAAAGCTCTCTATGCTGAGCTTGTACCTGCCACTTCACAGACCATAAGGCGATGCTTCTTTCGGTCAAGCGGAAGAAGCCGGCATCAAAAGGAGTCGAAGAGGAGCACGAAGAATTAATAGAATGATGACCACATGGTGTAGCAATTGATGAATGGAGAGGAGACGCTTACGTGGGTGATGCTGATACGGCTGCAGTTGACACCATCGCAGTCATAGTTTGATGACAGTGACCTTATAGAGGGGGGCGATTTTCATCCAAGTGTGTCATGGACTTGGACTATGATGTGTGAAAGTGCCAGTACGATGTATGTATGTGTGTGGTGAGTGAGCGAGATATGAATGCGCGTGAACTCTAAACAGGGGAGCAAGAAAATCTGCAGTACGCAGAGCACAATACAAAATTGTATAATTCCAGAATCACATTTCAGGACAAGTAATTACCAAACAGTCATACTTTGGACAAGTTAATGAGTGTTGTATCATATGAACGACGTCTTTGTGTCACTCAAAAGCGCGACAAGCAAATGAGTAGACGGTGCGAACGGAACGCGATAACGCTATCGGGTTTCATTCTTAAAGGCGAAGCTTAAGCGTCCTCCAAATCTTTTTAACCATTCCCACTAATAGTGCACGCAAATCTCGACATTTCCCACTCGTTCGCTCTCAAACATTTCAAATTTCTCGCCCCGGAATTTAGGCCTACGTCATCAGAAGTAGAGTACCGCGTATCTCCATTTGGACGTCGTCGTTACACTTCCCGCCTATTTCGACGTCTTATTGCCTTAATTGGCTCTAATAAACCCACATGCACCAAATTCTCCAGCGAGATTTTTTGGCCCTCTTGCTAATCCAACCGTTCTTTTCCTTATAACTATTTTCGTTCGAACGTAATCGTGGCGACAATTATGGGGACACGAAACTGCCAACATATTGTACAGTGAGAACATAGGTGAAATGATACATGAAAATATAAGCATAGGAAACAGTGCAAGCTCTGGTATTTTCATATTGCACCCGAAGCCAGGTGCGTGCCTTAAGGCTCGTTCACACTTGAGCATTCAGCGGCGAGATCGAGGAAACTCCGCGGCCGCAGCAGAGACTTCGCCAGAAATTTCCAAGGAAAGTCACTTCGGTCCGGAACCGAATCCTGCCGCCGGATAATTTCGCCGCTTTCCATCAGACTATGGGAAGGCGAGGAAGTTGAGCCGGCGCGGCCAGCGGCGTCAACCTGTAGCAACCCTCAGGGGCCAACATGGCAACAGAGTACTCGCAATCTACCATCGGCTCACAATAAGTGACGGGCACAGCCTAAATGCTTATCGACGCCGTGCAGTGCTTGGTATGAGCGGCAAGTATGCCGCTTTTGTTTAGTGTGTCTGCAAATAGGATGTTGGAGCTCTGCCGTGGCCAGATGGGAAGGGGAATTGACACCCGGAAGTGCCGTTCCCCAGAGTCACATAACTAATCAGCCATCATTATTCGTTCAACACCTCCAGCAGGCTCCCCCCAGGGCCAAGTGGGGACTGGGGGAGCTTTTGAGTTCGAGGTGAGGGCCCTACCCGGAAAAGGGGGCCGCCACACGATTCCTCCACAAGAGTGAGTAGCATCTCACGTGAAGACGGCCTGCAGTGCCATCGTGGCATGAGCCAACGAGACGGACCTTCCTGACTACGCAACGGGTGTCATTAAGGACCATTCTCTGCAATGGAGTCAGCGACACAGAGAGTGTTTCACTCTTAACCGATAAAATCACAGATGGCCGACACCAAGTCTATGAGAACCTCCGCTCGCCAAGAATGCTATGTTCCCGCAGCAGGTAGAACGAGACCTCCTTCCGTACCTTTGCAGTTACTTCATGGAGGCCCGGAACCCTGCTGTTGTTTACGGCCGCGCAGCGTGCCAGCCATAGTTGGTACGCACACTCCACAAGCAGGAAGACGAACTGGTTAATGGCTGCACCTGGCACTGGATTCAGGTATCGCACAGTCTGATACGGTGCACCCGGAAGCTAGAAGAGGTCAGCTACACGACAGAGAAGCGCTTCAGGAAGAAGACGCTGCGAGAATATGGGCACAGTGTCCTCTCTACCACCACAAATAGGACAAGAATGTCGCAAGCTGGCCCGTGTAAACGCTGGTGCCTTAATGGGGAGAACTCCCCTGGCAAGCGGCACATGAAGGACGCTCTACTTGTTTCCAAATGTACCGCCAACTGTGATGTACCGCCAACTGGGCCTAACATTAACAAGATCGTACTGGCGAAGGTGAGGAGAGAGACTTGGAGTCAAAAGTGTAACCAATTTCTTAAAGAGAACCGAAACCACATCAATGTCAGCCTCCGCCTTACGAAGACGATCAAGGCAAGTAGCTGCCTGAGCATAAAAGGAGAATGGAGGGCCCGGCCGTGGCACGCAATGAGAATACGTGACCTGAGCGAAGTGGCGGAGTCGAGTACTCAGAAAAAAAAACGAAGTAAGTGAGCTAGAGGCGTCACAATGTTGCATTGCGCTACAAACCCGGTTATTAACGCTTGAATGCCGGAATGTGATATGTCAATGCCAGTAATAATGTACCAATGAAATATGGAAGAAGTGACATGCCTTTTTTTTCGTATTTTTTATTTGACGGCAGTCCGTGCATGAATCACAGTTTCTTTTAGACAATGCGCATGCTTCTTAGTTGACCTGATGCAGAAAAATCGCACTACCAGAACAACACACAAACAGACAAGTCACAGTGTTGAAGAGGACGAAGTCGGTTTAAATGCTTCCCGCTGGGGTGGTGCACGAATTAAGGCGTTTGACTGCTGTACTCAAGGATGCGGGATCAAATCCCGGCCTCGGCGGCTGCTTCTCGATGCAAGCGAAAAACTAGGCAGGAACCCGTGTGCTGTGCGGTGGTGGTAAATATATTTTAATGAAAATGTTTAGGAGGTTGTAGCGGCGGTTGGAGTCCTCAGTTCAGTACCCTATTGGCGTAGGCTGCTGTCCACTCTCTTTCGACGAGTTCCTTTTGACTCCTTGCGTCCGATCTAGTCAGAGCTCCCTCCCACCCCTCCTCCGTTGGCTGGTTATTAATAGTGACAGTCTGAGTTCGCTGGCATGCCCACGCCATATGATACACGTCCGCCTTCTCCCCGCAGAATTTCCATTGTGAGTCAAATGACTCTAGTCTATTGCGTGTAGTCTTCGTAGGTTGTTAAAAGGGTTGGTTTGTAGCTTGCGGAGGTGTACCTGCTCCCCTTTGTTTAGTGCCTTTGCCGGTGGAGGTTAGACACGGAAAGATAATCTTACGTGCTAAAGTATTTCAGTGTAAGTTAGCAATGGGGTAGGAGGTTCAGGTTCCACGAGATCCTTACTGGGTGCCCGGGGGAGAAATGCTCGGGATGAGGCGTGTGCACTCTCGTTCCCTGGAATGCTCTGGTGACCTGGTAGCCATACTAAGTGTTTATGCGTGGGTTGGTAGCCACAGGAGTAACTATCATGCAGGTATTCAGTTGCTAGCGGTGCAATCCTGCCCCTCAGGTAATTGCGATATGCTTTCTGTGAATCTGTAAGGATGTATTCTGAGGTAGTTAGTATTGCAACTAGGGCAATCGCCACTTCTTCCGCAGCCAGTGTTTCTTGGCTGGGTAATATTAGTCCGTCCACTGTTTGATTTTGGAGCGCTACCGCAACGGCCACCATTCCCCGTTCAGGGCCCATGGCATCGACATAGAACACGCCCTCGCGCCCACCGTAGTGCCTTTTTATAGGTTCCGCTCGTGCATGTCGTCTTGGCTGGTGAAATTTGGGGTGCATATTACTTGGCAGTGGAGTTCCCTTGAATTGTCCTCTTCATGAGGTTGGGATGTCGCTTTTAGGGTCAAACTGTCGGGGGCAATTGATGTTCAAGTCGTTCAAGACTTGCCAGCCCGTCAGAGTCGTGGAGAGTCGTACCACCTGCGCCGTGAAGTGTGCCTCTATCAGCTCGTCTACCGTGTTGTGGATACCCAGTCGTAAAAGCCGGTCCGTCGATGTCATAAGAGGGAGGCCCAGGACCTTCTTGCAGGCTGTTCTAATTATGACGTCGAGGTTCTTGATGTCGAACTTCTTGACACACAGGTAGGATGCTACATAGACGATGCGGCTCACGACGTAAGCCTGCATTAGTCGGAGACTATCTTCTTCTCGCATCCCGGATTTCCGCGTCATTATCCTGGCGATTATCCTGGCGACTTTCTCGCTCACGAGGCGGAATTTCTTGATAGCGAGGAGGTTGTTGCCCTTGCTATTGCTGTGCAGACCCAGTAAATTGACGGTCTGAACTTCCTTGATGGATGAGTTGTCGATCGTAGCCTGATTTTTGTGCTGGCGGAAGACTAGGAGTTCACATTTTTAGGGAGAGCAAGTTAGTCCACACGCCCGTGCACAATTCTGAACAGTTGTTGCCGCTGTTTGTAGTCTTTCTTCAATCATTCTCATACTTCCTGTGGTTGTCCAGATGGTTATATCGTCAACGTACAGGGCGTGTCGTATGCACTGTATCTGATTTAGAAGTGGTGGGAGATTTTGAAGCGCAAGGTTGAACAGAAGTGGGGATAATACTGCTCCTTGCGGAGTGCGTCTTGTGCCCATCTTCACTTGCGTGGCTCGTTTTGTGCCGATGCTGATGTTGGCGGTTATGTCTTTAAGGAAATTATAGATGTACGATTAGACTCGTTGTCCACAGTTTACGCTCTGGAGGTTCTGGAGGATTGGGGAGTACTTGTTGTCAAACGCTCCTTGGAGGTCGAAGGTTACAAGTGCTCGGTCACTGTTTCTGCGTGCTGGATCAATGATTTCGCATTTGAGTTGGAGAAGCACATAATGGGTGGACAAATGTGCTCTGAATTCAAACATCATGGGTGGCAGTAACCCCTTGTTCCCTAGATAGTTGGAGAGACGCGCGTGGACTACCTTATCCATGAGTTTGCCTGCGCACGACGTGAGGGATATGGGGTGTAGGTTTTCAATGCTGATTTTCTTGCCCGGGTTTGAGGATAAAGTGTACATTGGCTGTTTTCCATGCCTCTGAAATGATGCCGCTGCGCCAGCATTCGTTTACGTAATCCGTAAGTTGCTGCAGTGCCTCCGTGCTGAGGTTGGTTAGGAGTCCGACCGTAATTTTGTCTTCTCCCGGGGCTGCACCTCGGCGCATATCTGCTGGTGCTGCTATGATTCCTTCTAAAGTCAGGTCTTTATCAAGGTCTTCGTTCGGCCCCCCCAGTATTCTGAATTTGAGGGTTCTGCATCTTTCGAAGTGCTAATATTGTGACGCGTGAGCTCATCCACGAGTTCGTTATCCGTGCTTTGAAAGCCGTGTAAGGTTCGATGCAAATTCCTATGTTGATCACTCTTCAATTTCGGTGGATCAATTAGGCATCGGAGAAGGTTTCCCGTCGTTTTGACGTCTAGGCGACCTTTGAGGGATTAGCACCTTTTTAGCCAATTGATCATCTTGCGTCATAGATCTTACATTCAAGGTAAACTGGATGTCGTCAAGCGAGAAATGGACAGATTGAACATTGATATCTTGGGTATCAGCGAGCTAAAGTGGACCGGAATGGGAGAACGTAACTCCGGCGACCATTATGTATTTTATTGTGGGCACAAATCCAGGAGAAGGAACGGGGTCGCTCTCATAGTAAACAGAAGAATGGGTAAAGCAGTGCTAGGGTACATCCCTAAAAACAACCGAATGATTTCACTTCGGATCCAAGGTCACCCTTTCAACATAACAGTTATCCAAGTCTATGCACCGACCAGTACTGCTGAAGAAGCTGACGTTGAGAGATTTTATGCGGACCTACAATGCCTTTTAGACCGCACCCCATCATCAGACATCGTTTTTCTCATAGGAGACTGGAATGCTGAGGTCGGGAGTGAAGAAATATTTGGAATTATAGGCAAGTTCGGTCTTGGCGAGCCAAATGAAGCTGGGAAGAGGCTAGTAGAGTTTTGTCAAGAAAACAACCTGACCATAGCGAATACTCATTTTCAACAGAACAAGAGGCGCCTTTACACATAGACTTCACCGGACGGAATGTACAGGAATCAGATTGATTATATTCTTTGCCGGCAGAAATGGAGAAGCGCTATACAAGCAGTAAAAACAAGGCCTGGGGCCAATTGTGGCACCGATCATCAGCTTCTTGCTGCCAAATTTAACCTTCGATTGAGGAAAACGCAGAAAACTAGAAGGCCTTTCAGGTATAATTTGGATCAAATTCCATCAGAATATGCTGCGGAAGTGACGAATCGATTTCAAGAATTAGATCTAGAAGACAGAGAGCCTGAAGAGCTGTGGACTGATGTTCGTGATATAATGCAAGAAGTTGCTACTAAGGTAGTTCTAAGACAAAAGAAATTCAGGAAAGCAAACTGGTTATCTGAAGAGGCTTTGCGAATAGCTGAGGAAAGGAGGATGGCAAAAGTTTTGGGGAAGCAGAAAGATATAAGGTTCTTAATGCGGATTTTCAGAAAATAGCAAGAACAGATAAGAATGCCTTCCTGAACATACAGTGCCAAACAGTTGAGGGCAACAGCCAATCGAGGAACGCAAGAACTCTGTATAAGACAATCAAAGATATCAAAGGAAGCTTCTGCGCTCAAATGGGCGTGATAAAGGACAAACGAAGCAGAGACCTCCTCACTGAAGCCTCAGAGATAAAGAAGAGGTGGCAGGAATACAAAGAAGAACTCTACAAGAAGGACCCGGATGTGCAAACCGAACATAATATGGTTGCGATTACTGATCTCGAGCAGGGAATCCTGAAGAGTGAAGTCGAGTGGACCTTAGCCAGCTTTTCTAAGAACAAAGCTAGTGGAACTGATGGCATTCCAGCTGAGTTGCTTCAAAACCTCAACCATGACGACGCTGTTAATGTTATGTATACATTATGTAAGCAAATTTGGACAACCCTGCAGTGGCCACAGGATTGGAGGAGGTCAGTTTACATACCCACCCCAAAGAAAGACAGTGCCAAAGATTGTTCCAACTACCGCACGATCGCGCTTATTTCGCATGGTATCAAGGTAATCTTGAAAATCCTCCAAGGTAGGCTGCAGCAGTATGTGTATCGGGAGCTTCCGGACGTGCAAGCTGGGTTTCGCAAGGGCAGACGAACTAGAGAGCAGATTGCCAACCTTCGCTGGATCATGGAAAACGCAAGGGACCCATCTACTTCTGCTTTATTGATTATGCGAAAGCGTTTGACTGCGTAGATCACAAGAGATTGTGGCAAGCTCTCCAAGAGATGGGAATTCCAATTCACCTCATCTGTCTCCTCAGGAACCTATATGAAGGGCAAGAGGCTACAGTCAGAACTGGGCACGGTCTTACTGATTGGTTGCCGATTGAGAAAGGAGTGAGACAAGGCTGCATACTGTCGCCCTGCCTATTTAACCTATATGCTGAGTGCATCATCAGGAAGGCCGGTCTGGACGAGTCCAGCTGGAGTGAAGATTGCTGGAAAACGTATCAACAACCTCAGATATGCGGACAATACCACTTTAATGGCAGAAAGTGAAGTGGAACTCAAGAGACTTCTGATGCGCATACAAGAAAAGAGTGAAAAGTTTGGGCTTAAACTGAACGTGAAAAAGACAAAGATCATGGCGTCTTGCCCTATCAAATCCTGGAGCATCAAGGGACAAGAAGTGGAAGCTGTGACAGATTTTCTCTTCTTGGGCTCCAAGATTACCCCGGAAGGAGACTGCAGCCATGAAATTAGGAGACGCCTGCTTCTGGGAAAGAGAGCCATGGCTAGCCTTGACCGCCTATTAAAGAGCAGAGACATTAGTCTGCCAACCAAGATCCGTATAACTCGTGCTATGGTCTTTCCGGTTGTGATGTATGGATGCGAGAGTTGGACTGTGAAGAAGGCTGACCGCCAAAGAATTGACGCGTTTGAATTGTGGTGCTGGAGGAGACTCTTGAGAGTTCCTTTGACGGCCAGAAGATCAAATCAGTCGATATTGTCGACCATAAACCCTGACTGCTCATTGGAGGGTCAAATTCTAAAGTTAAAGCTCAGCTACTTTGGTCATCTGATGAGAAGATAGGAGTCGCTGGAGAAAGATTTGATGTTGGGAAAGGTTGAGGGTCACCGGAGAAGGGGTAGGCAGTGAATGCGATGGTTAGATGGCATCCTCGAGGCGCTGCAGATGAAGTTATGTGATGTTAGGAAGATAGTGAGACACCGGAAAGCATGACGTGATATGGTTCATAAGGTCATGAAGAGTCGGACACGACTGAACGACTGAACTGAGCCAATTGGCGCAAGCGAGGTCCCATGCGTATTGGTCTGCTTGACTATAGTTAGCGTCGCTATTCGAATTCTGAGTTTTCCATTGTGTCTGTTTCTTCCACCATTTTATGAGACTACGTCTAGCTTCCCAAATGTGAGATGGTTGTCAGCAGCAGGGTCGCCCTCCGTGGTGGCAAGAGTTTTCTTTAAAGCCGAGAATGGATGCCGTCCATTCTTCGTAACAAGTTATTTGTTCCGATGCAACTGGTTTGGTGTCCTTCCTGAATTTCTCCCAGTCTGTCACTCTGGCTTACCCTCGTTGTTTGCTGTGCTTGTTTCTTTCAAAGATGGTCTGCAGCACGTAGTGATCGCTGCCTAAGGTCTTTCGTGTATTAAGCCTCTCAGAGTGGCGGGCGTTGCGTACAATCGTGAGGACGGGAGAGGTATCCTGTGTTATGCTTGTATCGACTCGCGTCAGGTGCTACGGGTCAGTGAGTAAGTCAAGTGCCATGCCAGCGATGGCGGAAGCTAGTTTCCTGCCTTTTGTGGCTTCCCTTGGATATCCCCATAAGGGGCTAGAAGCGTTAAAGTCGCCGACTATAGCTAGGGGAGCTGTTTAAACTTCTCTTAGTTCTTTGAGAAAAAATAGCGTCAAAAGCTGCACGGCACGGTTTGGGCGACTATATATATTGAGCATATATGTGGTTTTGCTGTTTCTGTGTTGTGGTAGCAACATTATGAAGCTATATTCAATGTCTCTGTGTAGATCAAGGTCTAGTGATTGCCGTGCATGATTTGTGGACCAAGATGCATGTCGAGGGGTTTGTTTGATGTGTTGAGTACCTCTGATCTTAGCCTCAATATTCACTTCTTGCAAGGCACATTTGCGGCGCATGGGCATGTCTATGTATTTTTCTAATGTTTCCCTCTCACGCTTTAGTCCCCTGCAATTCCATTGTGGAATGGTGAGTTTAGATCTTGGTTGTAGCGCCATGTTGAGGATTAGAAAGATGTGCCTGATTCTGTGGTGCACCTTTAGGTTCTTTATCAAGTTCAGGGCTTAGTAGGCGACGATTTCCCATTTTGCCCTGCAGCTTTGTGCCCTTGTTAGAAACATCCGAAATGTCTGAATTTTTCGGTCAATTCTAATCTCCTGCGCTTGCATCCTGATTAGAATGGGTTCAAGTTTTTCCATCATGGGCTTGATGACTGATTCTAACATGCTTTTGAATGTCATCTCGATTATTATTTGTAACTTATTCTCCATAAGATTTTGGGCTGTGTTTTCCCAGCGGGCAATGCGGTCCTTTGTTTGGGTGTTGTCGATATATTGCGGCATGGGTTCCTGCGATGCCGCTGCCTGCTGTTGTAATACCTGCGGCGTTGGCGCCTGCCTAGTGCAGTTTGCCTCTCGGGGGTGCTAGTATTTAGCTGCTGTGGGTACGGAGGGTGTACCTCTTCCTTGTCATCCTCAATCGGATATGTCTGCTGCGTCAATGGAGGTGATGTGTTGTTCGGATTGGCTGCGATGTCTAATTGCTCTTTTAGTTTCTTGTTTTCGGACTTTAGTTTCTCAATCTCTGCTTTAAGTTGTTTGTAAGCCAACACTTCGGGGTAGGAGGCAGCTCCATCTGCCCAGCTCACATTGCCGTCGTTGCACTGCTCCTGCTAATGGGGTCCTGTTGTCTTCTCAGCTGGGCCATCGCCAGTGGGGTACGACGCCTTGTCGGTTGTGCCAGGTCCTTTGCTTGATGACTGTGGTGTTGAGTTGTTGCTGGTGGACTGGGCTCAGTTGGTCCCCGCTGCTCGATGTGCCTCGGCAGCTGGACCCGTCTCGAAACTTGGCCCTGGTGACTTTCTTGACCAGTCTTGGACTTGGTTGGATGTGATGTTCGGTACCTGCATTGATTCGTCCCCATTGGATGTGGCCTTTCGCACACCGTGCACTTGGTTTGACAGTCATGGACTCCTTGAATATCTTCCTGACCGCACTGCGAACATCGTGACTGCTCAGGGCAAGGGCAGATATCCAACCGTTGTCCAAGCTTCCCGCAGAGTGGACAGGCTGTTGTTTTCTTGTACAAGAGTACCGAAAGCGGCGCCGCCGGGGTGGTGCAGGGTTAAGACGCCCGACTACTGTGCCGGAGTACCCGGGTTCGAACCCGACCACGGCGGCTGCGTTTCGATGAGGAGAAATGAGGTGGTTTCCTGTGCTGTGCGATGTCAGCGTATGTTAAAGATCTCCAGGTGGTCGAAATTACTCCGTTGCCCTCAACTACGACCCCATTTTCTCTATTTCCACTTTCACTCCCACCATCCTTCCTTCCCTTATGGTGCGGTTCAGGTGTCCACAGAGCAAGTGCGACGGATGCTGCGCCTTTCCCTTCCTGTGAACCAATTATTATTATTATTATTACCCGAAGCGCCTCACCGTAGTAAAAGACGTGAAAAGGGACTTTTCGTCCTTCGAAACTGACGGCCGCTATGTTGGAGGAATCTAGTTTTCTCACGCTCACCACTGGTGCGTGCAGGTAACGAAGCACGTCCGTGAAGTCTTCGTTGAAAACCCTGGGGTCCACCTGTATTACTCATTTACATGTGTCGTCAGAGAGCCGGAGGTAGGAGTACACTGCGTGTGCTGTATCCCCTAGTTTAAGTTCTTGAATTTCGAGTCTTTCTAATTATTTGGGCGTCTCGCACGCCGACGACGATGATGTTTTGCTCCCAAATGGGCCAAATGCTCAGCGCTACTGATGTGTTGTTGCTTGCTGCCATGTGCAAGGAACTTCCGAGCGTGTTGCTTCCCCTGAATTTGTTGAGATCCAACGTTCCTTTATGTTTAATTATGATGACTACATCTTTCTTGTCGAGAAGCGGCAGCGGAGGAGGCTTCCAACGCTTGGCTTGCGTGCGTGGCTGCAGCAGCGTATCAGCTGCGGCGGTGAAGTGGTTATCTGGCGTTCGTCCTCTCTGCCGTGCCGAGCGATCACGGGCTGATGCGCGCTCCCACTCGTCTATCTTGTGTTGGATGTTGGCTTTCGTAACCTTGTCGAAAACTGGAGTTTTCGCCTGCGAAATAGAGACGATACGCATTCCATCCGGGCCGTACCCCGTCAATGTCGTCATGATTTGCGACAGACTACCCGCGGAGCCGCGGCGGGCAGATGTGTCGAGGCCTATCTGATAGGCTTACCTACTCGCTCGATCCGCTTGAACTTGGAATCCTCTTTGGATTTGAGAATGATGGTCCCTGAGAAACGATGGTCTCCTCGTTGTTCTGGAACTGACCGGGAACAAGTACTGATGCTTTTGAAGCGCTTCAGGTGGTCGAAATATTCCGGAGCCTTCTCTCTTACTCTGAAGCCCCCCACTAAGGCACCTCTTTCTCTCTTTTGGCTTCCACTCTCAACTCCTCCTTTCCGTTGCAGTGCGGTTCAGGTATACACAGAACAAGTGACAGATACTAAGGATTCTCTTCCTTGTGAAGCAATTATACATATAATTCTTTATAAATGGCAAAAAGGTTTACCGGAAAGGAAAGGCATAGTATCTGTCATCCTATTGAAGCGAAAGACTACGAGGGTCGGAGCCGAGCCTGGCCGATCTTCGCGTATGCCGTATGCCGCATGCCGCAACTGAGTGCCGTCACAGACAAGGCCAGCTGCACAACCCACTCGCCAAGCTCTGCCGGAGTTGCCTTGCAACGCTTAAGAGGTGTGCGACTCCTTCTCGTTCAAAAAGCATGGGGAATTCCAATCGCAGGGCTGGAGCACTTCCACCTTCATCCGGTCCCTTACGGCGCTGTTCAGGTGTCAACAGAGTAAGTCTGACAGATGCTGCGCCTTTCCCTTCCTGTGAACCAACCAACCAACCAACTTCCAGAGCAACATTCTTTGCTCATTTCGGAGCGATTGTCTTATAATTGGTTCACAGGAAGGGAAAGGCGCAGTAACTGTCACACTTGCTCTGTGGACACCCGAACCGCGCCGTAAGGGAAGGGAAGAGGGTGGGAATGAAAGTGGAAAGAGAGAAAGAGGAGTCGTAGTGGAGGGCTACGCAGTAATTTCGACCACCTGGGGATCTTTAACGTGCGCTGACATCGCACAGCACACGGACGCCACTTCGTTTCGCCTCCATCGAAATGTCAGCCGCCCCGATCGGGTTCGAACCCAGGAACTCCGGCACAGTAGTCGGGCGTCTTACCACTGCACCACTCCGGCGGGGCAGCGATTGTCTTCCAAACGCAGATAAGGTCGCTCCGTGGAGCAGTCAAAAGTACTCCGCTGAAATCGGTGGAACCCGCCGGACGTTTGCGTGACGTACTCCTTCAGCGGCGCTCTCTATTTCCGTTCGCTTGTCGCCTCGGTCGCGCAGGCTCCGCCCTCTGTGCTTTTTACCAGACGATCGCGGGGGCTGGCCTGCCACTGATTTTTATGTGTTGTAGGCCGTCATTGCACCCGTATCCGAAACAAGTACTTGCCGCCTCTTTCGATCGCGAACTAGTGCTCTCCCTTGGGGACAGTGGGTTGGAGAGCAGCCTCATTTCAAAGGGAGACAGTATAGAGTACTAGAATTCTAGTACACTATAGGAGCCAGCAAAACTCTGTATGTGATTCAGTTTCGTAAACTCCAAGCCATTCAATTACTGATATGCGTTGGGCGGCTGAAAACGGCTCACCGCGACTGTTTTATTCGAAAAACCGCCGAAGAACTCTTACCGCGTGCGGCCGCATTTGACTATTGTTGTTGTTGTCAACATCTCAAGAACCAGCGAGAGCAACGTTGCAGGTTTGAAAACAGACGATACGGCCCGTACATGAAGCGCAGGCAAGTGTAAGGAATGACGGGTTTTTCCCGATGATGATGATGATGATTTATTGACTCCGTCAGTTCGCTAGTGGCACCTACTTGCCGGAGCATGAGTGTTCGAAACGTAGAGTCGGAACGCACACTCTCCGCCGGATTCGGGTGCTCTGTGGCGGAGTGTGCGGGCCGCTCTGGTTATGTGATTGGAATTCACCATTAGTGTTCATCCGGGAACCGAGCATCCATCCCCTGGATGGCCAGTCGAGCGCTTTACCGCTGCGCCACGCCGCGGGTTGCGAAATGCTCTTCATAATTCCGCTTGTCTACCGTGAGGATGATAGCGAAATTCCGCGAGTGAAATATACTGCGATTGGCGCGCAATTTGAAAGTACCAAAGACTAAATTAGTTACGTCATTCAATGAGGGTGATGTCAAGGATGTGGCATCACCCATCTGCCATCAGCTATGAGGACCAAGCAGGAACGAGTGCGCTCCGACGCCGCCGGGCGGCTCCCCTTGCCTTCCGCGAGTGACAGATGCTGCGCCTTTCCTTTCCGATAAACGAACTACAGAACGCCGGTGAACTTAGACGCGCTCGACACGGAAGCCAAGGAGCCGCGTGATGCACTGCCCACGTTCTACGATATAACCTTACAATACCGCCTTTCTCGTCTTACCTTATCCCCTCCGCACAACTCTTTCCCAGCATCATCAACACATTAACACCTCGACTGAAATCCCCATCTCTGCGGCACACACGGGACTTCAAACACCGACATGGACAGGGACATCACAACAGCCGAAGTTCATGCAGCCCTCAATCACATCAAGACCACCACCGCCGCTAGTAACGATCATATAACTAACAAAACGCTCCGTAACCTCGATGACCAGTACATCGAACACTCACGGAACTTTTTAATACCCATTGGCATGATGGTCGCCTTCCGGATACCTGGAAGCATGCCAAAGTGATCTTTGTACCTACACAGGTCAAAAACGTTAAGCTGAGCATGCCAAAGTGAACTTTGTACCTACACAGGTCAAAAACGTTAAGCTGGGCAATCTCCGACCTATTTCCCTTACATCTTGTATCGGTAAGGTCATGGAACACATTATCCTTAACAGACTTAAAACCTACACAGAAAATGATCTCCTTCCATACACTATGATCGGGTTCAGAGCCTGACTCTCCACTCAAGACATCATGTGGCAAATACAACATGACATACTCGACCCAGGTTCCATCCAGGCCACACGGACAATTCTCGGCCTCGATATTAACAGGGCGTTTGACAACATATCACACGCCTTCATTTTCACAAATCTCGCTCAAATGAATATAGGCACCCGTACCTATAATTACATCGCAAATTTTCTACACAACCGCACCGCAGAATACATTGGCGAACCCGTTAGTAACAAGATTACCCTGGGCACCAGAGGAATAAATTGGTTCACAGGAAGAGAAAGCCGCAGTATCTGTCACACTTGCTCTGTGGAAACCTGAACCGCGCCGTAAGGGAAGGAAGGTGGGAGTGAAGGTATAAAGAGAGAAAGGGGAGTCATAGTGGAGGGCTTAATTTCGACCACTTGGGGATCTTTAACATGCGCTGACATCGCACAGCACACGGATGCCACTTCGTTTCGCCTCCATCAAAACGCAGCCGCCGCGGTCGTTTTCGAACCCGGGAACTCCGGCATAGTTCCCTGCTCGACGGACCGCGCGCAGAGAGAGAGAGGGGTCTCATGATATCGCACGCGACCACTTGCCACAGATAGTTGCTAACTACTGGCTTCATCATGCCAGCGGGCTTCTCTGCCCGAGGCTTGGCTACCTGGCAAACAGGGCATGTACGGGCGTAACCCAGCACATCCTTTCTCATAGCTGGCCAGGTCG
Organism: Amblyomma maculatum; assembly: GCF_055883805.1. Lineage (NCBI taxonomy): Eukaryota > Metazoa > Arthropoda > Arachnida > Ixodida > Ixodidae > Amblyomma > Amblyomma maculatum. Next base: position 33,809,370 of record NC_139346.1, on the reverse strand, counting down.
TGACACGGCATAACGTTTCGTACGTCTTACTGCAGCTGCCATGGCTTGCCAGCGCTGAGTCATGAAAGTACCGGAGGAATCGTTTCCGCAACTTTCTCGGGGCCACGACTCGGAAAGGGGATGCAATCTCCTCTTCCTCGTAAAATTGGGTGATGTAGCGGAGCAGTAAGCCTTGATCGCCCAGCAGATACGCGTCGTACTCGTCCTCAGCATTCCCAGTGCAAGCTGCACTACTCGCAAGCTCTGTCAGCACCCGCTGGCATAGACCGTCTGCATTCTGGGCCTCAATTAGCTCTTCTCTACTGACCGCTACTCATCAAGACAGATTTCTCTCTCTCGCTCCTTGGCAGGCCAGCAGTCGCTACCACCAGCTGCTGCGGATTCTCTCTCGCAGCACAGCGCGGGACCTCTGTCAGCGCCCTTTAGTTCTAGGTGGCACTGCCTCTGTCCGCCACCTCACTCTCTTTAACTAAGCAGGGCGCGACACTAGCGTCCGCCCTCTCCTCCTCTCCAATAGCTGCCACGCTGCTTTCAGCAGTGCTGTACTGCACCTCCGATGCGCTTCCGCCAGCTTTCCACGGTGCGCGCGATAAAGCGTCGGCCACCATATCCATGCTGCCCTGGCGGCACTCAGTGGCGTACGCGTAACGTTGCAACGTCAGCGCCCATCTTGCGAGTCTGCGTGGGGGGTTTTCAGCCTCTTTAAATATGAAAGTGCCTGGTCATCTGTCTGCACGGTGGAAACCGCTCCGTCTAGTTACATGTCAAACTTTGACAATGCGAACATTATCGCCAGGCATTCCTTTTCAGTCGCGGAGTAATTCCGCTCCACCGATGTGAGCGTGTGGCTAGTGAAATCGACAGGGCGCAGCTCGCCCTCATGTTCTTGCAACACAACAGCTCCAACACCGGCATCACTAGCATCTGTCTGGGGGAGAAATTGCTTGTTCAGGTCGAGGAGGCGCAAACTAGCGGTATTCGCTATCGCTCGAGCCAAGCAACAAATGCATCGTTCTGTTCCTTGCCCCAGACCCACTTCGAGCCTTTAACCAACAGCAGGTTCAACGGCCCGGCTAGCTCCGTCGGTAGAGCATGAAATTCTCAATCTCTGGGTTGTGCGTTCTAGCCCCACGTTGGGCGCCATTTTGTGGGCAATTCCTCTACCCAAGGAGACGAAAGACACACACACAGAGCGGGCCGTGGAAGAAACATATTTATCTTGCAGAGGGCGGGCAGGTCCGTCCATGAAGATGCGGGGGATCAGGGGTCGTCGTCGGGAGAGCAAGCAGCGAGCGGGCAGCAAGAAACAAAAGAGCGAAGAGGGAGCGAGACGTCCGCGCGCCTCGTTTTATGGGGCCACGAGTTCTTACAAGAACTCGAGGATTATCCGACGGCACTGGGTTCCCCAGACGACGTGGTGCTAGCGCAGGTAATTCCCGTAGCACTTGTTGAGAGCGTGGCGCGACGGAGACGCTGCCATCCGGCCTTCCCCCCCAGTCGATGGCAGACTTCACAGATCGCTTCCGCGCCAAGTTCTTGCCGCCAGGTTACGAGCTCCGGATGCTTGAGGAGCTCACATTGCGCACACAGCACTATAGTGTACTAGAATAGTACTAGTGTACTAGAATAGTACACTATACACAGCACTCAAAGGAGAGCCTCTTCGAGTATGTACGCGCAGTGCAGGAGCTCTACAAGAGGGCATATCCCACGGCAACCAATCGATCAGGTTGCGTGCGCGATCAGGCAATGCCATCCGCGCTTCAAGCCATATTTGCGGGGACGTGGTTTTGCAAACCTTGAGGTCCTGGAACAGGAAGCGAAGGTAGTTCAGGAAGATTTACTCTCTTAATTGCGCTACCAGCCACCCCCAAGCCAGCCGAGTCGTTAGAGCCGCGATGCACCTGGACCTGAGGCCAAGACTCCAAGCCGCACGTCAGATGCGCAGACGTAATGACAGTAGGGCAGGAAAGGCCAGCGAAAGGCTCCGCTATTCCTCGCGCTCTTGACCCCAACGCGTTCAAGCAGCGGCGTCGAGCTGGGCTTGTAAGCGAAGTCCGCGTAGGAGCGGAGAGAGGGGAAAGACTTCCCTGACCGCTTCGTGGAACGCAGAATCCCCGACCGCGCGGCAGGTGAACGATCGGCTTTGCTGGAATTGCAACCAGCCAGGCCACGTAGCACGCGAGTGTCAAGCAAGGCGTATGCACTGAAACGCAGACCGCCGGAGGCGATAACTGGTAGCACCAGCCTGTCGCCATCGGCGGGAGAATTTCGCGGAATCCACGGCGGAAAATGGGAAGGGCACTCCCACGCCGCGTCACCGGGCGACCGCAACGGCGGCGCAGAGGCTTTGTTGCCCTCGTCTGTAGAGCGCAAGGAGTGTTGCCGAGCTCAAGCCCTTTTAAGTGCGGTTAGCTAGTCAAAGCTACTCTGCACTCTGACACAGGCTCAACACTGTCACTGGTCGATGACGACGTGTTCGAGGCCTGCCGTAGATGTAACATCCGTGTCAGGCCAGCCGAAACCCCTTTGAGCTTAGCAGCCGGGACGGTAAAAGCGGAGGGAGCAGTGCGTCTCGTGGTGCGCTTTGACGGCAGAAAGCGGAGTCATCGCTTCGTCTACCTGCCCGGCTTATATAGCCATACCAGTTATTCTAGGAAGAAGTTTTCTTTCGAGCGAAGGCATTGTGCTCGACATGGGAGAGAACGGCTTTCGCTACAGCCCCTTCACCGCCCTCATTCCCTTTGCTAGCGCACTCAGGCAGGAATGCACCCTCCAGCGGGCGAGCGTCCACACTTGTGTGGCAGACGGCTCGCCAGCGATGCTGAATGGCAGCCCATTAGAAGCCATTATCACGTCTTCCTCAGGAACTGGCAGTCAGCCTCGAAGGCTTGTGGAAACTTTACTCCCGTTTTCGGATTGCTTCACCGAGAAACCAGGCAGAACCGACATGCTTCAGCATGAGATCGAAACGGGTGATGCGCGCCCTTTCAGGTGTAACCCGCGGCCGTTAAGCGCGCATAAGAGACAGCTTCTCGACAGAGCCCCTGACGAGATGACTGATACCGGCACAGTGAGACCCTCACGAAGTCCCTGGGCGTCGCTAGTGGTTCTAGTGCCAAAGAAAGATGGTTCGGTCAGACTGTGTGTTGATTACTGAAAGCTCAAATCACTGACGCCTACGGTTGCGTACCCTTTCCAGTCGATCGAGGCTGTGATGCACGCGTTAGGGAACGCAAGGTTCTTCACAGTCCTGAATGCAAGCAGAGGGTACATGCAGATTGAGGTGGCGGAAGGTGACATTCAGAAAACCGCATTCACCTGCAACCGCGGGCTCTTCGAATTTACTCGACTTTCATTTGGTTGTCTAATGCCCCGACCACGTTCATGCGATTGATGGACATTGTGCTGGGCGATGCAAGGTTCCACTACACGATGCCGTACCTCGACGATGTCGTGATATTCTCACAGTCGTTCGAAGAGCATCTCATTCACCTGAATTTCGTTCTTGAAAGAATGAGACGTGCGGGTCTAACAATCAACCCAAAGAAAGTGCAGTCGGCATCAAAGAGAGTGAACGTCTTTGACTTTGTGGTTGATGATGGCACTTTGAGACCGAACGATGACCGAACTGCAGGCAATTCTGAACTACCCCTGCCCGATGGACGTGAAAAGCTTACAAAGGCGCGGGTCGGACTTTGAGAGGGAGGGGAAATGTGGGGCCCTGCTCCACGGACCACGCGCAGAGTGAGGAAGGGGTCCTATGATATCTCACGCGACCACTTGCCGCGCATAGTTGCTAACTACCGGCTTCATCATTCCAGCAAGCTTCCCCACCTGAAGTAGTGGCCGCTGCAGGAGAGGGACCAGCCGGAACAATCCCGCCTCGCCTGTTGCTTCCCTGCTGCCATACGGACCAGCTGAGATGGCATCCCGCCAGAGCCAGGCAACAAGCCTGTATATTGGACGCCGACCCTGGTTCAGACATGAACATGGCCTGGCTGTTGCCGGACCCCGGGTCGGACGCTGATGGGGGGAGAAGATGTGGGGCCCTGCTCCACGAACCGCGCGCCGCGTCGTATTTGAAGGGCGCGCGCTTCCCGGCATCCTCTTCCCTCAACTCCCGAGGAGAAACCGGCCCTTGATCGGTCGCCGCTCGGACCCCATATAACGAGGCGCGCGGGCGTCTTGCTCCCTCTTCGGCCTTCTGGTTCTTGCTGCCCGCTCGCTGCCTGCTCTCCCGACGACGACCCCTGACCCCCGCATGGACGGACCTGCCTGCCCTCTGTAAGATAAAGATGTTTCTTCCATGGACCGCTGTGTGTGTGTGTGTCTTGCGTCTTTCTCGGAGGGGAATCGCAAACATGCTTTTGTGATGTCCTGGTTATAGGGCTCTTTTTAGGGCGGACAGCAGGAATCACACACGAAAAAGGGCCAGTAACAGATTTAATCAGAGCTGGATGCCCCCGCTCACCCGAGGTATTGGGTTGCGTCTAGACGTCACTGCGATGATCCAGTGCTTGAGGTAGAAGATGATGGCCATAGCTGCAGGCAGCACTGATGGCGACGGTGTACACGGCGAGCTCAATAGACACGCCGCCAGGACTAGCGAACCATTTTCGTATCATCAAGCAGTCGTCCCTCGGGAGATGAGGCTGGGTGGTTAACCCAGCCTCATCTCCATATCCCGTATTGCCATACCACATCCAGTGAGCGCACTAGAGCAGACGACGCTTTCAGCGGGTTAAACGGCAAACGTTGCTGAAAGGTCTCTCAGAACGCAACCTAAAGGTAACATACACTCACTGTAAACGGTGATTGTTGCTGAAAGATGTCTCTGAACGCAACCTAAAGGTAACATACACTCACTGAGGCAGGAAATGATTGTGGGGAAGGTAATTGCTTAGTGTAACTGTTGTCATACCGATTCTCGCTGATTATTCAGCGTCAGAAATTGGTACAACATAGCACACGGGTTTCATGTGCGCTTGATGCACACGGTACCCTCGCCATCCTCGCACGTGTATTAGCGCGTGTATTAGCGCATCGTTCCCGCATCCAGCATGTCGTTCAGCGACCCTTCTCGTATCCGGTCTTCGGACAAAAGGCGACACGAGAAGGCAAAATAGTTTAGAGGTCAGTTGTACCTGGAATCACGCGCAACCCGTATCCCAAGTTGCAACGCAGGCAATTTAGCCGTCACATTCGCTCACCATAGCTTTTTCGAAAGAGGAAAAAAAATGGAAGTCTGTGCACTTTAACATCAGTTATTCTGTCCATACGTTGTTGACCCTGAGCTGTATGCGCACTGCCACGAAGGCACATCACAGGTGAGTTCAACCGCATCACTGTCCATACAAGAAGTCCGCATTTCACACACACAAGCGAAGTCATCCAGCTCCCTAACATCTGTTGAGAATCAACTGGCTCTAGTGACGACGATATTACAATGAACAAGCATGCGTGTACGCTTTCTTCCCTTTAGCAAAGCATTGCAGCGCATCAGTTCGGGCGTTCAGTCGTGTCCGACTCTTCGTGACCCTATGGACCATGTCACGCCACGCTTTCCGGTCTCTCACTATCTTCTTAACATCACATAGCTTCATCTGCAATGCCTCGAGAATGCCATCTAACCATCGCGTTCGCTGCCTACCCCTTCTCCGGCGACCCTCAACCTTTCCCAACATCAAATCTTTCTACACATTCTAAAAGGAGTCTGGAAATGGTATCATACAGGTTGGTACACACATCATTAAACTGAGCTCATAATATTCATGCAAGTAAAACTAAACACAAGAGTACAGGAATAAAGCATTGACAACTGAACAGTGTTCAGAAAAGGGTATCATACTATGTTTTGTACATGGATGAAACTTACTAGCAGGCTCGGAGCGTTATCAATCAAGACACAAGATAGTACATATCCCACACATTGGGATGCAAACTCAGCTCACGGTCTGGCTCTGTCGGCAGTTCGGAATTTTCCTCCCTGTTCTCTTCCAGTGCCTGAGACTCTGCGGCCTGTGAATTATCCACGTCACCCTCGGCAGTGCTTCTGGGTTGAATATCACCGTCTTCAGCATTTTGCGGCGGTAAATGTTGAGCTTATGTCAGAATGCCGTGAATAATTGCGGGATTTATAGAGGTTGTTCTCGCAAGTGGGATATTAAGTCATCGCAACTGTTCTCAGCCGGTGTGCTCTGCGTGCAAGCTTTGATTCTTTCCTGTTCCGAATCACTTTGAGGGGCCCTTTCTTGGTAGCGCTTCAGTCTGTTCGCATGCACGGTAAAAGTTGGGTGCCTCCCTTCACAGCTCCGAACACGAAATGTTACGGGGCCTAGTTTTTCCACGGTACGGTAGGGGCCTTTCAGAGGCCTTTCCAGTTTGGCGCCAGTAGCCGCGCCTGACCTTTGCGTCGGGTACGGGCACACCTTTAGGAGCAAGCCAGATGCGCTCAATGCGTATCCCCTTGAGTACTCCGGATAGTCAGCTAATTTATTCCTCAATTTTTCAAGTTTGCGTCCTTCTGCTGCTCCTGTTTCAGCTTTTTTTCATCAATAACTGGAATAAAAGCTGTGGTCCTTACTTCAGAGACTGGTTCCGAGCGCACCCGACTCAAGGCATCCGCGTTTGCGTGCACTTTTCCCGCTCTATTTCAAAGTCACAGCCTTGAAGCTGAATGTTCCAGCGTGCCAGTCGCGAGCTAGAATCCCTGATGTTCATAAGCCACTTAAGCGGTTGGCAGTCTGTCTCTATATTAAACTTGCGACCACACAAGTAACAGCGAAAGTGGCAGACCACCCACACAATAGCCACGCATTATTTTGCCGTTGCGCTATAGTTTTGTTCCGCCTTCTTTAGCTGAAAACTTGCGAAAGCCACCGGACGTTCATTTTGTTCTAACCTTTGCGACAAGACTGCTCCAACCGTGCTTTGTGACGCATCGCTTTGAAGGATAAACTCCTTCCTAAAGTCAGTTTACTTCAGTATTGGCGCTTCAACTAGCTTTCTTTTCAGATTCTCGACAGCAGCTTGTGCCTCGGCCGTCCATTCGAAATGTGTGTGCTTGTCAGTTAGCGATGTCAGTCGCTTAGCCATTTGCGCAAAGTTTGTTATGTGATGTCGATAATACCCCTCTAAGTCCAGAAACTCCCGCACCTGTCTGACAGCGTTTGGGTTGCGAAAGCGAAAAACCGCCTCAACTTTCTCCTCATCTGGTTGCACGCCATTGGCAGACACTACATGCCCCAGGTACTTTACTTTCGCCTTCAAAAACTGGCACTTTTTCGGCTTCATCTTCAGCCTGGCGCCTTTCAATCTCCTCAGAACTGCATCAATATCTATCATGCGCTGCTCGATTGTAGAGCTATAAATAATTATGTCATCCATGTACTCGTGACATATGTGGCTAGTCAACCCCTCGAGCACAAAGTCGGTGGTTCGCTGCCAGGCAGCAGGACTGTTTACTAATCCCATGGGCATTCTCGTCCATTGATAAAGACCACTGGTCGTGTTAAACGCCGTTTTTTCCTTATCAGAAGGATCCATCTCAATTTGCCAGAAGCGAGAGGCCAAGTTCACAACCGAGAAGTACTTGGCCAATTCCAACTGTGACAAGGTCTCTTGGATATCTGTCAGCGGATACGGGTCCACTCTGGTGACACTGTTTAGCTTCCTGTAGCCAACCACAAAACGGAATGACCCATCTGGCTTTTAAACCAATAGTGCAGGCGAACCCCACGGGGACTTGGAATGTTCAATGGTTCCGGCTTTCAGCATATCCTGCACATCTCCTCGCGCTGCGCATACGGAATGCGGTCGGCCCTCTGATACACGGGAGATGCGCCCCGTGTGTCTATGTGGTGTTTGATTGCCACAAATTGCCCGAAGTCAAAGTCGCCTCGAGAAAACACTTCACTGTATGCCTTAATTACCTTCCTTAGTTGGGCCAAGTCCTCCTCAGGTATGTGAGCAAAGAGAGACGTGATCTCATCATCTGTCAATGTCTGACAATGATCTGTTACAGCAAGCACTTTTTCGTCCTTTGGTTCTTCCACAGCGCACAGATATGTAGCAATATTCTTATTTCGGGGCAAAATTATTTCCTCTTCAGTGAAGTTTGCAAGGCGGACAGGAACGCGGCATCTTTCGTCTGGCTTCACTAGAGTCGCGGACCCTATCAATCAACGTGCCAAAACAGCATAAACCTCGACCACACCAACCTCCCCTACGTGCACGAGTTTCGCCAGCTTTGTCCAGCAAACAATTTGCGTCAAGGCCGGTACAGTGCAAGGGCACGCCAGCCTTGCGGATATGCGTTCGGGCGCATCATCTAGGACAGCCAGCGTTTGAGAGACCGCTCTCATGGATTCAGCTCGCCAGTTTTTTATAGGAATTCGGCTCTCTTGTAGATCCAAGACACCTTTAGTTGTTAAAATAATAATTTTCTGGGCCGGTATGATGCCCTGTCCGAATATTCCGTCTACTGGGATTGCAGGCCCATCCACAATCACAAAACAGTCAAGAAAAAGTTCTGTTTCCTAAGAAAATTGGCAAAGAAAAGCAGCCGTGGATGTCGACCTTACTCCCAATGATGCCCACAAAGCGTCCCTGCGAGCTTACCGCGCTAGTAATTTTATCAAGACATCGCTCTTGCAACCTCTTGAAAGCCCTTTCAGAAATGAGTGAAATGCGAGAGTCCATGTCAACATTTCAGCTTCACTCCCGTTTATGCGGCACTGTACTACCGGACTAGTTTCCTTCGAATATCGTACTACTGTAAGAGGATCTCCAGAGATCGCTGCACCCTTGTTTTGTACACTCTCTATCTTCCCGTTTACGGCAGATCTACTCATCGAAACCCCCTGTTGCTTGCTTTTTTTAGCCCCTTCCGACCCGCGGTCAGAGGGGCGACCTACTCGTTTTTTTTTTTGTTTTTTTTTTTGGAACGGACTGTTTTTCGGAGTGTACACGCTCAGTGCAGTTACGAGCAAAGTGACCAGTTCGGCCGCACACGAAGCATGCTTTACGTGAATAACGCCATCCATATGGAGCACTCAATAACTGTGGTGCAGTCTCTCACTAATTCAATTGTATCTCTCAATGTTATCTAATTGTTATTTTATTTCCTCTATCTCTTTGCGAGACAAGTTTCCTTCCCTGTCAGCGACTCGTATCTCAGACATGCCGCCGCTGAGGAGTTCGTTCCCTTCCTCGTTGACCGCGCAGGCGACCGCATCGTCAAACGTCGACGGATCACGTGACATTACAAACCGCCGTACACTGTCCCTCAGCCCATTCACAAACTGCGATCTCATTTGATCATGCGGCCATTCTTTCTTGATTTCGCTCTTCTCGTCATTTGTTTGAAGTTCATCGGCAATTGTTGCCTGCGCTGCGAAGGATCGGGCGTCTTCGCTAGGCACTTGTCGGGCACCCATAAACCACTGCATGCGTAATCTCAACGGCTCCATGTCAAACCTCGCAATCATAACCCCTTTGAACTTGGAAAATGTTGTCGCCTCCCTGGCCGCTGCATCATGCCACACAAACTCTTTGGCAGCGCCTGCCATCTTACACTTACAGAGACACATCACATGACTATCGGCGCAAGAAACGATGCTGACAACTTGATCTACGGTATTCAGAAATTCACGAACAGGTTCGCTCCATCAAACATAGGGATCAAATGGCTAAACGCTAGTACCAACGCGACCAATGCGCCATGACCGGATCTTCATGCTTTCGCGTTCATTTCAATGCCAGTCTAGCCAACCGGCCGGATTCCGTGTATCCTTCCTACTCTCCGTGGCAAAGGGATCCGTTTAAAAGCAATGCCAGACCCTAAAATACAGCTTCCACCGGTTATAAGGCTCTTTTCGAGGTGGAGAGTAGGAATCACACACGAAATAGGGCTAGTAATAGATTTAATCAGAGCAGGATGGCCCCGCTCATCCAAGGATCTTGAGGTTGCGTCTGGATGCCACTGCGATGATCCGGTGCTGGAGGTGGGAGATGATGGCCATAGCTGCAGGCAGCGCTGATGGTGACGGTGTACATGGCGAGCTCAAAGACAAGTCGCCAGGGCTAGTGAGCCGTCTTCGTATCTTCAGGAGACGAGGCTGGGTTGACCGGCTATATAGAGTGTATATCCTTCCTCTCTACCCCACCGTCTTTCTGTTGCTTTCCTTGTCCCCTCGTATCCTTTGTTCCCGTTCCCGGAACCCTCGCCATCCTCGCAACAGCGCACGTGTAGCCGTCATTAGCGCGTCGTTCCCGCATTCCAGTGTGTCGTTCAGCAACCCTTCTCTTATCCGGTTTTAGAAAAAAAGGCGACACGAGCAGACGAAATTGTGGAGTGGTCGGTTGTTCTCGGAACCACGCGCAACGCGTATCCCAAGTTCCGGAACAGGCAACCTAGCCATCACACTAAAACCTTGATTCTGTAATCGACGCATAATAACACCGACGCGTGCGTTTTACTGACCACCCAACAACACACCATTTGACTTTAATGTAATCATTATTGGCTGAATTTGGGCACCATGTTCATCACAACTATAACAACTGCCGCCGAAATCCGCAGCACCAAGCAGTAGTCGCCCATGAACATTTTATTTTATTTTAAAAGCAGTGCAGTCAATGGCAATGCTCAATATGGCCGGATTGGTGGAACATTCGAGCAGGCAGCTTACGTAATAGACGTTACCCAAGTGGTTAGGGAGACGAAAAATTGCAGTAGCATTATCGCTGTCTTAAGCTCTGGCCGATGACTAATTTCAGCGCTGCTATACGACCTGCGAGAATGATTCAATGGTAGATCACGCAAGCATGCCGCTTTTGCCGCTTTTGCCGCGCCGTTGTAGAACTGTTCCAAAATGCTTGCTGTTTACAATCCCAGTCCGAGGCATTTTCTTGCTTCGCTTGGAGTGGGGGGAAGGGGTCAGTTGGCGTTGCATATTCAACAAGAGCACTGCCGAGAAATGAGAAGAGGATAGGGTTCTCTAACTTTTTCCCTCTTCGTTCTTGGATACCTGCCTGATGCGGAGAAAGCACGTCACACTGTGCACGTCCCTATAACCTTCGGCGGCGCCACTCTTTCGGCAGCACAGTTTATGGAATAATGGATGCATATAAAACAAAAGTTATCTGGTGTATAGTAGTGAAGTTCCTTAGCACGGCATATTAGAATCTGCAACTGATTTCTTGGGGTAACACTGATCGGTGACGATAACTTCTAGCGGTTCAGATAATATTTAGTCAGCTGATTCCAGCTTCCACATATTAGGCACGCTGCTCTGTCTCAATTTTGAATCTCTCAGAACGACTGAGCACTGAAACCATCTTTAGGATAAACTTGCATTTTTGTTTTGAAGCTCACTAGGGCGTCAACGAAAGCCCAAATAATATAAGGACGGTAAATAAGCCGTCACATGAGCGCGTATATTGAATTCTATACTATATGATGTGCCTAGCGACTGAAAAATTCTCTCCGCGTTTCTCCTAGTGGCTAAATATACACATCACTGTAAAGGAAGTTTTTAGACTTGGACCTATCCAGTTAGTCAGAAAGAGATGAGTAAATAATGAGCCTGATGCGAACATTCCGTACAAACACTCAGAAACACGTACATACAGAACGCTTTTGCTCCAACCAAGGGCTCGAAGTGTGTCTTGCAGAAATGCGCGAGCCACTTGACAGGAGGCAAGCAATTGTGGCGGGATCATGTGACCAAACATGGTGGCGCTCATTCTTCAGCGCTATAAAGCGTAATGCACTGCAGTTCTGCGCCGACCGTTACGACAATCGAAGAATGTTTGCATTATTGTAAATCCCGGCAGTGGCGGCCGCTTTTCGATGGGGCAAAAAAACAAGACGCTGGCGTGCTTTTGGTTGTCAGTGAACGCTAATTAAACTCACGTGGTCTAAATTTCCTGAGCCATTCACGTGTCTCTCTTAGCCTCAGTTGCTTTGGGACGTTAAACCCCGCAAACCAAATCATTTTTGTAAAAGCTCTATGTTAACAGCGGAGAGGTGATGTCGGAGAATGTGCCTTAATTCAAAGGTTAACAAGCATGCGACTACAGGGACTTTCACCAACAGCCGGTTACTTATAAGTGTCAGTGCAGCATTACAGGACTAGCGAGCCCTTTGGGCATGAAGTGTCTGGAGCTGGCGCAAATAATTGAAGCATTGCAGCAAGGCTTTCTGTTGACGTTTCAGGAATATGGACAATTTGGTATGCATGTCCTTCTGCCGTTTTTTTTTTTTAAGTTAGCAACTTCAACTCAGTAGTAAAACATGTTTAGTGCAGACTGCCACAAAGAAGCGTATGCGACCACTCCTTTTTCAATAAATATTATATGATCAGTATTGACAGCTTGGGACCCACAGTGCATATTTCATAATTTAATTATGCCGGCGACATGGGCTATTGCATCTGATAGCGGTTCTGATCGAGCTCCATGTTCGGGAAGTATGCTAAAAACAAATAGCCGCTTGTTCATCGTGTGTCCCAATATCCTTTTTTTTTTCATTACCCTCTTGGTTGGAACGTTTTTTTTTTTCTTTTTTTTTTTCATTGCGCGTTATTTTGCGGTTTTTGGATGCCCAAAATGCCTTTATAAAGTCTACGCCATGAAGTAGAAGACAGCTAACACCACAGGACGATGGGAAACGGAAACTACCACCGCGGTGTTCTCGTAAAAAAAAAGATTGCGACAGCGATCTGACGTCACGGAAAAAAAGCAGAGCAACATTAAAGGACACGCAAGGGCCAGAAGGGCAGGGCAGCAGCAGGAGGAAGTGTGCACTGCGACCGCGGCGGAAAGTGGGCCAGCCGATCGAGAAAAGAAGCCGCAGTTCCGGAAACTTCTTCAAGCGGAACTATATACGATACGGAAGTTAAAAGATCATGAGGAGAGGAGAGGTCAAGAAATAAGACAACGCTTTGTAAAGGCACCGATTAGCCGCTACAGGGTGTAGTGATCGAGTAAGGTATACACCACGACACTATCATAGACTAAGTGATTATGCAATCTATTTCCGACGTGCCGAACACTTTTATGTAAATGTGCTGGCGTAGGAGGGCCTTGTAAGAGCAGGACCGCTCACAGGCGATCAACGGGCATCGAAGCTGATAAAGAAAACTATACGAACCCTGTTTTAGCCATTAATCAAACCATGGGCATATCGATGAGCTCACAGACTGGCATGTTATGCGACGGCTTGTGTTAGGAGGCCACCAGGGCGGCATTGATGAACGAAAATGTTGAGAGGAGACATTACGTGACACAAGGCAGCGGCAAACACGGTGAAAATTGTGACATGTCGTGTCGATCAGAGCAATTTTAAGAGAGGTGGAATACACTAACCATGTGCCAATTTCAAACATTCCCCTTTCTGCTAGTGAACCGGAGTTCCCAGGTTCAAACCCGACCGTGGCGGCCGCTTTTCGATGGAAGTGAATAGCAAAGGCGTTCGTGTGCTGTGCGATGTCAGTTCATGCTAAAGATTTTCAGGTGGTCAAAAATACTCCGCATCCTCTTCTACAGCACCTCTTTCTCTCTTTCCACTTTCACTCCCACCTTTATGGTGCGGCACAGGTCTCCACGGAGACGTCCGACAGACACTGAACCTTTCATTTCCTCTCAATTAATTCACAATTCTTTGTCAGCATCTTTCGTTCAACGTTGAGCCTGGCTATAGCGTCAGATGAGGTGATGGTGGTAGTGGTGAAAACATTTAATGAGGGAATGAGGCTGTGCAGACCCAAATGGGCCCGGTGTATGAGTGGAGTCCTCTGTTCGGGACCCTGTTGGACGAAGCCGCCGCCCTTGCCCCTTTGGGCAAAGGCCGTTGCGACTGATGGTATCGGCCGACCTTGTCTTTTGTGTCAGCTTGACTGCTTTTTCACGCAAATATCTTATGCTGCTTTCCAGTACAGCGCTTCAAAATACTCGGATCTTGCGTGGCGGTCTATACCATCGCGCCAATTTCGCATTCAGTAAAAATGACTTTCCCTCACCTTTACTAAGAAAAACGTCGGTGGAAATTTGTGAGAATCTCCATCCTTTCTGGGTATTCAGAATAAGGGTGATTTCTTTTTCTTTGAGCTCCTGACATCTGGCCATACCCGCAGAATAGTCGCCCAGGCTTGCAGACCTACTTCCTAGAGCTCATAACGGCTAGCATTATTAAAATGTGCCCTTATTCCTACAGCCTCTAAATCATAAACCGCGCCCCTTGAGCGACTTTCTTCCGTTATGTTGCGGTTTTTTCCTGCTCCCCCCCCCCCCCCCCTCCTTGCCGCTGTTCAATTATTCATCCCGTTGCCTCAAATTTTACCTACCGGTTTAATGGTAAAGGGCACGTTTCAAGCACGTTTTTAAAGAAAGCCAGGCGTCAATTGTTGAGCAGTAGACAAAAGTTTCCAAACAAACGTTTTGAGGCTCCGAAAACGATGTGTTGTCTCTTTAGTAATAGAAATTAACGACACACCTCTTGAAGGACATAATCTGCCTGTGAATGTCATCAAGTCGTAGATAACAAGATAAAGGCTACTCTAGCAGTATTTTACCAGTCTCCTAAAATTCCGAAATCTGTGACCATTATCAGTTTAGTTTTGACCAGTAAAAATATAAAAATACCGCAGGAGTATCAGGTACACTAGCTTTCCTTGCGTAATCTATGATGCGATAACTCCAGTGAAAATCAAGACGAAGAAGTTTACATGGGCAGGGCATGTAGTGTGAAGAGAGGATAACCGATGGTCGAAAAGGGTAGACCATTGGATAGCACGAAAGGAAAGCGCGCAGAGGGCGGCAGAAAGTAAGGTGGGCGGATAAGATAAAGAAGTTCGCAGAAGTAAAGTAGATGTGGCTAGCCCAGGACCGGGTTATTGGGAGGGATATGGGGTAGGCATTCGCAGTGTGTATAGTCAGGCTGATGACGATAATGATGATGCGATAAACTTTGTTTGACTACGTTTAAATTACATATCCTTCACGGGGTGCAAAATAAGGCATTTCATGACTGATTTGATGGTTTAAAGCTAGAGATTTAGTTCATTAGTTCATTTTGCAAGGTTGTGAAATTATTTGATGCAATGCTATTGTTCAGTGGTCTCCAGGGATTGGATCCAAACCCTTCCAAATCTTTGGCTCGGCGTCCATAAAACGCGAATTTGTAATGTTACTAAATCAGAAGGCAGAATATGTATTTCCAGAATGTACACAAATTAAAACAGCACGCTGCATATAGGGAGGCTCTGAACAACATCAGCAGTTAATCTCACATAGAAAGCCTACATGGGAATCTACCCATCGACGACAATCTGTTGTTATGGTCAGAGGCTTGATGCTGTCTTGGCATTATATATAAAGCACGGTGCCCTCGCTCAGACTTGACTGCACAGCAGTGTTGTGCCCCATAGCTTTCACTGTCGATTTAAGAACTTTAAATAACAATGGCTTTGGTGCGGTCGTTTACGCTATCCTGGGCACCAATAAAAAAGGATCTGTTAAGGGGTCCTGTCTCCTTAGAGTTGTGTACAGCCTTGAATTCAAAGTTAATTCCAAAGTCGAAACCTAATCCAACCTTTCTCTACCCTCGCTACAAGATACCCGAACCATCTCTCGAATGTGTTCTTCCCCTCTACAGCCTCCGACGCTCAACCAGCGAATTCTTCCTCGCGTTGAACCACGGATAAAAAACACAGACAATTTCAACTGCCTAGATCACAAATTCATTTCGAATGAATTTTCGCCAGTTCCATAGTTTGTGTTTTTATTTTTGCATGGACAGCTCGTGCCCATAAAGTATGATCGACAGCTGTCGAAGACATAACAGAAAGGGCTCCTTACGAACGGACGGTCCGTCCGTTCGTAATGGTGAGACTTAGCGACGTCATATGACATGGGAGCATCGTCACAAGCATCACTGCGGCAAGGTGTTTCTCGTTCCGTTTCCTCTCGACATGCGTTGTGTCGGTTGCAAACACAGATAATCGCCAGTGGCGCCTCTCCCAGCCAATTTTCGTGAGGCTATACAAGGGTGGAAATATCCGGCAACAATCTTCATGCCATTATAGCGCCGCGTAGAGTTGGGATATGCGCGTCCTGCCACTCCAGGAAGCGTCTTTTCGGGAGGAAAGTAAAGCGGCAGTCGCTCGGGAGACAGATAGTGGAGCTGCAGCAGGAAGTTGTGATTTCGGGCGCGTCGCCTACTCAGAACATTCTCTCGGCCGAAACGACGTCGGTTGCGGTTAAGCGCCGAAGATACACGGCTAGACTTCCTCCTCTGTCTGCCCCGAACAGGAATAGCACCGTGCGCGTGTCTGCGCAGACCGAAGTCATGAACGGATTACAAAAAACGTTTAGAGCCCTTCGCACTCACTGAGACCGGCCAAGCAGTCTTTCTGCCGAGTGTTCCCACGACGATGGCTGGTAATGCTGAGTTGCAGCGCTCCATTGAAGCGTGCAAGGCGGTTAAGTTGCTGCCAATGCCTCATACACTGCAACCAGCTGTAACGTCTATAGATTGAAAATAGGGCTCTTAACTCTTGAAAAAAAAATCCTGCAGTTCAACCCGACTGAACTTAGTTGTTATTCATGGTTCAACCATCTATGGCCCAGGCTATCACGAGGAAGCGAGCCGCAGCTAAGCAGCTTACATACCCTCTCTAAGCAGCTGTCATGGGATAGCGAGAACATCGGTTTAAACTAGAGGTGCGGAGGTAGAGCGCATAGCGCAGTTGGGGGTCACGTGATTTCGTGGCTGACGTCGCCGGAGGTTCGGCCGGCGGAGACCAGAAGGAGCGGGCGCGAGGCGTAGCTGTTACTAGGCGCAGATGAAAGCTTCCTTTCTTGCAGCGCATCTGCAAATGAATGACCTTAGATAATGGTACCAGTAAAGGAACAGGCTAAACTCTGACAAATATGAAAAGTCTAACAAAATGACAGATTAGCTTTACTTTGGCAGCAATAATATCGCGTACCTCAACACTCGGCATTCGGCTGCTGAACTCGAAATAGCGGGATTGAATGCCGGCCCCTGAAGCCTGAAAAAGGTTGGTACTCTTGTCTACGGTGTGCATTCCCGTTCAGGAACCTTATGTGGTCGAAACAATTTTAAATCCATCCACCATGGCGTCGCAACTCATGTGCGGCTACTGCGAGTCACGTCACGTGTCTGAAGTCCCACCACTAGGTCTCACATGTGATTCATAAACGCCGCATAGATGGGTACACTAAAAATAAATTCCTAACCGCGTTTCCGGCCAATAGTGAAGCGAAGAACGGAATAAAATTGTACTAGAATTGTCACATCGTACCGTAGAGCTGCATGGTGCGTCATACTGTGGTTCTAGTGCATGCAATTACATAAAGGATACCGGGGGGAGGGCGGGGGGGGTAGCCAGAATTGAACTCACCTAATTTATGACTCCACGACCAACTGCTAGAGAGCTAACCAGTGAAAGCCGAGTCTTTTTTTTTTTTTTTTTTTTTTTTTACAAATGGAGACAAATGTCGTATGCAGATTTCGTGTCTACATTTCTTCTAGGGATATGCACTAACAAATGTTAGCATAATCAGTCGGGATCCTGATCTATTGAAGTAGACGGTATCTTACGCGAAATGTGTTTTGCTAATAATTCTCAATTAAGATGCCTCTTATTCTAGTGGTGTTCAGTTAATGCAAGAAACACTTTACTACTTGCATCTTGTTTTAGTTTCACTAACATGCCCAGCTTTCAAGGCCATCAGCAACTATCATTTATTGGCAACCAGTAGCAAACACCACTTAACTCGGAGGGTATAGTTTTGACTTGCAATGTTGAGAAGACCAGAGAGTGCATCGATATTCTGCTTGAACATGTGGTTACAGCGCAGCTGACCATCCCACATTGCTAATAAATCTGACGCATACATCAATAGCTTCCTGCTGCCACTCCGACTGGTTCCCACAGTCTTAAAAAAAAATTAATGGAATCTAATGAACAGTCCAATTATCGCGGTGATTTCGAGTGTTAAGCACAACGCTAGGCGCGGTGCCAGCAGCACGAACTAAAGCGTTTCTCCAGACTTCCAAGGCCTTTTTTTATAATATGGAGCATGAACTGAGAAAAGAACAGCTCGTTCGTCTCACAAAGCTTCGAAATATTTTTGTATATCATCTTCAAAAACACCAACCATCACGCCATTTAGCTTTCTACCATTTTTTCATTATAGTAAGGCCCCCGTGAACTAGCTATTCTCCTTTGGCTGACCTGCGCATTAGCACGTCATGTCTGGTTTCCAGTTGTCCTTGAGAGTAGTCCATGTTAATGAAGTTAAAAAGTGCTCAGTCACTGTCATACCACAAGGCATTGTCCACAGCATGGTTCGGTGTGACTTGCAAACAGCCGCAGCCGCCGAAGCGCTGTCATTATGGAAGTTGCATTTATTACGGGAGTGGCCCACCCACATTGAGTCACTTTCTTGTTTGCAACACACTGACGCTGGTGTTACACTGAACGCCTTAAAAATCCTTCACTTTAGGTCCAGCACCGAACGAAGTCGTCGATGGCACGAAAACACCTTTAACACCATTACGCCGTTTCCTGGGCAGCTGAGCGTGGAGAGCGCAGTACACACAACGCAGGTATTTCAGGCGTACACAATAGTTGTGTTGTTAAAAGTGACTACCTTCTTTCGATTCCCGCCGGTCCTCGGTTGTTGACGGTCGGGCGCCTTTAGCGCCGACCGCAACGGCCGCACGCCGAAGACAACGCCGCACGTGTGGCTACCCCTCGTCTGTGTCACGTGCTCTGGCGGAGGCCAATGCCGGGCGCCGGCAGCACACGGCGTGGATGGCGGTACAGACGAAGACCGGCGTCTAGCTCTGGATACCTGATGAACCTCTGGCAGGAAGAACACACCGGAGACAACCTGTCGGTGCATGACGTCCACTGGCACCTGTCTACGAGGTTGCCTCCGGAAATGGGCTACCGGTACGAACAGGTTCATCTTTGCAGTCCCGCAGTGTCGGCGTCGTCAGTTGAAGAAGACTTGGAGCTGAATCTTGCACGCTTTTATGAGGTGGTTCGCTGAAGACGCCTCTGATTTAACCAGTAGGCAGAACGGAACAAGTAAAAACACCTTCAACAACGCAGGAGCAGATAAGTACATCTGGCATCTGTCGTGGACACGGCACGCTCACTTCCACAAAACGTAGTACACTGACACTTCAAGTGCCACTTCGGCCTCGACGAAGACCTCCGATGGCATCTCCACGTACTGGCTGGCCTCTTTGGGCAATGGTGCGACCCTTTCTCGACACAGCGTTCCCGACGTGCCACAGAAGCGCCGTATACGCCGAGACAATACGCGTTGCAGCTTGTCACAACGTCGACTGCAACGTTCAGCGCTCGTCTTATTCCCTTGGATAGGATGCACAGACGATTGACTCCACGCACGCACAAGAGCGAGTTTGAGCTCGACGCCGCTTCCTCGAAGCCGACGCAGTTACTCTGACAGAAAAAGCCGCGATCCAGTGCGAGTGTTTCTTTACGAGAGAAAAGAGGGGAGGAGAGATTAAAAAGAAAGGAGGAAACCGCTACGAAGCAGGATCGGCGGGGCCTCAGTATAGAAGAGAGAGGGTCAGGTGGAAGAGGACGTGCGGGCTGCAGCGCGTTCACGCATCGATGGGCCGACACACGTGATCGCGGATGCACGCGCCGCTGGCCCACATATTGCAGACTACCCACGAACGGATGAGTCCGTTCCCAGAACAAACGCCTCCGCCGAAAGCGGTCTTATCGGCATCCATCTGCATACAACGCCCATCTACATGTACGGGCTTCGAGCGAGCGCCTCAAGGACCTCGGCGATCGTTGTAATTGCGCCACTTCCGGGCTCGGGAGGAAACGGGCGCCCTCAAAATGATCTCGCGGTCAGGGGGGCTGTCTCACCCTTGTTTGTTTTCCCCGTGGAGGTTGGAACGTATGCAGTGAGGCACGCTACATGCGGCGGCAGCGCTTACACGCTTAAGTGACCTGGGCCTTGCATGTCACTCTCTTTCCCGACGCCTCCATCCTCGCCTCAAAGCCGCAGCACGGCTTATTTCGAGGCATAACAACAAGGAATGGGGCTAGACCTCTTTTGTGTGGATAACCTTCGTATGCCTTCTCTCCCCCGGCATCACCCTTTACATAAGCACGCAGTAAAGCAGAAAGTGAAATCTGCCTACGCGTCATCTGCAGCCAGCCCTTCGAACTCGGAAATACTCTGGCTACCCTCTACTGAATGCAATTTCTGCTGACAAGATAACCGTGTAGCAAGACGAGACCTTTCAGGGTTCACGTAGCCATGAAGAGAACGCCAGCGAAGTGATTACGTTCGGAGCGTCTGTCCACGTTGGTACGTGTGCAGACCGTTCTATAAAATTCAGGAAACGATACATTCAGCATGGGCACTGAAATGTACCAGTCCTTCAAACGCAATTTGCTTCATCCTTGCTGCTAGGTACAACTTGCTACTGTAAGAATGCGTCTCTTTTGTTGGACGACGTCTACAGGTCGCCCCACGCAACTGCGTTTCTCTGAGAAACACGACTCTGCTAACTGCGCGATTACTTCCTGTTGGGCCCTGTGAGTGTAACGCGCCCCTTTTTTCCCTTGGCTTGCTTGTCTATAGGGAGTGTTACATTTGCAACATGTAATGTCCACTCTTTGTGTACATAACGCTGTAACAAGCAATGGTGATCGTGCGGCGCGCTATGGAGCTCTTTGGCAGCAGCAATGGTGTGCGCTTTGTGGTGCAAGTAAAACCTGAAATTTACCATGCATCAAGGCTTAAAAACACGGCAGTGTCGTTAAGAAGCAACAGGACAGCTGTGTAGGTTTTTCTATGACGTAAGTATATTATATGAATTAAACTTGTACTCCATGCTTTGATCATGATTACTGCTACCAAGTAGCCATGCGACACTATATTGCTGCGAGAATAGATTTTAAAATTATTCGTTCCCGTGGCCAAAGCTCTGATGATTTCCACAGGAAACGTTGGATTTCAAACGTCACAAACATTCGGCGCTCTTTAATTGGCGCTCCCCACTCTACAAAAAAAAAAAAAGTGAGGCTTGCATTATGTCATTTCTGGCATTCAATGGAAGGGCTCCTTCCTCTTATAATGCTTGGGGAGTCTTTACTGCGCCACATGAATCGCCATCTCTAAGCGCAGTCCACGGCAGCTTGCTCAGTTTCGGTTTTTAGTCTATACTAATACCGCTGTTTTAAAATGGTTACTCTCGGTACCGCAAAAAAATAGCTTACTGCGGCGAGAGGAGAGGATTCTAATGAATGTTATGTGGCAGTCAATTCAAAAGTTTCATGAATTCTATAGGGTTCTCTTTCTATAGTTTTATGAATAATTGCAGTTGCGTGCCACAAGCAGTATAATTAAAGTAAGATGTACAAGTACCGGATCCTAATATTTCGGAGTAACAAGTGACGAAATCGCGATCTTTTCTTTTTTTTTTTTTTTTTGTTTACTCGGGCTTCATTCAAATCAGATATCGCAGGAAATAGCTCGGTAACTGGGTTTTTGTTCCTGTTTTAGGGCATCTTAGACAGGGAAGGCAGCGAACTTATTACTCATTACTTGTTCCAAATGGCGGAGCTGTTTCATTTTGTTTTCTCCTGTAGACAGTAAATGGCCACATGCAAAAAAAAAAAGAAGAAAGAAAGAAGAAACTGCGCAAACCGGGCACTTTATTTTCTTTCTTTCTTTTTCGCTCGCTTGTTTCGTTGCCTAAACTTCATGCGCAGACTTCTCTTAGCTGATGTAGACCTGATTTGTTTATAGGAAGGGAAAGGCGCGGTAACTGTCTCACTTGTTTTCTGTGGACACCGCAACCGCGCAGTAAGGGAAGGGAAGGGAGGACGGTGGGAATGAAAGTGGAAAGAGAACGAGGAGCCGTAGTGGAGGGCTACGGAGTAATTTCGACCACCTGGGAATATTTAACGTGCGCTGACATCGCACAGCACACGGACGCCTCTTCGTTTCGCTGATGTAGACCTGCCGCCTATGTAACGTAGCACAAGAGAGGGAAAATGTTTTCCGACATCTCGGCGGTGCGCTTTTATAAACCGCGGGTAGCGCTTAATTGCCTGTTACGTCGGTGGTGAATCGGTTAACTAATTGTGAATAGGTCCCTCTCGAAGCTATTTCTTTGCCATCACAAAAAAACATACTGCAGTCATTGAAGCTCAAGCAGGAGGTCAATTACAGAAGAATATAAAAGCAATCAAGCGCGGCCACGAGCAAGGGACAATTATCCGGAGGGGAATTGCCACGCCACGAATAACAATGGACGTTAAAGGACGATCAAAGTATAATAATAACCGGAACAAGGAATAGGTTACACATTTAGGAATACTTCTCTGTGTACTCCGTCTCACAAGCTGTTTGTAGCAAGAGTAAAGGTAAGTGCAATCTACCATTAAGGATGGCTATAGGTATTTCTATTCTCTTGTCAGCGACGGGTGCATAGTCATTGCGTCATCATAATTGGCCTAGATCACATACCTTTCACAGCGCTACAGACAGCTTGTTGAGGTAACAGCGCGGAACGTGGACGGGAGCACAAGATTAGAGGACGACACAGCACAGCGCTCGTTGTGTCGTCCTCTAATCTTGTGCTCCCGTCCACGTTCCGCGCTGTTACCTCAAGATGCATAACCAACATTCCCAAGCTGCTATTCTAGACAGCTTGTGAAATGTAGTATACAATACGACTTCAGCTTTCCGCGCTGAGAAGAGGGCCTTTTTCAAGGTGTATCCCGATTTTTGTCAAACGTTGTACGACCGAAATTTTACAAACTTCGATTTATACCCGAAAACTAAGAGTCTGTGGTATATAGAAAAAGGGTTTGGTTTGGTCTGGTTGACGGGATTTACCGGCCCAAAGCGACTCGGGCTATGAGAGACGCCGTAGTGCAGGGCTCCGGAAATTTCGACTACTTTAGGCTGTTTAATGCGCACCGACATCGCACAGCACACGGGGCCTTCCGTTTCGCCTTCATCAAAAAGCGGCCGCCGCGGGAGGGATTCGATATCGCATCCTTGGGCGCAGTAGTCGAGCACCCTAACCACTGCGCCACCGCTTCAGGGAATATCAGGAAAATTTGCCGCATGGCCGACGGCCAGATGTCTGTGTCCAAATATCACGGTACCGCATATATTCGAGTGCGGAGCCGAAAACTGAGGGATTTAACCCGACCTCGACGGGTGAATTTATCTGGGAACAAATTACAGATGCCACCCTGCGTCGTACTATGCTATCTGACGTCGGAGAGCTCCCAGATGATCAAACTTAATCAGGAGTATTGTACTACCTCTAAGCTATCAGTGTCACTCTGCGGCTCTAAAAATCATAAACGGCCCCGCCGGGGTGGTGCAGTGGTAAGACGCCCGACTACTGTGCCGGAGTTCCCGGGTTCGAACCCGACCTCGGCGGCTGCGTTTCGATGGAGGCGAAACGAAGAGGCGTCCGTGTGCTGTGCGATGTCAGCGCACGTTAAAGATCTCCAGGTGGCCGAAATTACTCCGTAGCCCTCCACTACGGCTCCTCTTTCTCTCTTTCCACTTTCATTCCCACCCTCCTCCCTTCCCTTACGGCGCGGTTCGGGTGTCCACAGAGCAAGTGTGACAGTTACTGCGCCTTTCCCTTCCTGTGAACCAATTTAACTTTTAATTTATTTCAGTGCCTTTGAGACGCCATTAGTTGTCGCCAGCGGTGTAAAGTTTCTGCGCCTTTCATTTCAACCCGATATATGCATGAATACACCCTATATACAAACTTCCAATGATGTCAACGATGGCTTGCATCATACTCAACTATACCCTCCGATCCCGCTGCTCGTAAACAGCCGTGACGTCATAAGAGTGACGCCATAATAGACGCCTCAGCGCATCCACATCCTCTGAGCTGTATGCTGTTACTGGTCGGTGCACGCTCATCGGCGCGTCTCGACCGAAGAAGGCCGCACAGATGAGCGAACAAAGGAGGCGCCCTTGAGTAAACATAGGTGACCGAGGTCGATCTTGACCGCTGACGCCGGACGTAAACACATGCGCCGCGTTGCCCAGTCGAGCGTGTCCTCGGACCAATATGCATGAGCCCCGCGCGCGTAACCGGTTGCGCATGCTTCGGGACTTGTTCGACAATGAACGGAAGGATAATTTGAAAGTCCGACGAGAATGAGAAGTCTCGAGCAGAAGCCTTTTGTCAGTATTTACACACCAATTATTAGTTTTGTTCAGCATTCGGATGTCAATGGAATTAAGCAAAGTATGCCTGTACACACACACACACACGCGCGCGCGCGCGCGCGCGCGTGTGTGTGTGTGTGTGTGTGTGTGTGTGTGTGTGTGTGTGTGTGTGTGTGTGTGTGTGTGTGTGTGTGTGTGTGTGTGTGTGTGTGTGTGTGTGTGTGTGTGTGTGTGTGTGTGTGTGTGTGTGTGTGTGTGTGTGTGTGTGTGTGTGTGTGTGTGTGTGTGTGTGTGTGTGTGTGTGTGTGTGTGTGTGTGTGTGTGTGTGTGTGTGTGTGTGTGTGTGTGTGTGTGTGTGTGTGTGTGTGTGTGTGTGTGTGTGTGTGTGTGTGTGTGTGTGTGTGTGTGTGTGTGTGTGTGTGTGTGTGTGTGTGTGTGTGTGTGTGTGTGTTTACCATTTACAAGTTAGCTGAGCCAAGATTTCAGTTTCTTTGGTTACGCTGCACACCACTGTACAGCACTCTAGAGAGGCACTTTAGCGACCGTACACGTTTGCAAGATAGGCATGATTGCTGAACAAATATCTGGGAATTTTTTTTTCAAGCATCCGACTAGTCTAGCCTCGACCTTCCGAGGGGGAGGAGAGGAGGGTGAATATTTGACAGAGTTTTTCCGCCTTTCTCGAAACGTTTTCCGCTGTGTTGCCTGCGAGCACAAACATGCTGTTGCCTGTGTGGCATGATGGAGGTATCGGAAAACTATTGGGAAAATTCCTTAGCTTAGAATCTAAGCTGTACAAGCAAAAAGTGCCCCTTTTATTTACCTGATTCTTTCGCATGCTCTTCATTTGTACGCAGGCAGCGTGTTTTTGTACATGGGTTAATACTTATAGTACATGCTTTCTTCAGCAAGGTCTGCGCGCCGCTATGTGTTAGCGCGAAACGTGGTAGTCTTCAGTGGAAGGCCACTGAAGACTCCATTGGAGGGAATGCGAGGACCCTCGAGTTCTCAGCTGCATCTCGTATTTGTACGTTCGCGTCATTACGTTGCTGCATTCGGCACCACATCGCCCGACACCTTCCGGTGTTTTGCTGTAGGACCCGAAATTTTCGGTTGGGCGAAAGGGCCAATTTTTAATCTGATTTCTACGGGCTGTGCTCCGCAATTGGTCCTACCGGGTCAGGGGATCTCTGTTACATGATGACCGCCTTAACCAATCAGGAACTTTTGCCTCTCGCGACGATGGGGTTTAGGTGTTACAGGGATAATTTGATCCTACCTGATTACAATAATTGCTATTTCTGTGTACCTGGTCGTAGACAGCAAGTGTAAGGGTTAAATGTCTTCTAATACCGTCAAAGCACTTTAAAGCCGCACTCCACGTCGTGAAGCCATTTTTGCAACAGATCTCGTGGAAGTGGAAAACGAATGAGAGATGCATGAGTCCGCGAAACAGGCTAGTAGAAGCGCAACCATAACATCCAGGTGCTCCTCGTGCACGGGACTACCCAGGACAACCCTTTGGTGCGCAAACTTGCCAGAGGAGAAATAGACTTTATTAACAGCGTTTATATATACGTGGCGGATCTCCGCGGGGATCCCGCGTCTTATCGCTTGTGGCCTGTGCGTGAAACCGCGATGACAAGCACCTTAATTCTGCTTGCAAAGCTAATGATAAGGGTTGGTTCAACGTTGGCTGGTTGGTTGTCCATGCTTTTTTAAAACGGAGCTGAGGAGGTGGACAAAGGCGAAACAGTACTGAAACGGCGCCGACTTTCAATTGTGTTTGTTGCAAAAAATGTTACTTGCACACATGCATGGCATGATGCATGACGTATGACAAGAGAAATGCGCGAGCAATAAATATATCAGATATTGATCGCGTAGTAAAGACCCTGCTAAGTAAGCAAGTTTTCCCCCCAATAATAATATTATTCTCCCCGCCACACGCGGCTCTTAGCTTCAGCGGTTATTGGCGTTATTTGTGAAAAATATGGTGTGATGTTCTGCATTAAAACAAAATGTTCGGAAATTTTAAGTGTTCTGCGAAAAGATTATTTCTTCTGCATAATCTTGAAGTTTCCTTTTTGTATATTGTCTTCTCTTAAATAATATTTTGTCTTGCTTGTGTATTATTCCGCTGCCACTACTATACCTTGTACCACTACTTTATCTTTGGAGCTTTGACTATACGCGAAAAAGGGTTTGGTGTGCTGTTTATATTGTAATTAAAGAAATTAATCATTGCTTCTACCAGCAGGTGTACGGGGGGCCTTCTGAGTTGAGGCCTCCCGCTGCGATGAGAGTGCCAAGTGGGCTACTTTTGGTAAGTAGAACTGGCGCTGTGGGATGAACCAAACGCCGGGGTAAGGCGGCCGAGTCGGAACGCTCATGAGAACCCATGAAGGGGGCTTTTTTCTTCTTTTTTTTTATGCACTCAACGAACTTAAGTGAACTGTGGATATGCCTGAGGAATTAACTGCGTCACTGTTATTTTCTCTCATTCAATCGTTCAGGTTATGCTCCTTCTGTCTAAAGTACTCTCTTTACAAGCCCTCCATGACGTGCGATCAAAACATCAGTCATGGCGTCTCGTTTTCAACGTATCGTATGTCTCCGCCGCGGTATTGGTAATGCATCGAAGCTTATAAAGCTTGCACTGTGCAGGAAAGACCACTCGAATATGCGAGCACTGCGCTATATTTATGATCTGGAATAATGCATTTATGCGGGAAATGGCTTTTGTCTTTTGCTGCTTCTTTGAGTTAAGTATCTCCCGACCCACATATCTGTTCCCTGCCTGGGCGAGCCCTCAGTAAGCGATACGTATACGCTTACAGCAAATTAGAATGATTCGTCGCATCCCAGTAAACGGAAATACATCATGCCGCTAGTGGGCAACTTCAAATCTAGAAAATCTGAAGCGGACCAAGGGCATTGCCGATGCATTTGGCTCAAAATTCGCCGTTAAGTAAGAAGGGAGCAGCACTGCCGAGATTGTAAAGCGCCCTGTCTCTCGTGGGGCGGGTGTCTAACAGCTGGCTCGAGAGAAAACAAAAAGGTTGCTGTACTTATCCCCGCCGAAAAAAATCTACAGAATTGTGTCAAAAATAGGACAAAATGTTATGTAATTCTGTTGTAAACGTCAGAATTTTCTGTAGCTTTGTAATACTTTCCTGCAGTTCTGTAATCTCTTGTTTCGTAGTTTTCTGTAGTCTGTAGTTTTGTAGTACTTTTTTCTGTTGAGACTGCAGAAAATCTGACACTAATATAGAAATTTTCCTTGTCACAACAGATTCACGCGCTCAGAAATTCTTTTGTGGCAAGAAAAATCTTCTGTAGTATTTATGCGACTGGAATATATAGGAGTTTAATGGCCAAAATGCAAGCTATAGTGCCCCGTCCTTGTTTGCCCTATATATGGTGAAATTTCTCAAAGAACACTCTTTGTATGTTCTTCCGGCATACAAAAAGCGCGGGTTCGGTATTTTTCTTTTTTGCCTGTTTAGTACTAAGGCTCGAGATGCAAGTGGCAGTGTTTTAACTGACGATGGTTATTATTTTTTAACTTCCCAGAGTGACATCGCATATGGCCCATGATGGGCGTCGTAGGCTCCGCAATAATTTCGACTACCTGAGATCGAAACGCGGCCGCTGCATGCGCATTAGGAGAGCCGGGATACAGCTGTAAGCAAGATCGAGAGTAATTGACGGGGCAATTACACACTGGCACGTGCGAATTCACACGGCGGCAAGCGCACGCTCGTCACACATATATCGATCGCCACCTGCGCTCGCAACGCGAACAGGAGTAGTGGAGCGTTGATTGCCCCCAGCGGGGATAAATAGACATCGACAGCAGTGCACCTGCAGGACTGAGTCTCTCGCTTACTCGCAATGGTGCCGTGGGATAGCGGTCTCAATGTGCGCAAGAGAATGAACTCGTGCCTTAGTGCCCCACTGCTTTTCGGTACACACTGTTTTTCTTGCATTTTCTCCGCTAGATGCGCAGTTGTAATCGGGTCTGCCCGACACACGGAAGCTGCACACGCACACTCGCTCGCAAGGAGTCTTGCCAATAAGCATTGAGAAAAACAATAGCGAGGATAAACGTCGAAAAGTGGGATGATCGATCGACATCTTTCTTTGCCCGCACTTACTTCGGCGTGTACTATACTTCCGCATTAAACTAGAACTGGCAGTAGCTGCGTCTATAATCACGAAAAAAAGAAAAAGGCAATATAACCACCACCGTTCAGAAAAGGTCTAGGTATTCCAGTATCCAAAAGAAGGAAAGGCGTGCGATCTGGAAATCATTTCTGGGTGAGAGTTCAGAATTATGGTAAACGCCGAGTACCCAGGTCGGTGTAGGCGGCGTTACTGATTATCTAATGTCCGTGGCTTCTTTTTTGAAATTTCATTGTCGTCTTTCCTGGCGCATATATCCATGAAACTCTTGGCAATATTTTTTGTGCGTGAAAGTTGCAACTGATATTGTTATAATGAGTCAAAAGAGCGTAACATGAGGCGGTTGGTGTATGGCGGTGACATGGAATCTAAAGCAGGAATATGGGCACGGCGAATGCACGGATGTAAACAGGGCGCAGGTTTTGTTCTAGCAAATGCATTAAGGCAGTTTTTGATTCCTAATAAAGGAATTCTATGAAATAAATTTGTCCGGAAAGAGTATGTCTTCTATGCGCAAGCTTCTTGGTTCTAAGTAAGTTTCATCACATAAACATTTGTCTGCTCTATAAAAACCGCCTCCTGCTGCCTGCGATTGTTCTATTAGAGCGCTAAAAGCAAACTTGGAACGCATTTCAGGATTCTGGAAACTGTAAAATAATTTTGATGGAACTGGTCTAAGCTTCCAACACGTGGCAAAATTTGCTGCTAAAGCTTTTTCTTGCGCTGTGAGGAAACTTGTGGGGAAATGTTGGGAAACTTTTCAATATTATCAGATACTTCATAAGAACATATATATAATCTAAACTTCTAACGCCTAGCGAAAGTTTTCTTCTTAATTGTTCCGGCGCTCACAATGAGCCACCAAGACGGCTATAGGAAGCCAACGGGGCGCTTTTTGAAAAACAATAATAGCAAAACACTTGTATCCTGCCCAGTAAGGCTGGGTTATAGATAAGTGGAAGTACACAATGTACAAAAAAAAAATATACCTACAAAGACTATTTTCAGAAAATAAATGCACAGCGGTTGCTTTGGATGTTCCCCAAAAGAGATGAGTCCGACAAGTTCCGTATGTTTCTGACTGCGCCGCAGGGTAAAATAAAGGGGAGTAGAGGAGAAAGTGGCTACAATTGTTGTGCTGTTAATGTACTCGAATCTGTGAATATATATGGCGTTGATGTTGAACATTTATCGCCTTCGGTTCTGCCACACAACAGCATTCCTTATGTACACTGAAAGTAAGTTTTACCAAGTTTTGGTTAGTGAGCCGTACGTTCGCAGCAAGATCATCATTTAGCATACAAGTCGCAGAGCAATTTCACACATCGATATGTAGCGCACAGGTTGCAGAGGATTTAACGTAACCACAAAACGGAGAACGCGAGCACGTTATTCTGCTCGTCAACGAAATATTACTGCTTTTGTTGCACTGTGTTCGAATACGTTTCTTACGGCTTGCTTTGCGCGGCCAGCTAGCTAACTTTCTCGAACGTACTTCAAGTTATTTCAGGCTCCTTTGAGTCAGTACACTCTGCTGACGTATATGACGTATAGACAGTTGCACTTTCCGAGCTAGTGCAATGTGCCAGTTTTACTTACTTTTATCTAAGGAAAAAAGTGCAGCTTTTTTCAGGCGCACACGAAAGCTCCTCGTTGTGCTAATTTTTCGGCGGATAAAATCCGCCGGTTGCAGGGCGAATCCTATTTTCATCGCTAGATATTTATTACGGCGAATTCGTTCGTTCAGGAGGAACCTGAAGCTTTACAAAAAAAAATGCTATCAAATTTTTTTTGTTTTATTTGACTGAGGAATGGTCATCATCTCATCTCAACTCCTTTTTATTTACGCCTGAAAAGGAGCTCGGGCTGATTACTACATAAGGCTGGCCATGTAATGTGGTTTTACGAAGTATTCTAGGGGGAAATTGGCAGAAGATTTAGTCTGACTCTGAGCATAGTACTTTGTGCTGCTTCCTGAGCATGTATTCGTGAATGTGCGGATTTTTATTTTCTAATGCGCTCTAAAGAACGAGGTCAGCGGCAGAAATCCGTCGTGGTTTCGCGTGGCGTGACTAGGAACATACACGTCAGGAGTGCAGCCAGCGCCATCAGTTACCTTAATGCAAATAATTTCTTTAACGCTCAGTGAAGGGAGAGACCTTTATGTAGCGACATCGAAGTACGCTGTACAGTTGTTAATTTAGTGGTTAGTTTATTTCTCTTGTCTAATAGGGTTTATAACCAGTAATCAATTACACTTTTTCTAACGGGCCCACTGCTACAGAGACATTGCAGCCTTTATTTGGCCATGTTATCGATTGATGCAAGCCTTGTGTTTGCGTCCCTGCTGTCGGAGAATAGTAGGCCAGACTCAATCACTAAAACTGAGCACAGGTCGAAATACATCATTGACAAGTACGTGAAGTGTTCTCGCCCGCTAAAGCTGGAAGAAAGTAAAAAATCACTAAAACTGAGCACAAATCGAAATACACCATTGACAAGTACGTGAAGTATTCTCGCCCGCTAAAGCTGGAAGGAAGTAAATATTTTCATACCTTTAATGGGACAACGGCAGTCATACCTTCGACCACCATTTCCTCTCACCATATTGAAGCGAAGGTTTCACTACGCCACGTATAGAAGGTAAACATTGACGTCAACTTGATCTTCAATGAGCCAGAGGTCCCATTGTGGCAATAAAGCTTCGAATGATGTGTTACTTGTCAGTCACCCTGATGACGTCATCAGAGAAATTGAAATCCTGTCTACGCCGGGCATCGAACCTCCATCCTTCGTATCCTCAGCTGAGCATTTTAACCAACTGCGCTATGCCCGGGATCGTGAAACGCGCATCAGAAATCTTGTCTATCGTGAGGACGATAGTAGCGATGACAATGATCCTGCAATTACAGCCGGATACAGGTGAAGAAAAAATCAGCAAACAGCCCTAGCTGAAATCACACCCTTCCAGCTAGTGGCATCGCTCCAAATGTTTGACGTCGCGGCAAACATGGGAAAAGTAAAAAACAACAACAGAAAAACATGTTTTTCCGCTCTCACGGTCTCGCGGACTTTTACTAAAATGCCTGCCTCCGGTTGTCCGTCAGGTTCTCCTGCGGTGTCACCTCGTAGTGCTTGTTAAGGATGGCGACAACGGGTTGGCGCGGGAGCTGCCGCTTCCGTTCATCAAGGTAAGAAGTCCCGACCGAAAGAGGTGAACGGTCAGGAACGGCGACAGCGAGACGCCACTTTGAGTGGTCATCGCAAAAGAAAGCCGGAAAGGAAGGTTCCGACGATCAGCGACAGCGGTCAACTACCGGACATCTGGAACAAAAAGGTGCTCCCGGTGTCTCCGGCATTGGTCGGTACCCTCAAAGTGGCCATGCGGACATCTCGAGAATTCCAACGTAGCGACAAGCAGGGACGTCGTCGGCTACGCTTCCCCAATTCCTTTTGCTGACGGCGCGCGGCGGCCCGTTCGACGCAGGTGTGTCCCAGACGCCGGCAGATATCGAGCTCCTCGTGCGCTACCATCTACACCGCCATAACGGCTTCCTCTTCCCCACCAAGTCCAAACTTTCGAGGGGGTATGTCTACGAGAGTGAAAGTGTGTCAATGTGAGTAACCTTAAAGTGACAAGGACGCTCCCTCAAACGACGAGCCCGCCCTTCACCTAGGGAACCTGGAGAACACGAACCCTTTAAAACTGTGTGTGTGTTCGGGCATCGTCAGTTCTTCTCTACTCCTCCTAACAATGCAAATAAACAAGTCTTCGTCCTTCTACTCCCAACTCTGTCGCTCAGCGGCATTTCTTCCGGGGTAGAGCGGGCGTCTGATGCCGTGAAACGCAGAACAACGAAGCGGTTCCGTGAAAACTCGAGAGTCGTGCAATTCACCATCACAATTCGTCGTTTTATTTGTTTCACTCTGATGAGCAAACGACTATCGATCGAATTGAGTAAAGGTATGCATTTTTGCTGGAACTCACGAAGCATTTAGGAACTACTTCCAAGCACGGACTCACTCGAAGAAGCCACGTTCCAAGCGCTACTCGTAGGTGCAAAGCGGTAGTCCGTGACGTCATAGTATAGCTCGGCGGTTTTTGTTGTAGTCCTTTGATAGCTTGATGCCGTTTTTTTCTTGACCTGTATCCGACTGTAGTGATAATGGCAATGACAACAGCACCAATGATAATAACGGTGCATTTAGTTGATAATGATAATGAGAACAAACTTGATGTACCATGTGCAGCAGCAATTCTCCGGCTTTCGCATTTCTGCAGTGTAGATTCCACAGTGTCTTCGGAATTTTTTATTTACTTATTTTATTGCGAAAGCATACGCCAGGTTTCGCCTTCTCGCCGTACCGGAGCCAACCCTTCACGGACGGTCGGTGGTCGTTCATGTGACAACTGACGTCATACCAGAGCGAGAGACAGGGTAGCAAGTCGGCTCTTCAGCGCGCCGTAGCTACGCCTCCCCGTCGAGCGACGGCGGCGGTCGGTCACGTGACTACTGACGTCATAGAGACAGAGACGGGGTAGCAAGTCGGCTCTTCGGCGCGCCGTAGCTACGCTCCACGGTCGAGCGACGGCGGGGGTCGGTCACGTGACTACTGACGTCATACCAGAGCGAGAGACGGGAGGACCAAGTCGGTTCTTCAGCGCGCCGCAGCTACGCTCCACGGTCGGTCGACTACCTGCAAACGGCGGCAAGCAATTGGCGTCATGCAAGTTGCAAGAGCTTGCAGGCCTTGCTGAGGTTCATTGGGCTACAGAAAGAAGAATCTGTGAATGAATAATAAAGTTTAGAGACGTCTAAAAAATTTGCTTTTCATTTGGTAGGTACACAGGAGATTAGCAATGTGCACCACCACAAGCGAAACACTTTGCGTAGCCAAGCTGACATTGCTTTCGCAATTTTCAGGCTTAACTAAAGCTAAGCCCCAGCTAATTTTTTTTACTTTCAGGTACAGAGTACATTATAGAGGGAAGCAGCCATTCGCAGCAATATAGAAGATAAAAAAGGTAAGGGGGCCAAGTACTAATCCTTGAAGAACCCCAGAACCAATTAGTTGTAATAAATAAAAATTGGCTGTGGCTTAGCTTCGTTAAGCGTGGAAGATTGCGAAAGCAACTCCTTGGTTCAGCTGGTAGTTTGGACATGGTTGCCCCGTATGGCTTATGCATGGATTCACTCTGGATAAAACATAGTTCTACTGTAATTTTGCTTTATTTGATCTGATGAATACGCTTTGGTGATCCGTGAAGAAATGACTTTTGGTCTGTTCATCGATGATGACATAGTCGTCGGAATGCCTATGTTTCTTTGGCACGGCGCCGTCGCTTGGCCGCAGCAGGTCGTTCCAGCCTCGCCTTGTACACATCATCCGACATAGCGCAGTGAGAGAAGCGCAGCTGCAGCCCCTCGTTTTATCCCGCTCTAGCGAGCGCTTTGTCTCGGCAGCGGCGCAGCCGGCCTGTGAAGCCTCACCTCCGCCATCGAAGGCGCAAGCCGGGGCCCCGTCTCTCAGTCTGTCGTGACGTCACACGGTCACGTGGCGCGCAGCTGTGTGAGGAGGCGCCACGACCATCAATGGCAGAAAGTGCAAGCAGTATTGCTTTCGCAATAACAATTGGTTCACAGCAAAAGAAATGCGCTGTATTTATCACACTTGTTTCTGTGGACACCTGAGCCGCGCCGTTAGGGAAGGGAGTAAGGTGGAAGCAAAACTGGGAAAAGAGATAGAGGAGTCGTAGTAGAGGGCTCCGGATTAATTCCGACCACCTGGGGATCTTGTGATTTTTTAAGTGCACTGGCATCGCACAGCACACGGATGATCCTTCGTTTCACCTACATTGAATCCCAGTTGCCAGCAGCCGGGATCGAACCCGGGTACTCTATCGCGCAGTAGTGGAACATAACCACTGCACCACCGCGGCGGGGCAGAACCAAGTGAGTAGAGGAATTAGCGTCATTAATGCTGATAAATTCACCACAAGACGAAAATAATCCGCGAATCTAGCTAAAAAACTGGAGAGTTAATATTCAGTACAGTCAAAACTCGATTTAACGAAACCCGATTTAACGAAAATCTCGATTTAACGAAGGTATCCTAATTCCCCCTCAGACACCCATAGGGTTCAATGCTTTGACTAACCCGAAATAACGAAACCGATTCCGTGATTTGTCCCGATTTAACGAACCTTTTTTCGAGAAATAAAGGTGAAAAAGTGTTAATTTTTGGTCTATTTTGTAGACAGCACCCCAAAATTAGAATTTTAGTAAGAATTGTTGTTTCTTTTCATACGCGCTAGCGGCGCCGGTCGTGGTGTTGGCGCTACCCACTCGAAAGTAGCGCGGGGGGTCATGACGATGACCATAAGGACCCCCAAAGATTGCGCTAGTTGTATGATTACCAACTTTGGCGCCAATTTGTCATTAGCTGTGTGGCTTGCCGTCCCGTCGGCGGTATTTAGGGAAGATTGTTGCGCCGCTAGCCGAACCGTCCTTTGGGTCGGTGCTACCGGCGTGAATTCGTCACGCGCGAGTGCGACGAAAAGTGAAAATGGTACGTGCTAACCGTTACGACCGCGATAAGCTGGTACGGTTTATGCGGATGCAAAATGCATTATGTTCAATGGGTGCTCAGTCGGGGACTTGACTTTACTACTTTTAAAACGAAAGTACTGTTTAAGCGGGTACGTTTTAACGAGGTTTTACTGTAATCGAATGTACTGAATTATGTGCCCAAGAAATGCCTCATTCAATTTAACGAAGTTCTAGATTTAACGAAATAATTCACGGCTCCCCTCAACTTCGTTAAATCGAGTTTTAACTGTACACTTAGTTTAAGTAATAGCAGTGAGTTAACTTTGTCGAATACTTTAGCAAAGTCAAGAAATATGCCGTCAGATGAAAAAGCGGAGTCCAAATAGAAGTGCAAGTCGTAAGTGTAGGAAAGTAGTTGAATGTACATTCAACTAGAAGTGAAAAACTTTCGGAATCCATACTCTGTTAGAGAGGAGTAATTGTTATCCTCCAGAAAAATAACAAGATGTGTAAATATTGATCTCAAATATATAGGTTAATGGTTAGATGGATTTTATTTATCTCCGGCTTCATGTTGTGGTGTGACCAAAGCAGGCAGTCTTTCCGTCTTCAGTAGAACATGATGGTACGATTGTTAGAATATGCATTTCACTATAATCGAACTATACACTTTAGTATTCCGTGTAACTTTGACGTTTATATAGGCAATGCCGCCAGAAAATGTTAGTTTCAAAATGAAAATTGATATGATGCGTTACAAGTCGAACATGGTGGGACCACTGCTAGATTCAGCGTACGAAAATCCCATGGACGAAGGTCTCACAATTGTAACCAACTCTTTCTACGCATGGTGGGACCCATCGCGAAATGATCAGACAGTTGGTGATCGGGAAATCGGGTAACATTGGATGAAGGGAACGACCTAATGGAAGTATAATTTAATCAGTAGCATAGATGTAGTCCAGCAGGTTCGCCTGTGGGGTAATAACGTCACCTTATTTGTGTTTCCAGGTTTTATTATGTTCCAAATGCGCGCTTTGGATTAGTCTTCTGAATGTTCAGGAGGGTTATTTTAAAGACGGTGGATGTAGTAGACCTCAGTGCTCGTTAACATGCTAAAGCAGCTGTTTTGTATGCTGTTCAATGGGCAGGTTTTAATGAATACTTATCCGTTCAAATAAGTATTTTTTTTTTGTTAAAAAATTGTTTTAAATATCTCTTATGCCATGGAGCATGGCTAGTGGAGTACACACACTGAAGAGAGAAATAAGGCGATGAATCAGAAAATACACGGGCCTGGTACTGGCTCTGTAGCTTGTTACGACCAAGCATCCGCATTTGCGCGCTCTATTGTTCGCCTGTGGGCATGGATAAGTTTTGTGAATATGTGGTGATGGTCCAATGGCTCTAAGTGAGCCTTTTTCCAGGAATCTTGTTTTGTAAGCCTGTTTTGCTTTGTGGACAACCTGCAAATGCCAAACTGACCCTGTCAAGAGAACGTCTGGAAAAACACAAAGAAACGTCCCCCTGCGGGAAATAGCAGGAAGTGCTTTCTTTCTTTTGTTCACCCTTCCAGTCGAGAAGTGCTATCCTCCAGTGATGAATGCCTCCTATCCAAAGGAGACGACAGAGTGACATGTCCGCTGACGTGCAGGACAAGAAAGGAGCATGACTCATACGGCCATTAAGTGATTTCCCGGGAATGCAGGAAAGATTTGCAATTGTCGAAAAGGGACAATGTTGGGAGCCCTATGCGGCGCCACGTGCACTCGGGTTTCTGAGAAGTAAAACCCCTTGTCAGAACCAGCCTGTGGTTTCTTTGCTGAAGAATAGAAATGTACCTCCTCTCCTCGCCGTTCCCAAGCTTTTCCCGCCAACAAGTGATCACGCCCAACGAATGAATGCCGGACCAGTCAGTGCTTCAGACCATCAGTGCAGTGATGTGTTCGATTGGATGCCGATACCTGAGGGGCGTGCCCTGGATTTGGTTGGTCAGCATCTTCAGAGAGGGGCTGGACATAGGGGGTTTTTAAGGACGCTGCAGAGCACGAAATGTCGCTCTGAGCCCTGGGTAAACGGCTCATCCAGTCGCTTCTCGCTATGAACCCTTAACGCTTGCCATTTTGCTGATGTACCCTTCTTTTTCGTGTAAATATTGTAAATACGTTTTCTCAAAGTGCCAGTAAACCTGCTTGTACATATTTTACCAACTTCGAAGATTCAGTCCTTCTTCAACCCGGAGTCTCTGCACGCTACCAAGTGAAGGCCGGGTCGCCATAGCCCCAGCGTCACGACAACTGGTGATCAGCGGTGGGATCTGAATCTACAAGCACAACGACTGGTGACCAGCGTTGGGATCTGAATCTACAAGCCACAACATCTGGTGATTGGAGGTGGATCTGAAGCTACAAGCCACAACATCTGGTGATCGGAGGTGGCATCTCAAGCAACAAGCAGGCGCAACAATCGGCCAACAAGAGAGCAGCTCGGAACATCGATCGCATGTGTGGGTGAGTGCTTGGCTTTTCTTCTGATGTGGACCAGGTTCTAGAACAGGGTTAGATTTTAGAACTGGTAAAAAGTGTTGAAACGCCTTTAGGTTTGGTAGTTTGCACTGTTGTTTTGGAAGTAGCCGACACTCGGAGCGATCATGGACCTACAAAAGCTGCAGAAACCGGACCTGTTGCTATTGTGTGAGGAATTGGGAATTGATACAAGTGGTTTGGCACGAAAACCCTTGATTATAAAGGCAATCACTGATCTGGGAACCGATGATGAGGAGCTCAGTGAAGCATGGAACCTCATCGGTCAAAAAAAGGAACAGCTCAGACAGCAGAAAGAGTGGGAAAAAGAGAAATTCTGGATAGGGAAGTAACTCGCATGCTGGAATTGGGAGTAATAAAACCCTCGGAAAGCGATTATGCTTCGCCTATGATCTTAGTAGAAGCTCCAGGTAAAGACCCTAGGCCTGTGGTAGACTACCGAAAGCTAAATTCTCTCACCAGGGATCAAGTGTATCCTATTCCGAATATTGAGGAGAGAGTAGAACAGGTCAGTAGAGCGGCATATGTGACTACGCTGGACCTTACTCGAGGATATTGGCAAGTACCGCTCACTGAACGCGCCAGCAGATACGCGGCTTTCGTCACTCCGACGGGCAGCTACCAGCCAACAATGATGAGTTTCGGGCTCAAAAATGCTCCATTTTGTTTTTCACGACTCATGGATAGGGTTTTAAAGGGGTGTGAAACATTCGCGGTGCCTTATTTAGACGACATTGCGGTTTTTTCCGACTCATGGGCGGACCATATGGTACATCTAAGAGCTGTACTGAGCCTTTTGCGTCAAGCTGGACTAACCGTAAAGGCCGAGAAATGTTGCCTGGCAAGGGCGACCGTGGACTACTTGGGTCACAATGTAGGTCAAGGTTTCAGGAAACCCAGCGAGATTAAGATTTCTGCGGTAGCAGACTACCCGCGGCCGAGCACGAAGACGGAAATTCGAGCATTCCTAGGTCTGACGGGATACTACAATCACTACATCCCTAACTATTCATCTTTGGCTAGCCCTCTGACCGACGCTCTCCGCAAGACAGAACCGACAAATGTAGTCTGGGACGAACAAAAGGAAGCCTCCTTCGTAAACCTGAAGGCTGTGCTGATTAGCCGTCCGGTATTGCGAGCTCCAGACTATGGCCGAGAATTCACGGTCCAGTGTGATGCCAGTGATCGAGGGTTAGGTGCTGTTCTCTGCCAGAGAGATGACGACGGTAATGAGCACCCCGTGCTCTACTTGAGCAGAAAACTGAGTTCTAGAGAGAGGGCTTATTGCGCGTCAGAGAAAGAATGCGCTTGCATTGTATGGGCCATTCAAAAATTGCAGTGCTATCTTGGAGGGGCCAAATTCACCGTAGAGACGGACCATTGTCCCCTGGCTTGGCTGCAAACTGCGACATCGAAGAACAGTCGCCTTCTTAGGTGGAGCTTGATTTTACAGCAGTACAATTTTGAAATAAGATACAAAAAGGGGAAGTTAAATGGGAATGCGGACGCGCTTAGCCGCTCTTTCTAAGCGGTCCGAGATGTTCCTCACCATGTATCCAAATTGATAATCAGGTTTTTTTTTTTTTTCGTGCGCTTGTATATGTGTGACTATGTAAAGCAGCACGTTTGGTTTTCTAGGAATACGTAGGTCCTAACGTCTTGAGTGTGGGCTTTTCTCGAACAACAATGGCAGTTTTCTTTTGACCTGGTCTCTTCAGACGGGAGCCGAGTGCTTGCTTCGACATGTGGTTGAGTTTCAGACAGCTCGAGCAATTTGGCCTACAACAATCAAGACAACGCGACAAGCAACAGCGAGCTTCAAGCGTTCACGTGCAGGCCATTAAGTCGTCTCTTCATGCAGCAGCTGGGACTGCTGCCCTCCGAGTCTCTTCTGGCGGGGGAGGAGGTTGTTACGACCAAGCATCCGCATTTGCGCGCTCTATTGTTCGCCTGTGGGCATGGATAAGTTTTGTGAATATGTGGTGATGGTCCAATGGCTCTAAGTGAGCCTTTTTCCAGGAATCTTGTTTTGTAAGCCTGTTTTGCTTTGTGGACAACCTGCAAATGCCAAACTGACCCTGTCAAGAGAACGTCTGGAAAAACACAAAGAAACGTCCCCCTGCGGGAAATAGCAGGAAGTGCTTTCTTTCTTTTGTTCACCCTTCCAGTCGAGAAGTGCTATCCTCCAGTGATGAATGCCTCCTATCCAAAGGAGACGACAGAGTGACATGTCCGCTGACGTGCAGGACAAGAAAGGAGCATGACTCATACGGCCATTAAGTGATTTCCCGGGAATGCAGGAAAGATTTGCAATTGTCGAAAAGGGACAATGTTGGGAGCCCTATGCGGCGCCACGTGCACTCGGGTTTCTGAGAAGTAAAACCCCTTGTCAGAACCAGCCTGTGGTTTCTTTGCTGAAGAATAGAAATGTACCTCCTCTCCTCGCCGTTCCCAAGCTTTTCCCGCCAACAAGTGATCACGCCCAACGAATGAATGCCGGACCAGTCAGTGCTTCAGACCATCAGTGCAGTGATGTGTTCGATTGGATGCCGATACCTGAGGGGCGTGCCCTGGATTTGGTTGGTCAGCATCTTCAGAGAGGGGCTGGACATAGGGGGTTTTTAAGGACGCTGCAGAGCACGAAATGTCGCTCTGAGCCCTGGGTAAACGGCTCATCCAGTCGCTTCTCGCTATGAACCCTTAACGCTTGCCATTTTGCTGATGTACCCTTCTTTTTCGTGTAAATATTGTAAATACGTTTTCTCAAAGTGCCAGTAAACCTGCTTGTACATATTTTACCAACTTCGAAGATTCAGTCCTTCTTCAACCCGGAGTCTCTGCACGCTACCAAGTGAAGGCCGGGTCGCCATAGCCCCAGCGTCACGACAAGCTGAGCCACCTCCACTGTTGTGGCTGTAGGAAGAAGGAAAAGAAAATGCACGGGCCTGCTACTGGCTCTGTAGCCGAGCCATATCCGCTGCCTCGTACGGATAGAAGAGAAAAAAGAGAAGAAAGAAAAAGAAGAGGGAGAGAAAGACGCCCTCCGCAACAGCCGTCGTACACCACCGAAGCAGTGGCGGGTGCATAAAAATTCGTTAGCTGGCTAGCCCCCGCCGCAAGCGGCGTTGACCACCACCTGCCAACTGCCACCCTTCACCGCCACTCCACCTCCGCTGCCTGATTAATTTATAGGAAGGGAAAGGCGCGGTAACTGTCTCACTTGTTTTCTGTGGACACCTCAACCACGCCGTAAGGGAAGGGAGTAAGGTGGGAGTGAAAGTGGAAAGAGAGAAAGAGGAGCCGTAGTGGAAGGCTACGGAGTAATTTCGACCACCTGGGGATCTTTAACATGCGCTGACATCGCACAGCACACGACGCCTCTTTGTTTCGCCTCCATCGAAACGCAGCCGCCGAGGTCGGGTTCGGACCCGGGTACTCCGGCACAGTAGTCGGGCGTCTTACCCCTGCACCACCCCGACCGGTCCTCGTGCGAACAGAAGACAAAATAGAGAAGAGAGAAAAAGAAGAGGGAGAGAAAGACGCGAGCCGCAACAGCCGTCGTCTACCACCAGAGAAGTGGCGGGTGCAATGACGGCCTACAACAGATAAAAATTCGTGGCAGGCTAGCCCCCGCCGCATGCGGCGGTGACCTAACTGTCCCCTCCCAGCTCCATCAGGTCCAGGAACCCTTCACCTCCTACCGGATTTCATTCCATCAACCTAGAAAGGCT
This sequence comes from Amblyomma maculatum, assembly GCF_055883805.1. NCBI lineage: Eukaryota > Metazoa > Arthropoda > Arachnida > Ixodida > Ixodidae > Amblyomma > Amblyomma maculatum. The sequence continues at coordinate 33,768,102 of NC_139346.1, read as the reverse complement.
TTCTCCTTAAAAATAGCAACAGCACTGCATAATCAGCAATGGAGAAACGCGAAAGCCTGAGCGCTGCTGCTGCATACAGTGCATCGCGCGCAACTTGTCGAACACGACCAGCTTTCCGTTTGAACGCATCAAAGTTAACCGGCGTTCTCCCGGGTTATATCCCGACCGCCGGCGACTGCGTTTACATAGAGGCGAAACGAAGTGGCGTCTGTGTGCTGTGCGATGTCAATGCCCGTTAAATATCCCCAGGTAGTCGAAATTACTCCGGCGCTGCTACGGCACCCCTTTCTCTCTTTCCGCTTTCACTCCCACTTTACCGGCGTTGCTTTACCCCCTTACGGCGCGGTCCTGGTGTCCACAGAACCAGTGTGACTGCCCCTTTCCTTTCCTGTGGACCAATTATTATTAAAGCAATCCTTTAATGCCTCATGCTGTCGTGGACAAAATGTGTCCCGCTTTTGCGGCGGCTCTGATTGGCCGAGGCGGGAAGACGTCATAGAGGTATCGACCAATCACAGAGCACCACTATAGTATGCGCGAACGCATGCCTTGTATGGCCATATGCCAATCAATGATCAATTACTATTAATGACTGATTATTTATTTATTGCTAATTAACGATGAATGGAGTAATTGGGTAGTTTCCCAATTAATGAATTACCTCTTATTGACTGCATTATTAATTATTGACCAATTAATTAAATAAACAATTGCTAATCAGTGCCAGTTGCGTAGCAGAATTCTGCACTCAGGCTTTCGTCTTTCACTATTTTAGTCACTAAAGTCCCTCATAATTTTTATTATTATTATTAAGTCAATTAATGTTACCCCCATTTCCTGCCGGCAGCTGAAAACAAGGTATGACTCCTACTCATCCTTCCATGTTGCAGTAGAAGAATCGTACATTAAGCGTGTTGAGCCTTCGAATGTGGCCGACGGGCTGCATTTAGAAGGATTTTCGTGGAAAGCTTCACGTCTATATGCTGCCTCCCTCCGAACTGACGCTAGTTGCAACTAATTTGGGCATCTGTTATCAAAACGCCCGACGTCTTCGGACTAAGGTATCTAAATTTTTGTCTAGCGTTTTGCCGTGTTGTTACCCCGCTTTTGTAGTTACCGATACTTGGCTGTCAAGCGATATCCCTTCCAGTGATTTTTTCGTAATAATTACTTTGTTTTTAGAAGCGACCGCCCTGAAATAGGACCCAAACAAAAAGGAGGGGGGAGTGGTCATTGCTATTGACAGTTCTCTGCAGTATGTTCAACGTTTCGACCTGGAAATGTTGAAGAATGTGTGTAGCTTGAGATCACTTTAATCGACATGAAAAACTTTTTCTGGCAGCTTTCTATATTCCTCCTAATCTTCCTCTTCCAGCCTACGATGATGTTTTGCTCTTAATCGCACATGCTATAACGTCTAATAGCAAACACAAAATACTAATTTTAGGCGATTTAAATACTCCAGGTATCAACTGGAACTCATTTACTTCTACCAACAATCAATATATATTAAGTACGTGCAACATGCTATGATTTTATAACTTTTAACTCTTGCAGCAACATGCTATGATTTTATAACTTTTAACTCTTGCAGCAGCATGCTATGATTTTATAACTTTTAACTCTTGCAGCAACATGCTATGATTTTATAACTTTTAACTCTTGCAGCAACATGCTATGATTTTATAACTTTTAACTCTTGCAGCAACATAATTTCAATGAAAACTTCTGCGGTAATATTCTTGATATTTGTCTATCGAATTGTTCCGACATACCGTTGACTCGCTGTGACAAATTTCGCCCTGCACTTCTAGTTACTACTTCTGTCTCGGCCTCACCTTCTACTAATTCAGATCGGGCGCAGAATTTTCCCCGTTTCGAGTATGCACGTGGCGACTATGTCGGTCTCTTTAATTTCTTCTGTCGACTGGTCCTTTTTAAATGACATTAGTGATGCCGACGGACAAGTCAGTCGCTTCACTGAAATAGTTCTTGATGGTGTGCGCCAGTACGTACCATGCATGCTCCTACTCCTAGCAAGTTTCCTTTATGGTGTTCCGGGGAACTAAGAACGGCGTTAAAACGTAAGGAAAAGGGCCCATCGTAAACGAAACGCCCTGGGTTTGACAATTGGGCACATGAGTTTCGCCACTTACATTCTCTTTGCAAACATTTATACTAGCTGGACCCCGACTCTTATCTTCAGTCTTTATAGAGGAGTGCCTCAAATCGTTCTAGTCAGTTCTGGTGACACGTGTGCAAGCGTTCCAATAGATCGGATTCGAGTATCAACTTAGTTGACTCTCAGGGGTCAGAAGAAATTCGAGATGCTGCCGACAGTTTTTGCCCTGTCTCCCATCTGGTGCACCACCTAATTCCGTTCTCTTTGACGAGAAGTTGATAACTGCCACTCTTAAGCATCTGAAACCATTTTGTCTCCTGGACCTTATGTCATTCCAGCCGTCATAATAAAAGCCTTCAATAGTATCTTTGTACCAGTATTGACTGCTTGAAAAATGCCGCCTTTCCTCGCGTGTGGAAAATGGTACACGTGTTTCCTGTCTTCAAGTCAGGAAACAAATCTAATGTTCCCAATTATCGTCCGATTTCTCTTCTATGTGCAACCTCTAAGCTTTTCAAATTAACTTTACACAATGTACTTTCCTACCACCTCAAACATGTCTCCATACCGAATCAACATGGCTTCATATCAGGTCGCTCTACTTAAAACTTAGTCGCGTTTATGACGTGTGCCTCTGCAGCAGGTCAGGTTGACACTGTATACGGTGATTTGATCAAAGCTTTCGACGTTGTAACTACTCATTATTTCTTGGGAAGCTTTTACTCTCAGGCGTCGAAGTCTCAATCGTAGCCCTACTACGTATGCCTATCTCCTTGATTGCTCCTGCTTTGTCAATGTGAATGGACAGACCTCCTTCGTTTACCCTGCAACCAGTGGAGTTCCTCAAGCTTCTGTATTAGGCCCGCTTCTCTTCTCCGTTTTTATTAATGACGTTTCCTCCGTTATTAGGAACTCCTCGTTTCTCCTTTATGATGATGATATAAAACATATTCAAGGTCATACATTCTTTTCAAGATTGCTTGTTTGTCGTTGCAATCGGACATATCTGCTTTCTCTTAATGGTGTGCGAAGAATGTACTCACCCTCAATTCTTCCAAAAATAGGGTTGTTTCATTTACTCGTAAAACGCACAGCATTATTCTTTGAATTCTGTGCTGTTGGACACGGTTGTTGAAATTATTGACCTTGGTGTATTTTTTGACCACACCCTCAGCTTCTCCTCTAATACTAAACGCATTGCTCAGCGGGCTATGCGCACACTCAGATTCATCTGCAAACTTTCGAGAGAGGTCCGTATTTCGCTTCCGTTCTTAAAGCTGTACCTGTTCATATGCTTGCCGCTTTTGGAGTAAGCGTCGGTTGTTTGGAATGGCACTTGCAAATCGAATTGTGGCAAGGTCGATAGAGCACAGCAAAAAAAAATAATAATAATAATAAATTTACGGATATTTCGTTATCGCTTTCCTTGCTTAACTTCCTCCTCTCGCTCCACCGGGAGTACCCCACTGCATCTTTCGTCCCCTAACTGCCGTTGTGTCAGGGTAGATATACTTTTCCTGTACAAACTCCTTCATGGCCAAATTATATGCCCTCAGCTCATAGAGTACATTCTACAGCGCGTTCAGTGAAAGAGTATGAGGTCCTGATAACGTAACTTCAAAAATGTTAAAATTTCTTTTTGACGAGTCACCTGAGGCGTTATTAGAGCTAGTAAATTTTTCCAGCAAACATGCGTAGATACACCCAGAATGGAAACTTGCCAAAATAATTCCTTTACTTAAGAATAAAGGCGGTGCCTTGTCAATTGATAATATTAGACCAATTGCATTAACATCAAACATTGTATAATTAATTGAAAGAGAAATACGTATAGAAATACTTATACGTATTTCGGAATTCATGAACAAAGAAAATATCCTCAGCCCTTGCCAAATTGGTTTCCGTCAAAAGTGTTTCATCTGGAATGCGCATGCTGATCTCGAGAGTCGAGTTCTTTTAGCGCGGCGCCAAAAAATGCACGCTGCCTTGATAACGCTAGATATAGCCAAGGCCTATGATAGCGTTGAGCATAGCATTCTATTGCAAAAATTAAAATCTCTTCAATTTCGACATTATTTAGTAGCCTGGATATCTGAATTCCTCCAAAACCGAGAGTTTTACTGTGCATTAAATGGCTTTCGTTCTGGCAGATATAAGCAAGCCAGGGGAGTGCCGCAAGGAGCAGTCCTTTCACCAGTCCTTTTCAACATACTGCTCAGCTCAATACCTGTTAATCATGACGTTCGCACTTACGTATATGCGGATTATATTGCGTTTTTTGCAACTGCATCGGATATTCAATCCCTTTATCTCCACTTGCAAACGTACCTAAACTCTATTGAAAATTGGTTGTGTGGCTTGCGTCTCACATTAAATGTCAACAAAAGCGCAGTCCTCGTATTAAATATAAAAGATTCTGTAAGTCCGTCTGTAATGTATCAGCAGCAATTAATACCACAGGTTAAATCATTAAAGTATTTAGGGGTCACTTATGATGATAATCTTTCATGGCAGCCCCACATTAACCATATTGCTACGAAAGGGGCTCGGGCCGTGGGCATGTTGCGCCGAATTAGTCGTCCCAGGTCTGGAATGCGGAGAGATGTCCTTTTAATGGTTTATGTTATGTATGTGCGTCCAATTTTAGAGTTCGGTTCAGTCTTGTTTTCTGGATCAGCAGGTTATAAAATTCGACCGCTTGCTCTCTTGGAGCGAGAAGCGCTTCGGTTGTGTCCTGGACTTCCAAAATTTGTTGCCAACAATGTGCTCTACCTTGAAGCCCGGATTCCACCCTTGATATATAGATTACAAATTCTAACCGTTCAGACGTACTTAAGGATATATGAATCAGAGTTTCACCGATCTATGCCTATTTTTTGCTGTCAACCGATCTCCTTTTTCGGTGTCCATTGGCCTAAATTTCACTCCCCGCAGGTTGTTATGGTCAAAAATTTGCTGGACCCTTTAAATGTTTCCCTTCCTAGTATTCTACCCATACAAACCATCGGTTCATCTATTGAAATTGTCTTTGACGACATATTCCCAAATAATGCTAAAAACTTATCATCCGTTATTCTAAACGGATTATTAGAAGATCATAAGCCTTTCTGCTAGTTTAGTAGTAGCTACTGACGCATCTCAAAGTAATGAAAAGGCGGGTGTAGGTATATATTGTCCACATTTAGACTGGTCTTTTTCTGTCCGGCTTCAGGACTTCACCCCAATTTTTGAAGCGGAGTTTCTGGCGGTGGTACTCGCTTTACGGAAATTAGACTCCTCATTTTCTAAAGTGGCTGTAATTTCCGACTCTCTATCCTTGTGCTCATCTCTCTCTTCGTCAGTGGATTCTGCAATAGTAAAAACCTTTGTCTCCCTGATCCCTAGACATTTGAAAATTGTACATATGGTATGGGTACCAGGCCACAGCAATGTGACTATGCTGACAATTGGCAAAAGAGTCCCTTAATGGCCCCGTATTATCTATCCTTCCGGCGACAGTGTACATCACCGCAGCGAGGTTTCGGAGAAACGTTCTATTAAATATGAAAAATGGACATCTTTTAAGATTTGATGACTACCTGCATCTAAATTATTCTTGGAACAGAAAATTGTGTCATTCACGGCAACTTGAGATTTCTCTAACAAGGCTGCGATGCAGTATCCCACCTTTAAATTTCTATCTTTACAGGTCTGGTTTGGCACTGTCTCCTGTCTGTACATTTTGCGGTGAACAAGAAACATTAGATCACTTTTTATTGTTTTGCCGCCGCTTTACTACGTTGAGAAAACAGTTGATGGAAAGGCCATTGCAACAGCTTGGCCTTAGTTTAAGCAGCCCGACATTGTTATCATTTGGCGCCACCATCCTTGGGCATAGTCATAGGTCTGTTTTTACCGCCATGCAAAATTTTTTACTGCAGTTAAATCGTTTGCCTTGCTAAATATTTAAACATCACTTGTTCTACAATTTTAGCGTCAATCTCCCGTGAGTGTTACCACTATTCATTTTATATTTCACTTATTTCCCGTTTTGTGTCCTTTCCTCTACCCCTCAAATCATTTTTTTATGCAAGTATACTTAAATAATAAAAAAAAAATTTGCTACCCAATTCTTGGCCGATCCCCCTCTGTGGGTATGTGCCATAAGTTATTTGGACAACAACAACAACAACTGGCAGCTGACATGGCCGAGCACTAACTGGACGTAGGCCTTCCTGACATTATATTTGGCAGGAGCTGCCAACTCGGGCCTCTCCTTTCATATGGGTGGGTACGTGATATCACAATCAGCCTGCCAAACCTTTGTATTCACATTATCCTTAGATCACGCGGGCACGTTTACGCGGTTTGGTTAAAGCGGGGCTTTATACGTTGGCTGGTAGCTTATGCTATCGCGTCATCGCGAAGGTGGGAGTGAAAAAAGAGAAAAGGAGGTGCCGTATTGGAGGGCTGTGGGCCACAGCGCGATACATGCTTTCGCCTCATCGCACTTTAGGGATCAAAAGTGCCCCCTATAGCATAAACAAAGCTGAAACCATAGAGTAAACTAATATGTACAAAAAACTCAACTCGAGTTAACGGCCATCGACGAGGCCCTTCAACACTGCACCAAAGGAACAGATCGTTTCATCCACATCTACACCGACAGTCAAAAACTTTGAAAATCCGTTCTTACAAGACCTCAGTGCAACACCGCATCAAACAGCGCTGCCGCTACCTGCGAGAGACCTCACAAGACTCAGTACGGATTCACTGAACACCTGGACATAACGCACAAGGTACCGGGAACAAGACTGCATCCACAAGGCTGCTAGAGCGCAGCTAGAGGAAGATCGCTGGCATAGCCTTGATGTAGGCCCGTCCAACTAGGACCAACCTTACTGTTCTCCAGCCACCCTCATCATACCGGACTCTGTCATCAAACGGCTTAAACATGAGCGGAGGGGTTTGTTCCGGGACCTTGTCCCTGATATTACTCTTCCGATCCCTTCAGGCCTCTCGCCCTGCCCAAGTTCTGACTCACAAGGCGCGAGCCGGTGCAGCGTACACATCTGACATCCTGAGTCAATGGCGCCGAACCAAGATGGCTCACCACCATCAGACTTACGAATACTGGACAGCCCCCAATACCGACGCCAAGCGCAAGCTTAGTGCCCTGCTAGACTTCATGTCGGAGTCAGGCTCCCTTAACCTCACCTAACCCACCCCCTTCCCCTCTAGGCCTCAGGTCATCCTCATGAATATTTATGAATGAATGAATATGTGCAAAAGCCATGTCTTTACTTTCAAGCGGAACCTGAGCGTATACCCATGCAGATAGCTCTCGCGTAAATTAGTCCAGGCTTAACCACAGGCTAAACCAAGCAAATTATAAGGCGAAAGCCTTTAATGGCTCATGCTGTTATTGCTGTGGCTGTAAGAAGAAAGAAAAGAAAATGCACGGCCTGCTACTGACTCTGTAGCTGAGCAATCTCCGCTGCCTCGTGCGGACAGAAGATATTGATTGATTGATTTATAGGAAGGGAAAGGCGCAGTAACTGTCTCACTTGTTTACTGTGGACACCTAAACCACACCGTAGGGGAAGGGAGGAAGGTTGGAGTGGAAGTGGAAAGAGAGATATAGAGATAAATATAGAGATATAGATATAGGAAAAAGAAGAGGGAGATAAAGACACGCGCCGCAACAGCCGTCGTCCACCATCGAAGCGGTGGTGGGTGCAATGACGGCCTACAACAAATAAAACAAATAAAATTCGGTGGCAGGCTAGCCCCCGCCGCAAGCGGCGGTGACCTACTTATCCTAGGCCGTCAGGGCCAGGACCAGCCACCCTCCGTCCCCCTAGAAACGAAGAGGCGTTCGTGTGCTGTGTGATGTCAGTGCACGTTAAAGCCCCACAGGGGGTCAAAATTACTCCGTAGCCCTCCACTATGGGTCCTCTTTCTCTCTTGCCCTTTTCAGTCCCACCTTCCTCCGTTCCCTGGTTCAGGTGTGCCGTAAGGAAAGAGAGGAGGGTGGGAGAGAAAAACGGGAGAGAAAGGGGTGCCATTGTGGAGGGCTCCGGACAAATTTCGACCACCTGGGGATCTTTAACGAGAGAAGGTGGTGAAGAGTGGCAGTTCCTGGCCCTACGGTGCTGGGACGGTAGGTCAACGCCGCTTGAGGGGGCTAGCCAGCCACCGAATTTTATCTGTTGTAGGCCGTCATTGCACCCGCCACCGCTTCGGTGGTGGACGACGGCTTTTTTTTTTCGAAGAGTTTGCCACAAGGCATAAGTTGAGAAAGGGGGAATGGGATGCAGGAGATAGAAAGTGTGGGGTTTAAAGGGGAGACGGTCTTCCGCCCCGCTCCTACTCCACAGGTGCAGCGTCCTCGCTGGCGACCCGCGGAGGGAACAAAGGGTACAAAGGACGGGGAAGACACATCGTTAATACTCGAATGCTATTTATTGCACTTGCAAATAATACAGAGCATGTCGGCTAGCTATACATCAACAAGGTTTTCCTTGGAAGGGCAAGGCTACGTAAGAAGGGCTTTTGACTCACCGGCTGGGAAATGGGGGTGCGATTTCGGCGGCGGACATTTGCACGCGCCGTGAATATGGCGGCCGGGATCTCCCGTGCGCGCCGCATTCTTCGGACGAAGCCATACCACAGCGTTTGCCGCGGGAGGCGGCGAGAGCGTGCGGTATTTACCGGTCGCTTCGCCGTTGGGAACCAGAAGATGGGAGGTCGTGCACGACGGGTCAGTCCAGTTGCGCTTATGTATTCGAGAAGGTTGGCAGTATAGCGATTGTCCATTGTCCATTTCTCATAATCACTATCGCGATTCCACCGCAGGCCCACCTTCATGGTTATCCGTTGCCTAATGTGAGTCGTTGATGAACACTTCCACAAGTGGCGCACATCGCAGACGTCAGGTGGAGTGTCACAATGAGGGCACCTGTCAGTCACTGGTAGATCTTTTCCCTCCATCGATGTCGAACAGATGGGGTCAGAGCCGCCCCTGCCCGGATCCGGTGCAGTCATTTGATTAATTTATAGGAAGGGAAAGGCGTGGTAACTGTCTCAGGCGCACTGTCACCTCCTCCTGCCGAGTAAGACTATGGGGGAGGGGGTGCGAACACGGAGGAATGAGAGCGCGTGTTCGCTGGCGCAGAACTTGCAAATCGGAAACGTGCCGCGGGTTCCCGGGTTCGAACCCGACCTCGGCGGCTGCGTTTCGATGGAGGCGAAACGAAGTGGCGTCCGTGTGCTGAGCGATGTCAGCGCACGTTAAAGATCCCCAGGTGGTCGAAATTACTCCGTAGCCCTCAACTACGGCTCCCCTTTCTCTCTTTCCACTTTCACTCCCACCTTCCTCCCTTCCCTTACGGCGCGGTTCAGGTGTCCACAGAGCAAGTGTGACAGATACTGCGCCCTTCCCTTCCTGTGAACCAACCAACCAACCAACAGGAACGGATCTGGGGGAAGAGGGGAAGGTGATGGATCGCCTGATGTGTTTATATGCGTCCTAGCATCCGCTTGAATATTATGTGGATCGCGAGCATGGCCGCGAATCCGGTGTATGCGCACAGGACATGGGTACTTTAACAGAGCAAATGTATGGACTGTGTTATTTGGAATGTGCGTCGCACGGCCTTAAGCTGTTTAAGGGCAGTGAGAGAGTCTGTGTAAAGATGAACTGCATTGAATGTAGGAACTGGTGGAAGGGAATGTATGGCATTGTAAATTGCTTGAAGTTCCAGTGCCAGAGGGGTGCACGTATCCGCAGTATATGTCACGTGAGTGTTGAGATGCGAATGAGAGGGACTATACACAGAAGTAACTCCTCGCTCTGCAGTATGTGATGCTTCGGTATATAATATGCACCCTTCAGGCAGATGTGCGGATAATACCGACGGGGAAGCAATGGTGCGATTGTCCGTGAGCTGGCAGTACGACCATGGAGGTAGTGTTTTTAAATGATGTAGTTATAAAGACTGTTTGCGAGCTCTGTTTGCCATCCGCTGATCAACGAGTTGAATGAGCGTATTTAGCTGGGCATACTCCTGAAGTACTGGTCTGGGTGTTAGGCGGGGAAGATATATTATTGCACGCATAGCCTCACGATTGATGGCCTCAAGGGAGTCCCACTGCCGTCGGGTGAGACGTTGAAACTGTGCCTGGTAGATTATACGCGGCTGGAGGATAGAGCGAACAAGCTGGCGGGCCGTGTGAGCGAGAGTAGACAATGCTGATGATGGGGTGAAATGAGATAAGCGATTGTCTGCGCGTACAGAGTCCCATGATGTTATTCGTACGCTACGGCGTATTTTAAGTATCCGCGAAGGAGTGAGAGAGATAAAGATAGGACTGTGATCACTACCCCAGGTATCTGGTTCAACAGTCCAACGAGGGCTACCAGGGCCTAACCACCAAGTCAAATCAGGTGAATAAGGCCCACCTCGTGGACGGGTAGATGTATGCGGGTGGTTTAAAAGATGAAAAGAATTATCTGAAAAGCTTCCCTGGATATGTGTGCACCCCTGGGAGAATCCGTTGGGTAACCCACGAGGTATGTGCGCCGTTGAAGTCTCCACCGACTAGAATAGAGATACCCGAGTAGGTAGAACGCAGAAAACGAACCCATCCAAGATTAGGAGATGCGGAACCAGGACGGCCATAAAAGGAAACTAGTATAAGTGGCGTGCGTACAGGCTTAACTAGGAGTGCTACCACCTCTTGGCGTGTGTTACACCAGCGTGAAAGGTCGATCGGTGTGCGGGGAACTGAAGTGTGAATATAAATTGCAGATTTACCTGGGCTGAGGGAAGAGGTGATACAACGGCGATCAGGAATGGAAGGTGAATGGTAAGCGCAGAATCCTGAAAGGCGAGGAAGTGAGTTATGCTCTTGAAGTAAGAAGGCCCACGCCTTTAGCTTTTGTCGCGAAGACGAATGTTCACTTCAGAGGCCTTATTCGCATAGCCTCGACAATTCCACTGCACCACCAGAGACAGTGCCTTATCAATTACGAGGCCGAAGAGCTTCTACGATGAGGGACTCGTCACCTGCTCCATAAGGGCTAATATTTTATCCACTGTCAGGGTATTCGGGGTTGACGTGTTGTCTGCACGTGATTGTGGTTTGATGCTTATTGGAGGTGATTCATCTGAAATCGTATCACGAGGTGTTATACTTCTTCGAGATGGGTGAGAGCGACGCTGGTCTCGGAGCTGGGTGAGTTCGCCTAGACGTTGGTGAGTCTCTGCAATGGCATTGTTTAAAACAGCGTCTTCATCTGCGGCATCCACCTCTGATTGGTGCACTGGCCGTTTTGGTGTACCATTTGATCCACGAGGGTGAGTCGCTTGTGCGTATGAACGATGCTGAGAAGACGTATGATGAACAGGTGGGTCAGGTAAAGGAAGTGCACGGAAGTCGGTTTCATGACATGTAAGAGCAGCGAAGCGATTACTTGTAGGAATATCTGCTTTTCCAGGCGGCTTGCGCGACGGCCTCGTTCGCTTCTTCTTTCGACAAGCGGAGGAGCGCATGTCATGGTCCGCCGATTTGCATAGGGCACAAAGCGCTATTGGTTCATTCATGTCGGCCACAGCTGCCGGATTAGGGCAGGTATTTTGCATGTGCCCTTCTTTATGGCAGTGATAACAAAATATACGACGAGGTCGGAAGGGCTGTGGTTTGATAATCGCACCATAATAGGTTAGGTACTCAGGCAAAGTCAACGGGCCTTGTAGGGTGAGTAGGTATGAACCCCGGCGCCCCAGAGGCCGTGCTTGCAACACTGTGTGAGTTGAACAGCGAATGTTTGCTCGCACCTCCTCAGAAGGACTTCTGCTGTCAACATGGTAAACAACGCAGCGGAGGATGTCAGGGCCAGAGGCAAAATATATTTGCACTGGGACATGCTCATTCGCATCCAGGGGAATTTGAGTAACTGCGCACATTTTCTGGGCGTCCACCAAGGATGGCAAGTTCACCGTAAGGGTGTTCGATGGGCGATGGACGACAAATCCACAGTAGTTAGTAGAACCTAGAACTTGGTCAATAGAGGCTTTACAAAAGTTAGCGCCATCTAGTGAAAGAAACAGAAACTGTGCGCGGCGGCCATGTTTTGCTCAGTCCGCCCGCGCCTCCCATCGAGTACGCTGTCAACGTGCGCCTTTGTAGAACTCGTGCATGCACTCACAAGCGATTGTTTCATTTTTTAACATCACAGCAGTCGCTTTTAGCTACAAGCTTTATTCGGAATGATGCCAGCATGTTGTTGCGTGCCCTTCTGCAGGCAGCGCGCCGTCGTAGACGCGCACGGAATCAAGGTATACGCGTGTATGCGACTGTTCGTTTGCAGTCCTAATCGGCTTTACAAGGGCCATATAAAGCATTACTACACGTCCCTCTGACTGGGAGCTAGCTCACAGAATGTGCTGTCACCTAAAACAGCAAGGTTGTTTTGCGCGCTATAGAGCCTTGTGAACTTGAAGGATAAGCTTATGCTGCGATGGAAGACACGGGAGAAGGAGCAATCCATGTATAACGAACGCTATTGTGCAAATACGTTCTTTGAAACATTTTGTACGTAGGTGGCATTTACCATTGTGTATTGTATTTAAGACCCGGGCATGATTACCGAAACTACTTTTCACAGTCGTACGAAATGGTAGTGCTTGGTGCAGAGAGCAATACGGTTGTCTAGTGTGCCCAAGGTGCGTGTTTCACGCTGCAAAAGCAAGCGGCTGCCAAACCTGCGGCGTCTAGAAAAGCAGGAAAAGATGACATCCCACTAGTGTGTTGTAATATGCTCACGTGCAGCCCGTTTCGGCCGGTCCACATCCAGAGCTCGGAGCTCAGGTTTTGTACCTGCCAGCGCGGCCGATAAAATAACGAAGCGTGCGCTTCACTTTTGTGTATTTTTTCGAGTCACCCGATGGTTCGCTAATTCACAGCTACCTGAAATTCAGTGGAATTTTTAAATATGTCGATTTCTTGTTTGTTCCTTCTGTAAGAAAGTAAACATTTGAAGCCGTAATCTCATATGAAAGCGCTGACATTGGAAGCTTCGAGGAACTCGGAGGAGGAGGAACTCGGCTGAAACGAAAACAAATTTGAAAAGTCAACTCACATTACTGCGAAGTGTTTGTGCCTTGTGCAACTGGCTGTGTTCATCAAATCAGATTTATATTATAACATATCGTTATAGAAAGATTAGGGGATCACTTAAGCTCCGCCGTTAAAGGTATAACGCGATAGTGTCTCTCTCTCATACACACACACACACGCACGATGTTTTCTTTCTTCACGTGTTTTATTTTCTATCTTTTATTTATTTATTTTATTTTATTCATCAAAAACTGCAAGCCCTAACTGGGCCCTAGCAGGAGAGGCGAAAAGAATACAATGCAGTGAAATATGAATTCATCAAAAGTAACATACTACACACAAGTGTAGTACGTTATATGTTATTTGTCATATTTCTATGTTATGCATGTTATGTTATATTTCTATCATTTTTATTTATTTTTATTTTATTTGACGTTTTATATTTTTATACACCAATACGCATGCGTCAGCAACAATCGGCTTTCCATTCTGAGCAATTTGACACTTTTGAACACATTCTTCAATTATTTCAATTAATAAATTACACATTCTAAATTTTCTTCCTTAGCATCACCAAGCACTGTTTTTTCATTCTGTCACCTTACTTTCCAATTTTTCCTTTTTTTTAGTTTCTTTATTTCATCAATTAATCAATTATTTACAAAGATTTTATTAACTCGTCATCGCCTATCGCACACCAATCAATATTCAATCACTGGAAGCACAAATTACCATGGCACTTTTCTTTTTACGCAGACCCCGATTATTTCCGAGACTAATGCCAACTACTGCGTCGACGGCATGGGAAGGAAAGTGCTAAGCGCCAGTCCAACTTACGTCAAATTACGCACGATCCTTTTATCATAAAATAAAATGCATCCTCGCTCATTTCACCAACCAAGTATCTTCCAGTGGGATGAGCGACGGTGATTGCGCAAACCAAGCAAACATACTCGCGATGATCTCTCATAGGCGTTTAAGTAAACAGCAAAGGCGCACAGATAAAAAAAAATCCACATTACAGAACTCTGGATACTGTACCTGGGTAGGGATGACGCTGCGGATTGCCGAGGAGCTCATACACGACTCATAGAGCAATTTGTAACTGCGCTCGGCAGCGCGGCCGGTGGGCCCCGCCACGTCTCGGCTGTCAAAATACGAGGCGTCGCTGACAGAAACCGCCATGGACCGAAGAGAGGTCCAAGCACAGCACACTAGGTTAAAACGTGAAAAGCGCGAACAGAACGGCGAGCGCTGACGGACGGACACGAAGCGAACGGATGAAGCGAACAAAATATGATATGGCGGCCAGAGCGGGATCAGCGTGCCGCTCATGGTTGCCAGACGTACTTTTGTAAACCTTCTATTGTGGCTTGGACACACCGGGGAGGGATAGTCGTTATATCAAAGCGCAATGTAGGCTTGATGGTGACGCGGAACGAGTTAGCAGCAAGTGAAAGCGAGGCTCGACTCACTGGCGGCATCTGTGGTGGTGTCAGGGGCTGACACGCTGTAGTTGGCCTTGGAAGGGAAGACTGAATCGGTGCGACGGGCACAGTTCCTTGAGGGAGGGTTACAGGCACAGAGGCGGCGGAGCAATCCAGGACAAGCCAAAGTCGTTCTATCCGAAGACGAAGCAGACTGGGGCATGTAGGCGTTGATGATTGCGTGGACGTGGATGCTGCGCCAGGTTGTAACACCGCGGAAATCCGCACAGCTGTCATCGGCGGAGCAGAATCCATGCAGGCGCGTAGCCCAGCCTCGCTCGACAACGCCGAGCTAAGCCTAGCCAGCGCCTGAGGGATCTGGTTCGACTTTCTTACTTGAGAATGGGCCCACCGAGGCGGAAATCGCTCCACAGGGGCGTCTTCGTCATTCGGTAGGGCACTGTCCTACCCACACAAACCGACAGTAAATAGATAAACGGCTGTTTCGACGCGCGTCTTTCTCTCCCTTTTCTTTTTCTTTTCTCTACTTTTTCTCATCTGTCTGCACGAGGCAGCGGAAGTTGTTGTTGTTGTTGTTCTCCTCTACTGTGATGGCACATACCCACACAGGGGGATCGGCCAAGAATTGGGGTGCAGAGATATTAGATTTTGAGATGTATAACTACATCGCAAAAAAAAAAAAAAAAATGCAAGGGAATAGAGAAGGAAAAGGATAAACCAAAATATAAAAGATTAAATACTAACGCACGCAGTAGGAGAATATTTATTTATTTTTTTTAAGATTTATATGTTCTGTAAAACTTATTTATTTGTACACATTAAAACTTCAAAGCATATTAGCAAGGTAGACGTTATGTTTCTATTAAGAAGTTATGAATGGCGTTAAAAACATGCCTGTGGCTGTACCCAAGCATGGCGGCACCGAACGATAATAAAATTTGGCTGCTCACATTAAGACCCAGCTGTTGTAACGGCTTCTCTAAATACCGTTTTCTCATCATGGTAAAACAGCGGCAAAATATCAAGAAATGATCTATAGTTTCCGGTTCCCCGCAGAATGCGCAGACAGGAGAAATCGCCCAAACCAGACCTGTGCATATAGAAATTTAGGGGCGGAATACGACAGCGTAGCCTGGTTAGAGAGACCTCAGTCTGCCTTGATTGACATGATTTCCTATTCCAGGAATACTTGAAATGCAGGTAGTCATCCGATGAGAAAATAGATCCAGACTGCGTGCTTAATAAGGCACGGCGCCGAAATCGTGCTGCTGTTATGTACGCTGTTGCCGGGAGGAGGGGCAATACAGGGCCGTTCAGAGAATCTTTAGCTAGTCTGTCAGCAACCTCATTGGCTGTCACATTTCTGTGTCCTGGTACCCACACTATATGTATGAGGCTCAAATGTGAGAGGAGCAATGAAAGAAAGGTGTTTAAAATTGACGAATCCATATTCGAAGAAAGCGACAAGCACAAGGAATAAGAGTCTGTAATTACAGCCACTGTTGAGTATGTTGGGTCTAGTTTGCGCAGAGCAAGCACCACCGCCAGCAACTCCGCCTGGAAAATTGGAGTAAAATCCGGAAGACGGGCTGAAAAAGCCCAATCTAAAAGCGGACAGTATATTCCAACGCCGGCTTTTTCATTAAATTGAGAAGCATCCGTTGCTATCGTTATGCTAACGGGAAGACTTTGTAAATGATCTTCTAATAATCCATTTAAAATGTGAGGTGATAAGTGTTTTGCATTATTTGGGAAAACGTCATCATAGACAATTTGAACCGACGATGCACTTACTTTTGTTGGAAGGATGTTAGAAAGGACTACGTGCAAAGGTTGTAACAGATTTTGCACTAGAATTACCTGCGGGATATGAAACCGAGGCCATCCGACCTCAAAAAAGGAGTCTGGCTCGCAACAAAAAATTGATATGGAGCGGTGGAATTGTGATTCATATATTTTTAGATACGTCTGGACAGTTAAGGATTGTAATCTAGTTAGCAACGGTGGTATTCGGGCTTCAAGGTATAATACATTATTAACCACAAATTTGGGGAGCCCAAGGCATAATCTAAGCGCTTCTCGCTCTAAAAGAACAAGCGGATGAATTTTGTAAGCAGGTGAACCAGAAATTTATAACACATATCCAAATTCTATAATTGGGCGGACATACATAACATAAATCATTTAAAGTGCGTCTCGCCGCATCCCAGACCTTGGATTGCTTAACCTGCGCAACATACCCACAGCACGTGCCCCCTTCGCTGCAACATGTTCAATGTGATCCCTCCATGCCAGATGTTCATCGTAAATCACCCCTAGATATTTCAGACTTAACTTGAGGAATCATTTCCTGCTTAAATGTTAGAGAAAGATTTACCGGATCCTGAATTTGGAAAACAAGGAACGCGCACTTTTTAACGTTTAATGTAAATCTTAAGTCACATAACCAATTTTGAAGGGAGCTTAGGTACGATTGCAGGCGCCTGTTGAGGGATTGAATGTCAGGTGCAGCCGTAAAGAATACGATGTCATCCGCATAGACA
This sequence comes from Amblyomma maculatum, assembly GCF_055883805.1. NCBI lineage: Eukaryota > Metazoa > Arthropoda > Arachnida > Ixodida > Ixodidae > Amblyomma > Amblyomma maculatum. The sequence goes on along the minus strand of NC_139346.1, from coordinate 33,750,886 downwards.
TACGTGCGAACCTCCTGATGAGTGGGAATTGAACTTATTAAAATGTTAAAGAGCACGGGCGAGAGAACTGCCCCTTGAGGGGCACCTCTGGTTTGTTGATATTTGCCTGAATGCACTCCATTCAATAAACAGTAAAATTGTCTGTTTTGTAGGAATGTAGATATCCAATCAATTAAGTATTGTGGAAAACGTAGAGATTCTAATCTGTGCAATAAAATTCGGGGCTCTACACTATTATAAGCCTTCTCTATATCGAGAGTCACCAATACAGCATGCATTTTTTTTTGCGCCGCGCAAGAAGAATTCGACTCTCAAGGTCGGTATATGTGCATTCCATATTGAAAATTTTGCTCGGAATCCGAGTTGACAGGGACTAAGAATATGTTTTTGTTCGACAAACTCGGTAACCCGTTTGAGTACAACGCTTTCTATTCATTTTACCAAGTTTGATGTTAAAGATATTGGTCTGATATTTTCCAAAGTATAGCCACCACCATTATGTTTCCCTAAAGAAATCACTTTGGCTAGTTTCCAGTCACCAGGTATCCAAGAATGAATAATTGAGTAATTTACCAATTCTAACAAAGAATTTGGAGACACATCAAAGAGGATCTTTAACATTTTTGACGTTACTCCATCAGGGCCAGGCGCAGCAGTTGGCAACGTCATTGCAATCGAAGAAAGCTGAGAAAATGTAATTTTAGGGACATCCTTAACCGTATATACTGGGCCTACAAACATAGGTGATTTGGGAAGTGTTGACAAAAAACGCTTTTCTAAACCTTTAGCGATGTTTTCTAGTGTTTTAAGAGCTTCTTTAGGAGTCGAAACACATGAGGGTAAATTTTCTGAGACAGGAATCTTTTCCCGTGATTTTAAAAACCTGAAAAGTGCACGTCGGTTATTAGATTGTGAAAGGTAATTGAAATACTCAGTATCATAATTATCTTTCGCTTGTGCGACTGTGCGTTTAAATGTAGCTGCAAAAAATTTATAATCATGCCGAATTTTGGGGCACTGGTTATGAAGGAGTTTCTTCCATGCAGCCTTCCATGAAGCCAGAATTCATGCAGTTAAGGTTATTGTCTGAAAGACAATCCCACAGACGCTCGCCGCAGGGATCCGTCTTGCAACCCCACGAAACATGGTGCGAATTAAAATCTCCAGCCAAAATAACCGAACTTTGACAATTAACTAGTAGGTGGTCTAGAGATCTGGTGTCCTGAACACCATGAGGGAAATAAACATTCGCTAATGTAAACGGACTGAACCCTGGAATTTCAAAATCTAGAGCCAATAATTCAGAATCTAAAGTAGAATATTGAAAAGAAATCTTAGCCCTATGACAAAATTTTGAAGAAACTAGAATTAGTAACCCACCACCTCTTGACTGCCGATCTTGTCGGAATGATCGATAATTTTGTAAGCGAAAATGTTTTTCAGTTGTAAGCCAAGTTTCTTGCAAAACGATTATTGCTGGATTATGTTTTAAAGAAAGATAAACTAAATCTGTATTAGCTGAAAGAAGAGATCTACAGTTCCACTGAAGAACTTTTAACTTTCCTATGGTTATGTAATCCGGGCAGCAGCAACAGCCTGCCCCAAAATGTTTTCCTTTGGTTTAGAGCCTAGCTGTTGCTTTTTTTATTTTGCTTGTGGGCGAGGTGATGACGGGTTTGACAACGGGGATCCACTGCGTTTTAGAATTCGCGTATCTGTCTCTCCCATATCTACATCATGAGCCTCGTCTGACTTGTGGGAATTTTGCATAGGTGATGCGGAAAGAGACTCATTTTGCGAACAAGGCATTGCAGCTAATGAGTGCTGCACTGATAGTGAATGCCCAGGTGCCGTAGGAGAAACCATAGCAGTTTGCACAGTCTGAGAAGTGTGAGCTGCTAGAACGTTGGATATGCATGCTGTGACTGTTGTCACAATCCTATCCACCATTTTGGTCATGATTGCTTCCACAGCAGTTATTATGGTTTTAGACATCGTGGAATCGAATGATGCTCCTGAACGGGCTGACACACCTGCATACCCATGAGCTCTGTCTTTAATTTCTTGAATTGCCTCACGCCTCGAGCAACGTTTGCGGTCAATAATCTCCAGGATTTTCATTTCATGCGCTCTATAAGGACATTCCAAAGAATTTGCTGAGTGAAGTCCGCCGCAAAGACAACATTTGACAATTTGATCAGGGCACAAGTGTGCTTTATGGGCATCACCGCATTTGCAACACCGCAAAGTGGATTTGCAACCGCCTGCAGTATGGCCATAACGCCAGCAGTTGTTGCACTGCAGAGGCTTTGATGGTAGGGGATCTACTCTGAATATTAAAGGCCACGCTTTAATATCCGATGCAAATGTAGCAATAACCGACTCTGTCGGCACACGAACATTATTGACCTCCCGGCTACAGCGATAGACCGCAACAACGCCTGCCGCGGAAAGAAGGTCAAGGGTTTCTTGTGGACTTAATAAGGAATCTACACCGCGGACTAGACCTTTTGTGCAGGCCAGGTGTGAAGGGATAAAACTGCTTACCTGATGAGAGGCAAACGTAGAGCATTTTAGCAGGTCCTTTATGCATAACAGGTCTGGTGAACGGCAAAGAATCCCGCCGCGACCGAATTGGCGCACCTCGGCTATTCCTTCGTAGAAGGAAGTGATTTCCTGAAGGGCAGCTCGAACAGCTCCTGGGTTGTTCATTTTAATGGTGCCCCCATCCTTAGGTACGAGTGCCACAGGGATGTTGCGGACACCGTGTCTCTGAAAAGCTTCCAAGGGCAGATCATCGGTCAGGAGGGAAGCCGACCAAAGGGAGCGCCCTTGGCCGGGGGACTGCGTCGACATTACCTTAAATTGACAATGTCACCGCGTGCGTTAGTCAACAGAGAACAAAAGAAGCACAGGGGAAAGACAAAACCGGGACTAGCAACCCAATACTTAGCCGATCTTCAAGTGAGCTGCGCTGGGTGCTGGAGCAGGCTGGGTGGATGTAGCTGGGTGGCTAAGCTACAGAGCCAATAGCAGGCCCGTGCCTTTTCTTTTCCTTCTTCCTACACCCACAACAACAGCAAAACTGACATCGCACAGCACGCGGACGCCTTTTCGTTTTGTCTCCATCGAAATGCAACCGCCGCGGTCGGAATCGAACCCGGGTACACCGGCACAGTAGTTGGGCCTCTTACCATTGCACCACAGCGGCGGGTCCCCTTTCCCTCTTTCCGCTTTCACTCCCTTCTTCCCTTCACTTACGGCGCGGTAAGAACCACTTCTCTCTCAGGCGTTGAGGTGCGTTCGATGCTGCGTTTCGATGGAGGCGAAACGAAGAGGCGTCGTGTGCTGTGCGATGTCAGCGCACGTTAAAGATCCCCAGGTGGTCGAAATTACTCTGTAGCCCTCCACTACGGCCCCTCTTTCTCTCTTTCCACTTTCACTCCCATCTTCCTCCCTTCCCTTACGGCGCGGTCGCGGTATCCACAGAAAAACAAGTGACAGTTACCGCGCCTTCCCTTCCTATAAATAAATCAGTTTAAAAAAAATCAGTTGAGGTGTCCACAGAAAACAAGTGAGACAGTTACCGCGCATTTCCCTTCCTATAAATAAATCAGGTGTCTTTTCTTTCTTGTGAACCAATTAATATTATTATAATTACTATAATTCACATTGTGTTTGGCGCTCTTTGGCCTAAGATGCCCTTGCGCCATTAAAATCAGTCCAGCATCCTCATTAATATTATAATTATAATATTTACTATTACTATTAACGAAAAAATTATGAATAAAAACGTGGATCGAAAACGCAGTGCTAGGGCTATCGCTGCCACACACACAGCTTTCGCTCTGTCACTAAGTTCAAGCCATGCATAAACCCCCCCTATTTATCCGGATACTTTGAAAGGACACAAACATTGGACAACATTACGATTTCAATAGAAGACATAATTTAAATTCTTCATGTATTAGAAACAGTGGACCATATAAACATCCTCACAACAAGCACATAATTTGAAATTTAAAGAAGGAACATGAACTCTTCATGATTCTTTCAAAAATGTAAACGACGACATACATGAGTCAAAGAGCAGAAGTTGTAATGGCGAAGCGGCAACTCAAGAAATTGAGGGCCGATTTTACGGGAGGGCTTAATTTATGGTCAGTAGCAGCTCGAATAAAGCTGATGTATTTTACTATGATGAACTTCACTGTCCTTCATATATTATACAAAGGTAACAGCACAATAAAGAATGCATTCTTTCGCACATTAGACACCTGAATCAAATCGTCCGCGATCCCTGTGATTTATTTTGAGCGTGAGCTTGTTGTGCCCATGAAGGAGTGCTATGTGATTTATTCGAACTTGTCCTGTTGTTGACCCGAGGTACCTTTTTGACGCGACGGAGGCGCGCAAATGATCTCTCCGATGTGCACGATGTGACTGACAAAAAGTCATTTAACGCAGGTGGCATGATAAAATAAGGAAAAGTGTTTATGGGGCAGTGACTCACGTGAACTTTGTGTCGGTGATCAACAAGTGATGAACGATATGCTAGTGCTGATAAAAAGGGGATGACGGGAGGAGTTTGTTAATTTTACTTTTCTGCGCGCTTTACTTCGCTCCAGTGTACTTCGCCGGTCCTTCCGCGTGAGGCGTGCGGCTGGAAACGGCGACATCGCTCTCGGCGATTCCCCGTCGTCCGTGTGAATGTACCAGTCCGTAGCTAGCAGAAGATATGCTGACCCCTGACCCCATGCATCGCTGTCTCCGGGAGTGTGTGTGTGTGTGGGGGGGGGGGGGGGGGGGGCAGCCACCCTTGATCCGATCAGGATGGCAGTTCCTGGCCCTAGGGGGCTAGAACAACGCCGCTTGCGGCGGGGGCTAGCCTGCCACCGAATTTTATCTGTTGTAGGCCGTCATTGCACCCGCAACCGCTTCGTTGGTGGACGACGGCTATTTCGACGCGCGTCTTTTTCTCCCTTTTCTTTTTCTTTACTTTTTCTCTTCTGTCTGCACGAGGCCGCGGAAGTGGCTCAACTACAGAGCCAGTAGCAGGCCCGTGCATTTTTTTTTTTTCATTCAACAAGAACAAGCGTATCCTCGGGAGCCGGTCGCAGTCACAAGCGTGGCTGCGAGGAAGGCCGGCAAGACGGAGACACTCCCGGCTTTTGGTTGGCACGGGCGGTGAAACATTAGTCCCGTTGCCCTTTGCCATGTTTGCCATGTGTGGACTTCAGCGGCCACCGGCGGCGGCGCACGCTTTCATACGCTGGCCATGGACTTATCAGCCATATAATTTTTGTAAAATCTCTTACCAGTCGAAAATAATAATGTTCGACTAACACGCGCACACGATTGAATGTGCTGCATCTCAAGCATTAGCGAGGAACCCGGGAAACAGCCGATGTCTATAATGTCTCAAGGTGTGAGAGTTTACTTGGGGTTATTCTTAGTTTTTAAAGTGGTTGAACGACAGGTGCTAACTCAGCAGTTTTTTTTTATTTTATTGCGAAAGCATACTACTCTAGGTTTCGAGTATAGTGAACTAGAATAGTTTCGAGCCTTCAGCGTAGCGCGGCGGTAGCCACGTATGTCTTACCCACGTGACGTCACACCCCACGTGACACAAAAGCGAGAGATGGGCTCCCAGCTCAAGCGGTCGGCGTGGCGCGGTCGGAGCCGCGACTCAGTTAGCAGGAGCTGCTAACTTGGGTTTCTCGTTTCACATGGAACGCTTGTCAGATCAGCCTGCTAGGACCCTGGCACGTTCATACGGCTTGGTTAAAGCGGGTCTTTATATGTGGGCTGAGGAAGAAGAAAAAGAGAAGAAGAACGCTCGGTCAGCCGCAGCTAATGCTTTCGCTCAATATTTGGTTCAGCAGCGTTGAACTCTTGTAATTTTTTTTATAGTACCATTGATTCCTCATTAGAAAAAAAGGGGGGGGGGGGCAGGATAGTGTGATGGGTCAGACGCGAGCCCAGTCGACCTGCCGCGGCTTGGTTAGGAACGATCGTGTCGCAGAGTGGTTCATTTTTTATATCTCCTTCATTAGAGAGATTTCTGGAGGGGGAAACACAAAAATAATAATGACGAAATTGTATGAAATGAAAAGCAAATTAATCAGCCTGAAATCAACGTGACAGAAAGTCGCATATGTGCCCTCATTCCCACTTGTTGCAGAACGATCAGCGATATTTTTCTAAGAGCAGACAGTTAAGGGCCGCGCTCAAGAAAAGGTCATGGTTTGCACACTTGTAGATGACACACGATGCTCGCGCAATTGTTTGTGTGGGGACGATGACACGCAAAGAAGAATTTGGCCAAATCAAGGTCCCGTGAAAACGAATCCTTTCTTAGCCAGGGATCTTCGCAGAGTTCGAGTCAACTTCAAGAGGAGAAAATTTATTATTCTGTTCCTGCCCCTTTTTCAGAGTATAGGCTCCTTGTTTCACGACATTCGGATGTTGCAGAGGGATGTGGGGTGAGGTGTGTTCTATGTAACTTCGGCGCACTGCGCGAATATTTTCAACTGGTGCCTTGGCAGACAGCCAAACGATAAGCAGAAGATGCAGCATGCGAAATCTGCTTGGACAGAGAGAAAAAAAAAAGAAAGCTACGTTGAGTTGTGCGAGTAATATTCGTCAGGCCATGATCGAATTGGAGCGCTCCGCCGCCACCGTCTCAGTCCAGCTGTTGCCAGGGTGACCAGCTAGGCTCCTTGCAGACGGCTAATTTATTGAGCCATCAGGCTATAGTGCCTAGAATATATTCTAGACACTATAGTCAGGCTGCTCGTTGCACATGAAACCATTTCAACGCCACGGCCGCTCGATGGAAGCGCACCTAGTGCGCTTCCATTAGTGCGCTTCCATCGAGCGGCCGTGCCAACGCACTCGCTAACGCTTCGTATTTGGCGCCATATATGTATTTACAGCATATTGACTAATGTGCTCATGTTAATGCTTATTTTTCAGTTTCGTCATTATTTATGAATTACTTAGTTTATTGATTTGTTTTAACGTTCGAGCGAGTCGTAATTATTTTCTAAATTTAGCGCTAATACGTTTCGGTCTCCATAACACTGGACGTCCATGGTCAATGGCGAGCATGTTGGCCGCACGTTCACACGCAGACTCTAGCATAAATGAAAGGCGATTGCGGCCTGTCTACGGTGAGCATTTCGTCGAAAACAAGTTTTTCAAACAGACAGTCTGCATGTTCAACGTTTCGATTCGGTTCGAAAGCAGTGGCAAGAATGTATCGCTTTTCAATAGCTAAAAACGTGCTATCCTGACGGGGTCACTGCTCATTACGTTACTGATTAATTGTTTCATCCTAGCTTTGTGTTTATAGGGTCTTTTGAAATAAAATTCCACCGCTTATGCGCTTCTTTCCCACCTGCAGTTTAGTGAAGTTCAGGATGCGGCGATATTAGTTTAGGCTTTCCCCGGAGTGCGGTGATAGGGGAGCTGGGCGGCCTTTAACGCGCCGCTCTCCGGTTTGTATTGCCGCAGATTACCTGGATAATGGGAACCACAAAAAAGCGCTGCAGGAAGCGGAGAAGCTCCTCAAGAAACAGAAGGACTTCTCTTGTGCGAAGGTAAGCCAGTGACGTTTCGACGCTCGTCTCTGTGGGGCCCTTGTGTTGACGCTTTCGTCGAGTGGTGGAAATCGATGTTCCGGTCTTCTTTTACGGAATGACAAAAAAGAAAGTTAAGAAAAAAGCAAGTTAGTGATCAAGTAACTATCACTACACCTTTATCTCTCTCCACAGCGATCAAAGCGCTAACTCTTTCTTGGTCCGTTGCTTCGTGACTTTACGAAAGCGCTGTTGCTAAATGCCGTCAACAAACCGGCGTTTGTCACAGATTTCTTCTGTGACACGAACACGCTCGGATTGAGTGAACACATACTCTTTTTCAGACGTATTGAAGGTTTTGTCAGTCGCAGGCTTTGAGTGTAAACTAAGCACCGACCTTTCGGACCACTGCGTTCGCGCCAACACATTAAACTCAGTGGTAGTGCCCCGTGAGCAAATTTTAGCTGAACAGAGAGGAAAGTGACATCTCGGTTTGAATTAGAAATGCAAAATTGTAACTTTGCTATGTTTATTCGCCAAATAGCATGATGTGATGGTTCGCTAGACTGGAACCATTACAAATCTGCTTAAAAGCTTTGTAAATCCGTAAAAGGGATAGGTTTTTACCTTTTTAATGCAATCATTTGTTTGGCCTCAGAGTACCAAAATCGTACAATTATGCTTAAAGGCCTGCTTTTTAGAGCCTAGTTTCAGCCTTATTGCAAACGCATTAAGAGCATTATGGCACAACTGGGATATGCGCGCAACACATTAGTGCTGATCGCAGTACGATGTTCAGATGTGCCAAGTACGAAAATGCTTTTGGAGAAAATCGTTTGAAGCAGTGTCATGCTGTAGTATTTATGTTGACTGAATAGGAAATGCCTTCGTTGTCCACAGCTATTCTTTAACAAAATATGTATTTTGTTTCTTTGTGGGGGTATTCGTTTGAAGGATAATTGCAGAATCGTTGCTGGGACTAGTTTTCGCATGCTTTACCACGGTTGCACAGTGGTTAGGGCACTTGAGTGCTGAGTCCTGAGGACACAGGTTTGGTCCCGATTGGGGCAGCCATATTTTGATGGAGCAGGAACATGAGAAACCCATGTACTGTGGGATGTCAATGCACATTAAAGAACTGCTGGCTTTAGAAATTATTCCCGAGCCGTCTACTGCAGTGTGCCTCCTAGCTCTTGTAACTTTGTGACGTTCAACCCCATATATCATACCGCATCCACATGTTTTTTATGTGTGTATATTCTGCTGAAAGTTTCAGGAGCAATATTGCCTGTGGACCATTCTGCCATTTGCAGGCGCTCAAGGCACTTGCCCTAGTGCGGCTGTCACGTTCGGACGAGGCCCTGGCTATCCTGAACGAGCTGCAGACAGAGGCACCCACTGACGATGCAACCTTGCAAGCCATGACCCTCTGCTATCGGGAGCTTGAACGTCGTGAGTGATGGCGCAAGCTTGAGTTTTCTAGCTTGCATCGTGTTTTGCATATGTGACTTGCTTCTGTGGCTGTGAGCACCTATCATCGGCTGCGAGTTGTATTGTTTGTAATAGGGACTACCGCATTAATTTTCCTAGTGGCATACTCGCATACACCCTCCAGCTTGGTTAACCAGGATTTAGAATTCTCTTCTCTCATGCAACAACTCCACCCTTTTCTTTTGTAGTGCAGTGTGGTTGTGATGATGTTGAATACAAGCATGCACCCTTTTTGGAATGCCGAAGGAAAAAACCATCTGTTGAATGTAATGACTACTATACCTAATGCATTGCCCATGATACAAAAAGTTATTAGGCTGTGTGCAGGATTTGAGACACAGTATAAACCACGCCTGTCACTAAGGGTTCCCTGTTCGATCTGCAACATTTGGATTTGTAGCAACTTGTGGCTAGGCTTCACTGTACTGCAGTGAACTCTAGTTGTGTTTTCCTGTGACATCATTTTAGGCAACTCATGAGTTAGGTATAGATTAGAGTCAGATTAAAGCATAGATTAAAGATTGAAGTTGTGGCCCAAGTTTTCAAGGGCAAAAACCAAAGCAGTGAGTACTTCTTTCTACATAGAAGGTGGGTTATACCGGATGAATATTTATTTCGCTGGTCTTTCTTTGTTATGTTGTCCTGCAAGGTGTCCTGCATGTACTGAAGTTTGCGCTGTATAAAGTGTAGACGCTGTATAAAGCTGTGAATTAAAAAATTTGTGCGTAGGATTGACAGGTGAATGCAGTTATTTGGCGAACTACATGCATCACAACAGGGATTTCGAGAGACAGGAGATGGATGGAAGATGTGCTACTCTCAAGCTGTTTTATGGATGTATCACACGTACACATTTTCACATCAGTGTATGAAGTTTGCTAGTTGGGCTAGAGAAAGCTCATGTTGCTTCTTCTTTTCTGTGTGTCCTCTTGTTGGTGCTACTTTTGTAAATTTTTATGCAGTTTCTTTTTTTACATGCCCAAAAAAGCACAGTCTTTCATGCAGATAACAGTGAAAGCAACGAAAGGCATCAGATATATGTTAAAGTAAATTTTAACTGAAGGGGTCCTGATGTAGGTGTCATTTTTGCGGATATGGAATACCCCTTACTAACTCACACAGAGTTGTCGTAGCCTCTTTTGATTGCACTTTCCTTGGTAAAGGCAAGCCCGTGCCAAAGTAGTGTACTACTAAGTTCGATGCAGTCCCATTACTTAAGTATTTTTTTCTTCTCTTAAAGGGCTAGGTAAGACAATGGCCAGACTGGCTAGTGTACACATTCCCGCAAGAGAACAGTAATTCATAGACATTCTTTATGTTGCACTCAATATATCTGTATTCTTGCTTTTTAAGAAACGTTGGAGGTCTTTAATAAGAAAGCTTGCGGGCTGCTAAAAGCCACAACATACTTTTTTTACTTATAGGCCACTTATTCTCAATTTGTGAGCCATACAGTGTGATTGTTCATCCGCCTCCTATGTGGAAGTTGCTTAGTTTGATCTCCAATGCTTCCAAGTACCAGCCTTTTTTTGCATGCCACTATATTGTACTACAATACCTAATATATACATTTACGTTTGTTGACAAGATTAGAATAAGCATTTAATTATCAAGAAGCCTGGGGTTCCTCTGGTTGATCATTTTCAAACCGTACGTGCAGCGGACTTGGTGGTGGAGGCTTACGAGCGTGCCACCCAGAAGGAGCCTCAGAACGAGGAGCTGTTGTCACACTTGTTCATGGGCTACGTGCGGGTAGGGCGTCCCCGGGAGCAGCGGCGCACAGCCCTGGCACTTCACCGGCTGCGGCACAAAAACCCGTACTACTTCTGGGCCGTCATGAGCCTAGTGCTGGAGGCGGCCCAGCCGGCCACAGCCCCGGCCGAGCGCAGCACCCTGCTGCTACTGGCACAGCGCATGGTCGACAAGTTCGTCAAGGAGAAGCGCCTCGAAGCCGAAGCTGGTGGGTTGCTCTTTCCCTCGCATCGTTGTCCTCCATTTTCTTCTTTTAGTGTGCTGGCATTGGAGCCCCCATTCACTGATTTCGCTGGTTTCTGTTTCTCTATGTGAAGACAAGGCCGGCTTGGGCATAGTTTTTGAGATGGGAATTGAGTGCACTCCAGCCCTTGAATCACGAGTCAGACACACCATTCCTTGACCATGGAGGCATGTTCATATGGCTTGGCTGAAGCGGAGCTTTACACCTACGCCTGGTTTTCTTTCACATAATGTGGCAAATTATGACTGTCTGCTAGTTAGTGCTTGCAACCTGGAACCGAAACCTATGTGAAAAATGAAGCGTTAGTGTTAGTGTTAGTACACCTAATTTGCATTTCTCTTAGCCATGCTCAACCATTGGTCTTTTTTTTATGAAGTGAACTTTCATTTACAGCAAACTGCATTAAGCTGAATTGAAGCATTAGCATCTCAATATGGAGATCATTTGGTTGTACTAGTCCCATAGACAGTGTCCTATAGACACGGGGCTAAGAGGCTTGGTTGACACAAACATTTGAAGTGCCTCAATATTGCCTGTGGATGCTATTACTGTGAAAAACTGCATACATAATGCGAGGTTTTCTTGCCAATTTTAATATGTCAAATTTCCACCTGCCGTGGGGATCCAAACGATTTTTCAGCCTAAATTCGCAGCTACATTCTTGATGTTATTTAGCATTATCAGCGACAGGCTTCCAGCAACCGGAAATGCTATCCTAGTGGTGGCATCAATTGGCATTTCAATGGCTTCGCTTTCGATTCCATGTCACCATGCTGACATTGCTGCCTCAGTGCTCACTATGTCCATCTGTCCATGTGACTGGAACCAGGCCAAGCACACCATTGCACCCTGTCAGGACTGTAAAAGCAGCATTTGGCATTTTGCATAAGTTTCTCATGGCTGTAGGTAATGGCCAAAGTGGCTAGAAAGGCCACTTTGGCTATTACCTACAGCCAGATAGCGGATGCTTTACCACCATTCCCGAATAGCTCATTGGTCGCGTTTTAATGAAATGCTGGATAACTGAACATGTTTGCTGCCAAAGGAGTGTTTTTATGGAAAGATGTCTCTAGGGGTCTCCTACAGAGGAGATGAAACTGGACAATGCTAATTGCTAAGGCCCCAAATCTGAGAACACTTCCTGGCCACGCTCGTCGCGTACCTGCACGCTGTGTAGATGCAAGTAGGCGTGAGCGTGGTACATGCTAGCTGGCAACCCGTGAGCTGCTGTTCCGAGCCCAAGTTGCATGTGGAATATGGTTTTACAACAACTAGAGGGCTCTGTGGCTTCCGTAATTGCCGGGGTGAGTGTGAAGTGCTCTTCTCGCGGAGTGTGACATTCTCTTATCAAGCATGGCGACGAAAGAAGGGGAGGGTAAATGAGCACCTGCACATGAAGGTGTTTGCTGCTGTTTGACACCTGGCATTGTGTGGTGTTGGATATGCAAGCACAGACCGCATTCGAATACCTTGCAGGACAACCACAAAATGCAGTGCAAATAAATGGTTTTGGTGAACTTTCTTCTCTCGCAGATGCAGATGAGGAATTTTTATCTCCATTTTTTTTTCTATCCCAAGGTTGCACCTCGTATTATATGTGAATTTTTACTGTAACTGTCTTAAACAGTCCTGTAACAGCATCCGACTCTGACTGGATGGTGTGTTCTTTAACCTTTTTCTATTCACTATGAATGTTCCGTTAACTTCCTCAATTATGCATTCTTGATTCATGATTTAATTAGTAGCAGTTTTTACCTCCTGTGTTCTTGTAACAAAATGAACTAAATTATACTATTTTGTCAGGTTTCTTGAGTTAGCCCTTGAAAGTGCTTTGTACAAAGTGTATATAATATAAATTAAGTTGTTCCTATTTCGAACTGGCTGTTGGGGATTTTCTTGATGTGCGACAGCAAAGGCAGTAAATAATGTTTCATGAAACTGGTCTGGGTAGCATGTTGTTGGCCATTTTTGCGCAGACAGATTTTGCCACGTGGAATAACTTCAATATTTTAATGAAATTGAAACTTGACGTTCATCCTCAGAATAGATGATGATTCCACAATCACACAGGAGATTACGTTTTTATTATTTAAATGTCCAAATTATCGAATGGCTTTAAAAAACTACCGAAAACTGTTTGCATCACAGTAAATATATTTATGGAAACCTGTAATGGGCTACATACATTTTGAGATGAAAACTAAAATACAGCAACGATTTTTGGGATTTCGTCAAATTCTTTGCTTTGCGCGCACTGTCAAGGAATGTCAAAGAATTGCTCCAAAGTAATTAGTGCCTTCGTGGTAGTTTTCGCTGTGGGACACAGTAGCAGGGGTACCCCTTCACAAACTGCCCCCATCGCATTTTGAGAACGCTTCACCTCACGGCCTGTGCGTGCGGTGAAGCATCCTCAAAATGCTGACGAAGATGAGAGCAAGCCCCTGGATGAAACAAAGTTATCTACGCATAAGCCTTAGGATGGCATGATGTCATCCCAGAATATACTCCAGTTATGCGCAGAATACGACATGCATCTCTAATGTGTGCGCCCTATGGCAGTATAGCAGGATGGCGGGAGTTTAAGAGAAGTGAAACAGAAACTATGCTATTGGGTGACATTTCGGCAATGGTGGACATGTGATTGCTTTAGCACCTACAGTAGTACACAGAGCTGAGGTGCGCGGGCACCGTTGCTTCTAGCAGTTCATGTTCACTTAGGTCTACAGGTTGTACCTTGATGTAACTCTCGGTCTGAATTGAGTAGGGTAAGCTGGCACATTTCCAAATTAACGAGCATATGGCTCCGCATATATCTTTATGGGAATCGGCCGGGACCGCCTTTATAGTTAAGTTATACAAACTAATCAGGGTCAAATTAACAATAATTTATTCTATATAAACCTATTAGCATAAATATAAATGCAACGGGGGAGTTTGAAATGTGAGGAGAACTGCAGTGCGAAAGTGTTAAAGGCCCCTTTTCACTGGAAAACCCAGCGTCGGCATTGTCAGTGTTGACTTTGGGAGCGAAAAATCACGAGCATGGCACTGGCAGGGGGTCATTGGCTAGTGGTCACCGGCAGGTGGTAGCTGGCAGCTGGCATGACCGAACAGTGATTCTTCAATGGTTTGTGCAACAACGAGACCACATGACATCAGGAATTTTGGGAGGGACTGCCAGCTTGGGTTGCTCATTTGGGAAAGGGGAATAAGAACGAACCTTGCAGTGTTGTTGGGTGCCGAGTCAGACACTGTACATAGGCTACGCAGGCACATTCATATGGCTTGGTCAAGCCGGAGGCTTTATATGTCGCATTTTGGGAACGTAGAGTGAAAAAAACAAGGATAGAAAATAAGAGGAATGTGATATGAGTGGTTCTCACAACTTAATTTTTATTGGAGGGGAAAAAACATGAAAAACAAGAGGAAATGAGAAAAATTGTGGGATAAAAGCAAGTCTGAAAAAAAAAAAAAAAAATGAAATGTGCAGTGCTACTTAAAAACCGATTCATTCTCTTGCGCTATATAATTCCAAAATGCAGTTCCTTTGTATGTCCGGTGGTTGCCTACACTATCTTGTCGTGACCCTTATAGATGGAGTTTAAGTGTCCCCCATACTTTTTAGAGAGATATTATTAAAATTATAACACAGTCACAAATTTCAAACTCTTCAGACCAGTCACTGCCAGGGGCCCTAACACATTAAAATATGAAAACATCAACATTATTTCAGAGGCAGCACTTCAGATGTGACGTACACAGTGTCCCACGCAGTAGCAGGCGCCATCACCACACTACCCCAGCTACCAGTCAGTATTTCATACTGCCCTGTCCTGCACCCATTTACCCTTGTTTGGTCTTACTTCTGCACTCTGCTATTTTGAGTGGCTACTCTTTCTCAGCGGTCCACACTGCCTTCTCTTCACATGTTTGGCCTCCTTTGCTCTTGCATACTGCAAGTTTAGCGCCAGGGGGAATTAAAGGCTGCCTTTTTCTAGGAGGTCTGTAACCATTTGGGCAAAGGTTGCTTTCACTGCTGTGAAAAGCTTGAAGAAGTAAAAAAAACACGTTTGCACTGCATTCGTACCTTGGTCGAGGATAAGACGCAAGGTGGACTTTGAAACTTCAATTTCCTATGTACTGCGGAATTTCAGCGACTATTTGTCCTCAATTCATGCAGTTTAAAATTTTTTGCTGCAGAAGGTTGGGGGGGCCTTATTCGTGCTTGCCTGCATGGATGCAGTTTTTTTTTGCTTCCAACTTCTCTATTCACTTTAGTTAAGGGCACATGTTCTATGTCTTGTGCAGAGGTGCAGCTCTACCTGATGGTCCTGGAGATGCAGGAGAAGTACCAGGAAGCCCTGGACGTACTTCATGGGCCACTGGGAGGTACAGCTCTCACTCTTGTCACTCACCCAGCCACCTCACTTTTGTCGCTTTTCAGTCATGTTTGCACACTTTCAGCAATGCAAGTTGGGTTGGTCACGCATTGGTCAAGGGGACCATGCTCCACCGCTCTGCTCCAGCTTCACAAAGGAGAACTTTGTGATGCTGGAGCATTGGGGTGGAGGACTTCACAAACAAGCTGGCAATAATTCAAACAAAGTTGTTGAAAATCCCCAAATATGTAACAGTGGCCGAATACTGACGGTTTTTATGAATTTATTTACGGTGAAACCGCAACGCATGGAGAAGTTTTCTGGCGGTCAACAGGCACCAGGAGAGCAGTATAGGCGCCTCCACTTCGCTTTCTTCTCTGTGGTTTATTGGTTGACACTTGGGCACTGCTAGACTGGCACCCCATGTGAAGTTACAGTAGGGGGCTCATCTCATGAAAAACTATGACCAACCACCCGCTGCAAATAATCACAAAGTGCCGGCACATATTTTTTAGTTCAGTGCTTTTATAATGTGTTGCATTCTTAGTAGTTAACACATGCACCTGTAGCGCTTGTCTTGTCACCTTTGCTAGTGCTGCCGTCTCACTTTGGTCAACTGTGATATGTGGGAAAGCCCACCTGCAGAATAATTATTGTGCCGGGCTCTCAAAGTGGGGGGAGCAGAAGTGCCAGCAGCAGCGCTAGCTGTCATGTAAATTACTACTATATTTAAGTACCGTATAAGCCGTATTATTGGTCGAGTGGGAGTATAGGTCGACCCCCTTTGTTCAAGTGAAGAAGAGAAAAATAAAACAAACAACAGTGGAGAAGCGCATATGTTTACATCGCCTGTGTCCCTGTATTACCGGAGCTATGATCTCACGCCAAACTTCTAAACGATCTCAGCAGCGTCGTCTGAAAAGGACTCTTTGCTGCTCGCCACCTCCCAGATTGTGTTATCTAGTTCTGTCAAGCGTGTTGCTTACGCAGCATTTCAGCTGATGTTGTCCGCTGCACCACATGCCATACCGCCGAACTGTTGCTGAGAGCGGCCATGTTGCCTTTCGCTTTGGCGAACATCATTTTTTTCAGTAAAGGCACTGAAAACTGCTTCTGCATGCCATTATTCATTGCCAAAGAGGCATTTTATACTCGCATAGGTCAAACAAAAGAGCGCATGCTTGTTTTTAAGCGCCATTCGGGGCACTGTGTGCCGCTTGCTGTTTATTGTGCTTAATCTGTGTGTGTACCATTGTGCTTTAATCTGTGTCGGGTATTTCTTTTTCTTAATGATATAATAATTTCCGCGTCATACTATTTTGTTTGTTCATATATTAATTACCTTTGTATTTTTTGCCTGTTTCCTTACATTTTATGTATATATTGCACTGTATAGATTTTATGTTCCCCTTACACAATGCCTAATGGGCCTGTAAGGTATTTTCAAATAAATAAATAAATAAATAAATAAATAAATAAATAAATAAATAAATAAGTGTTTTTGGGACTGAAAAACAAAATGCCAGCAACTGCACGATGTGAATACAGTTTTGGCTGTCCATTAACGAGCAGGCACGCCACTTGTTGCCAGACTGCGCTTTAAATCCTGCTAAAGGTCGCTATATATAAAAAAGGAGGGGTGACTTTGGCTTGCTTTTTTTAGAACAAATCTCGACCTATATTTCGGTTTATACGGTAACTGTTGTCATACACTTTCCTTTGATACCAAGTGAAATCAAAGAAAACTTAACTGAACCCTTCTTGTACCAATACATTCCTTGTGCCTGCCTTCGGGTTCTGTGCTTTTCTTTGACGATGCTGTAATGGTTATTTCGGCATCTTATCTCTGGCATTGCTTTTTGATTGATGTCTGCAGTCGTCGCAGTGCGAGCACCTACCAGGTAGCATTAAAAAGGAAGGTGGTCTTGAATTGTTGCAGACTGTCTCACTTCGTACCTGGATTTCGTGCCCCAACGCAAGGTGGAGCTGCTGTCCAAGCTGGGAAAGTGGGATCAGGTCAACTCGGTCTGCAAGTCCCTGCTACTCAACAGGTGCACTAAAGCTCACACTCACACTCACACTCACTTTAGAGCTTTGTTCCATTCGCTCTCTGAGGCAGCTCACAGAGGTGGAACCGTCAAAGTCCTCAAGCAAGACTAGTTGAGGTCAAGGATCTTTTTGTCCGCTTTTTTTCTCTCTGTAGTCCTGACAACTGGCAGTACTACGAGCAGTACCTGGACAGTGTGGAGAAGCTGCAGGCCTCTGGCTGGACACCCAGAGGTGACACCAGGTGAGTCATTCAGTGCCCTTAGGTGGGACGCATGAGTAGATGTCATAATCGCCTGCAGTTCAGTCACAAACAACAGTGTTAAGCAAAATGCAGATGAAGCAAGAAGAATAAGATTGAGATGGAGCGCATTTGGCAAGCACTCCCAGATTATGACTAGCAGCTTACCGGTATCGCTGAAGAGGAAAGTATACAACAGTTGCATCTTACCTGTACTCACCTATGGGGCTGAAACGTGGAGGCTAGCCAAGAGGGTTCTGCTACTTAAGTTGAGGACAACGCAGAGGGCCATGGAACGAAAAATGGTAGGGGTAACATTAAGAGATAAGAAGCGTGCAGAGTGGGTCAGAGAAATAACTCAAGTTGCTGGCATTCTAGTGCAAACCAAGAGGAAGAAATGGGCATAGGCAGGGCATGTAATGCGAAGAGAAGATAACCGATGGTCGCTTAGGGTAACAAACTGGATTCCAAGGGAAGGAAAGCGTAGCAGGGGGCGGCTGAAAGTTAGGTGGGCAGATGAGGTTAAGAAGTTCGCAGGGGTCAACTGTATGCAGCTAGCACAGAACCGGGTTAATTGAAGAAATATGGGAGAGGCCTTCGCCATGCAGTGGGTATAGTCAGGCTGTGAAACAAGACAAAATCAAGTGCGCAGCTGCTGTTTTGCTAAGGCTGGTACTCCATTGTCTGCCTTCCACTACTGAAGAGATGCAATGACATCGATCTGCTACGTTCAAGTCTTTTTTTTTTTTCTGCAAAGGGTGTCCATTTACAGAAAGAGAGTTAGATAGGATAGAGAGGTAGGATGTATACAGGGCCTGTTCTGAAAGTAGTAGGACAGGTTTTTTTTTCTGGCGAACAGGCGGACGAAAGGCGGTCTGCTTGCGGAGGATCAGTGAAGCAGGATATTGGGCGTGCTGGGAAAAATTGGCAGTCGGCTTTTGGCTGCTGAAGAGCGCAGGTCGCTTGTACTGTGAACCCCTGTCGAAACACCTCATCACGGAGAATCATGGAGCGTTTACTGGATTAGCGATGCGCGATCAAATTTTGTGTAAAGTTTGGCAAAACGGGCAAAGATACCCACAACATGGTTAAGCAGGCCTACAGTGATGCTGCCATGGGCAGATCAGGTGTTTTTGAGTGGCACAAGCTGTTCCGAGAAGGTAGGGAAAGAGTGGAAGACGACGATCGCTCCGGACGCCCTTCGACCAGCAAGACGAACGGAAATGTGTTGCGAGTGCAAAATTTACTGAACAGTGATCGTAGCATGAGTATCAGAATGATTGCTGATAACTTGAGCACTCCTCAAACCCAAGTTCTTGAGATTGGGACAGAAAGCTTAGTCATGAGGAAAGTGTGCGCGAACTTTGGGCCGCGAGTGTTATCGAGGAGCAAAAGGCCAACCGGAAAGTGATCTGCCGGGATCTTCATCATGTGAATGAGGACCCCGATTTTTTGGACAGACAGCGCGAATGAGCAAATCCAAGCAAAAGTTCATACTCATTTGCTTTTTTCAGTAAAGTCATCCACTTGGACAAATAGTTAATGCAGGTTTTTACGTGGAAGTCCTCAAAAGACCGCGAAAACGCATTGTTCGTGTCCGCCCAGCCATCGCCAGCAATTGGCGGCTGTACCATGACAACGCGCCAAGCCACACAGTGTTCCGCATAGTGCAGTATCTTGCCTAGCACAAGGTGACAACGCTGCCTCAGCCCCCCACAGCCCTGACTTGGCCCCTTCAGACTTTTTCTATTCCTTAGAATAAAATCGACGCTCAAGGGGAAGCATCACGGATCGGTAGAGGAGGTTCAACAGGCTGTGACGAGGGAGCTAAACAGTATTCCTGTCCAGGCATTCCTGGAGACGTGTGAAAACTGGAAAACTCATTGGCAGCAGTGTGTAGACACGGAAGTGGGATACTTTGAAAAATTCTAATTGTTTGTACTATTCTCCTGAACAAATGTTTTGTTTTTAAATGAGTCCTACTACTTTCGGAACAGACCTTGTACTTATGACCCATTTCGTTCAGGTCCTGGTGGTTGCAGGGACATACACTCAGCACTATCACCATACGCCAGCAATGGCAGCTTGGTGCCTGTATTTCTAATGCACGAAGCTTTCGCTATCCCACAGCATGTTGTGAACACTGCCATCCAGCAGTGAGGGATTTTTTTTTTTAAACTTTTCTTGCATTTCACATTATACAGAGGATACCCCAAGCCATCGCATGCACGAGCTTTGTCAGAGAGCAATGATCAAGATGGCCAGGAAAATAAAATAATACAGCAGAATGGAGATAGGCGGGTGATAAGACAAAGAAGTAGTGCCAGAAAATGGTCGGACGCTGTCACCTACACAAAGATGAAAGAATAGAACAACAAATCGAAAAGTCTGAACGCTGTGGCTTTATCTCTTGTTGCTCTCACCCATCACTATTGGCACTGCGTCATGCTCACAAGGGATGTTTTTGCTGATGTAAGTGCCTTCGAACATTTATGGCACTCAGGCCTCGCTGTCCAACTTGCTGTCCCACTCCTAGCTTTGTATCGACCTCTGAATCACCCAAGCAAGTGGCTGCAATTTGGAGGCAAAACTATTTTTCATCACCTAGCAAGAAGCTGATTGGTGGCGTAGCAAAGCTCAGATGTAGCAGATGACCTAGACCACGCAGCTGTGTCGTGAGCAGCACCAGTGACAGTGCATAGAAGGCAGATCTCCAGTTTCGCGTATGCTGTCTCTGGCCAGGCCTATGCTAGGAGGGCCACAGCATCAGTACGGAGCAGCTGCTGACTCATGCTGACTGTTTAACTACTTTGTTTCCCGCTTTAGCCAGTTTTCTTTTACTTAGTTACGATAGTGTTTACAGACCGTAAGCCGAGTAGGGGTGCCCAGTGCACCTTTGAGCCTTTCTCAAGGCAGATGTGTGCGAGCAGGCCTTTTGCAATTAGCTTCTGCTTGTTTTACTGTCATCACGTATCACTCCTTGCAGTGTATTATATCGGCACACAAAAGGAGAAAATACATATAATAAAAGCTTGTTAACCTAAAATTGCACCTTGCCTGCAGAGAATGTTGAGTAATTTGAATGTTTGGACAATTTGAATTGGGCTACTTGATGCGAAAAGCTTCCATAAAGTCTATGTGTAAGAAAGCCCATTGATTTGAGTTAGAGTTGATTCCACCACGGATAATTCTAACTATGTGCTGCCACAACTAGGCAGCGTGGTGCTTGTCACATGGCCAGAGAAATGCCCCCACAATAGGATGGCTTAGCCACAGAGTGTGTGCCTCCAAAACGAGGAGAGTATGCGAAACCACATGAAACTGTCTGCAATGCCAGACACCTGCCATGACTGGCTTGACCACTATGGGGCAGCTGCTTTCTCCCTCTTCCCATGACGTCTGAGACTTGCATATCTACAGCAAAACCTTATTAGTTCAGCCTCATATTTGGAAATCGGATAACTCAAACTCTCAATGCTTTCTGTGGCCAACACCCATGTATGTATGTTGCTCAGATGCTGGCTAGTTTGATCCCTACAGTTAATTCAAACGGATATGATCAGCATGATAAGTGATCTTGAAAATATGACTTGTCAAAACTGAACTTTGTGTTGCAAAGTTGATTATGCAGTGGCAAATGTGACGAAGCTCGTCTCCGAGAATATGCCGACCACATAGTTTCATTTTGCATTTATGAACCAGCTAACCAAGTCTAATTGTGTTCCATTTTAGACGCTGATCTGCAGCACTACGCGTTTCCCTTCCTTCCATCCATGCGATTCTTCCCTCGCACTGCAATTGTGTGGCTGTCTCAAGTGCTATTTGCACTTTGCACAGTATAAAGCCTCCTCACTCCTGATGAAGCTTTTGGTAAGAGGGCATTGCCGCTATTGTGTCGCATCATAAAAAATTCCGGAGAGGCCCTTACCATTTTAGCGCGGTTCTGCTTTGAGGACTTTGACAATGTGCACATAATAAATAAAGCATTGATGGAGATGCTCATAATAGATGCTTTCTTGCTGTCCTCAACACAAAAATAAGTGACCATAGCTCAGTCTTTTGTTGAATAAATGTACCGTGGCACAAGTGGGTTTTGTTGGATTTTACTAGGTCATTCAATAAACCAGATATTATTTTGGGCCCGCTGAAGTTCGAATCAGTGAGCTTTCAATGTATAAAGTTTTTCTTTTTTCTTGCAAGAACTTGTTGGCCTTGCAGCCATGACAACAGTGCCGGTGTTCAATGGAATACAGGTTGCTTTTAGTTCCTATCGAGTTCAGGTTCCGATATAGTGAGCTGGTCTGTTTCATTCCTTGAGGATGGCATGCCCTAATCTAATTTGCTCCCAGAACAGGTTGTCCTATTCTGAAACCTGCATTGCACAGGGCTGGCTTCTCTTGGCTGTTACACCACTCTTCTGTGTTTTGATGTGGCATTTACAGCGAGGATGGCAGTGGGCAGCTGAGCCCAGCGGTTGATCACACATATGCGATGGCCCTGGCCTTCATCGACTCCCTCAGGGAGAGCTGCAAGAAGGGCGGCTTGATGCGAGGCACGTCCATGGCACACGTTGCCGTCATGGTCCGGGAGAAAGCTGACCCGGACGTCCTCGGTAAGAAGGAGCACCTCTTTTCTGCCGGTTGTGCCTATGCATAGCACACTAGCTGCTAGGGGACCCAGAAAAAAATATTTATAGACTCATATTAATGCAACAGATTCGTGCTGGTAGTTCAGCTCATAGAGTGACTACCCAGCAGAGACAGTGTTCCTGGGTTGAACCCCGGACCAGTACGAATTTCCATTTAACTATACTGAGTTTCTGAGAAAGCTGCATAGCTTTCCTTCATAGCCGTGTGGTTGCGCTTAGGTTGATGCCGATGAGTAATCACTCTCTTATTGCAAATGTACTCCACCTTGGAGGTTTCTGCTAATCTTTAAACTAGCAAATCTCCGGGGGTAGCCTTTTGAGTGTTCGAGTGAAATGTGAACACTCTGCATGGACCCTATAATTTATGAATTATTTTTAAAAATTGCTCCCCGCAACTGCTCACAGCCGATTAGGGTGACAGCTCAGCACACATTCTTATCAGCATATGTCCACTAACGCTAAGTGGGCAGTCTGGGTGCATCTTCTCATTAGGCGTGACCCAGTAGCTCCAGCGGACTGCTGGGACCTGTCTTTTTATTTTGTTTGTTACAAAAATTTTTCTTTGCATCGGCATGTGCTGAGTTGAGGGACAGAGGAAGAACATCATCACTGACACTTTCAAGGTTTGTGGAACTAACTTAAAAATTTTTTCATTACAAAGGCAAATGATGGAATATTGATTGTTAATGCAAATTTTTAATCCTAGGGGAGATATCTCTTCATGGTCCACTTAAAAGTATCATT
Organism: Amblyomma maculatum; assembly: GCF_055883805.1. Classification (NCBI taxonomy): domain Eukaryota; kingdom Metazoa; phylum Arthropoda; class Arachnida; order Ixodida; family Ixodidae; genus Amblyomma; species Amblyomma maculatum. Next base: position 33,727,758 of record NC_139346.1, on the reverse strand, counting down.
GAGGGCAAATTGAAGTTGACTTCATTCTAATCTAATCTCAGAGAGACTATTCTTGCTGATAACAGCATTTTGGGAGCTAGAAGAGATGAAAACATGAAATACAGGTGCTATCATCACTGGCACACATTGCAAGTGTGCATTCATTGGCTGCATTTTTTTTTTTTTTTTTTTTTTGCCACGAATCCTAGAGGTTGGGCTATGCCACCATTCATTTCAGAAAAATTATAACGCATCCTTTTTGCTAAGAATGTCACATTTAGCTTGATTTGGTTTGGTTTCGTTTTTTAGGGTTTAACATCTCAAAGCAACTCGGGCTATGAGCGACGCCGTAGTGGAGGACTCCAGATATTTTCACCACTTGGTGTTCTTTAACATACACTGACATAGCACAGCATATGCATGCCGCTGCATTTCGCCTCCACTGTCATCGTAGTCAGTCTCCTTAACCATTGCACCACTGTGGTGAGGTCACATATTTGAACTGGGTGAAGGCAGGCAAAATTCGAACAGTCTCAGTGCTGAATGCCGGTCAACATGGTCTTAATGCTCCAGAGAATCCATTTTCACTTGAGACAATAATTGGAGCGAGTTGTCCTTAATGTTTTGGTTTGGTTTGTGGCATTTAACGTACCAAAGCGACTCAGGCTATGAGAGACGCCGTAGTGGAGGACTCCGGAAATGTTGACCGCCTGGGGTTCTTTAACGTGCACTGACATCGCACAGCACACGGGCGCCTTGCTTTTCGCCTCCACCGAAAAGCAGCCGCCGAGGCCGGGATTCGATCCCGCGTCCTTGGGAACAGTAATCAAGGGCCGTAACCGCTGCGCCACCCCGGCGGGGCAGGAGTTGTCCTTAATGTCCATTTCATGTCGCCAAAGGTATCATGTCCAGAGGCTGCACATTGTCTCTTGGTCTGTCATGTCCACATCAAACTCAGTATGCAGCCTTTAAGACGAACTTGAAGGGACCACGAAGCTTCTTGGACTTGAGTTCATCCCAAAGTGCCCCTAAGGAAGATGGGTGAGCATGCTAGGGTGTGACCATGAAAACATGAAAACAGTGAATAAGATAGCTTTTAAGGAAGAGGGTAGTTGCAGGTAGAGCAGGTAGAGCATTTATTACACTATGCATGAAGGGAGGCCAAGACTAATGGCATGGAATGAGGTCATGTCATTTTACTTGCACTGGTCTTGCTTCATTTCTTTTTTTTTTTTTTCACTGTATCTTGCCGCAGCTACTAATTGTGAGTGTTTTAGAGCTCCATCTCTTGTTAGCCCACTCTTTAGGCTTCGGCCATCACTGATGGCATCCATAGCGCACCTACCTTGACTGCCAGATAAGTGGAGTGCGGGGAAGCCCCTGTCCTCTTTTGGACAGGGGCTTGTTGGCACATTGGCGCACGATGCATGTGAGTGACACTAGCACCCTACCATGGGGATCTTGGAGCCAGCACAGGTGCAATGGTGGCTTCTCTTTTCCATGCTTACAAGCAAGCTTAGCTCCAAAAAAGCGCATTTCTGCCGAGTGGTGTTTCGACAGCTTTATACGAAGGTGCATGGAAGCTATCTTGTGACGATGCGCATTCATACACATAAGCAATTTGTGCATTTTTCTTTCTTTTTCTTCCTTTGACAATGCTGTGTGAATGCCCCATGAATGCCGTTGTTTGGAATTAACTGTGGTTCGGTTCGCAATTGCGGAAAAAGTTCTTGACGAATGGATACACAAAAATGTTTTTCTTGCGTGGATCATACTTTGCATGGAATCCTATTAGACCAGCCAAATGGTATAGTTGTTTATCTTATGTGAGAATTCCTCTTGGCCGAAATTTGTCTTTGTGAGAGCCTACTGTACTTAAAGTTATTTGGCAGAACCTTTGATGTACAATTGGATCGCACACTGCATCCTTGAGTTTGGCATCTCATAGCACCACTCGTGCAGTCACTGTCCTTGTGTGGTCTAGGAGAGCAGGAAGGTCAGCTGTGTTGGTTGCATGGCCTCAGACGCCTGCTGGCAATACTGGGTATTATACAGAGACTTTGTAAAACCAGTCGACAATGGGGAACGCGGAGTGCGGTTGGGTGCAAAACGCAGCAGAGGAGGAAGGGAATGCCATGCTTTCGTGTGATGACAGACTTTTGCTCAGGCTTGTGCCTAGAGCAGTTTTGTGCACCTCCTGTGCTCTATCCATGGGGATGTGCTTCATAATAGCCAGAGTCTAGTGAGATGAAATTCAGTCAGACTTTCCTGTGCATAGAAAGTTAGTGAGCTATTTGGTACACTTCTTTTATATAGTTGGTTGCAACCAAGAAAAATATGGCAGATACCTCTCCAGTGGCATCAACGGATTTTGATTGCTCCACGGTTAATCCAAGAGAGTAAAAGACTTTATTCAAGGCCAGATAAAGATGTTGCAATAATCTTTGGCTAAGCGGACTAGATTAAGCTGTGGTGAACCCTATTTTTCTGCCACACCTGCCACGCTAGCGGGACTTCGGGGACTAACCGTGACATCGCAATTATTAGTGGATGCCGTTGTCTGCAGGAGCATCCTTCAAGGTCCTGTAAGCAGCAGAAGCTACTTTTTTCTTTAATTGTGTCTGTCTACAGGTAGGGTATCGCAGACTCACGGTTATCAGGCAAAAGAAAGTTGCAAAAAGTTTCAGTTCAGAAAAGCACCCATAAGCAAAATGTTGTACCTTTATCCTCTCCTATATTTTGCCACTTAGTGAAAATTCCATTGGTGTGACAATAAGCAAGAAGCCTCTGCAGTTCTAAGGCATTTCTTATGGTTATAGAACAAGGAAAGCATTTTTTTTTCTTTATTTACTTTTTTTTCCCAGAGAAGCCAAATCCAGGCACCAAAATTACGTGAAGTCCAGCAGCAATTGTCAGTAGGTCTGGATATCTTTCTTTTGAAAAACGATCAAAATTAAATGGTCCTTATAACTACCAGTCCATCAGTGTAAAGCTTCCAATATGTTGCTGTGGATAAAGAAACTTCTGCATTTTGCTTGGTTTCTTGCAAGGTAGACTTGGCTCGTTTCGAAAAAAAGCTGCTTCAAATGCTTCAGAGTGGTCCGTCCATGGAGTTAGAATATGTAATCCTTGCAGCTGCATGCTGCAAGAAGGCAGTTTGTGTAAGACAAGCTTTATAGGAAGGAGAATTGAAGACATGAAAGCGGCCACCAGTCAGCATCTTCTCTTCTCTTTGTGTGGATCTCTACCGTCATGTATTTTTTTCATCCCCCTTTGGTGCATGCCCGCCTCCCTCAGCTGACCTCCTGATGGACTTCTTCACAAGGACAGGCCACAAGCCCTCCTGTCTACTCGACCTGTCCTACCTCCTCAGCCTGTGTGCTTTCTCCAGTGAAGACATTGCCAAGGCAGGTGGTCGTCTGATCATTGGCAGAATGACTCTCTTGACTCCCTGAAATTGCCATAGGGTGCACTGCTGTCTGTCCTCTGTTCTCTTTTCTTTGATTTCAAGTATATTCATGGCATTCAAGGTATTTAGGGAGAGTAACAATGTGTTAATGAATTCACTTCTGCACAAAGCCTGTAGTTGTTTACCGTTCTTTTTTCTCTGACACGTAGGTGCAGTTTTTTTACATTTTCGGGAGTGTGCATGACAAGTGTTTCACAACCATGAAGGCTTCCATAGTTCCTGGCTAAAAACTACACCTCCTAAAAACTGCTGCTCTGGTTTTTAAAGGGACAGAACACTGGCCAAAATATGTCATGAGATTATGGGGGAGATAAAATGATCTTGCCTCATATAGTACAGGTCGAGCACTACAATATCAAAGAAAACAGGCTTTACACTTTTAATTTGCCTTTGAAAATCGCATAAAAACAACTGAAGCACTATCTAGCGGAGAAACCCTATTACTTTCACTCTAGTAACCCTATTACTTTCACTCTAGTATGCCACTTGACTAAAAATATCTCTGATTTTCAAAACTGCACACCATTCTTTTTTCTTTTAGGAGTACTTGTCATAATTTATTATGTTTTGCACTCTCTCCAGTGCGTCCTTAAATAAAAACCACCCCTCCTTTCGTATAGCGAGAGGCATGCATTCAGGTTTTGCCACTAGGTGGCGCCACAGTGTTTTGAATTTCATGAGTGACTAGGTGGTAGTGCCCACTAAAACTTTCGTCGACAAGGCGTGCGTTATTGTGCCGTAACAGCATTGAGTGTGAAACTGAAAATGACGTTACTCTACGCAAAAAATGTCTGATTACTGTCTGAAAAGTGAAATATTTGTTTTTGGTGTGTCTTTTTTTGTCGACCACCAGTCGTCATCACGGTCGCTGCTCATGGTTTTCAGTATCGGACTACATAAAATGGGAGCATACAGTGATCAAAAATTCTCGGTAAAAATTTTCTACAGCGTTTCTTCCAAAACCGTTATTGAATCAAACATTTTAGACATCAATCTTTCCACTGCGACAAAAAAAATTCGAGGCAATTCCAGTGTTCTGTCCTTAGTGATGGCTGTGGACAAGGTGTGGAAGTGCTGGTTTGTTTGCTCCATTTTGCTCCAGACTGATTTATCTGCTCCATCCTGCTCCAAAGCACAAATATTACACCAAAGCTGCTCAAAACTGACTGCCTCCATATTTGCTGTCAAATTTAGTGGAACACGGGTTTTTTTCCACCCAATAACACATTGTATGCCCACAAAAATGCAAATCAGTCCAGTCCCATTAAGGGGGACATAGGTCTTAAAACTAGCTTTGTTATTTATTCCCCGAATTTTATAAAACCTCGCATAATTGTGTAGTTTTCTTCTGCTGATTTCAAATATGCAAAAAGTTTCCTTCTAGGGTAATTAGTTCTAGGGGTATTACAAAATTATTGCTATTGTTTGCTCAAACAGTAGGGAAAATAGAGCTCATGAGAAATTGATTTTTAATATATAGGTAGATACTATAAAGCTTAAGGAATGCAATGCTGGAAATACTTTTAAAATTGAACTAATATTAGAGATTTAGCAGCCCACTGACCTTTGAACTCACAGCCATGGCAACTATATTCCTGGACAACTTTTTCTGCCTATGCAGCCAAAGCTACAGAGCCGAGACCCATCAGCTGACTGCACAGCTGAGTATAGTCCCTTCGTAAACTTCTAGAATATGATAAGGTTACGGAAGCATTGGCATTATTACATCACGGTTGTCCTACAACAGAAGTGTGTACAACGTTAGTGTCGTGCATTTTAAAATCACTACAGTACGTCGAGCAAAAGGGGATGGCTGCGCCATCTGTTGGGAATCTCCTAAAGAGTGAGTCGGCTGCTTCTGGCTGTGCCTACCTCCTGTACGCTTTCACAACACGCTAGTTTCTGCAATGTGCAAAGCGCGTGATTAGTACTATTCATTAATCACAAGTTTACATTCACTTGGGCCTTAACCATTCTAAAAAAAGACATTTCTGCATCATTGGCGGCTTGAACACTACAATTTGAATTGAAAGTAGAACTCAAACCGAAACCATACCGGATGTGCCAGAACTACATCGTGTAGTAACACAATGATGAAAGCCCTTCCCCCATAGCCTTGGCTGTATAGCTGGAAAAAGTTGTCGGGCATGTATAAGAATTTCAAGATAAAATACAATAATTTTACAAGTGAAGATAAAGAGTGTATTCCAACATTGCATTCCTTACACTTTATAGTATATCTACCTGTCTATTAAAAATTAATTTCTGATAAGCTTTTTTTTGCATTCCTTACACTTTATAGTATATCTACCTGTCTATTAAAAATTAATTTCTGATGAGCTTTTTTTCCCCCTTTTGTTTGAGCAGACAATAGTGATAATTCTCTAATAGCTTTAGAACTAATTGTCCTAGAAGGAAAATTTTTTGCATATTTGGAATTAGCAGAAAAACAACTTTACAATCCTGCGAAGTCTTATCAAATTTGGGCAGTCAATAACAAAATTAGTTCTGAGAAGACCCGTGTCCCTCTTGAGCCACCGTGAGCAGTGCAGCCGGCCGGTGTCATGCTGTGAGCTGTGTATTCAGGCTGGGGTGTTGCTAGTATAGTCAAAGTGGTGGCAGCACACAGGTGGCAGAGGTATAACATGTGTACTAAGCATAATATTTGTTTGCAAGTACATTTAAAACAGGCCACAAGTGATTGGAAGAAATTAATTGCTCTATTATTCTCTCTGCTTGTGGCATAGCACCTCATCCACCTAACTTTTTTGAATCGCTAGTTGAAAGAGTAGTGAGCGGAACAGGTACTATCACAAACTACTGCGAGCCTTTATGCTTCTGCCGTGAAAACAAGCAGGTACTTCGCCATGAGCCTTTTTGTCAATAACAAGCGTGTCTACCTTCTCAAGGATGTTAGAATACTGTACAGAGTGCTATTTTTAACATGTTGGGATTAAGGAAGTTCTAATACCGCGCTAGTAATAAATGTAAGAAGCCACTGGCTGAAGGCAGTTGTTGTAATGAAGCTGAAGAAGGAAAAGGCTGCCTACCCTTCATTGCCGTCTATCCTCACTGAAGGCACTACTGACCAGTTCCCAGGAAGGTATCAGCACAGCTGCAGGATCAAAGAGGATATGCACAAAATAGAGAGCAGAAATGTGCTGCTCATTGATGCTGCTCCAAACTAGTGACAGTGCTTCAAGTCATCAACGTGATAGACTGCAGTAATAGTCCGAATCTGTCAAGTCAAAATGGGAAAAAGCTTTGTGTAAAACTTCAGTTATGAAGTGCTGAAGCAAGCTTTCCATTTGCTGCTAGTCTGTTTTTAATTGTTCCCAAGGTCAGCTGTGTTATTTTAAACATCTGCGCATCTTTTGACAATACTTTTGACAATGTACCAACAGAGCCTTCTCAGAGATGTGTGCGTATTCAGCAGAGCATTCCGTCTTGAGTAAAAAGAGATCGAATGGAGGTTTAGTGGTCTTAAGGAATAGAAAATCGCAATTTTAAAGTCGTTTGACCGTACAGACATGTTCCAAAACATATTAGAATGCTCTAAAACTCATTTTATTGCCCCAAAGCTGCTGTAAAATGTTCAAGCCTGCTTCCACCCCTGTGTGGATTGGTTAGGGCTGACACTGTTCAGTGCTGTCTCACTCACCACCCCAGATAGCTAGTCTCAGATTTCTCCTTCTGCCCAGCCTTGTGTGTTGTGCTAGTTGGCGATGTCACACCATCTGTTCTCCTCGCAGCTGGTCGACAGGATGGAAGACTCACTGAAAGCATCCCTGCCCGAGGACTGGAAAAGGCCTCCCGACGTAAGTGCCAGCCAGCCCATCAATGGCCACTCATGAGAGGTTTCTGGGCTACTTTTTCCTCTACCACACCATCTGTCGCTACACTGGGCCCTTCGGGAGCTAAGTCTGTCATTAGTGGAGGGCTGCTTCACATCTACTGAAGTGGCTTACTACACCCACTCTACCTTTTTTTTTTGTTTCAAAAGAGGCATCTGTTTAGTGCAGGTTTCAGGAAATAGTGTCTCTACTATTGTGTTTGTTGAACAAGCGTTAGTAATGTGTCCTCGGTAATATATTTTTTGGAGGGCAGCAGGGGGGGGAGCTCTTGAATCACTGCATTGGGGATTAGTTTGTCTTTCTCCAGTGACCGTACAGCAGGACATCCAGTGACCGTGCAACAGTACTATAGACTTTCTATAAGACGAAATTGAATTGACCAGAAAACTTGTTTATCTTTTCAAAAGGTAGTCTTAACAGAAGTTTCCACAAAATATATGGGATGCTGGCTGTGTGCAGATATAGGTATGTAGCATAAACCTAATGAAGGAAATAGCCTCCCAAGGATGGGATAATTGCAAATACTAAACCATTTATTGCACTATAGGGAACCCAAGCTCAAGTTTCGCCGCGTGACGGCAGCGCCGCAATCCTGGCGTGGTGGCGAAATGTGAAACAATGGGGCTTCGCCGGAGCAGACGCTCCGCTAGCTTCCTGTGCAAGCGCGGCGATCGCGTTGCGCCTGGCGGTTATTTGGCGATACAAAAACGCTTCCACTGATGCGAAACAGGTGTACTAAGTAGCGTTGTATCATGGGAACCCACAATAGTAGGCGAAGCACCAAAAGACGAGGCTCACGTGTGAAACTTTGCAGATTTCTTTAGAAGCGTGTCCGCAAGACCTGTTTTCCAACCGCATGACAGCGTTCTGAGAAGTCTTGCGTTCTTTGTGGAAATGAAAAGAGCCAATTTCCCCTTTCTTCGTAAACTCAGAAATGTTGACAGTTTACAAAGACGGCTTGGAGAGGCATCAAAAAAGTACAGTGGTTTAACACCATGCATAAAAAGTGAAGAGGATGGAAGATTATCCTGCTCTTCGCTCCCCGTTTGTCTAGTTTTACCGATTTTCTGTGCTCTCTCCCTGCTTTGTGGGTGCTCTGAAAGCAACCAAAACAACAGATGCGACGTCCACGATCGAGACTGATGTGTGAATGTGCCCTAAGTGTCCACAGGTGCCTTTTCATTTTTAGATTGACCAAGAAAATATCTAGGAACGAGGCCTTTTTTTTTTTTTCGAGGGTCGGGGCGGCGTTGGAAAACATGCCTTCTGAGACGCTTTTACAGATTTTTGCAAATTGGCCAATAAGTGAACCTATTATTATTATTATTATTATTATTATTATTATTATTATTATTATTAATAACGAAGATACGTCGAAAGTGCAGTAAAAAAAGGGATCTTAACTATGGCTCGACTGACACTACTCGCACGAAGCACCCCATTCGCGTCACAGGGTTCGTGAGTGCAAACCAAATATTATCATAAATGAAGCACAACCATTTAATAAGAATTGAAATAAAACACTATGTAGTACAAGCTTAGATTTCACCTGCCTTCCGAGCCAGCGAGCCGGTTATGTAGCGTGCAGCGCACGGAGCACGCATGTGCTTATGAGATTGCTAGCGTTCTTGTCTTTGAAGAAACACCTCCTTCGGACAATATACTTATTCTTCTACTGCAAGATTTCCTTTGGTAACGTCGTAATAATAATAACCCCGCCGGGGTGGCGCAGTGGTTACGGCGCTCAACTACTGTTCCCAAGGACGCGGGATCGAATCCCGGCCTCGGCGGCCGCTTTTTGGTGGAGGCGAAAAGCAAGGCGCCCGTGTGCTGTGCGATGTCAGTGCACATTAAAGAACCTCAGGTGGCCGAAATATCCGGAGTCCTCCACTACGGCGATTCTCATAGCCTGAGTTGCTTTGGGATGTTAAACCCGACAAACCAACCGTCGTAATAATAAAAATACAAATCCGTATATAGATCGCATGCTACAGGCCAAAACGATGGTCAACGAGCGGGCCACTTTATTTCACAGTATTGATGATACTTTAGAGTTTTTAAACATATTATGTACAACAATATAATTACATAGTGGACATAACTCGAGATGCATTTCCTACGTTTTTGCTAACGTGGGACGCATTCACAATCAATATTTACTCATCCCCGTCTGTTGTCTGCTCTACAGTGCAGACGTGAATAAAAAGTTTCCCGCCTATAATTAAGTATCCTTCATGAAAATACGCATCAGGTTGCCCAATCAAGACGGAATGCAGGTGGCATGTCGCGGTGCGCCTGCGGGGGCGCGTCAAGGTGCGTGCTCGTGCGAGAGAAAGCGCACGGCGCACGCCGTGAAGGCAGCGAGCTGAGCCGGCGCCGTCCAGTGTGTGCTTTTCTGTCAGTGCGACAAAGCAGTGCGAGACGTCTGCACATGCGCGGAAGCGAGCGAGCGAAAGGAGAAAACTTGCGCGGGATATCTAGGTGGTGCCGCCGCGTGTATCCCCAGTTTCTATTTTTCTGTCAGAGATGGCACTCCCTGTCAGGAGCAGCAGCGCCGCTCGACGGTGCTTTGGAAGCCTATGTATGAAGTGAGTTGAACACTAAGAGCATAAACACGCACACGCTCAAATTGGCCTATTTCAAGATGCGACTGTTGTGTTTTTATTTTTTATCCAACTGCACCTTTAATCTCACTGCATCGAACAGAAGTTGTTGGTTTCCATCCTGCTCCATGTGCTTCGAAAGTGCCCATCAAAGGTAGCCGTGTGCCTCTTGTATCTCGGTCCTTCGGCTGTGTATCATTTAATGAACACTAGGAGCCGTGCACCTTTCTGTCCTCCACAGGTAGTGTGTGTGGCACTGATGTCTGGCCATCTTTGACTGCTGTAATGCATCTTGTAGCGGCACAACGTGTTACCCTGCAGTTGTTTCAAGGGCTGCTATGCAAAGGCACAGGGCGCACTTATCCTTGAAGAGTACAATTAAATCGTGCCCTTCTGAGGCGAGCTTTTCATTCATTACGCAATGACATAGCAGGGAAGTGCGATGGATGCATATTCCTACACCAAGGCCATGAGGGCAAAGAAATGGCAGTCCTCTTTGAAGCGAAAACTGTTCACTTCACAGTTCTGGCTTTCTCATTGCACCAGAAGTAATGGACATTTCACCTTTAATTTAATTTCACCTGTCGAAGTATGTAGGTAAGTGAAGCCTGTTTCCAGCAACACTGATCAATATATCAGCGACATGTCAGTAGGCCTCAAACAAAAAGAATGTTTATAGGCTCACGGTGAAAATACATTGTCTCGGCAAGATTTGTCCACGAGATGTGTCAGCGCAATTCCACGAGTGATAGATACTGCTTCTTTCCTTTCCTGTAAACCGATTATAGAATGCCAGTGAACTCTGATGCTTTCTGCGGAACGTTGGTTGTGTTCAACAAGGGGTGTGCGATGTACCGTGTGCAGAACAACTCTCAGGCTTTTGCGTTTCCTCATTGTGCAGTGCTCTCGCAACTCTAGTAAGCATGTATTCAGTGAGATCTTGTTTGCATCCAGCAAGGGGAGAATGTGGGAAAGTCTATTTGTGGAATTTCACATGGACTGCTGCAGCATACGATGATGTCAGTAGCAGAATGTGGAGAAGGAAAGCAAAGATTACGCTTTTGAACTGCTTTTCTTTCACTTTCAGCTTGACCTTTGGGTAATTTGTTCACATACTGTTATTCCATCAGAGCTAGTTCATGAAAGTCTGCAGTATTTAGTTGCTACCAGTTCAGAAACTTTCAAATATCCGTTAGCTGAATCAAATACGAGCCGAATAATGAATATATCCGGTGTGTATTGCAAATTTTGAACAGTTGTACATCCTTAGTATACACATCACAGCAGTGCTTACGACTAGCCCTTTCTTTCTTTTTTTTTTCTTTTTAGTTATTTGCTTGTTCATTCGCTTTTACTTGCTTTTGTGTTGGAGTTTATGGGCAGTGCAAGGCTCATACAAGCTGTGGTCAGAGGAACCGGCTGCTTGGTTTATCGACGTGCCATATGGTTGCTTGCTGATGTTGCCATGCTGCCATGTGCTGACTGTGCAGGTTAGTGCAATGCAGCGGCATCTGACCGTGTGCCAGCTACGGTACTACATGAGCAATGGCAGCCACCACCTCTCACCAGAAGACCGGCTGCATGTGGCCAGGGATATCTTCACCAGCTACCAGCATGGCCTGCAGTTCGGTGCGTACAAGTTTCATTTTGGCTCTTTCTCCTTGATTGAGTACTACTTTTTTTTATTTTTTCATATGTGTACAACGTGCGCATGTCCCAAGTGAGACAGTGATGAGGCGATGCTGGAAACGTGGGTCAAGGGCACATGGCTGCATGCACGTGCGAATGCGCTTTGACTTCACTCCGCACTTCCACCCTGACAGGTGCAGCTGGGATTCAGGTACACTCCTCGGCATTTTCTGTGGCAAGACAATCTTTGAATCCTCCCTTAACCACACCTACCGTGAGGAGGCGGAAACGGTACATGGAAATGAGATTAGGGAGTTTTAGAATAGGGGAACCCAAGGCTTGGGGCCCCCAAGAAAATAGCGTGCCGTGGCGCAACGTTCGAGCCGACCGGCGAGTTTTAGAATAGGGTTTTACCGATGCAGCGGAGCGGGGCTTGCGTTTGTCAATTGCAGCGCCGAGACGGTAAACCGTGAAAAGCATATAAATATATAAAAGCCAACAATGCTATTTTATTAAAAAGAAACTGCTGCCATTGTACAAAACGATCTTAAAAATACCAGTTATATAAACTCTTTTCTTCAGACAAGACGAAATCGGCCAATCTTTACCGATTCAGGCTGAGCCGGGAAACCTCATTTGAACCTTCTGCGCTTCCGACGCCTGGTCACCATGGCAACCAAACGAGGCGAACTCGCTAAGCCTAGCGGCTCGGTAAATCCGGAAGCAATCAGAAAATATGGGGCGTTTTATCGCGTAAATTTGGTGGTGCGGGCATCATGAGACATAGCACAAGCTTCGTTGGCCTTTCGTTTGCCTTGAGCGGTAATGACGAATGTGTGCCGAGGCGAGCGGCCGCCGCTTGGCCGGACGCCGCCATTTTCCCCGACCCTATCCGGCGATAGGGTCCACGCTATTTCGCCGAGATAGGGTGACCGTCGTCCGCTGACCCAAAAACCCAAGGCCCGCTTGGGTTCTGCGCATGCGCACTCGCGCCCCGTTATTACCCTATCCCCCTAACCGATAGGGTCCCCCTATCCTAAAGCTCCCTATTAAGGCAACACAGCATGTCACATGGAAGTGAAGAACGAAAAAGATTGGTCAGACTTTCTTACATCCGTTCGAAAGGAGAAGGGGGGGGGGCTATATTTTTATGTGCAGTATTCAAGGCTAGTGAATTAGACCCCCAAAAGCAAGGCAAGACCTGATTGCAGTTGCAAAGGCTGTGGTTAGTTTTCACTGTAAGAGCTCTTGAGAGGCCTAATCCCTTCTGCTAGCCATGAATGTCCCTTTCCGTGTGACGGGAAAAACCACTTTTCTTCCTCAGCAACAGTATACTGAATCTGTCTGAAGGGGTACATATGCTGTGAGGCACTGGGCAAGCCATTTTATGTGTGTACTGTAGCACCTTGTATGTTTGTTCCGCTCGACACCACCTGTGGAACAAAGGGTGAGCTCATGATTGGTCAGGACATGCATTCTCCTCGACTGAGCTGCCAAACAAAGGGACCAGGTTTCTAGTGGCGATTTAAAATGTACCGCACCACATGCGATGGGCAGCTACGGCATTGCAGACAGCAGTTGACCGTGATAATTTGTGCATGCTGACAGCAGCAGGGAGTAGGGATGTTAGTCATACCATCTTCTTAAAGCAGTAGCCTGCATTGCACGTGCATTTGTGAAACGTTTCATCGGTGCCTAGAACAGTGTCTATGCAATGCGACATCTGCCATATTTATACTGGCAAAACGGTCATCCATTAACACTCGAGGTAGCATCGACACAGCTACCTTGAGGCGCCGGAGGAAATTCGTTTTTTTTTTTTTTTTCTCTTTCCTGATTGAATGACTCAAGTCAAGGTTGGTTTCTGAAACATGAAACAGTCCTTGAGAGCCATATGGGGTACAAAGTCAAGGTGTGTGACCTTGGTAGGTAGAATCCTTGCACATTGCAGGCCTCTCAAATCTTACTTTGCTCAGGACCCTGGGCCAGACTAAAAAAGTATTTGCATATGTAATCCACACTGGGTTATCGTGGGGATCTTGTATCCAGTGTTGACCTGGTCATGGTGCATCCATCAAACCACACCTTTTTCAGGCCGTACTCTGAGAGATGTTAGGAACCTTCTGATTGCCCAGTGTTTCTGCTTGCAGGTGATATCTTTTATTAGAACCAGGGTCGAGCTTTTCTGCACTGCAGTTGTCCACGTGAGATCACTGGCACCTAAAATTTGTAACATTGGCGTGGGTCCTGCCAAAACCATTTCCGCACTTGTGCAAAACAGTGCACACCTATAACCACTGAAAGTGCACTGCACATGTGCCAAGGACAGAGTCTTTTTCTCATGGGCAGTGGTGGCCCAACTGAGAGTGGAAGTGAGTGCATCTGACTGGCTCTCACTGCCAACACCGGTCCCTGGTCTCTCCAAACCGTGGACATCATTGTCTGAGACACAGTAGACACTCTCAATGTCTCATCAGACACAGTTGTCTGCCCAGGCTCATGCATTTGTTATATTTTGGTTGCAATGTTGACAACCAAGAATGTGCGATTATACTGGTGTCGCAACTTTGAGGAACACAATTTGCCAAGCATATCCAAGCCAGGACAGCCAGCTAAATCCATTTGAACCCAAGAAAGTGCATTGTGTTAGTTTGGTGGAAAAATTTATTTTTCACCCTGCACAGAGTCTTGATGGTTTCTTATTGAGTCTTGATGTGCATGATGTTTCCTCAGTAAAGTCCTAATTTGAAGAATCTGTCAGCTACTGCAAATCATTCACTTTGTGAGCTTCATTATCTGTGTGCCAGCTGCATCTGTCCTGAGCCATTTCTTACCTTGCTCTGATTGGTTGGCTTTGTTACTCCTGTTGGAACTGATGGCAAGATGTCTATTTTTCTCCACAGGAGCGGACCTTCTGCCGACAGACTTCCAGCCAGCCGATAACTATGCCGTCCTAGCAGGCTGCCTTCTGCTCGAGCAATGGCAAGAATCAGGTGCGACCTAGGACATGCTGACCCTCTTTGGCAATTGCATTCCTGGTGTGATGAAACGAGCTGACAGGGCTATGTAGCCAACTCTGGTGCGATGCTTAGTCTTTGATTGCCACAAGGAATGATCCCCTTCCAACTGTAGACATTGATTGACATCTAAAGGGTGCAATGGTAACAATCTAATCGGTTCAGTCGTGTGCACCATATTATATATATTTTTTCTTTACTCAAAGTAATCTATTATGGCATGCTCACATGACAGCATGTGCATCGCTTACCGGCGCCATGTGTTGGAATGATCCAGTGTTTCTTCAAAAGCAGCATGCATCTAGTGTTATGAATGGGGGTTACTTTTCCTGCGTTCATGATGGTCTCAGTTCTGTCAGTACGATTGTGTTGACTATACCTAGGAAAGGATGCACACATCACTTACTGGTCTGATAGTACACTTTGCCTCATGATCTGACTTCTGTCTCTGCCACTTTCACTGGCTCATACAATCAGTGTGTGCGGATTGCTGATGGGGTATCACTCACATTGGAGTCAAGATATGGGCCGTCCTATGTAATAGTCCTGCTCTTTACAGTACAGCCCGGATGTATCGAACTCGAAGGGGATCGCAAAATAGTTCGACATAAAAAAACATGCCAACAGGTGAGCTCCTCTGTAACACAGAAGCGGGAATGCACTGTACCCAGGTTAGCAGCACCCTTCTTGCAGTGATGGGTTGCCTGCCGGCATACTGGCAATGCAGTGCTTGCGGCGAGCACACCCGGGGCAAGAGGCCAAAAAGTAAGAATGCTCTGGGTCACGTGTGGTTCCATGGGCCAAACTGGATCATAGGATCATAGGAGTTCGCACTGCTCATGTCTCGCATCGCATGGCAGAAATGCTATGGAGTTGATGCTTGCATCAAAGCTGCGTTAAAGACCACTTTGACAGGCGGGCAGGCACAAGTGCGCACGTGTGCTTCACCTCTTGCACAGGCACACACAGAAAATCTGCCGCAGCACGTGACTGTTGCTGCCTTTCAGTTCCTCATGTTACGTGCCCCCATGTTTGGCCCACTTTGGTGTTCTCATGCCTGCAGTTGGTCACGAACTGTATTGTACAACCAGAATTTGTTGAAATTCTTAATGTAGCTGCCCGGAAATCATGTTATGTGGGAATGTATTTACTGGGAGAGAAACTCTTCTTCGGAGCTTTGAGCTTAGGGGCGTTCACCAATTATGATGAAGCGCTCCTTGCCACAAGGGTATCTTTTGTTCATGGTGCCATCATGCTTAGTGCTTCAGTGGGCAATCTGCATCTTCTCTTTCAATCTTTCTTTTCACATCTCTTTCAGCCCTCCTCTTTTTGCTTGAGGTAGTGGTCGTGACTCAGCTGACAATGGCTATGAGGCATTTTTATCTCTTCGAAGCAGTTGCTAAGTCAAATAAGCTGAAAATTCTCGTGTGCTTTTACTACACCCTGTTTATTCTGTGCTTAGGCCATCGTTCCTGCCTTACATCATGGAAGTTTAGCTTTATGGAACACTTTTAGTGCTGACAGCTTCGTATGAACTGGGTTATGTTATCAACAAGATTTTGTCGCTTCTATATTAATTTCTGAGGAGGGCTTTGTTTTCTTTATGTTAGTCTCAAGAAAAAGATCAATTTCATCAGGTGAATTTGCATTTTTCTTTGCCAACTATTTGCCAAGCCACAGATGAAGTTTATCTTTTTCAGCGTTCTCGCTGTGTAAGAAAAATCACGGCACCTCTTTTCCTCCTTTGAATAGCTATGTGAACTTCTGCGCCTGGGATACCCTATTTGGCAGGGCCCCTATATATAAGGCCTTCATTCTCCCTTGGACTTCAATACAAGCACATTGAAACCTCTGGCAGTGGCCACGACTCTCTGCAGCATTTAACAGTCGCTGTGTTTGAGGTTGCTGTAGGCTATGGTGCTCGCTAGTGCTATCCTGCAATCTAGTAGGGCCCTTTCAGTGCCCCAACGCAAAAACCTCCTTACTGCAGGTGATGGCCGTTAACTTATTTGCTTTCCTGATTAGGGGACTGCCGCCTTCTTCTGCGCCTGCTGGTAGCCCTGGAGCAGGCCCTGCTCAACAGCCCCTCCTGTTTCCAGATCAAGCTGCTCCTGCTCAAGATATACGCCCGCATTGGTACACCCCCTCTCTTATCTCTCTGGCCCGTGGCAGTGTTTTATAGCAGTGCGAAAATTGGGGAGATAGTAAAGCATGGTGATAGAGTCAGCATTAAAGGGTGCTGTGCAGAGAGTAGACAAAGTACACTAACAGTGTCATAATA
Source organism: Amblyomma maculatum (assembly GCF_055883805.1). Classification (NCBI taxonomy): domain Eukaryota; kingdom Metazoa; phylum Arthropoda; class Arachnida; order Ixodida; family Ixodidae; genus Amblyomma; species Amblyomma maculatum. The sequence continues at coordinate 33,710,926 of NC_139346.1, read as the reverse complement.
ATGCGCTGCAAAAAAATGGCAGCCAGTGATGCGAGCAAACTTGCTAATCAAATCATAACCTTTTTTAGAAGGACAGAAAGCTGGGCGAGTTGGTTATGATCACATCAGTAATACAACAGTGCAAAATATGACGAAACAAAGAAAAGACTACATGAGTGCAGTCATTCAACTAAATGTTGTTATGCATTTACACCCCTTCCTGCCAAGGCAAAGATACCTAACTTGTCAACATAGACTACTACCTATGTTTGTGTAAAGGCACCCTCCGAAAACCCAGTTCACCGCTGAAAGTTTAGTTGAAAGTCAGTGCTCGTGTCGTCTTTTCTTCATTTTGTCCTTGTTTTTTTGTGCTGTTGTATTATGAATCCCTTTTTAGCAACACAATAGCATTAAAAGACCCATTCACCAGAATAGCTGGCATTAACGTTGGAGCTGTAAAAAATCATTAGCATTGCTCTCGCAAGTGGCATGTCCAGGCACTGACTGTCGGTGGGTTGTGTCATGTCATTAGACCGCGTGACGTGGCAAATTGGAAAGTGCTACCAACTCTGGCTTCTTCTTTGAGATGGGGATAGAACCCACCGGGACTCTTGGATCCCAAATTAAACACGTTATTCCGAGGCCACAAATGCACTTTTGTACTGCTTGGTTAATACTGGGCTTGATATCTATGTCAGGTGGTTACACATAATGAATATATGTCATGTAATAGAGGCACCAATTAAGGGATTAGGAGCTCTGCCAGTTGGAAAGGGCAGAGCCTAAATGTATCGCCATTTTTTTTTATTTCTTTCTTTTCCAATACTGGTGAGTTGGTCCTGTGGTTTTCTTTCTATGATTACAGTAGGACCCCCCACTATAGTAAACTCTGATATAGTAAAAACTCGGATATAGTAAAGAGGAACTGAAGTCCCAGTTCATTTTCTATGGGACTACATTTTCCTCCCTATATAGTAAAGATACTTCTGATAAATATCGGTTATAGTAAAGTGCGCCTGGCCGCGGCGACGACTTTCCACAAAAGGACATCGTCGCAGCTGCGCTACCTAGGATTGCAAAACAAATTTTTATAAAAAGAAAAAAAAAACGCAATTTTTTTTTTAATGGCTTTACCACTAGGCTTAGCAGCTCTCAGGAGAAGCCAACCTTACGTAGGCCTGTAGCCGTGAGGGAAAGCATGCAGGACATAGGGGAAAAACAGTAAAGCTGTTTGCATACGTGGAAAGAAGGCGGCACGGTTCGTTCAGAAAGTAAAGGAGAGTAAAAGTTCAATGAAAAATAGGAAAGGGAAGAAACGGGCGAATATTCATAGTATTGTGCAGCACAAAGCATGAGGCAGCGGAGGCAAGAACTGGAGGCGCGGCATGTGCGGTTTTGCAGCGCTTGACTACTGCGTGCATTTCTCATCTATTGCCTTTTAAACGACAAAAACAATGGAAGATGATGCCATGTACATGTAAGGCTTTGGTTTTCACACCAAATCAAACTCAGTTGTATCTGTAGCCTTGATGCCCTTGTGCCTAAGAGGTACTTCCACAAGATGTAAACAAAAATCTTAAAACTCAAAAGAAGAAAATGGCACAAAGAGATGATAAGAGAGAGATAGAAGGTATTTCAGAATGTTTTTTCCATAAAGCAACAAGGACGTGTTCAGTAAGCAGCCATTTAATTACCAGTCAGCATTTCAGGACCATGTAATCACCAACAACTGAGATAGTAAAGACCCTGATATACAGTAAAATCTCGTTAATTCAAACTTCAAGGGACCGGAAGAAAAGTTCAAATTAACCGAAAGTTCGAATTATCGAATCACCACAAAAAATTGTGACAAAACATTCAATAGCTACAAATTTATTTGGAGAAAAACTCGGAAATAATCGCCTGCCTTCGACGCGAAAACTGCGCGTCAACTACGATTTTGCGCAGTTCTGTGAGATGCTTCATTCGCGAACGCTGTTGTGAGCCTCGAGACAGAATTGTTCCAGAACAGCAAGAGCCTCCGCGTCCTCTCTCACCGTGCAGCTTGGTACTTGTGGCAGCTCCTCACATGGGGTGTCGCCCTCCGAGGATTCGTTGTCCGAGGCACCGAGCACGTCTTCAACAATCTCGTCCTCCGTTAATGACCCAGCAACGGCCACACCCATGTCTATGTTGATATAGTCTCGAGACGCACTTGTTCAGAAAACGAGTCTTCAAAACGATCGTCACTGGACAGTGCATTGGCGCACTCGTCTGTAGCGCACACTGGTTCGTCTGCACCGGACTGAGCAAAGCTGCAGTGACGGAAAAAGTTGGCGATCACCTGCGGTGTCCCAACTGAGGAGCGACACTTCATACGTTTTCATAGCCTCATTGCACAGGAGCATCCTTTCCAGAAGGTGCCTCCTATACTTCCCCTTGATGAACTAAATAACCCCCTGGTCCATCGGCTGCAAGACAGCAGTTGTGTTTAGAGGAAAAAAGGCTAGCTTTATAGCCTGTAGTCCAGAAACGTTGCAGTGCGCGCTGCAATTATCAACAATCATCAACACCTTCCGGTCATTCACCTGGAACCGATGGTCCAGCTTGTGCAGCCATTCCCTAAATATCTCTGCGGTCATCCATGCCTTACGGTTCGCATAATAGTCAACTAGAAGGGTTCTTGAATTTTTAAAACATCTATGTTTTCGGGACTTGCCAATCACAAGCAGAGGCAGGCGCTCCGTTCCTGTCATGTTTGCCGCAAGGAGAATCGTCACTCGTTCTTTGCTGCGTTTGCCACCGATACAGGTATCCCCCCTAAATGTGATAGTTTTGTTCAGGAGTGCCTTGACAAAAAGCGCAGTTTCGTCGGCATTGAAAATATTTTCTGGTGAAAATGCAGCTGTATGCTCGTGGAGATCTCTAGCCTTCCAATTATCAGGGACGTTTTCATCGATGGCAGCTTTTTCCCTGCACACGCTTTTGAATACAAGTTCGTGTCTCTCCTTAAAAGGACTCAGCCAACCATCAGACGCTTTAAAAGTAGTAAACCCCATCTTCAAGGCAAACCTTTCAGCCTGCGCGCATACCATTGGACCACTTAAGGGCAGCAGTACACTACGAGAGTCGCCAATCCATCGCAGAACGGCGTCCTCCACCTCGGGATGTGCTGCTGTTCGCAGATGGTTTCGCCTCTTGTCAAACTTTTCACTCTCGTATGCCTGCATAATCTCAGATTCCATCTTCACATATGTTGAAAGTGCTCTTCTTCACGTCATATTTGCGGATAACTTCTTTGCATGACAGCCCCTCTTTCAAGGCATTCAAGATCTCCACTTTTGTGGCCAAGTCCTTCGCTGGGCAGTATTTTGGTCGCTTCGGAGTGGCCATTATGTTGCCGAGCTCTAGCAGAACTGTGCTTGACAAGAATGAGCCTGCCAAACGATGCAAATGTGGAACCACACACAAAGAACAAAGCGAGACAAGCGCATAGCCTCAGCATGCTGGAGCACGAAATCGTGTGAACTCACTGCCTACAAAACACGCACATAAGCCAGTAAGCGTCCGAAACGACTGGCGGCTCTGCTCGGCTCGGCTAGTTGACTGGCCTGCCGGCTCTGACTGGCGGGTTTCAGAAACCGAAACTAGTGTCCCGAAGCCCTGTAACCCCTGTCATGCTCACTAAACAAGTCGAGAGTGTGTTTCAATAAATTCATCGTACATTTCGGGCTTCTGGAAGTATATTTTCGTGATTATTTGCTGTAAAAGTCTTACTTCGGCACGCCTGCATTACGGAAGTTGGGCCGAATTAACCGGCGCGAGAGAGTAGCAGCGTTCGAATTATTGAGCGCCCGACTCTGTATAGTTCTATAGGCGCTGGCTGGGACCAAGCTGTCTGTTCGAATTATCCAATTTTTCGAATTAACGGGGGTCGAATTAACGAGCTTTTACTGTAGTAAAGATTTTTGCATGTCCTAGTGACTTCACTATAAAGGAGTTCTACTCTTCACACATTGATTCTTCTGTGTTTCTGTGCTTGCTTGTTTATTAGTTTGCATGCGTTAGCAACGCAGCATTTATTTGTAGAGATTCTTCTTAATGTTGTCTTTAGCTTCCAAAGATGTACATACCCCTCTCTCCCTACTCCCCACTCTATATTGCCATTACACAAGCATTGTGCAGATTTGTGTAAAGCAGTGGAGAAACAATACCATTACTCTCTGCTGCTGACCAATGAGATAACAGTGGGAATTGCATGGCTTATCGCAGCTCCTGCCACTTCACAGGCCATGAGCACTGCCTGCCTGCCTGGGCTTGTTCAGCGGTGTCTTGTTGGCCGTCAGTTGTGATCTTCATATGCACAACATCTTTCATGTGGACATTGTAATTACATAAATGTTCCTGCCTCACATATTTCATAACTCTTTTGCATTTTATAGTGTTATAGTTTTTGCACCTGGTCGCATAATTCAATATTGTCACGGTGTTGGCGACTGGGGCTAGATTAACAGAGCCGGTACAGGTAGAATCACACGGTCCAAGGTTTAGATACGTCCTGCGAGTCCGGAGCCGATTCACATCAGCATCGTCTTTCACTCTGAGCGCCCCCTGGCATTCCTCCCTCCTTAAGCGTAACGCACACAGTTACACGTCACACAAGCGTACAAAAGCAACCTCCCCCCCTCAAAAAAAAGTTTGTAGATGTAGTTTGTCAGTCACCGTGCAAAGTACGGCTTCAGTCACAAGACATGAACTGTCTCTGGACGAGGTAGCCGACGGCCTGTGTGCCCTGATCCATCCGGGAGCACCTCGTAATTGACGTTACTGATGCGTCGCACGATTTTATACGGTCCGAAGTAGCGGCAAATTAGCTTGTCTGAAAGGCCGCGGCGTCGAACAGGAGTCCACACCCACACCTGGTCCCCGGTGTTGTAGGAAGCTTGTCTGTGGCGGAGGTTGTACCGGCGTGAATCCCTGTCCTGTTGCTGGGTGATGTGGACGCGTGCTAGTTGGCGTGCTTGCTCAGCATCTTGGGCAAACTGCTCGGCGTCAGAACAAAGTTCGGTATCTGTTTGGTAAGGGAGCATTGCGTCCAGCATCGTCCGAACCTCCCTGCCGTAAACGAGGCGAAGCGGCGTGAAACGTGTAGTCTCTTGGACTGCCGTATTGTATGCGAACGTCACATATGGTACGATCGCATCCCAAGTCTTGTGCTGGGCGTCGACGTACATCGCCAGCATATCCGCGATGGTCTTATTAAGCCTTTCCGTCAGCCCATTGGTCTGCGGATAGTAAGCAGTAGCTTTTCGATGCGCCGTACCACTGAGATGAAAGACTTCGGCCATCATTTTTGAAGTAAAGGCAGTCCCTCTATCAGTAATAATACAGGTAGGAGCACCGTGCCGTAGTATGATCTGGTGTACAAAGAAATGGGCAACTTCAGACGCTGTACCACTAGGTAACGCTTTGGTCTCGGCATAGCGAGTCAGATAGTCTGTGGCGATGATTATCCAACGGTTGTCACCAGAGGACCGAGGGAAAGGACCGAGAAGGTCCATGCCGACTTGATCAAATGGTGCTCATGGTGGTATTATGGGCATGAGGAGGCCCGCAGGCTTTGATTGCGGAACCTTCCGACGCTGACATTGCCGACAGCTCTTGACATAGCGCTTAACAACAGTGGCAAGGTTGGGCCAGTAGAATGTCTGTCGTATCCTAGCAAGTGTGCGAGAATAGCCCAAGTGGCCAGATGTTGGTTCATCGTGGCACGCGGAAAGGATTTCCTCTCTCAGAGCTGTGGGTACCACGAGGAGGTAGGTTCTTGACTCGGATCTAGAGTTCTGCTTATAAAGCACACACCACCTCTCAGGCAGAAAGTTTAGAGACTCCGAGAAAAGCGCTTAGGTATGGTGGCTGGCTGACCTTCTAAATAATCAATCAGTGCTCGTAAATCTGGATCTGCACGCTGCTGATGTGACATATCTGAAGCATCAACAGCTCCGAGGAAACTGTCAGCGTCATCCGTGTCTGGTGGAGCGAGCTCGACAGGCGCGCGGGAGAGCGTGTCAGCATCTTCATGCTTATGTCCGGACTTATAAACAATAGTGAGATCGAACTCCTGTAGGCGAAGGCTCCATCGCGCCAGGCGGCCGCATGGGTCACGCAGGTTGGCCAGCCAACACAAAGAATGGTGGTCAGTGACAACTTTAAATGGGCGACCATAAAGATAGGGGCGAAATTTCGCAGCAGCCCAAATAATGGCGAGGCATTCCTTTTCAGTAGTTGAATAGTTCGTCTCGGCGCGGGATAAAGTACGGCTGGCATAGGCGATGACTCGTTCAACACCCTCTTGACGTTGCACGAGAACCGCCCCAAGGCCAATGTTACTGGCGTCGGTGTGTATTTCTGTCTCCCCCTGCTCATCGAAATGGGCTAGAACAGGCGGCGATTGGAGACGGAGACGCAGCTCGGCAAAAGCAGCTTCTTGTTCGTGCGTCCAAACAAAAGGGGTGTCTCCCCGGGTGAGCTGAGTCAGCGGTTCAGCGAGATCAGCAAAGTTATCGATAAAACGCCGGTAGTAACTGCACAAGCCGAGAAATCGGTGAACAGCTTTCTTGTCACTTGGAATCGGAAATTCCGCAACAGCAGCAATCTTGTCAGGGTCGGGCTTCACGCCGGCGGCGCTGACGACATGGCCGAGAAATTTAAGCTCTCGGTAGCCAAAGTGGCATTTCTGTGGCTTAAGTGTCAAGTTAGCGGATCGAAGGGCTTCGAGTACTGACCGCAGGCGCTGAAGATGTTGTGCAAATGATTCTGCGAAGACCACCACGTCATCTAGGTAGACTAGACAACACTGCCATTTAAGGCCGGCGAGGACAGTGTCCATCATCCGCTGAAATGTGGCCGGCGCGGAACACAGGCCGAAAGGTAGAACTTTAAATTCGTAAAGGCCGTCGGGTGTGACGAAGGCCGTCTTCTCACGATCTCGCTCATCGACCTCAATCTGCCAGTAGCCACTTTTTAGATCGATGGACGAAAAATACTTTGCACGCCTAAGGCGGTCGAGAGAGTCGTCAATCCGCGGCAAGGGGTAGACATCCTTCTTGGTTACGGCGTTCAGTTTGCGGTAATTGACGCAAAAACGTAACGTGCCGTCTTTCTTTTTAACTAGAACGACCGGGGAGGACCACGGGCTATTGGAAGGCTGGATAACCTCATCTTTGAGCATTTCCTTAACTTGTGACCTAATAACTTCGCGCTCGGTTGAAGAGACGCGGTAGGGGTGCTGGCGGATTGGGCGCACATTATCGAACGTCACGATCTGGTGCTTGGCGATGGGAGCTTGACTCACTTTTGACGACGATGCAAAACACTCTTTGAATTCGAGTAACAATGAAAATAGCTGGTCGCGCTGGCTGACCGATAGCTCTGAGCTGACATCGAGATTGTCGAGGGATGTGGGCGGTGGCACGGTTTCTGCGGACAAGCACTCGGAGACATCAGATATGCGTTCGGCGAAAGCTACGGAAGTGTCACGAAAAAGGTGCCGATACTCGTGCGAAAAATTTGTAACAAGTACCTTGGACTGACCACGGTGAAGATGTATCAAACTGCGGGCCACGCAGACTCCTTGTGTCAACAGTAACGATACATTAGTTTCGGCTATTGCGTCACCATCGTTAAGGGCATTGCATTTGACATTAACGAAGGTGCTGGTTCGGGGTGGCAGAGTGACACTGTCCTCATAAACTCGAAGCACATTGAGTGGTCGCTTTGCACCGCTGAGGGCCACTGCTTTTTCAGTAGAAAACGAGACCTTAGAATTCCGGAGGTCAATAATTGCGCCATATTCACGAAGGAAATCTACGCCCAGAATCAGGTCACGCGAACAGCTTTTCAGAACAAGGCAGCTTACCACAAATGTTGATTCTTGAATTTGAACTCTGGCCGTGCACATGCCCAGAGGAGTAATCAGATGACCACCCGCGGTGCGAACGTTTGTGCCAGCCCACGGAGTCAAAACCTTCTTGAGAACTGCGGCAAACTGGCTGCTCAAAATAGAATAATCAGCGCCAGTATCCAACAGAGCCCGAACATGGCGACCATCCAGTACTACGGGTATGTCCAACGAAATCTGCTCGCGAATGTCAGGCTTCTGAGTCTTTGAGTGCTCTGCGTTGGTGTACGTGGTCTGCTTCACCTGCAATTCGTCGTCGTTGCAGGTGCGTTGTTGCAGCGTCCGTTCCACCGGCAGTTCGTCGTCGTTGCGGGTGCCTTGTTGCGTCATGTGTCCCACCGGCAATTCGTCGTCGTTGCGGGTGCGTGGTTGCGTCGTTTGTTCCACCGGCAATTCGTTGTCGTTGCGGGTGCGTGGTTGCGTCGTTTGTTCCACCGGCAATTCGTCGTCGTTGCGGGTGCGTCGTTTCGTCGTCGGTTCCACCGGCAATTCGTCGTGGTTGCAGGTGCGTCGTGGTGGCGTCGAGGTGGCGGTATGATCGGTAACCGCGGACTTTTCCAATGTCGATGCGTAGTCTTTCCGTGTCCGCATCAATGGGGGGTCTCCCGCGCCGCGATGTCCAGCGAGCCTACCCCCAAAGGTCGCTGGTTTCAGTTTTCCCTCTGGGGACTGGGCGAGCGGCCCTGCGCTGCCCATGAGGAACTCGTAGCAGATGGCGACGGGCGAGACCTGGGTGACGGTGATCTAGATGGTCGCAGACGAGACGGAACGATCCGGCGCTGATCATTGACGAAATCTTCAACGGCTCGAGGCCGTTCGCCGTAGCGAGGCCGCGGAGAATCAGCGGAAAACCCTTCGAGACCTAGTCGACGGTAGGGACAGCGCCGATAGACATGACCCGGTTCGCCGCAGTGAAAGCATAGCGGCCGTCGGTCGGGGGTACGCCACTCGTCTGCTTTCCGTGTAGGCGGTCGAGAATCTGTGACGTACTGGATCACGGGGGCTGCTGTTTTCGGCCCAGCTACGTTCGGAGGAATCAGGGACGGCGACGAGGGCGGAGAGTATTGCAGCACCTGGGAGTATGTAGGGCGGTGACACTCTGGTGGTGTAGGAGGAGGAGTAGGGCCAGGTTCACCGATTGGAAATGGAGGCCGGAGCGCTTGCTGCACCTCGTCGCGGACAACGCTGGCGATGGAGGAAGGAGCTGGTTGAGGTGGGCCATACATCAGTCGGAGTTCGTCGCGCACAACGGAACGTATGAGCTCCCGTAGCGCCGATGTGTCCATGCTATGCGATGGGAACTCAGCAGAGACGGAGGCGGCGTGGATGGTGGGATCCCGTGCTGAAGCTCGCTCCTGAAGCACTTTCTCTATAGTGGATGTTTCAGCAAAGAATTCTGCAACAGTTTTTGGCGGGCTGCGCACCAGGCCAGCGAAAAGCTGCTCTTTGACGCCACGCATGAGGTAGCGCAGCTTTTTGTCCTCGGACATCGTAGGATCCGCACGCTTAAACAGGCGCGTCATGTCTTCGATATACGCCGCTACAGTTTCGTTAGGCATTTGGATCCGAGTGTGTAGAGCGCGTTCGGCCCGTTCGCGGCGATCTGAGCTTCCGTAAGTTGCCGCAAGATGACGTTTGAACTCGCTCCAAGACGACAGCTGCTCTTCATGGTTCTCGAACCACGTCCGAGCGCCATCCTCGAGGCTGAAATATACATTTCGAAGCCGTGCGGCGTCATCCCAGAGGTTGAATGTAGCTACCCTTTCGTAGTGCTGCAACCAGTCGTCGACGTCTTCATAGGTGTCCCCGTGAAAGGTCTTTGGGACGCGGGGGTTTTGCAACGTCACGTAGGGGGGGGTCGCGCCAGGCATTGCGACGACATCGTGGCTACTGGTAGTCATGCCCGAGGGGGAAAACTCAGGTGGTAGGCCTCGTTGCCTGCGGCTAGTGCGGTGAACGGGCGTTTCCTCGAATATATGACCAGCACTCCTGCTTAGCGTAGGGGTACGGGACATCAGACCTGACCTCCACCAGATTTGTCACGGTGTTGGCGACTGGGGCTAGATTAACAGAGCCGGTACAGGTAGAATCACACGGTCCAAGGTTTAGATACGTCCTGCGAGTCCGGAGCCGATTCACTTCAGCGTCGTCTTTCACTCTGAGCGCCCCCTGGCAATATTGTGGTACTACCGGGTGTTGATCACCAATCCTCTGGGGTCATTCACAAAAGAGTTAATTAAACTTCAGTATACTAAACAGCTATAGAATTATAAAGTATGGCGTTTACTCCATCCTAACGCATATCTTTTTTCGGAAAAAGTAGAATCAAGTGCTGAAATGAAACTGTGGTAACAACCCGTTTATTTTTCCTGTCCTTACAAAATCTGTGTTTATTACAATGGAGTGCGCATTAGAATTGAGTAAATAAGCTGAAATTTATTATGTAAAATTTTGAGACCTGTGCAAGCAGCGAAATTGTCAGTGAAGGAACGGCAACTCATGGATCTTTACTAGAGTGTAGCGGAGTACATTTTCCTAAGGTTTTAGCGCTTTTTGGAAGGTGCTCACGGTGACTTGATTGTGGAGGCAGAAAATAAAAACCTAGTGCCAAGTGTTAGAGTTGGCTTCCCCCTACTGTGCCACCATCCTTCTACAGCAGAAAATTAAGTGCCAGCTAGGGTGGCTACCCGGATTACAGCAGTGTTGCGTTGAAAATGGTACATCACAATGAAACCTGTGTCTGGTCCCCCCCCCCATGGCAGTTGACATGAGCATACGATGATTAATACTAGGGGTGTACGAATATTGAAATCTTTTAATACAAATATAGGAAAAAAAATGTCTTCAAATATCAAATTGAATTTAGAATATCGGATCAGTAAAATAAGAATGGAAAATTAAAAATTAGCAATCATTGTTCATCTTGTTCATTTCACAATTCACCTGTATTTGCAAATGAAATTAAACTACAATATGACAGAAGTTTATACCATACTGAAATACCCAGTATAAATTTTATATAGGATTTTGTAAACTGGTTTTCTGTACAGGAAGGATCGGCATGAGACAGGGTGGAGCTGTCATATCGCTGCTGATTACAATGAACTCTGATTGGTTCAGCCTGGGCCAGAAAAAATGTCCATTGAATGGGCCTCAAAAAAACAGTCAAAAAAAACTTTTTTGTCTCAGTAATTTTATCTGGTGAAATCACCTGCACGATGGTTGTCTGCATTTGAGATGAAACCCAAATTGGAATGACATTTTTTCCCAATTTCAAGTGCTTCACATCATGAAGGTCTCTCTCCGCAAAACACAATGGGGCCGTTTTGTGAAGAGGGCCTTCCCATCACTGGAAGTTCAGGCGGTCAAGCATTGCAGTGCGGTGAAAGTGTGTTAAATTCGAACATTTTTGGTGTATTCGGTAATTTTAGAATATTAGAAAATTTCGAATATGTATCAGTTTTACCGATACAAATCAAATAACAAACATATTCAATTCATATTCGATATTTCAAACATTCGCACGCCCCTAATTACTGCTAAACAATAGCTGTCCGCTGCTTCTGTTCTGGACACTGTCGATCGGTGCAAGAGGTGCAAACGCGTAAACACTAGTTGTCAACCCCCAAGCCATCCGTAGGGGTACCGATGAGTTCAAAATAAAGGTGTGAACACTTGAGTAGTGCAGTGAAGACTGCCTCATACCATTAGAGCTAGCACTCCTTGGTGCTCGAAAGTTTCATTCATGGCCAGCTATGTCCGATAGATGAAGGGGAAATGTCTTGCATTTGATGCAGATACTTAGGGTGTGCTCGAGGTAGCCAATAATTCGTAATATGCATGTTCGTCATAAATCAAGATTCCGGTGTTTTTGTTGGGACACTGACACCTATTAGAATGGGAGTGCCAGGTTCATAAGTTGGTTTGCGTGGCCTAGCATTTAGTTCTTCAGTAGCGAAAAAACATTCTCGTGTGGGGATCATGCCTCAGAGCACTGATGAACTAAGATGAAACACTTTATGGTTGCAAATGGTTTTCCAACCTGGGACAGCAAGAACATAAGACCACTGTGCCATCACCTCAGCCGAACACCCTACATGCTAAACTGCCACGCTATGCTTTGTATGCTGTCATGCTCATTTACTTCTGCACTGGTACATAGCAGGGTTACAGACGTTCCACCAGTCACGACGGACGAGGTCAAGAAAGCATTAGAAACTATGAAAAGGGGGAAATCAGCTGGAGAGGTTCAGATAGCTACAAATTTGTTAAAGGACGGGGGGGGATTTCGTACGCCAGAAACACTGGCCACCCTGTATACGCAGTGCCTGGCGTCATCGACGGTACTGGAACCATGGAGGAATGCAAACATTATCTTCATTCATAATAAAGGGAATGCTAGGGACCTTAATCTGCTTCTGGGAAAGAGAGCAAAGGTTAGCCTTGACCGCCTAGTAAAGAGCAGAGACATTAGTCTGCCAACCAAGATCCGTATAACTCGTGCTATGGTCTTTCCAGTTGTGATGTATGGATGCGAGAGTTGGACTGTGAAAAAGGCTGACCGCCAAAGAATTGACGCGTTTGAATTGTGGTGCTGGCGAAGACTCTTGAGAGTTCCTTGGACTGCCAGAAGATCAAATCAGTCGATATTGTCGACCATAAACCCTGACTGCTCATTGGAGGGTCAAATTTTAAAGTTAAAGCTCAGCTACTTTGGTCATCTGATGAGAAGAGAGGAGTCGCTGGAGAAAGATTTGATGTTGGGAAAGGTTGAGGGTCGCCGGAGAAGGGGTAGGCAGCGAACGCGTTGGTTAGATGGCATCCTCGAGGCACTGCAGATGAAGTTATGTGATGTTAGGAAGATAGTGAGAGACCGGAAAGCGTGGCGTGACATGGTCCATAGGGTCACGAAGAGTCGGACACGACTGAACGACTAAACTGACTGACTGAGGGACCTTAATAATTAGAGACCAATCAGCTTACTGTCTGTTACGTATAAGGTATTACTAATGTAATCACTAATGGAATCGGGACAACCTTAGACTTCAATCAAGCAAAGGATCAATCAGGGTTTCGGAAACGGTACTCTACTATCAATCATATCCATACCATCAACCGGGTGATAGAAAAATGCTCGGAATATGACCAGCCCTTATACATAGCATTCATTGATTACGAAAAAGAATTTGACTCAGTTGAAACCTCGGCGGTGATGCAGGCATTGCGAAATCAGGCGGTAGACGAGCCGTGTGTGAAAGAGCTGGAAGATATATATAGTGGGTGCACATCAACCATATTTCTGCATAAGGAAAGTAACGAAATTCCCATAAAAAAAGTTGTTAGGCAAGGAGACACAATCTCCCCAGTACTATTCACAGCTTGCTTAGAGGAAGTATTCGGAGTCTTGGAATGGGAGCAGTTAGGGATAAGGGTAGATGGAGAATACCACAGTAATCTGCGATTTGCTGATGACATTGCCTTGCTAAGTAACTCGCAGGATGAACTGCAAATAGTGATTGATGACCTAGACAGGAAAAGTAGAAAGATAGGCTTAAAAAATCAGTATGCAGAAGACTAAGGTAATGTTCAACAGCCTCGGGAAAGAACAGCAGTTTACATTAGGTAGCGAAGCACTGGAAGTAGTAGGCGAATATGTCTACTTAGGACATTTAGTAACCGCAGATCCGAACCATGAAAAGGAAATAACAAGAAGAATAAGATTGGGATGGAGTGCATTTGGTGAGCACTCGCAGATTATGACTAGCAGCTAAATGGTATCGCTCAAGAGGAAAGTATACAACAGTTGCATCTTACCTGTACTCACCTATGGGGCTGAAATGTGCAGGCTTATAAAGAGGGTTTGGGCTATGGATCGAAAAATGGTAGGGGTAATATTAAGAGATAGGAAGCGTGCAGAGGGTCAGAGAAATAACTCAAGTTACTGACATTCTAGTGGAAATTAGGAAGAAATGGGCATGGGCAGGATATGTAGTGCGAAGAGAGGATAACCGATGGTCGCTTAGGGTAAAAGACTGGATTCCAAAGGAAGGGAAGCGTAGCAGGGGGCGGCAGAAAGCTAGGAAGTTCGCAAGGGTCAAGTGGATGCAGCTAGCACACAACCGGATTAATTGGAGAAATATGGGAGAGGCCTTCGCTCTGCGGTGGGTATAGTCAGGCTGATGATGATGACATAGTGTATCTGAAAGCCGAAACAGAAATAAAAAACATTGTGCTTTCTCACCAATTTTTATTTGGACCAAGTGCCTTGTTAGCAAAAAGCTGTCTTGTCTGGGGATGAACCCTCGGGGCTCCAGGCAGGGTTAATTATTGGAAGAGCTGCTTGCCACCTGCCACGGTTGACAGGCGCCAAAATAGGGAATTCTTCCCTTCCCTCTTGTACAGAAAAGGTGGGCTATGCAAAAGACCCAGGTATGACGAAAGATATGGATGTAACAAGAGTGTTCATTGTGCTCCTCATTGCTACATAACCGGAGTCAAAAGAGTGTATGCTTTTGCATTTACTCTGCATCACTAAAATTGTCCTGTATTTTAGCCCCAATTCAACCCCGGCAGCTGCATCACCAGTGTTAAAGAAGGTACACAAAGCTAAGTAAAGTGACTGTGCTATGCTTGCAGACAACTTTCTGTGGCTCTACAGGAAAGGAAAGGTGACAATCTTTTGTCCCTGTCCCATGGAGATTGGACTGTCCCAGCTCCACTGGCCCTGCACTGTCCTTCCAACCCCTCTTTTGCCCCACTGCACCCCTACTTCGAACAGTACACACCAGTTAGTGGGCGCAAAGGCCTCTTTCTCTTTCCATCTTAGCCTTCGCTATAGAGCCGCAAAAAGCTGTCCACAAGTATAATGCACGAACATTTCATTTAATGAAGTAATTTGGGGATTCATTTTTAATGCACATCTTCGTAACTGGCTTGGTGGAGACTTGAGGCTGTGATGAACCAGTAATGATGTTGCGTGGGATCAAACTGTGTTTGGTCCGCTGGTGTTATTCTATTCTGACTGATTAGGGGCTGTCCTGTGCCTCTGGCTGCAGGTGCTGCAGGCTTGTGCCACCATGTTGCCGAACTGCTGGACATCAAACACATTCAACATGACACCTTGGGGTGAGTGCCTCCATGGCTCGTCAACCTACTAGCAGTGCTGCATGCTCACGACAGGCTTCGCTGAAGTCATCACAACAAAGCCTTGTTATTTATTTATCTTTTTGTGTACTTTGTCCACCGCCATAGTTTTATCCTTGAGTCTGGGTGGAACATTCTCGATTCTGTTTGAAAGATTGCAATCACATGCATTCTGTGTTCTGTTAGTAAGTGGCAGTTTTTAGGTATGTAAAGCGAAGATTTTTACATTGACGGAAACCCATCCGTTTATGTTTTGTATGTTTTTTGCCCCCTCTGTTACCTCAGCAAGGGCTGCGAGGATGTTTACTTTGGTTCTAGATTAGATCATGAAAAACACTTATTTTACAAAAGAAATGCTGTCAGGATCATGTAGTAGGGGGTTTCATTTCTGACAAGGTACTGTAAATGTTCTGAGGTTTTACTCTTGCTTTGATGCAGGTACTTGGTCACACCTGTGTACCTGAAGGCCGGTCACTTCCAGGCAGCCAGTGCAAACATGAACGTGGCACTGAAGCTCTTCACGGGCAACTACAAGGACGTGAGTGGTGCTTCCTTTTTGATGCATTAGCATTAAAGGCCCCATTCTGCACGCGTTGGTGAATGAGATTGCCGGGCACTGATTGTTTGGCAGGTTGCATAACGCCACGAGACCATATGACATGGCAGGAGCTGCCCAAACTCCTGTGAGATAAGAATCGAACTCTGGACCCTTGGATACATGCTGCTCCTAGGCCACACAGGCAGGGTCATGTGGTTTGGTTAAAACGAAACTTTATACCTGTGTCGAGTGGTCCCGCACTTCATGTGACTGTATGCTAGTGATAATAGATGCAAACATGAAAGGATTAAAGGGGCACAGTGGCTTTCGTCAGGCTGCTAATTCTAGCCGACCTCTAGGTTGTTTGCACCGTGCCGACGTCAGTTCAAAAAGAATTAACAGAAATTGGTGCGCCGAAACAAGAGTTGTTCAATTTATAAAATTTTAAATACAAGAAAAAAAAGAACAACGCGTCTGAGCTGGTGTGAGAGGGAGCCCCTCTTTCATTTCACTCACCCAGTGGTCGACTTGGACGGAACCTATGAGAAACGCAGCTTTCTGTGACATATCAGAAGCTATCCACCGTGGTTGCCTGTCCAACTCAACCTGTAGCCGCTCTTTTTGGCAGCGTCGTTTACCATGTTGTTACCATGGTAACGACGCTGCAAAGTTGTGCTATGAGAACCAGCTTCTCCGTCTGCCCAAAGCTAGCAGAGCCCACCAAACACTGCTCCCCACCATGTTTACGAGGGTGTTGACGAGGTGGACACGACTGTTAGCAAATCTGCATCGCCGTTTTGGTGTTCCGCCAGCGTCCATCGCTGTTGCTGGCGTGGATCACTCGATCGAGCGCTGCTTGTGCGAAAGTTCGAAAACGAGTGCGAAAAGCGGAGACGGAGGAATGGCGTACATGAGCTAAGGCGAAGCCTACTCTGGACCTGTACAGGGTCAGCAAGGATTTCATCTGCCGGGATCGACTGTATGGCAACTTCCTGGGCAGTGGCCTGCTAGCGGAAGCCCACTATGGAGTGCTGTGGACTCGGGTGGGACTAGCACGCTTCACGAGTGATCTCAACACAACTTATGCCATCTGTGGAGCGTCGAAAGAAACGATCAGCCACATGATTTTGGACTGTTCATCGATTTTGCCGACCTCCGAGATCCGAACGTTGTCAGCTGCCTTGGGATTTGAAGAGCCTGCGGGAGGGGAGATCACAAAGCGGCGTCTCAAATTCTGGTGGCAACGGGGAGCCCTGCGACCTCGGCAATGAGTGGCAACGGCTGTGTGACCTTTCTGCTTGTGACTGTAAGCCTGGACAGCAAATTGGCGGGCATTTCTTTCCTCTGTTTTTCTGTTTTTTGTTTTTTTTTTTCTTTTTTTGGCTCTGCCACGCCAGAAGGCAGCGACGACCCACTACAAAGGGCAAAGCCATCATCACGATCATCACAACAAGCAGACATTCCACCGTGCTTGTTGACAACACCGCATTTACTCGAGTTTGCCGTGCCTACCGTATTTACTCGCATAATGATCGCAATTTTTTTTTTTTAAACTGACCCAAATTTCGGGGTGCGAACATTACGCAGGGTAAAATTTCCACAAAAAAATTTTTGAGCACCGAAAACGCAAACAAGTTGCAGGTCAGACGTCTTAAAACAGATGCGTATCTCGATTACAACCAAAAATAAAAGTTGAGTAAGGCTTACCTTCACAATAAACTCACTCATTGTATAAGCATTACATGAACTGCACAATGTCCATTTATTTTTTCTCGTTCAGTACTCTAATCCGAGTCTGAATCCTCGCCATCCTCACTTTCATTGCTGCACGACTCATCATCGGAAATGGCAGTGTCGTCACTGGGATCATCTTCACAGTTCCACAAAAAGTCTTCTGTTCCATCCAACGCGTTCAATATGCCTGTCTTCTTGAAGCTCTTTGCCACTACCTCGTCGGAGATACTGCTCCACGCCTCTGCGATCCACGAGCAAAGCATCCCGACGGATGGCCTTCTGATCTTTCCGCTCGGCGTCAAATCATGCTGGCCACTCTGCATAAAATCTTCGAACACTGTCCTTGAATGGTTTGCTCAGCGACACGTCAAGAGGCTGCAGCAGTGAAGTCGGACCCCCCAGGAATCACTGCAATGTCTGTGCGCAGCTCTTTAAGCTTAGCACGCACGCTGTCCACAAGGTGACCCCTGAAATTGTCCAAAACCAGAAGCGAGAGAAGCTGAAGTGCTCCTAGTCTTCATCCCCAAACAGTCTTAATCCAGTCGACCATCAAGTCTGCAGTCATCCATCCTATCATTTGGGCACATATATGGATGCCACGAGGAAAGCTGCCCTTCGGAACAGTCATCCGTTTGAGGATGACGTATTGTGGCAGCTTCCGCTCGTCGGCCGTCACAGTAAGCATGAAAGTGCATCGCTGCTTTTCTGCGCCAGACGTCTTCACGGGGACACTCCGAGCACCCTTCTCGTTCACAGTTGTGCTTCGGGGCATGTCAAAGGTCAATGGAGTTTGATCAGCGTTTCCTATTTGTGACATGAGATAACCGCTTTCTTCGCGAAGCCTAGTGACGAAATGTTGGAAGTCTATCACTTTGCTTTCATACGCGGATGGGAGCCGCTGGCACAACGGCCGCCACCTTAGCGAAAGTTCGTTCCTTCGCATAAAGCGAATTGTCCAACCGGAGCTAGCGGAAATCCTTTGCGGCGATTCACAGCTTCCTGGCAGTTGTGCACGCCTGCGTCTGTGTCATTTCTAATGATACTGCACAACCATCTTTGCGCAGGTCCCTCACATATTCTAGGACCGCCTCCTCAACATCTTGTTTGTTTTGGGTCCGCGGAAAGCCCAGCGAGTCTTGTTTGTAGCCATCAGCTTCTCTCGCTTCTTCTTCCAATCAGTTCAGTTCAGTTCAGTCGTTCAGTCGCTTCCGACTCTTCGTGACCCTATGGACCATGTCACGCCACGCTTTCCGGTCTCTCACTATCTTCCTAACATCACATAACTTCATCTGCAGTGCCTCGAGGATGCCATCTAACTATTGCGTTCGCTGCCTACCCCTTCTTCGGCGACCCTCAACCTTTCCCAACATCAAATCTTTCTCCAGCGACTCCTCTCTTCTCATCAGATGACCAAAGTAGCTGAGCTTTAACTTTAAAATTTGACCCTCCAATGAGCAGTCAGGGTTTATGGTCGACAATATCGACTGATTTGATCTGGCAGTCCAAGGAACTCTCAAGAGTCTTAGCCAGCACCACAATTCAAACGCGTCAATTCTTCTAATAGCGTATCCGAATTTTATCAATGCTAAATGCCTACCAGCAGTGCAGTTGCCAGGCTCCAGTGCATAATCAACAGCCTTGAGCTTGAACGCGGCGGTGTAACTGGCATACCGCCCCATGGTGAAATGGCGTTAACGCACACAAAATCACAAATCATGCTGCCAAATTGCAAAATGGCGAACGCCGCAAAGCGTGCTTTAATCAAGGAATCACGGGAACTTGTCGGAATGCATTCACTGCAGAATGACTGCAGGTCAACTAACAGGCAGCTGCTGCTATAACAGTGTGGGACATGAAAACAAAAATGACGGCGGAGGCAAGCTCGGGGTGCAATCATTACGCGAGTGTGATCATTATGCGAGTAAATATGGTATCTTTATGAGCACTTCAATGAACAGACGCGGAACTAAAACACCTTTTGTTTGTTTTCTGCATAGTAACTTGAATATTTGATTGTAAAATCTAAAGTGCGTGTTTAACCAATCAGCGAAGCAGCGCCCAAGCGAGAAGGAAACATCACATTTGTTAATGAACTTCACCGTCGTGTGTCGCTCGCATCGGTGCCAAAATACTGATTATTGAATTGGATTAAAATATTAGGCGCTATGATTTCACCGTTATGATTGGGCTTTGGGGCATCGGGAAGGCTCAAAGAACCTAGAGGCCAGCTGGAATAGTGGTCTGGAGAATGGCACGGCGCCCCTTTAATGATTAAGTGACCGGCAAAGTGCATGTATGCGAACAAGGACCTGCAAGGAGAGCTGGCAGATGGGAGCCATTAATGCTGGCATGTCACAGGACTATAGACACTTAATTTTTGGGTTCGTGTTTTATCCTTTGTAATGATGCCTAGGGCATTACTGTACATGGATCATCACGTCGCACTTGCCTACGACTGCTGAATAATTTATAATCTAATTTCTTTTCTCACCTGTTTCGGTTTCAACAGCCAAGCAATGGCTGTGACATTACAGTCAAGTCTAGGTCACACGAGGGACGAAAATACAGTGATATAATCATTGCTGTGTCATTTGAATTCACTGCAATGATAAAGCCAGCCTGCCTCTATAAAAGGAATCGCTATGTACAAGTGAGGAATGAGTGATTATATCGCTGTTTTTTCATGCTGCGCATCAAGACATGATCATGACATCACAGCCATCTCTCGGCTGTCGAAATTGAAACTGGCAAGAAAAGAAAATTCAATTATAAATTATTTAGCAGTCGTAGGCAAAAACTGCTTGTGGATCAATATACAGGAATGACTCATTAACAAAAAGAAAAATGCCACCAAAATTTGCTGTCTATAGTCCTTTCAAAGGAGAGCCTAAATCTCCTCCCAGTTTTTTTTGTATTTGTGTGCAGCTTTTGTGCCATTGGGCAAATACTGTGGCAGGGTTAGAGGTTTTATTTCATGGCTTCTCTGTGTTTCTTCTCATTGGACCACAGACTACAGACTACCTCATTGCTTGCTACAAGTACGGCTCCTTCACAAAGGTGAGACCACATCATGTTTAAATTATGCCCTTGGACAAATTGGCCACTGGCTAGACTACGCATGGTGCGCTTCTGCATAGTAAACATCATTTTGGAGCATTGGATTAGAAGGTAGAAAACAGGGGTGAAACGCCATTGGAAATCGATTTGGCAGCAGACATGCATATTCAAGAATTTGAAGTGTTCACGACGACTCATTAGGACTTTAGAGTTTCTAACTTGGTCTACAGGTGGTCACTTGAGAGGGACGATGGCACAGCGCTGTACAGACAGGTGTTCATGCACTTGATACACTTGGTTGAGGTGGCAGTGAACTATGTTGTTACCTGCCATATGGACCTAAGAGTTCCTGTATGCTTCATTGGTATTTGGTGTGTGCATAGTTTGTGTTATTCAGAAGCAACTCTGAAATCATCTCATATGTAGGCTTTTAGGTTATGTGACTGCCAAATACAGTAATCTCAGTGCCTTACAAGGAAAAAAATAAAATTGCATATCTTTGATAATTAACATCTAAGGCACCATCTAACAATTTTCTGAAGGACTACCTGTAACTAAGATGTATCAGGCGGAGTGGAATTAACCTGAAGGCCGTGTTTCCCTTCTCTTCATATAAATAGGCTGAAGCTTGAACGCAAACAGGACAGTTCCCGTCCCTCTTTTCAGACTCCTCCCAAAATGTGCTGATGCACATTGGCTATCCCTAATGGGGACATCATTTTTGGCTGCACTGGGTCCTTATGAGTTTTAAGTTTTGCGTGCACGTTTCTGTTTGACTTGCAGATCCAGGAGATGATGAGGTTCCGTGAACGGCTAAACAACTCCCTTCACTTTGCCTTGCTAACAGCGGACAAAATGATTCTGGAACTGTTTCTGGAAGCAAAGAGGTACATCCTTGCATCTTGTCTTCCTTTATCATAGTGCTTAATTGATTGCAGCAGGTCAATACCTTGAAGACGCAAAACTAACTGGCTGCTTTTCTGGCCTTTGAGTAAAGTTTGTCTGGTTGACTTTTTATGGCTTTGTTGATATTCACTTTGCAGGACAAATACCTTCATTGAGAATTCTTTTTTTTTATTGAAAACCACTCGGTTGAAACTTGTAGTGCTTAGTGTGACATCATGGTTTTCCCGTGCTGTTTGGCTGTTTGTGTTATTTCATTCTTTGGCCTTTACTAGCTTATGCAAGCATGGCTTTCAGTTAAGGTTGCCTCATTTTCATTAGGATGCAGTAATATGTTATCAGTAAAGGCCGCCTTGAAATTATACACAGTGTCCCTTTAAATACACTGGTGATTCAGTTTCTTTGTTAATGAAAGTCAAGACCAATTTTTCACTCTCCGGGGACTGTAAAAATGTAAAAAAATTCAGGCAGCCCAAAAAACTCAAATTGTTTAGAGAAATTACTTTACATAAACTTAGGATTGCCACTATGGTGTAGGAAGGGGTCACTAGGCCAGTTTGACGCTTGAGTCTCGTCGCGCAATGTTTACACAGACAGTGGGCAGCAACCGACGTTTGATGGCTGTGCTGCACCTCACGGGCAAATGCACTGGCTTAGATAAGTCAAATGCGAAAGCGAACGTGCTGCTGCGACTTTGCTGAATCGCCGCATTTTGAGGATGTATCACCGCATGGTCATATCAGCTGTGCTGTGAAGCATCCTCGAAACGCAGCGGGGCCACATGTATCGGCAGCTATTCTGCCGCACTGCTTACAGGGCCCTGTATTTCTAACTTAATATTGGCTTTATACAACCAAATTTTCGACCTCCTTGAAGCCTGGAGTAATGATGTCCCGCAATGCGTGTTATATGGAGACTGGGCTATTGGCAGTGGTGCCAAGGCGAATGCGAATGAAGTCCGACAAATCAAGCAGTCAGTCACAATGCATCCAGAATTGTGGAAACTCACATACATTAGTTATACCGAGCATTTCGCAGTGTCACGAAAAAGTCAGAGTAATCAAGCATGTCCTAAAAAATCAGGGGTCCGAATTTTTGGTCGTAGACTGTAAAGGTATAGTTTCTAGAAAATTTAAATCACAAAAGGACCCTGGGCAAGGTATGTAGACCGGTCTCTTACAAATGTGTCAGCAGTGCCCTTCATCTTCAGGTCATCTGTTTGTACACAAGTACAAGGTGCCAGGCTAGTTGATACCGCATACCAAAAGAACAGTGCTGGCAGCAAGACAAAGCAGCACCTGTGTCCATCCTTTCTTGTGTATGTTTTCTCGCTGTTTGCCGTTGTTCTTGAGGTAACCTGTTTGTAAGTTACTACATATTGCCACATATAAATCTGTATTTATGTATATATACAGTCGAACCTCGTTATAATGAAGTAGTATGGGGCGCGAAAAAAAGAGCGAAATGGTGGCCATGTTGGCAGCCTCTGCACTGTTTAGAGCTTTGCACTTCTGTATTACCATTTTTGCACAACAGAGCCAACGGATTCGTGGAGTGCAGCGCGCTCGCACACGAGTTAGAGTGGCGAAGGCACAGCAGGGGCTCACGGCATGACGAGGCAATGGAGATCACATGCTTGACAGCCGTTGCATGGCCGGACTCGAGCGGTGGCGGGCCCGAACCTCGTTATAATGAAGTAGTATGGGGCGCGAAAAAAAGAGCGAAACGGTGGCCATGTTGGCAGCCTCTGCACTGTTTAGAGCTTTGCACTTCTGTATTACCATTTTTGCACAACAGAGCCAACGGATTCGTGGAGTGCAGCGCGCTCGCACACGAGTTAGTCAGAGTGGCGAAGGCACAGCAGGGGCTCACGGCATGACGAGGCAATGGAGATCACATGCTTGACAGCCGTTGCATGGCCGGACTCGAGCGGTGGCGGGCCCGGCCATGGCTGTTCATAGCCTCCGAGATCACCGCGCATGGGCGGTGACCTCAGAGGCCATAGACCATTGGTGCTAGTTTTTGTTGCTGCTGCTAGATGGCATGACACCCGAACACGTGGGCGATATAAACACGCTTCTGCGACGAGCAATTCAAACGTTGAAAAATTGATTCTTGAAGTTTTTTTTTTACTCCTTAACAGATTTTTCGCCGTTTGAATGTAGACAAAACTGCTTCGTTATAACCGATCAAGTGACAAATTTTGAATTTTTTGTTTTGTTATACACAAAAAACCCCCATAAAAATAAAGCATAAACCAACCAAAATTAGATTTTAGTTCATTTGATTCGATTAATCACTATATCCGTGTTCGTTATAGCAAAGGTCGACCGTATACATATAAACAGAGCCTCGGTGATACGAATAGGATCGCGCAAAAATTTGTATCGTCCGAACATTTGTATCATCAAAACGAACCAAACTAAGTATACAGAAGCATAGAAAAGGCAGTCGCGCATATCTGTTTATGTCCGAGAAGGTTTATTATGGTCGCGCGGTCACAGCTGCCACTCGCGGCGCACACAGCGCGACAGTTGATCGCGACGTCAGCGACGCGTGGGTCACGTGCCTCTGCGGTCATCTCATGGCACGTACAGCATGACAAGAGACGGCGACATGCCAGCCGTGTGGCGTCGCAGACTGCTCGCGACGTGTACAGCGTGTCTAGCAGTTGCGAAGTCTACGATGTGCGGTTCGTGCATGCCAACCGTGTGTGCCGTCAACTACTACTCACGGCCGCGCGCCACTGCGAACTTTTTGCAGCGTGGAAAATGATTGCGATGCCAGCGATGTGCGGTCCGCCTGCCTCCGCATACTTCATGCGGCATGTGCCGGGCCGCGCGGCGCAGCAAACTGCTCGTAAATTGCGATCGCGGAGCCAACGATGTCCAGTCCGTGCACACCGGACATGGTCGCAACGTGAGCCCGACAGATAATTGCGACGTCGGCGGGGTGCGGACCACGTGTCACCGCAAACTGCTCATGATGCATACATACAGTGCGGCTGGCGATCGCGGAGTCAATGATGTGCGGGCAGTGCGTAGTGCTCAAGGTTGCGGTCCGAGTTCGTGCGTTCGTATCATCCGTCGTGGTCTGGGAAAGTGTTCGGACCATCCGAAATTTTGCACATTGTACAGTCGACGTCACCCTTGTGTAGAGCGCTCGAGCAAGACATATCGGGCTACAAAAGCCAAAAATAAATTCCAGCTCCAGACTTCTGTGCTAGGTGCTAGTGTCTATCTTGGTTGTGGCTATGTGTGGCACCACTTTCAGTCGAGTGTTGTTGCAAGAACCTACCAGCTGCGGCCGATATCTGGCCTGATTTACCGGGACTGTGGCTCCCGAGCGCTCTACATAAGGATGACGTCGACTGTACACAATGCACTCTGGCCGGGGAATTCTGTGAATTCGTATCATCCCAAAATTTGTATCAACTGAATTCGTATCACCGAGATTTTACTTAATATAATGTATATGTAGAATAAGATCAGCTCCTCCTGTCGAGATGTGAGTCAAAATACTTCCTTTAATGAAGTGCATACTTCACTTTGTATTCTTTTAATTGTTTAAGCAGTCGGGTATGTCTTGTTTCTGCAACATATATATATGTCCACCTTTTTTTTTGTGTTTTTCCTTTAAGCGATGTCTTTCTGGAAATAGGGTGGCAAATTTGGCTATGCGTAGTATTAAATCTTTTTCACCATCTCTGCTTCCAAGCTAGCGGAGAAAAGGCAGACTGCTAGGGATGTTGCTGGGGCACATGCACTGGGAGGTTCTGGCACGGCCGCTCGATGGAAGCGCACTAGGTGCGGCCTGCTACATCGCCCGAAACCGGCGGGAGGCGCCTACTTCCAGTCGCCACCGCCGCGGCGCCACCGTTCGGGGACAGCCGCGCGCGGACAGCTGCGCCTGGCTGCGCTTGAGGGAGGCGTCGGCGTAGTAGAAGCGCTTTATTTTAAGGATATAAGAGCTCCGCTTCACACAATTTGGCAGCAAGAATTAGTATATACTGTCATGTCTGGTGTGACCATGTCAGCACTTAACGCTTGCTCGGCAAGGATGTACACTGGAGTGTACCCCGAAAAACTTATAGTCACGGTGGTTCAGGGCCACTCGAATGGAGAGCTCGCATTACCGTGATGTTGCATCGGATCCAGTTGTTCGTTACATTAAAATGTCACCCGGCTGTGAACAATTCGAAGCTGTTCAGCTGCCATGGTAGCCTAATGCATAACCACTTAACTGTATCGCGAATTCCGTGTGTCATTTTCATACCATTTACTCATTCCTGCATACAGCGTTTATACACAAATTGATGTCAACCTGTTCTAAGCTGCCAGCGCTATCCACTAAAAAAATGTCCTATTACGAGCAACCTCTGTGAAAACGCGACATGTAACCAACCTTTCTATCTCATTGTAACAAATTTTACGGTGGAAATATGAAGATGTTTATTAGGTTAAATCTAGATGATAACCTGGGATCTTCGACTCAGTTGGAGACCTTAAACTTTGTACGCCAGAACGTTATCCGTCATGGCTTCCCGCATTTTGCATGACCGGACAAAGTAAGCGCGCTTGATAGAGGCGGTCTGCCTCAAGGTGCTACGTATATGCGCCAAAAGTTTTTAATAATATTTTTATTGGCTGCTCGCAAACTCATACAATTTTGCTGGTTCGTAATTTTCAATAGAAGAACGCGCATTGAGTGTTGCTGTTGTGAAACTATTAGCTGTGATCACAAGAATGTTCACGCGTCAGAGCGCAACTGCGGCCGAGATTCAGCGAGCAGCCAAGTACGCCTATTTAATGGCCACACAAAAAAAGGAAGAAAATTACCAATCGCAGACGGAAAACCTTTCTTGAGAGAGGTTTTGCCATAGCCATACACATCGCTCCACTCTCGAGGTGATTTTTCCAGCCCAGCTCGCTATCAGTGGGGGCAGCAACTTAACGATATCCTGCATAGCGCCTTAGCATGGGCACGATCATTGTTTTTATAGGTTAGCTGCAGGTACTGTGTACAGTGAGAAAAAAAATGATGAAACCAAAAGTTTACACAGCTTGCTACTTCACCGGACCTCTTCAGACTTCATCATCCTGTTAATGAAGGTGCTCGTAAGCTGACAAAGCTTGATTACTTCCTTTGCGGGGTATATCAAGCCTCCATTGTCCTTGGTTTTCATTAACCTGTAACTGGTCCAGTTGACTATATTTCCTGCAACAGGCTCTTGCTCGACTGACATGTCGCCTCAAAACCATTACCAAATATCGCATAAATTAAGCAACAACCTGGTAGTGATAAACAAAACTTGTGGTTCTTAAGTCTCCTTGAGGAGCCTTGTTAGAGTGCCCGCACTTTGCTACCTGCTTATTCACCGTATCCCGTAATTGCTGCCTCTGTCTCATATCATTAGAATCCAGCCTTAAGCCACCGCATTATATGAAATAGCACCCTACACATAGCTATACTATAAAGCCCCTCTTTACCGCAGCCATACGAACGTGCCCTATAGGAGTATAGTGTGCCTGACTTCGGATCTAAGGGTCCTGCTTTCAATAATTCCCATTTCACCCTTACATTTGATTGACTCTCTCTGGTTTGGCAGCTCCTGCCACATTGAACATGTCATGTGTTCTCATTGCACCAAAGGTGTCTGGCCATATCACCAACTAAAGTGCCTCTTACAAGAGAGGTTTTTTTCCGACTGTCCGCCGACAGAGCGGGTGCCGGATTTTCTGTGGAACGCGGCTTTTCATTTTATCGCATCGGCTCAAACAGTCTCAACAGTATAAACAAATGTTGTATGCACAGGCTCCTTTACTTTCAAGGCCACTCAGACTAGCGCGGCAAAATATAGAACAAATTGCATGCTTATATAAACAAACAACCTTCGTAGCTTTTTCTGATATGTCCTCGCAACGTAACCTGCGAGAAAAGCTTCTGGTGCTACCTCATCGTGTTCATCTGCTTCACAACACATAGTTAAAAATCCTAGTTCACTGGCCAGCTCCCTGGTAACTAAATAGGTTAAACAACGTGATGGGAACACAGGAAAAGAGGACGACACAACTAGCGCGGTTATGCCGTCTTCTTCTCCTGTGTTCCCGTCGCGTTGTTTGCACGGTTAACCTATAATTAATCACCAACAAGTCCAATCTGCTCTCCCTTGTAGCAGATTCAATGGCAGCTGATAGGGCATTATGCTTCAGCATCTGGACTTTTTAACCACAGCGCCGCTTTCATTTCAGAGGAAGCGAGTGCATTTCCACTCCTCGCTGCTGTCTTTGCCTGAAGCGAGCTCAGCAGATAAAATTAGAGGGTCTCTTATATGTCTCTTAAGCGCAAGACGGCGAAAGCCTACCCTTCTCCTATCATTTGCCTCTCATCGTTTGTCACAGTTCGCCATTTTAAGTCGTCGTTTGATATATTGGTCGTTTCTCTGTCATGATGAGTCTGCCTGCGTAGTCATTGTAGCCCTTATCACTCATTTAGAATCAGCAGTGGTCATTACATGTCGTTTCACATATTGGTCATTTCGTTGTCATTAACCGTAATGATGAGTCATGCTTAGCTATTATAGTCATTACCACACATAGCTAAGCACTTTTACTCATTTCTAATCAATTGCGGTCATTACATGTCGTACTTTGATATACTGGTCATTACAAATCATTTTAATCATTATTAACCACTATTAGTTATTAGCATTAGTCATTATCTCTATCAATGTCTATAACTTTTATTGATTACCTATCACCATCAATCATTTTCATTCTTGATCTCTCTCCTTGCACGTCCGCTTTTGCGACTAGCAGACCAGTGCACAGATGCGACGCACAGATAACAGGCACAGCTTCTGCGCATAGATTTTCGTTCCATGGACCTAGAACAGCTTTCGCCCTAAAAAACAAACGCATCCAGTCTCATTTACCACGCAGACGCGAGGCGAACGCGCTCAAAAAGGAAGCAAACCGCGCACTCAGAGCCGGCGACCCCGGCGGCGACGTGTCCCCGAACAGTGGCGCCCTCAGCAGAAATAGCGGGCGCAACTGCAAACTCCCCAAGGACGCGCTTGCCCATTGACGGCGGCGCGACGCAGCAGGCCGCACCCAGTGCGCTTCCATCGAGCGGCCGTGGTTCTGGACTCCATCTTAGAATAAGGAGCATACACTCAAGCCCCTTCATCACTTTAAATACAAGAGTTTAGTCTTCGGCAGCCGGTTATATCGAGCGCCTTGTGTCGATAAAAGGAAAAAAAGACAACAGGCATACGAACCTTTTCTAATGCGACATTTCTAAGTTCACTACGTGTGTCCTGCTCATTTATGCTGGTCGTGCGAGGGACAGAATGACAGCACGAGAGAACATTTCATCAACCTCCAAAGTGTGCGTTGTCCTTGTCCAGGGCTTGTGGCAGTTTGATTTGCCACCACCAATTAGCTGATGGAACACTAGTGTGGAAGGGAGGATGGGGCATTAATGATCTCCTTTGATCTCCATTTTTCACCCGACTGCATTTCTAGGCCTTGCGACTGCATTCGTTGCATTTTATTTATTTATTTTTTTTTTCGCTCTGATGTCGTTCTAATGGGCAGGGGTAAATGTTCACATCACATTTTTTTACACCACTTTCTTGCTCATCAAAAGCTACACATTGAGAGGTGATTTACATAAACTTGGTGATATCCACTAATTGCGCCACAGTTTCTGGTAGAAAAGCTATAATTCCTTGAGGCGTCAGCTTGGGAAACTACATCACATTCCTTGCCTAGGCAGTGTTAATGACCCTCTACCTTTCTTGATTGTTGCAGCCCAGAGAGTTTGAAGCAGGTGCTGGCCGGCATGGAGATTGACCCTGTGAATGGTACGTCGAAGGTGCCACGGGGGCTCACCAACCCTACGGCAACCTATATTGAGAAGTCTGGTGGGGCGATTGGCACTCTGCGCAGCATTGAAACGAACAGAAATGTGGTAGGAATAGTAGCTTGCATAGTTTTTTTTTTTAATTAGTTCACAGGAAGGGAAAGGCACAGTATTTGTCACACTTGTTTCTGTGGACCCTGAATTGAGAAGTAAGGGAAGGGAGGCAGGTGGGAGAGAAAGTGGAAAAAGAGAAAGAGGAACTGTAGTGGAAGGCTATGGAGTAATTTCGACCACCTGGGGATCTTTAATGTGCACTGACACCCCACAGTACACGGACTTCTCTCTATTTCGCCTCCATCGAAACGGAGAGGCGTCCATGTGCTGTGCAATGTCAGTGCCGAGTTGCCACATTTATTAAGGCTGGCTGTCAACTATTGGCATATTTATGAAGCTCCTTTGCAAGCAAGACTGGCATCCACTTGTGATGGTGCATTCTAATGGAACACCATTCTTGTGGGGCAGTGGCTTTGAAAACTGCAGTTGTAGAGCCCATGTAGTTTTGTGTACAAGGAATGATTAAAAGAGCATCAGTATGTTTATTATCGCAGCTTGCAAACTGAGCGTAAATTTGCTGCCATTAAATACCTGCAAGAGCACTGTGCTGGTGTATAGCCCCCATCAAAAGTACACAACCCAAGGGGTTTGCTTCTGAGCTGCTTAGCAAAGCTCCGTAGCGTATCTGGCAGTCCAGCACTTGGCAGGATTAAAGGCACCAAGGCCTTTCGCTTTGTAAAGATTGTGGTTGCTGAGGATGCATAACGAGGAATGCTGCAGGACTCTGAACGAAACACCTTGGGCTGTATAACTTTCATGGAGACTGTACCCAGAATATTCAGTGCAGTGGAACTTTGTAGCAATTCTTTTTCACCGCCTCATGATGGGCTTTTGTCAGATGCTGACTGCAGCCTACCATGACATAAATGGTGGCTTAGTCTTGCAGTGCAGGGTATTTTCATGTGTGTTTACATTTTCATTTGAATACACCACCCATTATGTTCTGCCGTGTTAGTCTTGTTCATATTAGTAACACAAAACAGTTCATGGTTCATTGAGAGGCACTCTTCTGGCTTGCTTTGAAAGCAGTTTCCGAGCCTGTTTCACTCGGCAACTCGCATCAGAGCACTGGACAACTGCATAGCGTCCGATTGGTGTCAACTGAAAATGTCCCAACTGAACAGTTTCCAACACTGCATTCTGTTTCCTCACTGCTGCCAGTTAGCTCGATTGGGTGCAGTAGTCCCAGAAACAATGATCTGGGACACGTGCTCAACTCCCTTTGTAGAGTTCTTTTGGTACGCCCCGCCACAATGATGCAGTCGACTGCTGTGCCCAAGGATGCAGGATGGAATCCCGGCCACAGCGGCTGTTTTTCTATGCAGGCGAAAAGCAAAATGCCGATGTGCTGTGCAATGTCAGTGCATGTTAAGAAACCCCAGGAGGTTGAAATTCCCGGAGTCCTCCACTATGGTGTCTCTCATACATCGTGTTGCTTTGGGACGTTAAACCCCATAAAAACCAAAACAGTTCTTTTGGTACGCATTGCTGTGGGAAGAGACGCAGGCTCATCCGACCACTTTTTTACCCTATTGCAGATAAGGTGGAGTGGAGTGCCCTGACGGACAACCGAGATGTCAGGATATTCCGGGAGTGGGGAGCCACTCGGAGGTGTGTTACTTTCGCACCATAGTGCTGCCTTACCCATGGCTGTGGCTATGACTTCTCTCTCTCATGTCATCTTCGGTTTTTAATCTCTTGTGGTTCCTCGCCTTTATCATTTTCTCGTTTCTTGACTTTATCCATGCGACCTGCCTTTCACCCATGTGTTTTGTCATGATTGAACTGGTTCAATCCTGCCTAGTGTTACTGTTTTTTTGTTTTTTTTCTGATTTAGTGTGGGGGTTATCGCACATTCATGCAGACCAGAGATTATAAAAGAGTGCCTGGGTTCCTTTTCTGCTCATTAAAGTTGGAAGTTGCGCTTCTGTCCTTTTGTGTCGTTCTTCCTGTGGTGTTTCGTTAGCGCTATAAGAATCAAGATGGCTATGGCTACGCCCTTGAGACTCGAAGGCACTGACAGGGGACCTGCTGGTACTCTCGTGTGCATGCATGTGTGTGCTTGCTTAAGTGCGTGTGCCCCCTTTTTCTTTTTGTCACAACTTATTCTTACAGACAGGAGCAGAGAAAAGATGAATGTCTAGTGAGGAGATCATGATGAAAAGGCACAATGGCTTATAATTGGCTGACCATCTGGGGCATTGCATGTGCTATAGTTTTGCCTGTTGAGCATCTTGCACCTAGTAGCATTGCCTGAAAATTGGGGAATGAGATTCGTAGCAAAGTCAAAATGGCTGCCTTGACAGAAGTTGCTGAGGAGCCTATTTTTGCATGGACAGAGTGTCACACAACTGCACTTGCTAGCTTGTGGACTTCCTGTCAAAAGTAAATAGCGAACTAAAGGGAAAATGGCAGTCCTCGTGGAATAGTAAATAAATTAAATAAATAAATAACCTACACTTGAAGCCCATTTTGGAGCAGTGGAAATCATGCAGACATGGGAAAAATTTCATAGAAGTGATGGTTTGCCGTATCTGCATGGTCACACACACCTGACACAGTTATAATAAGGCGAAAGCCTTTAATGGCTCATACGGCGTCTGGTGTCCTGTCCTGTCCCACTATAGCTGTCAGTCATTCTGACAGCCACGCCGGGCAATTTTTATCTAACGTCATGCCAGCACGTTTGTCATGGAGTGTAATTAGTTTAGTTGTATAATAAATTAAGTATGTAATTAGCTAATTGGTAATTAGTTGATTAGTAAATGGTTAAATAGTAATTTGTTTGTTAGTGACAGCGATGATGCTAATCACAGAGATGACTGACTATGATGTCATCACCTGGTGAGGTCATGACAAGTCGTAATGTCATTACCGGATGTGACGTCATCATGACATCATGACTGGTCATAGCGTCACCAAGCGATTCATGCATATACGAAGCTGACCGTGACGTCATGACTGCATGTGACGTCATCGTGGCGTCAGTTCCAGTTATTAGACATCTCCGGATGTGATGTTATGACAACGGCACATCCGGTCATGACGTCACCAGTTGATGACATCATAGTCAGTCATCTTGTCATGGCGTCATCAGGCGATTCACACATATACGAAGCTGACCTTGCCCTGCCGCGGTGGTACAACTGTAAGATGCCCGACTACTGTGCCGGAGTTCCCGAGTTCGATCCCAATTGCCGCCAGCTGTGTTTCAATGGAGGCGAAACGAAGAGGCATCCAAAGATTCCCAGGTTGTCGAAATTACCCCGTAGCCCTCCACTACGGCTCTTCTTTCTCTCTTTCCACTTTCACTTTTACCTTCCTTCCTTCCTCTAAGGCATGGTTCAGGTGTTCGCAGAACAGCTGTGACAGCTCCTGCGCTTTTCTTTTCCTGTGAACCAATTATTATTATGAAGCTGACACCCCAGGCGTCCCATCCAGGTGTCCATATCGGGCCTTTCATTTGGGGCTTCTTCAAACACCGCACCACAGAGCATACAGAAGCAGATGCAGGCATCATCAGCATTTCAAATTGGTTTACAGGAAAGAAAAGGTGCAGTATCTGTCACAATTCTCGGCTGACACCGTAACCCAGCCATAAGGAAAGGGAAGAAGGTGGGAGTGAAAAAAAGAGAAAAGGAGGTGCAGTAGAGGAAAGCTTCAGACCACTAGCAACAGAGGCTTTCGCCTCATTGCACTTTAGTGGTTCAAAGTGCCGCCTAGAATTTTTGTTCGGAAAAGGAGATGAACTCTTATGTGAAATATGTGAAGGTGAACTCGCCGCGAACCATGTCTTATTCTTATGCACAACACTTGAGGCGCTAAAGACCAAATGTTTCACTCGATTTTGCAGTGTGCACATCCCTTTTTCATCCAACGTTGATTTTAGGTGAAAATGGGCTTGTCATGTGTTTTTACTTTATAAGGGAAAGGAAAAACAAACTGTAGAATTAAGTGTACTTCACTGTATGGTAAGCCTCCCTCGCGGTCTAACCCATGCAGAGGAGGTGGCGCTTCGGAGGATTAGAGTTGGGGTGGCCCTAACACCGGCAGTAATTAGAAAGTAGCCTCAATTTCGATATTGGTATCCACACCCTGGGTGCCCCGTCTGCAAAATTCAGAAATACAGAAGCTGACATCCATCACCTGCTGTGGAAATGTCCAGCGCTGAAGCCAACGCTGATCTGGCACCTGGTGGCAGCTGGCCTCTTCCCCCATAATTCACAGTCTTATGCCGCTTGGACGCAGGGACCACATCATCATTCACTGCTCGACTTCATTGCATCAGCCAACCTTTATTCATAGCATTTTTATGCCCTGAGGCAATAAACATCACAAAAAAAAAAAGCATCATAACTTTGTGCACATGATAGCCATGGCTGCTTATGTATCGCAACACATAACGCAACACAATTCGTGTCAAATTATTCGTATCACCATATGCTGTTTAGACGTGCACAGTTTAAGGAAAGACCCTGTATGCTCAGTCATCAACTATGGGACCTCCTCCTTTGTACAATATATATAGCTACCTTTAATAGAATAAAATAATTGCACAAGGTAAGTGATGAATAATGGTATTTGGAGAAAAATAAACTGCATAATAACATTGCTGCTAGTAGTTTGTTGTGGTTACAGATTTTCATGTTGTAGATGGGGATGAATTAGATAATAACGACTGTACATTTTTCCTTGCTTCGAGGGACATGTTCTGTGCAGGATTAAAAACACTGCCAGCCTTTGAAGGAAAGCTTTTATGGTCAGGCCGCTTTGATGTCAGAAAACGCAGTACAGGCCTGGCAATGGATAGGCATTTTCTCTCATTTGCTATACTATCAGCCTGACCGACTTTATACTATGTGTTAGGTTGTCTTCTGTGTCACAGCATAGTCACAGTCAGACGTGATTGTCTAATAATAATGTACCCCTGTGTGCGGCCATGAGGCAACTCCCGCGTCTCCCCCTGTACTAACTGGCGTTGCCTTGCTTCCTTTTTTTGTCCCTTGCACTGGGACACCTCTCAGTGATCCTCCTCACCTCTTTTCATGTGCAGAAAATTGCTGGATGAATGCCTGGAGAGGACTCGGCGGGAAGAGGCAAGCACCGCTTTGCTCACTCTGACTCTGATAACATATGTGCAGTACGGGGCTGAACGTGCAGATTGCTGGTGGGCTTCCTAGTCGGTACTGCACGTGGACCGAACCTCGGAAAGTGCTGTGGACCAGAGGCGGAAGACCTGCGTTAACTCAGTTTACTTTAGCAGGGGCTTCAAAATTGTGAGGCTGGTGTTGATTCCTTCTCTATGCCAACAAGTTGCGATGATGCTAAATTTTGAAAGTAACTTTTTTTTTAAGCAAAATGGAAACTGGTTTCACCAGCTGAGATTTGCAAAATGTTTAGAAGCTGGCTGTTAATGCTGCTGCCTTTTATGTATATATATATTTTTTTTCATTGATGATTCTCAGCTGCAAGCTATATGTAGCAGTTTGAGAGTGCAGTTCAGAACAAATATATTGACAGGAACTTGAAATTTGAAGTGTGAAGCGCGCGCAGCTATCCAATAATGCGCGGTCGCCGCCACTACAGTGTTCTAGAGCACTGTACTGCCACAGAGGAAGCGGGAGGAGGGTGAAGGAAGGAGCGCGCACTGCCCCAGCTGTGGAGCTGGTTACAGGTACAACGCTGCCAACGACGACGCAAAACGCAAGAACAGGCGACAAAGAGCTGCGCTCTAAAAATAAAAGTTCAGTATTGAATAGTGTTCTTGATATACAGTCGAACCGGGATTTATCGAACTCGGAGGGGATCGCGAAATAGTTCGATATATCGATAATTCGATATACAGAAATCGGCTTGTGACGGCACTTACGATGCGAAAAAACGATACCATATTTGTCGCGTAATCAACCCACTCGCATAATGAACCCACCCTCCACTTTTGCACCGAGAATTTGAAAGAAAAAAAAAATGTGTTAAGGCCAGCTCGCTCACATGCAAGCGATCTCAGCGACGAGCGGCAGCAACAGAGCGAAAAATTTCAAACTTGTTGGAACTGCCTCCCTCTCGCTGCTCGAGCCACCGCGGCAGCTCAAAACAAGGTTTCTGTGTCGCCGCGGCGGCAGAAATCGGGAGAATTTCCTCTTGTATGTCCATGGCAAGCGTCACTCCGTTTCGGTCGTCTCATCCACAGCTCATTGGCAGCGTGCCAAGATGCTGCGCAGCGATAACGAACGTCGGGGCGCGTTTATCTTTCGATAGTTCCTGTGGTGGCGGGGGAGCGAACTTGGCGGAGTGCCCGTGATGGCTTGATTGCACAAGCCTGGTTCGATTTATCACGCCGCCGTGCTTAGGGCGGCGTCATGATCGCAGCAGCTGACCGCATGCTTTTGTTGATTCATGCATGCAAGAATAAATGACTCCCAAAAAAAAAAAAAAAAAAAACCCTGCCGTTTCTTAACGTCCGAACCGCACAACGATACGAAAGGATGACTCGCAAAAAAAAAAAAAAGGCTGCCGCTTTTTAGCCTGCAGGCGCCATAGAGGTTTCGCAACACACGCTGGAGAAAACGTCCGACGCCTGTCTGAAAACGGGCTGAGCTGGCCTGGCGCATGCGTAGCGCGTGCTGAAGGAGAGAGATAACTCGGCAAAGGATGGGCACACCCACGCACATGGCTTGCAAACCTCATGTGTTGGCGCGCGGGAAACGATAACCGCAGATGAGCGCGCCTTCGGGGAATGGGTGCGGTGCTGCCCAGACCAGCCGTCGCCGAACTGTCCCCTCTCATTCCTTCCACGCGTGGCTTGAAAACGTCACGCGGCAAACGGCCAAGGGTGATGCGATCGTCTTTGGGCAAGGCACACTTTCCAGTGCGAGGTCGTTCGATATAAATTAAGTTCGATATATGACGCGGCTTTCCTGTACTTTAACATGGGATTTTCAAGGGGATATTCCGTGAGTTCGATATAACCGAAATTCGATATATCCGGGTTCGATTTAACCGGGTTCGACTGTATAATGAGCAATCAACGAGGGCCGCTGCAGAGCGCCATGCCGAAATGGATGCCCGGTTCCCTTCTTGGGCAGAATGCCACTTCCTGTATTGCGGGAGGCAAGATATCATGCCTAAATGAGGTTGACACCCTGGGAATGAGCTAAATGGCACCAACACACAAACAAAACATCCAGAGCGGGCAGACGCATGCAAAACAGGCTAGCAAAGTGTAGCCGCTGATGTTCGTGGCTGGTTTGCATCGCCATCGGGGTTGGAACTGAGTGCTGACAATAAGGCAGCATCTTCAGAGTCACTGCTGCTTAAGTCACCGATAAAATCGGTCGTAGACAGTGCAGAATCGTCAGATTTGCGACGTTTCGAAGTGCGCATGGCCGACGCAGATGCCGCCATTCTTACATGCGACTTCGACGCTCCGACGATGCTGCGTGCTCGGAGCGCGTTCAGAAATAGCCACCTCGCGAAAAAAATGTCAACAGCAATAAAATCTAAGGTTCATTTACCCGACTACAAGCTAGGTGGTGTAGCTTGCCCGTGAGCAATGCGAAATTGTTCAAAATTTGTGCGCGAAGTCATTGTTAGCGGGCCGGAGTGCGGCCGCCGGTGTTCCAGGCTGCTTTTCGTCGTCAGCGGGGTCAGAACTGAATTCTGACAATAATTGGCAGCATCTTCAGAGTCGCTTTGTGCTTGGGTCATCGATAAAATTGACCGTAGATAGTGCGTAGTCTTCAAATTTGTGACGTTTCAAAGCGCGCGTCGTCGACGCGGATGCTACCATTCTGGCATGCGGCTGAGACGCTGTTGCGTGTTCGGAGCGCGCTCAAAAATAGCTGCTTTGCGGGAAAAATGTAAACAGCATCAAAATCGGAACTTCAGTTATCTGACTACACACTAGATATTATAGTGTGTCCGTGAGCAACACAAGAGGGTTCAAAATTGGCGCGCGAAGTCATCATTAACGGGTTAACGTTGCTCAATGGGCGCGGTAGGGAAAGAGCTGAGGTAACCTGCTTAGCTTTAAAGTGCTTGATCAGGTAAATTTGTGCTAGGTTTAGAAGTATATATACGTGAAGTAGTACTGTTTGTTTTAAGCTTCTGGTGGCCCAATACAGATAATTACGCATGTTTCATAATCATGGTATAATAGCGTTCTTTTGGGACATCTACGCAGCCTGGTATTACTGATGTGCTTGATTTTAGTTATATATTTGCAGTCAGTTCTTGTCACCATATGCAGGTTGTGACCAGAGCCACTGCTTCTATTGGGTGCTCACGCTAAGAAATGTTTTTTTGAAGTTGTTCGCTATAACAACCCACTAAAGCTAAAGCAGATGGGTGCAAGTTGAAAATGTGGTCAGTTTTGTTACAGGTTCAAAGCTCACTGTTGTTGCTCTGGTTTGTGATGCAAGAATCTGGGTTGGCACTCCCGTATGTGCATGTCAACCCTATGCGCAACCCAGTGGTGAAGGTGGCTGAGGTGGTTTGTGCACCTTTTTTAGGCTGCAGAAAAGTGTCGTGTGTACAAGCTGAGGAGCTGCCAAGTTGTACTATTTGCATCTTGCTAAGAAACAGCTGGCTTGGGAGATTGTTGTGGTGTTAAGCCTACGTGGTCAGTGAAGGAGGAGGGAGGAAAATGAGGAAACGAATATGAGGACTCGATCAGGAAAAGCAATAGAATGAAAATGCAACATACTAGTCACGGATCTCGACTAGGGAAACGCCATGGAAAGGGGGTGCTTGTCCATAGTGGACTGGTGGTTAACAGTGATTGATTGCCCTGATTTGTTCCTGTGTCTTTGTTCCTCCACGAGTAACCCACAAATAGGCAGCTGATAGGCTTGCTGCATCAGCTGCCCTTCGATACACTGCAGACATTGATAACATATCATATAAGGACCTCAAGCCACACATCAAAAACATGATTCGACAACAATGGCAAGAGGAATGGGACGCAGCAACAGAAAATAAACTACACACAATAAAGCCAAGGATAGGCAGGTACACCACAGAAAAACAAGACAGATTTAAAGAAGTAGCCCTGTGCAGGCTGAGAATTGGTCACACATACACAACACATACATATCTTTTAACCAACTCTCCTGCACCACACTGCTCGAGATGTGGTGATCGGCTTACTGTCATTCATGTTTTAATCATATGTGCACAACTGGAACAAGAAAGGAGACGCCATTTTCCCTCCTTGTTCACTCATCAAATACCTGCACACCCATCCATTTTTATTGGCGACAACCCAATGTTTCCTTTAAAACAGGTGCTTAAATTTTTATCACAAGTAGGCTTTTTACATGAAATTTCTTATCGACATGGGTCTGAGCCCGCTCCTCCTTAAGAGGACGGATGAGATCTTTTAAAGCATCTACATATACATCGCACATCCATTATATATCGCAAATGAATTTTAGGCCCTATACACCATTGTTTTTAGCGATGTTACAGAGCGAATACATTTTTAGGCCCTATGCACCACTGTTTTTTATCCCTTCATGAAATATCACAACTATCCCATCACATAAACTTGAGTACACCGTTACCCTTGAGTTTGGCGCTCTTTGGCCTGAGTCGCCCTTGCGCCATTAAAATCCATCATCATCATCGAGTAACCCACAAATATTCTTTTCCTAGGGTGCCAGTGGCACCACTTGACAGTTCATTCACAGCACCACCCTCATGTCTTATCTGTGGATGTGGCTGTGGTCCGGGTGCCTTGCCCATGAGCTCACCACTCGCTCTCTGCCCCTATGCGCGACAGATGGTGTGGCTGCGCATACGCAACCTGCTGCTGCGCCTGCTGGCTGCCTGCCACCAGCTGTCCCAGCTGCACCAGTCTGGGCAGCCATCGCCTTGTGCAGCAGCAGGAGACTATGAGCGCCCCCTGGCCAATGGGGAGCGGGCACCGCCTAGTGGTGGCGCTGGCACGGGGGGCCTTCTGGCTGTGGCCACCTCCCTCCTGGAGAGCTTGCGTGAGGCTGCACAGGAAGCAGACGCCATGCCGCCACACCCCCAGGCAAGTTGCTTGCAGCATTGGCTCCCCATTTTTTTTAGCCCTGGAGAATCCGGTAGAGTGTGCTGAGCAACCCTGCATGTCTCGGAGTTGGGTAGGCTTGGGCAATTTTGCAAAAGTTTTTAATGTTTGATCGTGTAGTACAGTGTTAATGTGACAGGAATAGAGGTCCCATTCACCAGTGAACGTAGCGTCATTGTAGCCAGAGAGCGAAAAATCTCACGCATACCTCTTCTGGCTGGTAGGGGCACTGATTGGTTGGCAGGTTGTGTGACGTTGAGAAACCGCATGACACCACCTGCCAACTCGGCCTGTTCGTATGATATGGGGGGGTGAGATGGAAATTGAACATTCCGGTACCCTTGGATCCCAAGTCAGACAGGCTGCCCCTGAGCCACGGCTCCTGTGGCTTGGTTAATAGAATCTCAGCTTACCACTGTATGCTGTATGAGATAATAGAGCCATCAATTGAAGCAGAGTGCCTGCGCATGAACGAGGGTCCGCAAGTCCGCAAGCAGAGCTGGAGATGAGAGCCATCAATGCTGTCTTATGCCCAGAAAGGTGGAGCTTAAGTGTCCTTACCACCCCAGTGTGATGTACAACTCATTCCAAATATTCAGCATTTGAAATTACATACAGTAGAACCTCGGTGATACGAATCTCATGGGGTTGCGAAAAAAATTTGTATTATAAAAACAAAAGAAAGTAAGTGCAGAAGCATGGGAAAGGCAGTCACGCAGATCTGTTTACAGCTGAGAAGTTTTGTTATGGCCACAGATCGTTACTCACGGCACACACAGCGCGATAGGCGATCGCGATGTTGGCTACGTGCCTCCTCAGGCTTCTCACGGCGCGTGCAGCACGACAAGAGATGGCGACATGTCGGCTGCGCGGCGCTAAAGTCTGCTCACGAGCTTATGCAAGGACAACATGGTGCAACCTACAAGGGCATTTTTTTTTCTGAGAACTGTCGAAAAGGGGAATTCTGTCCTTACTAACACTGTTGACTTCAGTAATTTTGCATACGACCTGAAGCATGTTTTCTTAACTTCATTGCATTTGCTAGGTACTATTTGTTGTTCCTGCTGCTGTGTTCTATGATTTATTTCCTGTACACTGTCTGTTACTCACTTTTTTTTGTGAAAGGGATCATGGAAAGCTAATTACTAAAAGAAAAGCCATACATAAGAAACAGGAGAAACAGGTACTCCATCGGTCCTCTCTACAGCACAAGAATTTCTTAGCTAACCTCACTAACACTGAACATATCGGCAATCAAAAATGACGCCCCTCCTCACCCCTCCCAACTCGGTCCCATGTCCGACGAATGACGGGTACACTCCCATGAAGCCCAGTTGACATCAACGGGAAGGGAGCGCGTGGAGAGGTCTCGCCCTGGTCGGTCGCAAGTGGTCGCCAGAAGCAGTTTTTAAAATTTATTTGTAAATTAATAGGCTCTTCGCAGGACTTTTACATTTCACTCAAATACTACTCGAAAAGACCAACTGTGTAGAATTCTTGTGTTAATTAGAGTATTAATGCAATTACTGTTTCAGGGTTCCTTTAAAGCTCCTCATGCTTGTGCCAAAATTTTGGATGTAACAGTAGAATTTCGGTGATGTGAATCTTAGTGGGCTGCGAAAAAATGTTGCCATTTGAAATTTTTTATTTTGGTAATGAGACATTATTCATGTGAAGACGTGTGGGAAATGCATTCATGCTGACCTATCTGTGGCCGAGGGCACTTGCTTATTGCCACGAAAGTACAGCTCATTGCTCAGAGTGCATACAGCATGGCTGACAACCACGACTTCAGTGGTGTGGGGACCGTGTGCTGCCAGTTGCTTCTCATAGTGTTTACTTCAGGACTGGCAAACATGGCACTGGTAATGTATAGGCAGCACTTAACTTTTATAATGAGAGTCTGGTCATGACTGGTGCATTTTTATATGTATGTGTAGAGACATGGGAGAGTGTTTTGAGAATGGCCATGTTTGCGAAATGTTGACTTAGCAGCTTTAAAGAGCTCAGCAATTGTTGTCATAAAACTCCATCTGTAAAATTGCGTCGCATGCAGAAAGTACTTGAAATATTAACTTCGATGTTATTAGAAGAAAATTGCCAGTTCTTTGAACTAAAAGGTACTTCAAGAAATCCAATTTGGGAGCCCCCGACTTATGCCGATAACATGGTAGGGAACCGTCTTATTGCAGGCTCAGTACGTTGTAAGCGTAAATGCCACTGTTTGCATCACCACTGGGGCTCATTGATTAGGGCACTTAACTGCTAAACCCAAGGACGGAGGGTCCAATCCTGGGCACAGCAGCCGCTTTTCGATGGAGGTGAAAAGCAAGGCACCTCATGTACTGTGCAATGATCAATGCATGTTAAAGAACCCAAGATGGTCGAAATTATATTTTAAAAATTATAAAATAATTAAGAATTTTTTTTTTATTAAACCCTACAAATTAAACCAACCTAAACGCCAATGTTTACGTGACGAGACCAGTTTGAATGCCATTTGGGCAGATGTCATTATGCTGTCACAAAGTGACTACAGCTGCCGGGTGGGGACACGCAAAGATGCCATTGCACTAAAAAGAAATCTGGTGTGTTTCTGTGCAAGCTTTGGGGATCGGAGTGACCGCTACTACCAGCCATTCAGTGTTTAAAGATGGCAGTGAACTTTTTGAGCAAGGGTCCTATACAACCAAAAACAATCCTGGGCATTGAAGCAGCTTTCATACATGACCATTGCATAGAAGAAAAAAGAAAATAAAGAGACACGAGCTAGTAGGGATATGGAGAAAAATAAATTCAGCGAAACAAATGTAGCAAAGCTTTATGATATTTGGGAGCTTTCTTTCGACCTCTGTGTGTGCAGCCCTACCCAGTGCTGTGCCCCCAGCCTGGCCGCTTGGGGTCATTTGCCTCTGGTGGCTGCCTTAGAGCCCTGCTGGCCTCCTTCCAGTGGTTCCTGGACCTCTGCAAGCTCAGCGAAGGTAAAGGCTGCCACTGACCATTATGAATGCTAAAAGATGGGTCAGTCGTCTTTCCTTGCTTCGACTTTAGGCATGCTCTGAGTTCATTGCAAACTGCAAAGCACTTCATCGTTGAAATGGTACCTAGTTTTTACCAATTTTATTTCAGTAGTCTGCTTGGGAGCACTCTGGAAAGCTGAAGCTAGTCCAGCCTGTCGATGACCTTAGCTTAGGCAGAGAATGCCTTGTATAGACCAACACCGTGTTTACAAACAAAGGAGATGCTCACGGCACCGCAGCCGACTGGGTGTGAAAACTAGGATTAGCACCCACAGGAATACATGGAACCGAAAGATTTCTATGCAGTTTTCTCATTTCACAGGGCACATATGATGTCGTTATTTAGCATAGAGCAGCCATGAACATCCTAGAATAGATCGTGAAAGTAAGCAATCTCATTACCGAGGCGAAGTACAGTCAAACCTCGTTATAACAAAGTCTCATTTTGCGCGGAAATTCGTTCGTTGTATCCGATATTCGTTGTAAATGTACACACAAATTCCTACAAAATAAATTCTGTTCATAAACCCAAGTAAAGGCTACCCTAAAATGGAAAGCACTGAGGTGAAAAAAAAAAGCTTGTTTTTTTTTCTTTAAAGCGTGGTATAAGCACGCGAGACCTTACCTTTCATTTTGCACTGCCAAGCAAAAATGAGCACACAAATCGGGATTTAGGCCACGCAGAACTGATTTGTTTAAAAAACGACGTAATCTTCATTTGGCGGCACTTCACACTATTCGATAGAATAAATTTCTCAACGAAATCGACACTGTGGAGCGCTTTCCCAATGTCAGCTGATTTGGCCACAGGTAGGTTCTCAAGGTACCTTCTCAATTTCCTCGCCATATCGGCGGCCTCAGTGCTGCTGAGAGCTCGCTCTTTGCCTTCTTCTTCACTCTCATCGCTGCTCGTAGCATCATCTGTAGGAAGCAGCTGATCGACAATTTCTTGGTCGGTCAATTCGGGCGCCACAGCCAAGTTGTCATCGGCAGCAATAAAGTCCTCGAACGTAACATTCGGAACCGCCAGTTGACGCCATGTCGTCTCGTCGAAATTGTCCGCTTCACCTTCAGAATCGTGGGCGTCGATGGGCTCAGTCTCGCTGGTGGATGGGGCTAGGCCAGCATCAACAAAGCAATTTCTTATTGTCGACTGTGCCACTTCGTTCCATGCACCGTACAGCATGTCCAGCGTAGTTTTGAGGTTTATGGCCGTTGATATGCCCCTGTTTATGTCAGATACGAGCTGCGTAACCAATCGCTTTCGGTAGCAGCATTTTAGTGAGCGAATGATGCCCCT
This sequence comes from Amblyomma maculatum, assembly GCF_055883805.1. Lineage (NCBI taxonomy): Eukaryota > Metazoa > Arthropoda > Arachnida > Ixodida > Ixodidae > Amblyomma > Amblyomma maculatum. Next base: position 33,667,279 of record NC_139346.1, on the reverse strand, counting down.
GTCTAACGGCTGCAGCACTGAGGTCGAGTTTGGTGGCAAAAAACTAGGCGGACCGCTTCAAGTGGTACAGACACCTTATGGGCAGAGCAGTTGTCCAATATAAGGAGCACTTTCCTGCGCTGCTCTGCCATGTCTTTGTCAAAGGCCTTCAGCCATGCTTCAAAGAGTGACGACGTCATCCACGCCTTTTTGTTCGAGCGATAGTCCGCTTGGACATTCCGGGCGTTGCGCAGGCATCTGGGGCGAGCAGATTTACCAATAACAGTTAGCCGCCTTTTATCTGACCCATCCATGTTGACACAAACAACAACGGTGATGCGGTCTTTGCTTTCCTTGCCTCCTCGGCACAGTTCGTTCTTCGCAACGAGTGACCTTTCCGGGATCAGCTTAAAAAAAAGCGCAGTCTCGTCTACGTTGTAGACATTGCGCATCTCGTAGCCATCCAGTTGCATGCGGAAGCTTTCTGCCCACTTCTCGCAGTTCTCTACATCGACGGCTGCTACTTCGCCCGGCAAGGTGTGGCAAACAATCTGGTGGCGGTCTTTAAATCGCTGCAGCCAGCCACTGCTTCATCGTGGCCTAAGACGCAAGCGAGACTTCTTGCCTTCATTTGAAGCACGGCACCAGACACAGGCAGGTTGCGCGCTCTAACGTCCTTGAACCATGCGAACAAGGCATCTTCAACATCCTGGTGGTGACAATACCTGACGCGCTTCCTGTCGTTCTTCACGGCGCCTGCAGAGTGCACGTTTTCTATCTTCTGCCTTGCGCTCAGTACGGTTGACAGAGTGCTAGGCGCAATGCCGAAGTCTGCGGCAATCTCTTTCTTCTTGCACCCGCTGTCGACTGCCCTGAATATTTTTATCTTTGTTTCAAGAGAAACTGCTTTGCGTTTCGGCGCCGCCATGCTGCAAGACGACGGCACGACCTCGAGGAAAGTGAGCACACGCGCGGGTCAGCAAAAAGTAGGGGCAGGGGCACACGGGCGGTGGTTCGATCACGTGCAGGTTACATGCCAGGCAGCCGTTGATACTAGATTCACTCGCGGTCTCTAGATGGCGGGGCGTGCGAAAGCGCGGGTGATTCAAACACATTTTAGATGGAGGCGACGCGGGCGGTGGTTCGATCACGTGCCGGTCACATGCCAGGCAGCCGTTGATGCTAGATTCATTCGCGGTCCCTAGATGGCGTGGCATGCGAAAGCGCGGGTGATTCAAACACATTTTAGGTGGAGGCGAATGATAAAACCGAAATTTAGCGTTTTGAAAAAAAAATTTTTTTTGCTTCTTTGCGGATTTTGAGGCGTGTGAATACGAAATATGCTTCGTTATAACCGATTCAGTGTCAAATTTTCAGTTTTTTATTTTGTTATACGGATAGAACTCTCATAGAAATAAAGCACAGCCAACCAAACTTTGCATTTACTTCGTTATATCCGATAATTCGCTGTATCCATGTTCGTTATAACGAGGTTCGACTGTATCTGTAAAACACCGCGAAACGTATGGACAACCTCAATAAAACAAACTTTAGAAGTGAAGATTTTGGTTTGCTGTAAAAGAAGTATGTAGTTAGAGTTACTGTTACAACCAACATTTATGTGAGCACTAAATGGGTCTGTAATAACCAGAGTGAACTACAAGTCACAAACATTGACAAAGAATGGATTTATTTCCTCTGTAAGTCTTCTGAAAGGAGCTTTTCAGCTTTGACTGCTGTGTACGATGGACAGCTTTGGACACTATGTGCGGCTACATCGTTACAAAGCTGTTCACTTCATCTGCCGCCATATTATTTTGCTCAAAATAATTCTTTAGGCCTTGGATGTATTCCAAGGCTTGAGAAGTCAGCTACAACCCCTCTGCTACATTCCTCCCCTTCCTCTTCTACGTCTTGATCTGCAGTAGGCACTCTGTGGACTTGAGCTACAATTTCCTGACCTGTCAACTGTTCCGTGTTGACCATGTCATCATCCGCGATTACGTACTTTGAGAATTCCTGTCTCCCGAATGCCTCTTCAACAGGATCTGCTTAATCTTCCTGTGGCAATATGGCGGCTGAGCAGTCGCTGTCACCGGCTGGAAAACCAGCTTTTCTGAAGCAGTTTTTTATGATAGTTGGCTGAATCTGCGCCCACACAAAAGAATCTGCACTGCAAATCTCAGGCCGATTACAGAATTTAGTTTCGCTTGCATGTCAAAAAACAAACGCTCAACAAGACGTACAGTACCTAGACTTCACTGAAGCCATGAGGCCCTGGTCAATAGGCTGTGCTTTTCACGTTGTGCAGGGTGGAAAATGCACCGCCTTTGTGGCCTGAAGCTGTGCAAGCTGCATATGGCTAAAGCAGTTGTTAAGGAAGAGGCAGCACGTCTCTTCTGCATGTTAAAGAACCCCAGGTGGTCGATATTTCCGGAGTCCTCCACTACAGTGTCTCTCTTAGCCTGAGTTAGTTCGGGATGTTCAACCCTACAAACGAAAGGAAAAGCATTCAAATTTGACTCAGATACTCATAAAAGCCGCTTCTACGCATCTGCTGCATTAAAATGGGATTACAAACATCTTTCCACAGTCTCACTAAGGTTGCTGTTCAGTGGAGAGCCCAGCACTGGCATGTTGAGAAAATCACGATTGATTGAAAAGGTTCTACGCCGCGCATGAAGAAGTGGAATCAAAAATATAATGAATTGTGCTGAAAAGGAAAGTAAGGGAGCCTAAGATGGGAACTGAGCCTTCCAGTACCTTCGGATACCAAGTCAGACATGCTTCCCCTTCGCCATGCAAGCACATTCATTACAACCTGGTGAAAACGGGGCTTCGTACCTGTCTGGTGGTCTTTCAGATAATATAGTAGCTTTTTACTATATTAAGGAGAGTATGTGTGATGTTAGAAAGGCGATAATAAGGGAATAAGTGCCATTTACACTGTTAAAGAAGTACCATTTTCAGCCTTATATCAAATCACTAAGTCGAGCCCACTTATGATGAACAGTGTGATTTAATGCGATTCGTTCGATATGCGAAGTAGTTGTTTTAACTGAGCCTGTTTATAGCCAACTTCAACATCAAATTCATTATAAAAAATGTGAGCAGCTGATCGAAACTGCACTAATGAATGAAAAATTGTGGCACTCACCATGAATATACTGCAGCAAAATAAATTTATTGCAGAAAATTGTACATCTATTTGCAGTAGGCAGTGATTTCCACCTCAACACAGCATTTGGCATCATCAGTGAGAACCGCGTCCTCAACGGCGAAATCGCCTCAGTGAAGTCCAGCCCACTTCCCTCTATTTCGGCACAGTATTGCCGCAGCACATCAGTAGCAGAAAGGGCTTCTTGCCACGTCGGATGAGGGCAACCATCTTCTGGCAGCAGCTTGTCGGTGCCACTGACACCAGACGTCAACACATCGGCAGCAATTTCAGAGTCCAGCGGGCTCACTGCCACAGCAACGTCTTTGACTATCAAAACGTCTGCAAAGGCAACTTTATCTGGTAGAGTGTCCAGAATATCGGCGAGTTCTTCCCAAAGCGTGGCAATATCGCTGCCGCCTTGCACTGCACTTGCGATTTCCAAACAGTTGATGAATGTGTTTTCAATCATGTGTGCCTGGCACGGCTGATCATTTTGATTGCGCCTGGCGAATTTATTTTCAGCTGATCATTTACCCACAATTTCACCAACAGGAGCTCTACAATGCGCTACCAGTAGCCTATTTTGAATGCTCGTTTGATTCCTTGATCAAGGGGCAGTCAAACCGCTGTGGCATTCTGTGGCAAAAAGCAGAGCTCAATGTTTTTGAGCGAACCGCACCCTTGCAGGGAGATGAGCTTGCCACTGACAAGCAGTCGCAACTTTGCAGACCCATTCATGTTCATTGTGAGATGAACAGTAACTAGTGGCTTATTCATATTTCGGCCATGGCAGTTCCCATTTTTGAGCGCCAAAGCCCTACTTAGCAGTAGGCGCAAAACAAGGCAGTCTTGTGTGTGTTAAAAATGTTGCATGCCTTCGTAGCCCTCCACATCACGACGTACATCCTGCACCAACATCTTGGCGCCTTCTGCAGTCACTGTGTGGCTCTCACCTGCTACCCCCTTTCCGGTGATAGAGTAGTGGTCCTTAAATCTTTGGAGCCAACCACTAGTTGTCAAACCAAACAAATTTCTTTTAGAATAAGTGTCAAGCTGAGGCTTCAGCACAGAACCCGCAGAAAAGCATTATTAAATTATTGATAATTAATGTTTATCTTGCAGGAGGTCATTAATGAGCGTGAAAGATAGGTGATGTTTACGCAGCACTGTACTCTTTGCCTTATCAGGAGACCCTTGGACATCAGCTACGAAATTTCGCACTGAGTACGCAAGCCCTTGAATTTTCCTTTCCAGAGCTGAGCACGGAGGCCCCCACCACCAGTGCCGAAATCAAAGTCGGGGATGGCCTTGTTCCTCTAGTCACAAGTGAGTCTAGCCTTTGCATTGAGTGACTTTCCACTTCATGGGACATGCCAACAATGTGCATGGGCAAACGCTGCTCTGTGAACATAGCGACAACTTGAAAAGATTCACTTTTGCGCGCTCTTTTATGTACAGTCTTTGTCAAAAATATATGTCCCAAGGGGTTCGCGTCTCAGCCTTGTAATAGGGCTCCTGGAAGTAGTACTGGAATATACATGTAAGCTTAAGTTAAGTGAGGACAGGGTTTGTCATCTACAAGGTATTGAACTCTGTAGAAGTGCAACGAGCTTTGTTACGGGGCTTCCACTTCAAGAGTTCCAATTTTTGACAAAGGGTGTACGTTTTGTTAAACGCTCCATGTAAGAGCACCCTGCTAGGAAACAAATGGTTGTCACCAGTAAAGTACACCACGACCAAGCATCTCTTTGTACCTTTACACGTTTGCTCAATGATGCAGTCAGGCAAACTTGTAACAACATACTGGAGTGTTAAGGAAATAACATGGCTATAATTAAGTTATGCTGGAAAAAATTGCAAATTTCACAGCATTTAATGGCAAGAAAGTAGCCTAGACTGTTGATTTCTTTGCAATAAAAAATCCAGATCACTCAGCTTGGACTGGTCCACCCAAATTTTTTTCATATCTCTCTGCAAACTATCTAACTAACGGCCACGTCTACCCGAGTTGGGGACATTCCGAAGCAATTCTTGATGAGGAATCCGGTGAACTTGCACGAATGAAGGAACGATGATGGTAGACAAGGAAAATAAGGAATTCCCGCAAAGTGCGTGCTCTTCTCTGAGAGATGAGCAAAAAGGAAGTCATGAGTTGACTCTTGTTGTTAGTAAAGCCCTTCTAAGTGACTCAATAGGTTAATATTCATCATTATCATCCGTGCATTGACAACTGCAATGATCACCTCATCATCGACATACAAGCATTGTTCCAAGTCCCAGCACGCTACGGTCATCACAGGGTATCCATGACAAAAACTCTGCGGAGTTTTTGTCATGGATACCCTGAACAAAGCCCATTTTTCAGAAGCAGTTTTTGATGAGAAATCTGGTGAACTTGCACGAATGAACGAACGACGATGGTAGACAAGGAAAATAAGGAATTCCTGCAAAGTGCGTACTCCTCTCTGAGAGATGTACGGTGCACGGGCCTGCGCATCAGTGCACATGGCCACAGTTCACTAGTCGCCATGAGTACAGCGCGGCCAGTGATAGCAACATTGGCAATGTAGTGCTTGTGTCTCAGTGGTGTGTTTACAGTTGCGGCTTGTACGCTCACGTCATTGCTGCAGGAGACTGTTTGGAACGTCTGAAATTCTGCACATTCTGTACTAAATGCTCCGGTCTGGGAATTTATGAATTTGATTCTTGACTGGGAAATCGAAATGTCCTTATTGTTTCCGCCATTGTCATCACATTCCTGTGTGACGTAAGCAGCAGGGATGTTTTGACTTCCCAGTCAGGAGGAGGTACTGCTTCTTGGTTCTTGACATATTGCAACAAAAAAGGACACTGGTATGGAACAGAATTTGGATGTGGAAATCTGAATTGTCATACATACGAGTTAGTAAGAGTCAGCTGCATTGCATACTACCTGGGTTAATTATGTCCCTTATATATAGTGAAGAATTTACTTTAAGGACCTGCAAAGTTGACCTTAGTAACAGAGTGTCTCTTGCATGCAATGTTGTTACCACGGCAAACATATGAAAGCCAATCGAACCATTTTCAAGTGTCTCTTGTAACGATATTTTACTTCAAGAGTGGATCATGGAAAAAGCAAGAGTTCCAGAAACCCATCTACTTCTGCTTTATTGATTATGCGAAAGCGTTTGACTGAGTAGATCACAGCAGATTGTGGCAAGCTCTCCAAGAGATGGGAGTTCCAATTCACCTCATCTGTCTCCTCAGGAACCTGTATGAAGGGCAAGAGGCCACAGTCAAAACTGGGCATGGTCTTACTGATTGGTTTCCGATCGAGAAAGGAGTGAGGCAAGGCTGCATACTGCCGCCCTGCCTATTTAACCTATATGCAGAGTGCATCATGAGGAAGGCCGGTCTGGACGAGTCTTCAGCTGGAGTGAAGATTGCTGGAAAACGTATCAACAACCTTAGATATTCGGATGATACCACTTCAATGGCAGAAAGTGAAGTGGAACTCAAGAGACTTCTGATACGCGTACAAGAAGAGAGTGAGAAGTTCGGGCTTAAACTGAACATTAAAAAGACAAAGATCATGGCGTCTTGCCCTATCAAGTCCTGGAGCATCAATGGACAAGAAGTGGAAGCTGTGACAGATTTTCTGTCCTTGGGCTCCAAGATTACCTCGAAAGGAGACTGCAGCCATGAAATTAGGAGACGCCTCCTTCTGGGAGAGAGAGCAATGGTTAGCCTTGACTGCCTAGTAAAGAGCAGAGACATTAGTCTGCCAACCAAGATCCGTATAACTCGTGCTATGGTCTTTCCAGTTGTGATGTATGGATGCGAGAGTTGAACTGTGAAAAAGGCTGACCGCCGAAGAATTGACGCGTTTGAATTGTGGTGCTGGCGAAGACTCTTGAGAGTTCCTTGGACTGCCAGAAGTCCAAATATCAAATCAGTCGATATTGTCGACCATAAACCCTGACTGCTCATTGGAGGGTCAAATTCTAAAGTTAAAGCTCAGCTACTTTGGTCATCTGATGAGAAGAGAGGAGTCGCTGGAGAAAGATTTGATGTTGGGAAAGGTTGAGGGTCGCCGGAGAAGGGGTAGGCAGCGAACGCGATGGTTAGATGGCATCCTCGAGGCACTGCAGATGAAGTTACGTGATGCTAGGAAGATAGAGACCGGAAAGCGTGGCGTGACATGGTCCATAGAGTCACAAAGAGTCGGACACAACTGAACGACTGAACTGAACTGAAAGAGTGGAAAAAGGTGTTTGTAGTTTTCTCTTGCTGTTGGGGCATTAGTTTTTTTTGCACTGCTGAGGTGGTATATCACATTACAGGGCAGAGGGTGCTCACTGAAATTCGCACGAAACTGATTTGAGGGAAGATAGTATAATTCTGGCTCTAAAATGGCCACTTTATTAAATCATTAGCTCATGCAATCACTACCAGTCGATGCTGTTATGTTGAAAGCGTACTTCCTTTTTTTTTTTCTCAACAGTAATCACACATGGTGTCTAGTGACTGCCTGTGCATTCTATTGCTAGTGTCTGTGTGCTTGGAAGTGTTTTACTTCGCTTCTCTTGATTCTGCAGACAGTACTGGCATCTGTCCTTTAAGTTTGGAGCAGCAGATATTCTGTCAGTTTCTGCATCTCATACAGAGCCGTGGCTTCTCTGGGAGGAGCCAGAAGGTGATGGAAACCACTTCTGAGGATAAGAAAAGCGACTGTAACTGTTGCACTATGCCATCAGAGAACAGATGAAGCATGGATTGAAAGAACCATGAGAGCCACGGTAGAGAAGGGCTCTAGATAACTTTTGGCCACCTGGAACTTTTTTATCATGCACTGGCTGAGAACAGCTGAGCCCACAACCTCCTATGGACGTACGGTCGTGATGAACAGCACTCAGCTCATGAAGTGCTTCGGAACATGATGGCGGATCGGAACTCGTTGGGTCCTTGCAGTTACTGTCGCCGGCGAGATCCCTAACCAGATCGGCAACGATGTCTTCATCAGCAAGCTCTCCAGTAGTCGCAACATGGTTGTTGACGAAGACAAAGTCTGTTGCTGCAGTCCCACCACAAACTGCACCTGGAAACTCGGACAACTGGCTAAACAAATTGGTGGTTCACTGCTGTTGAGGAGTTCATTGCAATTTTCAGATGAACTCACACCAGCCTCGCCGGAAACGCTGAGTCCACAGTGACAGAAGCAGTTCTGAATTGTTTTTTGCACATCGTTCCATGATGCATTCAACATCGTTATTGTGCCCAGGAGGTCAGTTTTCAACTTCCTGCCAGTGCGAAGGTTTAGCAATAGCTGTTTCACAAGGCGCTTTCTGTAGCCTGCCTTCAGTGCACGAATGACACCTTTATCTAAAGGCTGTAGCACCGGCGTTGTGTTCAGCGGAAGGAAACGAAGCTCGATGCTGCTGATGTTGCAATGATGAGCAGAGCAGTTAACAATTAAGCAGACCTTCCTGCCTTGGCTTACCAGGTCGTCGTCCCAGGACTTGAGCAACTTGCCAAAAAGTTTGCTTGTCATCCAAGCTTTTTCATTGTATCTGTAGGTCACTGGAATAGAAAGTGCATTCTTCAGGCATTGTGGCGATTTGCTTTCCGATCACAAGCGGTCGAAGCTTGGCTGATCTGTTGATGTTGATGGCGAGTAACACTGATATTTAGGCTTTATTGACTTTCCCACCGTGAGCCCTGTCATCACGACAGGCCAGCGTTTTGTCTGAAAACATTTGCCAGAACAAAACAGTCTCATCGGCATTGAAAATATCACGGGGATGGTATCTTGTCGTAATGTCGCTCCAGTTTTCTTCAATCCACTTGTGCACGCTGCCAACGTCTACCGTGCAGCTTTCACTAGTAACAGCACCGCCGATAATACTGCGACACTTTTTGATATGCTGCAGCCAACCAGAGCTGCCTTTAAAGTTGGGTCTGTTGAGCATGAAAGCGAAATCCTCCGCTTTCTGTTCAATCATTGAGCCAAAAATGGATGTTTTGTGACCTAACATTCATGAACCACTTATACACTGCTGCCTCCACGTATTCATATGCAGCCGTTCATACTCATCGGGCGCTGGTAACAGCAGGCCTCTTGTCCGCCTTAGCCCTAATGCCCGCCTTATTTTTCAGTATCATTCTCGGCTTGCTTCTAGGGATGCTGTATGCTGCGACAACAACCGACTTCTGTTCTCCGCGTTCAACTCTACTGGTAATCTCTAGCTTTGAGGATATTGGCAGGTTCTGCCATTTGACGGCTAATTGGCGCATTCCTGCAGGAGTTCAGGGCTCAGCACTAAACATTAAACACTAAATGGTGTATACTTATTTTGGAGTTCTCACGAGTCATTTGCTGGGCATGTAGCACCAGAAAAAATGCAAGGTTAGGCTCGGGAGTTGGTCACAGTCGTAAGCGTACGGTTGCAGGGGAGGCGAAACAGACTTTGGCGGCTGGGAGGCTCTTGTTCAAAGCAGGCAGAGAAGCGCATTCGAACTGTATTGGGTATTACTATAATGGGACTCAAGCAGCAGCTGGGCTACATGCTTTCGTGCGCTTGTCGTGGCCAGATTGAAGATAGTTTTGTAAAAAGGCTTTACCAGCGAAAATAATTGTTTGGCTAACACGTGCATGCAACAGCATCTCAAGAGGTACCACCACTTCATTCAAATGTTTCGTCTGCTCCTCTAATGTCGCAAGGCGTGCTCTCGCGTCATCATACGCTTGTTGGGTTTTCTTCTTAGTTTTTAGACCGAAACAATGGGCGATAGCTCGTCAATCATCAGCAACACCACACTAACCCCCTCCCGCCTTTCGTGGCACACATGGCAGAAGGAAACGGATGTGTACCTTTTTAAATGAGGGAGTGCTTGTTGCTAAAACAAGGCCTCATAACACACGAATAATATACTCCTGATTGTATGCTTAAATAATACAGCATGAGCCCATCGATTTCGGCCTCCTCATTAGTCTCTAAATGGAAACGTAAAACAAGTCCAGTTCTCCAAGAATCACTAAAGTCGCATAATATAGTGAAGGCTTCTCAAATAAAAAGAACGTGAAAGTAAAATCTCTTTGCTGAAGGAAAAACTCCGCGACCACCGTCCACGGTGTGCATGCAAGAGTGCAGCCGTTGCCACGAATAGCAGACGACATGGGAATGAGATGCTGTTGTGACATCAGCGGCCAGTAGTTGCCAGACCAGGAAGTTGCTTTCGAAATGATAAAACGAAAATTATTTTAAAAATATCTGCTGCATGGAATGAGTTCAAATTTTGAGGAATTATAATTTCACATCTGTGAAGTGAAACACAATACAGTCGAACCCGGATACATATATCGAATTTTGGTTATATCAAACTCGCGGAATATCCCCTTGAAAATCCCATGTAAAAGAATAGGAAAGTCGCGTCATATATCGAACTCAATTTCACCCGTCGTTCGACATATTGAACTCCGCACCATGCACTGGAAAGCGTGCTTTCCCCAAAGACGATCGCATCACCCTCGGTCGTTTGCCGCGTGACGTTTTCAAGCCACGCGTGAAAGGAATGAGAGGGGACAGTTCGGCGACGGCTGGTGTAGGGCAGTGTTGCACCCATTCCTCAAAGGCACGCGCATCTGCGGTTATCATTTCCTGCGTACCAGGACGTGACGTTTGCAAACCATGTGCGTGAATGAACCAGAGAGAACCAGTGGGAACGAGAGGGGAAAAACACTATAGAGCGAAGCACAAGGGTGTGCCCATTTTTTTGCCGAGCTATCGGTCTCCTTCCTCACTCACGGCCTTCTTTCGCAGTAGCACGCGCTACGCATGCGCCGAGCCAGCTCAGCCTGTTTTCAAACAGAACGTCGGACGCTTTCTCCAGCGTGTGTTGTGAACTCTCTGCATGCGGCAACTGACGTGGCTATGGCACCTGCGGAAGCAGCAGATATTTTTTTTTTTTTGAGAGTCGTTCATTCTTGTTTAAAATGTCATTAAAACGTCATTCATCATTCTTATCATTGTGCAGTATGCGCGGCATAGCGTAAGATATGGCGGCTGCGGATTTTTTTTTTTTATTTTTCTTGCGGGAGTCGTTTATCTTTGTATCAATGAAAGCACGGGGTCAGCTGTGATCATGACACCGGCTTTTAGCATTTTTCGCTCCAAACAGCATTTGCAGCTATCACGTTTTCCAATGATTTTATGGCAGTGGACCATGCCCGCCCTAAGCGCAGCGTGATAAATCGAACCAGGCTTGTGCAATCAAGCCATCACGGGCACTCTCGCTCCCCGCCACCGCAGGAGCTATCAAAAGATAAGCACACCATGACGTTATCACTGCGCAGCATCTTAGCACGCTGCCAAGAAATGAGCTGTGGATGAGACGTCGAAACGGAGTGACGCACGCCATCGACATGCAAGCGAAAACGCTCGCGATTTCTGCCGCGGCAACACAGAAACCTTGTTTTGAGCTGCCGTGGTGGCTCGAGCGGCGAGAGGGACGCAGTTCCAACAAGTTGGAAATTTTTAGCTCTGTCGCTGCCGCTCGTCACTGAGATCGCTCAATCGCTTGCATGTGAGCAAGCTGGCCTTAACGCTTTTTTTTTTTTGTTTGTTTTCCGAATTCTCGGGTGCAAAAGTGGAGGGTGGGTTCATTACGGGAGTGGGTTGACAGATACGGTATTGTTTTTTTCGCATCGTAAGTGCCGTCACAAGCCGATTTCTGTATATTGAATTATCGATTATCAAACTATTTCGCGATCCCCTTCGAGTTCGATATATCTAGGTTCAACTGTAATCAGTTTATGCTTGAATTTTAGCTGTCATGACCCCTTGAAGCAAAGCGATACTACAAAAGAGCGACCTGGAGGTGGCGCTTCGGACTGCTGGCCACCTAGCTTCATTGTGTGGCCGGGTCAGACACAGTGGCACTTTGAAAGCAGTGACCGTGTTATAAGTGTACAACCCTGTACATAGTTGAAATTAAGGAGTGGCCAGCTTGAGTTCAGCATATCTCAGCCTCCTGAGCCATGGCATAGGAGTTGAATCTCTTACCTGTGGACGGGGGAACATAGCCTGTGAAGGCAGTGCTTTCTGATTAGAATTTTCTTTTGCCATCGGGTCCCTTGAAGCTGAGCCCGACATTTTTTTTTTCCCACGTGTACTATTTTCTTTTTTTTGTGCCCAGGTATGGTGTCCAAGGTAAAGGATCTCAAGGTGGACAGCTTACACTCAACGCATGTCTTTCTAGAAGCGCTTGCCAATGCCACAGAGGTAAGTAGGCCCTCCCTGCCTGCCCCAAAGTTGTTTCTGAACCATTGTCATAGGTAACGCTTATGCTTGTGTTAGTTATCCAGCACAGTTGGGAGACTTCACATACTAGACAGCCAGAATACGATGGAAGTAGCCGGTGCAGAAAAGGGTCGTATAGTTCAGCATTCATCGACCAATAAGAAGTGCACTGGGCTCCCTACAGGGCTCTCTGGGGGCATAAGCTTCCTTGAGTTGGTAGAGTGCAGTTGGCATCTGTGCTGTCGCATTAGGCTGGCACGAGCAACACACCTCAGTGGTTGTTCTCTCTCCTACTGCCCAGGTGATCGGGTGGTGCAGCTTGGTGGCAGCCATGGGCAGCTCACTGGCACGGCCCGCTCGCCACGCGATGCCCAAGAAGGGCAAGAAAAAGACGAAAGAAGCCAGCTCTACAGATGAAGTAAGTGGTTGCGCTGCATCTGTCCTAGCTGTTCGTGCCAGTCGAATAAGCTCTCGTGACATGCCAGTGGTCTGGTCCCTGTGTTTTCTGTTTAATACATAGAATTCGAGTCCATATTATGAGAAACTGTTGACAGCGCCCTACGTCTGTCACGAAGATCCTTGACTGGCTGGTAGCATCCTGCACCCATCAAAGACGTCGCTCTTTGGTCAAGAGAGAATGCTTGATGTCGCATAACATGCTGACTAGTCAGCACTTGGCTGGCCGGTCACCTGACGTCGTGGGGTCATCAACTGCTCAACCAATCAAGAAATTTCATCTCGGAGTTGGAAGGTGCTGTGACAGGTGGCTATTTGCAGGCGACATGTCTGTATGAAGCCCCTGTCAAGATCGTGGCAGGCACTGACAACTCAAGCTTCACCACTGAAATGAGAAAATGCGATCAGAATGCAGCCCTCCAGGACCCCTTGATCTCAAGTTAGGCTTGCTAGAGGTGTGCACAGGCTTGGGCCTCTCGGAACTCCTCCACCCTGGGCCCAGTTTGGGCCCGGGCTGGGGAATTATTTCTCTCGGGTGGGCCGGGCACACCGATTCCGAGTACACGCAACTTTGGCCAAAGCCATATTCAGGCTTTCATAGTGTGCTAGGCGTCTCAAATGCAGAGCATTAAGCTTTTTCATACGTCCTACCCACGTGACAGTGGCCAAGTTTTCTTCAGATGTCGACCCACCTTTCCATCACGCATCTCAGCTGTGAACAAACATTTGCAAACCGTCAACGACTGGGCGAGAAGGGCAACCTGTGGGCTATCGAATTTTCACTTTCACGTCTCCCAGCTCGGTCACACTGGTGCAGATGTTTAGGTACCCATTTCGAGATTCGTGCCCTGCTTTCACCTCTCGCGCTTCTCTGTAGTGGCTTGCTCCTGGACTCAACCTCGGTGGAAACAAAAAATAACATGTAGTCAAAGCATCCGTGGGCTGGGAGTTTCCTCATTTCTCGGCACAGGCAATGCAGCGGCAACGTTTTGCCAATGCCATGAACGGCACACGGGGAGCGAGACGAGCTCATCGTGTACTTGGCCACAGATTCAACTTTTATTCAGAGCTTGAGCCAGCTCTCTTTTGCAGCAGCAAAGAAGCCGCCTATTTAAAACTTGCTCTTGTGCTTTTCTTGCTAAGAAAGTATTAGTCACTCCAGCCGCAAGTTAGAACAGCGAAAGAAATTTCAGCGTTGCCAGGTTCACGATTCAGGAACGCCGCAAATGCCTCATCGAAGTCTTTTAAAAATAGTCTAATTTTCAAATATTTATATTCACTATAAATTCTGAATCAGATATTACATAATTCGCTTCAATATATATGAAATGTTCAAATGTTCTTACAATCCTAAAAAAACTACCTCGAAAGGATCAGACTCGGTGGCCATTTGAGCTACACACACTCGTACCTGCCCAATGGTAGCATTTCTGGTGCTGTTAGTGCAGCATGGATATGGCGACTAGATTTCATGGTGCATAGATCATCTACCGCACATCATCTGTGGCTGATATAAAGGCACAATGTGCGTGCTCTTCAAGATCAGCATTCACAGACTTGGCAGTGGAAAGCATGTTTGAAAATTTTTGCGTGGTCTGTTTTGCTCGTCCTGTTGTCATCGACATCGGTTCCGAGTGGAACATTTTTCTAGGAAAAGCTAGAGCATGCTTACAGTAATCTGCTCTTAAATTTGCTCATCTCGCAGCGTGCGAACTGTCTGCGCTTATGATAGGGTGGCAGTAGAAAAACATGCATACCAGTTGGCTCTTTTCACCGGCTTGTCATGGGGAAACTGTAGGGCCTTCCTGGCCGGTAGTGGCTATCATTCACAACTAAACAGCTGGGCGCCTCCACCTGCGCTCCCTACCAGGGTGGCTCATTGGTTTGGGGCTTGACTGTCAATTTCAAGTTTGCTGTGTCTTTCTGCGGTCGCTTTTCATGTACTGTGTATTGGCAGTACATATTAAATAATCTGAATTGGCCATAACTTTTTGGAGCCCTTCATTATGGAGTCTCTTATTGCATAATTCACTTTGGGATGATAAACTCTCAAGTGTGGCCAACCACTACCTCCTGTGCTTCAGCTGGCCTTGTTTGCTAGACATTCTCTGGACATCTTACACAGCATGCCGTGCGGGATGCTGTCCAGGCGTCACAGAAGCAGTTCACCGCTCTGCTGGGAGAATTGGAAGCGGCGGCGACAGACCTCCAGGCCGTGGTGGGACGGGCACCGGTAGACCTGCTTGCAACACTGGTGGCATCCATCAGTCTTGACGAAGAGGACCCGTTCCTACCGGTCAGCCCTTTCTTATTTTTTGTTCCTTTTTGTTTTCTTGTGGCTCTTGCAGTTGTTTTACTGTGCGAGTTGTGGAGCTTGACTCTGAAATGTGCGGCCACGTGGCCATTTTCATGAGAAGTCGTGAAAAGGCACATCACAGCGGTGCATATGACGTCTGCTGCATCCTGCAACTTTTCAGCAGAGCTGAGTCATTCACCTATTTCGCTTTTGTAGTACAGTGCAGCCCACTTATAACGATACCAGATATAGTGATATATCGCTTATAGCGATTAAATTCTTGTGATTTATAATTTTTTCTATTGCGCCTATATAAAATTAAACCAGATATAACGATTGATTATCGGCGGTACATCAGATACAACGATAGATTTATCGCCGCCCGGTAGGTGTTTACCATGAAAATTTGACTGAATATTCAATAAAAGATAAGATATTTAGTAGACAGTGACATGAAAACTATAAATGCGGCGAAAACGGAATGAAATAAGCACTATCATCATTGCAATCGCAGCCACGTAAAGGGTGCTGCTGTGGTCGTATTGTCATTGCCATCACCAATTTCGCATCCGTGGAAGATGGCGACGATCACATTGACGGACGGCGTGATAGCTCACGAAATGAAACGTTATATTCATCGGGAATTTTGAAAGGGTTTCAAGGTTGGAAGCCACGTTAAAAAATACGGACATTCGCACTCTACGATTTTAACGATCGTCAAGGCTGGGGATGTTCTTCAGCTTATCCAGCCGCTAATCGGTTTCGTGCACGCAAAAAGGACTGCCACCAGCGTACACGCTACTGAAAGTGATGTTCACAGCGATTGTCAAGCTTCAGCTGCTGCTCTAGCGAGCGCGAATTTCCGACTTCTTTAAGTATGCTCAAGTTACTTTATGGCTACTTAGTATGCTATAAAAAAGATTTTAGTGCTCTTTACAATGATTAGCATTGTTCAACCCGATTTACTCATCGCTAGTAAGCAGGCAAGCCTACAGCATGGAAAATATGTGGGAGTGCTTTTTTTTTTTTTTTTTTTTTCCGGTCCAGATATAACGATATCAGTTATAACGATTGGATTTTCAGGTTTTCTCAATATTGTTATAAGTGGACTGCACTGTATCAGTAATGCAGACTTCCAGATGTTCGATAAATATGAGCGGCCGTTTCCGGACGATTGGGCATTCATGAAGTTTTGCAGTGACATAATAGGTTGAAGTAATTAGTTCTTAAATTATGGACATTTGATGCCACACCAAATTAATTTACTGAACAGGGTATGCCTTGGAGCTAGTGGTGGTGGTGAAAACTTGTATTGTTCGGAAGAGGTGACATCGGATTTCCGGTACCGCTCGTAGGTGTCCAGGGAGTCCGATGTCACCCTAAGGGGCAGGGGTTAATAGTCGAAGCGGTTTGCCAAGGACGCAGAAGCATGGGAGACTGCGCTTCATAGTGAAGATCCGGCGGGCGACACAGGCCAACATTGGAACTAGTAATCTGCCTTGATTTGAATTGCAGTAAAACAGTAATTTGAACAACTTCTGCTGTATCTGCTGCTGTATTTGTATCAAAATTCAAAGCAACGGCCTGCACCAGCCGAGTTAATCCAAGTTTGAGGAGAGGTGCTATGCAGGATTGCTCGATCCAAACTTTGCCGTCAACCTATGAAGCGACGGCCCACGAAGCAGGGCCACAAAGCAGTGCTGATGCTTGATAGGCTATAGTACAACTTCAAGCATGAAAAAGAAGATTCATTCTCCTGTTAGCCTTAATCTGGCAGCACCATTTTTTATGCTACACTTTTGCTATGTGGGGAAGCCAGGATTTGGTGCAACGCTGGCTGTGCTGTGAAGCTAACCTTATTAATGCTTCTTGCCAGGCTTGCTTTGCTACCTTTCTGTCCAAGGCGTCGCAAGAATCAGTTGTACCGTAATCTTAATACAAGATTATTAGGCTTCGAGTGTGCCAGTGGTATGATTCACTCTCTTATGCTTGACATTGGCCAGTTTCAAAGAAGCATCTTTGATGGCAGCAGCGCGAAGCAGTCTGAGCCTAGCAACACTCTGCAGATTATCAATAGTGTATCGAAATATTCACAATCTCATTCAGGTTTAATGTAAGTAATATCGCGTTAGTTTGGCCTTCGAAAGGCCCAGAAAAAATGTTCAAATTATCAGATATCTCTAAAAAGCTGTTGAAGACTGTTTCTGTCACAGCAGTTTTACTCTAATGAATGTTTGAAATATGGTTATTTGCCTATTTGATACAAAAACTGAGTGACAGCGACAGCTTTTTGTAGTTTTGCCAAGTGCTTTGTTTGCACTGTGCTCACTGTCGGCAATGAGGAAGAATTTCTCCAAAATTGTACATGCCCCCTCAACCCTTTGGGCAGTGTGAAGCCTTAGCAATGGTGCCTCATCACAAACGGCCCCCATTGTGTTTCATGCAACAACTTACGAGCTCTTTGTTGCAGAAAACTAGGTGGCATCAGTGTGGCCATAGATGCCATCATTTGTGACCAAGTAACCCAAACAACCCTACAAAAACAGAACTATGCAGGGAAAGATTGTAATGAAGCCAAACTTGATGAGGAGGTTCCTGTTACAATGTTAGACGAATGAAGTGTTTTCATTTCCATTGCCTGCTGCGCTGTTTTTATTCATCTGTCTAGACTTTTTGTTAGCTTCCAAGTTTTGCCACCGTGGTTGAGATTATATTGGCAAGATGCATTTCTTAATAGTTTCAGTTTCCGTAACTTGTTTAAACTGCTGTTTGTAGATTGGGAGCGACATTAAAGTTCTGTCTTCACAGTTCTTATTGAGGTGCAAGTTTTTATATTAATTCATAGTTATTATTCTTCATGATGATTTCTTTTCCATTTTCTTTAGCCTTGCTGCATTTGGCAATCTTTAAGAATTGCCTCGGGGCAAGTCTTAGATGTGTTAAGCTTTGTGTTTCACATCACTGCAGGGAACCAGTGAAGTCAACAAGCAGGTGCGGCAGAGGATTGAGCAGAGCTACGCCGAGTCCTTCAAGGAACTGGGAGCCATGCTCGATTCAAAGCTCAAGCTGCTGCAGTCGTTACGGGCCTGAGTGCAGCAAGTGATGCCATTATCGCTGACATTTTCCAGCGGCCACCATTTCAAAGCAGGCCACGGTTGCAAGCATCCAACAACTCGTCTGCCCTTGGCCTCGGCTCTCATTGTTTGTCCATGCTCCTGAACTGTCATAAGACTGCCAACACAGGTCCCCCTGACTGGACACCTGAATGCCCAAGTGTGAGTGATCAATTTCATCCTGAAAAAGAAAACAAAGCAGAGAAAGAGAACAGTGTGAAGGGAGGCTTTGAATGTGCCTAGCACAGGCATTGCTCTCTCACATTCCTCCATTGCTGACTAAAGGCTGCCTTTTGACGGCGTGAAGGCAATTTCGAGCAAGTCATCTAACCAAGCTTCAAAAAGAGCAATGAACAGCCTGTTCACCTCAAGGAGCGCCCCACTGCACACTAGTGACTGCTAACTATGCAGCTGAAGGGCACAGCACCACCACCTCATAAGCTCTAGAGCGCAGGTGGTGCTCAGTGGTGACGAGTGCCACAGCCGGCTTCAACCTTTGGATATGCTTTTTACTAACCGACAACAAGTTTGACAAGCTGAATTTGCTGATGCTTCTAAATTTAGCCTTCCATTGCTCTCCACCAGCAGAGTAAGCTATCAGAATATGTTTCTTGTGGGCTTGTACTCCACATTAGAGGCAACCCAGCACACATTTGAATGCAGCAGTGGAATGTAGTGCATAGCTGCAGCAAGCTAAACATTTCGACAGATTTGCCTGTCTGGTTGGGTTGATAATTAAATAAAACTTGAAATTTCTCCAACCAACACTTTTATTTTGTTGGTTGGTTGGTTGGAGAAAAGTGTTGGTTGGAGAAATTTCAAGTTTTATATAGCTGCAGCAACTGTTGTGGAAACCATGGTGTGCTAACTTCGTCACAAGCCATGCTTTTAGCAGAGGTTGAGAAGAGAACATGGAGACTGTCACTTGTCGTTGGCTTCAGCTGCTTGCACCTGGATTTCACCCAAATGGCGGCCACTATGCAAAGTGCCTGCTTTGTGCAATGTTCCTCTGCGCTTGCGCGCTCACCACCACATCTGTGCAGTGACCGTAATTGTGACACCAAACCAAGGTAATCGTGACAAAAGGAAGCAAGATGGCTGGCTTCGTGCGCTCTCTTTCTCTTGTTTTTTTTTCCCCCTCCCTTTTATAGAGAGAGTAGCATGCAAGCCTGTACAGCATTTTTGCTCCAGGAACTCTGTTTTCTGTTTTCTTTTTCTTTGCCTTGGAGAGTTGTGGACACCATCAGCTCTGTCAGTTCCCAGCCGTGATCGTGCTATGGCAAGCTTGGTGGGAGCTTGTGAACTGGCTGTGCAACTGTTGACTCTGTCCATGCGTGCCTTCTAGGATCGAGAATTGCGAGTAAAAATTTTATATTTTGATTCCGTAATCGTGTGTTTGTTGACAGGTACACTTCTGAGCAAATGTGGAGAGGTCGCGCGGACTGCTGTGACTGCTTTTGTTGCGTGAGCTACACTACGTGGGTTGGAAGGAAGCTGTGCATGCTCGAAAGACACGCTAAGTCACAAGACACAGCTGCTGCCGCCGCCATAACCCCAGCAGAGGAAAAGGAGAAAGGGTGTGTCGAGCGAGAGAGAGGAAAGGAAGAGCAACCATACCCATGACAATATAGTCAAGAAGAAGGGGGAGGAGGAATAGAAGAAAGGGGGTGTGTCGTGCGAGAGAAAGGGAAAGGGAGAGCAACTGTGCCCATGACAGTGTAGTTCAGTGTTCGTAGCTCGGCATTTGTAGACCAGCGTTTGTTAACCACCGGTGTTCGCAGACCGGCGCTCACACACCGGTGTTTGTAGCATGAATAAAAGAAGAGGAAGAATGCTATTGCATTCCACTCTTAAAGGCGTAGATAACTGTTCTAACAACAGCACCTGGAAGAAGAGGATGTTAGTTCTATTGGGGTGTGTCAAGCGAGAGAGAAAGAAACAGGGAGAGCAACCGTGCCCATGACAGAGTAGTCCGGCATTCCTAGCTTGTAGTTCATAGACCGGCGTTCGTAAACCACCGTTGTTCACTGACCGGTGCTCGCACACCACCGTTTGTCGCACAACTGGCACGCTGTGCGTTACTACACATGCATGAGGAGATTTCGCCATGTATATAAATGCAAAGCGACACACGGTCGATGCGCCAAGATAAATCAAGCTCACGCTACGTATATCCTGGCATAACAGAGCTAAGCCACTGTGATTTTTTTTTTTATGTATAAGAAGATGGTGCCAGACAAAATTGTTTGGGCAAGATGGCAAGTGTATTTGGGAGAGTACCTTATGCATGCTCAGAAATAACCGCTTCTCTGTCAGAAAAGCTGGCGGGAAGCTTTCCCATAGTCTCCTCTTTTGGTCGCGACAGTGCATCTGTTATTTTACTGGAGACACTGTGTATTAGTGTTCATCAGTAGCACAACACTTGCTCTGGACATGGGCAATGCTTCAGCTAGAATGGACTGGTTTTCATTAACTTGAACTGCTGCATATTAAAAGTGCGCCCACTTTGAGCTCTAACATTTAACAGTTGGCATTATGTGTAAAGGTGTCAAACCCACTTGTAATACTGCTTTAAACAATATATCGGGTATAACAATTAACAACTGCGGCATACCATGCATTATTTGGTACAATAAACCACCCATAGCAATGATCTCACGGTAGATTATCGATTCTAACAATTAAATCTGGTCACTGATCACCAGCCCTAACAGAAGAAAGAACTCGCATCTACAGCAAACACCTCGATATTTCAGACTCACTAAATTCGAAATCCTAGCCAGTGCCCTCAACAGGAGAGCCGGCAGCGCCTTGCTCTGCTCGTTCGGTTGCGCAAGCCTGTTGGTTTTCAGTATGTTCGCTTTATCTTGCCATGATCAGGGCGAGCACCGTCCACTGCCACAAAGTAATTAGAACACGTGAAAGCAGAAAACGCTTTCTTGGGCGAACAATTAAGAAGGCAAGAAGGCAGCGTCTTGGGCGAATAACTAAGAAGGCAGCATCATGAACACGGCTGACCATGTGCTTATGGGTGAAAAGATGTGTGTGTGTTCTCTTAGTGTTCTTCTTAGTGTGTTCTCGCAATTAAATTTTTTGCCTGGGCCAGATTTTTTGCATGTTTGGTTAATTTAAAGTCTGGTTAATTAAAACATTTTTATCAGTTCCAATGACCTCGAATTCAGTTCAGTTCAGTCGTGTCCGACTCTTCGTGACCCTATGGACCATGTCACGCCACGCTTTCCGGTCTCTCACTATCTTTCTAACATCACATAACTTCATGTGCAGTGCCTCGAGGATGCCATCTGACCATCGCGTTCGCTGCCTACCCCTTCTCCGGTGACCCTCAGCCTTTCCCAACATCAAATCTTTCTCCAGCGACTCCTCTCTTCTCATCAGATGACCAAAGTAGCTGAGCTTTAACTTTAGAATTTGACCCTCCAATGAGCAGTCAGGGTTTATGGTCGACAATATAGACTGATTTGATCTTCTGGCAGTCCAGGGAACTCTCAAGAGTCTTCGCCAGCACCACAATTCAAACGCGTCAATTCTTCGGCGGTCAGCCTTTTTCACAGTTCAACTCTCGCATCCATACATCACAACTGGAAAGACCATAGCACGAGTTATACGGATCTTGGTTGGCAGACTAATGTCTCTGCTCTTTACTAGGCGGTCAAGGCTAACCATTGCTCTCTCTCCCAGAAGGAGGCATCTCCTAATTTCATGGCTGCAGTCTCCTTTCGAGGTAATCTTAGAGCCCAAAGACAGAAAATCTGTCACAGCTTCCACTTCTTGTCCATTGATGCTCCAGGACTTGATAGGGCAAGACGCCATGATCTTTGTCTTTTTAATGTTCAGTTTAAGCCCAAACTTCTCACTCTCTTCTTGTACGCACATCAGAAGTCTCTTGAGTTCCACTTCACTTTCTGCCATTAAAGTGGTATCGTCCGCATATCTAAGGTTGCTGATACGTTTTCCAGCAATCTTCACTTCAGCTGAAGACTCGTCCAGACTGGCCTTCCTCATGATGCACTCAGTATATAGGTTAAATAGGCAGGGTGACAGTATGCAGCCTTGTCTCACTCCTTTCTTAATCGTAAACCAATCAGTAAGACCATGCCCAGTTCTGACTGTGGCCTCTTGCCCTTTATACAGGTTCCTGAGGAGACAGATGAGGTGAATTGCAACTCCCATCTCTTGGAGAGCTTGCCACAATCTGCTGTGATCTACGCAGTCAAACGCTTTCGCATAATCAATAAAGCAGAAGTAGATGAGTTTCTGGAACTCTCTTGCTTTTTCCATGATCCAGCGAAGATTGGCAATTTGGTCTCTAGTTCCTCTGCCCTTGCGAAACCCAGCTTGCACGTCCGGAAGCTCCCGATTCACGTACTACTGCAGCCTTCCTTGGAGGATTTTCAACTTCACCTTGCTAGCATGCGAAATAAGCGCGATCGTGCGGTAGTTGGAACAATCTTTGGCACTGCCTTTCTTTGGAATGGAGATGTAAACTGACCTCCTCCAATCCTGTGGCCACTGCAGGGTTGTCCAAATCTTCTGACATAATGTATGCAGAATGTTAACAGCGTCATGGTTGAGGTTTTGAAGCAACTCAGCTGGAATGCCATCAATTCCGCTAGCTTTGTTCTTAGCAAGGCTGGCTAAGGCCCATTCAACTTCACTCTTCAGGATGCCCCGGCTCGAGATCAGTAATCACAACTGTCTTATGTTGGGTTTGCACATTCGGGTCCTTCTTGTACAGTTCTTCTGTGTATTCCTGCCACCTCTCCTTGATCTCTGAGGCTTCAGTGAGGTCCTTGCCTCGTTTGTCCTTTATCACGCCCAGCTTAGCACAGAAGCTTCCTTTGATATCTTTGATTGTCTTATACAGAGCTCTTGTGTTCCTTAATTGGTTGTTGTCCTCAACTGCTTGGCACTGTATGTTCAGGAAGGCATTCTTATCTCTCCTTGCTATTTTCTGAAAATCCGCATTGAGAACCTTGTATCTTTCTCTTTCTCCCATAACTTTTGCCATCCTCCTTTCCTCAGCTATTTGCAAAGCCTCTTCAGATAACCAGTTTGCTTTCTTGCATTTCTTTTGCTTTGGAACTACCTTAGTAGCAACTTCTTGTATTATATCACGAACATCAGTCCACATCTCTTCGGGCTCTCTGTCTTCTAGATCTAATTCTTGAAATCGATTCCTCACTTCCGCAGCATATTCTAATGGAATTCGATCCAGATCATACCTGAAAGGCCTTCTAGTTTTCTGCGTTTTCCTCAATCGAAGCTTAATTTTGGCAACAAGAAGCTGATGATCGGTGCTCCAATCGGCCCCAGGCCTTGTTTTTACTGCTTGTATAGCGCTTCTCCATCTCTGCCGGCAAAGAATATAATCGATCTGATTCCTGTACAGACCGTCCAGTGAAGTCCATGTGTACAGGCGCCTCTTGTGCTGTTGAAAATGAGTATTCGCTATGGTCAGGTTGTTTTCTTGACAAAGCTCTACTAGCCTCTGCCCAGCTCCATTTGGCTCGCCAAGACCGAACTTGCCTATAATTCCGGATATTTCTTCACTCCCGACCTTAGCATTCCGGTCTCCTATGAGAAAAACGACGTCTGATGATGGGGTGCGGTCTAAAAGGCATTGTAGGTCCACATAAAATCTCTCAACGTCAGCTTCTTCAGCAGTAGTGGTCGGTGCATAAGCTTGGATAACTGTTATGTTGAAAGGGTGACCTTGGATTCGAAGTGAAATCATTCGGTCGTTTTTGGGGTTGTACCCTAGCACTGCTTTGCCCATTCTTCTGTTTACTATGAGAGCGACCCCATTCCTTCTCTTGGATTCGTGCCCACAATAAAAGACATAATGGTCGCCGGAGTTAAATTCCCCCATTCCGGTCCACTTGAGCTCGCTGATACCCAAGATATCAATGTTCAATCTGTCCACTTCTCGCTTGACGACATCCAGTTTACCTTGCGTCATAGATCTTACATTCCATGTTGCTATGTGATATATCTCCTTGCAACATCGTACTTTCCGGTCGCTTCCCGACACATCCACAACTGAGCGTCCTTTTGGCTTTAGCCCAGCCGCTTCATTCGTCCTGGAGCTACTAGGAACCGCCCTTTGTTCATCCCCAGTAACATGTGGGACGCCTTCCAACCTGGGGGGCTCATCCTCCGGCGCCATATCATTAATGGTATTGTGACTGGCCATAGAGTTTTCTTGGCAGGAAATACTGGAGTGGGTTGCCATTACCTTCTCCTGTGAATCACATTTTGTCAGAACTCTCTGCCGTGACCTGTCTATCTTGGGTGGCCCTACACAGCAGAGCTCACGACTTCATCAAGTTTTGCAAGCCCCTCCGCCGCGACAAGGCAGTGATCCATGAACCGCGCCGACCAAAGCACACCAGAAAGCACTAAGAATGGTCGAGTCCATGCCGGGACACCATTTGTGCTAAAATCTTTCCCTTGGATATTTGCAAACCCTTGTTGCCTCATCTGTATCTTCACTGAAAGACTGCTGTTAAGGCAGGAAGGCAAGCCTGTGCACATCTCATGCGACTGCACACAGAATACACTGCAGTGAAGGGGATTTGACTAGCTCTTGTCAGCAGAGTGATGCTTCCCACCTGCTTCAAACTGGTCACATGCTTCAATGCTGGCAACATCTGTTTGCACTACTGGTGCAAACAGCACCACCATCTTGACGTAGGGGCAGTTCTCGTCACATCACTCTTGATACCACCATAAACCACCCTTGATCATCCTGGCAATTCTAAGGTTCACTGTACACCCCATAACACTGTCCGCAACAAGCTTTGTTCAGGCAGGTGCCTTCACTGTCACAGTCCTAAACAAGTAATACTGGGATGAGCAATTCAATGTTCTCGTTTGTTTTTAGCCTCTACCACCTTGAAGAATTGCACTAACAAGAGCCAGCTCAGATGCAAAGTGCATTTATCATGGTAAGATGGGTGTCACTGGCTTTGCTGTATTTAATTAGCTTTCAGACATGGCCCCCACTCGTAGTTTAGCAACCCCAGCTGTTTGTAGGGCTTAACTTTCCAACTGAGGCTATGAGGGGAACTTTAGCTAAGTAATAAAGTAAATTTTGTACAGTACACAGGTGCTACTTGCATTTTTCCTTCATCAAACGACATCTCGGCCACGATGGCTCACTGGTTTACAACGCTCACTTATCGGCCCAAGGACGCGAGATCAATTCCCAGCCGTGGCTGCTGTTCATCGACGGAGAAGAAAAGCAAGGTGCCCGTGCGCTATGTAATGTCAGTGCATGTTAAAAAACCCCAGGTGGTCGAAATTTCCGGAGCCATCGACTCTGGCATCTCTTGTAGCCTGAATCGCTTTGAGACACAACTCCACAAACCAAACCCACAACCACTCGGCAGCCATGCTTTTCAACTACTGCAGTATGGTCACAGACCGCACGAAGCGTAGTCAGACATAGAGGGGACTGTAGAATGGCCGAAGTGAAGTTGTCCCTCGTAGAACTATAGCCATTGGTTGCAGCTGACCCACAGTGACATTATGCATGTGATGTGACGTAACAGTTCAAGTGCTGCACTTTAAACTGCTCTCGTCGTTTCTTTTCCATTCTATTGGCTTTCTTGGGGATTTTTATTCTTTTTCCCTTTATGCACCTTGGGTTGCAGCATTTTCTTTTACTTTTCTACTTTCTCGTGATTTGTGCTTCTATTTTTTTTACATACTCTAGCACTGGGACTGCTCTTTGGCAGGAGACTAATGCAAGATACAGTGCTGTCCACTGTTAACATCCAACGGCGTGGCCTGGATGAATGGATATATGGATAGACAGGCGGGCGGGCGGGCGGGCCGACTGTAAGAGGGGTGATATTAAAAACTTAATTTAGTGAAGGCCAAACAATTTGCCGCCTTTCCATTGCTGGCCTTCCCGCTGCCGGTTGTGGCCTCTAGGTCACGCCTGGCAGCGACTTCCGCTACCCAGATCGTAAGCCGCTGTTGAATATGCGGCTCCGAGCTGTCCAAAGAAGCCTCCCTCAGCTGCGGGCTGTTAATCGCCAGGCGACGAGGCGAAGTGGAAGTGCGTACAGATTGTGAGCATGGTCTGCTCGGGGACAGCTGCATAACGTGCATTTGGATGAGAAGGCACCGGTGTGAATACGGGCAAGGCGTGCTGGGGAGAGGAAAGTGTGGGCCTGAAAAAGCGCCACATGTTCTGTTCAATCTTGTAGCGACTCTTGAGAAGGAGGGATAAGTGGAAGTTGCAGTAGTGGAGGGTAATGTCATAGAAGGTGAGGAGGGAGGCACACGTTTCCGTACTGAAGTGCCGGTGGCCAGCTCGGTCGGTCATCTCGCGAGCGATAGCATTTGCCGCCTCATTTTCAGGGCGAGCCGGAATGCAGAAGAGTTGGATGCGACGGGAAGGGGGGGGGGGGGTACTGAAGAATGTTGAGCGCAGAGGAAGAGATTCGACCCTTTGTAAAGTTGCGGACTGCGGTAAGAATCGCTAAATATTAAAAGGGCCGGTGTGTTGGCGAGGGCGATGGCTGCTTCCTCTGCGGCAGTGGCAGTGAGAGCGGGGATAGTGGCGATGGAGAGGAGGTTTCGTGTATTAGAAACAGTGGCCAGGGCTTAGGCGGAGTGCGGGAGGCATGGTGCCGCATGAATATACACAGCGTCGGACCGTGTACCGTACTGGCACCAGAGGGTGGAGGTGCGGGCAGGTCGGCGTGATACTCGGGGTGCATTTCTTCGGAAGGGGCTTGGCAGTGAGCATGGAGAAGATAGAGGAGGGTAAGGGGGGGGGGGCTGACACAGACAGGGGTCAAGCGAAGTGAAGCAATAAGGGCTCTGTCGGGGGTGGTACGAGATGATCGGGTTGTGCCATGTGATGGGCCTCCACAAGTTTTGAGAGTATTGTGGACGCACATTGCCAGCAGACAAGGAGTGGGGAGCCCGAGAGCTGACTTGTAAGCTTGGCGGATAAGACGGTTGACCCTGTCTTCCTCGGCACGAGATAGAGGTAGGTATATATGGGAGGGAGTAGACAGGGCGGCTGAGGACAAATGCCTCCACAAACGACGGACGTCGGGCTCGCGCATGCTGTAGTGCCTGCCGGTTAGCGATCCGCCGGATTAGCCCCATTGTCTGCTGGACGGTGGTAGTAAGGCGGGAAAGAGCAGTAGTGTGATTGTCCTTGGACTGGAGGAGACCGAAAATACGGATGAATGAGACAGAGGGGACGGGGTGTGCGTCGATAGTGATTTTAAGGGTGAGGGATGAGGTGGGAACCATGCCTCGAACAAGGGGGAGCAGGAGCCCCGACTTGGATGGGGAGCAGGCCAGCCCGACTGCGCCATCATGATCAGAAAGCGACAGCGCCCGCTTTAAGGACGACTTCCATCTGTCCCAGATTGCCTGTAGTCACCCAGAGTGATATCGGCCTAGAAACCATAGGAGAGATTAGGGATGGTAGCTAGAGTACGTGCCATAGGAAAAAAGGTGGTGTTGAATAGAAGGGGGCAGAGAACAGAACCCTGGTCGGTACCTCGATTTCCAAGAGAAAATGGCAGAGGGGCCTGATGTGATCTCAGCTGCGCGACGGGCAACACAACCCGTGATGTAACCGTGAAGCCTGGAACCCACGAAAGGGTGGAAATGGCGTCTAGGATGGTGGTATGCAGGACGTTTGCCATGATCGCGCGAGTGCGCTTGGCGCGAAGAGGGGGAAGGAAGGACCTTTTCGGAGAGCTGGAGCATGAAGTCCAAGATAGGGATGAGCGAGAGCCGAACATTGAATCGGGGAAAATATGGTCAACCTCTAGGAAGCTCTGCAAGCGGTCGAGAACGACGTGCTCAGACAGGTGAAGGAAATATAAGGCGGAGAATTTTTGAGTTTCACAGGCTTGTGGATGAAGGTTACTTAAGCATGAGTCCACTCGGAAGGCAGAGTACCTTCCTTCCAATATTTGTTAAAGAGGTCAGTAATGGCTTTAAGGATGAGGCATCCAGATTATGGAGGGCCTTGTTGGAGATTTGGTCTGATCCTGGTGCAGAGCTTGCATAGCGCCGCACAAAACTCCCCTAGTGTGATATCTGCCGGTGTAGGAAGGGGAACGGAGGATGAAGTGCAGAGATAATGATCTCCGATTACAAGGAAATCGGATAGTGGATAGCGTAGGAGGCGCGTCACATCCCTGCGTTGCGTGGCCTATGCATGCGAGGACACGTAGGAGCGTCCAAATATCCCTCAGCCCGAGGTTATCGGCCATGCGGTCGCAGGTCTGGCCCCATTGCTGCCTGGTGAGTAATGAGCGGTGCTCCTCAATCTCCATAGCCAGGCAGAGGCGTAACGACTGCTTTTGTTTCTGTGAAAGTCAGCGGCGATGCAAGGAATGATGCGCCTCCCATGGATGCAGGAGGCGGCTGTGAGCCATATATGAGAGGAGGGTTTAGGGACGGTAGGGGTGGCGAAGGAAAAACCTTTGAGTAAGGTGGCGGTCCATTGAGAAATATCTGAGATGAAGGTGATGGCATGCTGCTGCGAGTGGCGGAACCGATCCGAGTCGACTACCTGAGCGGGAGGATAGGGTTTGAAGAGAGAAAAGGATGGACAGGATATAGTGGTATCAGCCGAGAAAGCCCCAGGTTTTCGTCCAAACCGCGTCCGAGATATTTTTTGCAGATAAAACTGTCCGGATTAGTGTTGCGTTGGACGCTGGAGCCGATGCGTGGGGGGGGGGGGGGGTCCGAGAAATCATTAAGGATAGACAACTGTTCGTTCTGGACGAAGGTCCACAGCGCGAGATCGTACAGTTCCTGGGGTAACCCCAGCTGACATGATGTGCACTGAAATCCTCAATAATGAGGAGCACATTGCGATACGTGCGGAAAAGGGCCTTGCGGAGGAGGAGAGGAGCTGGAGGTGTGCGGTGATGGCTTAGACATCAAGGACAAAGAAACTGGCATCCTGCCGCTGGCGGGGAAGGAGTTCTAGGAAAAGGTGGGCGCACTATGGAACGTCGAGAAGATGCTATATCGCCGTGTAGTTGCGATGAACCAGAGTTTCAATGTTCGAGGGGAGGATAGAAAGCAGTGTAGTCGCGCAGCTTAACTAGCGAGAAAGTTTCTTGGAGAGCGATTACAGCGGGGTGGCCGGAGGGAGGGATGTTCTGGAGGTGGAGCTGCAGCGCGTTCCGCTTTCTGCGTAAAACACGGCGGTTCTACTGTCAGAAGCTAAGGTGTTAGGATTATCTGGCCGTTATGAGGCCTGAGTGCCCCTGCTGGTGCAGTGGGATGTGGAGATGAGAAGGAGAGTAGGAGTAATGACACCATTAGGGTCGTCTGGGCAAATTCGGTTTCGTGGGCACTCTGGTGGGCCTCAGTTCTGGCTACACGTTCGTTAATTTGTTGTCCATTTCTGCGTGTCGGTACGCAGGGAAGCAATTGCGGTCATGAGGCGTTGTTTGTGCATCAAGAATCAAGACTGTGTGGCGGATGACGGCCTCTACCTCCGGGGTGGATGCGGGCTCGTTGGTGGAGCACCTCTTTTGTAGAGGGCTGCAAGAAGGGGAGGTGGCGCGGGAGGAAGCATTTGAGGATGTGGACATGGAGGCGGGTGGGGGGGAGTCGGAGTGACAGGTGGTGGGAGACGTGGGGAAAGGTGGGGAGGTGGGAGCGCCCTAGCAACACCTGCAGCTGTTTTAGCAGGGCAATCTCCCTGTTCTGGGCAGCGACTTGAGCTTTGAGTTCTTTTTCTGGGTCGGGGTGGGAGGCTGCGAAGACCGGCACGCCTGGGAAGTCGATTGATTGTCTTGGCTCGGAAGTGGCGGAAAAGAGACAGCGGTGGCGGAGCTTGCGTTCTTGACGTGTCCGGGAGTTGGACCGCTGGCGGGGTCTAGATGGAAGGATTATTCGATGGAGGGTGTTGATTGTGGTAAGGTGGATGGTGTTGACTTTAAGATAAATTTTTTGGACTCGTCTGCGCATAGCGAAGTCTACCCTTAACGTGAGTTCCTGTGTCCGTGATTACGTCATGGCTTTTCTTGACCATCGCACGGCTGAGATCCCATTCGGCCCCCTCCACCCATTTTCCCTCTTGGAAATCGAGGTACCCCTAAAGGTTGTATTCTCTGTCCCATCCTATTCAACTTCATTCTTTTTCATATCCTATGCTTTATATGCCGATGATATCACCCTCTGTGTAACTACCGGCAATCTTGGAGAGATAGAAGCCATCCACCAGGCGGAAGCGGTCGCCGATTGTGCTCGCGCAGTCGGGCTTGCCTGCTCCCCGTCCAGGTAGGAGCTCCTGCTCCTCCTGGCTCGAGGCATGGCTCCCACCTCGTCCCCACTCTTAACGTCATTATCTACGCACATCCCGTCCCCTCTGTCTCCTGCATCCGTACTCTCGGTCTCCTTCTCCAGTCCAATAGCAAACCCAAAGCTCACAGCTGTCCTTTCCCGCCTCACAACCACGTCCAGAAGACTGTGCGGCTGATCCGGCGGATCGCTAACCGGCAGGCACTACAGCATGCGCGAGCACGACGTCCGTTGTCTTGTGGAGGCATTTGTCCTCAGCCGCCTTGTCTAACTCTTTCCCATATATATCTACTTCTGTCTCGTGCCGGGGAAGGCAGGTTCAACCGTCTCATTCGCCAAGCTTACAGTAGGCTTTCGGGCTCCTCACTGCTCGTCTGCTGGCAATGAACGTCCACAACGCTCTTTTAAAACTTGTGGAGACCCATCGCATGACACAACTCGGTCATCTCGTACCACCTCCGACAGTGCCCTTCTTGCTTAGCTTCGCTTGACCCCTGTCTGTGTCAACCCCATCTCTTATCCTCTATCTTCTCCATGCTCACTGTCAATCCGCTTCCCAAGAATATGCACCCTGAGCATCACGGCGTTCGCCGATCTGCCCGCGCCTCCGCCCTCTGGTGCTGGTAAGGTGCACGGTCCGATGCTGTGTATGTTCATTCGTCACCATACCTCTCCCACTCCGCCTAAACCCTGGTTACTGATTCTAATACACGAACCCCCCCTTTCCTCGCCACTATCCCTGCTCTCACTTCCACTGCTGCTGAGGTAGCAGCCATCGCCCGCGCCATTGCCAACACACCGGCCCTTCGCATATTTAGCGATTCCAAGACCGCAGTCCGCAAGTTTGAATAGGGTCGAATCTCTTCCTCTGCGCTCAGTATTCTTCAGCACTGTTCCCCCTTTCTCGTCCTATCCAACTCTTCTGGGTTCCGGATCACGCGGGGCACCCTAGAAATGAGGCGGCAAATGCTATCGATTGCGAGATCACCCACCGAGCTAGCCCGCTTAACGCCGGGATGGACACGCGTGACTCCCTCCGCACTTTCGATGACATTACCCTCCACTACCGCAATTCCCGCTTATCCCTCCCTCCCCCTCACAAGATCGAACAAAATATGCGGGGCTATTTGCAGGTCTACACTTTGCTCTCCACCCCGCCGGGGTGGCATAGTGGTTACTGCGCTCGACTAATGTTCCCTAGGATGCG
This sequence comes from Amblyomma maculatum, assembly GCF_055883805.1. NCBI lineage: Eukaryota > Metazoa > Arthropoda > Arachnida > Ixodida > Ixodidae > Amblyomma > Amblyomma maculatum. The sequence continues at coordinate 33,635,460 of NC_139346.1, read as the reverse complement.
GGATCGAATCCCGGCCTCGGCGGCCGCTTTTCCATGCAGGCGAAAAGCAAGGTGCTTGTGCGCTGTACGATGTCAGCGCATGTTAAAGAACCGAAGGTGGTCGAAATTTCCGAAGCCCTCCACTACGGCGTCTCTCATAGCCTGAGTTGCTTTGGGACGGTAAACCCCACAAACCAAACCAACTTTGCTCTCCCCTGCACGCCTTGCTCTTATCCACCCCGGTGCCTTCTCGCCCAAATGCACGCTATGCAGCTCAGCAGACTTTCTCACCATTTGTACTCGTGTCCGACGCACTCCCCCCCCCCCCCCCCCCTGTGAGCTCGAGGCCACGACCAGTAGCTGAAAGGCCCCTCATGGAAAGACATCAAATTAATTTTCGTTTGGCCAGCACCACTAAATTTGGGCGGGTGGGCGGGACGTCGGAGCGATGGGCGTGGCTCCAACAATTGGTGCAGGCTTCGGCCTTGCGGCGGAAGGGGGTGGCAGATGAAAAGGCCGCAATTGAATACCAGAGTGCGGGATAGTTCCTTTGTGCCGACGAAAGTGGTCAAGATGGATCGGGGTGTCCCATCTGTCTTGCGTCGGCAATGGCCTATAGGTGTTGCTGGGGTTCATGGCTTGAAGGTCTGCGATTATCTCCTCTTGGCTCTGTTTGTCTACGGCGTTGTAGATTACGCCGCGGAGGGCGTTTTCAGGAGCAGCAACATAAGCGCGCAAGAGATACAAATTGATTCCGAGACGCAGCTCAGTGGTTCGCACATATAATTGGGTGCGTTGGTCCGAGGGTGAACTAACAGTGAATGAGTTGTTTGGCCGTATACACACGCGGACTTTAACACGGGCGGTGGCATAGTCAACTTTGGCGGTGGCACAAAGTGAGGTCAGGAGGGCCTCATTGATAGTGGCTGTGGATGTCGAGGCCTCCGCCGGGGCGGAGGCCGCTGGACTAATACCACACGCATTAGGCAGTGATCCCTACATTTTATGCACCGAGCTCTCCACCTCTTCCCTCACCCCACCCAAACGCAATCGGGCCTGCGTGGTCGATTGGGATCGATTTCGCCGCATCCGGCAAAACGCCCCTGACACCATTGTGGACTTGGAGGCCTGGGTGTCTTTTCTCACACAGGATGTGGAGTCGGCAACATCCACTATCCCGGAACCAAAGGACACTTCGGCTGCGGATAGTCGCCTTCTCCACATGTGGAAGGCACACGCCAGCCTTCAGAAACGCTGGCTGTCCCAAAAGCATAATCGCACCCTCAAACGGCGAATTTCCCGCCTTGCGAAAGAAATTGAAGCTCATACAAGGGACCTCGCTCACCAGCAGTGGGGGCAGGTCTGTGACCGCATGAGCGGTAATCTAGGCCTTAAAGACACCTGGTCGCTTTTACGCTACCTCCTTGATCCTGGGCATACCAAGGCCACGCAGCATAAGAATATTACCCACATTATTCATCAGCTTCCCCTAGACGATGACGCCCTCCTTCAGACCTTAAAAGATCAGTGCATCACTACAACCCCTTCTACCCCCCTCCCATCCTACACCGGTTCTCCCAACCCTACCCTCGATGAGGAAATCTCTTCAGCTGAAGTCAGGGCGGCGATGCACCGCCTCAGGACGACATCAGCTCCGGGGACGGACCGAGTCACAAATAAGATGCTTCGTAACTTGGATGACCCGTCTGTCAATGCGGTCACGGACCTCTTCAACCAATGTTGGCGCACGGGAACTCTTCCGGCCTAGTGGACACACGCCCGTATCACATTTATCCCTAAACCCGGCAAACCACTCGACATCAAGCATCTCCGACCCATATCTCTAACTTCCTGTCTTGGCAAACTCTTTGAACATGTGCTCGCACGCCTCCAGAACCACATCGATGACCATAACCTCTTCCCTGACACAGTGGTCGGCTTCCGGCCACATCTCTCTACACAGGATGTTATGCTGCAACTGTCAGAAGATGTCCTTCACCCCCGCCACGCAAAGCGCACCCGAGCAATTCTTGCCCTATATCTCACAAAGGCCTTTGATAATGTCCGTCACGCAGCCATTTTAGATACTCTCTCATCGCTTCAAGTCGGCTCGCGTGTCCACCAGTACATATCCGCCTTTCTTAGTCATCGCACAGCAGAAATCACCATCGGCTCGCTCTCATCTCCATCTTTCAAACTCGGTAGCATTGGCACCCCACAGGGTTCTGTCCTCTCTCCACTGCTTTTTAATATTACCCTTATCCCCATGGCACACGCCCTTAACCAAATCCCTGCCTTGTCCCATTCCTTATACGCCGATGATATTACACTGTGGACCACCACAGGTAACATTGGCGCCATGGAACATACATTACAGGCCGGAGCAGACATTGTAGTATCTTTTGCAGCAGATGTCGGCTTGGCTTGTTCCCCTACCAAATCGGAGCTTCTCATACTCCGACCTCCTAGGTGTCGTGCAGACAAAGGCCCTCCTCCCCCCATCTTCTTGACAATTGACAACATCCGGATACCAGAAGTGGACAACATCAAGATTCTTGGTATTCTGATGCAAAACAATGGCAAGAATACCGCAACCATCACTAAGCTGACGGTGATGGTTCGTCAAACAATCCGCCTCATTCGCCGCATAGCCAATCGCCATTGTGGCATGCGCGAGCATGACCTCAGACGCCTGGTACAGGCATTTGTCCTGAGCCGCGTTGTGTACTCGCTCCCCTACCTTTACCTCACGCGGGTGGAGGAAGACAAGGTTAACGCCCTTATCCGACAGGCGTACAAGGCCGCCCTCAACTTACCCCGCTACACTTCCAATGAAAGCCTTCTTCACATGGGCATCCATAACTCCCTAAGTGAGCTCACGGAAGCCCACCGCTCAGCCCAGTTGGAACGATTATCATCTACCTTCACCGGCCGGAACATCCTTGCTCGCATCCATCTCTCACCTCCCGGTCACTGCTCTACACAACATACGCTTCCTCCTGCGATACACCGCGTTCTTAAGGTGCATCCCCTTCCAAAGAATATGCACCCAGAGCACCATGTCACTCGCCGCAAGGCACGCGCAGAAGCTCTTCACAAACACTATGGCTTCCAGCCAGAGACCATTTACGTAGACGCTACCTCATACCCCTCTCGCCCAGCGTTCGCCCTCAGCGCTGTTTCCAACTCTTTGCAACTGGTCGCGGCCGGTACAACTTTTGCCTCCACTTCCCTGGAGGCGGAGGAGGCGGCGGTTGCCCTCGCCATAGCTACCACCCGAGCCACAACCATCTTTAGCGATTCTAAATCCGCCGTACGGAACTTCGCCCGCGGTCGGATCTCTACCCCAGCCTTCCGGTTCCTCGCCTCCCTCCCCCCACCCGAACACCCTATTCAACTAAAATGGGTGCCCGCTCACGCGGGTCACCCAGGCAACGAAGCAGCTCACTCTTTTGCTCGAGGATACGTCAGCCGAGCAGGGACTGCCACTGCCTGGGGAGATGCTCGCTAGCGCATGGTATCCTATCACGAAATCTCTCTCCATTACTGTGATCAACGAACCATCTACCCTCCTCCTCATAAATCTATGACTAAGCTACAACAGGTGACATGGCGCCAACTTCAGTCCCGTACATTCCCATCCCCTGCTTTCTTATCTTTGATCCATCCAGGACTGTTCTCGTCGCAGTGCACCCTGTGTGGGGCACCTAAAGCTGATTTTGAGCATATTATGATCAAATGCTCAGAATTCCACCCTCCAGCCACTTGGCAACTCTCTGACCTCGAGCGATGGGAGGCTGCGGTGTCCAGCTCTGACCCGGCCGTTCAAAAGCGGCTGACGGACTGGGCTTTGGGTGTCGCTGGGAAGCACCAGCTTCAGGCCACAACACGCAGCCAAGAGCCGACCCATCATTAGCATGTAATCCCTTAAGGCTCCCAAATATAAAGTTTTTCACCACCACCACCGGGGCGGAACACTATCGTGTAGTCTTCTGCTGGTAATCGAGGTAGAGAGACAAAGGCGTAATCGAGGAGTCTTCGGCGATGGCGGGGGTACCATGAGGGACTTGAGGGGGACGCTTTGAGAAATAGCGTCTTCCGTCGGGTAGGCCGAACGTATGGGCCTTAAGGATTCGGGTCCAGTGGGAGTCGTCCAATTTTTTATTAATAGGCGTACGATCGACTTGGTGCTCCATATCGACGACTTCGAGGCGATGGCAGCAGCGGCGATGGCTCAGGGCCGAAGGGGCGGTGTGCTACGCCGAGCGTTAGGCTTAGCTCGGTTACTTTGTGGCTGGTCAACGATGAGGTCCTAGTCAAGCGGCGGTCGGTCCGATACGGAAAAATGAGGGGCCAGGTGAGTCCTTACAGCTTCACAGACTCGCCAACAAAAATTGGTATAGATCCGAGGCGAAGTGTGAAAGCCAGGCGCGAAAAAAAATACGGATCCCATGCGAGGTACGTTCGTACGCATTCTGAGCTGTGGCGCAGCCCACTGTAAGAGCGTCCCCTTTGAAACGAAGTGGTGGTAGTGGTCATGGTCAACCTTCCTTTTCATGCTTTTTTTACGACGATTCTTCGACTTTAACGACTTTACCTTATGCATTGGTTATTTTTAAATACCCTTGTTTAATTTCGATTTAGCTTCCATGTGTCCCCGCCCTGCATTTAATTCAACAATTTTCCAAGCACCTCGTGCTAACCTCTACTGCAGATTCTTTCACGCTTCCTTTATTGCCTCTAAGCCTCAGTGCCTCGGTTAGAGTGACTATGTCTGCATTGACATCTGGATGGACACTGCCACGCTCTAGCTAAGACCCAGGCAGCACCAGCCATCGGCCCAATATAGGGGATTGATTGGGGATTACTGGCCCACAAGTGGCTCAATGGTGCCAATGAGCTACCAATAAGGCACAGCCATGCTATAACATAAGCATTATTGGCCCAGTGAACTTCACCCATATCCGTTATTGGCATTCAACTGGCTAACAGTGGACAATAATGCCCACGCATATGAACCGCTTGCCATTATTGTATACACAATGAGACACCCTGGTCATTATTGGCCAACCATCTACAATGGTTCGCCAATATCTTCCACACCATGGTATAATCTGGTAAATATTGTCCGGTCAATAACAACGGCTTCTCAATATTGAGTATATCTAGGCATACAGTGGTCAATAATGTTAAACCAACTTTGGCGGCTTTCTAACATTGTAATATCTAGGTTTCTACTCATATCATGGCATAGGTTGAGCAATAATGTTTTGCCAATATGGCTGTCTTGTCAACATTGAATATATATTGGCATGCATTGGTCAGTATTGTTCGGACAGTCATGGTGGCCTGCCAACAATGTATACAGATCAGCTTATAGTGGTCAATATTGTTTGATGGACTGTGATGGCTAACCAGCATTGGACATATCATGGCATAGCTTGGTTAATATTCTCCGGTCTTGTTAAAATTTAATATATTTTGGCATGCAGGGGTCAATATTGCCCCACCAGCTTTGGTGGCATACCAACATTGCATATATCTTGGTTTATAGTGGTCAATATTGTCTAATGAGCTTCGATGGCTGGCCAGCATTGTACATATAATGGCATAAATTGGTTAATATTGTCCGGCCATGATGGTTGTCTTGCCAGCTATGAAAAAATCTTGGCATATATTGGTCAATAGTGACCCGCCTGTCATGGTGGCCTGCCAACAATGTATATATATTGCATTATATTGCTCAATATTGTTCGATGTACTGGGATGGCTAGCCAGCATTGTACCCTGATGTCATAGGTTGGACAATAATGTTCTGCCAATATGGGTGGCTTGTCAACATGGAATATATATTGACATAGACTGGTCAATATTGTCCCGTCAGATTTGGTGGCATCCCGATATTGTATATATCGTGGTTTCTAGTAGTCAATATTGTCTAACGACCTTTGATGGCTGGTCACCATTGCACATTTCAGGCTGCGGCGGCGCTAAAAAAACAGTAGAAGCAGCTCTGACCGACACAGACATTTTTCAATGTGCATGTATCCCAATATGACACTGTTTTTGGGCTAATTTCGTCCCAACTAAATTTTTCGCTGGCCCGGACATCAGTTTACGTTCAACTGTGGAAGATATTCATACGCCATACGTAATTTGGGCCACCATATATATGTTTTTTTGGGGATTAATGTACAGATTGTCTTAAAACTGTTTGAGTGAGCTGACCACACAAAATGCACAGAAGCGCCCATCACGGAAAATGTAGAATATATTTTTCTGAATATATTTTCCCTGATTTACTAATTGTTGCCGATGACCTGCGATTATATTTGACGATTTTGGTACAGTACTCTTTCATTTACGATTTTAGGCATGATTAATTGTTATGTAAAATTGTGCTTATAATATCTTCGAGACAATTCCAGCAGACTAGAGGGCCGGATGTCGATCACGCGTGGACGTAGCTAACACAGATAGTGTTCCAAACTTCAGCCATGCAAGTGTTGAAAAAAATCTGTCAGCACGTGGAATCCACACTACAGAAATTTGCGAAGGCGAGATTAATGATGCTGCATACGGTGCATCACGTATCATTATCGTTATCAACTAAACGCAGCGTCATTACCATTGATACTGTCATCATTGTCATTACCACTAATTGCGGCGTCATTCTCGTCGCTATCATCACTTTAGACAAGGAGAGTTATATATGCTGCTTGTTTCGCGATCCAGTGTTTAGCGCAGTTGGTTAAAGCGCTAGCTAGGCTAGGAGTCCGATTCCCGGTGGAGACGATTTGTTTTTCTGATCTCGTCAAACCAGGATCATTGAAAGTGATAGACACATCAGTGCACAGATCCTGAACACATCAAGGCAACAACTATCGCGCATGGAATTTCGTTCTATGGGCCTATATATACGCATACGAGTGCATAAGCATACGCACACGCTCGAGCACACATCTTACAAGCAAAAGTTTAATAGATGCGTGTCCGCGAAAAAACTCCTGCGCAGTAAAGAAACGCAAGGTACTCAAATGCAAAGAACGCAACTGAACGTGTGAGTCGCTTGAACAAACACCAGTGGCTACGTTTGAATAGTAAACGCAGAAACGATCGAATATATCCGGTGAATCCACATCCTGTAAACGTTTGTCTATGATCGGAAACACGCACGCGTAGCATCATTATTTCCGCCTTTTTTACGCGATAGAAAGAAACCCACATATGTTCAAGCGATAGCAGAGGTGGGAGAGATAGATCGTGCTAGCCAATCAAACACTCACTGCATGATTCGCCATTACGCTAGCTGTTTCCGGCATTCAGCATCAGCACCGACTATACCACGCCTCAATACTAGCTGTTCTTATAGACAGATATGTTGGGCTGCTTTCAAGGCCTTCGAGTTCTAATATCTCAGTTCAGTTCAGTCGTTCAGTCGTGTCCGACTCTTCGTGACCCTATGGACCATGTTACGCCATGCTTTCCGGTCTCTCACTATCTTCCTAACATCACATAACTTCATCTGCAGTGCCTCGAGGATGCCATCTAACCATCGCGTTCGCTGCCTACCCCTTCTCCGGCGACCCTCAACCTTTCCCAACATCAAATCTTTCTCCAGCGACTCCTCTCTTCTCATCAGATGACCAAAGTAGCTGAGCTTTAACTTTAGAATTTGACCCTCCAATGAGCAGTCAGGGTTTATGGTCGACAATATCGACTCATTTGATCTTCTGGCAGTCCAAGGAACTCTCAAGAGTCTTCGCCAGCACCACAATTCAAACGCGTCAATTCATCGGCGGTCAGCCTTTTTCACAGTCCAACTCTCTCATCCATACAGTTCTAATATCTACTAAACACAAATTTGCATCTTATTCCTGTACTCTTTAGCGCTCTGCTGTGGGCTTCAGCAACAGACAGATAAAGACTGAACGACTTTGGCCATCGGTGTAGCAGCGCATAAAATATTTCAGCTCAAAGAAAAAATACAAGCAACATATATTCTACGCTATGTCTAGCTAATTCACTTGACAAGAAAAGAAATCTGAACTGTATTGGAAGGGTTCGTATTCTAATGCGGCGTAAATCGCACACTTCCGAAACGTTGTGTGCATGTGGAAGATAATAAAAAAAATCAACAGCACTACATGTGGCAAGGCAAGCGAAAAAAATAAAAATTTAAAACAATTACCTACATTGCAATGAATGCGCGCTCATATGTCGCCAGCATATATGGTAACAAAATTGAAATTGCATAATAACGATGCTCTCTATGAAGTTATTTTTGTTCAAAAGCTGCAATACATGGCTCATAATGATGCATTTGACCACAGCTTTTGACAGCGTTCTCCTAAGCACTGATCAGAAACTATTCTTCAGGCATTCTATGCCTTATTATCCAACCATATAATCACCGCACCGAAGGCGTTTCCCTCCAGAGAACTAGACAATTCTATCCCATCGTGTCAACCACGTAGCAAATGGCAATTCATATATATTAAAAGTAATGCGAGTGCGTTATTTAGGCAGTTTTGGGGCATTTTTAGAGAACACCACTCTCGAGGAATTTAACACATGATTGAGAATTAGGTTTCCTCTCTGTAATATTCTACCGCTTTGACAAGCGCAGCTTCCGCGGGCTGAAATATGACTTTACCGCGCTTCTTTCTGAGGACTACACCTTGTCCCAAGTTCGTAGATATAGTTTCAATGTTGACCCTTGCTTTCTTTCTATCCTTTCTTTACTGCCAATTTAGTTCTTCAGGTCTTAGCTCGTCGAGTATTTTGTATTTCTTGCTGCTTTATATCCCCACGCTTAGTTCTATGCGGATTTCTTCTTGCTCTAAACGTCGACCTGATTTGAAAAAAAAAAATAAAAATTAATAACATGGGAATTTTAACCTTGAAGTACCCAAAGTTATGGTCGTTTTCGGTTTTCTTTTCCTTAATAGGAATACAGCAAGTATACGGGCTGCTACATCGCTCAGTTGCGCGTCATGACGTTTCAAGAGCACTCCGTCATGAACCTGGGCGCCATCTTTAGTAAAAAAAATATGTCCATTTGTTCGAACCAAGAACGATTCCGTGAAACCTGAAGATTGTTTTACGTATGTGATTGTTACTGAAACACATAGGTAAAACGCATTTTGCATAAACAAAAAAAAAAAATTGTTGCGAAATTATCGCGCCACTGAAAACGTTACCGAACCAACAGTCGAGGCGACCAAAGAGCTACGAACGCACTTCTCGTTGTTTTAGCGAAGCCGAGGACAAAACTGCGCATTCCTCCTCACAAGCTTGGCGCAAAGAACATATGGCTTCCATTCTCTCGTCCTTTCGTCGCCTCTCCGCCCGAGGGCCTTGACTAAAGCAATTTTCCAAACCGCTTTCAACTTCACATCCTGTAACCTTTTCTCCCTGTGAAGCAGTCATCGCGGAAGGGCAGCGACTTTCACTGCCCTTTCTTTCTTCCCGACAGGGCATACCTTGCTCACAATGCCCCCCACTCTACTCCCCCGAACTCTTCCCTTCCTTCCCACCAACTTCTTCTTCTAGGATCTGTGAGATATGCTTGGGTGAGGGGTAGGGGGGAGGGGATGCCGGACGCGGGTTATGCCGGCCTAATGTCGCGGCGGCACTCTTGGCGTCCAGGGGAAGGGGAGATGGGACGTGGGGAGGGGTGGGGGAAGCCAACTTTCTTGGCCGGCAGCCTTCTGGGCTCGCGCGGTCCTACGGGACCTCTTTGATTTCTCTCACCACCTTTCGAGCTTTATGCTTCCTCATTCGACAGATCTCAAACAAAAAAAAGAGAGAGACAGAGTGAAAACACAACGACCCTTCTGCCCCCTTCCAAACTTGCCTCGAAACTCAACACAAGCGGCTGATTCAGAGGCGTCCGGCCGGCCACACAATCCCCACCCGCTCGAGCTGCTCGAGCTCCCGCAGCTTTGGACAGCAGAACCGAAAAACCAAGCATTGTGAAAGTTTCAATTCGTTTTAATGACCATGCCTGAAAGAGGATAACTGTGAGTACCATCAGCATTTTAAGTTGCTTGTTCATAACTGAGCTTTCTGAGATTATTTCTTGCTTTGTCTCGTTGTAATATCGCTACTTTTTCTTACCAGGTGTAATAAATCATCAGATCACTGGGATGTACTTTGCGTGGCAACATTCATTTTGGATTGTTGCAACTGAGGTCTGGGAATCTGCGCTAGCCGTACGGTAAGATACCTTTTTTTGCATGATTTGGTCCTGTATGTTGCAAGCCTTGATCCTCAGGTAAATAACCGATATGCTTGCGAGAACGGAAAGCCATTTATTTCGACCGCACCACGCCAGTCAATTCTGAACTGTATTTTAAGCGCACTATTTTGTATGCATAAACTCTGGTCACAAAGACAAAATTTACGGCGCAGAGGTGGCAATTTGTATTGCAAAAGAAAAATGGGGCCCTGTAAAATATGATGCGTGTTTCTGTGATTTTCAGGTTACAACTTCATCGCGCGTGTTGTGCATCTGAAGTGATCAATTTCTTTTGCATACTATATTCAAAACTCATGGTTAAGTTGGGCTTTCTGGAACATGATTTTTAGTTGCGAGCGAATATTTAATATTGTAATTTGCCGTTATGAATGCGCGTTTGGAATGGTCTAAACGACGCGTAGCTTATTCACGTGTTTGATCTTTCTCCTGCGCTAATCCCGAGTAGTAGAAGTGTCATAAAATAGTCGGCAGGTGCAGTTTTACTATCAACTGTAGAAAACTAAAAGCTTCCGGAAAGAAGGTCTGCCGACGCACTTATTCTTACTGCTAAATTTGATTATTTGCGGAAATAATAAAAAAAAAACTTTTCGTTCAAAAATGCACTTATCCACAATTATAGGTTGTTATATCGCGCAGAAAAAAGGGGCTTGCCTGAAACATGACACTTTATCTTCTACGTGCAAGAGCTTCTACTGTCCTCGCGAAGAACTCTATGAAAAAAAAATTCTGAAAAGGCGATTCTTATTTACAGTTGCTACCATAGTTCTTATACTTTACCACACGTACAAACTTGTTCCTACAACAAACGTAATGCTAAGCTACGGATTTCTTTATTTTTTCAATTTGAGTATATCATACACACCCCAAAGCATATCTGTCGTACGTTGTTTCGGCTGCAGCTTTGACAAATGTTAAAATGTTCTGTTTGCAGTAATGATGCAATGTACACTAAATTTAGCAGCCGCGGTCGGAGTGCGACTGCCATTTTTTGCGTCTCTTTTTTCTTTTGTAGTTTCTTTTAGTTCTTGCGGCAATCTATCCTAACGAAAACTATTCAAAGGAAAGCTATTGATTTGAATCATGCAGTTATGACGACGTCTTCTACAGGTGTTCGATCACGAAGGCACTACAAGTAGAAGGGGGCAAGCACTGACTACCGTTTAACTAATAGATAACGGCAAATATCATTTTGTTTTATGTTTCCAGCGTCAACAACACATCCACATGGGAAGCCGTGCACTGCCAGATGTCGCAACCAATGCAACCAAGTTAATATGGCCGGCCTTACCGAGCATGCACCTTATTTCAACCTGAGTAAACCAGACAAGAAATTTGCCTGAGGGCCAACAGGTGGTGCTTTATTTTGCATTTTTACTCCACGGTCCAGCTGTACATCTCTCTTAATGGGATTTATGAATGTTGCTTTTATTTCCAGGTGCCATCTTCGAAAGGAAATACATTGGTATGCACGCTGCTCAAGTCCATATCTTTAAATGCTGCTGGGAGCTGCTGCCCCTACAACCGACCACAAAAGAAGCTGCGATGAACTCAGCGCCTTCCTCCAACCTGGGACCTGAGAACACCTTGCCAAGGGACACTAAAACAGGAGGAGCATTGAAGTCTAAGAGTTCTGCCTAAATATTTCCATGCCCTGTAACCCATGCACACCTAATAAATCACCATTCAATGAACCTTTCAGCTGTATTATTTTCTGTGCATGAATATTCTCAGCATGCTTTATTTAAATAAAAAACTGCATGAAAATATCAGCACTGCATACGCATGGGATGGCTTTGTAGTTACCTATTAGCCATAGCACGAAATAGCATCTAGCCGTAGTACTGATTATTGAAACATTCAGCACTATAATGCGCCGGATTGCCAGTTGCTGTGGCTGGATGCCAATAATGCAAAACCACTGGGCAAGATTGGATTGGAAATATTGGGTAGCCGATAAATCTGGCTGGATGCCAGCTGTAAATACCCGGTGAATAAGCATGGAAACAAGATATTGGATGGCCAGTGAGCTTGGCGGGATAGCCGTGATACAACAACCAGTGAGTGAGCTTGGGTGGAAGATATTGAGTAGCCATTGAGTGCCATTGAATGTCATTGAATGCCAGTAAACAAGGTAGTATGCCAATACTGGTTTTGATAGGAGAGCCAATCAAATTGGTTGGCATATATCTTGGCTCTTTGTGCGCCCCAATCAGACGCAAATATTGACCAATATTGGGACCAATATATCCCAATATTGGACCAGTGGCGGTCCATTGGTTCGCTAAGCTAGTCAACACCAGGGTGAGAGTGGCATCGTTGTCAGAAAAAGCCACAGCTGCGCATGCGCGAAACTGCGGGACGTTAGAGAAGAGGCGCAAGTAGTCGAGCCGTCGCTGCTGCAGCTCTGCGAGAACCGCGTGACGTCAGATGAGAGGCGCCTGCTGGCTCTGCTGGTTGACCTTTAGCTGCTGCCGTGCGCTGCTGCAGATACGCGGCTGTAGTCAGAGCGGTCGGTATATATGTAGAAGCTCTCTAAGGGGAGCGCAGGCGGCCATGGAAGACGACGATGCTGAAGTGATGGCGTGGAAATTGGCCGAGAAGGAGCGGAGAAATGCCAGATGTAGGGCTCAACAAGCTGCTGAAACGCCGAAAGTGCGGCAGGCTCGCCTTTTTACATGGCGACAAAAAGACGCTGAGCGCCGTTTGAGTGCGCCGAGCACAACTAACGAAGATTCCGAACGCAGAAAAGAACGATATAATGAGAGGCGTCGAGACAGACGAGCAGTGAAGACCCCTAAGCAAGGACAGGGATGCCTGGCGAAACGAGGCTCAAAGACGACTTCCAACTACCACCAGTTTTAACGGCGAGCAGAGTGAAAGTGATGAGACCATCGACGACGAACTGAACAGTCGCCGGTGTAGAGACTACACTTTGAAAGTGTATGAAAGCGCTGGCGCTACAAAGATGTTCAAGACTGAGTTTGAGGACAATCCGTTCGGTCATGCATGTGACAGCAGCGAAATACTGTGGCATCTACGAGATTTAAGACCGGTAAGTATTGCCATGCGCGTAACATGGCATCGCCGAAGCTTTTCGCTTCTGATATCCGGGCTTAACCGGGCTAAGCCCCAGCCAATGTTTTTTAGAGCGCAGCTCTTTGGCGCCCGTTCCTCGTTGTCGTCATCGGCGTCGACCACGTCGGCCTCGTAACTAGCGCCGCCCCCTTTCATCCCCCTAGTTCGAGCCGGCGCTTTGGCAACTGGAGCCTCACAGGAAGAGGGGAGGGGGGTACACTCAGCGGCGAACGATGGAAGCAGGAGCCCGCGCGGCAACCGGAGAACACGAGGAAAAGAAGAGGGGGTCGCCGGAGGCAGTGCTAGCAGCGACTGACTGATGCCACTACAGTCGCTAGCGAGTGTTCTTGCTGCGGGACGGCTAGGGTGCTCTCCGGTTGCCGAAACGCCGGCTCGCTGTCAGCGAAGCACGGTGCGTGCATCCCGCTCTCACTCGCTTTACTCGCTAGCGGCGTCAACGGCATCAGATCTGTTCGTCGCGCAGTGTTGCTATGGGCCCACACGCTGCTTCCCGCACCCTTCTGATAAGCCAATTGCTATTTTCTTTTCTCCGACCACAAAGCTTCTTTCATGACAACCACGAACTGTTAGTGGAGTATTTCTTGGTGGGATACGTGTGAAAATTTAAAAAAAGTTGTATTTTATTGTACATACATGTCTTGCTCGAAATCGTTGCCTCAATCTATCGAAAAGGTGAAGCAGCTGATAAGCTGCGCGATAATTTCGCTTTAGGTAGTACCGTAATCGTGGGCAATTTTTTCCTCTTCCTACAGCCACAACAACAAGGGTGATTGTTCCTGGCCCTACGGGGCTGGACTGGTAGGTCAACGCCGCTTGCGGCGGGGGCTGTACTGGGGGGGGGGGGGGGGGCTGGCTCCGTAGCTGAGCCATTTTCCCAGTTGCCCGAGCTCAACCAGCCCAACCCGCATAAGCAGGCCTGGACAGTGCCGCTAAAACAAGCCTGGAACGCTTCTCCCTCTTTACCCAAGCAAATATCCACGACAGCGAATGCAAGTCTACAACACGCCCTTGCAAAATCTCAGGAGGAGGCAGCGGCAGCAAAATCGGAAGCTACAGCAGGCGAGCAGAAGCAGCCGACCTTCGTCACCACATCGCCAGACTGGAAGCCCAGATAAGTGCCATTGCCACTGGATCTAAACTTTCTTCCCCCCCCCAACTACCGCATCTCAGTCTTCCCCACCTAACGTATCCACCGCCGATACCTTGTTCAACACCTCAAACGCTACTTCCCCTCCCGATTCACTACCAATGGAAGCTGACACGGAACCCCTTACAAACACCACTCCTTGTATTACAACCCCTCCCTCCACCCCCAGCTCACTACACAGCTTTCCAGCCATACTTGAGTCATTTTCTGCTCGATTTGAGGCAAAATTGCAGGAAGCTATAACACACTTCAATCAGGAATGTGCTACACTCAAAGATGCGGTAATTCGCATAACGCAAGACAACGCTATTCTTAATCACAGATTACATGCCCTAACGCAAGAATTCTCTAACTTCTATATAGATATTAGACTCGGCTAAATACTAGCGCAACGCGTCTTCCAAAGCGTAAGAAACCCAAAGCAGCAGGAGGACAGGAAAATTCTCTCCCTGCTATAGCTCATGAATACCACTCCTCCGTTTCGGCTACCCCTCCGATATGTTCTCATGATGGCATATCGAAACCGTAATCTTACTGTTTGGCAGTGGAACCGCCGAGACGCTGGCCAGAAGCGTCATTAGTCACCAAGCGCGTAGCTAACAAGTGTCCCTTACTCGTTGTTGGAGACTTTAACGCTCCACATACAGCTTGGGCTTACCCACATGACACACTAAAGGACATCGCGTGTGGTTAGCCGCGCAACAAACCGGTCTTTCTCTCTTCTCACTGACTCTACCTCTCCTACCCGCACGGCGACCAGTGTCTGTAGAGACACTGCACTAGACCTTACTTTTGCACATCGTCTCCCTCACGAGTCTTGGTGCAATACAAAAGAGAATCTAGGAAGTGATCATTTCATCATAGAAATTCTTCTAAACATTCAGCTGCCCTGTAGGCCTCCCAGAGGTTCAACTTTCACGAAGCAGGATTCTTTCCAAACGTGCAGAGCAGCCCGCGCCTACGCCCCCATTAATGACATAACCGCATGGTCCAAACAACTACAAAACGATGTCCCATCCGTAACTTGTCCCATCAGTAACTGCCCAAGCGACACGGTTGACCCCCGCCTCCCGCATTTATGGGAGGCTAAAGGCGGCCTAGAACGGCACTGTAAACGGCGGCGTTGCAACCGGACACTGAAACGCCGCCTCGCCCGTCTCAACAGAGAGATAGAGACGCATGCATTGACTCCTTCATTACAGAATTGGGAATTGCTATGCAAAAAGATAAATGGAACTATGAGTGCATCTCAGACTTGGAACCTTTTTAGGCACTTATTAGACTCTAATAAGACTACACTGTAAAAACAAAAACACCTTATTAGGTGTTTTCGCGTGTCTATAACTAACACCCATGCACCCTTGAAAAAAAGTGGCTTCAGAGTGCCAGTACACCCTCAAAGATGGTGCTTCGGTTGGTCATAACACCCTTCTATGGGGCCAATGCACTGGGGTGTTTTCATCACCTTTGCACCCTATTGCAGGGTGGGAGCAGTGGCATTGCACCCTTACACCCCTTGATAAAAATCAGTGCGGATAACGTCCATATATTGCATTCCCTAATTAGGAATTACTTTTGCCACTACACGTCCCTAATGCTTTTCCTATGTATACATTTGCAATCAAGCTTAATGGTATTCCTTTTAACCACCTGTAATGCCAAATGAGCATGTAAAGATATGCTGCATGCCATTATTTTGACATCTCGAATGGCCCATGCCAGTATGATTGTTTTTTCAAATTCACAGAGCATGTTACAAAAAAATGTCACACAGAAGGAAACTGGAAGTCTTTTATTCGGCATAGAAGGGTCAGGGTTCGGGCTAGTGGGTGCTCGAGTGCTGGTGGAGGGGGGGGGGGGGGCAGGGGGGCACTTGTGTTCTGTTTCTTGATTGATGCGCGCTATGGAACCTCATTTATTTAACAATACTGCCACTCTCCACCGAGAGCCTAGCAGACAGGCAAAAACATACATGGTATGTACGTAAATACCTAAAAAAATGGAAGAAGCAAAACAGTTCCAACAAATGCAGACAACAAAGTATACAATTTTTTTCAAAAACAGAACCGAACAATGAACAGAACAGCATGGTGACATTTCTTAAAAAACAACAAAACTTTTAGTCGTATGCAACCATTATCGCAGTACACAATATTAATCCTATGCTTTGTCAGTGTCAACGCGTGCGCTTGCATAAAATTCGGCCTTAAGCGATAAAATAAAGCGTCGTGCAGCGCATCTTGGCTTCGACATGCAGACGCCCAAAAAGAGGTGCTCTATAAAGCAGCACAAATTGTCGGACCCCTTGTCATATGTCAGATTGAACAGCCAAAATCGACCCATTATTGGAACAATGCGCTAAGTAGAGTCGATGACTCGAAGAAGCTTCCGCTGCTCAATGAAGGAAAAATGCTCTTCAGCTTCTTTGATGCTGCTCCCAGTATATCCGACTCACGGCGTGGCAGGCATTTCTTCCTGTTCCTTGATAAAATTGTGAAAGAAGTGCATAACAGAGCAGCTATATAAATATGCACTGCACCTGGCAAAAAGCAAATTCAACATATTTTCTACTCTATATTTAGAATACGCCAATGCCCCTTTAGTGTACAGCAATGTGCTGGAAAAGGGCCCTATCGGAAACCACTGGTGGTTATCTCACAATTAACAATGCAGAGTATACTGTTATGGTTGGTTCAGGAGGCACAAAGCCAGCAGTCTGATCAAGTCATAAATGAGAGCACATAAGGTCAACCCATTTTTATTAATGCAGCATGCTGTTGCATGGTAATTTTAGATTATGCAAGGTATTTTATCAAACAAAAATGGCTACACTCATCAAAAGCACCTGGGTTAGAGAACTTCTATGCAGCCCCACGAACTTTTCATTTCACATGAACTGGAATGCTTATTATGATAGTTAAAAATGTAAATAAACAATAAACAGCACTGGAGCACGGTGTTTACTACTAAAATATTAACAGCTGGCTCAATTGAAGGCTTCACACAAGGCCTACAGCATACCCTGCACAGGCCAAGTAGATACTGCAGAACCAAACAAAAAAAAAAAAACGTGGAAAGAGCATACTTAGTGATGGGGCACTACAAAAAAAAAAAAGTGTAATACATAACACATAATGCATTTCTGAACTTTTGCACGTCTTCTTGTGCTAAGTATGAACCAGCCAAGTCCTAGGTCATCGCAATGCTTCCTGAAGTGTTTACATTTAAGGTTTAGTAACAAGGAAAAAGTGTTCTCGCTGCTCTATGTGGCAGTTCTGAAACTTCATCACACGTTATTCATTGAAAGTGTACACTGGAGCTTTGAGTTGAGCGACAATTACATGTGGAACAGCAGAGCATTACCATACAAGCAAACAGCAGAAGCTCTAAAAAATGTCAACACTGAAGCATGGCATGTTAAAACATTATCCACGCATAGCACATTGTATGCATAGACATCCAGAACATTAGTGGTGAGCCTCAAGAGGCGGCAGGAAGCTCAAGTGTTCAAGAAGTTGTAATCGTTATAGCGGCAGGCAGTCTGAGCACTTTGAAATACTAAAGGTTCGAATACTAAAAATAGGTTGACTAACTTGAAATGCAAAAATAACAATTTGGATTTATTCAGAATGTTTACTATAAATGAGAATGTCTATGACAGTGCCACATGGTTAATGCATGAAATGTTAGCATCTGTAGTTGAAGGCATTATATTTATACAGCATGAACCTTGAAACACAGCTGTATTTTCTCCCAAATAATGTGGTAAACCTAATCTCAGAATTAAAATTATTACATCATTTCAGACCTGGCTAGCAAATTACAGCATTTTTTTAAAACAACTATTAAACTGCATTACCCACCTTCAGAAGCCTGTAGGATAAGACAATGTGGCAAATATTTCTTTTGAAGCAGTCTCAGATTATATATTCCAGACATTAGGAACATGTTAGGTACTAGCATGCATGAGCAGGTTGAGAGACCCCTTTCCAGCAAATGCTAAACCCCACCAAGCTGCCTGCAAGAGCCATCTGATAAAGCACTGCTGGTCCACTGCAGCAGAGTGCTTAGTCAAATGGCACACTGCACCAATCTTGACATTACCAGTGCTTCATCAGGTGACTCTTGTATGCAATACGACGTGGTAAGCATGTGATGGCAGGGGTCTCTTACAAGTGCTTTTGATTGTACTTACAGTGCAAATAATCCTTTCACAGCAAAGAATTCACAGTTGTGATGAAAACTTGTGTAGTATTTCTATTTGAATTATGAATCACTAATACATATTACCAGTTAGACTGTAAACCATTTTAGAAACAAAGAAAATTTGCTAATAATGTCGGTTTCAAATAGGGTTCCTGAATATTCAAATGACAAAGAGCAAACTTACTAATGATACAAACATAACATCCAGAGCTCCCAGCTGGTTCCCAATGTTTGCCAAGAGTTGCAGAATGCATACTGTCTGTACATTTACAATAGAAATAAGCAACACAACAATGGTGTACCTCCTTGCAGGTAAAAAGAGACAGCCGAGTTTTGAGGCGATAATTTATTGTCTAATTTAGGAAGGCAAATAAACAAAATTGAAAACATGTAGAGGCACGCAAACAAGCCAAACATCTGACAGCAAAAATTAGCAAATCTTGTGAAGATTTGAATCAGGTATCACCTAATTCTCTGCTACTAGTTGAACAGATTCGAAAAGGCTGCACCATTACAATGGAGAAGAACAATAGGTAATTTAAATTTAGCTAATGCGAAAATTGTTACATATGAAGAAATGCACAGGCTAGTTATGGTTTTATTATTCTTTCTGATGCTCAGCCATGTATTTAGTATATCTATAAGGCAATGCAAAATGGCAAAAATGTAGGCATTTAGCGAAAAACTGCCACTTAGATAGCACATGCAGCAAACAGAAGGAAACAGCTTAATACTTACGCTTCTTTCTCCTTTCACGCATTCCCTCAGAACATACTTCGAGCACCCGGGCAATGTCCTTTTTTCTTGCACGAATGGTGTCCTTCAAAACCAAGACAAATGTCTTGCTAAGGCCAATTTCAACTGCCTCTTTGCCGTCCTTCTTGATCAGCATGTTGAATTCATGTAAGAACTGCAAGTTTGTGTGAATGGTAGCCATAAAGAATTCATTTTACTCAATGTTTCAAGTAACTGAATATTAAACATCATTGTACAAAAGCTAAGGCAATTGATGCCTTTGTACATATCTGAAAAAAAAAAAAGCTGGCATTAGCAAACAGCAAATACACATATTTACTAAGGTTAGAAAACTGCAAAAACCATCAGTATTTTGCCACTCATCGCCAAACTGCAAGCAATATTAAGGAAAGTCTAATATAAAAAATAACAAAGCAAAAATTATGATCCTCCTTCCCTCAACTTGGCACACGGCTGAATGGCAATAAAATATGTAATATATCTCTAAACTAAGGGTCCCAGCTCAGCTTTAAAAAGTAGGCTTCAATTCTCAGAGACAATCTACAGACATGTATCGTTAGCATAAGAAAGTCAAATTGTTTTCTGGGCCCTTTAAATCAGTAAACTGCTTTCAACACATACATTACAAATTTTTTAATAACAGTAAGTCACAAATGTGCCTGCAATATGCGCACTGTGATGGGCAAAGAAGGTAAACATATGCGACTAAGGCTATGATAACCGCTTCATATGTACATTTAAGCAAAAGACAAAAAAAAGTAAACATCTGGTCAGAATCAAACTCTGTAATAGCAACATCCGGTACAATATTTGGCCACAGAATTCAAGCTGTCGACCTCTACTTGAATGCTGAGGCATCAGTATGGAATATCCATTTATTCTAGTCTAACGACACTACAAAAATCAAGTAATGCGGTCAAGCAGTCATGTTGAAATGTGACCACAAAAATAATGAAAACTGGATGGTTTGAACCACATCAGCTGACTTAGCACGTGTACAAGTGCCTTAATTGAAGTCTTGCTGAAAATAAAATACGTACCTAAATGATTCTTCGAGAGCAAAAGTAAACGCCATAACAAAAGCAGCATAATAAAAATGCAAATTCACACTCCATGCAACCGAAAATATGGTCCCCGTAAAATGAAAAATGCTCCCATTGTGATTAAAAAAGGCAAATCCAGACGCGGGGAAGTTAACATAGGCTGATGATAGCGGCATATAGTTTACGCAGTTTGGAATAGACTATTATGCAACCAGGCCGGCCGACCAGCGCACTTCGATGCCGAGAGCACGAGCGCAGAGGCGTGCCGCGCTGAACGGCCGCCGAGAACGAACATAGCCTCCTCGAACAAAAAGTTTAAACAGAAGGGCTGCGGGAGGACGCTCCCCGAGCAGCAGGACGGTGCACGCCTATGCCCCGAGTAAATAAAAAAAAGGGGGGGGGGGGGGAGGGGGATCGCAGCGCTCCGAGTGAAAGATGACGACGAAGCATGAAAGAGGTTTCAGGAGAGCGAGCGCGAAGTGTAAGAGATAAGGGAGGAGGGGGGAGGGGGGAGTCTAGAGTGCTAGGAGAATTAAGGTAGTACGCCAGCATGACCTTGCCGCACGAACGGAAACGGTAGAACAAAACCGAGTCGTTGCGAACTGAGCGCAAGTATCAAACTGTCAAGAAACGAAAATCGTTTCGTGAACCTCCTGCGCGTACAAAATGCAAGGAAACGTAGCACATACATTATTTCTGTTCAAGAAAGTTGAGACTGATGTTCTTGCGCGAAATCTGCGTAACTCGCCGCGACATCTACACATGTGCGATGTCATTTTGGCAGCCAGGTGAAAACAAGCGCGTGTCTCACGTTTTCATTTCAGCACATTCTGGAGCATTCCGGCACAAAAAGACACAGAATGCAGCAATCCGGTAGGACACTGTTTCCACAAAGCGCAATATGCGTGAGAATAGGCTTACCTTTACAGACGATTGCGTCAGCCGCAAAGTACGCTGTCCGCCTTCGTATCACCGGCACCGAACCAACTAGTGCGATTTCAGCGCGAGAGCAATGTAGTCGGCGCATATACCTCTCAGTCACGCAGAAAAAAAAAATTGTCCATGCCTTCTTCTTTCGAACATCTCAAACATAAAGCGGTGCAGCAGTCCTTCGGCCTGATCAAAGCAAAAAGAAGCCCGGACACTTGCCGACACGATAAATGTCCGTTTGCGTTAAACACCACATGTAGAAGGCACTTCACAAGCGTACACACTTCTTTAACACATATGCATGGGAAATGCAACACATTTCACGAGGGTACACAATCGAAGAAGCACATTCAGCATTCGCCGAAACGTGGTCGAAACGCACCCCACAATGCTAACGGCCATATTGTGAAATTTGAAAAGAGCGTTCGTAGCTACCGGCAGCCTCCTGGCGGTGAAATTTTGTTTCAGTTTCTGTTTCATTTTTAGAAAGCACTCATGTGTAATTTAAATTTTAGCGTTACTTTTGGTGCTTTATTTAGGTGTTGGGTTATATTAGCAGCGCCGCTTGTGTATAAAAGGCTACGAAGTTACGCAGCCATATACCCCCAGCATGTTAGGTGATATTGCTTGCCCGTAACACCCTAAGGCATATTCTCCAACCAAAGCACCCCTTTGGCATGCAAGAGGTGATCTCCAATGGCACGAACACCCTAGACTCAGGGTGTGAGGGTGTTTTGAATCAGACAAATGCCCAAAAAGGTGTTTTTGTTTTTACAGTGTAAGACAATCCAACGAGACCTCGCTAGACTAATACATACATGCGATACACCTCCACTGGAACTTCTCAAGGAAATACAAGATCACTTCTTCCCCAAGTACGCTTCTATAATACACCCGACTATTCAGCACCCCCTAACGACTTCCTCGACCAACCCATCACAGTATCAGAGGAGCAGGCTGAGCTTCAGAGGCTTAACACATCTTCAGCCCCCGGTCCAGATGAAGTACATAATAAGGCACTCCGGAATCTCGATTCTCAATCTATTGCCGCCCTTACCGAATAATTTAACGAGTGCTGGCAACGGGGAACCCTCCTGCCGCAATGGAAAGCGGCCAAAGTTGTGTTTATACCGAAACCTGGGAAACCTCTCCTTATTTCAAACCTTAGGCTCGTCTCTCTCACCTCTTCGGTCGGCAACCTAATGGAGCTTGTACTCCAGAACAGAATTTGTCAATATCTAGAAGGCAAAAATATCATGCCCACCTCCATGTTTGGATTTCGTCCTGGCCTTTCTACACAGGAAGTCTTCTCACAGCTAAAACATCACATTCCCGACTATCAAACCTATGACTCCAAAGCCATCCTAGGTGTGGATCTTACTAAAGCATTTGAGAATGTTACACATTCAGCAATCCATCGAAATCTTACAACCCTGGGAGTCGGTGCCAAGTTGTATAATTACGTTCGAGACTTCCTCAGTCAGCGCACAGCCACACTTACCTTTGGCGACCACTGCCTTCCAGAAATCACGCTAGGTTCACGAGGTACTCCCGAAAAATTAGCCCAAATCCCCGACATTCATTTCAGCCTCTACGCCGAAGACATCACTGTCTGGGCTAACCGCGGCAGAGATTACGAAATAGAGGGACACCTACAATTGGCACTGAACACCATCAATACCTATGAAAAGCTGCGTTCAGACTACGTGCGCAACGCACGTATCGTTCGTAAGGATCGTAAGCGTAAGAGCAAAAAACGTAATGTGTCTGTTTAGACTGCTGTCGCATTGAGCGTAAGACACGTAACATCCGCAGCCAACGTGGGCGTAAAAAATCGGAGCACTCGCGAATTTTACGACTAGCACAGATACGTCTGTCACGCGCGACCAATGCGCACAGCCGTTTCGGTTTTCCTATTCCGGCCACGGGGCTTCCGGTCCTCCCAGATTTCGCGCGCAAACCAGCTAGTAGGTGACATGTCATCCTAAGCTCCTACTCTGCACAGAGATGAAGCGAGCATCCCCCGCCTCCATAACCTCCCATGACATGTCACTTACTAGCTGGTTTGCGCGCGAAATCTGGGAGGACCGGAAGCCCCGTGGCCGGAAAGGAACAACCGACCTCCAGTGCGCTGAGTCAAAGCAGTAAGTGGTTTTTCAATCCGTTTTTTTATGTGCGAACAAGCTCTCAACAAGCAAATGTTTCCTCTAGTTTAAAAAGGGAGGTTATGGAGGCGGGGGATGCTCGCTTCATCTCTGTGCATTCTCGCGGCCCATCGGCTCCATTGACAAGTGAGGAAACAGTAGGCCTGCAGCGTAAGGCCGATGCGAGGCGACGTTGCGGTGGGGCCGCAGAACGGAGCTGGCGCGGACTCGTCGAAGTTTGAAAGAAGCTCACCGTAAAAGAGAAAAAGAAGACAGCGTTTTCTGAGGGGGGAGGAGGTTCCACGGATGTTTCCGTGTCTGCTGCGTGCCCTGGCTCATTGTTCGAAGTCAGTAGTACGACTTTTGAGTCACCGCCCCGGCCCGTCTCCAAGATCGGTCCGGGGCACTGGTGAAATCGCAAGCAGAGATGCAGGTGGACCGCACGCCTGTTTTGGTGCGAGAGAGTGCGACCACCGAACACCGAGCAGGAGTGCGCGGTGTATCGACAATGAGAGCGGGTGCGTGAAGAAATGTGTGAAGGAGTGAGTGGTGCAGTACAGTGAGCGGACGTTTGAAAACTATGTGCGAACGTGCGTGTGCGAAACGAAGAAGTGTATTTGTAATCGAGTGGTTAATTGTAAATATACCCATCGAAATCGTAATCTTACTGTTTGGCAGTGGAACTGCCGGGGCCTCGGCCAGAAGCGTCATGTAGTCCACCAACTGCTGTCTTGTGCTACGGGACCCGACATCCTTGCTCTACAGGAACCCTCCAATCCACTCACCCTCCCCGGCTATACACCTATTTTGCCTACATCTGCTCCCTCTCGAGTAGCCTTTTTAGGTAGTTTCTCTGTCACCACCATCACACATCCCTTGGCGATTCCAGACATTGATAACCTTTTAATTTAACGTTTGCCACAACACACTCGAGCGAAAAGTGTTTTTATCTTAAATGTATAGAGTCATCCTAAGTGCCATAAAAAACAACTATGAACGGCTATGTACGCTTGCGAAGTGCGTAGCTAACAGGTGCCCGTTACTTATTGTTGAAGATAACGCTCCACACACAGCCTGGGGTTGCCCGCATGACACACCGAAAGGACGTCGCGGGTGGTTAGCTGCGCAACAAACCGGTCTCTCCCTTCTCACTGACCCTACCTTTCCTACCCGCACGGGAACCAGTGTCTGTACAGACACCACACCAGACCTTACTTTTGCACATCGTCTTTGCTGATAGTCAAGTTCGACTCGTCGAAGGCTGGCATTGATAACCGGCCCCTGGCTACCGGCGCATGCGTCGCGCCTTTTTTCCCTCTCGTTTTATCCTTTCTTTCTTTCCAATGCTTTTCTATATAGTCGCAAGCAGAGAATAAACGTGCGGTCATTCGTCGGGCGACGCTGTCTGCGGTGGTTGTTTATTGACGCTGTGGCCGGTGGGCCATACGCGTAACAGTGGCGACGAGGACGGACCTGAAGGAAGACCCAGCACATGACAGCGGGAAGGATACAAGCCCGGTTCCAACAATGAGCCACAAGCTACCGGAGTTCGACAATGAGAAAGATAAGTGGCAATATTACCTGGTCAAAATGGAAGCTTACTTTGAGGCCAACAGCATCAGTGACGATAAACAGAAAAGGGCGTTGCTCATCAGATGCCTAGGCACAAAGACCGTGGCAGTGCTATGCAGAAAAGTTACACCGTTGAAGCCAAATTCCCTGAGCTATGAGGACGTAGTAAATACCCTAAACAGCTACTACGACCCATGAAATCTCGGAGAGTTTCAAGTTCTTCAACCGGTCTCAGAAGGCCGAGGAGTCAGTGCAGGAATTTATAATTGCCATAAGACAAATAGTGCAAAATTGCAATTTCTCATCAATTTTGGACAGAATGATCAGAGACCGTATTGTATGCGGCGTCAGGTCGAAGAACGTACAAAAGCAGCTGCTGGCGAAGAAAGACCTTACTTTACAAGAAGCAGAGGCTCTCGCGTTAGCTGCAGAAAGTGCGGAAGTCGACGCCCAATGCATGACTGGCAACCCTAAAGAAGGTAAAGTAAACAGGATCGTTCAACGCAGTGAGCCTAATATAAAGAAGCAGACCCTTGGCGCACAGAAACAATGCCGATCTTGTGGAAACTACGGACACAAGTCCACAGCTTGCCGCTTTAAAAAGCGCCGGTGCTTTCAGTGTGGTCAACAAGGCCATCTTGCAAAAATGTGTCTGTCAAAAGACCGGGTTCACAAAACACTGACAGTAAAGGCTCAAACCTTGGACGACGAAGACAACGATAGCAGCGCATCCCAGATTTGGTCCTTGAGTACAGCTCTGTCGCTTGTGCCACCCATTCAGCAGAACTTCGCGTGAAATGGCGTGAACTTAAAGATAGACATATATACTGGTTCGCCGGTCTGCGTGATTCCAAAAGCAATCTTTGAAAAGCATCATCAGTGCTGGCCGCCTCTTGAGAAGGCGGCGATAAAGTTATCTTGTTACCTTGGCCCATTGCCGGTACTGGGTGTCCTCAGTATGGAAGTTTCTTATCCGGCTGTGACAGTGCAGTGTAACCTGATGGTGTTGGACTGTGAAGGCCCACGTCTTTGCGGACGATATTTATTACAGAAGCTGAAGGACAGAGGCCGAGCTGTCCTGCTCGTGAAGGCGCAAGCTGAAAAAGAAAGCGTGGCGCCCCAAACGGTCTCGCCAACTGCTTCGACACTACTGCAGCAGCACGCGCCCCTGTTCTCAGAAGGTACCGGACTCATTAAAGGCCCACCGTCACGGATACATCTGAGAAGTGGAGCGATTCCAAAATTTTTCAAGGCAAGAAAAGTTCCTTTTGCTCTTCGCGAAAAAGTCTCACAGGAGCTGGACAGGCTCCAAGATGCTGGTATAATATCCTCGGTACCTTATACGAAATGGGCTACGCCCATTGTTCCGGTCTTAAAAAAGGAAGGCTCAGTGCCCATCTGCGGAGATTTCAAAGTCACGCTAAACCCGATGTGCGAGATCGAACAGTATCCGCTCCCAGTCATTGACGACTTGTTCGCCAGCTTAGCCGGAGGAGAGCAGTTCAGCATTTTAGACCTTCGGGACGCCTCTAATCAAGTCGCGCTGGACAAAGACTCTCGCATGCTGACAGTCATTAACACGCACAAGGGGCTGCTCTGTTATAATAGGCTACCTTTTGGTATCGCTTCAGCACCAGCCATATTCCAACGAAATATCGAATCCGTCCTGCAAGGGCTGAGCGGGGTTCAAGTATATCTCGATGACGTGCTGATAGCGGACAAGAAAAACGATGACTCGAATTTGCAGGCAGTCCTGCGGCGTTTCAGTGAAAGTGGCATCAAGCTGCGCGCCGATAAATGTCACTTAAGCCAGGAAGCGGTACAGTACCTCGGTCACCGTATTGATGCAGGTAGATTGCACCCACTGGAAAAAAATATTGATGTAGTTAGGTTGGCGCCTGCACCTCAAAATTTCACTGAGTTGCGTGCATTACTTGGCCTAATCACATTCTACAACAAGTTTTTGCACAACATGTCCACGTTACTGGCTCCTTTGTATAGGCTCTTGGCGAAAGGATCTAAGTGGGTGTGGGGTGCGGCAGAAGAGGTATCATTTAAACGCGCAAAGAGCTGTTTGTGCGCGGCACCTGTGGTCACTTATTTCGATCCGCAGCGTGAATTGCTGTTTGAATGCGACGCTTCGCCTCATGGCATCGGCGCCGTACTTTTTCACTGCATAAACGGTGAAAACAGACCCATCGGATTTCGCTCTAGAGCACTGACCGCTGCAGAAAGAGGGTACTCGCAGATCGAGCGGGAAGCCTTAGCCCTGGTGTACGGTGTATCGCGCTTCCGCGACTACCTCCTCTGCAGGGAGTCCACGTTGGTGACGGACCACCGGCCCTTGCTTGGCCTCCTGAAACCAGACCTCCAGACTGCCGTAATGGCCGCCGCACGTATTCAAAGATCGGCACTCCTTCTGGGCGCCTGTATATACAAGCTGCTGTGTAGGCCCGGCAAAATGATGCTAAACTCGGATGCCCTAAGTCGACTGCCTCATTCGTTGCAGCAAACGGAGGCCGACCCTGAAGGAGCCTCCGAATTTATCCTGGCCATCAACGAATGGGACGAGCCGGCGGTTTCCCAAAATGAGTTACAGGAGCTCACTGCAAAAGACGATGTGCTGTCCAGTGTCTGCAGGTATGTCATTGAGGGTTGGCCAGCACCCGCTCGCATCGAAGGCTCGGAAATGAATCATTACTACAAAGAGCTTCTGGAGCTGTCGGTTGAGGCGGGACTATTGCTGTGGGGTCATCGAGTGGTAGTGCCGAAAAAGGCAAGGGGCCGATTGCTGAAGTTACTGCACGAGGCCCACCAGGGTATCGCAACTATGAAGAAAGTTGCGAGGTCAAAATTTTGGTGGCCGGATATCGACCAAGACATCTGCCGGATTGCGTCAGAATGTCGAAACTGTGTCCAGGCTTTGCCAATGCCTGCTGCACGAGAACCAGTCAGCTGGCCTGCTACCAATGAAAGGTGGTCACGACTTCATATCGATTTCGCCGGACCAGTTAAAGAGAAAATGTTACTGATTGTTGTAGACTCGCACAGTAAATGGATTGACGCTATTCCTCTCCCTCAAGCCACGTCGAGCAGCACTGTAGAAGCTTTACGTACTTTATTCAGCCAGTTTGACCTGCCTCGTACGGTTGTTTCAGACAATGGCACACCATTTACAAGTTCCGAGTTTGCTCGATTTATGGAACGGAACGGCATAGTGCATATTCGCACGCCACCATATCATCCTCAAAACAATGGGCTTGCAGAACGCGCAGTCAGGACAATTAAGGATGGTCTGAAGAAGATTCCTGGCGTAAATCTACCAACCGCCCTCGCTAGTGTACTGTGCAAGTACAGAAATGCTCCGCAGCAGTCCGGATTGTCTCCTTCAGAGCTGCTTTTGGGGTATCAGCTGCGCACGAGAATTGACATGTCTTTTCCTCCCAGGAAACAGCCCCCACAGCACGCACGATCTGCGGCAGAAGGCTGGAGTTTCGCCCCGGGAGATAACGTTTTCTTTAGGAACTTTGGTGTTGGTGATAAATGGACACCAGGCAAGGTGAAGTCCACTGCAGGCGCACGACTAGTATCCGTCGAGACTGAAGATCATAGGATGGTTCGCCGACATGTTGACCAAGTACGCAAACGTTACACAGAAGAACCGGCTGCGTCAGAGGCCGGAACATCTGGGATGTCACCTGGTCCAAGCCACAGCGCACCAGAGTCGGAAGTTCACGAAGATGACACACCCCCGGAGCCCGTGTTGCGTCGGTCCACCCGTGTAAAGAAACCAGTGCTACGTTACGGTTGCTAGGGGGACAAGTTCGACTCGTCGAAGGCTGGCATTGATAACCGGCCCCTGGCTACCGGCGCATGCGTCGCGCCTTTTCCCCCTCTCGTTTTATCCTGTCTTTCTTTCCAATGCTTTTCTATATATTCGCAAGGCGAGAACAAACGTGCGGTCATTCGTCGGGCGACGCTGTCTGCGGTGGTTTATTGACGCTGTGGCCGGTGGGTCATACGCGTAACAGTCTTCCTCACGCGTCTTGGCGCAATACACAAAAGAATCTAGGAAGTGATCACTTCATCATAAAAATTCTTCTAAACATTCAGCTGCCCTGTACGCCTCACAGAGGTTCACATTCATGAAGTGGGATTCTTTCTGAACGTGTAGAGCAGCCCGCGCCTAAGCCCCCATTAATGACATCTGCGAATGGAGCAAACAACTACAAATTGATGTCCAATTAGTATCTTGTCCCCTACCAGATGACTGCCCAAGCGACGCGGTTGCCTCCCGCCTTCTACATTTATGGGAGGCTAAAGGCGTCATAGAACGACGCTGGAAACGGCAGCGTTGGAACAGGACACTTAGACGCCGCCTAGCCCGTCTTAACAAAGAGATAGAGATGCATGCAGCGACTTTTTCACGACAGAATTGGGAATCGCTATGCAACAAGTTAGATGGAAATATGAGTGTATCTCAGACTTGGAAACTTTTTAGGCACATAATAGACTCTAGTAAGACTAGGACTACCCAACGAGACAACCTCACTAGACTAATACATACTTGCGATACACCTCCACCGGAACTTCTCCAAGAACTACGAGATCACTACTTCCCTAAGTACCCTTCTATAACACACCCCGACTATTCAGGGCCCCATAACAACTTCCTCGACCAACCCATCACAGTATCAGAGGTGCAGGCTGAGCTTCAGAGGCTTAACACATATTCAGCCCCCGGTCCCGACGCAGTACATAATAAGGCACTCCGGAATCTCGATTCCCAATCTATTGTCGCCCTTACCGAATATTTTAACGAGTGCTGGCAACGGGGAACCCTCCCGCGGCAATGGAAAGAGGCCAAAGTTTGTTTATACCGAAACCTGGAAACCCTCTGCTAATTTCAAACCTTAGGCCCATTTCTCTCACCCCTTCTGTCGGGAAACTAATGGAACATGTACTCCAGACCAGAATTAGTCAATATCTAGAAGGCGAAAATCTCATCACCTGCATGTTTGGATTTCGTCCTGGCTTTTCTACAGAGGATGTCTTCTTACAGTTGAAACATCACATTGTGGACAGTCAAACCTATGGCACCAAAGCCATCCTAGGCGTAGATCTGAATAAAGCATTTGATAATGTTATATATTCAGCAATCCTTCAGAATCTTACAACCCTGGGAGTCGGCGCAAGGTTGTATAATTACGCCCGAGACTTCCTCAGCCAGCGCAAAGCCACACTTACCTTTGGCGACCACTGCCTTCCGGAGATCATGTTAGGTGCACGAGGTACGCCCCAGGGCGCCGTCCTCTCTCCTATACTATTCAACATAGCACTTCTTCGCCTACCCGAAAAATTAGCACAAATCTCCGACATATATTTCACCATCTACGCCGACGACATCACTTTCTGGGCTAACCGTGGCAGTGATGCCGAAATAGAGGAACACCTACAATTGGCACTAATCACCATCGACACCTATGTAAGGGAACATGGCCTAACTTGTTCCCCTTCAAAATGAAAACTCTTTCTCTACCGCCCCAGCAATACGATTCAGGCAGTCCGCCTATTTCTCTCAAGCTAGAGAACCATTCGATCCTACTAGTATCCAAAATCCGTGTACTCGGTCTAGTTCTTCACTCCCATGACGCACACGGAGAAGTCATACTCTCCATACACAATGTGAACAGATTACCCGACTGATTCGCCGCATAGCCACCCGCCGGGCAGGCTTACGCGAGCGAAATAGAATTCGCCTCACGCAGGCCTACGTTATAATTCGCGCCGCATATGCCCTCCCATACCTCTCCCTCAAACAAAAGGAGACAGATCGGGTGAACGCGCTCCTACGAAGTTTCACGAAAACGGCTCAACGACTTCCCCACAGCACATCTAATGCCCGACTCCTTAAACTCGGTTTGCACAACACTTTCGAGGAACTGAGAGAGGCTACATAAACGGCACAAATATATATAGTGGCTGCACAGCAACCATAGTTCTGCATAAAGAAACAAAATTCCCATAAAGGTGTTAGGCAAGGAGACACAATCTCCCCAGTACTATTCACAGCTTGTTTAGAGGAAGTATTCAGAGACTTGGAATGGGAGCAGTTAGGGATAAGGGTAGATGGAGAATACCTCAGTAATCTGCGATTTGCTGATGACATTGCCTTGCTAAGCAACTCTGGGGATTGACTACAAATAATGATTGATGACCTAGACAGGAAAATTAGAAAGGTAGGCTTGAAAATCAATATGCAGAAGACTAAGGTAATGTTCAACAGCCTCGGGAAGGAACAGCAGTTTACATTAGGTAGCGAAATACTGGAAGTGGTAGGCGAATATGTCTACTTAGGACATGTAGTAACCGCACGAAAAGGAAATAACAAGAAGAATACGATTGGTATGGAGTTCATTTGGCAAGCACTCGCAGATTATGACTAGCAGCTTACCGGTATCGCTCAAGAGGAAAGTATACAACAGTTGCATCTTGCCTGTACTCACCTATGGGGCTGAAACGTGGAGGCTAACCAAGAGAGTTCTACTTAAGTTGAGGACAACCCAGAGGGCTATGGAACGAAAAATGGTAGGGGTAACATTAAGAGATAGAAAGCGTGCAGAGTGGGTCAGAGAAATAACTCAAGTTACCGATATTCTAGTAGAAATTACGAAGAAGAAATGGACATGGGCAGGACATGTAGTGCGAAGAGAGGATAACCGATGGTCGCTGAGGGTAACAAACTGGATTCCAAGGGAAGGAAAGCGTAGCAGGGGGCGGCAGAAAGTTAGGTGGGCGGATGAGATTACGAAGTTCGCAGGGGTCAAGTGGATGCAGCTAGCACAGAACCGGGTTAAGTGGAGAAATATGGGAGAGGCCTTCGCCCTGCAGTGGGTATAGACAAGCGTCAGCCCGTGACGTCAGCGGAGATGCGGTGGCGCTGGCGACAGCAGTGACTTTCGTGGTGTAGGCAAAAGCGCGGGCCGTCTGCATTGGATGCGCGGCGATTGCTGTGTTTTTTGCGGCATAATTTCCAATATTTATACGAGCTGTGGTGCGCTTGATTGCGCCACGAGGCACAAAAAGCAAAATGGCACTTGTTTTAACATGTTTCTTGCGGTAGAATAAAGATGTGAGCGAAGGGCAGCGGCATTGAGCGCGACAAGTAGACTCTTCAGTGACGGATTGCCTTCGCGGCTAACATATATATGCGTTGCAGTTCTTCACTGAAGCTAGATCAGTTCGTTTGCAACCCCTAATTATCATGATTGCTTTTCGGCGGCACGACGAATAGCGCAAGAACAAACGCCTGCAGCTCGTGCCCATTTTGATATGCTATTAAGTTGTAAGAAGTTAAGACGCGATATATTCCGTGTGCGTATGATCCCGCAGGGGAGCTGCACTGTGAGTTCTATTCACTTGCAGTGCTGCCCGTGCATATGTTCACACAGAAAGGACACAAACGCTGCTGTGAAGGTAATTGCAATTACTTTGAGCGCGGTCACTCCAGTACGATATTGCTGGCTATAACAGGCCCGGACCTGTAAAGTATAGCTTTTCTCTGTTCGTACTTTCACGAGTTTCAACCAGTCTCTTCATCACCGGTTCTATAGTATACATTGTTATGATCCGGGCAGTCCCGCAGCATTATTTCTCATTTCTAAATTTTATTTTTGGAGGTCATTATAAGATCCTGACGAACGAATTAAATATCCACGTACAATCGAGCTCTGATCGAGCAGGATATTTAGGTATATATGGTACACGGAGTTCAATGTCCCAAAGAGGAATCGATTATGAGGGGTGCAAAATAAGCAGAATAAGATGATGCGCATTTGAATAAAAAATTTCCATGTATATTAAAAAAAAAGCTCAGCAGATCACGCAAATTTCGCTGCAAGCGATCGTGGAGAACGTTTCATCTGCACTCATGCGTCTCTCCTATAGAGCAAAGAGAACAAAATGAGAGCTTTCGTACTGGCATTCATGTACATATTGTTACGGGGTGTTACATGGTGAATGACCTTGCTACATCTGTAAGATGAGATAGACGTCAACGTCTTTTTTATCGGGCAGGCGAAAACAAGTTGGCAGTGCACTTTGCCAACATGTTAAAAGATCTAAAAGATTGAGTTCTTTTTATATACGAAATTCTATGACTTAAGTTGCCGGTAAAGTGAGCTAGAAATCTGATTTCTAGTTTACTTTATATAGTTGCCGATAATATTGTTCTTTAGAGTGAGTGCTTGAAGCAACAGAAAGGCAGTCAATAGATTCGTCATATGAAAAACACACTTCCAGTCATTCATATTGTCGTCCTCCTTGCATGCGCTAGGAATGGGCCTGGGAGCTGAACAGGGTTGACTATTAGTCTTTCTTATACATTGCGCTTTCTCGTTTTTATTTAACTTAATCACTCACGGCCGTCGCCTACGTAGCGCAGCCGCGCGCTGTTGAGGCCACGGAAAAGGAAGCCAATGCAGCGCTCTTCGCCAAGTAATTCTAGCTGTAATCGGCTGATAATGTGCGGAAATACTTTCCAGGCAAAAAGCAATCTATTTCTACGTATAAGCGAAGCTTACGTTTCAATATATTCGCACGCGCAACTGGTTTCGAAGGCAGCGTCCCTTTGCGCAGTGTAGGCACGCCGCGCTTTTGCCTACACCCCATGTCGCTGCCGATCGCAGCGCCCCCTTTGTTTACAAACATGGCGCTTGTCTATAATCAGGCTGATGATGATGATGATGATGATGATATCCCCCCTATCCAAATCGGCGGCTGGCCGCACTTTATTAACCCACTTAAACCTTAGGCCAGTTACACACCTCATTGACGGTGTCCACCTTTCTCCTAACCTCCGCGCTAACCTCATCATACCTCCTGTAAGGCCGCGGTGGCCCTTTCTTTAATGTTTTGGCGCGCGCGCCATAGAAAACGGCGATGAAATGTTCTCCAAGCTACGAGAAAGCGACGCGACCGATTACGTAATCTCGGCCACCGCGCTGCGCCTCCTCGCCCTCGT
This sequence comes from Amblyomma maculatum, assembly GCF_055883805.1. Taxonomy (NCBI): domain Eukaryota; kingdom Metazoa; phylum Arthropoda; class Arachnida; order Ixodida; family Ixodidae; genus Amblyomma; species Amblyomma maculatum. The sequence continues at coordinate 33,601,301 of NC_139346.1, read as the reverse complement.
CGTCACGCGCGGAGTCACGCATGCATTCCCCCACACGGTCCCGGCCCTCCTCCTCGCTTCGCGCGGGAGGGCTGCTCGTGTTGACCATGTTCGAGAAAATTCGAGGCCTCTCCAGAAGGCCGAGGGGGGATGGATGGATGGAAACAACTTTATTTAATAAAAAAAAAATTGGAGGACGCTTAAGCTTCGCCTTCAAGAGTGGAACGCGATACCGTTATTGCACCTCGTCGAGAAAACTTACTAAACGCAAGGGTATTGGGGCATCCTCGCACCGGTACCCGCGCGGCCCGAAGGGGAGAAGCGGGTGAGCGAAGATAGTGATCTAAAGAAAGGAAAGACGCTTGATTCTACAACCTGTGAGGGTGCACGGCGAAACGTCAGGCTAGGGTGCCTCGATACCAGCGCCGCCGTACAGGGTGGTGACACCCTTTGGCATGCCTCGTGCCGCCGCGCTCGCCATCTTGGGGCAAGTCGCTTCGGGCCGTTGCTGCGGAGTGTCCGAAGCGGTTGCGCTGTGCGCTGGGTGCTGGGCGATTGAACTGTGTTCAGTCGCGAAAACTGGCATGCCAGGTTGTTGTGTTCCATTGTGTGCTGGCTCAGCAAAAAAGAAAAAAAAAAGGAGCCAGATGTTTTCGTTCTTCATGGGATAAGAGACGGAGAAATGTATGGGACGCGAAAGTGAAGCGTGAAGACTGCGAAGTAAGCCACAATACATGTGCTTCTTTTAAGCATTCATAATTTTTTTGAGCGAATAGGTGCATTTCAATCGTGTAAAAAGGTCTAGCGCAGACACAGACCACTAAAAAGATGACAAACACACACAAGCGCTTGCGTATGTGCGCGTGTCGTCTTTCTTGCGGTCAGTATCTGTTTATACGAAATCGTTTTAAAAGATATTTTTGTACTCTCCCAACGCAGTTACGCACTTCTATTTGGAATGACATTATCTCACGCCGCTTCACCCATCTGCTTGTAATCACGAGCTTTGTGCGGTTTTTGGCTTCCCCATCTAGCATTGTGCGCAACAGATTTTGGTCACCCTTCTTCAACGTCGAAGCAGGTCGAAGCATCGCATTGCCTGGCATCGCGAGTAGTGCGCTGTGTTTTTAAGTGTAAATTTTGAATTTTCAGCGTACGTGAGGGCTTATAAACTAAATATATGGACAATTGCGTCTGCTTATGTTGTAGTCACTCGTGGAAATTTAGTGTAACTTTCAGTGAGTGACACTCGACTTTAGTATCATACGCGTAGTGTCACACAATAATATCTGTTGTTGAGGATCTGCCTTTCTGTGTTCATAGCCGCACCAAGAACACGTGGAGAAGGGCGAGCCTGGTATTTGTCAAAGGAATGCACCATTTCGCCCTTTCGATCGCTCCCCTTTACACTCGATCTTGAAAGCTGGTGGCAACCGCCGAGGCTTCAGATTCACACAGATTACATTTCCTCTGTTCTTCTCGGGAAATAATACATTGGAGAGCGACGGATGGCATGTCATCTCGCGACAGAGTAGGAAGTGAGACGCAGTTTGTAACAATTATTTTGGTCGAAAAAAAAAAAAGACCCGTGAGTTAGCCGCGCTTGAATTTGGCAGGTGGACTTATCGTTAGTACAATATTTCGCGAAACCGAGATAACAGGTCCCCTGAAGCCGTTCTTTTTTAATTATACACAGGAGCAGTTTTACGCGAGGTTTTTGAGATTCGCAATAATATAAAAAGTTGGGTTCTCACGAAAATTAGGTCGTCTTAAGCATATGATTGGCAGCTCGACAAGTCTCAAAGAAACTGCTCTCGTGAGCTGAAAGGTGTAGCGGCATCATCTTGTGAAAGCGGTCGTGAGGAAGCAAGGTTCTTGCGCAGTACAACAGTTCATCCCGAATGCAGCTTTTCCTTCCCTGTATTATAATTACGCATCGCGAGGCGATATTCACACCCTGTTGTCACCGCAAGTACTCGTCGGAGGTTAAGCCAAATTTAGGTGAAGCTAAATTTGACCGCCTGACACCCGAATTAGTGCAGTCGCTGGTTTGGCATCCATGGAAAAATTTTGCGATCGTACATGTAAATATCGCATTGCTTCCATAATGTTTTTATTGTTTCATTCATTTGCGTGCACACTACAAAATACGCAAAATGACTGTTTCGTCGCCTATCTCATTTCAGCGCCAGTTCGAGGGCAAACACAGTGTATGGACGGTGACTCCTCAAGTCAACAGCTGTCCCGACATTGTTTGATTGCGTGTAAAAATTTTTGCGCGGGATACCCAAAGCTTATGAACAGACTGTTAGAGCGGTTTGGGACGATGCGCTTGCGCATTTACTTCAGTTGGCTAAGTCAGCCAGAAAAATCGAATGATGGGTACGGCAGCAAAACTGTAGCTGGCACCAACTTTTATTAAAAGATGTCTCCTAGGTGTGCATCTAAAATCAGCTTCAAAGTCTTAATGAGGATCGTTTTGGAATAAAATGCCGTGTGCATCAGCATGCGACACAAAGGTTGATTTACGCATCGTTTTTTACTCTGTCTTTTCTACGGTTTACGATGGGCCATTGCGATACAAATTATTTTCGATATACGGCTCCCTGAAACGTACACATGGTTGTTGATCTATAGCAATAGACGCAATTGAGTGTTATGCACCTCATAAACTCATTCATGTCCGGCAGTGCAAAATGCATTGCTTTATAAAACAGCCAGTCGTCAAAATAACCGCATTTGAACATCCGTGACGGCGAAAGAGTAAATGATTTCCTCTTAGAACTACGCATGCTAGCATGCAGTAGTTGCTTTCACTTTTTTTTTTCGAGCACAAAAGCGCCCAGGATTGCGAGTGTGTAAAAACGGTACACAGTTGAGCTTGCTAGCGCAAGCGCGTGCTGAACAAGAAATCGGACCGACGCTCCATAGCCCGCCGTATCTGAGCTTGCCCCAACATGGCGCCGTCGAAGGCAGTGTACGGCGGCGCGCTACATCTAGGCACCCTACGTCAGGGGCACGGTGTGGTCAGGGGCGAGTGGCGCGCCACGTGTCGGGGCGGCGCCGCACATTGCGAGGAGGGGTTCTTCTGTGTTTGCCGCAAGATGGCTCTGCATGTGCGCAGAGCGCAGAAGAAATGTAGCGGAAACGTACTTTGCTACTCGTGTAACTGCGACTTCTGTAAGTAACATGCTCATAATTACCGATATACACTGCAGTATAACGTTTTACGGCATGTTTCTAAGGCAACACCGCATTCACTAGAAGCGCTTTTGTACCGCTTTCAAGCATCGAACTCGTGGCTGTGAGGAAGGTGTTCGGAAGGTGACGTCACGTGATATGTGACGTCACGCCAGGGATTAAGCGGCGCGCGCCCGCCGTCGCGTCAGTCTCTGTGCCGGCAACCGCGCCAGCGTCTTTGCGCCGGGCGTGTATGCGGTCAAGATGCCTCCAAACGCGAAGGACATTAATAATAGGAATGCAAAACGAAGGCTGCAGCGTGCTACGGAAACCGATGAAGAACACGGACCATAAGAGTGTGTTTGTCGGGCTGCAGAGAATAAAGTACGACGATTAACCTAAAACCACATCTCCATTACTTAGCCGCATCCACACTGAGGCAGCTGCTTAACATGCTTCGCATCCACTCGGCTTAACCTTGATAAGCCTCCAATTTTTTCTTTCCTTCTCTACTTTCTCTCTTCTGTCCCAAAGCAGCGGCGGTGGTTCAGCTACACAGCCAGTAGCAGGCCCGTGCATTTTCTTTTCCTTCTTCCTACAGCTACAGCAACGCGACAGCATGAGCCATTAAAGGCTTTCGCCTTAATAATTGGTTCACAGGAAGGAAAAGGCGCAGTATCTGTCACACTTGTATCTGTGGAAACCTGAACCCCGCCGTAAAGTAAAGGGAGGAAGGTGGTAGTGGAAAGCGAGAAATAGGAGCCGTAGTGGAGGACTGCGGAGTAATTTCGACCACCTGGGCACCTTAAACATGTGAAGCACATGGTTGTTGTGGCCTTAGGAAGAAGAATAAAAATTTGGAGGAGGACGCTTAAGCTTCGCCTTCAAGAGTGGAACGCGATAGCGTTATTGCACCTCGTCGAGAAAACTTACTAAACGCAAGGGTATTGGGGCATCCTCGCACCGGTACCCGCGCGGCCCGAAGGGGAGAAGCGGGTGAGCGAAGATAGTGATCTAAAGAAAGGAAAGACGCTTGATTCTACAACCTGTGAGGGTGCACGGCGAAACGTCAGGGGCGAGTGGCGCGCCACGTGTCGGGGCAGCGCCGCACATTGCGAGGAGGGGTTCTTCTGTGTGTGCCGCAAGATGGCTCTGCATGTGCGCAGAGCGCAGAAGAAATGTAGCGGAAACGTACTTTGCTACTCGTGTAACTGCGACTTCTGTAAGTAACATGCTCATAATTACCGATATACACTGCAGTATAACGTTCTACGGCATGTTTCTAAGGCAACACCGCATTCACTAGAAGCGCTTTTGTACCGCTTTCAAGCATCGAACTCGTGGCTGTGCGGTAGCGTCTCCGTCCCGGAGACGCTACCGCACAGCCCCCCGGTCTCACACTCCGGAGACCCTGGTTCGATTCCCACCCAGCCCATCTTGGAACTTGCTTCTTATTTATGAAGTGCATGTTTATTTATTAAGTGGATTTATCGCTCACTGGACGCCGACGACACCGGCTTTTCTGCGACACGAGCTCCTTAACGCTACCGCGTTAAAAGTCTTCCAGGGTGGTCCCCTACTAGTCCAAGAGTAAGAGACCACGGGCTTTTGCTTCACATAGAGCCCGATCGACCAGCCATTTCTGACCGGCGGGTTGAGCTGTCCGCAAAGCAGCCTCCCAGGAAGAAAAGGTGGGATGGGGGATGGGGGAACTTGTTTATGCCTGGGGGAAGGACATTCCCACAGGTAGTGGAAAAGTGAGAATTTTGGCTCGCCACAGGTGTCGCAGTGAGGGGGCAAGCCAGGGTGAAGGCATGAGAGACGGTAGGGGAAATGAAACAATCCGTCTGCAATAGGGGATATTTAGGGTGCCTCGATACCAGCGCCGCCTTGTTCGGCGTCGTGTCAACCTCGATTTCTTTTGTTGCCGTCGTGCGTCACCGTGTCAAATATACGCTGTGCATTCGTAGTTTACGTTTACTCGTTTTTGTTCAATACAAGCTGCTGCTTATGCGCGATATTGCATGCCCGCGTGCACACACTTGAATGGCACCATCAAGTGTGTGCACGCGGGCACGCAGGTGTGTGCCTGCGTAACGCTTCGCCTTGTTTCTAAAAAATATTCCTACGAGTTAAACTTGTGACAGGGAGAAGTCAGCAGCATTTTTTTTAAGTGAACTGAGTTCGTGTATATCGCGTTTATAGTGATGCTGTTCTCCCGCGAGAAAAACGCCATGCAAGCGAAAACGCTGGCGATTTCTACCGCAGCTTGTGCTCGTTCAGTTGTATTTTAGCTTTCTTCGTCCGTACTAAGTTTGCGCTACAGTTTGAGGGCATTCTTTTCGACGTCAGGGCAGCGCAATATTAGAATTCTGTCGTTGTGTGCCCTTTCATCGCTGCTAAACCCTTTTGTACTTATTGTTCAGGTTTCCTACCACGGATTTCCGCGAGATCCTGCTCTCCGCAGAAGATGGATTATTGCCATAAAACGGGATGAAGGCCCTTTATTTCAGGTCACCATGCATACACAGGTATGCTCAAAACACTTCAAAAGAGATGACTTTATACCAGGAGTGGCAAGTGGCAAAAGAATGCTCAGAGATGAAGTGGTTCCCAGCGTGTTCGTGTTCGCGCGCGCAAAAAAAGAAAGAAAAGCTCCAAAAGCACGCACACCTTTGCCGTCAAGAAAGACAAAGCCGCAAGAGCAACAGAGTCCAACACCGCAGGAAGAAATAGAAAGTGAAGTCTGCATTGCAGACGAGCAGCTGCCACCCCAAACACAGCAAAGTTGCCTTGCTGAAGGGCAAGCTTTGATGTCGACACAGGCCGAGGAAATTCATCGACTGAAGCTACAGTGTAGTACTTTAAGGAATGAACTGGCACAAGCTAAAACGGCCGTTTATAAGTTAGAAGGCGACAACAATGTTTTGCGACGTCAGCTTGAAGCAGAAAAGTCAAGAACTGCTGCCTTCTGCTTGGACCGTATTAAAGAATCGAATGAGGATTTTATGTTTTATACAGGGCTCCCCGATTACGAACACTTTGTCGCATTGCTAAAATATATCCACCCCGACGACAATACTAACTTGCAGTGCAGAAAACCAAAGGACCTGTATAGTCAAGGAAGAAAAAGAAAGTTGGCCAAGGACGACGAGCTCTTTCTGGTTCTGGTCAGACTAAGACTTGGCCTCTTTGAGCAGGACTTGGCCTACAGGTTCACCATCTCGCAAGCAACCGTATCCAGGATATGCACAACATGGATCAGTCTGCTCTATACCAAGCTGAAGAACTTACCTCTGTGGGCACCACGAGAAACTGTGGATGCAACTATGCCTGCTGTGTTCGTCGAAAAGTATCCAGCAACAAGAGTAATTCTGGATGCGACTGAAGTCAAGTGTGCAGTGCCCAGCTCGCTAGCACTGCAGTCAAGCACATATTCTTCGTACAAGTCTGCAAACACGTTCAAAGGACTTGTCGGCATAATGCCAAATGGCCTTCTGTCCTTTGTTTCGGAGCTGTTTACAGGCTCAATTTCTGACAGAGAACTAGTCATTCAGAGTGGCTTTCTAAACCTTCAATTTGACGCAGGAGATGCTCTTATGGCTGATAAAGGTTTCAAGATTGGAGATCTTCTAGAAAAGAAAGGTGTGGGCCTGAACATTCCTCCATTTTTGTGTAACAGGAAGTTTTCTGCAGAAGCAGTGAAAGCAACACAAGAAATTGCATCTCTCAGGATTCATGTTAAGAGAAGAACACAGCGAATTAAGTGCTTCCACATTTTTCACCGCCCTGTTCCTCTCACACTGGCACCATTAATTAATCAGATGTGGACTGTGGTTGCCATACTGACTAATTTTCAGTCAGACCTCATCTCTAAGCAAGAGTCTACTAGAGCAGCATGCTAAGCAGAGTATGAGTGCATGCTCTTGTCAAGCACATACGAAATAGTAGTACACAGTGCAATAAATGAAGAGTTAACAAGTGGAATCTCCCCTTGCAGTGTGCTTTAATATGCTATTTTATGTACCATACACCACTTCTTAACATAAACAAGTTCCATGACGTAAGCACTGAATAGTGCAAGAAGCTATCTATGCACACAAAAAATAGTTCTGTAACAGAAGCATTACATGCTGGGAAAGCTCATTCTAAGTGACGAACAGTAGCATGGACCAGAAACAGTGAAAAAATATCAAAAACAAGCACTTTATGACATGGCCACTGTAAATCTCTTGAACATTTGACGGTTTGCACCATACAGCAGTTGTTTCACGTAGATGATAGAGTGCATGGATTTTGGCTCGGGCCACGTCACCTAGCACCATCTTATTTTGTGACAGGTGTCACAATTCGTATCGCACTGCTATGTCGTGTAACTATCATTTTGGCTAACTGCACTGTCAGCATTTTGAACCAGTAATGTACAGATCCTGGCTCTTATGTCCAGGTGCCAGGTGAAGTGGGTCCAAGCTCAAAGCCATGGGCATTGCAGCTCACATTTGAATGAACATTGTCAAAAATATACATCTCACAAGGTTTGTTTATAAGACATGTAGTGGGGCTCTTGTAATACTGGAGGAAGCCCTGAAATTTAAGGACGAGAGTTCCCTACATCTATGTGATATCTGGAACTTTGGAGATGCAAAGAAGCCACATTGCATGCCTCAAGAGCATAAGTCCACCAGTTTTTCCCAAAGGCCGTAAATATGACAGACTGACGCTCCTTGCAAACACTGTGAAGCATACTGCTTAGCGATGTAGCTACCCAAATTAATGAAGCCCAGCAAGACTAACACTGTACTCCTTCGTGTAGGGCGAAACATAACAATGGTTGTGACCTGTTTAGGCTGTGACATTTATTGAAGGGACAGTCGACTGTCGGTAACAGCATAAAAATGTATATATTCAGGTTCATACAGGAATGGTAAGAAGACTAGAAGGCCAAAGACTAAAATTATATACTGCAGTTAAATAAAACAAAGAAATGTTAACTGAAGTAGAAGAAACAGTGCAAAACAGTACAAAGTAGATAGCACTAAGATAAAAAGCCAAGAACAAAAAAACTGCAGTGACAAGGAATGCAACAATGAACAATGCATACTGAATGATTCGATGGTGAACAATAGAAAATGTGCACAAAACAACATAGTAAGAGTGGCATACATGATTTCTATATTAGATCTATACTTCACGGCAGAAGTACTGCAGCATATCATAGAAAAAAAAATAATCTAGGCGAGGTTTCATTGCTTTCCACTGGGCATAATCAAAGCGCACCCTCTCAATGATTATCCACTCCTGAGAAAAAACGACAAAGTCCCCCCCCTCACAGGAGGTCAAAGCCATCTGTCCGGTTAACTGGAAGTAGTACTCATGACCACGTGATAATCTAGGCTCACCATTGTCAATAAACTGAACATTAAAGTCAGAAGCCTTCATTGATTCCACATCTGAATCCTTTAACGAGTATGGACATTTAACTTCAAGGACTCCAAAAGTTCCCTCTTCTGGGTCAAACACCAACCTGTCGGGTGATGCCCCCAACCACGGACATGAAGGAGGAACAACAATGCCGCAGTGTTCTACTGTCACATCATGCCCCAGTTTTCTTAGCACTTCCACATAGCGCTCGACAGCAATGGCCTCATTTTTTTTGCCGCATTGAATGGCTCGCACTCTGGAAAGGTCTTTGGGGTCGAGCAAGTTGCGCAGGCCTTTCTGCGTCCACTCCTTCCTCATCATCACCTTGCCAAAGGCTGAAGCAGTCAGCCTGTGTCGGCGAGCGTCAATCCAAGATTGGCTCTGTGCTTGTTGTCGCGTATTCTTCTCCAGCTCACGGGCGTCTTCAGCCGATATGGATATTTCCTGCAAATAAGTAAGATTTAAAGCTACACTATAAGGCACGAAACTAAAGCGCTGATTGGATTCAATCACGGCATGTTGTTATCTATAGACAGCCAGATACTTCCAGGTTACAACAATTCGGACAAGGAGAGCTATGCTCATTGATTAGTATATGTGAAGAAAAAGAATTCCATAAGCAAATGGGTCACTTGTTTGAATGCCCGTTATTTGAGATGATAGCTGTACAGCCAATGGCATGGTATATAAACCAAGACAAAGATTATACAGGTACACATATTGGCTACGGCTGTAAAAGTTAGAGTAACCCTTTGCTTAGCAAGCACCTTGTTCCCGTCAGCTACCATAATTAATGTATGGAAAGCTGTAGCATTAAAAGTAAGGAGATAAGTGCTAAGAAAATAATGCTGCTTAAGCTATAGGATCATGGATACAAAGACCTTGTTAGGCACTAGTGATTTATGCAGCATCTTAGATGGTTTATAGAGTATTAATGTCCTAAAACTACTCTAGAATGAGGTACGCACAGTGAGGAGCTCCAGATATTTCGACCAACATGGGTTCTTTAATGTGCATTGACAGCACACAGTACATAGGCGCCTTACTTTTTGCATCCATAGACAAGTGGCTGCCACAACTGGGATGTTGTGTAGAGTGCGCTCACATGAAACAACTATTCTGCACAACTGCTCGGCAATTTGTAGCGTGCTGAGCTCCTTAACATTTTGTAGCAGTAATTCAAGATGTAGCAAATAAATGTTGGACTGGTATCACAATTCGTTCTGTGCGCCAGCCTCATAACTACTGACACCTTCAACATGCAATCCTACACTATGTACCACTGTATACAAACCTATCACAGCTGGAAACGGTGTTTTAGGCATTTATGTGTCACATCCTTCAGCAGTGCCATTATTTTCTTCTTGATATCATCTACAGTCTCGTATTCCAACATACAATCCTGCTTTTTTTCACATATCTGGCGACACATTGTCTTAAAAAAAGGCAATGTCTTCTTCAATGACTTAAGTCACGATGCCGTCAAAATGCTCGAGACAACAACCCTTCATTTCGCAAAATAGCAGAACTTCTTAGTTATGGCACTGAGATGCTTACATCAAATATAGCCTTTTCTGCACTTGAGCATCGTTCTTCAAAGACATGCTCTTCAACATCGACAAAAAGCTCAATGGTCGGAAAAGTGCATCTCTGATTTGTTCAAGGCAGCAGGTTGCCCAGCAAAGTTGCATACCCAGACGGCTGGAGAGACTGGTGGTATGTCGCAGGAGAGCCGGGTGGTGCAAAGCCAGATTTTGTCGGCACTAAAGGTCGCATATTGCTCAGAACGGAAGCAAATGAGGTTTTTCCCAGGGCTCCCAGGGTTTGTCCAAGCTCTTTCACTGAGTTGACAACTTGCGCACTGTCCTCACTTTGGCATTCAGACGTCGAAACTTTCAGTCGCTTGGGCACACTGCATCCACCATCATGCACCCGTCGCCAGTCAATGGTCTGTACAATGGCTGGTTTGAGTCCTGTTTGCCGAGGGCGTCTCCACTGCTGGGGTAGCTCAGTGCAGGATAGCGCAGGAGGCGCCTCTTTGTAGCCGCCTTTTTGAAGGAAGGTGAGGAGCTGCACATGGCTGCAGACTCCGTTTCCAGCCGGACACTGGCAAATGGTGGCAGTTATTTCATCCGTATCTCTCTTTAGTGTGATTTTCACAGGGTAGGGTGCTCCAGTCTTCTTCTGGCTTCTGTAGCAGATGCCACGGGCAAGAACAACATTGGGGCTGCAGTAGAAAGTGGACGACGCAAGCAATTTACAGATCAAGCATTACATAAACCATTGTGCAGTTATCAGATGCAGTACAGTTCTCTTGGAATATTATCACAAGTGCTCAGCTGGACATCAACCAACCACCAAAAGAGAGCAAGGGTTCTCTCAAGCATTACATGCCATCTTTGCAACTAGGTAAAAAACAACAACTTGCAGAATGGAATTAAAAAAAAAAAAAGCAGAGGACTGTTGTTTTACCTTCACGGGTGGATTTAACGAACGCGCAGAGTATGTGATGCCGTCAGCAACGCAATACAGGTTGTGGGGCATGAGATATTAAAAGCATAGTGTTTGCCTGTCTAGTTATCGGCCGGCACTCCACCAGTCCGCGGCAAGCGAGTAAGCAGAAAACGAAGGACGCGGTATCATTCGGAAAATGTGAGAGCGTGTACGTCGTATCAGCGTACCCAGGTTATACAAGATAATGAGTTGGCGCCCCCTGAAAAGCCAAGTATCATCCCCGAAGTTTCAATCTTCATTACGGAACAGTTCAAAGGTATCTGAAGCTAACCAGGTCTTCAAGTTTCACACAGCCTTGCTTTATGGGATGTTTCTGCTTTACAGAAACTATGAGAGAACGATGGGACGGCTCGGAAAGCTCGTCCTGCAACTTATCGCGAAGGACACTATAGCAAAGGCCAGGCCCAGTTGTACAATCGAGGATCAAGCACTGTTCGTGAGAGCAAAGCCTTGCGTGCCTATTAAGCTCTAAAGTTGACTTCCATACCGCTGTCAGCGGGGAGCTAAACAGCAGCACAACTCTGAAACTGAAGACGAGCAGCATGCACTACGCATGTGCTTTGGATGGCAAACAATCGATTAGTGAAGGTAATGATTTTCAAGTGCTTACCTCCGCTCTGGCGTGCACGTTGACACAGAAGAAGGCTCGGCGTACGCCTCAACGGCGAAATTGTAATGCCTTACGCTGCTGCTTGCCGGACGTATCACTGTGCGTGCAAAATGCTGCCAGGGATGCATCGGTTAGCTTCGGAAGCACACTGAGGTCTGGCGACCATTTCAGAACTGACGCTGAAGGCGTATGCTGCATGATGGAAAGCTAAAAGATCTCCCAAGGCGGCACCTGCTGAACCTTCCACGCACATCATCCAACGGCAAAAATCCGATCGCGCCCCTTACAACATGGCGGTCGCTACCAGTGTTGCCAGAACACTTAGCATTTTGAATATCCCCTAGCACTGGATAAGGGTGACGAGGTGCTGTGGGGTGGTGGCAGTGTCATGCGCTTGTGTTTGTAGAATGTGGTGATTTGGTGGTATGTAGAAAGGACCGATGCGGCCTCCTGCGCGGAGTTGGGTGCCTGATCATCCGGGGCTCGGGTAGAGAGTTCTCGAGCCAGCGCAAGAACGCGCTCATTACCGGGGATCGAGGCATGCCCTGGGATCCACGTTAGATTAACCGTTCGGTGGAGAGATGTGGCGGTGGTAAGAATATGATGCGCGGCCGGGGTCGCCACGCCGTTTAGATAGTGGCGGTATGCCGCCTGAGAATCTGTACAAATTTCGATAATGGCTTCAATGGCTGAATGGCCAAGCGCGAGTGCGATGGCGGCTCCTTCCGCTTCTGCAGGCGAATTAGTTCGGATAGTGGCGGCGGACCCCACTCTGCCATCCTCGTAGGCAGCGACTGCAGTGAAAAATCCTACTTCAGAATTCCCTGCCGCGTCGACATAGAGGATATCAGAGCGGTTGCGGTATCTTTTGGTGTAATAGCTGGCTCTAACTTTCCGCCTTCCCTGATAAAGGCAAGCTCCCATGTTGCGTGGTAGGGGCTTCTGGTGTATGTGATCCTGCGTGCCCGGAGAGATCATGAAAGGTGTAGCACTTGCTGGGGTGGCGATGGGTGGATTGAGACGGAGTTGTCGCAGTAGGCATCGTCCTGTTGCCGTGCGACTCAGGCGGACTAATTGGTTGGTGCGTTGAGCTTCTATTAATTCGTTCACGGTATTGTGAGTACCAGTGGCCCGCTGACGTTCTCTGCGAACCGTCCGTGGAAGACATAGGGCGGAGGTTACGGCCATGCGTATTAGGATGTCCGCCTGCTCTGTTGGCGCTGAGTGAGTATATGATATGGGAGGTGGTATGTGATTCGGCTAATGGTTAACGCATTGGTCATATTGAGGGTTTCGCGTTCCGACAGCCCATGGTTGCGCGCAGCCACACGCCTGATTAGTCCAGCAACTTGCTTAGTCTGTCTTTGCAAGAGTTGAAGGGTGGCGGTTGCATCAAGTGCGTTGTTAATGAGAAGGCCGAGAATCTTCATCTGAGACACAATGGGCACTGGGTTTCCGTACATGTGAAGTTCAATGGGGGGATCACCGGGTATGGGTTTAAGGTGATGTCAGCATCAAGTTCGGAGTTAGGCGGAGGTGGATTTAGTGGATCTGCTGACTGAAGGGATATGGGTATATAGGTGTCCCGTAGTTTACCAATTACGTCGGTGCCTTTTTGGAGTTCTAGCTGTATCAGACGTTGTGTGTTTACTTGTGTCTGTGCTTTAGTGGTTGTTGGATCTAAAAGAGCGCGTAGGAGGGCCCACGTGCGTTTAGTGCTTAATGTACCCTTGAGGTCGTTACAAAAGGTTGTCCAGTTTGCATGGGCTAAGGTATTGGCGTATTCTTCTGCCTCACGAGTGAGAGCGGCTATGCGGAGTCTCAATTTACGATTGTGTCGCTGGTGACGCCAGCGTTTGAGAAGTCCCTGTCGGGCCTCCCATAGATGAGCCAGGTGCGGATCAACCTGCGGTGCAGGAGGAGTATTTTTAATGCGTTTGCTGTTCACCCGGATGGCCTCCATTAGGCGATCTGTCCAGTCGGTGACAGTAGGGACTTAGATAGAGTCAGCTGCCAAGTATGAGCGCAATTTATGCCAGTCGGTGAGAAGGTGTGTGTGAGGGCTGAAAATCTTGGAATCGTAAGCGATAGTATTGGACACTGAGAAGTGGTCACTCCCAAGGCTGTCTTGTAGCACCATATGAGATTTAACAATTAAATTTGGTGAGGCCCATGTGAGGTCTGGCGTGGTATCACGAGTGACACTTGTGCCGATGCGAGTGGGTACAGTGGGGTTTGTGATCAGGCCGAGCTTATGATCAGCCATTGCGGTAGATATCAGGTTACCTTTGGGTGCGTCTGAGGTGTATCCCCATTGCGTGCATTAAAGTACCCCCCCACAAGGCGTTGTGAGGTGCGAAAGGAGCTCAGGATTCCCGGAATAGATCTGCCTTTATCTTTAGGGTTGCTGTATATGTTAATAATTGTGAGGCTGCTTGTTTGCCCGCATGAGCTGAGCTCTATCGCGGTATCTTGAGTGTCTTTACTGTCGGGCGTGCTTGTCGGTGTGCGGTCTAGCACCGGCATTGATGCGAGTGTGAGGATTGCCGTACGTGACGTAAGGGCTGCTGTCCGATAACCGCGGGTATGAATGCGATTTATTATAAATTATAAATTGTGTAATAGGGCGTTTATTGACGCTCAGATGGAGAGCTGTGAGGACAGGACCTTGCAACGGCGAGCCCAGCGTACTTCTTCTTTGTCTTCGTCGCACAACGCACAGGTGCATGTCGATGGCTGAAGTGCTATCACAGTACATTTTCCCCCCGGGTAAAAAAAGGAGCCATCCTGGCGACTTATGGCGCGGAAAGCACAGCGGGGTCATAGAATGGCTTCAGTCGGTTCACGTGAACTGTTTCACGACCACGGCGACGCAAGTCCGCAGAGGGCGTGACGGGCTCAACTACGTAGTTGACTGCAGATGTTTGCTGGAGGACCCTATATGGCCCGTGGTAGCGAGCAAGAAACTTCTTTGAAAGGCCAGGGGTTGTGGAGGGCACCCGGAGCCACACCAGTGTGTCCGGGAGATATGACGAAGCTTCGCCGGTATCACGGAGGTATTTTTGTTGCCACTGATTTTCTGTTGTGAGAGAGCGGGCGAGCTGACGGCATTCTTCTGCGTACGTGACGGCATCGGATAGCGGGGAAGATTCGGAAACGTCAGGGCGGTAGGGAAGAAGTGTGTCCATAGTACAGGGTGGCTCGCGCCCGTAAAGGAGAAAGAATGGAGAGAATCCAGTAGTGGCCTGTGTCGCGGTGTTATATGCGTAAGTAACAAACGGTAGAACTTGGTCCCAATTGGAATGATCGGTGTTCACGTACATAGCCAGCATGTCACCGAGAGTGCGGTTAAAACGTTCTGTCAGTCCATTCGTCTGAGGGTGGTACGAGGTAGCGGTGCGGTGTATGATGCGGCATTCTTTCAGGAGAGCCTCAAGAGCGTCTGATAAGAAAACGCGTCCGCGGTCACTGAGCAGTTCGCGAGGGGCACCATGGCGAAGAACCAGGTTTTTCAGAATAAAGGCAGCCACGTCGCGTGCGGAAGCAGAGGGCAATGATGATGTCTCAGTGTAGCGGGTCAGATGATCCACTGCCACGATAATCCAGCGGTTGCCAGCTGAAGTTGTAGGAAGGGGACCGTATAGATCTATGCCGACACGATCAAACAGACGGGCAGGACAGGGCAACGGCTGCAACGAAGCAGAGGACTTGAGAGGAGTTTTTCGGCGTTGGCAAGACTGGCAGGAGCGGACAAAATGGCGGACAAAGCGGTACATTCCACGCCAGAAGAAGCGTAGACGCAAGCGCGTGTAGGTTTTCAACACTCCGCCGTGGGCGCACTGGGGATCAGTATGGAAAGCAGCACAAATTTCGGCGCGGAGATGACGGGGGATGACTAAAAGCCACTTCCTTCCGTCGTGAAGATAATTGCGGCGGTAGAGCAGCCCGTCACGAATTGAAAAATGGTGAGCTTGGCGGGCAAGCGCCCGAGACAGACGACCTGGAGAGTGACTTGAAAGAAAGTCCAGAAGTGTAGATATCCACGGGTCGCGCCGCTGTTCCGTGGCCATGTCAATAGTGGCAAGCGAAGACAAATCGTAGGCGCAGATCTCATCAGGCAACGAAGAGGGAGGCAGCGGTGAGCGCGAAAGAGCGTCCGCGTCAGTATGCTTGAGGCCTGAGCGATATATGACACGAATGTCATACTCTTGGAGGCGAAGAGCCCAGCGAGCAAGGCGGCCGGACGGGTCCTTGAGGGACGCCAGCCAGCACAGAGCGTGATGATCAGTGACCACATAAAATGGTCGGCCATAGACATACGGAGGGAGTTTGCCGATGGCCCAAATAATGGCCAAGCATTCTCTTTCCGTAACAGAATAATTGGACTCTGCCTTGGTCAAGGTGCGGCTTGCGTACGCCACCACATAGTCTCGGATACCAGGTTTGCGTTGGGTGAGAACGGCGCCTATCCCAATACCGCTAGCGTCAGTGTGAATCTCAGTGGGCGCATTCGTTTCGAAGTGGCGGAGGATGGGAGGCGAAACTAAAAGACGGCGTAAAGTGTTGAAGGCGTCATCACAAGCAGGTGTCCATGCGCAGAGGTCGGAGCTGCCGGAGAGGAGCTGGATGAGAGGAGCAATAATAGAGGCGAAATTTAAGATGAAGCGGCGAAAGTAGGAGCATAGGCCAATGAAACTTCGTAGCTGCTTCAGTGATTTTGGGCGTGGGAATTCGGCAACTGCACGAAGTTTGGTGGGATCGGGAAGAATGCCATCCTTAGAAACGACATGACCTAGAATTGTTAGTCGGCGAGCAGCAAAGCGGCACTTCTTCAGATTCAGTTGGAGGCCGGCGGTAGCGAGACAAGTGAGAACGTCCTTCAGTCGGAGCAGGTGGGATTGAAAATCGGTAGAAAAGACTACGATATCATCGAGATAGCAAAGACAGGTTCGCCACTTGAATCCACGAAGCACAGTGTCCATGAGGCGTTCAAAGGTGGCCGGGGCGTTGCAAAGCCCAAAGGGCATGACGTTGAATTCATATAATCCATCTGGTGTGATGAAGGCAGTTTTAGAGCGGTCAGCGTCAGCCATTGGCACCTGCCAGTAGCCAGATCGTAAATCCAACGAGGAGAAAAACTCGGCGCCCTGCAAGCAGTCTAGTGCGTCATCGATGCGTGGCAGAGGATAGACGTCCTTGCGCGTGATCTTGTTGAGCCGGCGGTAGTCGACACAAAACCGGAAGGAGCCATCTTTCTTAGGTACCAACACAACTGGAGACGCCCAGGGACTGTGGGATGGCCGAATGACACCCCGACGGAGCATGTCGTCCACATGATCAGCAATTACTTGGCGCTCCGAAGCCGACACGCGATAGGGGCGCTGGCGCAAAGGTGCAGTTTTACCGGTGTCGATGGTGTGCTCTACGACAGACGTGCGGCCCAAGTCAGTTTGAGGAAAGTCGAATGAAGAAGCGAAGTTCTGCAATAGGGCGACAAGTTGATCACGTTGCGCAAGTGGAAGATCAGCATCAATAGCATGTTGGAAAACGTCGGAGGGCGTCGAAGCGGTCGCAATATCGCAAGAGCACAGACTAACGTCGAAGGAGGGGGTTGAGTCAGCAAGAGTGGTGATATGACTGGGATCAAGCTCTTCAAGACGTCCAATGCATTCGCCACGGAGCAGGACTGCTGGGCAAGAAAATTGGTTCGAGGCGTAAAGTGCACTCTTGCCGTCTTGAATTTCGAGAACTGCGAACGGAAAAAGGAGGCAGGGATGACGGGAGGTGGCTTCGGAAGGTGTAAAAATCGCAGTCAAAGGAGTTACCCACTCACAAGACAGTGGTATGAGGGCAGCAGAGAAGGGAGGAATGTCGGTGTCATGGGCGACGAGAAGTTTTGCAGTGCGGGGAGGGGTATCACAGAAGGGGGCATCACAGAGGGGGGCGAAGGCAATTTGTGCACGAGCACAGTCTATAACGGCTTGATGAGTCGATAGAAAATCGTATCCGAGGATGATATCATGCGAGCAGTTCGGCAGAACAATAAACTCGATGGGGTACAAGATGTCTTGAATGAGCACACGGGCTGTGCAAGATGCGGAGGGGTGAATGTGCTGTGATGAGGCGGTGCGGAGCGAAAAGTCGGAAATCGGAGTGGTCACTTTGCGAATTCGGCGGCAGAGCGCTTCACTGATGAATGAGACGGCTGCACCGGTATCGACGACAGCGAGAACTGTGGCGCCTTCTACAGAAACTTTGATAACATTAGCGGGACGACATGGAGGACTTGAGGAATTCGAAACAAGCGCAGTTCTTGCCCCCGGAACTGCGACTGTTAGTTTCCCTCAACGGTGCTGGTAGAACGTCGCAGCATTGGAGAAAGCGATCGGCGCCGAGGAGAATGTGATCGACGAGTGGTATAGGTTTGGCGATCTTGTGGGACAAATTGAGAACCGGGCGGAATCATTTGCGAGCGTGAGTCGGTATCGTACGGGTAAAATCGAATGTCAGGCTGTGAAGGTTGGAGGCGCTGGCGACAAAGACGCGCAACATGGCCCGGCCGACCGCAGGCATAGCAAATCGGAAGGTTGTCCGTAGTACGCCAAGGTTTCATAGGATGTGGGCGAAACCTTGAGGGTGGGGCTTGAAACGAAGGCTCAGCATGCGGCGGTGAACGGTAGGCAGGGACCTGCACATAGGAGCCAGACGTGGGCGAAGGTGGTGGCCTAGCCGTTACTTGGGCATACGTGAGAGGTGCCGTCACTGGCGGCACCACGGGGTTGGACGGCAAGGCATCAGCGACGTGTTCTTGCACGACACGGCGTATAGCAGGGGCCAAAGATGGAGCCAGTTCAGGAACGAGGCGGCCCGAGTCTTGGAAATGGGAAGGAGTGAGATTTGACGTGCGACCTCTTCACGAATAAAATCTTTGATCTTTTGATTCAGCGGGCTCCCTTCAGAAGTTGGCGAACCACCCAGGGCTAATGCGGATACGCCTTCGTCGCACACACTGGAGCGGCGCCTAGAAGCGCGCCGCTTGCGGAGCTCGTCGTAGCTCTGGCAAAGCTTCACGAGTTCACTAACGCTGGTGGGATCTTTCGCTACCAGCATCTGGAAGGCGTCCTCAGAAATGCCCTCGAGGATGTAGCGGATTTTGTTTGCTTCCGGCATGGCCGGGTCGACTCGTTTGCAGAGATCAACGACGTCTTCTATGTAGCTGGTAAAGGTCTCATCAGCGCGCTGAACACGATCGTGTAAACGTTGTTCGGCACGAAGCTTACGCACTGCCGGGCGGCCGAACACTTCCGCGAAATTCTTTTTAAATGTCGACCAAGATGACAGGTCAGCCTCATGGTTGCGAAACCAGAGGTTCGCCACGTCCGTCAGATAGAATATGACGTTACTGAGCTTGTATGAGTCATCCCACTTGTTGTAGCTGCTTACTCTTTCATAGGATGACAGCCAGTCGTCGACATCTTGATCGGCCGTGCCGCTGAACAGGCAAGGGTCACGCTGGCGCACGACGCCAGCACACATGATCGTGGGTGGAACGGCCGGCAGCGTCGAAGTGTCTTGCATGGCGGTCGTAGAGGGTAGTGTACGGCTTCGCAGTTCCAGTTTGGGTGGGATCGTTTCCAGCATCTCCGCCAATTGTAATAGGGCGTTTATTGACGCTCAGATGGAGAGCTGTGAGGACAGGACCTTGCAACGGCGAGCCCAGCGTACTTCTTCTTTGTCTTCGTCGCACAACGCACAGGTGCATGTCGATGGCTGAAGTGCTATCACAGTACAATTGTTTATTTATTTCAAAAAATTACATACAAATACGAGCCTGCCCAAGCCAACAATGGGCTTGTGGGGCAGCGCTCGGCAGAATGGATCAAGCCCAGGGGCGGCACAGTAAGTCAATTGCACAAGACTCAAACTAAAAACTAAAGAAAGGCAGGAAGAAATGACGGGGAAGAAAAAAAAAATAAAAAGGAAAGAAAGAAAAGAAACAAAATTACACATACAGATCAAAGATATAAGGTTTTACTTCTTTCCGCGTGCTGGAAGATAAAACATTATCTGGCAGGTCGTTCAACACATCAGGTACATAGAAGGCACGGACACGTTTCCCGTATCTTGTCCGTACTCTTGGTAAGGAAAAGCGGTCGCGTGGACGTAATGTTCTGGCGGGGACATACGGGACGCAGAACTCATTGTTCCATATATAGGAAAGGATTACTGTTTCTTTGAATAACAGCCTGAACGAGGGCGGCATGTGCGAGCATGAAAAAAGACCGGGATTGTTAGTAATGTGCACACCATACATCACCGCCCGAATTATGGATTTTAGTAAGGAATCAACTTTATTGCGCCAAAACACTGAACAGAAATAAAAAGAACAAATTCCATATCTCAGCACACTGTACACCAATGCATGTGCTATTGTTTTCCTTACGTAAATTGGGCATAGTGCTTTAATAGAATACAGCAGGCAGGCTATTTTGCGCAGCCTTTCACAAACGTTAGCCAAGTGAGTGTTCCAGGACATGTTAGAATCGAAATGAACACCGAGATAATTGACACTTGAGAGGTATGGAATAGGAGAGCAAGAACAATTGTTACACAGAGTTTCCGTCTCTTGCAGAGCGATGACATGCGGGGGATTAGGGGACTTTGCGATATATGCTGCTAGTTGCGCTTGTTTTCTGCGTATGCTGCGGCAGTTCCATTGCCAAATTATTGTTTCTGTTTGCGTAGTGGATTGGCGTCGCTGCCGACGTTTTCGCATGCTATTCTTCTGTGCCATGTTGCTGAGCTGCAGACGCTGAATGAGAGCAGGCTATGGGTTGAACTACGCGCTGCTTGCGAGGCAATTCCTGATGGGGTACAAGTTCGAAAAGCTTGTTGATGCCGGCTTCATGTTTGTCCAAGCGTGTGTTGATCGTGGCTTCTATCCTCATGGATTGTATGAGCTGTTTCTGCACCGCTCCGATTTGTTCGGCAGCTATGGTGTTGATTATACTAGTAACTTCTGACCGAAATTCGGCGGAACGTATATATTGTTTAACTGCCTCTTGAGGTGTAATGGGAAGAATGGGAAGGTTAGGGGTTGGATGGGGTGAAGTAGCGGAGGCTGCTTGGACGGACAACTCACCTTTTTTAGCAGGGCCGGCTCCTTTCTCGGGTGTGGCTTGCCGGGCCGACAGTTCCTCCTGGGTCTCCTTGATGCGAGCTGAGGACTCACTGGCTTTCGACGTAGATGCCTCAGACTCGGGGTCTCGAACGTCAGACACTATGTCACGAACGCCGGATGAGGGACCACGGACGCTAGCTTCTTTACTGCGAACGCTGGACGCGGGGTCATTGTCTGGCCTGGCAAACACAGGGCGCGTCTCTGATGGGCTCCGGCGATTTTCCTAATTAGTGGCTTCACAAGTTCTCTAAAGCACTTCCAGATTTTTGAGATCATCGTGAGTGTCTCAAGACTACCCTGGACCACCATCATCTGGTTACTGTGCGCCGTTCCCCTGGAATCAGGCCGATATTGGGACTTCGGCCCCGACATCATTGCTAGGCCTAGCGTCCTAGGCCTACCCTCCCACTATGCTCAACGCATACACGGTCGATGGAGACGAGATCTCCCCGGAAGAAGCCACCGACAGCAGCTGGCGTGTAGTGCACGACAGATGCGCCCAAAACTCAAGAAATCCTTCACTCAAGAAATCCATCACCCTCCAGTCGGAGATGAAGGAAACTACCTCGCAAGTGCCTCGCAGGCGCACGCCTCGCCCACCGCCATTACCAGCCAGCGACTACAAGGTTATTATTCGTCTTCGCGGGGGCCTTGACTGCTCCAAGATTCCTGCTCGCCAAGCCGTTCTGCAAGCCTCGAAAATCTCAACTGCTGAAGCAAGTACTGATATATTTCGACCTAATCCCGTCAATAACACCCTCCTTATCAGCACGCCTAACATGCATCATGCTGAAGCTTATCACAAAATTAAAGCCCTCCAGTTTGACAATACTACCTACGACGTTGCCACGCACGTCGCTGATCCCCTGAATTCGTGCAGAGGCATCATCCACGGAATTCCCTTGGACCATTCCGCAGAGGAAATCACTTCTAGTCTTCTTGACTTTGACCGGCACGATACCATCATTATGGGTCGGCGTATGGGCTCTACCGAGTCTGTTCTGATCACCTTCCGTGGCATCAGAGTCCCCTATTACATACTTTATCAAGGATGTGTAACCCGCTGCGTTCCCTTCAGACGCAAGGTTGAAGCCTGCAACCTTTGTCGCAAGCTCGACCATCGTGCGGACGTCTGCCCCGGTACAGGCCTTTCGCTGTGCCCGCGATGTGGAGCACATAATCCAGCCATGGACCATGACTGTGAGCCCTCCTGCGTTATTTGTAAAGAAAACCATCAAACTGACGCTCCGCAATCCGAGGGGGGAAGGCATAGCTTTGGCAGCGCTAAGCTGTTTTCCTTTCCTCCTCCGCGCCTAGAAGGTTCGGCGCTGGCTATTTAAGAGCGCGCCGCGTAGTCACCGACAGGTCTGGTTCTGATTCTCAATTTGGTTTGATTCTCGCTGGGAGAAGACTGCGTAGCAGGCAGGCCCCGACTGAGAAGTCGTAAAAAGAGCAATGCGCTCGTTTTGCAGTTAGTTATTCGCTCAGTCTCTTTTGTGAAGTGTGTCGCCTCTCTGTCTTGTGTGAACAAGTTTTCTGCATCTTGTGTTTGTGTCGTATAAAGTTAATTTTCGTTTTGTTACTGCAAGTTCGTCCTACGTCTCATTGTGCGTTTGTGTGTGAACTACACGTCGCCTGCCGAATCGAGGAGCACCTTGCAGAGGTGCGGAAGATTTAAAGAAGAAACAAGAAGAACCTTTGACGTTTTACTCCTCCCATCCCTAAAAACATGTACCCTCAGCGAGACCAGGGCCGCAGAATAGCCAGGGCTCACGCCCTTCACAGACAATATAGCGACGACCAATAGGTGGTCTACGTGGACGCAGCGGAATATACTTCAGGCTCCCGTATGGTCCTAGCTGTAGCCGACAATCACGCAAAGCTGATTACTTCCACCTCCATAATCACCAATTCCACCACAGAGGTAGAGGAGGCAGCCATTGCGCTTGCTCTCATCTCTACATCTGCCACAAAAATTATCTCCGACTCCAAATCTGCGATTCTGAATTATGCCAACGGCTGTATATCCCGCACCGCTGCTAGCATATTAAGCTTCTGGCAGCCCCGGCACCCCATGACCCTCATCTGGACGCAAGCACATGCTGGCCTCCCTGGCAACGAGGAGGTTAATTCCCTAGCCCGAGGTCTTACTTTCCGGGCTATAGGAATGGAGCACCCTCTATAGGCCAAAGAGCGCCTGCTCTCCTTCCGCGATATTTTCTCGTACTACCGGGACAAACGAAAGGAATATACACCCCCAGCCCCCTTTCTCACCATAGCGCAGGCCGTACACTGGCGAAGTTTGCAGACTCGGACTGCTCCATACCCTACACTACTACATGCCAGATACCCAGACCAGTTTTCCTCATCATGCAGACACTGTGGCAACCCAGGACATTTCCTACACATCCTCCTTACATGCGCCACCTTTACTCATCCCCCATCACCGAGCTTAGCAGAGTCCTACTGGGAGTCTCTAATGAAGAGCACCTCATGTCAAGACCAAAGGAAGATCATTTCCAGTGCTATGAGGAGGATTGCTCTTCAAGGACTTTCTTCTGCCTTATGAGGGTGTCTCCCATGTAGTAAGGCAGCACCCAAGTGTCATGCAGGGGGCTTCGTCCCCAATATTTGTTCGAAATGGCAATAAAATGTTTCTACCACCGCCACTTTCTCTGCCTCGTGCAGATAGATGAGAGAAGAAAGAAAAAGAAGAGGAAGAGAAAGACGCGCGCCGCAACAGCCGTCGTCCACCACTAAGCGGTGGCAGGTGCAATGACGGCCTACAATGGAAAAATTCGGTGGCAGGATAGCCCCCGCTGCAAGCGGCATTGATCTACCAGTCCCAGCCCCGTAGAGCCAGGAACAGCTACTCCAACGGCGGGGGCTAAACTGCCACCGAATTTTTATCTGTTGTAGGCCGCAGTTGCACTCGCCACTGCTTAAGTGGTGGACGACAGCTGTAGGACTTCCAGTAGGACTCTGCTAAGCTCGATGATGGGTGATGAGGAAAGGTGGGGCATGTAAGAAGGATGTGTAGGAAGTGTCCTGGTTTGCCACAGAGTCTGCACGATGAGGAATACTGGTTTGGGTATCTGGCATGTAGTAGTGTAGGGTATGGAGCAGTTCGAGTCTGCAAGCTTCGCCAGTGTATGGCCTAGAGGGTGCGGGGGGTGTATATTCCCTTCGTTTATCCCGGTAGTACGAGAGAATATCGCGGAAGGAAAGCAGGCGCTCCTCAGCCTGTAGAGGGGGCTCCATTCCTCTATCCCGGAAAGTAAGACCCGGGCAAGGGAATTAGACTCCTCGTTGCCAGGGAGGCCAGCATGTGCTGGCGTCCAGATGAGGGTTATGGGGTGCCGGCGCTTCCAGAAGCGTAATATGCGAGCAGCGGTGCGGGATATATAGCCGTTGGCATAATTTAGAATCGCAGATTTGGATTCAGATAATTTTTGTGGAAGATGTAGAGATGACAGCAAGCGCAATGGCTGCCTCCCTGCTTCTGTGGTGGAATTGGTGATTATGGAGCTGGAAGTAAGCAGCTTTGGTTGATTGTCGGCTACAGCCAGGACCATATGGGAGCCTGACATATATTCCGCTGCGTCCACGTAGACCACCTCTTGGTCGTCGCTATATTGTCTGTGAAGGGCGTGAGCCCTGGCTATTGCGTGGCCCTTGTCTCGCTCAGTGTGCATGTTTTTAGGGATGGGAGGTATGATGAGGTTAGAGCGGAGGTTAGGAGAAAGGGGGACACCATCAATGGGGTGTGTAACTATACTAAGGTTTAAGTGGGTTAATAAAGTGCGGCCAGCCACCGAGTTGGATAGGCGGGATATTTGTGCCGTTAATGTAGCCTCTTTAAGTTCCTCGAAAGTGTTGTGCACACCGAGTTTAAGGAGTCGGGCATTAGATGTGCTGAGGGGAAGTTGTAGAGCCGTTTTCGTGCAACTTCGTAAGAGCGCGTTCACCCTATCTCCCTCCTTTTGCTTGAGGGGGAGGTATGGAAGGGCATATGTGGCGCGGCTTATAACGTAAGCCAGCCTGAGGCAAATTGTGTTTCGCTCGCGCAAGCCAGCCCGGCGGTTGGCTGTGCGGCGAATCAGTCGAGTGGTCTGTTGACATTGTGTATGGAAAGTCTTTATGACTTCTCCGTGTGCACCTTGGGAGTGAAGAATTAGACCGAGTACACGGATTTTGGATACTAGTGGGATCGAATGGGTGTCTAGCTGAAAGAAAATAGGCGGACTGCCGGAATCGTATTGCTTGGGGCGGTAGAGAAGAGTTCTGATTTTGAAGGGGAACCCAGTTAGGCCACGTTCCCTTACATAGGAGTCGATGGTGTTTAGTGCCAATTGTAGGTGTTCCTCTGTTTCGGCATCACTGCCGCGGTTAGCCCAGACAGTGATGTCGTCGGCGTAGATGGTGAATTGAATGTCGGAGATGTGTGCTAATTTTTCGGGTAGGTGAAGAAGTGCTATGTTGAATAGTATAGGGGAGAGGACGGCGCCCTGGGGCGTACCTCGTGCACCTAACATGATCTCCGGAAGGCAGTGGTCGCCAAAGGTAAATGTGGCTGTACGCTGGCTGAAGAAGTCTCGTACGTATTTATACAACCTGGGCCCGACTCCCAGGGTTGTAAGATTCTGAAGGATTGCTGAATGTGTAACATTATCAAATGCTTTATTCAGATCTACGCCTAGGATGGCTTTGGTGCCATAGGTTTGACTGTCCACAATGTGATGTTTCAGCTGTAGGAAGACATTCTGTGTAGGAAAGTCAGGCCGAAATCCAAACATGCAGGTGATGAAAATTTCGCCTTCTAGATATTGACAAATTCTGGCCTGGAGTACATGCTCCATTAGTTTCCCGACAGAAGAGGTGAGCGAAATGGGCCTAAGGTTTGAAATTAGCAGAGGTTTCCCAGGTTTCGGTATAAACACAGCTTCGGCCTCTTTCCATTGCGGCGGGAGGGTTCCCCGTTGCCAGCATTCGTTAAAATATTCGGTAAGGGCGACAATAGATTGAGAATCGAGATTCCGGAGTGCCTTATTATGTACTCCCTCTGGACCGGGGGCTGAAGATGTGTTTAGCCTCTGAAGCTCAGCCTGCACTTCTGATACCGTGATGGGCTGGTCGAGGAAGTTGTTACGGGGCCCTGAATAGTCGGGGTGTGTTATAGAAGGGTACTTGAGGAAGTAATGATCTCGTAGTTCTTGGAGAAGTTCCGGTGGAGGTGGATCGCAAGTATGTATTAATCTAGTGAGGTTGTCTTGATGGGTAGTCCTATTCTTACTAGAGTCTGTTATGGGCCTAAAAAGGTTCCAAGTCTGAGATACACTCATAGTTCCATCTAACTTGGTGCATAGCGATTCCTAATTCTGTCATGAAAAAGTCGCTGCATGCATCTCTATCTCTTTGTTAAGACGGGCTAGGCGGCGTCTAAGTGTCCTGTTCCAACGCTGCCGTTTCCATCGTCGTTCTATGATGCCTTTAGCCTCCCATAAATGTAGAAGGCGGGAGGCAACCGTGTCGCTTGGGACGTCATCTGGTAGGGCACAAGATACTGATTAGACATCAATTTGTAGTTGTTTGGTCCATTCGGTGATGTCATTAATGGGGGCGTAGGCGCAAGCTGCTCTACGCGTTCGGAAAGAATCCCACTTCGTGAACGTTGAACCTCTGGAAGGCCTACAGGGTAGCTGAATGTTTAGAAGAATTTCTATGATTAATGATCACTTCCTAGATTCTCTTTTGTATTGCACCAAGACGCTTGAGGAGGACGATCTGCAAAAGTAAGGTCTGGTGTAGTGTCTCTACAGACACTGGTTCCCGTGCAGGTAGGGTAGCAAGTCGGCTCTTCAGCGCGCCGTAGCTGCGCTTCATGGTCGAGTGATGGCGGCGGTCGGTCACGTGACTACTGACGTCACACCAGAGCGAGAGGTGGGGGACCAAATCGGCTCTTCAGCGCGCCGCAGCTACGCTCCACGGCCGGTCGACCACCTGCGAACGGCGGCAAGCGATTGACGTCATACAAGTTGCAAGAGATTGCAGGCCTTGCTGCGGTGATGGATGTGTGTGTTGCAGCGTGTGGTATTACGTGCGTTATCTGGGTGGAGAGAATAAAAGTAGCGCCTACTCGCCGGTTTCTTCAGTATAGCTATATGGAAGACTTCGGAAAATTTAGAGGACGCTTAAGCTTCGCCTTCAAGAGTGGAACGCGATAGCGTTATTGCACCTCGTCGAGAAAACTTACTAAACGCAAGGGTATTGGGGCATCCTCGCACCGGTACCCGCGCGGCCCGAAGGGGAGAAGCGGGTGAGCGAAGATAGTGATCTAAAGAAAGGAAAGATGCTTGATTCTACAACCTGTGAGGGTGCACGGCGAAACGTCAGAGGCGAGTGGCGCGCCACGTGTCGGGGCAGCACCGCAAATGGCGAGGAGAGTTCTTCTGTGTTTGCCGCAAGATGGCTCTGCATGTGCGCAAAGCACAGAAGAAATGTAGCGGAAACGTACTTCGCTACTAGTGTAACTGCGACTTCTGTAAGCAACATGCTCATAATTACCGATATACACTGCAGTTACGTTCTACGGCATGTTTCGAAGGCAACACCGCATTCACTAGAAGCGCCTTTGTAACGCTCTAAAGCGTCGAACTCGTGTCTGAGTGGTAGCGTCTCCGTCTCACACTCCGGAGACCCTGGTTCGATTCCCACCCAGCCTATCTTGGAACTTGCTTTCTATTTATGAAGTGCATGTTTATTTATGAAGTGCATGCCGGTATTTATCGCTCACTGGACGCCGACGACACCGGCTTTTCTGCGACACGAGCTCCTTAACGCTACCGCGTTAAAAATGCCTTTCATTTCATGGGTACACAGGAGATTAGCAATGTGCACCAACTGAAGCGAAACACTGCGTTGCCAAGCGGACATTGAGTTCGCAATTTCCAAGCTTTGCTAAAGCTGGCTAAAGCCAAGCCCCAGCTAATTTTTCTGCGAGGTATATTAACGTAGGTTTTGGGCCTTCGCGCGACGCCCGGCGGTGGCCACCATTGACCCTGAAGTGGGGACACGTGACATGACGTCACGTGATGACGTCACACCGGCTGCAGATGGGTCCGTCGGTCGCCTCCCGGCGGTGGCCACCATTGACCTTGAAGTGAGATCACATGATGTGACGTCACGTGATGACGTCACACCTGCTGCAGATGGGGCCTCATATCGCGCCGTCGGACGTCGCCCGGCGGAGGCCTCCACGCTTCGGTTCGCGCCGTCGCGCGCGACGCGGCGGCGGCGCCACCATCGCTGCATCACGTGATATGTGACGTCACGCCAGGGATTAAGCGGCGCGCGCCCGCCGTCGCGTCAGTCTCTGTGCCCGCAACCGCGCCAGCGTCTTTGCGCCGGGCGTGTATGCGGTCAAGATGCCTCCAAACGCCAAGGACGTTAATAATAGGAATGCAAAACGAAGGCTGCAGCGTGCTACGGAAACCGATGAAGAACACGGACCATAAGAGTGTGTTTGTCGGGCTGCAAAGAATAAAGTACGACGATTAACCTAAACCCACATCTCCATTACTTAGCCCCATCCACACTGAGGCAGCTGCTTAACATGCTTCGCATCCACTCGGCTTAACCTTGATAAGCCTCCAATTTTTTCTTTCCTTCTCTACTTTCTCTCTTCTGTCCCAAAGCAGCGGCGGTGGTTCAGCTACACAGCCAGTAGCAGGCCCGTGCATTTTCTTTTATTCTTCCTACAGTCACAGCAACGCGACAGCATGAGCCATTAAAGGCTTTCGCCTTAATAATTGGTTCACAGGAAGGAAAAGGCGCAGTATCTGTCACACTTGTATCTGTGGAAACCTGAACCGCGCCGTAAAGTAAAGGGAGGAAGGTGGAAGTG
Organism: Amblyomma maculatum; assembly: GCF_055883805.1. Lineage (NCBI taxonomy): Eukaryota > Metazoa > Arthropoda > Arachnida > Ixodida > Ixodidae > Amblyomma > Amblyomma maculatum. The sequence goes on along the minus strand of NC_139346.1, from coordinate 33,572,513 downwards.
GAAAGCGAGAAATAGGAGCCGTAGTGGAGGACTGCGGAGTAATTTCGACCACCTGGACACCTTAAACATGTGAAGCACATGGTTGTTGTGGCCTTAGGAAGAAGAAGAAAAATTAGGAGGACGCTTAAGCTTCGCCTTCAAGAGTGGAACGCGATAGCGTTATTGCACCTTGTCGAGAAAACTTCCTAAACGCAAGGGTATTGGGGCATCCTCGCACCGGTACCCGCGCGGCCCGAAGGGGAGAAGCGGGTGAGCGAAGATAGTGATCTAAAGAAAGGAAAGACGCTTGATTCTACAACCTGTGAGGGTGCACGGCGAAACGTCAGGGGCGAGTGGCGCGCCACGTGTCGGGGCAGCGCCGCACATTGCGAGGAGGGGTTCTTCTGTGTTTGCCGCAAGATGGCTCTGCATGTGCGCAGAGCGCAGAAGAAATGTAGCGGAAACGTACTTCGCTACTCGTGTAACTGCGACTTCTGTAAGTAACATGCTCATAATTACCGATATACACTGCAGTATAACGTTCTACGGCATGTTTCTAAGGCAACACCGCATTCACTAGAAGCGCTTTTGTACCGCTTTCAAGCATCGAACTCGTGGCTGTGCGGCAGTGTTTTGTGCGAACAAAGAAAGTATTTGCGCCGCAGTTGAAGTTGTGAAAGATTTTAGTGCGACCACAGGAAGTCCAGTAAACTGGGGAAAGTGTCTTGGCTTCTGGCACGGGGCGTGGACATCAACGCCTGACTTTTTTGCCAACGTTACATGGGTTACAACACCCGTGAAGTATTTGGGTGTACCTCTAGAATTCTATGAAGACAGCAAGCCATTTTGGCGCGCCCAAGTTCAGGAAATACGGGAGAAGGCTGACAAGTGGAAAGGAGTGCCGCTGTCTATCTTTGCACGAGCCACTGTGTGTAATCTATTTTTTTGTTGCCAAGGTGTGGTACGTCATGCAAGCACTTCATTGTTCTAGGTTGAGTGTTCAAAAGCTACACCGAATCTTTGCTGTGTTTGTATGGGCATCAAGCTGGGAAAGATGTAGTCGGGATAACCTGTTCCGGCCAATTAAAGACGGAGGTCTCGGGCTTGCTCACTTATTTGTGCGCCAGCTTGTAAACAGATTTATTTTTTTTCGCGACGTTACCGACCCCTTTTTGCGCACTGTGTGCCAAGTGAGGCTCGCGCGGGCGTTGCCCAATTTCGTTGTTGCTACGGAAAGCATGCCAGGGCGTCTTTCTAGTTTTTTCAAAGAGATTGTCAGCAGTGTTCGAATTCTGTCAGCTCGCTTCTCGACAGAATACTTAAGTTCAGTGAAAAAGAAGAACCTGTATAAAGCTGTTTCTGACGACTTCTTCCCTGTTCCTGTGTACAGAGCCTTGTATAGCGGCCGTCTAAGTCAAGACGTACTGAAGCGGGTCAAAAGAATGCCAGTTTCTCCTGGGGTAAAGACGTTTTTCTTTAAGTTACATACAGGAACATTATCGGTACAAACTTTTTTTGAAAGCAAGGGCTTTTATTTGCCATGGGGTTCACTTTGCTTAATATGTAAACAGCCAGAGACAATAGACCATGTATTTCTGCACTGTTGGGAGGGCGTCTATTTTTGGGACGTGCTGCAACGAACTGTTAAAAAGAATTACCATTAGACTCATACGGGATTAGATTCCTGCCAACTGAAAATAATGATGGGATTCCACTTGATACGGTTATGCTAATAGGCCTGCACAGTCTATGGCGGTCCAGAATGGCGGGTTTTCACTGTGACCCTGACGCCCGCCCTGCAAGGCTCTACTTCCGCGAGAGTATACACGCATTGGTTGAAATGCACAAATTGAAGACCACTGTGCCAGACTGGATTTTAAGAGTCGAACCACTATGCGAGCTGAAGGAATTTTAACTTGACAAAGGCAACTCGTATGAGCCTGCCGGCTTCTGTATTAAGTGTCATGCTTGTGGTAACCGCTCTGCTGTGAGCATTTGATTGTAGCGCGTTTTTGTTGGTTTTGTTGTGTGTTGGTGATGACCGGCAATAAAGAAAAAAAAAAAAAACTCGTGGCTGAGTGTTAGCGTCTCCGTCTCACACTCCGGGGACCCTGGTTCGATTCCCACCCAGCCCATCTTGGAACTTGCTTCTTATTTATGAAGTGCATGTTTATTTATGAAGTGCATGCCGGGATTTATCGCTCACTGGACGCCGACGACACCGGCTTTTCTGCGACACGAGCTCCTTAACGCTACCGCGTTAAAATGTTCGGGCCTGCTACTGGCTCTGTAGCTGAGCCACCTCCGCTACGGCGTGAGGTCAGAAGAAAAAATAGAAGAAAAGAAAAAGAAGAGGGAGAGAAAGAGGCGCGCCGCAACAACAGCCGTCGTCCACCACTAAAGCGGTGGCGGGTCCGACGACGGCCTACAACAGGTAAAAATTCGGTGGCTGGCTAGCCCCCGCACCAAGCGGCATGACCTACCGTCCCAGCCCCGTAGGTCCAGGAACAGCTAGCTACCTCCGCGCAGCACACGGACGCCTCTTCGGGAGGTGGGGAAAGTGAAGGTAGCTGTTCCTGGCCCCTCGCCGCAAGGGCTAGCCAGCCACCGAATGTTTATCTGTTGTAGGCCGTCATTGCACCCGCCACCGCTTAGGGGGTGGACGACCGCTGTTACGGCGCGCGTCTTCCTCTCCCTCTTCTTTTCTTCTCTACTTTCTCGCTTCTGTCCGCACGAGGCAGCGGAGGTGGCTCAGCTACAGTGCCAGTAGCAGGCCCGTGCATTTTCTTTTCCTTCTTCCTACAGCCGCAACAACAATGCCTCTTTGTTGTGGCTGTAGACAAGTGTGACAGCCGAGTGTGACAGATACTGTGCTTTTCCCTTCCAATGAACCACTTAGCCCGTGAGGTGTCCGCTGAGAGTTGAGAAAGATACTGCGCCTTTCCATTCCTTCAACCAAATAAATTTGTTTCATGCTGGAACGTTCATGTGAACTCACACGAACCGTAACTCGCTTTCACTCGTGTAACTAGGTTAAAGCAATGCTTAAACCTGCACCATATTTTTTTCTTTAAAGTGGTACTCTAGTTGAGGAATTGCCCATATTGCGGTCCGTCAATAATAAAATGAGGCGCGAACACTGACTGGTGAAGCATGCTCTCTGTATACCTCTGTAGCCACATTAGTGTGACCGTGACATATTGCACTCGCTGGTCCCTAAAAGACTTTTTCAAAAGTTCGCAGCACACTTCACCGCCAGATATGCAGAGAACCGAAGGAAAGAGAATACGTTTATTCACAATGAAATGATTTGGGAAGGGAGCTTGTGGAGCTGAGTGGCATACCCTATTCCGGGACGGCATTGGCCGCCGCCGCTGCCCGAGCTCTCTCGACCAGGACACACTGGGCCTCCAGGTCCGAGCTGGAGAGGGTCGCCTCCCAGCCCTCCCCAGTTGGCTGTTTTATAACTTTTATTTTTGTATTTTCCTGGCAGGCCCACACCATGTGGTATAGGTCAGCATACTGCCCGTAGAATTTGCTCCTGCCCGCGAATGTCGGGTCCACGTGTTTTAGTATAGCGGGATTAAAAAAACACCCGGTTTGGAGCCATCTAAAGTGGCACTCGTCAGATCTGTCGAGACCTTTGGAGGGTCCTGGGAGTGCCTTCTTGCAGAGGCGTAAATAATTTGTAATGTCCGCATAAGTTATGAGCAGGATTGGTATGATTGCCTCGGTAGAACCGGAGGATTGAGCGGAACTCCGGGGGAGGAACGCTCGGGCAGCCGCGTGAGCGATCTCGTTCCCCTCCACCCCCCGGTGGAGGGGAACGAATCTGAATTTTCTGGCACCCGAATGAATTTTCTGAGGGGAACGAATCTGGCACCCGAATCTGAATTTTCGTATATGCCAATAATACTCTGCGGGCGAGTGGCGCTATCCTACCCCGCACGTAATTTCAGCAGGTCTGTTGTGAGTCGGATATTATGTAGGATGCGTCGCAGTGGGTGGCGGCCAGTGCAATCGCTATCTCCTCCAACATTAGCGCGTCGTTAGTTTTCACTGCCTTCCTTCGTGCACAACAGCAATGGTGCAGATGCCATCCTCAGTGGGACCCGCTGCATCCACTTAATATGTGCCTGTCTTACTGCCATATATTTTATATAAATTTTGCCCTGGGCCTCACGCCTCTCCTGATTATAATAATAATAATAATAATTGGTTCGCAGGAAGAGAAAGGCGCGGTATCTGTCACGCTTGTTTCTGTGGGCGCCTGAACCGCAACGTGAGGGAAGGGAGGAAGGTGAGAGCGAAAGTGGATAGAAAGAGAAGACGTAGTGGAAGGCTCCGGAGGGATTTCAACCACCTTGGGATATTTAACGTGCGCTGACATCGCGTAGCCCATGGACGCCACTTCGTTTCGCCTCCATTGAAACGCAGCCGCCGTGGTCGGGATCGAACCTGGGTACTCCGGCACAGTAGTCGGGCGTCTTACCCCTGCACCACCCCGGCGGGGACCTGATTATACTCCCAATTCATGTTTTTGGGGAATGGCTTAACCGTCAAAGTATTTTTCCACACTTCCGGGATGTCCACTCTGTTTTCTGTGGTGGGGAGAAGCCCGAGATTGAGGTCTCGGTCGACTTGGCGGCCGGTGATGGTCACCGACAGCCTAGCAATATGTCTTGCTCTGTGGGCCTCAATCAGCTCCCCTATTGTATTAAGGATCCCAGTTTGGAGCAGGTGCTCCGTAGACGCTCTGGCCGGGAGTTCTAAAGCCTCTTTACGGCCGCCCGAATCATCGCGTCGAGCTTCCCACGGTCGCTCTTCCTCAGCTTGAGGTAGGGCGCCGCGTACACCACACGACTAACGACGAACGCCTGAACCAGGCGAACGGTTTCTTTTTCAAGAAGTCCACCATATTTGCCGGATATCCTGCCAACCATCCTACTAATTTGTTCGCAAGTGGACTTCAATTTTTAGGGCTGTGGCATTGTTACCCCGGTTATCAATTTGTAATCCCAATGCCCCAAGTGTGTTCACCTCTGGTATCAGATTGCCGTTTACGTAAATATGTATGTATTGTCCTTGCTGTTTATACTTTGCAATATGTGAAAGTTCTGATTTATTCGGAGAGCACTCCAGATCACACTCCCGAGCGTAGTTTCTTTACTACCGAGGCGGCCTCTTGGAGGGCCTCCTCCATCTGCCCTAGGTTGCCCCGGGACGACAAGATGGTAATGTCGTCCGCATAGATGGCGTGGCGTTCGCCATCCACAACGTTGAGCTTCTCTGGGAGGCCAATGAGGGCAACGTTAAAGAGTAGCGGAGAGAGAACAGCTCCTTGAGGCGTTCCTCGCGTTCTCATATTGACGGGTCTCAATTTTTCATTGCCCAATATGATACAAGATTTCCGATTTTGTAAGAAGTGTTTTATGTAGCTAATGTTTTCTCGCCGCAATTGGTGGCGTTTAAAGTTTTCAGAATTCTACTGTGTTTAACATTGTCAAAGGCCCCCTTCAGATCCAGGGCCGAAATTTCACTGTCTCCTGAACTCCCGAATGGGGGATCAATGATTTCCCTATTGATTTGGAGCAGTACATCCTGCGCTGATAAATGTGGTCGGAAGCCCAACATAGAAAGCGGCAGCAGCTCGTGCTGTTCCAAATAATCAGACAGCCTTTGTCTCACTACCGTCTCCATGAGCTTACCGGCGCAGGACGTGAGAGAGATTGGTCTCAAATTGTCTGTATCTTTTTGCCGGGCTTGGAGATGAACGTCACTATGGATGTTTTTCAGTCATTAAGTAGCATTCCTGAGTCCCAGCAATCAATAATGTAGGTCGTAAAATCTTGTGAAGTTTGATCATTGAAGTTGGCCAGAGGGCCAACCGTTATCTGGTCGTCTCCCGGTGTCGTTCCTCGGATCATAATTACTAAGGCGGTTTTAATTTCACCGACGGTGAAATCTGCATCTAATTTTGGATTTTTCTCTCCAGTGTATGTTATAAATTTCTCATCTTCGTATATAAGTATCTCTCTGAGTTTGTCGGCAAGCTGTTCGTCCGTGCCTTTGAAGTCATTGAGTGCCCTCCTCAAGTTCCTGCTCTGTTCGCCTTTGAATCTACTAGGTTCAATGTGGCACCTGAGAAGGCTCCATGTACTGACGGTGCCTCGGAGGAAATCGCATCTGGATATCCAGTTTGTTTTTGCTAGAGACCACGCGTATATTTCCGCCTGCTTGGTTATCTGGGCAATTCTAATTTTAAGCTACCGGTTGTGTTTTTGTTTTTTACATCTCTAGCAAGAGATCTCCTGGCTATAACAAGTGTAAGAAGTGGTTATCTACTGCCGGGGTGTCTTCGGTGGTCTGGAGTTTGCGCGTGAAACGGTTCTTGGTTTAAAATAACGATTTGGCCCAATCCTCATATTTTGATGCGTCGGCACCGAGTGCCCGGGTTGCCACTTCCCTGAACTTTATTCAATCGATGACGCAAGCTGCTCCCCTCTTTTTGCGAATTTTGTTACAGTCTAATTCAATTTTGAGGATGCAGTGATCGCTCCCGAGAGTTTCTTCTGCATTGTGCCATTCGTAATTTTTAGCGTTCCGGAGTAGCGAAAGGTCCGGGCACGTGTCTCGGGAGGCGCTATTTCCTATTCTAGTAGGGTACAGCGGGTTCGTGCGGGTGGTTATTGCCGCGTCGGCAATGGCCGCGGCTAATTTCCTGCCTTTTGCGTCCTCTTCATGGTATCCCCATTGGTGGATGTGCGCGCTAAAGTCCCCAACCACACTAAAGGCGATCCGTTGGCTATCCGCATCGCCTTGAGGAAGATTTCGTCAAAAGTGGCTTGGCGTTATTGCAGCGTGCTATAAATGTTTAGAGTAAACCAATTTTTGCTGGACCGTTTGTTTGGTAGGAGTTGAATAAATGTATGCTCAATTTCTTCTCTTAACTCCAAATATATTGTCACGGCCATGCACTCTTTGTGCACGAGAATGCAGGTGGACGGATTTGTTTGGTGTGTACTGTATGACCTGAGTTTGGCTTCTGTGCCTACAGCTTGCGAAGCAATTATTTCCGGCGCTATGTCTAACGCTTCTATGTATTGTTGTAGCGTTTCCCTTTTTTCTCCTAAATTCTCTGCAATTCCGAAAGCGAATGTAACACCAAATGCGAGGAACTTCTGAAAAACACCGTCATGTATGTGCATCATCAACACAGATGCCAAGAAACATCTTTTTTGAGCATTTTAAGACTTCAACAAGCGTATACTTCTACAGCATCATGTGGGTAAAAACAATGGAGCTCAAACTACTTTTCGCGACGAACAAGCCGAATCTAATGCAGTTGTCGTTCGGTCTCCCAATGACACCTTGGAAAGCCGTAAAATGTTGTTCCAGCAGGCGAATTCATGTATATTCATGTATTGCTGCAGCCTACAACACAGAAGCGTGTACTGCTGTTTTTGTGCGCCATTTGAGGTAGAGAAGGAGGCGCAGAACTCATTCACGACGACGCGCACAGCACAGTACTGCGGGCGCCATCGTCTGCTCCGGCCACCCTGACAGGGACACAATCGCCGCCGCCCAGTGGCGAGCCGCAGTTAGATACGCAGTATGCCTATAGCTGCATATAACCATCCGGCCCCTCTGCGCAGGGAGAAATCGCGTCCAACAAAACGAAAAAGTGTCCCATTTCATGGAGTTTGAAAGTTGTCTTTATATTTTAATTTACAATTCACGTAATTTAATAACCCTCCTAGGCTTCTAAAAATTGCCATATACGGAACAAAAAAGTTACATCAATTTTTTAACGCGTCATGTTACGTAAACGCGACAGTTCAAAGCTAAATGCAGTAAGGAAACAAAACAGCAGTAGTACACAATATAAAGGGCAAAGCCACCCTCACAGCACGGAACAACGTCTTGCGAACACCGACTGGTCCTGGCTACATTTGAAGAGCGCGCCGAACAACGGCGAGTTCATGACGGCCACGTTGCAGCGCAGTCGAGCAGCCAGAGTCGCGTCATTGCTTTGCCAGGAACCGTCTTTCAGCCGTCGGTCGCAAATGTGGTAGCAGTACCGTACCAGAAACCTCATCTCCGTTTCAGGCGACATATTCGACAAAACCGTTGGCCCGAAATAGCTATGACCGGCCTCCAGCGCTACCTGGAAAGCAGTCGTGGAAACCAGCAGAGCCTCGAGCAGGTACGAATCTTCGTCGCTACTGCGTGCCAATGGCGATTTGAAGGCGTCCAAGCCCGCGGCCAGACACGCCTTGACCTTGTCGAGCCTGCTCGCGGCCAGAGTGTTGTTGTTCCTGGAGCATCCTTCGCCGTCTCGGTGGCCGACGCAGAAAGGTCCACCGATGGCCTTCAGCATCGTCTCAGCGACGGCGATGCCAAGTGTGGCGTAGTTCAGGCGCCGGTCTCGGCACGTGAACGGCGGCGCGAGCGCAACCCTGGTCATCGTCATGTCGCTCCTTTCGCAGTCGCCTCCCTCAAACAGCTTCTCAGTATCACCGAAACTGCCGAGTCGATGTGGTGAAAAACCGGTGCCGTTGAAACGACGGAACACCAGGATGTTCTTGTAGAGATTGTGAGAATCTAAATGTTTCCACAAGGAGTCGCTTGTGACGCCGACTATCGAGGAATGAGTGCCCCTCGCTTTGGGGGCGGCCACGTGTAGGTTGTTTATTTTTGTCGTAGCGGAGATAACCTCGTCGTACTCTCCGAACAGAGGACTCGTGACAATGCTCCTCTTTAAGACTGAGGCGACAGTTTTGGCAATGGACGCCAGCTCTTGCTCCGCTGCGGACATGATAGCTTGTGGTGGTTCAGGCATCGTGGCACACCACGCGTTTCCAAATGCAAGCCTAACTAGTCCGAGACAGGACGCGTTCTGTCTGCTAGCGAAAATGTCGAGCATTTCCTCGGGTAAAAGCACATGCGCGAATGAGTAAATGGCAACGTCGATTTGGTCCATACGCTCGAAAAGTGCCATCAGGGCTTGCCTTAAGTTTCCCAGCCCTCTGACTATTACATGAGACGGCTGCGAAATTGGCGTCGAATATTCAGTTGCGAAGAATTCCTGCCAGTCGTCTTGCGTCAACTTTCCCTCGATGCTGGCCAAGTCTTCGAAAGACACGATTTCGACGCTGTCTGAAAAGTTCCAATTCATATTCAGCTCACGATCGACGAGAGCAAGGTCATTGACGCGGCGCTTAACACTAGCATTGTCTGCGCCCAGAGCGCCAGCCACAGCGAGTAAAACATCAACGACCGCGTCTTTGTCGAGAAACGCAGACAGGGGCCTGCGGACGTCCAGAACAGGTGTTCCAGGAGCACGTGGGTTGCTCGAGAAGGATAGGTAAGACGGAAGCTTTTCGTCCTTCGAAAGGAATGCCTGCGCCTCCAGAATTGCGACCGGCGTGTCAAGGTTCTTGAGCTCATTTTCTAACCTCACTTTGAGGCCAGCTGGAATGGCCTTTATGTTCTTCCTCACAGGCAACTTGGGAGCAGCAAGGAGCGAGAGACAGGAAGCGTGCAAGATGGCTGCCATCTCGATGGCGTCTTGACCGCTGCTGCCACGGCGTTGCTTATGACCGATGCGTTTCGATTTCTCCACGATGCTTCGCTCCAGCGGCGAATACTCTCGCCTCCGGTTGCATACGAAAGCGTAAAAGTCCTGGCAGGCGACGTCGTAGTCAGCGGTAGAGGCCAGTAGGCGGTCGATGTGGTCAGACTCCCAGGCGCAGGGCTCGGATATCGGAAGAAGCGTGTTCTTAACGACCTGCGGCGGACGCTGGGGACCGAGGCCCTTGGACGTGCTGAAGAAGACGATCAGGGACACTACGACGGCCGTGGTCGCGCCCGCGGCCAGAGCGCCAGTGCGCTGAAGAAATCGCCACGTGGCTACATGGCTGGGGTTCTGGCCACGGTATACGAGCTCATCAGTAGTCGGGTCGGTTGTTGGCAGCGTCGCCATTGTTCTTCTGCATCTTCTTCTTTGTCACCGAAAATGACACGTGCGAATCGTGGATCAGACTCTGGCAGGAAAACCTCACCGCGGCTTCAATTAACGGGGCCGAAGGCATTAAAGGTTTGGACCTGTTGTATAACTGCTGTGTTTTCCCTATTTCCTAATCGTAAAGTTTGAGAGTGAGCGAGTAACGACTTTACTTATCTAATAGAGGAAAGGAATAGTGTGAGAAAGAGGGAGTTTCTTCGCTGGATAGGCCTACGCCACCTTTTGAGCCCAATCCAGGATCTAGGCCTGGAGATCAGGTTCTGGGCTGCGCAGGGCAGCCTCCCACGGCTCCTTTGAATTAATGTTAAGGGATTTGGTAGGGGGTGGTGAACACAGCCCCACATGATACGGTCAAGCTTTGCTATGGCCAGGAAAAATTGACAAGCTGAGTAGGGATAGATAGCTGGGTGTATGAGGTGGCGGAAGGCAGGAATGGGAAATGTGCGAGTCTGAAGCTGGCGCCAGAGAATCTCGCGGCAACGAAAGGTTTTGCGGTGCGCCGGGGGATACACAAGGCAACCGATGCGGTAATGGTGGCATATTTCATGAAAGCAGAGGAAACGGCCCGCGCAGTACGCGGAGCCACGTGGCTGAAGGTGGACTCTATTGTCTGCGGCCGGACAGGGAAACATCGGGCTCAGGCGTCAGCCACCTCGTTACTATCCAACTCCGCATGTGTGGAGGTCCAAAGAAGGGTGACAGGGTGGGTTATAAAGAGTGTTTTAGGAGGAGAGACAGAGCTGGACGTGATATCCGTCCTGCGCCGAAATTATGGATGGCTAAATTGGAAGTCACTAACAATGGTGATAATATCGGGAGTGGTTAGAGCAAGAGCGAGGGCTGCCTCTTTCGCCTCCTCTGAATAGGAGGCATATGCTGGCAGCCTTTTTAAGGCGACCGTTCGAGTCGACGGCTGAAAGGGCGAGGGCTGGAGGAATACTCCGCCGTATCGATACAGAGCACGTCTTCCTTTACACTGGAAAGTCGTTTCCTTCCACCCGCCTTTGCGTCATTGGAGTGGTGAAGGGGGTGCATATTCTTAGGTAAATGCGGAATGTGTAGGGGTTGAAGAATGTGGTAGCGGATAGTGTGCTTGGATTCAGTGACCGAATTAATTATGGGTGGGATTGAAGTATATGCCGACCAGTGGTGGTCCAAGCAAGCCGGGCATACCGTGAGGTGAGGTGAGCTTCTATATTAAAGGAGTGGTGTTCAGGATGCCGGTTTGAAGAAGACGCTTGGTTGATTATTAGAAAAAATACCAAAGCACGTACTTGCGAAACATCCACAGTGTCTATTTCTGAATAGGGGTGGCGAAAGTACGGTAGTAAGTACTAATTCTGATAAGTACAAACACATGCACAAGACGAAGCAGTTGCGATTCACGGAGGCTTCCGTGCTTGTTAGACACGAGTCCTATCTAGGCGGAGGGTGTGATCGACAGCAGTACGAAAGGTTTGAAGAGTATGAGTGTTCAATCGGTTGGCTTGAATGAAAATACAAAGTACTAGAATTTGAGGGACATGTTGAATGGTGTTAGATGTGCCTTGCGTTGTCGGTAGCGTTGGCCTGGCGGCTCCGTGCCTCGGTGGAAGGCATCAGCTGTCCCGGCAAAGACGAGGCGTCGACAAACAAAACAACTTTTAATACAGCATCTCGAAGGAAAGGGCAGAGATGCAGGCCCGGAGAGAAAATAGACACGCTCACAAACAGGTGTCTGGCGTCGTCTCTGCAACGTGTCTGAATTCTCTCTGTCTCTCTCGCAGCGGAAACTGCTATAGACCTTTTTATTTTCGATGCCTGGGCGCAGCCATCTTAGCTTGATGATGGCGCCCCGTATGAGCCAAACTGGGAAAGTCCGCCGCGGCTCCTCTTGACGCCATCTTGGGCTGTGCTGTGCGTGTTGATGCTGCGGTGCGGCAGCGTAAAAGTTCTGTTTCGCGGTGCTCGTGAAAGTTATCCGACATCTTGGTGCTACTTGTGCTTTGTTTTAGCGCGCCAGCAAACCGAATACCATCCGTTTGGCATGGCGGCAGATGTTGGAAACAGCACTAGCGGCGGGGTGACTGCGAAGAACTGCGCTCCACTTCCGCAGTGAGAATGTATCTATTGGATCTTTCACGATACACGTATTATCAATTATATTTTATAATCACAGTGGTAACTGTACACACGAACACACAGCGAATGAACCGTACGGGCAGCTACCGAACGCGGAATGCAGATACTATATGAAAGATGCTTTCCGGTTATCGCTGCTAATTGATTTAACTTGAAGTGCGACCCATTTCGATATACAATCGAGCTGTCCTGCTTCAACAACGTATACTTTCAAGTTAAACGACCGTTCAAGACCAGCACATAAAAGAAGTAGTGTCTAAAGTACCATCCGTCGACGTTTTTATGCAGCTTTGGTGTTCGTCCCGCGGTGCAACATCGTACCGTACGTCGTAGCAGCATCGTTTGCACGACGTATTGTTGAGCAAAACGTCGAAAAACGTGCGCTCTCAGCTGCACCATGAACGAAGACGACAAATTCGCAGCACATACAGCAGCGCTTACGAAAGTGGCACCGCTCGCTGGCGCGGCGGATTACGGCACTCTCGTCGAGCGTTAGTCCCTAGTCGTCGCTAGGACTGAATTGTTTCGCATCAAAGGTACATCCGACGGCGCAATTTTTAATTGCACAGCGCTAGAGTAAATGGTCGCTCATGAAGCTGCCTGACTGCCGATCCCATTGTATCAGTAAAAGTAAGATGCAAATTTCGGTGACGCATTAGCAGCGGAGTTAGCGTGCAGACGATGAGCCGCGCGCCGCACCATGCGGCAATGTTAGTATTGTATTGTATTTGTATTGCAATTATCAATAACACTGTATGGGTCAGAAATCCGCAAGAATTTCTTTTTTTTTTGCAGTCGGCTTATTGTTTAAGTGAAGAACAGATTTTAGCACGCTCTTCTTGCGTAGGCGGAAGAGATCCGCCGTATATCGTTGGCGCGGAGGGCTTGCGGGAGGCACGGCCTGCCCGGCGCACGTGGTTACTACTGCGGAGGAAGTGAAATGGGCATCATATTCCTGAGTCCGTCATTGGTACTAAGTCTATCTGGCTTACATAAAACATTCATGGGCGAATTAAACCAGGATAGACTGGAAAGCGGTGAAGCAGAAACATATCACAGCCGAAGTCGGACTGTCGATGAATGCTTCCCGCATACGCTCTCGGCAATCAGCTTGCGATTTCTTTGTTTGTGCAGTCCACGATCACGCATTGCTGTCCCGATGACGTTACCAATGAAACGGGCGCTAAGTCTCAAACGACAATATACCGAGGTGCAAGGCCGCTCTGCTATGCATGAAGCGTGCGAATGCACAGCCCACTCGGCGTTGGCAACAATGGGCCGGCGCAAGGAATCTGGTTAGAGAGTATTTTCCTCCTCTCCTGCTTGCTCTCGGTAAAACGGTCTGCTTGTCAGTTCAGATGGAAAGGGAGAAGAATTCCTGTCCGAGCAAGCTGCGATGACTCGGTCTCCGTGGCGCGACAGAAATCTCCTCGACCTCCTGTTGACGGGCGACACTCTCTCCCACGAGCGCTGGGCTTGGCCAGCGTTTGCACACACACGCACACACAGTACGGCACGTGTAAATGCAGCATGTCGGATCACGTCCGCCGGAAGAAGCGTTGGACGGCCGATTTCACGGCGCTGAAATGGCCAAAATGCTCGTTGCTTTGACTGACGCTACGCTGCGGCCTCGTCGGTTGTTGCACATGTCGGTGGCGAATCGTAACAGACTGCCCCGCCGGGGGAGGAAGATTCCGAAGGGCAGGGGACTGCATCCGCTGTCCAATAGAATTGTCGTGATGATACTGCTAGCCGGTGTCGTCTCTTGACCCCAGTCAGCCAGACGACTTCCTTGGCACGTTCTGGTTCCCAAAGCACTCTGCAAAGTGGCGTGGCTTCCGGATAGTTTTTCTTCGTACCTGCAAGCACCACAACTACGCTGAAAACTCAACCGGTCAGCCAGCAAGCACGCCACAAACTTCACTAAGTTATGCCAGACTCTTTCCCTCTATCCTGAAAGGTAGCTCAGCAGCACTTGGAACGCGTCAACGAATTCGAAAATTGCACTTCAATTGTACTTGACTTTCAAACAGAGATAATAGAATACAATAGGTTGTAAATTCTGGGCCAGGAAGAAAGACATCAAGAAATGACAACTTCGAGGCTTGTACTCTCACGTTAAGGGCTCCGATTTAAGCCATCGGGGTTTCCGTTGATACTCCCCTTTTTGTAACGCACCTCAAAAGAATACTGCTGTAAAGCGAGGCTCCAGCGCAAAAGGCGGCCATTTTTGGAAGAAGTTTGTCTGCAGCCATCGGAAAGGGCAGTGATCCGTCTCAATGATAAACCTCGAGCCGGCAAGGTAGCACGATAGTTTCTCAACGGCTCACACGAGACACTGGCTTTGTTGAACGATCTCTCCCTCTTCTTTCATTTTACGCACCGATTGCGCTTTTTCTCAGCACGGGCGCGTTTCTGCCGTTGCATAGTCATTTTTTTCTTTTGCGATAATTTCAGCTTCCTCACCTTACGATGGCAGCATTCTTCCTCTCGCCTGCCTTTCCGCTTTTTTCGGCGGCAGCACTTGAATATTCGCTTTCTGCTTTCATTCGACGCCAGCTCTTGCAAACTAGCGGCAACCGGAGCGAGCATGACACCTGTGTCGTCTGAGTGCGGCAGCTTCGGCGTCGCGGCCAGCAGCGCTTGACTCATCTCTAGTCAAGTCCGAAAAACAAACGTTTACGTCAGCCCCCATGCTAGGCATTTCCTCTGCCACTCAGTTTACCCTGGTCCTTCGGTGTCCCGCATCGCTCAGCGCTAACCGGCGTACGATCAAGGTCCTTCGCCAGCTGGGGTGCTTCGGAATGCGTGAGGGTCATGTGTGCCACGTTCGCGCTGTGTTGCTTTCGCGAATACAACCTGGCGTGGTGTCAGGGCACGAACAACGCTGACTCGGCTCTCGACGCGCACTCATGGGTCTGCCCTGGCTGATAAGAATTCGTGGGCTTCGCAGTTTCCCTGATAGGCATTTCGTTTTTCTGCATGTACTGCTCTACCTCAGAGCTGAGTTTAGAAACCGCAATTTTTTCATTTCCTAGGTCGTTTCCATCTCCGCCACGCGCTCATAAGCTTCTGTTTTTGACTCGAGAGGCTGTGCAGTTAATGCCAGTTCCCCACTCTCATTTGATGGAACCGGATTATCATCATCATCATCATCATCATCATCACCATCATCATCAGCCTGAATATACCCACTGCAGGGCGAGGGCCTCTCCCATATTTCTCCTCTTAACCCGGTGGAGAAATATGGATTATACTTACCGGATTATACTTACAGCTAAATGGGGCGGCGTGCGGTTCACCTCGCATGACGGCGCCACCGCGGATTTCTCGCCGTTGGAGCCGACGCTATCTCAGCTGCCAGTGGCTCGACCAAGGTAACCCGGATACTGTTCTGTTCGAGGCTCGGTCGGCTCGCTACTGCGGTCACATTGCTCAGCCGCTTCCCCAAGCTGTTTCTCACACTCCAGTGCAAGTTCAATTTGCTCCGAAACATCCGCACTGACTAACCATTCGCTTACAGTGGCTTTCAACTGATACGCCAAATCAAAGTACGAGTTGGTAGTTTTTTTTCGCACTCATGCCTCTTCCGAAGATCATGAGGCGACAGCTAATATTGTATTAACAATGGCTCTTTTAGTTCATCGTAACATTTCAAGCGGTCGCCAAACAAGCGCTTAATTTATTCCGACGCTTCAGTGGGGAGAAGAGCTACCAATTTCTTTGACCAAGTATCTTGCTCGAAGCGTTTACTTCTGCAGACACTTTCGAACTCTGCCATATATTTAGCGATGAGAAAAGGTTGCAAACCATCTCGCGGTTTCGAACCGTCACACTGAATGGCACTGAAAGCTTTAAGATTTTCCACGCTTACTCGAAATGCTGAAATCTTCAGCTGCATCAGTTCCGTTACGCGGTCAGGCCGCTTTTCTTTCTCCTCGCGCTCTTGGCGTTCCCTACATTCACGTTCCTCTTTCTCTTGAAGTTTCCTACGTTTACGTTCCTCTTTCTCTTCAAGTTGCCGTTCCTCAATGATCTCAAGGCATTCCGAAAGCTCGTCATCTTCAACTTCCAACGCAAGAATAGCCTTTAGCACTTCTGGTTTCCGAGTTTTTCTGAGGAATTCAGACCCATAGGAACGGGCGGAGATGCAGTCCCGGAGAGAAAATAGGCACGCTCACAAAACAGGTGTCTGGCGTCGTCTCTGCGACGTCTCTGAAGTCTCTCTGTAGTCTCTCTCGTAGCGGAAACTGCCGCTGCTTTTTATACAGTCGTCAGTTCAGATGGAAAGGGAGAATTCGTGTCCGAGCAAGCTGTGATGATTCAGTATCTGTGACTCGACAGAAATCTCCTTCACCCCCTGTTGACGGGCGAGGGCGACACTCTCTCCCACGAGCGTCGGGCTTGGCCAGCGTTTGCACTCACACGCACGCACACACATTACGGCACGTGTAAACAGCATGTCGGATTACGTCTCCGGGAAGAAGCGTTGGGCGGCCGATTGCACGGCGCTGAAATGGCCGAAATGCTTGCTGCTTTGACTGACGCTACGCTGCGGGCGCGTCGGTTGTCGCACATGTCGGTGGCGAATCGTAACAATGGCTTGATCATTAACGTGAACAGTCACAGAAGGAGAGTGCCGATAGGCGGTGTGAGGGAATAATCAGGAGCACATTTTTAGCGGCGCAGCGTAGGATCATAGCGGCAGTTTGTTCTACAACTATGTTTGTAGCTGTTTGTAAGGTGTCTTCGATGTGACCATCAGAACGGCTGGTTGCCCAGAGAGTAATGTCATCGGCATAGAGATAGAAACTGAGGAAGGTTATGGAACGAGGTGAAGTAGGGATAGCTAGCATAGCAAATTTAAAGAGAAAAAGGAGAAAGGAAAGTTTGCGAGTGGACCAGAGCAGATGACATAAAACAGACATCTAAATATACCTTCCTCGAGCTGGCGATTGATCAGGGAGAAGTTTCATTCGATGTCTCAGTATTCATGTGGAGGTAATTTGGGTTGTATACGAAAAATTTCAGCGAACACTTACAAACGTTTATAAGGAGTGTAACGTTGAAAGAACTAGCCGAATGAACTTTAGGCGGCGGAGGACGTCGCTTAATTTTGAAATCATTCTTTAGAGCCCCGCTTGGGTGATGCAGTGGTTAGGGCGCTCGACTGCTATGCCCAAGGATGCGGGATCGTATCCCCGCCGTGGCGGCCGCTTTTCGATCAATGCAAAAAGCAAGGCACCTACGTGCTCTGCGTTGTCATTGCACATTAAAGGCCCCAGGCAATGGAAACTTCCGGAGCCCTCCACTACTGCGTCTCTAATAGTCTGAGTCGCTTTGTGACGTTAAACCCTATATATGAAACCAAAGCTTTTAAGACGTATAAAAAACATAAATTTGCTAACATTTCCTTAGCACGATCCGTTAGTTTGTGCCAATGGGGACTTAGAAGCCGTGAGCAAGACTATGTCGCATCAGCTTAAAAAAAAAAAAGCGTTTGTGCGGAGTCTCTCAGAAAGCATGTGTTCCTTTTTCTGCGCGAACCTGTAATGCAGCACGTAGGGCGCGCAAGAACCTGAGTTCAAACGCAAAGTGCAGCGGTAACGTGTTGCAGCGTATATGGCTTGGTTTTGGTTTTGTAGGGTTTAACGTCCCAAAGCGACTCAGGCTATGAGAGACGCCGTAGTCGAGGACTCCGGAAATTTTGATCACCTGGGGTTTTTTAACGTGCACTGACATCGCGCAGCACACGTGCGCCTCGCTTTTCGCCTTACGCGTCGAATTTAAACTGCTTGCGCAGGCACGTACTTTCATTTTCTTCGCCACTTAGTGCAAGGTAAAAGATGGTCATCGCCAACTATGTAGTTGTTGCACGTAACAATAAATTTTAATTCTTTTTTATTGCCTACCATAGTATTTATGGTGCTCGAACTCGATGGCGTCAACTAAGTATACAACGTATTTGGGGCTTGCTAATGCTAGATGTTAAACGGCGTTTCTCTTGCGGCCTCTTCCAATGACTTCGACTTGCCAAAAGTTGCACATGAGGATAGTGCATAGACACTTTCTTTTTTTTTTTTGTCTCGTTTCATCTGCAGTGCCCGACGCGCAGCCGGTGTGTGCCATGTTCGTTCTTGACGAGGAGAACCAGTGGAGCCCCGGGCTCTTTGGCGATTCATTGACATCGGATGCATCGTTTCGTCGATAGTATGGCGGAGAGGCACGCGTTATTGTGTTAAGGCTTGAGGCGGCTCTCTGAAAGCGTCGTAACTTGAAACAAGAGAAAATGACATGCCAAGGGAACACAGGCAGAGTTCCCCTAGTTACGATATCAGAAGCAAGCTCTTCCCGTTCCACGCTTCGCCTCTGCTTTTTACAGCGTAAGCTCTACTATTATCATTCACCTAGGTCACTGATCTGCTCCAGTTAGGCATTGAGCGTGCGCCAGTGTCATCTGGACAGGTAACATTGGCAACATAGAAGATACATTACAGGCCAGAGCAGACATTGTAGTATCTTTTGCCGCACATTTCGGCTTGGCTTGTTCCCCTACCAAATCGGAGCTTCTCATACTCCGGCCTCCTAGATGAAGGACCGACAGAGGCCCTCCTCCCCCCATCTTTGAGACAGTTGACAACACCCGGATACGAGAAATGGACAAAATACGGATTCTTGGTATCCTGATACAAAACAATGGCAAGAATACTGCAATCATCGCTAATCTGACGGTGATGGTTCATCAAACAGTCTGCCTCATTCGCCGTATAGCCAACCGCCATCGTGGCATGCTCGAGCATGACCTCAGGTGCCTGGTACAGGAATTTGTCCTGAGCCATGTTGCATACTCACTCCCCTACCTCTTTCTCACGCGGGCGCAGGACGACAAGGTAAACGCCTTTATCCGACAGGTGTACAAGGCCGCCCTGAACATTCCCCGCTACACCTCCAATGAATGCCTTCTTCACATGGGCATTTATAACTCCCTGGCTGAGCTCACGGAAGCCCACCGCTCAGCCCACTTGGAGCGACTATCATCTACCCTCACCGGCCGCAACATCCTTGCTCACATTCATATCTCACATCTAGGTCACTGCTCTAAACAATATACATTTCCCTCTGCGATACACCGCGTTCTTAAGGTGCATCCCCTGCCTACGAATATGCACCCAGAGCATCATGTCGCTCGCCGCAAGGCACGCGCAGAAGCTCTTCACAAACACTGTAGCTTCCAGCCAGAGACCGTTTTGGTAGACGCTGCCTCATACCCCTCCCGCCCTGCGTCCACCTTCAGCGCTGTCTCCAACACTTTGCAACTGATCGCGGCCAGTACAACTTCTGCCTCCACTTCCCTGGAGGCGGAGGAGGCGGCGGTTGCCCTCGCCATAGCTATATACCACCCGAGCCACTACCATCTTTAGCGACTCTAAATCCGCCGTACGGAACTTCACCCGCGGTCGGATCTCTGGCCCAGCCTTCCAGTTCTTCGTCTCTCTCCCCCCCACCCGAACGCCCTATTTAATTAATACTGGTGCCCGCTCATACGAGTCAACCAGGCAGCGAAGCAGTTCACTCTTTTGCTCGAGGATACGTCAGCCGAGCAGGGATCGCCACTGCCTGGGGAGATGCTCGCGAGCGCTTGGTATCCTATCACGAAATCTCTCTCCATTACCGTGATCAACGAACCATCTACTCTCCTCCTCATAAATCTCGGACCATGCTACAACAGGTGACGTGGTGCCAGCTTCAGTCCCGTAAATTCCCATTCTCTCCTTTCTTAGCTTTGATCCATCCAGGACTGTTCTCGCCGCAGTGCACCCTGTGTGGCCCCTAAAGCTTAGTTTGAACACATTATGATTAAATGCTCGGAATTCCACGCTCCCGCCACTTGGCAACTCTCCAACCTCGAGCGATGGGAGGCTGCGGTGTCCAGCGCTGACCCGGCCGTTCAAAAGTGGCTGACGGACTGGGCTTTGGGGGTCGATGGGAAGCACCAGCTTCCGGCCACAACATGCAGCCAATAGCCGACCCTTCATTAGGATGTAATCACTTAATGCTCCCAACATTGCATAAAGTATTTCACCACCACCACCTCGCCAAATCTGAACATTACACTCGCTCCTTCGACTCGCCGCCGTGGAACCAAGAGTGAAGTATGTCCGCTTGTGTCATCCTCGCAATCATGGGCCCACCAGCTGTGCCGTGTGCTCCTCATCCGCCTCGCCTCTGGATTAAAATGGTGCTCTCGCCGATACGCGAAAGCTGCTTAGCTTCCTAAGTCTATCCATGGTATATGGCTGGGCTCGAGCGCAGGTGCTGTAACGCGAGCGTCGGCCTCCGCGACGTTACGTTGGCGAAACAACGGTGTCTAGACTCTCAAGGCACGACGTGGCTAACGTAACGAGTGAGTCCGACGCGGTCCAATGTCGCCGATGCGCAAGCTCCTCTCCCATTTCTCGCTAACTGCGTCGGCCTCGAATCGCAGAATTCCTCACGCGCAGTGAACAGTATGGCGGCCTACTGTGGAGTCATCGACTGCGCGCGCTTCAGACACTTACGAAAAGGCTGTTTGAAGGCATTCCAGCCCATTCCTGCGTCCATAATAGGGAACGGATCGATTGCAGAGGCGCAGAGAGGAAAAGAAGTGCCTGGGTGTAATCGGTCAGCAGTGCGGCCTGACACAGCTGTGAGGGCTTCACAGCAGTGAGTAATGTTCCGTGTCCGTTTTATTGCACTGCTCGAGGAGGGGTAACGATGGTATTGTTTGCCAGAGGAAGAATGCCAGAAACCGTTGAGGCGCTTTGTGACCGTGTTACCATGCGGCAATCGAAAGTCGTCGATTTGGCAACGGCAGCGGCCTCGTGTCCTGAAAAATATGAAGTTGATGGAATTCTACAGGAACTTCGGCCGATCAAGAAATTTATCCTTATGATTGTATAACCTCTAATTCTTCTGCAATCATAAAGACAACTAAATGACGATTAATGTTGAGTAAAATACACACACACAATCACTATCACCACCCGTAGCCGTCGTCAACGGCAGCCGGGACCATTGCTATGTTGGACGTCTTTATGGTGTTTTGTGAATGTTCTATGCCACTTGAACATTCTCAGTAAGCACGTCACATCATTGCCTTGATCACGACAAGGACAAGCGCCTCGCTATGCGACTCATCCCCAGTTCCTCCCAAAAGCCTTGCACGGCTGCATGTCGTGTGCTCAAAAATGCGTGCCAAAAACGTACCTCCAATCGAGGGTAAAGCCCTCGAGAGCGGTGCGCTGCGGCGCCGCGTAGTGTTATTACTGTATAGTAGCTCTAGCACCGCGCACGCCTGGTGCGCCAGACTAAAGAAGTGGTGCCATCTCCACGCGCCCTTCATAGCCGGCACAACGTGGCCGACGTCGCCGGCTCTGCCAGGCACGCCAAAAATGGTGGATTTATTGGGCGCTACGGCCTGCGCACAGGGGTGTTTCCTGACTGCCACCGCTGTGAAATCGTGGCGCTGTGGCCCTACTCATCCTAGCCTGTACTCCACGGGCGGGACGACATCTCGCGTGCGAAGCGCGTTGGCGCGTTTGCTCTGGTGTAACGCTTTTGATGCGCTGGTAAGGCAAAACCAATATATATATATATATATATATATATATATATATATATATATATATATATATATATATATATATATATATATATATGCAGATAAATGAAGGGGAAATGAGGGTACTCGTTATAATACATGAAGAAAAGAAGCAAACAGTCGGCGAGGCCAAGGAAAGCATTGAGGATTGTACTTTGTCTTTTTTCTTTTTAAATTTTTACTTCATAATCACGTAAATTAGTAATGTACTGTGTTTAGGGGAAAGATAAATAAACACAAAGTAGAAAGAAAAACAAAGTGCCGATGGTGGGAACCGAACCCACGACCTCCGAATAACGCGTCCGGTTTTCTTCCAACTGAGCTACATCGGCCGCTGTCCCCCCTGCTACTTTCTTGGGTATTAATGTTGTCTGTATACGAACCTTGAGAGTGTTCACCAGTGCCACCCTCAACTATAGCGGTAGACGTGGAACGTCCTGTGTTACCGCCAGCGTCACGTAGAACGTGATCACGAGTGAGGGCGAAAGCTGTGCTAGAACCCTCTTACGCTACCTATGGCTTCAAGACTGCCAGAACCGAGACCCCCGTAAGCTACAAGCAGATAAATGAAGGGGAAATGAGGGTACTCGTTATAATACATGAAGAAAAGAAGCCAACAGTCGGCGAGGCCAAGGAAAGCATTGGGGATTGTACTTTGACTTTTTTTTTTAATTTTTACTTCATAATCACGTAAATTAGTAATGTAATGTGTTTAGGGGAAAGATAAATAAACACAAACTAGAAAGAAAAACAACGTACGGGCTCGCGGAAATGAAGATGTTGAGGACGCGGTGAGGACGTCTAGGAGTGAAGATATCCAGGGATCCCGGCGTTGTTCAAAAGGAAGATCGTCGGAAGTAAGGGCTACAACGGAGGGTTCGGATATCGAGTCCGAGGGTGCAGGAGAAGACAGCGGCGAGCGCGACAAGGCGTCAGCGTCGGAGTGTTTGCGTCCCGATCGATATATCACCTCAAAGTCAAAGTCTTGAAGGCGAAGAGCCCAGCGGCTGAGGCGTCCAGAAGGGTCTTTCAGGGAAGCCAACCAGCAGAGGGCATGGTGGTCGGTGATAACGTTGAAGCGGCGGCCGTATAAGTAGGGGCGAAACTTTGTTAAGGCCCACACAATTGCAAGACACTCCTTTTCCGTGACGGTGTAGTTAGATTCAGCTTTCGTTAGCGCTCGGCTAGCGTAAGCAACTACATATTCAGAAAAGCCGGGTTTGCGTTGAGCGAGGACAGCACCGAGACCGGTGCCGCTGGCGTCAGTGTGCACCTCTGTAGGAGGGGATGGGTCGTAATGGTGGAGAATGGGCGGCGAAGTGAGTAGACGTCGGAGCGTAGTGAAAGCATCGTCGCAGATTGGAGTCCAGGTAGACAAGTCGGCAGGACCATTCAGCAATTTTGTAAACGGTGCACTGATGGTAGCGAAATTCCGGACAAAACGGCGAAAATATGAGCATTGGCCGACAAAGCTGCGCAGCTCTTTAACAGAAGTCGGTTTCGGGAATTCAGTTACCGCACGTAGTTTGTCCGGATCGGGCAGGAGACCATCTTTAGACACGACATGACCCGGTATTGTCAGCTTGCGGGCACCAAAACGACACTTCTTCAGGTTAAGTTGAAGACCGGCGCCAATGAGACAGCTCAGGATTTGGTGCAAGCGCGCGAGGTGCGTCGGAAAATCGGGAGAGAAAACGACAATATCATCCAAATAACAAAGGCAAATGTTCCACTTGAGGCCGCGTAAGATGTTGTCCATCATTCGCTCAAACGTAGCAAGAGCATTGCAAAGACCAAGCGGCATCACAGTGAACTTATATAGTCCATCAGGGGTAACAAAGGCTGTCTTGGGACGGTCAGGCTCAGCCATAGGGACTTGCCAATAACCAGAGCGCAGGTCCAGGGACGAAAAGAACTCGGCTCCTTGTAAACAATCAATGGCGTCGTCAATACTGGATAGTGGGTATATGTCTTTACGTGTAATTTTGTTAAGACGGCGGTAGTCAACGCAAAATCTTATGGAGCCATCCTTCTTTTTCACAAGTACTACGGGAGACGACCACGGACTAGATGACGGCTGTTGGCCGAACAAGACAGTCCGAGCTTCGAGTGCGTGCGCCAGCTGATCGGCCAGGAACTCACCCGTCTTCGTCGTCGTTTGCGTGGGATCATCTTCCTTACAATATATATATATATATATATATATATATATATATATATATATATATATATATATATATATATATATATATATATTTGTATATATATATATATATATATATATATATATATATATATATATATATATATATATATATATATATATATATATATATATTGTAATGGGGCGTTTATTGACGCTCAGATGGAGAGCTGTGAGGAGAGGACCTTGCAACGGCGAGCCCAGCGTACTTCTTTGTCTTCGTCGCACAACGCACTGGTGCATGTCGATGGCTGAAGTGCTGACTATCACAGTACATTTTCCCCCCGGGTAAAAAAAGGAGCCATCCTGGCGAGTTATGGCGCGGAAAGCACAGCGGGGTCATAGAACGGCTTCAATCGGTTCACGTGAACTGTTTCACGACCACGGCGACGCAAGTCCGCAGAGGGCGTGACGGGCTCAACTACGTAGTTGACTGCAGATGTTTGCTGGAGGACCCTATATGGCCCGTGGTAGCGAGCAAAAAATTTCTTTGAAAGGCCAGGGGTTGTGGAGGGCACCCAGAGCCACACCAGAGAGTTCGGGAGATATGACGAAGCTTCGCCGGTATCACGGATGTATTTTTGTTGCCACTGATTTTCTGTTGTGAGAGAGCGGGCGAGCTGACGGCATTCTTCTGCGTACGTGACGGCATCGGATAGCGGGGAAGATTTGGAAACGTCAGGG
Organism: Amblyomma maculatum; assembly: GCF_055883805.1. Classification (NCBI taxonomy): domain Eukaryota; kingdom Metazoa; phylum Arthropoda; class Arachnida; order Ixodida; family Ixodidae; genus Amblyomma; species Amblyomma maculatum. The sequence goes on along the minus strand of NC_139346.1, from coordinate 33,547,859 downwards.
CGGTAGGGAAAAAGTGTGTCCATAGTACAGGGTGGCTCGCGCCCGTAAAGGAGAAAGAATGGAGAGAATCCAGTAGTGGCCTGTGTCGCGGTGTTATATGCGTAAGTAACAAACGGTAGAACTTGGTCCCAATTGGAATGGTCGGTGTTCACGTACATAGGCAGCATGTCACCGAGAGTGCGGTTAAAACGTTCCGTCAGTCCATTCGTCTGAGGGTGGTACGAGGTAGCGGTGCGGTGTATGGTGCGGCATTCTTTCAGGAGAGCCTCACGAGCGTCTGATAAGAAAACGCGTCCGCGGTCACTGAGCAGTTCGCGAGGGGCACCATGGCGAAGAACCAGGTTTTTCAGAATAAAGGCAGCCACGTCGCGTGGGGAAGCAGAGGGCAATGATGATGTCTCAGTGTAGCGGGTCAGATGATCCACTGCCACGATAATCCAGCGGTTGCCAGCTGAAGTTGTAGGAAGGGGACCGTATAGATCTATGCCGACACGATCAAACGGACGGGTAGGACAGGGCAACGGCTGCAGTGAAGCAGGAGACTTGAGAGGAGTTTTTCGGCGTTGGCAAGACTGGCAAGAACGGACAAAATGGCGGACAAAGCGGTACATTCCACGCCAGAAGAAGCGTAGACGCAAGCGCGTGTAGGTTTTCAACACTCCGCCGCGGGCGCACTGGGGATCAGTATGGAAAGCAGCACAAATTTCGGGGCGGAGATGACGGGGGATGACTAAAAGCCACTTCCTTCCGTCGTGAAGATAATTGCGGCGATAGAGCAGCCCGTCACGAATTCAAAAATGGTGAGTTTGGCGGGCAAGCGCCCTAGACAAACGACCTGGAGAGTGACTTGAAAGAAAGTCCAGAAGTGTAGATATCCACGGGTCGCGCCGCTGTTCCGTGGCCATGTCGATAGTGGCAAGCGAAGACAAATCGTAGGCGCAGATCTCATCAGACAACGAAGAGGGAGGCAGCGGTGAGCGCGAAAGAACGTCCGCGCCAGTATGCTTGAGGCTTGAGCGATATATGACACGAATGTCATACTCTTGGAGGCGAAGAGCCCAGCGAGCAAGGCGGCCGGACGGGTCCTTGAGGGACGCCAGCCAGCACAGAGCGTGATCAGTGACCACATAAAATGGTCGGCCATAGACATACGGACGGAATTTGCCGATGGCCCAAATAATGGCCAAGCATTCTCTTTCCGTAACAGAATAATTGGACTCTGCCTTGGTCAAGGTGCGGCTTGCGTACGCCACAACATAGTCTCGGATACCAGGTTTGCGTTGGGTGAGAACGGCGCCTATCCCAATACCGCTAGCGTCAGTGTGAATCTCAGTTGGCGCATTCGGGTCGAAGTGGCGGAGGATGGGAGGCGAAACCAAGAGACGGCGTAAAGTGTTGAAGGCGTCATCACATGCAGGTGTCCATGCGGAGAGGTCGGAGCTGCCGGAGAGGAGCTGGATGAGAGGAGCAATAATAGATGCGAAATTTAAGATGAAGCGGCGAAAGTAGAAGCACAGGCCGATGAAACTTCGTAGCTGCTTCATTGATTTTGGGCGTGGGAATTCGGCAACTGCACGAAGTTTGGTGGGATCGGGAAGAATGCCATCCTTAGAAACGACATGACCTAGAATAGTTAGTCGGCGAGCAGCAAAGCGGCACTTCTTCAGATTCAGTTGGAGGCCGGCAGTAGCGAGACAAGTGAGAACGTCCTTCAGTCGGAGCAGGTGGGATTGAAAATCGGTAGAAAAGACTACGATATCATCGAGATAGCAAAGACAGGTTCGCCACTTGAATCCACGAAGCACAGTGTCCATGAGGCGTTCAAATGTGGCCGGGGCGTTGCAAAGCCCAAAGGGCATGACGTTGAATTCATATAATCCATCTGGTGTAATGAAGGCAGTTTTAGAGCCGTCAGCGTCATCCATTGGCACCTGCCAGTAGCCAGATCGTAAATCCAACGAAGAGAAAAACTCGGCGCCCTGCAAGCAGTCCAGTGCATCATCGATGCGTGGCAGAGGATAGACGTCCTTGCGCGTGATCTTGTTGAGCCGGCGGTAGTCGACACAAAACCGGAAGGAGCCATCTTTCTTAGGTACCAACACAACTGGAGACGCCCAGGGACTGTGGGATGGCCGAATGACACCACGACGGAGCATGCCGTCCACATGATCAGCAATTACTTGGCGCTCCGAAGCCGACACGCGATAGGGGCGCTGGAGCAAAGGTGCGGTTTTACCGGTGTCAATGGTGTGCTCTACGACAGACGTGCTGCCCAAGTCAGTTTGAGGAAGGTCGAATGAAGAAGCGAAGTTCTGCAAGAGGGCGACAAGTTGATCACGTTGCGCAAGTGGAAGATCAGCATCAATAACATGTTGGAAAACGTCGGAAGGCGTCGAAGCCGTCGCAACATCGTAAGAGCACAGACTAACGTCGAAGGAGGGGGTTGAGTCAGCAAGAGTGGTGATATGACCGGGATTAAGCTCTTCAAGACGTCCAATGCATTCGCCACGGAGCAGGACTGCTGGGCAAGAAAATGGGTTCGAGGCGTAAAGTGCACTCTTGCCGTCCTGAATTTCGAGAACTGCGAACGGAAAAAGGAGGCAGGGATGACGGGAGGCGGCTTCGGAAGGTGTAAAAATCGCAGTCAAAGGAGTTACCCACTCACAAGACAGTGGTACGAGGGCAGCAGAGAACGGAGGAATGTCGGTGTCATGGGCGACGAGAAGTTTTACAGTGCGGGGAGGGGTATCACAGAAGGGGGCATCACAGAGGGGGGCGAAGGCAATTTGCGCACGAGCACAGTCAATAACGGCTTGATGAGTCCATAGAAAATCGTATCCGAGGATGATATCATGCGAGCAGTTCGGCAGAACAATAAACTCGATGGGGTACAAGACGTCTTAAATGAGCACATGGGCTGTGCAAGATGCGGAGGGGTGAGTGTACTGTGATGAGGCGGTGCGGAGCGAAAAGTCGGAAATCGGAGTGGTCACTTTGCGAATATCGACGGCAGAGCGCTTCGCTGATGACGGAGACGGCTGCACCGGTATCGACGAGAGCGAGAACTGTGGCGCCTTCTACAGAAACTTTGATAATATTAGCGGGACGACACGGAGGACTTGAGGAATTCGAAACAAGCGCAGTTCTTGCGCCCGGAACTGCGACTGTTAGTTTCCCTTAACGGTGTTTTTAGAACGTCGCAGCATTGGAGAAAACGATTGGCGCCGACGAGAATGTGATCGACGAGTGGCATAGATTTGGCGATCTTGTGAGACAAATTGAGAACCGGGCGGAATCATTTGCGAGCGTGAGTCGGTATCGTACGGGTAAAGTCGAATGTCAGGCTGTGAAGGTTGGAGGCGCTGGCGACAAAGGCGTGCAACATGGTCTGGCCGACCGCAGGCATAGCAAATCGGAAGGTTGTCCGTAGTACGCCAAGGTTTCATAGGAAAGTGGGCGGAACCTTGAGGGTGGGGCTTGGAACGAAGGCTCAGCATGCGGCGGTGAACGGTAGGCAGGGACCTGCACATAGGAGCCAGACGTGGGCGAAGGTGGTGGCCTAGCCGTTATTTGGGCATACGTGAGAGGTGCCGTCACAGGCGGCAGCACGGGGTTGGACGGCAAGACATCAGCGACGTGTTCTTGCACGACACGGCGTATAGTAGGGGCCAAAGATGGAGCCAGTTCAGGAACGAGGCGGCCCGAGTCTTGAAAATGGGGAAGGAGTGAGATTTGACGTGCGACCTCTTCACGAATAAAATCTTTGATCTGTTGATTCAGCGGGCTCCCTTCAGAAGTTGGCGAACCACCCAGGGCTAATGCGGCTACGCCTTCGTCGCACACACCGGAGCGGCGCCTAGAAGCGCGCCGCTTGCGGAGCTCGTCGTAGCTCTGGCAAAGCTTCACGAGTTCACTAACGCTGGTGGGATCTTTCGCTACCAGCATCTGGAAGGCGTCCTCAGAAATGCCCTCGAGGATGTAGCGGGTTTTGTTGGCTTCCGGCATGGCCGGGTCGACTCGTTTGCAGAGATCAACGATGTCTTCTATGTAGTTGGTAAAGGTCTCATCAGCGCGCTGAACACGATCGTGTAAACGTTGTTCGGCACGAAGCTTACGCACTGCCGGGCGGCCGAACACTTCCGCGAAATTCTTTTTAAATGTCGACCAAGATGACAGGTCAGCCTCATGGTTGCGAAACCAGAGGTTCGCCACGTCCGTCAGATAGAATATGATGTTACTGAGCTTATATGAGTCATCCCACTTGTTGTAGCTGCTTACTCTTTCATACGATGACAGCCAGTCGTCGACATCTTGGTCGGCCGTGCCACTGAAGAGGCAAGGGTCACGCTGGCGCACGACGCCAGAACACACGATCGTGGTGGAACGGCCGGCAGCGTCGAAGTGGACTCGTCTTGCATGGCGGTCGTAGAGGGTAGTGTACGACTTCGCAGTTCCAGTTTGAATGGGATCGTTTCCGGCACCTCCGCCAATTGTAATGGGGCGTTTATTGATGCTCAGATGGAGAGCTGTGAGGAGAGGACCTTGCAACGGCGAGCCAACGTACTAGCGTACTTCTTTTTTGTCTTCGTCGCACAACGCACTGGTGCATGTCGATGGCTGAAGTGCTGACTATCACAGTACAATATATATATATATTGTAAAACAGGTATTGGGCTCTGATATGTTCAGCGCCTATTACTGAAGAGAAAAGAAAGCAACAACGAAGCTCGCTTCGACGCTCGTAAGTGTGCTGACACGTCTCACGACTCGCAGAACGTTCTATTGACTGTTGACGACGTATCGCCCTGTTCAAGATCTTCTACAACAAGTACCCCACTCGCCAAACGCCATTCGGCTGCTGACCATGCGGGAGTAAAATCGTCGACGCCGGCGCAGGCGTCGGGCGTGCGACGCGTTTTCGCGAGCAAAAAACGCTCCATGCGGGCCACGCTTAAGAGGCTGGCAGAATTCGGTGCATCGACGAGAACAATGGATGCGACGGAAACAGCAGGCAGCGTGCTCGCTTCGTTTCCGGTATCGAACAGACCTGAAAGATAGGAAAGGCTCATCTGATAAGTTCTGTGCTCCTGTAGCCTTGTCATTACAGGTTTCATGAACGCGCTTTCCTAGCATATAATACAGAAAGCAAGGTCTCCACAACAAGAAACAAAAATCGGCTTTATTACAACATAACAGTTCAGTTCAGTTCAGTCGTTCAGTCGTGTCCGACTCTTCGTGACCCTATTGACCATGTCACGCCACGCTTTCCGGTCTCTCACTATCTTCCTAACATCACATAACTTCATCTGCAGTGCCTCGAGGATGCCATCTAACCATCGCGTTCGCTGCCTACCCCTTCTCCGGCAACCCTCAACCTTTCCCAACATCAAATCTTTCTCCAGCGACTCCTCTCTTCTCATCAGATGACCAAAGTAGCTGAGCTTTAACTTTAGAATTTGACCCTCCAATGAGCAGTCAGGGTTTATGGTCGACAATATTGACTGATTTGATCTTCTGGCAGTCCAAGGAACTCTCAAGAGTCTTCGCCAGCACCACAATTCAAACGCGTCAATTCTTCGGCGGTCAGCCTTTTTCACAGTCCAACTCTCGCATCCATACATCACAACTGGAAAGACCATAGCACGAGTTATACGGATCTTGGTTGGCAGACTAATGTCTCTGCTCTTTACTAGGCGGTCAAGGCTAACCATTGCTCTCTTTCCCAGAAGCAGGCGTCTCCTAATTTCATGGCTGCAGTCTCCTTCCGAGGTAATCTTGGAGCCCAAGAAGAGAAAATCTGTCACTGCTTCCACTTCTTGTCCCTTGATGCTCCAGGACTTGATAGGGCAAGACGCCATGATCTTTGTCTTTTTAATGTTTAGTTTAAGCCCAAACTTCTCACTCTCTTCTTGTACGCGCATCAGAAGTCTCTTGAGTTCCGCTTCACTTTCTGCAATTAAAGTGGTATCATCCGCATATCTAAGGTTGTTGATACGTTTTCCAGCAATCTTCACTCCAGCTGAAGACTCGTCCAGACCGGCCTTCCTCATGATGCACTCTGCATATAGGTTAAATAGGCAGGGCGACAGTATGCAGCCTTGCCTCACTCCTTTCTCAATCGGAAACCAATCAGTAAGACCATGCCCAGTTCTGACTGTGGCCTCTTGCCCTTCATACAGGTTCCTGAGGAGACAGATGAGGTGAATTGGAACTCCCATCTCTTGGAGAGCTTGCCACAATCTGCTGTGATCTACGCAGTCAAACGCTTTCGCATAATCAATAAAGCAGAAGTAGATGGGTTTCTGGAACTCTCTTGCTTTTTCCATGATCCAGCGAAGGTTGGCAACTTGGTCTCTAGTTCCTCTGCCCTTGCGAAACCCAGCTTGCACGTCCGGAAGCTCCCGATCCACATACTGCTGCAGCCTACCTTGGAGGATTTTCAACATCACCTTGCTAGCATGCGAAATAAGCGCGATCGTGCGGTAGTTGGAACAATCCTTGGCACTGCCTTTCTTTGGAATGGGGATGTAAACTGACCTCCTCCAATCCTGTGGCCACTGCAGGGTTGTCCAAATCTTCTGACATAATGTATGCAGAATGTTAACAGCGTCATGGTTGAGGTTTTGAAGCAACTCAGCTGGAATGCTATCAATTCCGCTAGCTTTGTTCTTAGCAAGGCTGGCTAAGGCCCATTCAACTTCACTCTTCAGGATGCCCGGCTCAAGATCAGTTATCACAACCGTCTTATGTTGGGTTTGCACATTCGAGTCCTTCTTGTACAGTTCTTCTGTGTATTCCTGCCACCTCTTCTTTATCTCTGCGGCTTCAGTGAGGTCCTTGCCTCGTTTGTCCTTTATCACGCCCATCTTAGCACAGAAGTTTCCTTTGATATCTTTGATTGTCTTATACAGAGCTCTTGTGTTCCTTAATTGGCTGTTGTCCTCAACTGCTTGGCACTGTATGTTCAAGAAGGCATTCTTATCTCTCCTTGCTATTTTCTGAAAATCCGCATTGAGAACCTTGTATCTTTCTTTTTCCCCCATAACTTTTGCCATCCTCCTTTCCTCAGCTATTTGCAAAGCCTCTTCAGATAACCAGTTTGCTTTCTTGCATTTCTTTTGCTTTGGAACTACCTTTGTAGCAACTTCTTGTATTATATCACGAACATCAGACCACATCTCTTCGGGCTCTTTGTCTTCTAGATCTAATTCTTGAAATCGATTCCTCACTTCCACAGCATATTCTAATGGAACTTGATCCAGATTATACCTGAAAGGCCTTCTAGTTTCCTGCGTTTTCCTCAATCGAAGCTTAATCTTGGCAACAAGAAGCTGATGATCGGTGCCACAATCGGCCCCAGGCCTTGTTTTTACTGCTTGTATAGCGCTTCTCCATCTCTGCCGGCAAATAATATAATCGATCTGATTCCTGTACAGACCGTCCGGTGAAGTCCATGTGTACAGGCGCCTCTTGTGCTGTTGAAAATGAGTATTCGCTATGGTCAGGTTGTTTTCTTGACAAAACTCTACTAGCCTCTGCCCAGCTTCATTTGGCTCACCAAGACCGAACTTGCCTGTAATTCCGGATATTTCTTCACTCCCTACCTTGGCATTCCAATCTCCTATGAGAAAAACGACGTCTGATGATGGGGTGCGGTCTAAAAGGCATTGTAGGTCCGCATAAAATCTCTCAACGTCAGCTTCTTCAGCAGTAGTGGTCGGTGCATAGACTTGGATAACTGTTATGTTGAAAGGGTGACCTTGGATCCGAAGTGAAATCATTCGGTCGTTTTTGGGGTTGTACCCTAGCACTGCTTTGCCCATTCTTCTGTTTACTATGAGAGCGACCCCATTCCTTCTCTTGGATTCGTGCCCACAATAAAAGACATAATGGTCGCCGGAGTTAAATTCTCCCATTCCGGTCCACTTGAGCTCGCTGATACCCAAGATATCAATGTTCAATCTGTCCATTTCTCGCTTGACGATATCCAGTTTACCTTGCGTCATAGATCTTACATTCCATGTTGCTATGTGATACATCTCCTTGCAACATCGGACTTTCCGGTCGCTTCCCGACACATCCACAACTGAGCGTCCTTTTGGCTTTAGCCCAGCCGCTTCATTCGTCCTGGAGCTACTAGGAATCGCCCTTTGTTCATCCCCAGTAACATGTGGGACGCCTTCCAACCTGGGGGGCTCATCTTCCGGCGCCATATCATTAATGGTATTGTGACTGGCCATAGGGTTTTCTTGGCAGGAAATACTGGAGTGGGTTGCCATTACCTTCTCCAGTGAATCACATTTTGTCAGAACTCTCTGCCGTGACCTGTCTATCTTGGGTGGCCCTACACAGCAGAGCTCACGACTTCATCGAGTTTCGCAAGCCCCTCCGCCACGACAAGGCAGTGATCCATGAAGGGGACAACATAACGAGCTACTAGTAAATCATACAATAGCATGCTGGTACTTGGACACGTGTTTGCGTTGGACAAGAATTACAACTGAGAGTAGGCTTTTGAGGTGGCGTTTAGCACATGTCGCCCACTTGAAGTAGTAAGAATTTATTGCATACAGCAGCATGCGCTGAAGACGAAGACGCCAAGAGGTGGGGAAGGAAGAAGAAGCGCGCTAGCTCCAAGACTGAGCTCGACCCTGTGGCTGGATCCTGAGCCCTGCCTCAGACTCAACTGTGAGAGCCCTCGGTTATGCGACAATATATTACTGTTGCCGACACTGAACCACTTTATACACATAGAACTGAAACTACACAAGCTCAGTGAATATTTCCCCCTCTTCGTAAAATGAACATATGCTTAGGGCAAATGGAATTCATGTTTAGTTAAATGATTAGTGGTTCTTACGATTTTCCCTGTTAGAATAATGTTTACTGCCATTCTAGCTGTGCTATGCAAATTGGAGCATATATTACGGCTTGCAGTATTCACCGGTAATATATTGATTAAGCGGAAGTTCTTAGAGAGCCCGCACTTACGATGTGGATGAAGAGGAAGTCAAAATGATTCACACCTACGTTGGGTCTCCATTCCATTGATCCACATTTCAAATCAAGACAACCACTCTGGATTCCGCATCATAAACAATTTATCATCGTCTTCGTCTCAATGCTGCCTTTACGAACAATCTGCGGCATCCATTCAAGCAAGCAGACAGTCCGTTTTGTGACATCTGAGGCTCAATTGAGACTGTACTCCACATTCTCCAGATATATCCAGCGTATGCCAATCAACGTGCGCACTATGAACAACGCATGCAGTCTGTCACCCTAGTGCCGCTCACAGTGGACGCTACATTAGGTCCTTTAGGCTGCTACAGACATCAGCACAGTGCAATCGCATTAATATTTGCCTATTTAGATTCTATTGGCATTAACCACCAACTTGACCATCCCGCTATACAAACACACTACTGGACTTCGGTCTTATCCAAAAGTCATCCATCTATCTTCAAAGACTGCACTCTTTCCTAACCCTTATTCCATCTTTATTCCCCAGTCTCCCTACCTCATGCAGAGTAGCATGTCAGCGAACATTAATGCTGCCTAAAATCTCTGTTTTCATTAAACAGCTTTCTCTCTCTTTTCTTTCGGCATTCCCCGATGCTCGCGTTCATTTGTTCTTATTTGCAGTGTCACTCTGTTCAAATCGACGGTCTCGGTGTATATTAAGCGATAGTTCATACAGCTCTTTCGGCCGAAAAGCCATCGGCACGGTATAGTTGTAGTCGGCGCCGCAAGTCAGAAGTAATCGGGGCTGCGTAAAAACACGTTGTCATCGTAATTGTGGCTCTAGTAATTCACGGTTGATTATGAAAGAAGTCAACAGCCGGTTAGGCCAAGGAAGGCGTAGACGATATGTTTTTTTTTTATTTTTTGGTTCCCTGTCATCATTTGGCCAGTCTTCCTATTACCAGGCCGCGTACATCGTTTACAGAGACCGTTGATGCGCATTGCGCTATTCTGCCGTCCCAGTTTACACCCGCATCTAGACCGTCCTCTCCACTGTGAAACCTGCGTCAACCATACGTGCTTCTTTCAATACCCGGCATCAGGAAGAAGGTTGAGCTATCGCCGACAGAACTAAAACAAATCACTCTTGAATACTTCCATGACTACCATGGAAATCGTATGCACGTCTACACCGACGGTTCAGTTAATGCCGTTAGTTCTTCAGGCTCCATGGTCATACCCGCAATTACTACAGAAATAAAAGTTAGGACAACTTCTTCAACAGCCGCAGAACTAACCGCTCTACGTGTCGCTATTATGCATATCAGTCAGCAAAGCCGTCAACGATAGTCTATTTTCACAGATTCAAAAGCAGCTCATTTTCGCAGATTCAAAAGCAGCTCTGCAAGCCTTAAAAGCGGCTCTTCGCCGTGAGCCCATGAGCGACTCGTCGCGGAAATACGACAGCTTCATCACTATGCCATAAATGGAGGACATGACATCACCTACCAATGGCTTCCAGGACACAGCGGCATAGCGGGCAATCTCCGGGCGGACGGGGTCGCACGAACAGCCCACCAAGACAGCGATTGTGTGTTGATTCCCTTTTCCAGGGCAGACGCAGCGGGCAGGCTTCGCGCACTTGGGCGGGAACACACGCTCTCCTTGTGGAATTCTGACCAGTTTGTGAACTGCCGCTTAAAATTCCTGGACCCTGACCTGAAGCTCCGGCTTCCACCTGGCCTATCCCGATGTGAAGAAACGTTGCTGTGCCGCCTGTGCGTTGGTGTAGCATTTACAAACTCTTATTCTTTTGTGATAGGTATGCCAAATAGCCCTGCATGTACAAACTGCGGGTGCGACGAGACTATAGGCCACATTCTTTGTGAGTGTCCCATATACAGCGAGGAAACACAGTGTCTATGCCGTGCGCTGGAGCATCTAGATGGACGCCCACTGACTGAAATTAAGATCCTAAGTTCCTGGCCACAGCGATCGTCTGCGGTGAAGGCCTCCCAGGCACTGCTCCGCTTTATTAAAAGCACAGGACTGATCGAAAGGCTATGCTTTATGTTACGTGATATAACTTTGACGTGATGTGATGGGACTGTACTGTCTTCACCCATCCCTCTCTCACCCACAACTTTTATACCCACCTACCCCTCTCCCCCGGTGCAGGGTAGCAAACCGTTTCGTTTACCGGTTAACCTCCCTGCCTTTCCTCCTCATCATTCTCCTCCTGCTCCTTTTGGTTTTCGCTATAGACTAGAATTAATGACGAAATCATTTCGAAAAGAAACATGATAAACCACGAAATAGAAGGAAAAACAACGCACCGATGGTGGGAACCGAACTCACGACCTCCGAATAGTGTGTCCAATACTCTTTCCAAACTGAGCTACATCGACGGCTTTCCAACCTGCTACTTGTTTGTGTAGTAATGCTGCCTATAAACAAACAAAGCGGCGGAAGTGGAACGTCCTGTGTTGCCGCCAGCTTCATGTGGAACGTGATTGATAGAGAGGGCGGAGGGTGTGCGAGAACCTTCTTAGGTTACTTCGGAGGTCGTGGGTTGGGTTCCCACAATGAGCGCAGCTCTTTCGCTCCCGTTCATGCGTTTCGTGGCGTCGCCGTAGTTCTTTGTAACAAGCTCCATAAATAAATAAATTAGTAAATAAATGCTTTTTCCACCGGAAGTCGAACCTCCATTCCTTGGATACCTAGCCGAGCGCTTTAATCAACTGCGCCACGCCCGGGATTTTTTTTTCTTTATTGTATTGGAAAACTTTCGCAAAAAGAAAGGGGGACAAATTCCACTTACTTAATTTTGTCTATGTCTAAAGTTACCGGGCTGCTTAATACGAGCCCACCATATCCCTAGCCTGACAATGCACCATCATCAAAAGATCAAAATTCTGGGAGGCAAACACATGCATCTAGATACGGCATCCAGTTTGGAGGTTCTTCACGTGCGACATATGCACTCCTCATCAAAGCACACTGCTCCCGAAACACGGATTTGGACAATCTTGGTGGCTCGGCATGCCTGTCCATCATACGGCTTTTCCAAAGACTGTCCAACATAGGCTTTTCCATCATCACAAATCGATCGTAAGGCACGACAGAGTTTTTGTCAGGAGGCAGAAATCTAATAGTATATGGTGTAATTTCACTGTCCTTTTTAAAAGTTCTGTATAGTATGTCCCAAAAGAACATCGCATAACGTACGGCACATAATAAAACACTGATCAATTGTCTCAGGCACTTAACATAGACGGCAATTCACCGCCCAGGGCACAAACATCTTCTTATCACGGAGAAATGTCTTGACAGGCAAAGTCGCTGTATACATTTTGAAAAAGAACATTTTTGCAGCTGCCTGAATGCACATTTGCCTAACACGCTTTAGAACAGTGGTGTCCAAAAACCCCAGATAAGGCTGCCCCGACACAACGGTGTAGGAAACAAAGACTCAGTGAGAACCTGGGACATCTGCTTTCTCGAGAGGCTATCATCATCACCATCATCAGCCTGATTATACCCACTGCAGAGCGAAGGCCTCTCCCATATTTGTCCACTTAACCCGGCTCTGTGCTAGTTGCATCCACCTGACCCCTGCGAACTTCTTAATCTCATCCGCCCAACTAACGTTCTGCCGCCCCCTGCTACGCTTTCCTTACCTTGGAATCCAGTTTGTTACCCTAAACGACCATCGGTTATCCTCTCTTCGCACTACATGTCCTGCCCATGTCCATTTCTTCTTCTTAATTTCCACTAGAATGTCGGTAACTTAGTTATTTCTCTGACCCACTCTGCACGCTTCCTATGTCTTAATGTTACCCTTACCATTTTTCGTTCCATGGCCCTCTGCATTGTCCTCAACTTAAGTAGTAGAACCCTCTTGGCTAGCCTCCAAGTTTCAGCCCCTTAGGTGAGTACAGGCAAGATGCAACTGTTGTATACTTTCCTCTTGAGCGATACCGGTAAGCTGCTAGTCATAATCTGCGAGTGCTTGCCAAATGCGCTCCATCCCAATCTTATTCTTCTTGTTATTTCCTTTTCATGGTCCGGATCTGCGGTTACTACCTGTCCTAAGTAGACATATTCGCCTACTACGTCCAGTATTTCGCTACCTAATGTAAACTGCTGTTCCTTCCCGAGGCTGTTGAACATTACCTTAGTCTTCTGCATATTGATTTTCAAGCCTACCTTTCTACTTTTCCTGTCTAGGTCATCAATCATTATTTGCAGTTCATCCCCCGAGTTTCTTAGCAAGGCAATGTCATCAGAAAATCGCAGATTACTGAGGTATTCTCCATCTACCCTTATCCCTAACTGCTCCCATTCCAAGTCTCTGAATACTTCCTCTAAACAAGCTGTGAATAGTACTGGGGAGATTGTGTCTCCTTGCCTAACACCTTTCTTTATGGGAATTTTGTTACTTTCTTTATGCAGAACTATGGTTGCTGTGCAGCCACTATATATATCTTCCAGCACTTTCACGTACGGCTCGTCTACCCCCTGATTTCGCAATGCCTGCATCACCGCCGAGGTTTCAATAAGTCAAATGCTTTTTCGTAATCAATGAATGCGATGTATAAGGGCTGGTTATATTCCGAGCATTTTTCTATCACCTGATTGATGGTATGGATATGATCGATAGTAGAGTACCGTTTCCAAAACACTGCTTGATCCTTTGCTTGATTGCAGTCTAAGGTTGTCCTGATTCTATTAGCGATTACCTTACTAAATTCCTTATACGTAACAGAGAGTAAGCTGATTTGTCTGTAATTTTTAAGATCCTGTGAATGAGGATAATGTTTGCATTCTTCCATGATTCCGGTACCGTCGATGACACCAGGCACTGCATGCGTATACAGGGTGGCCAGTTTTTCTAGCACGATATCTCCCCCGTCCTTCAGCAAATCTGTAGTTATCTGATCCTCTGCAGCTGATTTCCCCCTTTTCATAGTTTCTAGTGCTTTCTTGACCTCGTCCTTCGTCACTGGTGGAACGTCTGGCTGTTTTTCCCTACCGTCAATCTCATTACGGTCCTGACTACTTTGGCTACTGTAGAGATCTGTAGAGAACTCCTCGGCTACTTTGACTATCTTGTCCATATTAGTGATGATGTTGCCCGCCTTGTCCCTTATCGCATACATCTGGTTTTTGCCTATGCCCAATTTCTTCATTACCGCTTTAAGGCTTCCCCCGTTCTTTACAGCATGCCCAATTTTCTCCATGTTATGCTTCCTTATATCGGCCACCTTGCGCTTATTGATTAGCTTTGATATTCGATCTGGTCTGTTGGATTGGAAGCTTTCATAGTGTGGCGTTTCTTAATCAAATCTTTCGTCTCCTTAGACATCTTACCGGCATCCTCTCTAACTATCCTACCGCCTACGTCTACTGCGCACTCAGTAATGATATCTCTGAAATTATTGTTCCTTGCCTCTAGGCTAATGTCGCCATCCTCAGTTAGCTGAATACCTATTCTGTAGCGAGATCCTGAACTATTCTGCCCTCCCCCTCACCGCTAATTCGTTGATGAATTTCTTTCTTACTAATCTGCTGCGTTCCTTCTTCAGATTTAGGCTAATTCGGGACCTCACCATCCTGTGGTCACTGCATCGCACTTTCCCGATTACCTCTACATCTTACATAATGGCGGGGGTTGAACTTATTATGAAGTCGATTTCATTTTTAGTCTCTCCGTTAGGACTTTTCCATGTCCATTTCCGGTTCTTCCGTTTGCTGAAGAAGGTATTCATGTTTCGTAAGTTATTGCGCTCTGCAAACTCAACTAGTAACTCCCCCCTGCTATTCCTAGAACCAATGCCATAATCACCTACTGCCTCGTCTCCTGCCTGCTTTTTCCCTACCTTGACATTGAAGTCGCCCATTAGTACGGTATACTACGTCTTTACTTTTCGCATTGCCGATTCTACATCTTCATAGAAGCTTTCAACTGTATGGTCATCATAACTACATGTAGGTGCATAGGCCTGTACAACCTTCAGTTTATACCGCTTATAAAGCCTAATTACGATGCCTGCCACCCTCTCACTAATACTATAGAATTCATCTATATTACCCGCTATATACTTATTGACAAGGAAACCTACTCCTAGTTGTCGCCTCTCTGGTAAACCTCGATAACACAGTACATTCGGCCTCCTAACCTCACTAAGCCCTATGACATCCCATTTCATGCCCTCTAGTTCCTCTAACAGCACTGTTAAACTAGCTTCACTAGCTAGGGTATACAGGGCTATACAGGTAATCTACAGAGAAACGCACAGTGAGAAAATTGAAGGTGTCAGCAACCTCCTTAAGGAATCCCCATAAAGGCCCCTCACGAGCCTGCCCAGTCGGTGCGAATAAGTAAGGCAAATGAGGGACTAAGACGCCTGAGCACAGCTACAAGAAATGGGAGGTTTGCCGATTTGAAAAAGAAAAAACGGGAAACAAGTTGATGCACAAACAAGTGAACAAGGCCCACTCCACCAAACTCTAAGGGAAGGAACAAGTTGTCACGCCGCATGGGCTCCCATTGAGAGCCACACAAATGTTGCAGATATTCTGTGTATTACTTGCACCTTCCTCCTCGCACAATGCAGGACTTGAAGGATATACGCAAGCTTTGTAAACAAAAATTTGTTGCAGACCTGTGCACTAGCAAACACTGAGAGTTCCCTACCCATCCAAGCCTGCGTTTGTCGCCGCATAGGTACGATTTGTGAATCCCAGTAGGCTGCGCTGTTACGAACTTGATGCAGCGGAACGCCTAGGTACTGAAGAGGACTACAGTCCCAGCATATGCCTCCAAACTGGCTTGGTCTAGTGCCCCAGTGTCCCAACCAAAAACCTTTGGATTTATCTAAATCAAGGGCCGCGCCTGATACATCGCAGAACTGTTCAGTCAAGTGTAAAGCCTCAAGTACACTCTTTTTGTCAGAACAAAAGAGGGCGATATCATCCGCGTAAGCTAAAATCTTAACTTCACATTGAGCCAGAGAGAAACCACGGATGGCTGCACTGTTAATTATACTGAGACAGAGGGGTTCCAGATATAAGCCAAACAACAGTGGAGACAGTGGACATCCTTGACAAACCGACGGTTCCAGTGGTATTGGTTTCGTTAGCTCCTGATTAACAATTAGTCTTGTATACGAGTTCATAGGTAGTACAGACAATTCCCGGTTGTGAGGCCTCAAACGAGACCCGGCACCAAGGACCTACACAGCGGACGGCTGCCACATCTCCCAGCGGCGGAAGGGTTCTCAACGCGTATCCTGCTCCACGTGTGTACCAGAGGTGCAGGTTTCACTGCATATAGCCTTTGAGCATAACGTCACCAATGTTTGCATGCTGCAAGACCGCGGACAAGAAATCGTGCCGAACTTTATCAAACGCCTTCGCCAGATCAATTTGAATCTGAGCTACTTGACCTGTCTAATCTGATACTGTGTCGATTACTGAACGTGCAATAGGGATGTGTGTTTGAATACTGCGCCCTCTGATACCACGTACCTGATGCGAATCTATCAAGTCCATAATGACCAGCTGCAGAAGACAACAAAAAACCTTGGCAAAAATGTTGTAATCAACATTACAGAGGGAAATTGGAAGATGTCCTTCAACAGTTTTCAACCAATTAGTATCTTTGCTTTTGGGAATTAATATTGTGTGGTCTGACTAGAAAGTGGGAGGCAGGAAACAACTTGATAAGATGCTTGGAATCTTCCATCAAAACAGGCGTTAGGCAATGCGAAAATGTTTTGTACAATTCGTTAGTAATACTTATTTATTTATTTATTTCCAATACCTCAAACACCCCAGGAGTACGGGGTTTTACATGAGGGGTAGGCTTGACACTATTGTCGAGATTAACAAAAAAAGTTTTCAGTGGCAGTTCTGAAATGGCTCGGGTTTGAGTGAGCGACGATGTCAGCGGGAAGATCGTTCCAGTCGATGGCTGTCCTTACAAAAAATGAGTTGAGGTGCGTTATCGTTCGGGCATGTGGCGGATAAACAGCCAAGGTGTGGCTGATGCGACTGGATGTTCGATGAATCGGCATGATGACTGCTGTGCTAGATGATAAGGCATGATAAAATTTATGAAATACACAGAGTCTAGATATTTTACGGCGTGCTTGCAAGCTTGGGAGACCGGCATTAGCTTTTAGATTAGCTTTTAGATATCACCTGGGCCATGAAATGTTTGGCTCTGAAGGCCTGAAATGGCTGATTTAGTTTAGTCCGAAGCGATGGGCCCCTCTACTAAAGCACACTTCTCATCGTCTAGTCGAGGAAAGTTCTCAAGTAAAGAATTATAATCGGAACCCTGATTTGGATCTTCACAACTGCCGAACAGCTTCCTGAAACTCACATCATAATGCTGCTTGTCTGCCATGAGGATGATAATTGCGATGACAATGACGCTGCAATTATTGATATGCATCGCGTGCACCAGCAGTGTTTAGGCTTTCGCATTTCTGCAGTGTAGATTCCACAGTGCTCTCGGAATTTTAGAGCGCAACTCTTTGGCGCCGGTTCCTGCGTTTAGCAGTAACTAGTAACGTATTAGTCGGCGTCGCCATGGTGCCTCGTAACCACCTCCGCAGCAGATAAAAAAAGTGGTTCCATACATTAGAGCGCCAAGAAAAGGTGTGTGCATGACTTTGTAGGCGCTGTAAAAGAGGAACTATTTAGTATATCGTAAAGATAAAGGTACTATAGGATATAGAGTCAAGGAAACATGTGCAAGTGAGAAAAGGACTGATGGGATTTGATTACGTAATTAATTGAAGCCGATAACAATTATAATTGGTTCACAGAAAAGGAAACGCGCAATGTCTGTCACACCTGTTATGGAGACACCTGAACCACGCCGTAAAGGATGGAGAAAGATGAGAGAGAACGCAGAAAGAGTGCCGTAGTGGAGGGCTTCGCAGTCATTTTGACCACATGGCGATCTTTTAACTTGCACTGACATCGCACAGCACACGGACGCCTCTTCCCTCCATCGAAATAGATGACCGAGGTAGTTGAGTGGTTTACAGGCAAAGAAGGACCCAGTACCTGTCACTAACACAAACCGTGATACGATATTAGCATACTGTATTCAGTGGGCTGGGTCAGATTGTGTTAGCGATACCTCAGTTGTTTTATATAACGCAGAAAAGACTTTGCTTTCCAAATTCTTGCGATAAATGGTGTGATGCGTTTCTTTTTTTTATCCTTTTCCTTGCATGGTATGCGCCTGCGCTAGTCTAAATGTATATGTCTTGTGTCTGCCGCTAAACAAACAGTTGTGAGGCAGCGTTGTGTTCGTCCCTATAGCCTTCCTTCTTCTCCTTTTCTTTGGCCACGAGCCTCTGATCTGAGAACTATATGTTTAAATGTTAATAATAAAAGCATTAAACGAAAAAGAAATCTCATTTGATAAGGTTCCAAACCAAACTGCCATTTTCGTGCTGTTTATGGCTTGCAGTTCTCGTGCTCTGGGGGGCACGAAAAAACTGGCTCACGGGTGGCTTCAGTCGAACGTTCGTAGATATCTAAGAACGTTGCTTCAGTATCACGGTTAATGCGGCAGCATCACACGTCATCAATATTCCGAGTAACGGACGGTAATTACAAGAGCAATTGCGCTGCCTTCTCATGATCACCAAAATGTACCAGGCAGGTGGGTTAAAAGAAGCAAAAGCTAAAAGCAGGCGGATGTCCGGGCCGATTTCAATAATGTTTTGGTCAGATAGTGCTCGTACAGACAAACTCGAACATTAAAGCCAAGGAAGCTATAGGACTGGACAATCAGTACATCTATTAAGGCACTCTTCACGAAGCATGGCATCATATTGAGCTGTAATGTCGTCGTTCTGATTTTCCATAGTACTCTTCGGTCGATGTGTTCGTTATCCTTGTGCTGTTTTTCTAATGCGATGTTTTGTCACTGCTTATGATTTCTTTTATTGTGTGTGTGTGTGTTCTTCTCTTTCATGGCGGTCGTATTTTGTTGCAGTTAACAATTGTCAAATGCCGCAAAAATTTTCGAAAAACCCCACATCATGGAAAATTGTGCTGAATGAGTACTCCACTTCCAGCGGAGTTCCTGATAAAAAAAAAGTAAATCTTGAAGATGAAATTCTATTATACTTAAAGTGCTTTAAAAACCAGATTCAAGAGGAATCTATAATAAACACGTCGAGGACCACCTCCCTAATCGCAAACTTATCAGTTCGGCCAAATCCATGGTGACAGTCTTGCCTGTATTGGATGCTCTGCCTTAACGACGTTCCGCGTAGCGGCGGCTAAACAAACACACGCACTCCCATATCGCACGACCGGTATACTGCTCTGCAATCCGGTGGCGGGTTTGAAATAACTACAACGGCCTCTACGCGCCCAGCACGACACTGGCCCGTGGAATCTCGTCCGGACCGCTCCCGTCTCTTTTTCCACCCGGCCCGAGCTTTGCGGCCAAGGCCCACTTCCTCCTGCAGCCGCAGTCGGTCTCCACAAGACGAACGGGTCCGATCAGTGCACTCCAGTGCAGCAACTCGCGAAGCGGCGGCAGTGTAATGCAAGTTGGGCTCTAGAGGGCGATCTGGTCAGAAGTTGGGCGCCTACTAAGCAGCCGATTGCGCCATTCTCTATCGCACACGCAGCTGGGTCGTTTGTTGTACGGTGCCTTCTGAATTAAACTTTTAGTTTCACGTGGCCGCACACCTCTGTGAATACTTTGGGGTACATTTTCGCAGCTGCTACAACCGATCAAGGCCAGTTGTATGTCTCTGTCACAGTGCGCATTATTTCCAATAGTTACCGAAGAGGTCGAAAACTCTTTTAGGTCGCTGGCTTCCACGTTAAGGGAAGAACGAATGATGCTACGCTAACAAAAAATTTGTGCTGGTGATCCAGACGATAAGAATCCGGATAAGAAACCGTACCAGGGCAAGAACCTTAAAGCGCAGCTACATCACTTTACGAGAATTCTGCGATGTTAGAAAATTTGAATCTCCATAAGCTGTCGGTAATGCTTGCAAAGTGTTTTCGTGTTATCAAAACTGATGAAGTAATCAACGATTATAATTCGAGCTTCTCCTCACAGCACTGAAGGACTGCGTAGAAGCTCGATGATAACGTCACGGACGGTAATATTTCTTCTTTTCGTTACCTTCGCTTCGCCCACATCCTGCGGTGCCTTTTCTGATGCCACCAAACAATGTTTCTGGGCCTTCAATTTTGGTAGCCTTGTTTTAACTTCTTCCAACTAAGCCGTTCTATGCGGGAAACATACCGGTACCGTCAATGACGTCATCATGTGCCCCCCCCCCCCCCCCCCCACGCGTCGCTGTGTGGTGCGGAGAAGCCTGATAGCCGAAGCGGTTTAAATTGCTATTTGCGCTATCGTTTGAAATGCTTGCGCGAAGATATCTCGCATGCTTAACCTGGAAGCTGTAATATTTGGATTCCTCGAAACTCATCAAAATCTTCAACCGGTGCAGTTTCCCATTACGTTCTGGCTTCGAAATAGATATTGAGAAGCATTTGAAGACGGTCGCAGGGACCTATTTCACATTTTCGTTAACTCAACAGCAGCAAACATGACCATAATTGGATTAATGTAATGTAATGACTGTGACTTGATTAATTTTATCGTAATTGGAAATGCAATGAATTGCTTTTCTGATCTAGTAATTTAGCAGCATAAATTGCTCTAAGAGTAATTCTGCAGATAAAGTAATAAACACCTTTCTAGATTACTTTTACTAAAGTGTAGCAGTTGCATTTGAAGAAGCAAATATGCATGCACCGGATAGGGTGCCTTAAAATCAAGGACGACACAAGGCAAGCCTGGGCTGGGCCAATGTAGATTAGCAAGAGCATATACAGAATTCAGTAGAACTGCGCTTGACCCCCTGTGACCTGTGTAGCTGAGTAACTTAATTACGACAGGCATCCTATCTCTAATCATATATGGGTCTGAATTATGGAGACTAACGTAAAGGGTTCTACTTAAGTTGGGGGCTCGCATAGATCTATGGAGCGGAAATTCATAGGCCTAACGTTAAGAGATAGGAAGTGTGCACAGTCGGTCAGAGAAATAACTCGAGCAAATGACATTTCAGTGAAAAAGCAAGAAGAAGAAATGGGCATAGGCAAGACATTCAGTGCGAAGAGAGGATAACCGATGGTTGCTTAAGGTAACAAATCGGACTCCAAGGGAATGAAAGCGTAGCAGGGGCGGCAGAAAGTTAGGTGGGCGGATGAGGTTAAGAAATTCGCAGGGTTTAAGCGGATTCAGGTAGCACAGAACCCTGTTAATTGGAGGAACATAGAAGAGGCCTTCGCCCTGCAACGGGTATATAGTCCGGCTGATGATGATGATGATGAGATCTGTAGTTACCACTATTCGTCGAGCAGCAAATTGTGAGGCGCCAGGAGGCCGCCGAAGGGAAGACGGCACATGATGAAGTTGAAAAAAATATATGAGAAACCAAGCTCCTTCTCCTAAGATTATGCAGAATCCAACAGACTCCCGGAATAGGGCTGACCGCCAAACTTTATTCCATTAAAGAATGTTTTCATCACCATTAGGCGATTGCGCAGGCTACCGGCGCACTTATAAAGCTCCGCTTCAACAATGCCGCATAAAAGTGCTGCGTGGCCTATAGGCTAATGTGAATGTAAAATTCTTCGCAGACTGATGCTAATATCGCCCTCCCATACGAAATGAGGGGCCTGAGTTGGTACCTCCTGCCGAATGAATGTGGCCATGTCAGCTGCCAGCTATTGCCTGTCAGTGCCATGCTCGGGATCCGTCTCTCACAACGCTGACGACGACGTCGGATTTTCGGTGAACAGGGCCTTTAACGCTGTCGCTTAAAAGTACTCGGGAGCACGCAGTGACACTGCCAAGGCTAAGGTGACAGCGGTGCCTTCAGGTCACACCCGTTGCCATGAGATGAGATCAGAGCACGTCACGGCGCAATCACCGAGTTTCAAGCTGCCGAGGCCAATTCCAGGGAATGCATAAAGTAATATAAACAGCTTCGGAAGCTTGAAACGGTGGACAGAGCTCCGGGGAACAAGGCGCAGGGCTCACCGCTTGTTTGTGTCTTGGGCGTCATGAAAGCAACGAGCGTTCTACCATGCTTGTGCTTTTATTGTTGTTGTTTTGTGCCATTGCCTTATCTTTGTAATGATGCGTGAAAGGAGAGACGAAATTATATGTGCATCGGGCATCTGGAGAGGGTTAGCTAGCTATTTCATTAAATCTGCTTGCTTACTTTTTTACTGCATGGATTATTGTGATGTTATATCATTACTTTTGGATCGCAGTATTTCACGCGAACTTTAGGGAAGAAATTAGTAACTGTAATTGAATTCCGTTTTGAAAGTAATTTTGACATGCATGAATAGCAAAAGGTTACATTTGTGAGTCTAACGCAACTTGCTTGCCCCGTCCTTCATAAAATTAGGCGTTGGCGTTATCGGGGTTGTCGCCTCTGTGATGTAAAAATAGCCACCCTGTCTCGGGAAGTTAGCAGTTCGCATGCAACACGTCTGCAGCCAGCCAGTAATTGGTCATCGAGTTTTCTGACATCGCAAGACGATATGACATGGCCGTGTCGAAACGAGCTGCTAGTATGCAGGCAACTTCTTTGGAACGGAAATCGAATCTGGGACACTTGGATCCCGGGTAATACCTCTGTGACACGACCACTCTCGATCCTCATCGAACTCGGTCTGCATTAAGGTTTTCAAGAAGGAGTGACTTATCCGGTTTCACACGTCGTTTTGAATGACCACTGAGAAGTTCCCTTCACGCGCGCTAGGGGGCGCCAAGCGTGGTGTCGATATTATAAAAATGCCTTAATTTGAACACGCATAATGTTAGAACAATGTTCTATGACGCCTTTGAATACATCTCTGTGTTAATGCTCGAGGTTTTACTGCATTTATTCGATAGTTTTAGATCTCGATCACGCCCGCTCTCGAATGTGCTTGAACACTCAAGAGCGCTTGATGACGCGGCTTCGAGCCAATAAGGCTCGGGCTCAGTTGCTTTCGCAAGTTGCCGTGTGACAACCTCGATCTGAATTCAGTTGAATGCAGATTGAGTTCACAGAAGACCGAAAGGCTTCGCGGGATAGAGGTATAGGACACGTTACCCCTACTGGCCACGCAGGTGCGTCCGTACGGCTCAGTTAAACAGTGGTTTTATTTCTGTGTCGGACCGTATGCTAGAAATTATGCGGGAGATAATAGAGGCACAAAATGTAGTGGTTATAGGCGAGGTTCAAAATGTGTATGAGGGAACCAGTATCCTCAAGGGGAGGCGTAGACGGGTCCTATTGCCGCCCTTGTATCGTACCCTCCCCAGGCAGCATAAAATATCAGCCCAATATTCAAGTGCGTTGGTAATGCACTAGTACTATACTTTGGGGCAGATATTACCAGACATTATAGTACCAATATTAGGTCCATGATTTGATCTGCCTGGACCAAGAGTGAACTTGAGTATCCGTTACCCTCTCCCCCTTCCAAACCCTCCCCCCTTTTTATATTACCACCTGCTTCAGCAGACCTGTAAATACCGTTATAATTTTTTCGGGGCAGAATTTCATCTTTGAACATTTTAGCGCTTGCTCGTAGTCTGGGATGAAAAATTGTGGTAAGTGAACGTTGGCGGAGCTTGTGAGGTATCAATACAAAATATATTTTTCGAGCATCCTTTGCGGATAATGCTGATTTTCATGGAGCTGTTGAATAACTTGCGGGAATTATGGGTGGAATTTGTCTTTGTGATGGTGCTATTCACCTTTCCCACAGAGGCGGGATGCAACTTTTGGGGAAAGTGGTGTAAGGTGTGCGGTATTAGTGGTGTTGCGTGCGGGCATTTCCTCGCCGTGTGGGGAGGAAGGGAGATATTTAGCACACGTCCCAGGTCTGGCTTACTGATCTACGTGGGTAAAGTGAGGCTTCAGTATATGTCGTGGTGTGTTGGTTATGCCGAACACGTGGGTGGTCCCATCCCAGAAGTTCGTGCTTGAGGGGAGGTGTTTGATGCACGTAGGTGCTCCGTTGTGATGGACCCATTTCGGGGGCGCATTGGTGCAGTACTCACGGAGGGTACATGGCTGTTCGTGCGCTGTGTACGATGCGGTTAGTGATTTTCTTGACCGCTTACATTTGAGGTGTTGGAGGTCTAGAAACGCAGATACGATGACAGAGGTCCTGGTGACATGGGCCTACAGACAAGGTTGAAAATTTGTCGGATAAGGTTGTTTCATACGCACCTTTTCACGGAAGAACCCTCGATCCGGCGCGCCAGTAGTGACGCACCCTGCGTGGAGCGTATCATTTAATAGTTACCAATCTCCTGAGGTATGTGGCCTCGGGGGAGCCTTCCAAGAATAGAATGTAGTTTTGAGTACGCTACACAAACAACCAACGCAACGGGAATGCGTTAGGCGTATCATCGTATGTCTATAGCACGGGACTACGCGAGATACATGGTTTGGTTGGTTTAGTTTGTGGGGTTTAACGTGCCAAAGCAATTCAGGCTATGATAGACGCCGTAGTGGAGGACTCCGGAAATGTCAGCCACCTGGGGTTCTTTAACATACACTGACATCGCACAGCACACGGGCGCCTTGCTTTTCGCCTCCATCGAAAAGCGGCCGCCGAGTCCGGGATGCGCGAGATACATGTCAGTGCGATGTGTTTACGCTGTACCGGTTGCCCGTATCGTCTTAACTGCGCCAAAATATGGATTGATGCCGTCAAACGAAAAAGCTTGGACGTTTTCACCACCATCACGTGTGTTTTCCAGCTGCTTTGCTGGCAATAATAAAAGTGAGGATAATGCAATCCCCATTCTGGATCTAGTATTTAACAGAAAAGCGTCTCGGTCTTGTGTTTTTAGGAGACATGAATGCGTACACATGCTCGCTGACACCGACACACGATGCCACTTGCTTCTGACAGCTTGTGAGATTGTCATGACGCCTTTGAAAAAAAAAATCACCTGATCGTTTATTTTGTCTGTCAACAGCTACCCACCAACCCAGATGCACACAAATTGCCTCACTCCTAACACTTGCAATTGCACATGTTCCGAAAGCCACCTGAGTTTGTACTAAGTATTACGCATTGGTGGTGGTGGTAAAACATTTACTGCCAATACTACAGGGGGGGGGGGGGGGGTTGCCCTACGTGGCATTTGAGAGCCCCCTCCATGTACGGAGGGCCCTCTTGCAAAGCAAAGGAAAGCCCTTGGAGGGCTACCCGAGCGAGAGCGCTGATCTTGCGCTGGTCCTTATATGAGGTAGTGGTGAGTAGCTTCTCCCAGTAATCTAGGGCCACCTCTGGTGATGGAGGATGAGGGAATGAGGAGCAGGTGAGTAGTGTGTGTAGAAATTCGCCAGGTTCGCCACAGAGCTTGCAGGAAGAAGAGAACAGGTCAGGAAAGTGGGCGTGGAGAAGGGTGGGGTATGGGGCTGTGTGCTTTTGTAGCTTGCACCAATGGGCAGCTTCTGTTATTGTAAGATTCAGGGCAGGGCATGCGTAAGACCTCCTATTTGCGCGGTGATAGGTAAGGATGCCACGAAATGTTCAGTTGCCTAATGTTAGGCCACTCGCGTGAGTCGTCCAGCCCATCTTGAATATCGCCTTTGTGAGCGTTAAATCAGGATATGTGCCATTTAAGGTATGTGTTTTATCGGGGACAAAAGTCTCTGGACCGAACGTCTGAAGAGTTTGCACTAGAATCGCGATGTAAACAAATCATCACCTTATTTCTCTAGCATACATGAAAGAAGACAAACTTTCACATCGAGAAGTACGGTCAGACTCCTGGTCGATGCAAACGTTTGCGCTTTGATTGCTGTTTGCGTGGTCCATAAACCTTTGTCCCCGATAGTACGTCACAGCGCATTAAATGGGAAAAAAATACTGGAACACAATACCGCTCCCTGTATGCGAAAGTATGGACCGTCGTACAAGTAATGCTACCTGCTCACAGGCACATCTGCGCGGAGGCTGGCATGTTGCTTTTGAGTGGCATGCTACCGAAATAAAAAAAAAAAACGTGAACAGCCCGTTTTTTAGAGACATGGTACGTCTGTGCATGGCGCTCTAGCGCAAAGATTTTCAAGAAAGCAGACCGAGTAGCAGCTTAATTAAGAATTCCGCTTCCAATTGTTAAGCATAACACCACTGAAGCGCACTAGAACGACCTGCTTGCCTGCATGTGCACGTACTTGGTCATTAAATAAGCTTACGGCACGCTATTTAGAACTGTTAGATTGTGAATAAACACGCTCAGCAAGCAACTTAAAGAAAAATGTACTGCACGATGCAGTAAACAACACTTCATGCTTGGACAGACCCTGTCAAACAGAACCGGTATTGTCGCAGGCGTCGATATCGACGACTCTCAGTTCATACATACGTTATTGCCACACACGTCAAATAAAGGCTGAAAAATACCACAGCCACAATGACTGAATACCGTTACAGGCGCTTACAGTGATCATGCGACGCAGCAATGTCAGCATGTGAGATAAATACCGTCTGGCTGCAGGAGCATACATGACGCTATCACTCAGAATCGGGATGCTACATCTCAGCCTGACTGCTTCGCCCCTTTTTTTCGCTACGCGTCGCATGCTTTGGACATGGCGCCAGCCATGAGCGAGGTGGGTTCTTTGAAGTATAGTGCCTAGAAGGTTTCTTCTTCTATTTGAAGTGTCAAGCTCTGGCTTCACGACATGCGGGATTCTACTCTTTGTGCATGTGGTCTGGAGTACAGGGAGTGCAGTGAAGATGGCTAGGGTCTATCACTGTGCACAAAAACTGTGGTTTGAGAAGGGATGTGAGAGGCTGAAAGCGAGTCAAAAGTTTCTCATGCGGCATAGACTTAGCAGAAGGTGCTCATGCGCTCGTTCTAGCGATAACATTCACCATGCACCATGACATCAACAGCGTCATGATTTGCAGTAGTGTTCTCCGTGAAGGTGGTGTCTATAGGAGTTGAGCTGAATGGAATAAGCGTTTGCTTCGCTCTCCAACGCCACTCACATTTGAGAAGAAATCGGGGGTAGCCATGGAACACGGCTAGGGACGATGGAATGCAAAGACTCTACGCTCTTGCTGGTCTACTCCCTCGTGCGCACTCGTACTTAATTACCCCATGCTTTTAAAACCAACGCCAGCTGTCCTTGGTAGCACTGACCTGACGAGTCTGTTTCATAATACCGTCTACTGGCAGACATTAATGCATAGATAAAAAGACAAGAAAACCAGAGTGCATGCTCTGAATTATATCTGGCTTCTCAACAGCACGTGCCGGAAAGACTTCGAATAATTATATGCATGCCGCACGTCGTCCTCCAAAAACCAATCTTGTAGCATTGCTAAAAGCAATAATCATCTATTCATGATCCCTGCGCATTTCGACTTAAGTTTATTGAGCCATTGTTTGTCTGAACCAGTCGCTATTACTTCGAATATTTTTCGTTTATGTTTCCTGTTTTATACGGACAGCAATAGCGGCATAGTGACATGAACCTCCACCTGGTACGCTGAATGAGCTGAATTCATCTTAAAGGCTGGGGCACACTATTGACACGCGCCTAAATTCAGTCCGGTGCTCGGATTTTATGCGATGGAATGACTGGATGATTTGGGTCTCCTGTCCCGGCTCCAGGAGTCCACATTGTACATAGCGGTATTTGGAGAAGTGTCCTAAAGCGCCAATCGTAGGCATACGCTTTATCAAAGCGAAAGCGTTACGAATTCGCTATGTTCACAGATTTCTGTCCGAGGACCGTGTCTGCAGACCGCGTCCGCAAAATCGTGTCAGCAGCAATTGCGAGTAATTGACAAATGGTAGAGGTTAATGAGTGGTGTGTGAAGAACATGTGATAATTTGATCAAAGACGAAGAAAGAAAACGACGCTTGGAGAGAGAAGAAGAGGAAAACGTGAAGGTTGGCTCGAAGGTTGCAGTTTCTGACTGCAGTGACTGACTGTTAGGGCACCGCTACGAGCAGAAGGCGTGATTCGGCTAAGTATTGGGCGGCTAGTCCTCTTTTTCTGTTTTCCCCTGCGCATTTGCGCTTTTCACCGTGTTGATAACGCTCGCAGAGAGATTGTAACTGTAAAGTGATGTCTACGCAGTCTCCCGGCCAGGGGCGCTCCCCCTGGTCGGCTTTCATTACTCCTCAAGATCTACCTCTGGAAGCGTTCCAACGATCTGGCGTTCCAAACATTCCTGTGGCGCTAGTGCCCAAGGATGGCGGATTTATTAAAATGAATAACCCTGGGACTGTTCGAGCTGCTCTCCAGGCAGCCTCTACCCTGTATGACTCAATCACAGAAGTGAGGCAGTTTGGGCGCGGCGGGATACTGTGCCGATCTCCAGATCTCAATTGCGCGAAGGATCTGCTTAAATGCAAATCATTTGGATCGCTTCAGGTGAGCAGCTTTATCCCTACTCATCTTGCATGCACAAAGGGATTAGTCCGAGGAGTAGACTCTTCTTTAACTCCAGCTGAGACCCTCGACCTTCTTTCGGCGGCTGGTGTGGTAGCGGTGTATCGTTGCAGCCGGGAGGTTAATAATACGCGGGTACCAACAGAGTCGGTGATTGCCACATTTGCGGGAACTTCATGCCCGTCAGAGATAAAAGCATGGCCATTGATCTTCCGTGTGGATCCTCTTAAATCTAAGCCATTGCAGTGCACTAATTGCTGGCGATATGGTCACAGTGCTCGTGGTTGTAAGTCCTCCGTGCGGTGTTCCAAATGTGGCGATGGTCATCATTCGTCATCTTGTTCACAACAAAACGATAAATGCTGCCTTTGCGGTGGAGCCCACGCTGCAAACTCCTTGGAGTGTCCATCTCGAAAACAGGAGCTGCAAATTCTAGAGGTAATAGATAGAAAACGCTGTTCGCGTCGTGACGCTTTAACAGAGGTTAAGGAACGATTACACGGTTATGCAGGTGTATCAGCCCGATCAGGTGTGCCTCTGGATGCATCAATCACAAAGGCAATAATGACTGCAGTGGAATCATCAATGACTAAAATGGTCGACCGAATAGTTTCTACTGTCACAGAGTGTTTTTCTAACGTTCTGGCAGTTCAGCTAACGCAAGCCCTGCAATCAGGAACAGCCCCTTTCATAGCAAATATGCCCTCTGAAAGCTCTCAACCGCTTGAAAGCACTGCTGTTGCTTCGCCTAACAGGGCTGCTCCTCCAGATGACGATGAAAACATTAATGACGCAGAGATGGTAGAATCAGATGTAAGAATTTTAAAACGGTGTGGGTCTCCCATGTCCAATCATTCTTCTCCGCGGTCCCAACCAAAATCAAAGAAACATCAGCATACATTAAAGCCAAAGGATAATATTTTGGGGCAGGCAGTTGCGGCTGCCAAGATTCCACAATCATAGGGGCACTAAGAGTTATCCAGTGGAACTGTCGTTCAATTCTAACAGCTTCAACAGATTTAGTTTACATTTCTTCTCAATATAATCCACATATAATTATTTTGCAAGAAACTTGGCTAACAGCTGAAAAGCATTTCTATTTACAAAATTATAATTCATTCAGACAAGATCGCCAATCAAAAGGAGGAGGTTTAATTATATTTGTCTGTACAAAATTCTGTCACAGGGCTAGGATTTCTTTCCAGTTATCTTCTATAGATTGTGAGTTATTGGCCCTAGACTTTGAAATTCCAGGGCACTGTCAGTTTTCATTAGGGAATGCTTATTTCCCTAGCGGTGTACAAGATACACAACCTCTAGATCTGCTATTAGTTAATTGTCGAAACTCAGTTCTTCTGGCTGGTGATTTTAATTCGCATCATGTGTCATGGGGCTACAAGACAGATAGTTGTGGCAAGCGTCTCTGGGATTGGGTAACAAATAATAACTTTTCCTGTAGAAATTCGGGTTCGGCCACTTTTATAAGAAAACACAGTCAATCTGTGTTAGATTTAACTTTTACCTCTCCCAGTCTCTTCGTTAATAATTGGTCAACACTTGATTGTGGCACCTCTAGTGACCACATACCGATTGCGTTTGAGGTTAATCACCCTGTAACTCCAGCGACTTCTCAGTTGAGGTCATTTATCAACTATAATAACTTTCAGTCAACGTTACGCTCTAATCTTGAATCATTGACTAACACGGATGAAGAACAAAAATCAAAACGCTTATGCTCGGTGATTGAGGATTGCCGTAAGAAGTCTGAGATCTTGGTACGGAGCTCAAAGGTGAATACTTCAGCTGTTTGGTGGAATGATTGTTCCCGAGATTACAGACGTAGAAAGGCGGCATGGAAAAAGCTTCTCCACAACCAGTGCCCGAAAAACTGGCAGGATTACAAGTTCATTGCAGCTACATTTAAACGTACAGTTGCAAAAGCGAAGGACGAGTATGATGCAAAGCATTTTGATTTCCTCTCTAAATCAGGCAATCGAACTGCACTTTTTGGTTTTTTACGCTCGCGGAAAAAGATTCCGCAAGCACAAAATCTACATTCCTTTATTTTGACTCCCCATGAAGCAATAGACACAATTGAAAAAATTGCCAAAGGACTGGAGAAACGTTTCTCGTCTGCACTACCTTCGGGCTCGATATCTGTAATGCCAATGGAACCTGTTAATTATGATCCTCAAATTTCCGTTTCTGAGCTTACTCCAATAGTTATGAGATTACCAGCCGCTGCTCCCGGTCCTGATAAAGTAACTTCAAAAATGTTAAAAATTCTTTTTGACGAGTCACCTCAGACGTTATTAGAGCTAGTAAATTATTCCATTAAACATGCTTGGATACACCCAGAATGGAAACTTGCCAAAATAATTCCTTTACTTAAGAATAAAGGCGGTGCCTTGTCTATTGATAATATAAGACCAATTGCATTAACATCAAACATTGTAAAATTAATTGAAAGAGTCATACTTATACGTGTTTCGGAATTCATGAATAAAGAAAATATCCTCAGTCCTTGCCAAATTGGTTTCCGTCAAAAATGTTCCATCTGGAATGCGCATGCTGATCTCGAGAGTCGAGTTCTTCTAGCGCGGCGCCAAAAAATGCACGCTGCCTTGATAACGCTAGATATAGCCAAGGCCTATGATAGCGTTGAGCATAGCATTCTATTGCAAAAATTAAAATCTCTTCAGTTTCCACATTATTTAGTAGCCTGGATATCCGAATTCCTCCAAAACCGAGAGTTTTACTGTGCATTAAATGGCGTCCATTCTGGCAGATATAAGCAAGCCAGGGGAGTGCCGCAAGGAGCAGTCCTTTCACCAGTCCTTTTCAATATACTACTCAGCTCAATACCTATTAATCATGACGTTCGCACTTACGTATATGCTGATGATATTGCGTTTTTTGCAACTGCATCGGATATTCAATCCCTTTATCTCCACTTGCAAACGTACCTAAACTCTATTGAGAATTGGTTGTGTGGCTTGCGTCTCACATTAAATGTCAACAAAAGCGCAGTCCTCGTATTTAATATAAAAGATTCTGTAAGTCTGTCTGTAATGTATCAGCAACAAATAATACCACAGGTTAAATCATTAAAGTATTTAGGGGTCACTTATGATGATAATCTTTCATGGCAGCCCCACATTAACCATATTGCTACGAAAGGGGCTCGGGCCGTGGGCATGTTGCGCCGAATTAGTCGTCCCAGGTCTGGAATGCGGAGAGATGTCCTTTTAATGATTTATGTTATGTATGTGCGTCCAATTTTAGAGTTCGGTTCAGTCTTGTTTTCTGGATCAGCAGCTTATAAAATTCGACCGCTTGTTCTTTTGGAGCGAGAAGCGCTTCGTTTGTGTATGGGACTTCCAAAATTTGTTGCCAACAATGTGCTCTACCTTGAAGCCCGGATTCCACCCTTGATATATAGATTACAAATTCTAACTGTTCAGACGTACTTAAGGATATATGAATCAGAGTTTCACCGATCTATGTCTATTTTTTGCTGTCAACCGACCTCCTTTTTCGGTGTCCATTGGTCTAAATTTCACACCCCGCAGGTTGTTATGGTCAAAAATTTGCTGGACCCCTTAAATGTTTCCCTTCCTAGTATTCTACCCATACAAACCATCGGTTCATCTATTAAAATTGTCTTTGACGACATATTCCCGAATAATGCTAAAAACTTATCATCCGTTATTCTAAACGGATTATTAGAAGATCATTTAAGAAGTCTTTCTGCTAGTTTAGTTGTAGCTACTGACGCATCTCAAAGTAATGAAAAGGCGGGAGTGGGTATATATTGTCCACATTTAGACTGGTCTTTTTCTGTCTGGCTTCCGGACTTCACCCCAATTTTTGAGGCGGAGTTTCTGGCGGTGGTACTCGCTCTACGTAAATTAGACTCCTCTTTTTCTAAAGTGGCAGTAATTTCCGACTCTCTATCCTTGTGTTCATCTCTCTCTTCGTCGGTGGATTCTGCAATAGTAAAAACCTTTGTCTCCCTGATCCCAAAACATTTGAAAATTGTACATATGGTATGGGTACCAGGCCACAGCAATGTGGATTTAAATGAATATGCTGACAATTTAGCAAAAGAGTCCCTTAATGGCCCCGTATTATCTATCCTTCCGGCGACCGCGTACATCACCGCAGCGAGGTTTCGAAGAAACGTTCTATTAAATATGAAAAACGGACATCTTTTAAGATCTGAGGACTACCTGCATCTAAATTATTCTTGGAATAGAAAATTATGTCATTCACGGCAACTTGAGATTTCACTAACAAGGCTGCGATGCCGCATCCCACCTTTAAATTTCTATCTTCACAGGTCTGGTTTGGCAATGTCTCCCGTCTGCGCATTTTGCGGTGAACAAGAAACATTAGATCACTTTTTATTGTTTTGCCGCCGCTTTACTACGCTGAGAAAACAGTTGATGGAAAGGCCATTGCAACAGCTTGGCCTTAGTTTAAGCAGCCCGACATTGTTATCATTTGGCGCCACCATCCTTGGGCACAGTCACAGGTCTATTTTTACCGCCATGCAAATTTTTTTACTGCACTCAAATCGTTTTCCTTGCTAAATATTTAAACATCACTTGTCCTACAAATATAGTGTCAATCTCCCGTGAGTGTTACCACTTTTCATATTATATTTCACTTATTTCCCATTTTGTTTCGTTTCCTCTACCCCTCAAATTATTATTAACATATATATATATATATATATATATATATATATATATATATATATATATATATATATATATATTTCTTTTTATGCAAGTATATTAAAAAAAAAAAAATCTTTGCTACCCAATTCTTGGCCGATCCCCCTCTGTGGGTATGTGCCTAAGTTATTTGGACAACAACAACAACAACAACAAACGCGAGGCAAGAGGAGGGGAGAACAGGCGAGCAGCGGAGCCGACCGGCTGTCCAAGGAGCTCGGAGCGGTGCGTCTTCTGCCAGGCCTGAACCGGGGACCCTGACCTGGGGCCTGCCGGCCGTATCCTGTCCTGTCCTCCTGTTGTCCACGAAGCTCGGAACGGTGGTCGGGCCCGGGAGTGCCACAACGCCAGCTCTTCACTGGCACGAGCGTTCGGCGCCGTGCTGAGCCCAGGCACGTCAGGGGAGGCCTGACGCATCGGCCG
Source organism: Amblyomma maculatum (assembly GCF_055883805.1). NCBI lineage: Eukaryota > Metazoa > Arthropoda > Arachnida > Ixodida > Ixodidae > Amblyomma > Amblyomma maculatum. Next base: position 33,514,219 of record NC_139346.1, on the reverse strand, counting down.
TGGAAAGGCACCCCGAGGCCTCTTGCCTCTACTGGGCCCCGTCCGGTGGCCTAGCCTTCCGCTGGGCTTACTGAGGCCTTACTGCACCGACCCTACAAAACTCGGACCACCCGGAGCGACTGCACCGGCTTCTCCACCCAACGAACGAACTGGTGATTGTAGATAACTTAGCGTTTAGTCTTTGACCTATTTGCTTGTCCTACTCTCGTCCCGTCCATATGTGTACACAAATTATTCGTTGTTAGCCTGGTCAGTCTGGTCGTCCATTTAGATGGCTGTCTCTGAATAAGCCACAGAATAAGATGGCCAGAAGACTTAAAGAACCTCACATGGTGTCAATCGATAGAGGCTGACGTAATGTTGTGTCCGAAATATCATCATCATCAGCCTGATTATACCCACTGCAGGACGAAGGCCTCTCCCATATTTCTCCACTTAACCCGGTTCTGTGCTAGCTGCATCCACTTGACCTCTGCGAACTTCTTAATCTCATCCGCCCACCTAACTTTCTGCCGGCCCCTGCTACGCTTTCCTTCCCTTGGAATCCAGTTTGTTACCCTCAGCGACCATCGGTTATCCTCTTTTCGCACTACATGTCCTGCCCATGTCCATTTCTTCTTCTTAATTTCTACTAGAATGTCGGTAACTTGAGTTATTTCTCTTACCCACTCTGCACGCTTTCTATCTCTTAATGTTACCCCTACCATTTTTCGTTCCACAGTCCTCTGGATTGTCCTCAACTTAAGTAGAACTCTCTTGGTTAGCCTCCACGTTCCAGCCCCATAGGTGAGTACGTGTAAGATGCAACTCTTGTATACTTTCCTCTTGAGCGATATCGGTAAGCTGCTAGCCATAATCTGCGAGTGCTTGCCAAATGCGCTCCATCCCAATCTTATTCTTCTTGGTATTTCCTTTTCATGGTCAGGATCTGCGGTTACTACCTGTCCTAAGTAGACATATTCGCCTACTACTTCCAGTATTTCGCTACCTAATGTAAACTGCTGTTCCTTCCCGTGGCTGTGAATATAACTAGGCCAATAAGGTAATTAGGTAAATATTTCAAGGCAAAACACGCAAAATCGCGTCCGCAGCAATTGTGAGTAATTGAGAAGTCGTAGAAGTTATTGAGTGGTGTCAATAGATAGAGGGTGATGCAATGTGTGCGAAAAAATAATTAGATAAATAAGTCAATTAGATAATTAATTAGAGGCGAAAAATGAAACAGTAGAGGCCAAAATGCTCTCATTAGCGAATGGCTTGGCGCCAGAGTTTAATCTATGAAATACTAAAATAGTTAATTAAATAGGTCAATTAAGGTGACGTCAAAAATATGACGTCACGCAACCTGAAGTCGAGCCAAAAAAGGGCATAGGAAGGGATTGATGCGCAATTTCGAAGTACCAAAGACTAAAGTAGTCAATTAGGGTGACGTCAAGCATGCGACGTCACGCAACATGATGTAGAGCCGAAAAAGGGCATAGGAAGGGATTCGCACGCAATTTGCAAGGAGCAGACAAATGAATAAACCAGAAGTGAAATAATGTGACGTAGAGGATGTGACGCCACGCAACCGGAAGCAGAGCCGGAAAAGGGCATATGAAGGGATTGGCGCGCAATTTGAAAGTCAGTCAGTCTGTTCAGTCGTTCAGTCGTGTCCGACTCTTCGTGACCCTATGGACCATATCACGCCACGCTTTCCGGTCTCTCACTATCCTCCTAACATCACATAACTTTATCTGCAGCGTCTCGAGGATGCCATCTAACCATCGCGTTCTCTGCCTACCCCTTCTCCGGTAACCCTGAACCTTTCCCAACATCAAAGCTTTCTCCAGCAGCTCCTCTCTTCTTATTTATTTTTATTTATTTAAGCAATACTGCAGGCATATTACATGCCCAAGCAGGGGAGGTCGTTACATCAGATGTCATGTAGTTCGAAAAAATAAAACAAAGAATTTTACGCAGCGATGAAATGATAACACAAAGAATACAGTGCACAGTAGAACATATGACACTTCAATTGGGAGGCGATAAAAACGGCGAGTCAATTGGTAGGGCGTTCCAGTCTGCGAATGTTCGTGAAAAAAAAACGAGAATTTGTACATATTAGTTCGGCCAAATTTAGTTGATAAGGCAAGACAGTGCTTATAGCGAGAGGATCTGGAGGAATATTTTTTCAGGTAGGAATCAGGTGTAATGCCAAGTTTGGCAAAATATAACGATTGAAGGAAGGCTGAACGGGCTTTTTTTCTCCTTTCAATTAGTGGATCAAGGCCGGCAAGAATAATCATAGATGACGGTGAGTCAAGGCGTCTGTATCGATTAAAAATTAAACGGGCTGCTGAGCGTTAAATATTCTCAAGTTTTTGGGTGTCATTTGATGTATAAGGGTCCCATGCCACACAGGCATATTCAGGGGTGGGTCTGATATATGCTTTGTATGCCTTAAGTTTTAATGGGCTTAGGCACTAACCCATGCGATGTTTTATAAAACCCAGCTTTTTACGTGCTTTAGAGCATATACTGTATGTGCTTTGCCCATTTTAGTCTGGAAGTAATCGTTACGCCTAAGTATTTATATTCACTTACCTGCATGACTAGGTTTCTGTTTATGTTATACTGAAATTCAAGCTTATTAATTTTATTTGTAATGCTAAGTACAACAGTTTTCTTAAAGTTAATGGCCATCGCCCATTCATTGCACCATCGCTCGTTCCAAAAATTGCAAATTTTGGTCAGGTGACCAAAGTAGCTGAGCATTAACCTTATAATTTGACCCTCCAATGGGCAGTCAAGGTTTATGGTCGACAATATCGACTGATTTAATCTTATGGCAGTCCAAGGAACTCTCAAGAGTCTCCGCCAGCACCACAGTTCAAACGCTTCAATTCTTCGGCGATCAGCCTTCTTCACAGTCCAACTCTCGCATCCATACATCACAACTTGAAAGACCATATCACAAGTTATACGGATCTTGGTTGGCAGTCTGATGTCTCTGCTTTTTACTAGGCTGTCAAGGCTAGCCATGGCTCTCTTTCCCAGAAGCAGACGTCTCCTAATTTCATGGGTGCAGTCACCTTCCGGGGTAACCTTGGAGCCCAAGAAGAGAAATTTGCAATTTTTGGTCACCTGACCAAAAATTGCAAATTTTGGTCAGGTGACCAAAGTAGCTGAGCATTAACCTTATAATTTGACCCTCCAATGGGCAGTCAAGGTTTATGGTCGACAATATCGACTGATTTAATCTTATGGCAGTCCAAGGAACTCTCAAGAGTCTCCGCCAGCACCACAGTTCAAACGCTTCAATTCTTCGGCGATCAGCCTTCTTCACAGTCCAACTCTCGCATCCATACATCACAACTTGAAAGACCATATCACAAGTTATACGGATCTTGGTTGGCAGTCTGATGTCTCTGCTTTTTACTAGGCTGTCAAGGCTAGCCATGGCTCTCTTTCCCAGAAGCAGACGTCTCCTAATTTCATGGGTGCAGTCACCTTCCGGGGTAACCTTGGAGCCCAAGAAGAGAAAATCTGTCACGGCTTCCACTTCTTGTCTCTTCATGCTCCAGGACTTGATAGGGCAAGACGCCATGATCTTTGTCTTTTTAATGTTCAGTTTAAGTCCAAACTTCTTACTCTCTTCTTGTACGCGCAACAGAAGTCTCTTGAGTTCCACTTCACTTTCTGCCATTAAAGTGGTATCATCCGCATATCTAAGGTTGTTGATACGTTTTCCAGCAATCTTCACTCCAGCTGAAGACTTGTCCAGGACGGCCTTCCTCATGATGCACTCTGCATATAAGTTGAATAGGCAGGGCGACAGTATGCAGCCTTACCTCACTCCTTTCTCAATCGGAAACCAATCACTAAGACCATGCCCAGTTCTGACCGTGGCCTTTTGCCCTTCATACAGGTTCCTGAGGAGACAGATGAGGTGAATTGGAACTCCCATCTCTTGGAGAGCTTGCCACAATCTGCTGTGATCTACGCAGTCAAACGCTTTCGCATAATAAAGCAGAAGTAGATGGGTTTCTGGAACTCGTTTAATTTTTCCATGATCCAGCGAAGGTTGGCAATTTGGTCTCTAGTTCCTCTTCCCTTGCGAAACTCAGCTTGCACGTCCGGAAGCTCCCGATCCTCATACTGCTGCAGCCTACCTTGGAAAATTTTCAACATCACCTTGCTAGCATGCAAAATAAGCGCGATCGGCGGTAGTTGGAACAATCTTTGGCACTGCCTTTCTTTGGAATGGTGATGTTAACTGACCTCGTCCGATCCTGTGGCCACTGCAGGGTTGTCCAAATTTGCTGACATAATGTATACAGAACGTTAGCAGCGTCATGGTTGAGGTTTTGAAGCAACTCAGCTGGAATTGTATCAATTCCGCTAGCTTTGTTCTTAGCGAGGCTGGCTAAGGCCCATTCAACTTCACTCTTCAGGGTGCCCGGCTCGAGATCAGTAACCACAACCGTCTTATGTTGGATTTGCGCATCCAGGTCCTTCTTGTACAGTTCTTCTGTGTATTCTTGTCACCTCTTTTTTATCTCTGACGCTTCAGTGAGGTCCCTGCCTCGTTTGTAGTTTATCATGTCCAGCTTAGCACAGAAGCTTCCTTTGATATCTTTGATTGTCTTATATAGAGCTCTTGTGCTCCTCAATTGGCTGTTGTCCTCAACTGCTTGGCACTGTATGTTCAGGAAGGCATTCTGAGTCTCGTTGCTATTCTGTGAAAATCCGCATTGAGAACCTTTTATCTTTCTCTTTCACCCATAACTTTACCATCCTCCTTTCCTCAGCTATTTGCAAAGCCTCTTCAGACAACTAGTTTGCTTTCTTGCATTTCTTTTTCTTTGGAACTACCTTAGTAGCAACTTCTTGTATATCACGAACATCAGTCCACATCTCCTCAGGCTCTCTCTCTCTCTTCTAGACCTAATTCTTGAAATCGATTCCTCACTTCCATAGCACATTCTGATGGAATTTGATCCAGAGCATACCTCAAAGGCCCTCTAGGTTTCTGCATTTTCCTAAATCGAAGTTTAAATTTGGCAACAAGAAGCTGATGATCGGTGCCTCAATTGGCCCAAGGCCTTGTTTTTACTGCTTGTATAGCACTTCTCCATCTCTGCCGGCAAAGAATATAATCAATCTGATTCCTCTACAGACCGTCCGGTGAAGTCCATGTGTACAGGCGCCTCTTGCGCTGCTCAAAATGAGTATTCGCTATGGCCACGTTGTTTTGTTGACAAAACTCTACTAGCCTTTGCCCAGCTTCATTTGATTCACCAAGACCGAACTTGCCTGTAATTCCGGATATTTCTTCACTGCCCACCTTAGCATTCCAGCCTCCTATGAGAAAAAGGACCTCTGATGATGGAGTGTGGTTTAATGGCATTGCAGGTCAGCATAAAATCTCTCAACGTCAGCTTCTTCAGCAGTAATGGTTGGTGCATAGACTTGGATAACTGTTATGTTGAAAGTGCGCGCCCTTGAATCCGAGGTGAAATCATTCGGTCGCTTCTGGGGTTGTACCCTAGCACTGCTTTGCCCATTCTTCTGTTTACTATGAGAGCGACCCCGTTCCTTCTGCTGGATTCGTGCCCACAATAAAAACATAATGGTCGTCGAACTTGAAATCTGAAATTCCGGACCACTTGATTTCGCTGATGCCCAAGATATCAATGTTCAATCTGTACACTTCGCGCTTGACGACATCCAGTTTAGCTTGCGTCATAGATCTTACATTCCATTTTGATATGCGATAGATGTCCTTGCAACATCGGATTTTCCGGTCGGTTCCCGATACGTCCACAGCTGAGCGTCCTTTTGGCTTTAGCCAGCCGCTTCATTCGTGTTGCAGCTACTAAGAATCGCCCTTTCTTCATGCCCAGTAACATGTGGGACGCCTTCTAACCTGGGGGGCTCATCTTCCGGGGCCCTATCACTAATGCTATTGTGACTTTCCATAGGGTTTTCTTGGCAGAAAATATTGGAGTTGGTTGCCATTACCTTCTCCAGTGGATCACATTCTGTCAGAACTCTGTGCCATGACCTGCCTGCCTTGGGTGGCCCTACACAGCGGAGCTCACGACTTCATCGAGTTTCGAAAGCACCTCCGCCACGACAAGGTAGTGAATTTGAAAGCACCAAGGACTAAAATGGATAAACAAGAAAAGGATTAAGCAACTAGAAGCAACCAACAGCAGCATTCGTGCTTTCGCATTACTCCGATGCAGATTCTGAAGTGCTCTTTAATTTGTTTCGGTAGTGGTCGGCTTTTCTCCGCTGATATTCCTGGATGATTAGGGTGTTCGGGCCCCGGGTTGAGCGCAGACCACATTACCTATGGTGATCTCTGGAAAAGCGTCATCGTGATTCGAGCTGAATTACGCCCTCTTCCATTTTCGCATTTTCTTATCACGCTAAAACCGCCCTCACAACGCTGTACCGAAGCGCCCCTTGTGGCGACGGAGGTCAGCTCAACGTGATCTTTCCTTGTGGAAGAGCTATGCTAGGCCGTTACGAGTCCGCGCCAGTCTCGCCCTCCCAAAGCGAACAGGTGTGCGGCCGGCTGGGAGAGGGCGAAGGTAGAGAGGGACCGCTCGACTCCTCCGCGCGGCCCAGCGGGACCCCAAGCACTCGGTGTGTGGCAGTCTACCTGCGCGGGAGACTCGTCTGCTGTACCTAGACGACCGACAGCGCTCCGGATTACGTGGTCGCGTATTCGTCGCCCCGCCCGCCGGGAGTTCTCGAAAGGAGACAGCGACTTCACTGCTGCTGCTGCTGTTGTTGGTGGTGGTGTGTGTTATACACGAGCCCGGATTTTCACCCAATCAAATTGACAAGGATTTCTAAGCACAGTTTCCGGATTACGGGTGAGTAGAGTGTTTGGCGAGCCCTGTGGACAGTGCCTCTGAAATCAGTGTGTTTCTCCGCGTGAAGCAGTCAAAAGTGTATGCAGAGTGGCAGTCTTTGATTTAAAACGTGGGCGTAAATGTGAGTTTGCATGCTCTCCTGACTGAGGCTTGTTCCCGCGCTGGTCTTATAGAAGTGCTCCTAGAGTACTGGAAGCACATGTTGACAAGAACGCCGTAGTATAGGCGTTTCATTAGTATAAGTGAGGGAGAAAACAGTCGTGATGAACGGTGAGGCGAACTTCATCATTCATAACACTACGCTCCTACGGTTATTCCGCTTCATATAGGAAAACATTTTGGAATATAGACACACTCCTGCCCTCCAACGATGTGCCAGGCACCTCCAACCGTCATCCTACATTACCTATAGGGAAGCCGACCAAAGGTCTGCTGGCTACCTCGCCATCATTGCACACGGGTAATCTTCCGTACTAACGGCAGGTTACATACAACGCCAGGCAGCATTCAACTGAACCGCGCTCACTAACAGATGGCTGAACACAACACGTTAGTTTTCGCAACATAGCCGCATCTTGAAACTATGCAAGGCAAGAGCTCTTGATTTGATTTAAATGACACCGTTGCCATTTACGCAGCCGCCATCGAAATAACAAAACCAACCTGCAAAGAAATAGTGAACTTTCTCTCAGAATCACGCTACAGTACGCGCCGCCACTTGTCGGTGTAGAGGACGTCGAAGGGATGTCTGAAGAGAGCACTGTGCACACGGTGTCAGTGCCCGGTCAGCGTAACGTCTCGAACAATCGGTGACGTCGCCGGCCGGGCTTTGCGCGGCCTAACGTGCATCACGTTGTTACTGCGAACCTGCCTGCGCCGCATATAACTGCTAGATCCCCGGTATGGTCGCAGTGAAATGTCGCTAGTTCAAAACGAAACTTACACCGCTTGCTGGCCGAGGGGAGCTGATCTGTTTGCGGTTACTTTCTGCTGGTTGTCGGTTCGTAATTGTGTTTGGTCAACCGCGCCTTTCATCATTCTTTTCGATCGCGCTGGCGCCAATTGCTTTTTGCACTTTTTTCCGCTTCTCCTCAAGACTAAGGGTCGCTTGAACCTTGTTGTAATTGCGTAATATGATACTGATTATGCATATAGTCAGGACATGCGTCTTCCGGGCTTGTATGCCATACTGTTGACATTCATAACAGCTCCTTACAGTAAGGATACATTAGCGTGGGGAATTGCTGGTTCTAAAGGCGACAAAATATCTTCGTCGTTTTCGTTTTGCCGCGTTTATAAATTCGCATTAAACTGCCCAAAAGACGCTACGCTACTGCGCTTCCTCACATGTTTATACAGCGCCATTTTGCAGAAGCATTTATGCCAGGGTGCCTTTCGTCAGTGCTATATATCTATGAAACCGTTACTTCATATTAGATCACGCAGTTTCGCCGCGCTGAATACTGTTGTATGCATATTTATATTGGTAACTGCTTCAGACGTTCGATAGTAAGCGCCAGCTAACAGTTGAATGCGCGCATTTCTAGGCCGCATAGCTAAACAGCGCCATTGAGTGTATCGATTTCGCAGAACAGGCTTCGATTTTGTAATCTGTGAGAGTATGAGGACCGTTGATAAAAAGGTTCTGAATGCATTCGTCTAGGCGTAAAAAAGCAGATAAGTGGACATGATTGTATTGGGGAGCTTTTGTAACCACTGATTATTATTATGATAGACGAGATTTCAGACTATATGAATACTACTCATACAATTCATAGCCGTCTGAATTGAACCATCGGAAAAAGCGCATGATTGAATCGCTAGGTGAAAAATCAGTTTATCAGGTCATTTTTTTTATTGGTTGTTCTCCCTGTAATCTGTTTACTTTATTAAGCGTGTACATACTGTAAATAATTTATAAATCACATTTAGGCTGGCTCGTATCGATGTGTAGGTTTTTGTATTTGTTCCAAAACATAAGGAGGTGCTAGAGCTTGGATTTTGGGTACCCTCGGTCGCTGTTCAGAGCAGATGCCTAAGACGTGAACCTATAATTATGCCGGCTGTCAGGCTATACTCAATGTTTTACACACAGCCGACACAAAGTTTTTACCCGAAGTTCACCGTAAATTTTTCAACGCAAGTCTCGTATGGTGAAGAATGCTGTTAACACTTCAGTAATCGCACTGAGGGAAGTGATCATAAAACCTCGTACTACTCGTACTACTACGTAGCTACCTGAAAAAGGTTCAGGCATGAAGCGAAAACTTGCTTCGTTCATGTGTGCGACTTGCTGCCGCGCTTGCAAGCACCGTACATCATCAGCTGCAGGTGTGCGCGTGTCAGCTGCACACCTAAAACAGGTGAGCAGTGCTGTGCCCCCCCCCCCCCTCTCCCTTCTCGCACGCACGTGTAAGCACGCGCTTGAAAGGCCTGCATATCACTTCTCAGTTTGTGACGATGGCGTCGACTGACAATTGGGGACTTTATGCACAGAGAGGAAGATGCTATGAATGGTGCGACTGCGTCGCCAGAGGCGTACTTGCCGGCATATATACTAGTTGTTCATCATCAGGATTCCAGCTGTGCCTTGTTGTTAACGAACTGCCCTCGCACTTTTGGTGGCATGCAGGCGAACAGTTCGTAGACTTGTCCCAGGCATTACTCCACCGCGAATGTCGGCACGGGAATATCCCTCAACGTTGGTAAATACGGCTTGAATGAAGAATTTAGAGTCCTATGTTTTGCGACGGCGATAAAGTTGATAAGTCGCCTGCGCACTCACGCCAATTAGCCATCTTCATCGTAAGGTACCTGTGGAAACTTGAAAGTTTCTGGCAAAATAGCGACCGCTTGTTAGATGTTCGACATCTACATTCGTGTAGTTCGAGCTTTAGACCGGATACTAGCGCATGGTTTGACGGGCCAAGCTTCCACGGCGACGAGAAACATTCTCGATTGCGGTGAAAACACTGTCAAATTTCATCATCACATGTGCATTCACGCATCGTCATCACATAACGTTATAAAACACGGTATATGTCTACGTGCTACACCAGGTATGTGCACTCCTAGAAGCATGTGTGCAAACAGTGATGCTCGAGACTGCCCCATAGTTATCGTCGTCCAAAGTGTGATAAGCACTTCGATGTTGCAAGAGTAATGATATAATACTCTCAGCTCTGCCACACCCCAGATGCACTGAACGCCGATAATTTTGACACAAAATGACACTTGATGACCGCCACTTGCTTTATTTTTTTGCGCGCTCCACTCCCGTCCCCTGTGCCAGCGGACTGAAACGAGTTAGATGCGTGTGCAGTAACCTCCCTCTGCAGAGTGCACTCCCTCCCAGCCCAGCGATCAACCAAGGGCAGCTTGGAATTTGACGCTGTGGTCGCGAGTACATACGTGTGTCTTTGTTCGCGTGCACATTGCCTCTCAGGCGACAACCGTTCTGAGCGAGCGTTGCGCATTACCGATCCGTTGCCGGTTGAATGCGTACCCGTTGTTGAGACAACGCTCCCAAAAGGTTTTCTTTCTGTTCTGAGCACTATTATACGTCACTAAAGAACATCATAGCTTATGAGAGACGCCTTGTTATTTGTCTCCGTCAGTTTTTTGCCACTTGTTAGCCACAGACGTCGCACTCTCTTCATGGCTGGTTTCAAACCATCAAATTGTTAAAAATCATTCCTTTATGTTAGCATATTACATCCGTTTATAAGCGGCCAGTCTTTGATATCGAACTATTCGGTTCGGAAGCTTGTTCTTCTGCGGTTCTTCAGTTATGCCCCTGTCCTTCACAGCACCAATACCACGGCTACATATAGATAGGCTGGGTAGCACGACGTTTCGCAGTGATGTGTTCTACTGGCGTGTTTCCTCTGTCCGCGTATCACATTGAGCCATCGCACACTATTCAAAGCGTTTAAACAGAAAGGAATCTGAATCCACCAATGCGCTGCACACTCCATGCTTGCTTGCGGGCGCGACGAAATCTGATTTAATTTTGCCAAGTCCTTCGCGCCCGGTATGCAGCCTTGCTCATTCGCGCCCACGGAATAGCCGCGTGCATTATACTAATGGGACGCACCAAGTGCTCGGTGATCTTAATTTTGTACTTAACCGTCCCCCAGCATGGAGGACCGAAAGAGCAAGGAAAAGAAACACACACACACACACACACACACACACACACACACACACACACACACACACACACACACACACACACACACACACACACACACACACACACACACACACACACACACACACACACACACACACACACACACACACACACACACACACACACACACACACACACACACACACACACACACACACACACACACACACACACACACACACACACACACACACACACACACACACACACACACACACACACACACACACACACACACACACACACACACACACACACACACACACACACACACACACACACACACACACACACACACACACACACACACACACACACACACACACACACACACACACACACACACACACACACACACACACACACACACACACACACACACACACACACACACACACACACACACACACACACACACACACACACACACACACACACACACACACACACACACACACACACACACACACACACACACACACACACACACACACACACACACACACACACACACACACACACACACACACACACACACACACACACACACACACACACACACACACACACACACACACACACACACACACACACACACACACACACACACACACACACACACACACACACACACACACACACACACACACACACACACACACACACACACACACACACACACACACACACACACACACACACACACACACACACACACACACACACACACACACACACACACACACACACACACACACACACACACACACACACACACACACACACACACACACACACACACACACACACACACACACACACACACACACACACACACACACACACACACACACACACACACACACACACACACACACACACACACACACACACACACACACACACACACACACACAAAAATGTTCCGACGCATTGGAACGAATATGAAACGTCTGTCGTAGATACCGCACGGCGGGGCGTACATTTTTAGTGCATCTGGGCGTGTTTCCACGTCTCCAACCGCCAGCACTCAAAATGCAAAATGTGCCACCGTGGCCATCAAAAAAATGCAGTAGAAGAAAGAACGGAGTAAATAATCTCGCGTGCTTTGCGCGTAATTTCCCAAGCCGACTGGCCGCCGCTGCAAGCGAGCCGCGCGTGCGCGCGTGTACTTATATAGCCGCATATATGGCGCGTATATATATGCAAGATCGGTCTCCGCGGCAGGCGAGCTCCTAAAGCACCGCCGCCTGCGCGCGCGCCGGAGCAGACGACGGGAAACCGAGGCACGCAGACGATTCTGAACTGAAGCCTATTTCTAGACTGGTTAGAGCCAACGTCCGCATCGCGGGATAAACGCGTTTCGTAACTATACGCGCAGCGATCTCGTGTCTGCGAGGTTTTTCCCCGGATAAGCGCCTTTCAAAGACGCATAGCAGAGGACAGGATAAATGCCTTTCACAGGCGCATAAGAAAGACGGGAGAAGTGGGTTGGTGGTTTGAGGAAACGCGGCAGCCATTTCATTTTGAGAGGCTGCGTGCTGCGTTCGAGCAGGCGCATGCAATTTCGACGCCGCCGGCACGGAAGCTCCGTTTCCATTAGGGCGACGGAATAGCGGGGGGTGTGGTTAGTTCCCGCGCATACCGTTTACAGGGGATCGCGCGAAATCTCGATGATAGGCCTCAAAGCACGGCGGTCAGACTGCGGCAACAAGAAAGGAAAAATATACGCGCCAAAGAGGAAACCGCGCATTATGAATCGAGCCGTCCCCGTATTGCGCAAAGTGTGCTTCGTGCACACCCTTTGTTGCCAGGGGAAAATGCGACACGTATTGCGAAGCCTTCGTCACGATAAATAAAAGGCAAAATAGCAGGGGGGTCGTCAGGCTTCAAGTAGGGAGCTGTCATCGCGTGGAAGACGTCTGCTCAGCGCATTGGTGATATTTTGCATGCCGGTTCGGCCTGTACACATCTCTCTGAAGTTATGAAATCGTCTGTGTAATCATTTTGAGTGGGCCAGTATGAAACCTCACGTTGTTTTGGGACTCACGGGTGCCAGAGCGGCGATTCTTTGGGCCCACATCCGCAGCGCGGCATGCCAGCGCAGTTTTCAGACTGTCCCTAAAACGTTGCCTTTGTGTGCTAGTTAGTAGCAAATATGGCGTCTGTCGAGCATAATATTGTTACGATGCGCATGCCGATAAAGAAAGATGGCAGAACATGACAGATGGCGATGGTAGATGACGTTTAATGAAATGTTAGCGGGCCTAGCGCGAGCGCTCCTGCCCGCGCCACTGCCCGCTTCGTTGCCCGTCCGTACGTTAACTATTGGAATTTGGTGTGGTTGACAACAACTAAAGACAACACTAAGAAGGTCTACATGCTGCAAAAGAAGATTGTGCGCATTATAGCTAACATTGACTACTTCTCTTCAACTGAACAGTATTTTCCTCAATACAATATAGTCCCGATACAAAACATTTATGAATTTCGTATGCTGCGCTCATTTTATTTATCATTACCCGCTTTCAGGCAGTTCATTACGTCTATCGCATCCTTACAACATTATCAAAGCAATGCCTCTACACGCAGCACTGATTATCAAAGCAATGCCTCTACACGCAGCACTGATTATCAAAGCAATGCCTCTACACGCAGCACTGATGTTTGGCTGATTCCACGCTTCCGCACCAATTACAAACTACAGTCTTTGAAACATAACCTTCCACAAATTCTCAATAAGTATAATGAATTTAACTGCCCCAACCTCAACCGATTACGGCAGTATTTTTTATCCCATTAGATTTTAGTGGGTGATATTTCCTGCTAACCTGATTTTCAGAAGCCGTTAATATGAAAATGTACTTGTTTCCTGTATGTTTCCCTTTAGAAGCACTATTTGTATTGCATCTTTAGAGGTTTTTTTTTTCTCTCGCATCTATTCTTTGAATGACGTCATTGCTGTTTTGTTGCGAAACATGTATCTATTTTGTCCTATCATAGTTGATATTTTCACATGTACAAATCTGTACCATGAATTTTGTGCATTTTATTTTTCATTGTACTGTCCTATGCATGGTAGGCCACCATGCCCTGCCTTGTACATTCGGGCACCTGGGCCTTGTCAAGCTGACATGACAGCTTTTAGCCCAGGTGACCCTTCAGAAGCTTTCTGAAAAATAAATTGAATTGAATTGAATTGAACATGACCCTGGGCCACCATTCATCCTCGTTCATATTTCCCGAAGAGCTTCATACAGTTCAGCCCTACAGTGGACTACGCATCCCAATACTATAATGCAGCTTTGCATTTCAGCATCGCATTTGCCAAGTGAAAGATGCCAATCTGCAGCAGAATAGAAGGAATGTTGACGACGCACGCAAATAACTTCAAAACGCTTCCTTAAATAGCTGCCCGAGCTATCCAACTGAACGGCAATATTGGATTTTTAACATTTATTTCGGCGGCCATAGTGCGGTCATTGCAAAATTAGAAATGAACTTGCGACGTCTAGTTCAAAACAGCGATTCAGTATTGTATACACAGCACGACAGCTGCGTGTCGCTGACTGTCACTCTCCCCTTTAGAAGTAGAGTGCAAACAGGCGCATTCCATTCCGAATGACACGAGACACTGGTCGGGTCGATCGTTCACTCACCCTGATATCGTCGGCAAAATATTAGATCTATTCGAAGGTTACCTCAGTGGTTTTGCGAAAGAACGGGTCGACGATCCTTTTTCCCGAAGGCATCAGTTATTTTCAAAATAAATGATGGCGCAGGGTGGAGATGTCGGGCGGCTAAATAGGATAACATGTTTCACTCACCCTACTTTGAGAAAGAAAGGAACTGCGCCGATGCAGTTCAATGCGAGCAAGGTAAACCGAAACTGGTCACCTTCAAATCTCGTCATTCGTCGTCGTATTGCGTTTGCACTAGAGCACGTGCCAGTGCAACTCCGTTTTCCACTTGGAGGTATAGCTGTAACGTGCACCGTGCCGAAAATGAGCCTGGCTAGGCATCTGTGGTCATCTGCTTACTGTGAAGTCACAGGTTCGATATCCGTCCCTTTCAGTATAAGCGAGATGACATCGAAGAACTGATTGAAAACAAGGCCTTACTTCAAAGCTGTGAACAGGGTGGCTGCGATGGTCTGAGCATGATAGACGGCCAGCGAGCTTACAAAGAACCCTTGCATTGTGATGGCTAGATGTGAAGGTGTACCGACTGGCAAGGAACAAAGCCTAGTTCCGTGTGCCTCCGTTTCATGGGGACAAAAGTGGCGCTGCTGTTCTCCGCCCGGATCTCCTCGGCGAATCGTTTGCTACTTGTCGCATTCACTTTCGCATTTTACTAACCTCAATTTGTATAATAACACAATTTTTTCGAGGCGCAGTAAAACGAAAGAGCATTTGAAACTAACTTTTGCGGTCTGGCATAAAAACCATAGGCAGATGACACAATTACCTTTTTTTTTGCCGTCTGTCTGCTGTCGGCCATATTTAGTATTTAAGCGCTGCAGCGAAGCAGGCGCTGCGCGTTTTCTCTGAGGAGTGTCTGGAATGAAAACCTAAAAATACAACTTATTTCAGATCATTTTACAAATCTCGCTATAAGTCAACGGGAAAGGGACCGAAAGTTTGACTGTTCTCTGCGCCGCAGGATTCCGAACTGCTCAAAAGGTGCGGGCTTGCTCTTTCAGTGTGCCGACAAGAGGTTGCAGCCACGATCCTTTGTGTGCGAGTGCCATTCTTTGCGAACAAACAATTTTACTGAACTAAAAATGTGTCATAGAAGTACGATGTTCTAGAACACAATAATTTAAGACACCGTTGTTTGACTCCCATGGTCACACCCACAATTAACGAAAGATGCCGTGCATTCTGTCCTGTCCGATGCTTCTGCTCACCTGTGAAGAAAGGTGCTCGCTAAACGAAGACGAACAGTTCGATTGGCTGCTGCCGGAGTAAGGCTGCCTGAAAAAACAGCCGCGACCTGCATGAGGCAATGCCGGCAGCAGCTCCAAGTACCAAGCTTCAAGTTAATGTCCTCCATGTCCAGTTGACGGCGCTGATTTGCGGTTTCCCCACAGTTACTAGACAGATGATTTAATTAAAGATTTCTCTACTCGTGCGTTTCCGACCTGCACAAAAAGTGGAAAGATTATCGGCCTGCTAAAATCAATTATTACTTCTGAAGCACTGCACTTCGAAACTCCGAGCTACTGTCCGGCGAGGGTTGATGCATGGTGTGAGAACACACGAGAAAAAAAAATCTGATCATTATCATTTATTGCCCTTAAAGGTCTCGTTAGGGACATTAAATAAGGGGGGAGGGGGGATACAGAAGTACTCTGCAGTTCTACATGATTATAAATATACAAAAAAGAAAGAAAAGGGTGATCGATATTACATAAGGGAGGATACAGAAGTATTCAGCAGTAATACATGAATATAAATATAAAAAAGTAACAAATTCAGATTGTAAAGCTGGGACATAATGTGAAATATGCAACAAAACAGTTCTTACAAATGGAGCTAGAACAGGCTGGTCGGTGTGCAGGTCTTGTTGGCTTTTCCTGTATGTGTGTGACTGTTATCTCAAAAAGGTTATTGTATGCGTGTCACTTACTGCACCCTCTGTATACAGAGTTCAGCTAGATATCATTTTAGAAAACAAGCTTGCACTTTCAATCAATTTATTTATTCGCGACCAAAGTTCGGCATTGTTATATATTTGGCATGGACTATTAATGGCGCGGGAAATTTCAAGAGAAAAAATATCGAGAAGGAGGAAGTAATGCTATAGTTGCTTGCCTGGGAAATAGGGTACGCAAAAAGCTAGCTGAATGTAACAAACTGCTTTAAACTCGGCTCTTCGGCCACTGTAACATTTGGACGCCCCTTTCTGCAGTTTGTTCGCAATAAACTCATTTGCGCTTGAAAGGAGTGCAGCGAGTCGCTTTCAGTCATGCCTGGCTACGGCGGGTGGTGACGATCGCGAGCCGGGCTTTCGCCGGTGGTGCCGCTGTCGCGTCATGAGAAAAATACACGCGTGAACCCCACGGTTGGCCCACCGACTCATCTAGCCATTGTACTTGCAGCACGCAACATCGTTCGGAAATTGCGGCAACCAACGAGGGACTGAAAAGCAAGGCGTTGTCATGCGCGCGTTTTGCCTTGTATTTTCGAGGGAACCTTGACTATGCTGGTACACTATTTCATCATGCTAGGTGGTTTGGGTAGCATTGGCACGTTGAACACGGTGGTCCTTACCCTAGTTACGCTCGGCGCAAGACCCGCCAGCGTGATTTACGACGTGTTACCTCTGTTTACAATGCTAATGTTGGCAGTTTAGTTTCACGCTGGGCAGCTTCTGCGCCTAATACGCGTATGGACAGGCGCTTGTGTGATGCGACTTCACGCGACAGAATGTTTTCGGGCAAGCCAGCTTAACTCCGTAATGACCTCGAGTTCCAGTTGATTTCTCCCCTCTAGGCAAGGCTTCGTGACCAACGAAATGCACGAGTTGCCGTTACATGCGTGGAGTGGAATGTCGCTGAAACGAAAGAGATGTGAAACGGACATTTTCTCCCGTGTCAAGGCCATCATCTCGGTGCACAGTCATGCAAGTGTGCTACAGCAATGCAGCTTCTCGGTGAGACTGCATGCTGTTACTTCGTCTTCGCTGAATGTAGACTGGAAAATACAAGTCATGGCTTGATATACGGCGAGCATCGATATATTTCAATTGGTGAAAGCACTGCGCCGACCTACGTAGACCACATAAAAGGAAGAAGAGACACGTAGTCTGCATGGTTCGATCGGCACAATTTTTCCGCCAATTCAAGTATGCACCAGATAGCCCAAAAAGAGGTGTTAAGGCATTGATACAAGATGAAGAGTGGGGGACGAAGCAGGAAGTTCTGATCAACAATATATTATTTTGTTCAGATTGAACATTGAACATTTAGTAAACCTTGAACATTTAGTAAAGAGCAATAGTCGCAACGACTGTCAGGAAACAGTATACCGTCAAACGTCATGAGAAGAAACAGCCGTGCTACAAGGAATGAAATCCAAAGCCGTCAATGTTCAGGATATTCCTTCAGCATATACCACATAAACTGCGAAGTGATGCGTAACAGTCTATATGGACAGTGACAGAGCTTTCCCGGCTTACACAATTTCAGGTTAAGCGTCATGTTCACTGAGGTCAGAGTGTAACAAAAGAACAACACGAAGGCACCATTTTTAAGACGTTCAGCTTTGAAGCGTAGGTTATCATCTGATATAGTGACGAAGCCAGTGGCTTCATAACTCACTACCCTTATCAAGAAATAATATTTATAGACAAGGGCAGATCAGTGCCAGGGCCACAGTACAAAGAGAGACCATGCACTCATTCTCCCTCACCCCTTCACACGTTGACATGTTAATAAGTTAATTGTTTCTCAAATATAGGAATTTGTTGTTCCTTCCACCTGGCCTCATTACGCCGTGGTCGGTCTATCGCCTTGTAAGGTACTGCCGAGCTCCACGTGTCACCTACTGTACGCACATGCTTTAGCGTCCTTACCAATCACCATGGGAATTGGAATCACGTAATTCGTTGTCAATTCAGCAGGCCTTACTGATGTTTTGGGTTCCAGCTATCGCTTATGCCTGAACATTAAGGCTTGCCGTGGGTTCGACATGATGCGCGTAATGCGGTGAGTGCACTGAGCTGAACGACTGAACTCCACGCTTTCAGCGGGGCGAGTGTGTCTGGATTGAAGCTATAGCCGGGAGCGTTGCGTAGCGAAGCCTGCATCCAGTTTATTTTTTTTATTTTTTTTTTTTCAGACAGGGCAGCGCACTAGTTTTTAAGCACAAATGTTTACTTTGCGCTTGCACGGTTGTATACATGATCCACAGAGACCATGTGTGAGACCTACTTGAATGTTTTGAAGTATATTTGCGAACGTTGTGCGAACATATTTATTGCATGCGTGTGTTTTTCTGTATTAGGCTAAACACTGGACGTCACGTGCTCAGCTTCATCGCTTCAATCTGGTTATCACGTATTATCCTCACTCTGTCCGTATTTATATCCTCCCCACCCCAGTGTTTAGTAACAGGTTCTTCGGCGACCTCTTCATCTATCTTTGTTTCCACTCTTATTTAGCTGTTCCCTCATTTGTTTTTTGCTGTGCGCGGCCGCTTTGCGAACTGCGAGCAACTCCAGCCGTTCTTTTCTCCCACAAACGCACTTAGCGCCCGTAGACGAACCGCACCGCGAGTACCTCGCTTGCACCTGTTCGTTGGGCAGTCGAACCACGCTCGCGACCTCTGCATTAACACAGCCCCCGTGCCAGCCGTCCGGTGGCGGCTCTTCGTCCGCAATCGTCGCCCTTGTCCGAACAGCGCAGTGACCACACCATCGCTGCCACCTTTTGTGCCGCGCTGCGCTTTCGCGCTGCAACCGCCTCTCGAGTGGCATGCAGCGGCTCTGCTGCCGAACACTGCAGCGTGTTGTGTTGCTGCTCTGTGTCGCAACCCATTGCGCGCGGGACGCCTCCTGGCGCGAGTGTGGGCGCCTTTACGCCTCGGGGTCTTTGCTCTCAGCGGTCTCACTATCTCGCCTTTGTGTCTTCTCTGTTTTTATTTTTCTTCTCCTGCGCTCGACCCCAGAGACCTGACACCAACTAACGCGCAGAAGGTTTTCAATTGTGCCGCGCGCAGTACGCGTTGGCTCTTCAGTGTTCCCCGCGGAGCGTGTAATTACTGCGCTCGCACAGCCGCCGGCAAGCTCTTTTTCGCCAATCCTGGTGGCGATGTTTCTGCCGCCGAAAAGCACAACGAAGGCCGTGCGAACGACCGGTGGCGGCGACGGAACCGTTTTGAAAGCGCTAGGTGACCGGGGTAAACGGAAGCTCGGTTAAGAAAATGGATTCCTCAAACTTGAGACGAGTGGCTTCCCTAAGCGAACGAGAGCCACATGGTGGGTAGGGTTACGCGGATGGTTGCCATCATCCATGTATTTTGGGAGGTTTAACTGAATGAATTGTAGCGGTATGAGCTTTCTTCCTGAGCCCGATAAGTTTTACACATATGTGACCGACTTTGGTTGCAGGCCCAATCGGGCAAGTGAGAGTGCCCGAGCTTTGCACTCAGTCTTTAAGAATTCCTGAAAAGTGAGCATTGATATGCGGTTCTGCCCTGCCGCCTGCCTTTTAGCCCGTGCTGCAGCTTTGAACGGGGAGATGCGTTGCGAAGCTAACATTTTGATTCAGAAGCACTTATTGTTATCGCAAGGCTACCAGCTCGATCAAAATCTTCTCTTGCAGTGCAGTTGTAATTGGTCAACAGCTGCATAGCAACGCGTTGTCGAGGTAACGGTAAGTCCCGCAGTATAGCGCTGCAGTTGCGCAGCCAATCGAAAATAAAAATTAGTTGTGGTTTAGCTCTGGTTGACCCTAGCTGAATTGCGAACGCAACGCCGGAAGCTTCTTTTGCGTGCTACATTATTCCCCTACGTGCCTGCATGTCGTACGGGTAACAAGAATGCAAACGGTTCTGACAGACTTCTGATATCACCCTCCCATATGAAAGGAGCGACCCGAGTTGGCAGCTCCTGCCCGTGGCATAGGGTTAACGTTAATTCAAATGTCATGGCAGGCTTGGTTATGAGGGACACGTCACGCAGCGGCGAGCGGTTAGACCTGGCCTAGTATTGCTTTCGCAATAAAAAACAGGTTCCATTGGTCACAAATGCATGTCTCATTCAGGCCAACCACCAAAGCTATAGCACCTCCGCATGCTTCTTGGCTCCGACAGCACGCACAGTGCGTTCTCGCGATTCACTACTCTTGGAGCAACTGCAGCGGCACGCTAAATTGTCGGCCCTTGTTATTCCTTCCGAGAGAGAGAGAGAGTGTCACCAGCAACAAGAGGCGAATTTATGCATGTCGGACTCTGTTCAAAGCGGCAAGTGTTCCTGCGTCAGTTCGCGTCAACCACGCTCGGACAGGGCCCAGTCGCTGCTGGCTCACTGCTGTCACAGCGGGGGAGCAGAACGAGAGAAGAGCAGTCTACTCGTGTTGCGGCGACTTGCGCGAGGAGAAGCAGGAAGAAGACGACGGCGTGCCGGAGTTGGGGTCACGGGACAGGTTATCGGAACGAGCGTCACCGTGTTCTCCTGCACCCGCCGGCTGACTGCTCACGGCCTGAGCGGCACAAGTTCACCCTGCCAGCTCCAGTGGAAAGGGGGTAAAAACGGCGAATGTGGGCTACGCGCGTTCAACAGCCGTCGATCGTGGGACTAGTCAGCTGCCATCCCGCACTGGTATTCATGGGCAGATGCTTTAGGATGGTAGCGATAAGCTCGAAAGGTGTAGGGACGTAATAGTTACGGGGGTCGTGACAAAATGTCTCCACCGCGTCGTACATTCGAACGACGAACAAAGTGGCACGATGAATCTGATTAGTTTGTCCATTGCAGCTATCCATCTCCTCTCCCTCCTGTTTCTTCTCTCGAGACTATGCTGGCAGGAATGCATGCTCAAAATGAGGCACAAAATCAACGGATCACTGCTGCTTCGACGGCACCGAAGTCTTTTTTTTTTTAAATTTGTGAGGATGTTTCTTCTGAGCGCCCTCATTGTGACATGCATTGATTGTATAAATGCTTTATGTTGCTGCCATCATGGTACGAGATAGTAGAGAGGTTTAACTTGCCGAAGGCGTAGTAGAGTAGAGGGAGACCGCAAGCACAGTGACAGGAATGGGATCCACTCCTGCCACTGTTCTTGCGGGTCGTCCTTCAAAAGTGTGTACGTCTATATTAGTACGTCTCCGGCTAAATCTCTTTACCATCTTGTTATCCGGGAATATGGCTGTTGAACAATGAGTATGCCTCATATTGTGTCGTGAGAATAACGGTCAGCTGTCAGGAAACGTTTTCAAAATGGTTGCGTCCGCAGTTGCCCCACTAGCTGCCTGCATTCTGCATGGCAGCTAGTGAAGCAGGTGCTTTCAGTTTGTAATCAGTAACGCACATTCCGTGCTTAAAGATTGCGGAGCGCATGACTCTCGATAAAGGAAAGTTTCGTCCCTGCTATTGCATCTACCTTGAAATCGACAGGCGCAGTCTGGGCTTCAGAGCGGGAACAGGCAGCCTGCCTTTAATTTTGCGATTGTGTGCCAAGGCCGCACTTAAACTGTCTTTTTGATCAATCTGTGCCGCGTAAATTTTAGATGACGGGTGCGTATTAATTACCTCGGTGATATCAGAGTCCGCAATTCTCCTGCGCTTTCTACTAGCGGCCGGCGCGCCAGGCAGACTGCCCACGTATCTGAAAGCGTTTCTTACAATCGCGTAGAGCTCTGCAGACGGTCCCCCTTATCTATATATTGGCTAAGAGCAGTGTACGCAGTATGCTTTAAAGCTCAGGAAAATCAGTATACTTTGCCAGACCGCCGTAGAATGTATTAAATATGACTATAAAGAGTTATTTTTCAATTCATCACTCAGAGTTTTTTTTTTTTCATATTTAGTTTGCAGAATAATGTCCTCATCCGCCATGTCCTTATGCTCTACATTTGTTAATATGCCAGTCTGCGTAAAATGTAGCCTATGATATTAAGCGATTAAAGCTTATTTCTTTTTGCTCTTAAAACATCCAAATGTACAAAAAAAAAAAAAAAAAAACGAGCTGTACGTCCGCCAAGGTTGACATATTTTGGAAAAAAAATTATTTTATAACTATAGGAATAGATTGACAGGGGTAACGTACTCATTTTACGGCATTCATAACATATAAGAATATTCACGCAGGTCATGACGACATCCGGTGCCTTCATTTAGTCAGAGAAACCGACAGCCCCCAGCCTAAGTAAGAGAGACGGTCGCTTCATGATTGAACAATCCTCTACTCGACGACTTTTTATTTTTTTCGTGGAAAAAACACAGCAAGCGATCTCGATCTTGTCCTCATTTATCGGGAAATGGCATCGTCGCTTAAACAAAAAATGTCGACGCAGGCCAGCAATTGCACTGTATTTTGTCTAAAATCTTATCACCTGAAGTTACCCTAATACTTTCATTTGCTATGCTATGCTGTCATCTTGTTCACATATGCATTTCAAGATTGCGTTATACGAGCAGTTGTTGGAACACTGATTCCATTGCCTGATAACAGTTAGATGCATTGTTTATGGTCTTTGTATTAGCATTCTTTTGACACCATTTTTCCTGCTGTCAGGTTTCAAATATTTTCTGCGAGCACAATGTGCCTCCCCAGGTGGTCACTTAACCTTGGGACCTTCTGTACAAAATAATACGAACAATTATCATCATCATCCTAACCATATAGACCAGAGCAGAACACAGGCTTTCTGCCAGATCTCTTCATTTAGACCTGTTTTGTGCCTGATGCTGTTACCTCATTCTCGAAAACGTTTTAATCTTATCTGTCCAGCTCAGTATGTTGTCATCTGATTAATGGCGTAAATATAGTCTGTGGTGAGTAGCGCTTTACAAAAGGGACATTTGTTTGAATTAAATCTGAGAGTATATCTTTTATGAAACAGATGATAAGCTGATCCGTCAGTGATTGTTCGAACTCCTTAACTGAGGTCCCCCTTTTATGAAATAAGATTACGTTGGCTTTCTTCCATGTTTCAGCCATTATATAGGTAGCGAGGCATGGCGTTTGCTGGGTGGTAACATTTTCTTGTGTAGCGTCCCGGCCCTCATTCAAAACATCAGCACTGCTGCGTAAAATGGAACCTATCGTTTGCCCTTTGCATTTCTTGAACGACTTTCTTGACCGTACTTACTGCATATATGTTCACCTTCAGGGTGCCGAATTCCTTTATACAGCGCTGTCGTCATCGTTAGCTTCGCGATTATTTCAGCATCTTTGTACACAGCGTGCAACAATTGCATGAGTAACACAAACTTAATTATTCCACAGTCGCAGCTGTACCAGAGGTGGTTCCATATTTGTGCGGAGTCATCCACTACGGCGTCGCTAACAGTCCACGAGAGGTGGTTCTGAAAGTTAAACTCGACACAGCCTATCTTCTAGCTCTTGTCTTGTGTTCTTTATATTACCCTTGTCATGCTTGTGCATTGTTTGAATCTGTTATATGTGATATTTCCCGCCTACTCTGCAATTCCCAAGGGCCTTGAGGGTACTGTAATTAATAAAAATAAATATGTTCGCGTATGACTCAGCCTAGTACACAACCCTCCCAAGTAAACAGCATCTCCCTCGTCCTCTACCTGATTCGACTCATTCCAGCTGTTATATTGATGTGGACTGACGGGGCAATGTCCATATCGGGGGGCGTGCATGAGCAATCGGTGCCCATTGTTGTTACACCCGGGCACGGGTCGCGCGGGAGCGTTTATGCAAAAAATTTCCGGCGGACACGTCGTACCGGTCGCGCGCTGCCGAGCGTAACCCCGTTCTGGCGGTATTTCGCATCGTTAAAAATAATTATGCAACGACAGCGGGGGAGAGCGGTCAGCTAAGACAAAGCTAAAACCGGGGAGGAACAGCGAAACAAGACCCCGCGCGTCCTTGGCCTCGTCCTGTGGGACGCCGGTCTAATCGCTTCGCGGTGCCGAATGCTGTCCCAGCTGCCAGGGTAGCCGTAATTAGGCCGGCCGAGCTGCTTAAGCTGTGCGCCCGGTCCCGGTTTTTCTATATACGTTCGCGTTTTTTTTTTGTTTTTTTTAGCGTATTTTTTAAACATGTTTTACCTCCGCTCTTTCTTCTCCCCTCTTTTTTATGCGAACAGGTCCTGTAGAGAAGTGTCGCCTGCAGCAGAGTTCTTATTCGTTATGTTTTCATTACGGACACCTTGAATGAACCTGTCCAATATATTTCCGCCTAATTAATTTTTTTCCGTGCGTGGCTGAGCTACCTCGTAGTAGCCCCTCACAACGCAGAAGCAAAACGGCAACATCTGACTTCGTCAGTTTCGACAGTGCGGAGCAACCTTGTCTTGTCAAGAGAAACAGATTCAATGAGAGATAAAGAAAGCGGAGATCAGTTATTGGGCTGACAGTTTACAGCGGGGGGACTGCTTGCAGTGAAGTGTACTGCTTAATAAAATGATACAAGTCTTTTGTTTTTATATTGGACGAAATAAAGCTTATTTAAATGTAGGCCTGCAACGTGGAGGCAATAAAGAAAGATAGAAAATTGCATTTCACAGCCGGTACTCTCATCAAGGTCAAAGTCCGAGAGACAGCAGCGCGAATTGAGCAGCATAAGAATGGATTTGTTAGTCTTGAGCGGCTGGAGCAATATCAAAATTTCTAGACGCTCGCTAAGTGTGCGAATGTAGGGTCTAATAATATTAATACCATAAACAGGCTTTCCATCTCTCATGTGTTTTGACGTCCCGCGGCTTTACTCGTAAAAAAGAAATTGCACAGAGGAAACCCACTCAGTAACTGACGCATGATGTGTTCTTGATGTATACACAAATGAAGGACTATAAAGCGCATAATTTACAACGTTCGCAGAACTTGTTCAAGAATCCAGTACTGTATTAATATGTGGCCTCACGCGGTCTACAACGGCAGTTTTGACATGTAAGTTACTTATTAAACACCACCTGTGCTCCAAACATTGGAACAGCAGGTGATGACACTCATGGGGGCTGCGCTGAGTATAGCATGTTCTTCCCAGGATATTAGGTCTCGTATAGTTTGTTGCCCAGGCTATGCACGCTGAAGCTGCATGCTGAGAGAGCTAGTGCACACGCTAAACTATTTCAACCTCAGCAAGCATCGTGATGCGCGTGTAAAATGATATGTCAGCACTTCAATGAGAAATGCGCGAGAAAAGGAGATTGGACAGAGCGGTGTTGCTGGAGGTTTTTCTTTTTTTTTTCGGTTCTCTACTGTTCCTTCATGAATAAAGACTGCTGGGTCATCTTTCCCTGTTTTGGCCCGTATTAATGGGGGGGGGGGGGGGGTATGTCCTCAAAACACACACGCTCTTTACTAAGTCTATAGGAGGTGCAGACGAAGCAGTTTTAATAAGACAGCATACTTAGAATCGAGTGGCAGGTTTACCTCAAACCTGTTTGTCTGAAGATGCGAAAGAAAGAAGAAACTATTGGTCTTAAGTAAGGAATAAAAAAGAAGACGTAGATACCAAAACGGCGATTCCACCTTGTGTGTTTCAATGCAAGCACGCACTCAAAGCCGCACGCACTGAGTGTAGGAACCAAATGGGTCTAACTGTTTCCTTCAGGCCGGGAGCGCACATGGACGGCGGCGGCATGGTTCCCAGATAAAACTGCGGTCCTGACAGAACGGGGCCGTGGTTTATCTCTTCTTTTTTACTTCTTTTTTCCATTTCTTGAGAGAACGGGAGCACGCGACCAACCGAAAGCTGCTCGGCTCGTCCAGCGAGACAATGGCTGTTGTGCACGTGGAGTGTGCAGTGTGCGTGTGCGGTGAATTAAAAAAAAAAAAAAGAGAGCGACTGCGGCCGACTACCGTATGCTCGCCCTTTTCCCAGTTGTCCGCGACGACAGCGAAATGAAGAAAACTGGAAGAAAAAATGGCCCTGGTATTTGTGGGCAAGTCGTTTTTAGTGACGGTGGCTCAGGGGACAGACGTTGCGCGGTCGAGGCATAGGCGGTGTGTTTTTGGAACGTAAAAGAAGCGAGTGCGTTGCCCAACCAAGTCATTGCTGACGTTGAAGTGGAGGAAGGGAAGATGAATAGTGCCGGCCGTCTCGATTGAACCGCAGTTTTAATCGTTACTGCCGCTAAAACGTATGTGCAAGGTGGACCGCACTTCCCCAGTAAAATTTGAGGACGTGGAAGTGCTGCCCGTACTGCAGCAGCTGATCACTGCCACAATACTCGCGATCCGGAACTGAATTTTGCTGTGTTGTCGAGGCGACCCACAGATGACAGTGGCTAATCGACGTCATCGCCAGTTGTGAGCTGAACTATTTTCGCTAAGACAGGTAGGCGGTGAGTTTATTTACTTGGAAAGGCAGAAAGGTTAGCCTCATGGCCTGCTACTGTGCAGTGGGGAAGAAGAGAAGTTCGTGATCGGTGACGATATGAGGAGAAGACTTGTGAAAGTATACGCAGGCACAGTAACTTGTCTCAAAAGTGCGAGTCGAGTACCGAGTCGTTAAAGAAGCGGCAAAAATACCGCATTGCCTGGTGAGCTTACAAAGATGAAACCAGCGAAGACATAGTCAGGACAGGACAGAGAAGGTGCACACGCAACACCGTTTAGGCATTATGAGCCAACTTTCGCAGCGATTTGCGCTCTTGACTGTAGAGCTTTCCGTTCCTCCGCCCAAGAGCATAGCAGTAAGTCCTCCGAGAGATGCCTGCTCTAAACACGCTTCAAGGAAGTAGCTCGCATAATCTCTCCGCGCGCATTCACTGGAGACACTACTCATCCATGTTACACAGTTTCCGTAATACCACAAGTGCAACAGTCCGGGGAGCATGCCTGTCTAATTAACTGTAAGTATTTGCACCCGAAAGCCACGTTTAAACGCAGCCTATGGAACAAGCTTGCATGATAGCGTGGAATTCTACGCGGAACAGGAAATATATTTTCCACCCTGTCTCAGGAGCTAGGTGACCATCTCTGTTAGATACAGAATGCCGTAGAAGTATAGCAAGCCTATTTCTTTATTACCGCTTTTAGGTTCTCTGCCTTAAAATTTACACATATTCCTTAGTTTCAAGTAACTGCACGGATCTGCTAAGGGCGTTGCGTTTCAGTCCTCTCAGATGTTTTGCGGTCATATGCATGTGTTCTTTCGCTTGGACACTGCTTAAAGTACCAATGGACCCAAAAAAGTGTGAGAAAGCATGCTTTTTATGATCCATGCCTTTAGCAAAGTGTCCTTTCCTATACTGTCGCAGAACGTCGGAGTAGCGGATGTTCACATCTTACTTATACTCATCAAATGTCTGCGAACCGCTATCGGTAAAACGCCACTGCAGTGACGTTACTGCCCGACCACAGAGCGAGACGCATTTGCGCTCACGCCCCGTCATCAAGCACAACTCATCTGCAGGGAAGGAAACAGTCGCAACTCGCGACAGCCAATTCGAGACCCGTGCACACCCACACACAGCTCTCATGTCCTTGCGTTACCGCCTCGCCTGATCGCCCATGAAATGGGCGCCTTGTAGGACACAGTGGACGGGCGAGACATGCCTCTTTTGGCTGCACACTGGAGTTGAGAATGCCCGGTGGCCCACGATTAATGGCTTCTATCGCTTGCCTAGCCGCTTCGGTGTCTAATAACTCGTGCCCTGTCAGCCTGGGGGACAGCCATCGCATGCGTGCACTAGTCCTTGCATTTCACGTCCTCCTCCGTGGGAAGGCACACACTTCAGGCGCGAGGAACATAAAATAAGAAAAAAAAGACAGAAAATAGAGTTTATGCATTGACAAGCAGCGGTCTGACCGAGCCCCGCATAAATTACTGAGGTGCGTTGCACAAGCCGCCACCCCTTGTCGCGAACACTGTTGCTCGCGTAAGGCCACGCGCAGTTTCGTTTATTCCACTGTCCTTGAAACCGAGATGCGAACTGTGCTCGTTGCGAAGAGGGAAAAGCAAATCTGGACTGCGGAATAAATGAGACAGGGGAACAGCCGCGCTGACATCACCGCTGTGCGAGCGGCCGTTCTTCTCAGCGGCCAGAATGCCCTTGGCGCAGGGCTTATTGTACACGTACCCACGCGGGGTGCCTATTGAGACGCGATAACGGTTTTCCTTTCTCCTTCCTCGCCTGTATGCGAACGCTTAACTATATTCTCGAGGCGCTGTCGCGCAGCTTTTGGCTGGTCGTGAGAAATCAGGTTAAGCTGGGTGCCCGGGTGCCCTTTACTCCGTAAAAAGCCACTTAGCAGATGTATAAGTGTGCCCTTATATACGCCGGTAAAAGTCAGTGACATTGTAACTGCTACAAAAAATCACTGGCTACGAAGGCGCAACCGTGCGACTGAAACGAGCGACCTCAATTATACTCTCTGCGTGCGCGACGAATCGTAGTGAGCACAGAATAGGAAACGTCCGCTACGAAAGTGCAGGCTGCTGTATGCAAGGCGAGTCACAACCAGACACTTCATGAGGGCAGTTAACAAGGGCGAAAAAGCATGTCGCAGAGGTTACGGCAAAATCAGCTGCTGAAAGAGACGGATATTCTATTCACAGCGCTGGTTTATCATTGCAGGCAACCAGAATCTGGTACAACTGGGGCATTCTCTTTATAAAACAAACGCGCTTCTAGGCCCCTTCACACTGGGTAAAACGTACTCGAAGACCCGTGTACAGCTGGGTGAAGGCAAAGACGGGAACAATGTAGCAATGCGGAAGGCTGTCTCTAGTGGCGCTTGACATGTCCAAGGCAATCATATAAGTTAATGTACTTAATTCGCTAGCACCGACGTTTCCGCATAGCCGATGTTAGTCCGTTTTGTCCTCGCCACGAGTATACACCCGGCAGGTGTTGTAGATGGTAGGTGACGTACTCTCATTGGTCAGAAGTTTGCGTGACATCAAGAGAGCAATTGTCATTACGGAATTGGCAGAGCTGCCTAGTTAGGTCAGCAAGTTTGAGATGTGAATTGAACTCATCGAGGCTTTTGAATACAGGATCACACACTGTATTCCCCAAGGCAGGGGTTCTCAAACTTGGTTCCGAGCTGCTTCTGTGGGTTCCGAGAACTTCCACTAGACCCCTCGGACTTTCTGCATTCTCGTTTTAGATTTAGAGTAGTGAGAATGAATGAATGAGAGGTAGGCGCTTAGCAAACTGATTGCGAAAAGCAAGAAAACATGCTGATAAAACTGAGCCAAACAACAGGAAAAAAGTGAGGGCAGATGTAGGGCTGATTCTTGCACAAGCAGCATCGCAAGATCGTGACGAAGGTACGGTTGGGGAGGCAGGTTACTTGGCCCACATTGATGACTGTCGAGATTTCTTGTCCTAGGCCGTTCAGCCACAACATGGTTAAAAGCGGGACTTGGTATCTATGTCTGGTGGTCTTTGACATACTGCGGTAAATTTCAGATGCATGCTAATAAGTATGGGCGACCCGAAAACGACGCCGAAGCGGTAGCGAACCCAATTCGCTTCTGGCCAAACCACGCCAAACGTCCGTTATTTTTTCCATTGGATGAGGTTACAGCTGAATGCTTAAGAATCCACGATGTTGGCCAATGCAAGAAGATCGCGATTCGCTGTTTCTTTGCCAACATTCGCAATTATACTGCTGGCGACCTTGCCCTGGAAGCGCAGGGTACGTGCACGATGAACGGAGGGTGCCGGATGTTCAGTTCAAAGGAACGACTCCATTTCGTCGCGTTACGGGACTCTAAAGCCTTGCCTTTTCAGGATATGTGCTATTTGTGGAATTAAGATTGTTTGTTCGCGCAAAATTCGAGGAACAAAATACAGACAGTGAAGGAGCCATTGCTCTTTTAATAGAAGGGGCGGTTCTTAGTATAATTGGTCAGGATACAAGCAAGACCTTCTCGCGCAACCCTTAAGCGCCTGGATATTAGAAATAAGCGGAGAGTGCAACATGTCTGTTAGCTGAAGGCAAGACAAGGAAGCAGTAGGTCGCGTATAAGATATTGAAACCACGGGAGCAGCCCGGCGCTTACTCAGGGGCTCTATAGGTCGCGTCTAGTGATAATACCATCTAATGGGACCGCTGTGCAGATCTATTCTGAGAGTGAAAAGGTATAAACAATTACCCGCTACGGACAAAACGAGAAGGATTGAGCATCCAGAATAGAGCGTGTATCTTGTCCGTGCCGTTGTTGCTGTGCATATCTCTGTTGTATTCCTTTTGTAGCTGAGGTAGATGCTGGCTCCCTATCGTATTCGCTCTTTCTTCCTTCGGGGCACTGAGAAGGAGCAGGAAATACGTTTATATATTTGAAGTTGGATTGATCGGAAGTTGGTCGCCATCCTCTTCGGGCGGATTCCTTAGTCTAGCCCTCTGCTGGCTGTCGCTGCCCGGCGCGCCCTGAGAGAACCTCGGCGCCCCTACGTGTCAAGGCCCGTTCGCACTTGCGACTCGCGGAGGTCACGCGACCGTTTTGGTCGAAAAGCAATTGTCACAAATGGTCGCATCGGTCGAAAAGCGACAGTCGCGGGCCGTTCGGGCACTGCTCGATTCCCAGCCGTGCGCCTGCTGGTCGCTAACCGTTAAACCAATCAGCGGCTCAGCTGACATGAACGTAAGTTAGCTTTACTCTGTGTGGTGAACAGTCAAGGTAGACACGGTGTGGAAAACAACCCGCTGGTCGCATTCGCCATTGTGAACATCGGTCGCTCTGCACGGCTGTCTAGTCGCATGCGACAGCCGGTCGAGCGCCCTTCGCGACTCTTAAGTGCCAATAGACCTTAAGCTCTCGATACTTGTGAGTCTATGGTTGACGCACAAAGACAGCGTGCACGGAGGCGCTTGCCCAAGTTTCCTCGAAGCAGAGACCTCCAAAGCAACCTTTCCATTTCACATCTGCAGGCGCGCGTGACACAGCGCGTTTCTCTCCATAGCCGCTCTGCCTGGCCGGGTGTCACAGTCCAGTTGGTCTGGGCAGCCACTGACACCCCACGGATCGTATATCGCGGCACCCGCTTGATAAGCACTGCCTATTCACCCGTTGTGACGAGCAATCGAATCTGTTTTAAAGAGTGCGGTGACGCATAGTGTAACGCGTACGCACATCGTTCGCTGGCCGTGCAGCGGCAACCCCTCAGCATGCGGAAGAGCGGTGCTGAGAACTACGACGACTACGTCTCGCCGGGCAGGAGCGTCGGCGGCGCGGAACCGCGAGCGGCGTCTTGCACTCTGCCTCTCGGCGCACGCATCGCGGGAGGCTTTCGGGAAGGGGGCGCGTAGGAGGGAGGGGTCACCGGGTCTCCTTTTGTCTTGGCGGTGCCGCTAATGACGGCCACCAGGAAACGGTACCCGCGTGGCGTGAGCCAGCCGCATAGCAGTAACGGTCGGTCGCGTCAACGGGCCGTTCCTCGGGCGACCGAGAGGGTCAGCTTCCTGGCCGTTGCGTGATGGTCCCCCTTCTCTGCCCACGGCTTACGAAAGCAAAATGGCACTCTTGCACGAGTCTCTTGAGACGTCGGCGTGCACCTGGTGCGGATGTATGCCTCGAATGTATATTAAGGACTCTCGCGATGCGGTGTGGTCCGCGTTGCGAAGCTGTAGATCGCACGAGGTGGTCCATGGCGGGCGGTTGGCGAAACACTATAGGGCACTTTCGTAACCCCGAAGTTCTTCCTGAAACATGGGGAGTTTATTTTGGACGTCCTGGCTTTCTTACACATCTCCGGCTTCGTCGAAGTCACAGAAGCGTGACCAGTCGGCGCCTGTGTGATTCCTCTTCCCCCCGTCCTGCGAGAAGCAAAACGAAAGCTGTTCTTCAGCTTTATATATTTTGAGGCATTGTTCATGCCCTCAAAGGGCTCTAAACAGCTTCCTTTTCTAGTATGCATATATGTAAAATGGCGGGTTCACCCTCTTTGCCTGATCTCAAGGTATCTGTTTGCAGCTGAAAAGGTGCCTTTGCCGAAGACTGCTCTGACCAGCGAGAGAGCCTTGTAGAGACTTTTCGTAAGTTCACTACAACGCACTCTCGAGCCGCACGAATTCGCATGCCCCACGCCACAAGTTCCTACTGCGTCTGTATAGACTCCCGACGAGTATCCACCCGAGCGTTCCACGCAAGTACGATGAGGACTCATGCTCTGTCAGGAGTCACGCAGGCCTGATACGAGCCCGCACGGCTGCCACGGCCCGCTGCTCGCGAAGGGGGCACGCGTTGAGGCCTTTCAACGCGCACGCTCGTCTTTGGACAGCGGCCGGCACTGTCCCTCTTTCCCAGCAGCCTCGTATGCATGCAGCCTGAGCAGCTGTCAGACTCTATTTAAGCCTGTTCATGTGAAGGTGCCGAGCTCCACAATTTGGCCGGAAAATTATGCTTCGTGAGACGGCTAAGGGAAAGTGGTCACGAGGTGCTCCTTTTTTAATAGTGGATGAGAATGGCACACCGTAGCAGGCGGGCGAAATGCGACAAACTTCTCCAGTTGCGGTCTGCAACGAATGGTGAATAAAGCGTAACCCAAGTACGAATTAATTGGAGCTGTTGAGTTTAGCTCGCAGGAACCGAAGATGCGCGGCCTGGCTAGTCGACCTTCATCTCCAAACTTTTTTTTTTCTTCGATTGGAGGTGGAAGCACCAGGGAATCAGTCATGAGATATTTGCCTGAAAAACAGGCGTTAGGCTTTTAACGCGAAGCCGTTACTTCGCTATGTGCACAAATTTCTGTCCGCAGACCGTGTCCGCAGACCGCGTCCGCAAAATCGTGTCCGCAGCAGTTGTGAGTAATTGAAAACGGTTAGAGGTTAATGAGCGGCGTCAATCAATAGAGGGTGACGTAATGTCGTGTTCGAAAAAATAATTAGGTCTATAAGTTAATTAGGTAATTAATTACCGGCAAAGCACGCAAAATCGTGCCTGCAGCAGTTGTGAGTAATTGAAAAGTCGTAGAGGTTAATGGGTGGTGTCAATCGATAGAGGGTGACGTAATGTGTACGAAAAATAATTAGGCCAACAAGTTAAGTAGGTAATTAACTAGAGGCAAAAATGAAACAGTAAAAGCGAAAATGGTCTCATTAGCGAATGTCTTGCCGCCACATTTGAATGTATCAAATACTAAAACAGGTAATTAAATCTGTGAATTCAGGTGAGTTCAAGAATGTGACGTCACGTAACTGAAGTCGAGCCAAAAAAAGGCATAGGAAGGGATTGGCGCGCAATTTGAAAGTACCGAAGACTAAAATGGGTAAACAAGAAGTGAATTAATGTGACTTCAAGAATGTAACTTCACGCAACCGGAAGTGGAGCCGAAAAGGGCATATGAAGGGATTTGCGCGCAAATTGGAAGTACTAAAGAGGAAAATGGGTAAAGAAGTGAATTAAGCAACTAGAAGCATCCAGAAGCAACCAACAGTAGCATCCCTGCTTTCGCATTACTCCAATGCAGATTCTGCAATGCTCTTTAATTTTTTCTCGGGGTCCTGCTTATGACCTCAATGAGTGCTTCGCTGCGAAACAAAGTTTCGTAGAATTTCGCCGAATACTCAGACTTATCCACTAAGCTTGGCTTATCCGTTCACCCAGTTCGAAAGTCTCACAAACAGTAACTTCACCACCACCAAGAAACTGACCGACAAGAACCGGAAAGATGAATATACAAATTCGTACTGCAGAAGGTTAAAGGTTCCCCTTCCCCCCCCCCCCCCCCCCGGCTTTTTGCTCTCTGCCGCTCGACTTTGAACTGAATGTAATTTACTAATTAAAAGAAAAGCGCATGCCCCGCGTAATTTAGCAAGCGACGCTGTAAAGTGGCACTAAGTGGCGCTGCCGCTTTGCTGGAGAGTGGATTCATCGACCAGTGCACTACAGTCCACTCTTACTCACACTCACTTCTTTCTACACGACACCTGCATCCGCAGTACCTACTTGCTTGAAATCGTCAAAGTACTCAAATCAAATCCAATTTTATTCCGCAAACAAAGTCGCAAGGTTCCAATGCTCACTTTTAGAAGTCTGGACGACTCCCACCATCATTTGATACATGAACCAGTTGCCAACAGTGTCAATATCGATGCTGTGACAGCCGTTATGGACGACCACCGGTGTAGTTTCCTGCCTTGGGCGACTCAAGGCATTTTTGCACAGCTCGAATCGCACAGAAAGTCTAGCCAGCATGTACAACCGTGACCACAAAATAGTAAGGCCAGACTGCGAGCCTTCCACCAAAACATTTGACTATTTGAGCCACATGGGGACCTCGAGTGGCCGAGAAGAGGAGTATTTTCCTTTCCAAAAGTTCGCACCTTCGATTGCGCAGAACAACAGAAGTTTTGGCTTTTACCGACGTTTGGCGGGCGTGGCGTACAGCACGCGTGTCGTAGGTGCGCGGAATGCGCACGGACAGGTGGTTCAACACGCGACAGACATGCCTTGGCCCTCTGAGGCGTGCTCCACAACGAGCAGGAGACGACACCTGTTATGGTCGCGTGGTCCCCATGCGAGGCATCGTGCTTTGGCGCCAAGGAGGAGCCTCCCAACCTACCTCCAACGGCGCGGCTGCCGTCCGGCAAACAAAAGGTATGGGGCCCGATGTACACGCCACCCCCGTGTAGTACTCGTCTCCTCCTGATGAGTCACTCTGCGCACCAAAACACCAGAAATCTCGCAACACATGCCTTCAAATTTGACGCCACCACCCAAGAACATGTGGGTAGTCCCTGGACGTCTCTGGGCGTCGTTGCCTTCGCCGCTACACGGGCTGACTCAGAGCATCTTTTGTGGACGATTCGCCGCCACCCTAAGACCCACGCGAAGCGTAATTGTTGCACGGTTTGTGATTGTAAAATCTCAGCGTCTGCCGCCGCCGCGCCTCCGTGAACGTCGGAGGCGACGACGCTGTCCGCACCCTGCGTCGACGTCGTGCGTCACGCCCCCCGACGATACAAGATGCGTCCTCCGTGTTCTCCAGAATTTTTCTCTCACGGTGCTTTAAATCCGGCCTTTGCGTGTATTCTATACGAGAAATTGTATTCACGTGGACGCCCAGCGGGCTCTACGCCCCGCACGTATACGTCTCCTATAGGTTGCCTCTCCGCATGTCGGCATTATGCGCTGCAGCTTGTCACCCCCGCCCTTCGAAATGTGTGTCGCGCTCCCGCTACGCTGGTAACGATTGCAAGCTTTGGACGCGTACTGTCAAATGTGGCCCGTCTTTCCTCTTGCTGACTGCGTTCTGGGTCAGACTTTGCGGGTTGGCCAGAATGCCGAGATCGCGTGCCAGCACACGTGAGCGATATCGTACAAGTATCGCTCGCTCTCACAGTCGCCGCTGCGCGCTTGAGTGAGGCCGTTCGATAACAGGAAGGAGAGAGGAACAAGAAGCACATGGGTGCAGCGACAGTGTTCCGGTACCCTGACCCTTTTTGTTAAGGTACGGCGATAGTGGTGGAGGGAACGGCTGGTGCGTGCCTCGCTTGGTCAGACTCGACAATTTTGTTTATAAAATAATTTGTAGAATTTTTGCGTGCATCTCTTTATTTCAACTGTTCTTTTTTAAACAAACTGGCAGAAGGTGCGAGCTGGTTGGTTCATCTCTAGGCGGGCACATGAGCGCGTGATGAAGTTACAAGTGCTCCGCGGTGAGCCACGCCAGCGTAGCAGTAGTAGTATATATAGTAAGTGGTTATTTGTTACAATGATAAAAAGAAATATAAAAAAACATTGTCGTCCTGGTATATGTAATTACAAACTATTGTAGTCCTGGTATCTGCTATCGCGATTCCCGCCGCCCCTCAACTGACTTCCACATTATTGCGTAAGCGCGATAAATATGTCAACCATTGGCAGCTCCCCACGCTCTCTACGATAGTGACAGCAAACTCATTATTCGCTGTCCACGACAGCGCACAATGAGTTCACAGGAGATATGGCGCACACGAGTTGACCTGGTTGACCTCAGAAGTGAACAACCGTCAGCCCTTACAACTTCATACACAGCATAGTTCAGTCGTGTTTGCATCTCAATTCAGGCTGAAAAACGAATATTAGCGGAGTCAGCTGTTACCATCCATGCATTGGCCGTTATCTTTTCTTTCCTCCATTGCGAAGCTTGGCTGTCGTTCCTTCGTCCGTTGACGTGCACTGCGCTCGCCCATTATGAAGTTGGCTTAATTGTGAAAAACAACAACGAAGAAAGCAATGCTTACATTTTATGAGGAAAGAAAAGGCGCAGCAGTTTTTCGCACTATCAGTTTACACCCTCTGTAAAACATTCTGTTGGACGAGTTGCTTCATTTTGTCACTGGAAACTTTTGTAGCGCGCCAAAAAACACGAGGGAAACCAGACGAACCAGACAAGCGCTTCTCCAGTTCGTCTGCTCTCCCTCGTCTTTTCTGTTGCGCAACAAGCGTTCCCAGTGAGAGTTTACATCTACACCGAATCAGGAAAAGCACATTCAACGTCATAAATCTGCCAAGATCGTCACTCGCGCAGCGATAAGATAATACTTTGACATAGAAAGCCTCTAGCACACGCCGAACTTTTACATTGGCGCTCCTGCCTAGAATCTTAGTATTCTCAAATCGGGCCCTACGAGAGCTAACGCAGGATGAAACATGCCGAACAAGGTTGGAAATCCTATCTTTATTCCCTCTCTGTTGTTTGCGAGGGGGGCTGTAAAAAGAGGCATGACATCTCCCACGTCAACTGAGCCACAGGAGTGGTATATAGCATAGCCCTTTCATGTGGGTTTTCTTATGTAAGCCAAACTGGCCGCTGCATTAATGACCGGCTACAGGAACATGCTAAAAATATCGAGATTAAAGATAAAACTTCTAACCTTGTGCGGCATGTTTCATCCTGCGTTAGCTCGTGTAGGGCACGATTTGAGAATTCTGAGTTTCTAGGCGAGAGCGCCAATGTAAAAGCTCGGCTTGTGATAGAGGCCGTCTATGTCAAAAATTATCTTATCGCTGTGCGAGTGACGCATCTTTGCAGATTTATGACGCTGAATGTGCTTATCTGGATTCTTTTTGCCATAATCAATTTTCAGTTGCGTGACGTGTGTGCCTGTACCATCTGCGCACGCTCCTATTTTTCTGTATATTTCTCGTGTACACATCGTAATAAACCGGTGGTAGTAGCGCTTGCCAATCATCGTGTGTGTCTTCTTTTGTCCCCGTCCGAGCATTTGCGCTAATTTCTTCTTAAATATGCAGAACCGACTAACCCGACAACACGCACTCCAGGTGAACATTGTGGTTAAACAGCACAAACAGGGAGCCCGTACCGGGTATACTTTGAAACCGCTCAGCAAGAACCTGCCCCGTGATGCAGCAGTGGGGCCCGGGAGAGGTCTGCTTCTATGAACCTGCTCCAGTCTCTCTCGACTAACCATTCCGCATACACATTGCAGTGCATGCCACTGAAGCGCATTACTTTCTCTCTCTCTTTCTCTCTCTCCCTCTCTATACTGCTGAGTGTAAGTAAAAGGCGAAAGTCATAGGTATGCTCTTAATCTGCTTAAGAGCAGAAATCCACTTTGCAGGACTGCTTTCACTAACTGCATCGTTATTGTCAGCCCTACTATCACCGCCATCATCACTATCGTTGCTGTCGTCATTATCAACTAAATACACCATCATTGTCATCGCTACTATTATCATAATCACAAAACTGCATTGTCATTATCATAGTTAATATATTCGTTATCATTATCAATAACTGCATCGTCGTTGTCATCACTACTATCGGTGTCTCACAAGCCCGGCATGGAGTATATAGTTTGCGCGCTCGGCTGGGTATTTCAGAGATAGCGGGATCTCGATGGAGAGTTATATTTCTTTTTTCGTTATAATTTCACGCGGCGGAAACACGATGAACAGACACAATCA
The DNA here is from genome assembly GCF_055883805.1 of Amblyomma maculatum. Taxonomy (NCBI): domain Eukaryota; kingdom Metazoa; phylum Arthropoda; class Arachnida; order Ixodida; family Ixodidae; genus Amblyomma; species Amblyomma maculatum. The sequence goes on along the minus strand of NC_139346.1, from coordinate 33,475,635 downwards.
TGAACATATCCAGCGAACGAACGCGAGCCTCACCATGAGCCCAGAAAGGGTTCCACCTTAAAACATTTAAAGTGGTGCGTCTAACTGCAATCATTTAGTACGTCCTCGGGACAAACGGTTGGCCAACGGACGCCTTACTGCAGCTTACCTTCTTCCTTTGCGCATGGCACCTGAGCTTAAGATCGGTGGTTACTTTGCGACGCTTTGCACCGCGTCCTTTCCCAATAGGCTGGGCCCCTCATTAACTTTATTTTAGTCATCTCTAGATGGCCGCCGCAGTGTCCGCGCACAAGCGCAGGGACGACCGCAACGTCGCGCGACGTAGCCGCAAACTCGCTGCGTGGCACCGATCAAGTTCGTTAATCCCTCCGGAGGCCGGTTTCGGCGCGCGCGCGGGGGGAAAAAGGCCCACCGCCACCACGAGTCACGACACCCACCAGGCAGAGGAGAGCCTCGCCAACGCCCGCAGTGGATAAGAAACGCGGCTATAGAAACAAAGAACGCAATAAGAGCAAGCAAGTCGGCGGCAGTATCAGTGTCGTGCGCCGGTGCGCGGAGATCTGCCTAATGGCGCTAGAGGCTGTGCCCGCCCAAGGGCGTACACGTAGCCAGAGGCATGAGCCGCCTCTTCGCACCTCCCCCATCGACGGCAGAGTGGGCGCACAGCATTCATACCTAGTTTTTGCGGCGGGGGTATGCCAGGGCGGACACACAACTCTTTCACGTAGTACGTGTGCACGACGTACACTATATGAAGCAGTCTAGCTTACCGCCGCGGTCCTTGACATCCCCCAGTTATCAAAGGGCCCTAGCCTACTCATTTTCTATACTGTTGCAACTAGTGCGCGAGTCCTCAAAGCCCTGTAACAAGGCCCCGCCCCGGCGCTGTTTAGATGTTGCAGTCTGTATACGTTCAATTTGTTCAATTGTAATAGAGAGATTTAGTTTGTCGGAGACGTAGTATTGTTTACATATACCGGTTTGCCGGACCCCTTCTACGCAGTAAATTACAAAGTAAAATTAAAGGTATACGTTACCGTATGCTTCCTCTGAGCTTTTAGACTAATTCCGCAAAAAGTTGTGGCACATCGCATTTCTAGCCTGGACGCTTCATTCATTCATTCATTCATTCATTCATTCATTCATTCATTCATTCATTCATTCATTCATTCATTCATTCATTCATTCATTCATTCATTCATTCTCAGCTGTGACCAATCGTTCAAAGGTAACATGCTGGAGACAGTAGGCGCGTCAAGGTCTTGCAACGATCTTAGAGGCGTCAGGAACAGCTCATTAACATGCTAGAACAAATGCAATAATAAGGCTGCGGAGACTCTCGCCTTATAACCATGCATTCTGTGCATGTGAGGGTCGTGGAGGAGAGGCGAATGGCGCGCTCGCCGCATCTCTCAGAAGAGCCATCGCCATTACCGCAATTTGTCGGGTTTTGTTGCATGCATTTATCGACTTAGAGATCTCCAAGTCGGCCTGTATTATATGCTGCAGCCAGGCTTCATTACTCTGGTCAATGAACATCCCTACATCCCGTTTGGTTACCTCTGCGCTCTCTATCCTATCATTCTAATATCTGCAAACGGGTATTTGTTCTGGAAGTCATGCACCTCGTCAAAAGCCGCTTATCGTTCGTACTTTCGCCTCGCAGGTCATCAGACGGCGATAATACTGTACTCAACACTGACTCAGAAGGCCCACGCTCTAACATAATTCCACTTTATTACGTCAAGGACAACTTTATCGCCTTTGTCATAAGGGGTAGGATTGCAGACAGATATGATGGTCGAAAGCTCTGCAGATGAGCATTGCAGGTGGTGGCAGCAGTCATCGGGAATCCGTTGAAATCGAGAGCTGAAATGAAATAAAATTTTAATATCCATCTTATATTGCGAAGTACGTACTCGATGTTTCCAGTGCAGATACGCAACGTTCACAAGGTATGGTCGTTGCATCATACTTCAGGAATTTGAAAGCAAAGATCGTGAATTTTGTTGCTCATTTCTGTCAATGTGCTTGACGTCGTACTCTCCACGCTCAAATGCGCACGCAAACCGTGCAATTTATTCTGGGCCGAGAGACTTGCTTCAAATGTTTATACATGCCGGTACTTCCTTTCGCATTTTGCGACTATAGCCTGAACAAAAATAAACCTGTGTAACTGAGCGCTGGGGGAAGTATTTGCAAATGTGGCAAATTAAAAATAATAATAATGACCCTTCCAGACAACCTTAACTCCGCTTCTATAGTTTCCCTCGCCCAACGCTTCAGGCTTGCACGGAAGGTATAATCTTGCCAACTGAAGGAGCAGGTACTATACTGCATTTTACGCAGCCGCCAAAGCCCAGTAGGGGTCACTCTGTGAAACATTCACACAGGCCAGCAACGGCTGTCGAGAGTTGCGTAGGCACAGCTGCGGGATGAGGAGCGGCAAACACCTTCTCAGGCAGCGCGAATCATTGGCACAATGTAGGTAATATGTTGGCATGCCCTGTTTCTATGTCGGCCCGGGCATCGCCAACACAGTACCGATATTGGGCCAATGTCTGAAGAGAGAAGCAAGACCATTTTTTTCCTGAGAGGCTTCTGTTAAGCCAGCCTTCCCGAACACTTTCGCGAGGTGTATTTGTGCCTGTGTATACAGGCGATGCGCGCTTCGCGGGTTCGTCGGCCGCTGTCCCGAGCTCGCAGTGCAAGCGAGTGTACATAAGAGCGAGGGAAGGAAGGGTGGATTACCCGAGGACTGTGAGGCGCGCGGCTTTGATCTTGGCGCGAGAGCTACTTTCATCGCGATCAACGGACCGAGGCCTTGAGGTGCATGCTCCGCTACCTGCCTCTAATACTTGCTCGCCTGTTTGTGCTCCCGCCATGCGTGTCTGCGCATCTACCGTGAGCCGAATAGGAGGTACGCGAATCGCGCACGGAGAGAAGCGAAACGAGCGGGACAGAAAAGAATCCCGTCGGGGCCGTCGGTCTGTCATCGCAGTCGTCACAAAGCTTGAGGAGAAGCGCGACGTTTTCTTCTTACTCTTCTCCGCTTTCGTTTCCGACGGTCACGAGTCGCCGATTCCCGGTGGTAATCTCCGTGCCCTTTCTCCCGCTCGCTCGACTCCTTTCCTCTCCAGTGTCGCCTGTCCTTCGCGCACGCGAAGTTTAAATTTCGGCCCCTGGTGTAGGCTGCACGGTGTTGCTCACGCATATCGTGTTTCCGTGTCCCATACGAACGCAGACAGCCTGAGAGAGAGAAACTGTCTGAGAGAGGAGGGGATCCAGCCAATAAGCGTTTTGTGTGCCCGCGTGCAGTGAGCGCATATGCGCATTCTAATGGAACGATGTTATTCAGCTGCGGCTGCTTCCCACTTCTGCTTCTGTGTATGGCGGCTGTTTTTTCTTTCCGTTTGTTAACATTATCGGCAAATTCTTTGCCTTAGCGTTTAGAATGCGGAAGCGAGGGAAGCCGTCCGGCCGAAATGGCTGGTCGGATAGCCACCCGAGCAGAACGTCCGGTGTTGAACTGCTTCCCTTTGTAGTTGAATTCAATTTCTGCCTTTTTTTTTGTATACATATGCTCGCCCTTTTTTGCCTCTCAAGGGCCTCGACGGATCTGTACCGAGGCCACACTCGAGTCAAAACGTTTGAATATCCCTGTTATTCCGTCGCTAAAATCGCAGCTCACGCAATTCACTGCTCTACCGCGCACTTCCCTTAGACGCCGAAGCAGTACACGATGGAAACATGGCTGTAGTTCGTTGAGCCATTCATTGAAGCCACATGGTGCGTTTAAAAAGACGTCGAGCTTCCAATGGGCAGAACAGTGGCCGCGCTGAGTTCACGACTGCCCATCGCGATACCCGATCGCAGCAAACTGAGTGCGGCCACTTCGAATGAACTAGGCTTTTACGGCAAGAGGATGCAATGGCTGCCGCCAGCTGTTCTCCAGACACAGAACACTCATGCACAACAAACGCGCTCATCGTCAAAAACAGTGCAGAGCGGACCAACATATATTTGCTCTTTTTCAAGACGAATACACTGAAATCAGCTCATGTCTCGCGACAACATGCCGACCCCATATGTACACCTTATACGAACTTGCGTAACAGCACAACATACTTATGAGGATAATCGAATAGGGTATTATATAGTGAGAGTGGCCTGTTTCAAGTAGTGCTAGAGAGCTAGACTGTTTTTGCGATGCGCAGCCTCGAAAAAATATAGAAGGAAGCTAGAAGTTGCTTCTTACCTTAACCCCTTTTTTTCCCAAAATTCCAGAAGGACGGTGGCTATAAATCAGTGGCTATAATGTCATTTGGAGAGTTGATGAAATCAGGGTCCTGAACGAGTAGTTAAATTATTGGCGGTGAGAAATGGAGCTGCAGTTTCTGCAGTAGTATACTTTGGTGAGAGGATGAGGCCGTTGAGGGATATAAATATAGGTCGGGCGCGTTACACTAAAGCCGGGGTTCGCCCTCGTTTACTTGTCTTAATTTCCATCCATACTGAACACTGAGGTGGGCTACAATGCATCCCGAGTATTGTTCTATAGTTAGCTTGTTTCCTTATTTGTTTCCTTATCTTTATTTCCGGTTTTTAACGCGCATATGAATATGTGCGGCTTTTATTAACACGCCTCATAATGACCAGGTTTAATGTCTTTGTTCGCAGCAATAACAGCGGCATAACACTGTCTGCCTTGGCACATATTGTTTACGAATCCATACACGGTTCCACGTTGGAGTGCAGATGCTAACCGTTTTTCTTTCTTTTTCGCAGACGACACAACGCATGACCTTTTGCGGATAACTCCCACTGCAAGGCAAGTCATTGACAACGCATGACAATGCAGGCAATTGTCTGCTGTGCTCGCGGTAACTACGGACTGCTGCTGTCCGTATATACGGCAGGAATGTTTGGAACCCCTGCGAGAGAAAGATAAAAAAAGCCCACCCTCGCATGTGGAAGTCGCGTAACGAGAGCCTGAAGAACAGCCTGAAGGATAGTAAACATGCGATGAACGGGCCAGCCAAGCCAAGCGCTAATCCCCTCCGCGAGAATATATTTCGCGCCCGTACGCTATGCGATGCATGGGCTACATCTGGAGTTCTCCTACCCATGCATACGGAGTGAATATCTGCCGTTGAACGCACGTGCCAAGCGGTGGCACTTTTCGCTTTAATCCGTGGGCGAATCATGCAAGTTTCACAAACTGCGGTCTTTTTCACTTTTCGTAAGCGTGTTGCAGCGTTGCCGGGCGATATTTTGCCCGAGTTCTTGATTGGCGCCAGTTCTGATTTTTCGTACAACAATCGAGGGGCATCCGAACGTCATGCATAATTATTAGGGCTTGTAACCGATCTCATCGCTCAGCAAGTGCCCACAAAACAAAAGAGACTCGCGGAAGTTTCGAGGAAAAACGCGCTCTATATATTATCCGTTCGAGCGAGTTTATGTGCTAGCCCACCCAGTTGTTCGCGACTTCTTCGTTCCTGTTCCCGGCCGTGGTTTTAGAGTCGTGTCTCTTACTACGGCTCTGGCGACGACTTCACGTAGGCCTCGATGGCCGCTCTTTTGAGAGGCGCAATGACAGCATTATGTTATGAGAAGGCCAGTCCAGCTACGTGCGGGCGATGGGAGAAAGGGTCATGAAATGAAGCTGAATGTGTAGATGTCCCTACGACGTCGCAAAATTCGAAGAGCGCTAGCTTGCTATACCTGCCTATCAGACAAGTTTGTGGCTCACGTTCATTGTTTAAATATAAAGTGAACTACCGCAGAACACTTGTATGAGTCGGATTGACTGTGGTAGATATGTGCTAAACACGACTGCACCTTCGATAGTGTGCAATGGCACTATGCAATTCGTGAGGCTAACACTGTTTATGCTTTTCAGCTGCGTCCGTTAGGTTATGAGCCATCAAAGCCCTAGCTATAGCCTGCTGGTGAAGCCTTGTGGGAAATTTTCTCATGGTTTCACGAGACTATAACGTGAAAATTATTACTGAAATGACCTGCGTTATTCGCGGCTAAGGCTGCCTTACAAATTCTCCTGAGCAGCCGCTCAAAGTCGCGATCAAATTAAGGAATAAGGAGAGAAGTAGGGTTGGAAGCTGACTGCCAGTGCTGTGGTGAAAAGGAGCTTGTAATTGCTGCGTCGTTGCATGGAATAGGTGTTTACTGCGTCGACTGTCCACTCCTCGTCAGCCCTCAGCTCCAGAGAGATTCCTTGCTCGCTGTGCCACTTTTACGCAGGCTCACCTTCAGAGTCCAAGTCGTGTGTGTAATTCCGAGGAATGTGCGGAAAGAGAGCAAGAAAAAAAAAACGGTAACATGTCGCTTCGTGTAAAATTCCAGAAGTGGTGTGTTTCCGGAAATTTCAGTTTTCTCCTCTTGCTCAGCATGAAATATGTATTGTATTCCGAAGTATGCATGCCCACGTGGACGTCGTTACGCGTTATCGACTGTTGTGAGATGCTTCCCAGAAAGCTGCTACTCTCGCCATAGTTCTATACATGTCAAGAGAAACTCAGACTATGCGGTAAGCGGAGTCTGCAACTCACTATGCGATGGTTTAAGACAGAATGATTGAATGATTGGTTCAAAGAGAGAGCAGACATTTTTTATGTGTATGTATTCTTCTGGATTGAAGGATGAAAATGCTAAAGGCATAACGCCAGGAGCAAGCCCCAATGTACACCGAGAGACAGTTGTTTTCTTACCTGCTACAAAATATCAAAACCGTGATCCGGTGGTGAGATTCTGAGGAGCGTGAAATAACGGTACGCGTATAATATAGCTTATAATGGCGACTGTGCTTTCGGAAGAAGCCAGATTGAACAAAAGTTGCAGCCAATTACTCCGTGGACAAAAGTGGTATACTCCACGCGCTGCGAGAAAACTGCTCGCCAGATTTTTTTGACATAGAAGCAGTTATTTCTGAGAAATGCATAACGTACCCTTCTTGATATACTTGTCCAAGCAATTTTTTGTGACACATTTTTTTTATACTGAAAAAAAAAATGCAATCGTTGCGGTTCGCGTGGAGTATACCACTTTTGTCCACGGGTGTATACGTAGGACGTTGCCCAACCCGATCTGTATAAACACGCACAGTCGCATGCATGCCAAGCGCATGTCGCATTATACGTAGGTTACCGCCTGCCAAAAGCACGGGCAATTCCTTGCACACATAATCCTCGACTGCGCAAGATGTTGCTCATATAAAGCGTCCGTAGTCCTGTGGTGATTTCCTGCAAATTCTCTGCATCCTGACACGTATCCGCGTCGGCTCTCCGCCAAGTGCCTCAGGCATCGAAAATCCCTCTGTCCGGCTCCTGTGAGGAAAAGTGCTCTCTGCTCGATATATGCGGCACCCGTGCATGCTGCAGGACCAAGTATGCTGTGTGATTCGCGCTCATTAAAAACGTACTCGGGGTGTACCTCGCGAATTTTTTTCTCTCTCTTTTTTTTATGAAACTCTAGTCTGGAAGTAGCATTCGCTGTCATTGGGTGTACAAAAAAGAAAAACAGACAACAGAAATCAAGAGCATGGCGCATCAGTATTGTTGCCACAATATCTTTATAATATCTTTATATTACAATATTTTTATATTATTTATTAATTTATATAAAATTGCAGTTGATATTGTTTAGCGAGGTTAGAAAGAAAAATTTCGCAACACTTTCTCCCTGTTTTCGCTTTGCAGCATGCGTTCGCAAACACATCGTGCTGCTTGCAAGCGGAAGTGCAGGGTCTTCGAAAACGCCTTGCTACGATTGCAGGACGACATGATGGAAGACAGCAAAAACAAGTGTAGACGAGCTGAGCGGACTGATGTGAACGGATCAACTAATTAACGTCGCTTCATGTTTTTGTTCTAATCATGCTTATTCCATTTTCAGAATCCTGAGAACCGGAGCTAAGTTTCGAGCCGTACTTCGTGGCGTACTCAAGTCTTGTCACGAGTTAATTGCACATCTGGCCTTACTCATGCACAGTGGGCTCGCACGCCCGTGGTCATCCGCACAGAATAATGAAGTTCATTCGATGTTTCCTACGACATAAGGCGCAAAAGCAATCCATGTAATATCGCCTTGCCGGGAGAGCACTGACCGTTTCAGAGGGTATGCAAACGGAGCCGGAGTTCAATTGCATCGGTATTGTCATGCCCTTACTGCATTTAAATATTTCGCGGCCAGACTATAAGCACGCGATACATCGCTTAACATTGTAGGGGGCGCTATCAGCAGATATCTTGACAGCTGATGAGAACCATTCGTCTAAAGGCGGCCTGGCAATAATTTTGCGAATTTCTTCGCGTTGAAGCGCGCTGTGTTCAGTAGCAACGCTCAGGCTGTCGCATTTATGCAATGCAGATTCTGCTGTGTTCTCGGAATCATGACAGGGTCGGGGCTTCAGTTTTCGCAACCTATACAGCGTCACATTACGCGACTGCTTAGTGTCTGTTCGGCCCTGATTAAGCGACCGTGCGTTGGAAGTTTATTCAAGGTATGCACCCTTGCGAAGTACCATCATTATTTTTATCAGCCTGCAATAGTCCGATGACACACTGGCCGACCCTTAGGCAAAGCAGCTCGATTTCCTTGTTAGTCGGGAGATGCGTTCGAACAGCCTAATGATGGCCGCTTTTTTTGTTTGCTTCAGTGTCATAGCTACGCGGACCATAGCTTCTGCTGTTCCTTTCCTCCTTCTGATCATCGTCATTAGTGGCATAGTTACTTCCACTCTTGTACGACGAAGAATGCTCTCTCGTTCATAGCCTTGCCCTGCACCGGTCGTGAGCGGCTATACCATGGAACCTGATTTGCCCAACGCTTTGCGGCCTCTGAACGCTTGCGTTCGATTGTATTGCAATTAATTTATTCTATGCTGCCGTCTAATCGTACTGCTCGTATCTAGGTCTCTTCATTTTGTTCTTATTCGCGTTTGATAGCTCTGTCGTTTGCTCCCATATTTACGAAAACTTTCTCTTGCCCTTGCCTAGTTTTATGCGCATTAGGGAGGTGGGGGAAGAGGAGGACTTCATACGATGTCGGTCGGGGAGGATTGATCATTTCAAAAAGGATACTGCACTTTGGATATGGCACAGCTAACATATGCACCGCGTTCTGTATTCTTTCACTCCCGGACAGTATATATATTATCCTATAGTGCCGCAGTTGTGCGAGTGTGCTATGAAGGAGGCAGTGATGAAGGCCTCTGGCTGTATTTAGATCCCCTAGAGTTCTTTAAAGCGCACTGACATCGCACAGCACACTGGCAAACTTTTTCAACTGTTACTGAAACGCAGTTGCTGGGATTTTACCTTTCGTCCTTGGGCTAATCAAGCTAACACCGTAACCAGCACTCGTGGCGAATGTTATGATCTGAATCATCTTGGCAGCGGGGAATAATCCTTTTGTATTTCATATTTTATATTTGTTAAAGATGCGCGGGCTTTGCTTTCCACAGAGGAGGATGCGCCTGGGCAGTGCGCTTTACCTGGTGCGTCCACCTGCAGCCACCTTAATTCGGCACAGGCGACGGTCCTCTCGTTCGGGTCTTCTACAGGCTGACGCAGAGCAGCTGAGAGGCTTCCATAAAACTAGCTCTGCAGATGCGCGCCAGTCGCCTCTGTTTGTAGTGCCTTCTTGTTGAACATGATATATAGCACGGTAAATACGGACAAAATGGTTGTCTCTGTCGTTGGCCCGAGTGACAGCGCCGACTTTTCCTCGTCGCATGTTCGCCTATGAGACAGCTCGTCACGGGAGGCTTCTATTTCAGGCGCCGGTGGTGGATGCGTGTCACCACCGAAGGGGCGGTCCCTGCAGGCAGGACAGAGCGTGCGGAAAGACTCGAGGGACAGCTCTCTTTCTCATGAAAGCTTCCAAGCGATCTGTATGTAGACGGGCAGAGGTTGTCGTCATGTCTTCCAGCAATTTCGTGGGCACTCTGTGAGCCCGTTTGGGACGTCGTTCATGCTTCCGCTTTCGTGCGCACACGGCACCGCAATTAGCGTTAGTCGTATAATGGTTTAACATGTGGACAGTGCAGAGGGCTATGGAACGAAAAATGGTAAGGGTATCATTAAGAGATCGGAAGCGTGGTGAGTGGGTCAGAGAAATAACTCAAGTTACCGACATTCTAGCGTAAATTAAGATGAAGAAATGGACATTGGCAGGACATGTAGTGCGAAGAGAGGACAACCGATGGTCGCATGGGGTAACAAACTGGATTCAAAGGAAAGGAAAGCGTAGCAGGGGGCGGCAGAAGGTTAGTTGGGCGGATGAGGTTAAGAAGTTCGCGGGGGTCAAGTGGATGCAGCTAGTACAGAACCGGGTTAAGGGGAGAAATATGGGAGAGGCCTTCGCCCAGCAGTGGGTATAGTCAGGCTGATGATGATGATGGTTCAACATATTTCTATATCACTCATGTGTTGCAGTCAAATGACGGGCACCAAAGTGTGGTTCCGTGCTAGTTGATAAACTGTGTTTTGGTATAAAGTACGAGAAAGGCACAGAAGAATAGTTCAGACAACAGACGACAGTCAATGCAACACAAGACGACAGTGCTTTTACGTCGTCTTGATTCCGTATATGTATGTATGTATGTATGTATGTATGTATGTATGTATGTATGTATGTATGTATGTATGTATGTATGTATGTATGTATGTATGTATGTATGTATGTATGTATGTATGTATGTATGTATGTATGTATGTATGTATGTATGTATGTATGTATGTATGTATGTATGTATGTATGTATGTATGTATGTATGTATGTATGTATGTATGTATATGTATGTTCCTGCGTATTTTATGTCAATCGACGATGTACTTCCGCCGATTGCGGCCAGCAGTACAACGGACCAAACTTGTGCTGAGCCTTCCCTCTTTCATCTATTCCTCGGTCACCAGAATATCAACCATAGCATTAGCAACATGAACAGCGATAAACACAACAAGTCTTGGTCCCAAAATCACACAAGCTCGAAGAAAAATAAAAACAAATTTTGACATCTCAGCACACTCCTTTCGCCCTCTCCTGATAGGCTGGTCGAGACAGTGACCGTCATTCTCTCTCTTCGTGTATTTTCTTAAGGAATGGCTCCGACTGCGAAAAATAAATGCATTATAAGAGCCAGAGATGTGAGGTTGTACAGGAGAGACAGACAAGTCAGACATCATCTGCGATGCATTCTTTCTGTGCTTCCTTTTCTTTCTTTAAAGCAGTGATATCGTATAGGATGTGTACATGTGGGCCAGTCATCATCGGCTGTTCATTCCTGGTCCGTTTTTTCCTTTTCCTATGCCGCTGTTTCTAGACTTCACAAACGATCAAGCCAAGCAGTGAGGACACATTTCTCTGCAAACCAGCTATCGAGAGGTAATCGCGATGATGGACTATTGCGCTCAGCGATGCATCACCATCTCGATGCGGACGCCGCATATACCGCGTCTTCAGATGCGCGTCGAAGAAACGAAGCGGCAGTTCATGATGATGGCAGTGCATTGCTTCTTGTTCGGCGCAGCTCGTGACGGCGGGAGGAAAGGGCGGCCCTCCGTGGCATCTCGGCGGCGCTTTCACCGCCTCCCCGTGCACGTGTGCGCTGAATGCGAACGCGGTGGTGGCGGAATTGTACACACACGGAAGCCACGGTTGGCGTCTCAGTGTATGGGGCCCCTTGTGCGGCCTGGGGATTGCTATAAACGTGCCACTATACGACGGACGGAACGAAGACCAAGAAACAGAAAGGCTTATTTTGCACCGGCCTCGAGAGCTGAGGCGAATCTTACTCGGAGGGTGCTTGTGCGCCGTGTAGAGAGGCTACTCTAGTCTTTTGCGATTGTCGTGCACTTTCTTTGTAGTGAGGGACGGATACAATCTGGAAAGAGCCGTTCTTATATTCCTGTAATGTTTGATGAGCTGTGTTCTGCACGTTAATGGGCATTCACACGATGTCCGGATTTGGCATAATAGGATACAAATAGCCTGGTTCTAGGCGTTCTTGTAGCGATACCTGCAGTACCAAGTCGTCCTATTTGAGAAGTCGTATAATTTATTGCTAATAATAAAACAAAACGCTCTACAACACGCGGAATGAACGTAGAATTGTCTAATCCTCTCTGTGCATTTTCGTCCAAATGGCTGCCACTGAAGGTTCTTGCAGGAATCTTTGTGAGCGCCTGTTTCCCTACAAGAACGGTTTTCTTATGTCGCCTCATGTTGCCCATTTGTTATGTTTCGCTTTAGCAGTATCTCGCTAGCCCCGACTGCCACTGATCGCGTCGTTCTCGCTTTCGTGATTTGATGCAACCAAGCATTCTTGAATAGGAGGTTACGGAGCGTCGTGTGAGCTTGTCAAGTTTCATCTTGGTAATTTGTAACCTTTGTTTGGACCTCAATTACAGCTAGAAGTGCTGTTGATTGCCGATGTGTCAGACTTATACCTGGAACGGGTCGTCAGCCTATGATGATAAAGCGGCGCAACTGTAGCTTGCTACGGACACGGTGAAAGTTTGTCATTTTCTCTTGAATGCTATCTAAAATTACCCCTGTATCGCATTGTACACTTTTTATACAATGCACAAAACCCTGTCGAAATGTTTGATGCTGTCAAGTGACGCTCAAACAAAGCTCACCGCTTCAGCATTCGCTGATATTGGTCTCCTGGCTTCGTGTCATTGTTCGTCATTCGAAATTGGTACATCGGCTCGCTAGCGCCACCCCCCTCCCCTCTCTCTTCATACCTCTAATCAGGCATTATGCGATGGTTCGTAAAGCCCTAAGACCTGTTGCTCCGCTGAAGGAGAACTGTAGTTTCCTGAAGCCGTAATTTGCAAACGAAATGCCCCTGACAAACATCTGAAAGTCGCGCGATACAGCCGCAACGTGTAGTTGTTCTGGCAGTGCGGCGCCATGCCGCTGATTCCTCGGTCGTCCATCCAAACACCAGAATCCCATACAATAGCATCGCCCCGGGGCCCCGCAAGACGTCTCCCAATCAGTGGGGCGCCGTGATTGCCATGCTGACCACGCCGGCCAATTTGTCACCGTGAGTGGGCGGTGCCTGCAAAAGGACTCGGGGAAAGCGCGAATGTGGAGCAGGAGAGAGCTGCCTCTGGACGCCGCGTGAAGCCTGTCTTCGCGCTACTATAAATAAGCCGTACATGGACAAGGGACGGCGGACCCCCCGACGGGGTCCACACGGGCCAGGACAAAAGTAGAAGCGGCCGTCGTGTCTTCGTACATCCGCCTGCTGAGACGTAGCCTCCTTTTTGTATTACAATACCACGCCAACGTTTTGCGGTGCCGCGGGCCGTATAGGCATGGCACAACGCTTGGCGGCGATGTGAGCTGGAAAGCTGGCTGTCACGACATGTGTTCCTCCGTGTACACTCAGGATGAATAGCACCACTGCTGTCGATACGCGTGCATCGCGCTGTCACCTCCAAAGACTCCGCACTCAGCGCACCTTATAAGTGTAACTGTGAGCGTCAAGAACTACAGGTTGGCTTTCAGACAGTGTGTACTGTCCTCCAATTTGGCAGGGGGTGTTATTTTGATTTTCTGTGCACGATGGAGAGCCGAACTTACCGCAAGGGATGATGCACCGGTATTGAGGAGTGCGCTTCCGCTCGAGGACTTGTAGATGTTGGAAGGCCATGGCCTAGGCCATGCTTAGGTTATTGCTTAGGTTATCACTATATACTCTGGCTGTGAGAGTTTCTTTTCTTTTCTGTCGCCGCATCGGACCGCACTGTAGCTTTCGAGCGAGGTAACAGGCATGCTCATAAGGTGGCTCAAGTCTACAGTGACGGGTAGAGCCGAGAGGAACCGTTAAAGCAATAGTCAGCTCGGCGCTTCAGTGAAGGTTGGGCTCGGGGCGCACATGCAGTGAGCTACCGAAAATGTTTTGTGTGTGTCATCTTCTGTTCCAGCTGCATACTAGAGAGCTTGTTTGGTGTACTGGGAGGGGTTTACTAGACGAAGCCTTTTATGTGGACCAGTGGCTTTCGTGGTAGCGCGAGCTGCTGACGTTTGTGGCAAATGCTAATCTATAAAGCGCATTCCTGCGAAGAAAGAAAAAACAAAAACATTTTCGTTCCTCACCTGATGGTGCGTTGTACGTTACGGGTCACAGGAACTGCACAAGCGCTGAGGCCGAGCCAAAAATGCTTTTCTGCATGGTGGCTATTAAAATATGTCCCCAGAAGATATACTACGCTAGTGCTAAAATCAGCTCGAGTTAATCAGACACTAAGGAAATCTATATTCAATATTACCCACCGGAGAATTTCCTTCGACCCTCTCTATGGCTACGTTGACGTAACCAGGGAGCGGTTAAGTGAGCGTTACGGCAACGAAACCTTTCCGCCAGACTACCGAAACTCGCGACGTACGTATCGAAAAGAACGGGTTGGGACCGGTTTGAAATGAGTCGCTGTTCGATAAAACTCTGAAGTCAGCTTCCGAAACCCGGCTTCGAAGCACACATTTTATACTTCCGAAATTGGCCGATAGGGTGATTTTATTGATGGGCCATTTCATGCTTACTAAAGCTCCTTTACGGTCACAGCGGTCTCACTGTGCACGAATAGTCGTTTACAAGACTCTAGGTCTATGCGCTCGACGATGTGCTCGTTGTATATGCGTCGCTCTAGAGTGCTCGGGGGAGTGCCCGGAAGAAAACTGCAGCCGTGCGGCGCACATACTAAGATACAAAGCAGTCTTCGTGCACCGCCCTGCACTGGTACGTGAGCAATGTACCCTGTCTGCAGGGACAGCTCGCGACATGGACGATTTCACAAGGAGCCAACAGCCCCGGCACGACCATTATAGCTGCACGCTGTGCACACAGCTGGCTCAGCTGCGCTGGGAGCAGAGGGGGAGAGAGACGTTTTCAGAATACATCCACACGCGTCCTCGGACCATCTCCCCAGATTCTGTTTGTTTTATGTTCCTACCGGCTTTTATCGCTTTGAAACCCCTTTCCTCAATCTCTTGCACTGCGTGCCACGCGGAAGGTTGGACCAGCGCTAGAGAAAGAAAAATAACAACTATGTGAGGTAGCCCGAAACCGTGACTGCAACCGCCGCTCTCATGCAGCGTTGACTATTTTTCGCCGGTGCTTGCATCTATTTTTCTTCTTTGCACTGTCCGCCCAGCTATGAAGGCGAGCGCTACGCAAAAATGCAAAAGCAGTGGGGGATTCGTGCTGCGGCGCTATCTCTCAATGACTGCATGGAGGCGACGACCACCGCCAGCACTGTGCGGCCAGTGTTGCGCCAGGGACCGTCGTCTTTTTCTCACGGCGTGCTTCGGGCTTCCTGTCTAGACCATGATGATCGTAGTGGTCATACGCCATACAAACGCGCTCTGGATGCACATGGCCGGAGTACACATCATAGCAACGCTCCCAGACGGAGCACACGGGAGAGCGTGGTTTCTCCTACCGGGCATTCTTTTTATGTCCGTGGCGAGGCCGTTTATACAGCTATAGCGTGCGAGCTTTTCGCAGTGCCGCGTCGCAGTAAGCGGTCCTGGCTTTGGGAACCCTAGCTTACTGCAATGACCTCAGGTATCGCTGTCGAGCAGAGAAAATAAAAAAGGGACGTGTTTAGTATGCTCACAGTGAACGGAGCCAACCAGTGCGTCTTGCATCCTTGGCTCTGATGCAGGCGGTGTATTCGCCGTCTTTGAATGATCCTTGTCTCACCCGCCTCTGGCACGGCTCGCTGTGTGTGCATTCGTTTGCTGCTTGAAGACAGCATTTCGAGGACGCAGTTTTTGACTGTGCGAGTGTGGGCTCTGGCAATTGTAGACGTGCGCTCTAACTTCAACCCGTATACGCTATTCGCTTTCGAACATATATCGTGGCTTTTATGCGTAGCAGTAGTTTCGGTTGCCAATTTCTTGTGTCTCAACGCTTGCTTTGCGGTATTGTTACTGCAAGAGAAACTGTTACTACAGCTCTGTACGGCTGCGGCACAGCAGCGAGCTAACGAGATTTTTGGGGACAGCCCTCGCCGATCACCAGCACGATCTTGAAGCCTTTTTAAGCGGCGCATTTTGTTTCACTCGAGACAAGACATTTTTCCCCCAGTTCCGTCGAATAGTACGCTCAACACTCAGGAAGGATACTTTGTCAGTTTTCTTGGCGGCAAAATCTATCTGCATAAATGAAAAACGACCTGCCTCGCGTTGTTGCGGGGTGTATTCTTTAATGCATCCGCTATACAGCATAAAAGAAAGCACCCCACTGGGAACAGGAAAGACACTAAATTCACTTGAATAAAAAGAAAACGCTGGGTATAGAGTTGTGCAGAAATCGCTTTAGCGGTCCAGCATGAAAGAAACAGTTGTTCCTGAGCATTCATTCATTCATTCATGAGCTGGTTCGCTCATCATTCCTTCGCACGGCATTCTTTCGCCCATTTCAATGGTGGTTTTACTTGTCTGATGACTTGAGATGTGAGTGGATTTCTGATGGACTTGCTTGTACGCTGCTTCTTACCGTGGAGTGCCACCGCACGACCTTGTGTGCCGTGCACGTACGTAACGGATGCGGTTGGTTGTCCCTCAAAGTGGGCAACGGATGGCGTCTCGTCTCAACTAAGCCTTCCGCAATGCATAGACTGAACAACGCAGGGGAGATGGGGCACGACCTCTTCTTCCGTCTGCCGAGCGCGTCCTCGTCCGCCCTCTTCTTCACCGAGCCGCCTGGGTCACGATGTAAAACCTCTGCGACGATGGAGAGCGTGACGCCATCGCGCGCGCAGGTCGCGCAACAGCCTCTCCATTCCCGGCACAACCTCATCACAGCCTCATCATCATCGTCATCACCGCTCTTCCCGCTCCGCGGCTTTGTTTTGCCCTTTGCTAGCTTTCCTCCTCCATCAGCCGCGGCCGTTTCACTTCCGACTGCACGACTGGAGGGCGTGGGCCCGTACTACGTCGAGGTCGCATAGTTCGCAACCCCCCCTCCTCTGGAGACTCCTTCCTGGCTTTTTCATCAGACGATGGTCTGCCATCGTCACTGGCCCTTGACGCTGTTTCCTACAGCTGTAACGGTGCGTGCGTGTCGCTTCCTCGGCTGTCTTCTGCAATTCTTCGATACGCTTGGTTTATCTTTGCGAGTCTTCCTTGTCTTTTTCTTATTTATTTTTGAACTATATCAAGCCATGATTAAATATGTTCCATTGCTTTTAGATGAGCCGGTGTTGTAAAACATGGCCATAGTCAAAGGTGTACTCCACCCTTCGCTGAACGCGTATCTCATTTCTGACTCCCTTCCTTTCTCCTCTTCTTTGTATCTGTACATGTTTCATTATTTTCGTTTTTTTTTTTTCAAGTTCTCGAGTTATCTTGCGCACGGATTTGGAATACAGGCGGCCTTGGATCGCGGAAGGAGCCGTGCGTGATGAATTCGTCAGTCATGCGTCGTCGCCCTGACCGAGCATTCGGCCGGTTATCATTAGGGCCGAAGTAATCGCGGGCGTTTTTCGTGACCTCTCAAGCCTTGCCTAGGAAGCGTTTTGGAACGTAGGAAGACAAAAGGAAAGAATCATCGCAAAACAGCTTTTTTCAGGTTGTTCGAGATGTAACGGAGAGGCGGTGACATGCCCTATCTCGAAAAAAGGCAATGCTATGCTATGTCAAGTTTAACGCCCAAAGCTTCGCATGGACGCCGTAATGAAGGGTTCCGCTTCTATTCCGACTAGCCTGAGTTATTTCCCGTCCTCTGAATTCGCGCACTACGCGGCCGCTTTTTGCATCTCGATCCATTGAAATGTCGCGGCTTCGGCTGGGTCTGTGACCTCGGGATTACCAGGGGAAAACGATACAACCAGTAAGCCGCCGCGGTGTATGCAGATGCGATGGTTTAAGCGCCGTCAAAAGCCGCACCTTGGGTCGTGCTACGTGGTATGGGCATATCGCATCTTATATGCGTTTTTAAAAAAAAATGACACAAAATCCAGCGTTGTGTGTGTGTGTGTGTGTGTGTGTGTGTGTGTGTGTGTGTGTGTGTGTGTGTGTGTGTGTGTGTGTGTGTGTGTGTGTGTGTGTGTGTGTGTGTGTGTGTGTTGGTTGGTTTGTGGGGTTTAACGTCCCAAAGCAACTCAGGCTATGAGAGACGCCGTAGTGGAGGACTCCGGAAATTTCGACCACCTGGGGTTCTTTAACGTGCACTGACATCGCACAGCACACGGGCGCCTTGCTTTTCGCCTCCATCGAAAGGCTGCCGCCGAGGCCGGGATTCGATCCCGCGTCCTTGGGAACAGTAGTCGAGCGCCGTAACCACTGCGCCACCCCGGCGGGGCTGTGTGTGTGTGTGTGTGTGTGTGTGTGTGTGTGTGTGTGTGTGTGTGTGTGTGTGTGTGTGTGTGTGTGTGTGTGTGTGTGTGTGTGTGTGTGTGTGTGTGTGTGTGTGTGTGTGTGTGTGTGTGTGTGTGTGTGTGTGTGTGTGTGTGTGTGTGTGTGTGTGTGTGTGTGTGTGTGTGTGTGTGTGTGTGTGTGTGTGTGTGTGTGTGTGTGTGTGTGTGTGTGTGTGTGTGTGTGTGTGTGTGTGTGTGTGTGTACGTGCGTGTGAATAGAATGCGACAGCGAAACGTCGTCGGAAAAATCGTTCTGTATTGCTTGGTGCGGCTTTGTCGTTGGACGAGCGCCGCCGCTAGGGGGATATGTTCGTCGTCATGGCCTAAGGAAATTCCGAAAGATGGCGTGAACTTAACCGACGTTAAGGCATGAGGGACTTCCGCTCATAACTTTATTCGGTTGCACTGTGCTAGCTGTTTACATGCTGACTTATTTCACGAAACAATACCGCATTGTTCTCTTCATTGTTTCAGGGATGCGCCGAGCACGTTACGCTGGAGTACGTTCCCGTTGGCGTAGTTCCGACAGTTATGTGGAACTTGGGTTTTCCGCCAACTTGTTCCTTCTCCTCTCAATCATCCCACTCGTCTAAGTGGCATCGCTGTTCATTACACAACATTTCTTTGTATATTAATGGACGTCACTTTGTAATTCTCTTCCGATATAACCTTCTTAGGTATACACTTCATGTCCGCAAAGAAAAAGAAAACGGAGCCCTGACTCTGATGTGTAGCGGCGCTCAACCTTGGCTTTTATGTGATCATGCCAGGGTTGTTATTTCTCGGGCCCTCGCACACATACTTCTCATCATCCTCGTCTTAATCACTTCCATCCTTATGACATTCTTTCTCTTCAGAGCCGCACTCTCCGTTGCCTGCGTCAAGAGCGAGAAGAGTGGAGGGGGACGGAGATCATGTGTACTAATGAAATGGCAGGTCGTTTATGCTTTTTCCAAAAATTATATAGCACGGCGAAAAAACAAGTAGGCACTAGCGAAACGGACGTTGCGAAAGCCCTGTCGCTATGTTACTGCACTTCCGACGGAGGACGCGCCTCGAGGACAACGACGTAAACCCGCAACTGTAAACAGACGTACGGAACTATGCCTGGCGGTAGCGTCGCATTCCTTTCGAACGTGCACATCCCCCGGAGCCCGTACGCGTGCGCGTGATGCTCGTCGGTCACGACGACCAGCCCGCGAACAAGTTTTGTTTGCGGAGCAGACTCGCCGCCGCCTCTGAGCGTGTGTGCGACTATGGTCCGTGCAACGCAACGCTTTCGTGCCGCCTCAAACCTCGGCGGGCGGGCGGCGGTCCTCGCATTGCACGCTGCTCGCAGCATCGCCGCTGTCACGATCAGTTGAAAGCGAATCTCGCGCGGATTCTTGGCACCCACGCTCGGGGGAAATACGCGCTGCAGTTAGGTGCACCGCCGTGTATGTCCCTGCTGGAACCTGTGGGGCGGCGATGGAGAGGAATTTCGTAGGGATTCGCCCGAGCCAACTGGTTATGCAATTGGCTTAAATCATGGCAACCATCTGCTGTCACACGCTGTCCCTCTGTCTGTATCGTTTCCTTTCCTATTATTTTTAGAGAATAATTTCAGGGTTTGAAATATACTTTATGGTTGGTCTCAGGCATGCTTATGCTCACCTGAACCGACAGATTACTCCGCACTAATGATGTAACTGGTTATGTCGCTAAAAACGGAGCTCGAATAAGCTACAAAAACAAAAATAAAGTAACAGGTTCGCCGCCGTTGGCCGTTTTCGCAAGCAAACTGCATAGGCTTCAAGAGAGTCTTTGGCGTGGGTCTCTCAGGATACGCTGCACTGGAAATCACTTCCAAATGATATCACAGAGGCATTTTGCTTACCAACGTCATGAACTTCAACCCAGCGGCAGACAAGAAAAATTATTTCATAGGATGTTCTTAGAGATAAACAAGGCTTCATCTGCCGAAACAGCCGCGGTAGCCTCGGATGCGGTAGAAGGAGCCCGACAATTATAACTGCTTAGGAAAGCAGCTTCAGCGATCTGGAACCTCGTAATTTTGAGACAATGCAGTTCAGAGGGGTAGCCCGCAATCCTACCTGCAGAGATATTGGTAGCGACGCTGAAGAAATGGCTTCCTAAGCCAAAAAAAAACGAAAAATAACAGCAGTCAGTGTCAACATCTAGAGACGACATCGTTCAAGTACACAGCACTGATCTGGAAACATGCTCAGTACAGAGAACACCACTTACGGTAGTACGCGAAGTTATACCGCGATATATCTTCAACGGTTGCTTCTTTCCACCTCGTGATTCTCGTCAGACACTTTAGTTCCTCGTTGTTCTTTGTATTTCCGCTCATAAAAGCTTCGTACAGACCTGCTTCGCGAAAATGTTATTCCCATGAGATGAAGGTATCCTTGCCCGAAGCTGCATGAATCAGTGTGGGACGAGTACTACATCTTCAAACGCCTGAGCGACATTAGCCTCCAAGCGAATGCATGCATTGCTGAATATGGTTGTACTGCAACGGAGACGCTCCTATGCCAAAGAGGTCGTCATCTCTCATGCAACGCATAAGCGGACACAAGACGACTGAGTAAGAAGCCGACATAACGAATTAATTTGCTTCTGCATTGAGAAAGTAACGAAAGCGGGACACGTCGTGAACGTGCAGACGCTGTATACCGCATCATACACCAACTAGAGCGCTTACACACAGCCGATCAATGCATAGATTCCTTCTGGGGGTCTCGCAGCGCGCACGGCGGAACGTTTACGAATCACCGTGTTGTCGGCTACTAAAGGTGCATGCTGCACGCATCTCCGGCGAAGCAGTAAGAGATATGAGACATGGGCAGCGGGCGGCTTCTTGGGCTCCTGCCGCGTCGGCCCACAGCCGTGCTCGCTGGCACGGTGCTCCTTTGGAACGCTTGCCGCTGCACTCCTAGCGTCCCACCGCAGCGGGAAGAGGAGCGACGTCGCGATGGCGGCGGCGGCTGAGGAAGCGCGTCCTCCTCATTCTTCAGCCAGCGGGGGACGCTGAGCCCTTTTGACTACAGAGGGATGGGCGTGACAGCGTTAAGCGCCTATGTTCCTGTGCACGCGCTTGCCCACTGGCGTGCGAAATTCAAAAGGCGGACAGCTAGGCTCTCCGCTGAGATGCGCTCCTCGCCGCCCCAAGCGTCGTATGCCTTCACTGTACGGCGGCGCAGGGCCGCTTCCTGCATAATATGAATGCGTGCACTTTGTGGCGGCAAATGACACCGACAAGTGTAGAATTCCCTGCGTAGCTGTTGCGGAAACGTGTTCAATTTGGACTGCGTGGCTCGAAATCGCTTGTGGCGTCCGCGTCTTGTTGGAGGTGAAAGAGGCGCACTAGAGTGCTGTACGAACTATGTCAGGTGGTTGAGATGATTAATCCGGAGTTCTCCCCTATGGCCTATCTCTGGACCAGTTCGGGAGTTTAAACCCCTTGAGCATATGCGCACGTTCACTTCAAGACAGGATTTTCGAACATGGAACATGCCGACGGAGAGAGTTGACGCACATTCCCGCAGTGTCGTATAGTTAAAGACGCACTCCTTCCTGCAGTTGGCGCTAGGCAAGAAGCGGAGCAGAATCGCGCATTGCTGGTGGCATGGAGAATCGAATCTACGACCTCCTCATTCGAACAGCATAGCGTTTTTACCTGATTGAGCCGTAATCAAGCTTGAACCATGGTCTTGGAGCTTGAAAAGTCAAACGTTTGTTTTGAGAGGGCGCACTTTACATTACCACGTCCCGTTTCAATAGAAGACGATAACGGCAAAACGAACGTAGCGTACGACGAAAGCGATTTTTGAGGTTTTTGAGTGCAAAACTCAGTTCAATCTCGGTCCTCTCGGATTTTCACTGTCGTGCTCGGCTCTTCTCACGTGGTAAATATTTATTCTTTACAATGCGCGTTGCATGCAGGTAGATTATACTGCAAGGCTACTTCGGATAGGCCGCCCATATCCACGGGTACAGATTTCGTAACGTATAGACGTCAGCGCAAAAAATGGACGAAAGCAAAAGGGGGGACACATAGGACGTTCGTGACAGCTATGTGTCCTCCCTTTTATCTTTCCTCCCTATTTTGCGCTGACTCCTTCGCATCATGCAACATTAACTGACTCGGCAGCAAGCTCTCCTGAACAGTTTGTGTCAAGTGCTTCCTTGATTCGACGAAAATTTGTCGGAAATGCGTATCGTAGACCGTGAGGCAGGGACAAAAAAAAATCAATTCCAAGTTCCATGGCAGTCCGAACAAGTGAGCAGTTTGGTTAACAGGCGCATATTAGAAGGCGCTTGAAGAATCGCAAACATCCGCAGCAGAGTCTACAGTCATCTGCATGAGCGATGTATTCGAGAAAGATTGGCAATGTAACAACATCCTGCATGTGCGCATAAGGACAGATTCGTGGGAGGAGGAAGCGATGAAGCCAAGACTATAGTCGGATACAGGTCAAGAAAAAAGCGGCATCCAGCTATCAAAGGACCCCCCTCCAACCAATAGCTGCCGAGCTATACCGACTTGCACCTACGAACAGCGTTTGGAACGTGGTTTCTTCTAGTGAGTCCATGCTGAAAAAAAGTTCCTGAATGTTTCGTGAGTTCCAGCAAAAATACATTCCTTTACTCAATTCGATCGATAATCGTTTGCTCATCAGCGTACAACAGGTAAAACGACGAAGTCTGATGGTGAATTTCAGCACTCTCGGTTTCCCACGAAACCGCTTCGTTGTTCTGCGTTTCTCTGCATCAGCGGTGTCACCTCGTAGGGTTTATGTCGAGGTGACACCGCTGGCTACACAGACGGACGGAAGCGACAACCGGAGGAGGCCAATTTGGTAAAAGTCCGCGAGACCGTGAGTGCGGAAGAACACGTTTCTCTGTTTGTTTTTTTCTTTTCCAGTGTGTGCCGCGACGTCACAAATTTGGAGCGATGCCACTGGCTGGAGGGGATCCTTTGAGGGCTGTTTGTCGATTTTTTCTTGGCCTTTATCCGACTATAATATGAAGTCAGAATTTCTGGGTTGGTGTTCGAAGCACCAGTGCAATGCAGTGTTCCGAAACGGGATTTAGCAATACCGAAGGGGTCGCGACGATAATCGCGGTGAACGTTAGAACTGAATACGAGGTTGTCGAAAATGCAAAATTGTGATCCTTTTGGGTGCTAGAAGGCCGGGCATATTGTGGACGGCTGGCCTGCGTCAGACATAATGATTGCATTTGAAACCGCAGCTCAATACCTGCGTGTGTCTCGCGGCTGAGTGTCTAAAGCGAGATGATATGGCAGGTACAGCCAGCAATACAGGTTCGGGGTGGAGAGAAGGGGTGGGCAGAACTAGGTGAAAGCGGTTTTCTAGATTTGCTCAAGCGGCGGGACCGGTATCACATGATAGTCCAGAGTCCAGGTGAAGCCAGAAAGTGAAGATTCCGCAAGTAGCCGGCAAGCTTGGAACACTAGCAATGGTGCCCGTTCAAGCTATTCCGCTTGAGCCCAGCCGCTAACGTTATTCAAGGCACATAGAAAGATAGGAAAATGACCGCCAAAACGGCGGGCGATCAGTTCAATATATATGTGTTCTGCTCTGTATTATATAGGATCGGCATGTATAGGCAGCCTTATTTTGTAACATATGCAGAACCGCCTGCAGCAAAGGCCAGTTCCCCCGTCCTCGCTTTTTTCCGGGTTCTACGAGCTCTAGAGTTGGTGCACACCCAAGATGCCTGTTGGGCACCCAGGCAATCGAGGCAGAAAATCGGTGATTCGACACACGACGTCGGTTGTACTTCTCATACCTTCCCTCGTCTGGACGGCGAAGGAAGCAGTTCTTCGCGGAGATCGCCCTTGTGTGCCAGATAGGTGTGTCGACAGGGCACTTCCCGGGTCAATCCGTTTGTGGAAATTCTTGACTTTCCGAGTGAGCACCCCAACAAAACAAATAGAAGAAGAGAAGCGCTCACGGTGGAGGATATAGTGTCACTGCGTCCACAGCGCTCGTCGCGATTCATTAGAATGAGCAAAGAACAATGGAGAGGAAAAGGAAACACCTCCACACGAGGATAATGGGCGCGCCACGGGGGACCCGACTGGTGAACATCCTCCTCGTGTGCGGTTGGAGCAGTGTTTGGTGCTCCAGCGGCACTTCGTACCCACCAGATGTCGCAGTGCCACAATCTTATTCGTGTTCTGTTTCCCCGAGGCCTTCTGCACTCTTTGCGACTACCTCACGGAACAGTCTTGTCATGCCCCAATTTTCTAGCTGTTCATTCAAATTAAGTTTTCACTCAATTTTTTTTCGTTTTGGCCAATTTCGAAATATCAAACCGTGATTGTTATATAGAATTTGATTTGCATATTCCCGTGGTAGATCCGTTTGGTGCGGGCTTCATCCACTCTTATTTTTTTTATTTTTTCTTTTTTTTTTGTTCTGAAGGGGCCCTAGAAGGATTGACAGGCTCTTCTTATGAATGTGTAGAACTTCATTGCAGGCACTCGATGTTCGACCAATCAGAACCGTCGAGTAGAAGGTTATACAGCTGGGCGTACACATTTCGCTTTTTCTTTTCTCTTCTTTCTGCACAAATCTGTGAAACCTTTGACCACTCATACAAGTGTAGGACGAGCAACGGGCTTGCGCGACAACATAGTTTTGCAGCACCAATCACAGCACATTTATGTGCATTGCACTGTCCTTTCGGAATATGGCAACGGGTCCGAGCCAAATACTCGGAGGGTATGGCCCGCGCGGGAGTTGTACGCAATGGAGCTCAGGTGTCCATCATTAGGACCCAGCATACGAAATGTAATGCGTCGCCCCGTGGATTGCATTACGCCCTTTCGGATGGCTACCGTAGTGTGCACGAATGTGTCAGGTTAACGGCGGACGCGGTCACGAAGGCTGCGCAGCTCCCGCGGAGAGCGCGTTGCCCAACGCGGATGATAGGCGGCACTCGAGCAGCATGCGTCACTCAGTGCACGCCGCAGTCTCGGAGGAGGATGTCCTCGCATCGCGGCAGCGATGACAGTTTGCAGCGGCCACTGCGGCTAGCGACGTGATGAGTTGGAAGAACCGCCTCGTGCCTTCGAAATTCATACGGAGTCAGCTATAAGCACTGTACCACGCTTCATCTCTCCTTTAACACTCGGGAGTCCAGCAAGAGGGAGGCGACTATTTCGTGCCTGTATACGTTCCTCAGATTTCCTCACGGAAAACTGAAATTTTACTGCTAGATGCACTCGAATATATCTATAGCGACTGCATAAATCCGAACCCAGCAACCGTTTCTAGAACGTAGCTTTTTAGCGTCTGTTGCTGCATGGCCTTAGCGGCGTAGATGTATTCGATTAAATTATATATATGGTGCGCAGGAGGGTCTACCTATCGCAGTAGGCTTTGTCCAATCCTGTACGCCATATGCTGCAGGATCTTGCGAAACCCGCCATGGTCAACCTAAATACAGATGTCTCAGAGTTTGGTGAACGGCAGCGTTAGGATCATGATGGACCCATTAACGTGCGCGGGATACGGTGCCCTCGGAGGCCACCCATTCCAAGTGGAAACAGCAAACCTTGCGCGGGTGTTAGATTCTTCTATTTCTTGACCAAACTGCCGTTTTAATACGGAAAAGTGACGTCTCGAATAGTTTGGAAGGCATATAGCCTAGGAGCCCTGGTGGATATTCGAGACTGCCAGTACTATGGTGCTGGGAGAGACACATCCTTGGGAGTGGCATTCCACCTGCGTAAGAGTGCGTCTTCAGCAGCCATTGAACCGTGTGGGCACTTCCGATAAAGTTGATGAAGTGCGTGCTTGTTGGACGCTGGCTTGCGGATGGTGAATCCCTATACTTCTCGCCGACCACGCTCCCAAAAATGCCGTGCACTTCCGGCGCAGCGCATTAAACGCACATAGATCCATATTAATGTCAGTAATGGGGGACTGCAATCTATATATATATAAATGCAAACAATAAGTTCATACTCCTTGTGCGGGAAAAGATCTCTCCCACTGCTGTGACAACTTTGCGAAGCACCTGTACAGACTCCCCTCTTTCAGAACCGGCTAATCGTCGGTGCATCAAACAGGACACGTCCGCCCCAATTTCTCCGACCGCAAGGCTTCCTTCATCGCAACCAAAGTCTGGGAAAAGCGTAACTTGAATAACGAGTCTGTTTGGAAATAAAGCACGCTGTATAACTGTACATAAATACCTAATTACTATTCTTACTCTCCAAGGTTGTCTGTAA
Organism: Amblyomma maculatum; assembly: GCF_055883805.1. Lineage (NCBI taxonomy): Eukaryota > Metazoa > Arthropoda > Arachnida > Ixodida > Ixodidae > Amblyomma > Amblyomma maculatum. The sequence continues at coordinate 33,448,962 of NC_139346.1, read as the reverse complement.
TCAGCGGAGCTCAAATTTCAGATGTAAGGGTATCGTAATCGTCAGAGAAATGTTTTCCTTGCTCTGGCATCCTCTTAGTTTCAGTAAAAAAAATACAAATGCAAATATGTACTGAAATCGATTAGCACAGGTAAGATGCGGTAGTAACGAAAGTAGACGAGTTGAACGGTTCAAGTAAACAACACGCGAACGCTAATAATAAAGTAATTAAACCATTTAGGAGAATAAATGCTTCATTTGGTTGGGAGTTCGCGGTGGAGCCAAGACATCGACACCAACGGTGGCTAACCGAAATGCTCCTGCGAAGTGCCCTTACTCTACTCGGCATCGAAACGGACAATATGTAGCTCGGATAACCACGGTGGCGCTAATCATCGAACAGCCATGGCGTGCCACTTTGCTACTAATGGGGTTTGCATTCCAAACATCAGGTAGAGAACATAAGGCGCACGGGCCAATGTTTGCTAGGCCAACGAAGCAGAGGCGCAGCTCGGAGTCCGCGGTGGCACCCCACCCACACCCAAGGGCCAACAGAGGTGCTCCTGCGGAGTCCTGTTTTGAACGACATGGAGGGCATTAGCTCGAAAACCCGCGTTTTCGCAACTCACCGACACGCCACTTTTGAACGTGCTTCTGTGGGAAGGGCTCGTACTGAGATTGGAAAGCAGCTTCGGCCAACCTGGGTTGCTATGGCTATCCACTTCCGCAAGTGCAGATTCCTGCCCGTTTCGTCGCTAGTATCTTCGTGACCGAATAGACATTTACCAGGAACTGTAAGGCTGTTGGCAAGGTCCACATGTTGTTCAGTGTAAGGGCCTCTTCCGGTCTTAGCTGCCACGATAAACGGCATTTGATGGCAAAGGGGAAATCGGGAGTTCGGCCACGATCGAGGGCTCCTATTCTATCAATCGGCCACAGCGAACACCTTATAGAAATAGTAAGTAGAAGGTAGACATATGAGCCGTTTGCTTGGGGCTTTTGGCAGGCTAGTGGCAGAATGCTCTTATTTTATTGTCACGCATGGTCTTAATTGGGCTCACAAATTCAGTACTGGACAACGTAGTACATCCTTTGTCGGTTCGGGAGGTACATGTACATCTACTGGAAATCCATTTTATCAATCCTAACATTCATGAACCTCCCTCTTGGAAATTTGTGCGCGATGTTGTTACGACCAAGCATCCGCATTTGCGCGCTCTATTGTTCGCCTGTGGGCATGGAAAAGTTTTGTGAATATGTGGTGATGGTCCATTGGCTCTAAGTGAGCCTGTTTCCAGGAATCCTGTTTTGTAAGCATGTTTTGCTTTGTGGACAACCTGCAAATGCCAAATTGGCCCTGTCAAGAGAACGTCTGGAAAAACACAAAGAAACGTCCCCCTGCGGGAAATAGCAGGAAGTGCTTTCTTTTGTTCACCCTTCCAGTCGAGAAGTGCTATCCTCCAGTGATGAATGCCTCCTATCCAAAGGAGACGACAGAGTGACATGTCCGCTGACGTGCAGGACAAGAGAAGAGCATGACTCATACGGCCATTAAGTGATTTCCCGGGAATGCAGGAAAGATTTGCAATTGTCGAAAAGGGACCATGTTGGGAGCCCTATGCGGCGCCACGTGCACTCGGGTTTCTGAGAAGTAAAACCCCCAGAACCAGCCTGTGGTTTCTTTGCTGAAGAATAGAAATGTACCTCCTCTCCTCGCCGTTCCCAAGCTTTTCCCGCCAACAAGTGATCACGCCCAACGAATGAATGCCGGACCAGTCAGTGCTTCAGACCATCAGTGCAGTGATGTGTTCGATTGGATGCCGATACCTGAGGGGCGTGCCCTGGATTTGGTTGGTCAGCATCTTCAGAGAGGGGCTGGACATAGGGGGTTTTTAAGGACGCTGCAGAGCACGAAATGGCTCGGGGCCCTGGGTAAACGGCTCATGCAGTCGCTTCTCGCTATGAACTCTTAACGCTTGCCATTTTGCTGATGTACCCTTCTTTTTCGTGTAAATAATCTTGTAAATAAGTTTCTCAAAGTGCCATTAAACCTGCTTGTACATATTTCACCAACTTCGAAGATTCAATCCTACTTCAACCCCGAGTCTCTGCACGCTACCAAGTGAAGGCCGGGTCGACTTAGTCCCAGCGTCACGACAACTGGTGGCAGCGGTGGGGTAAAGCCCCAACACTGGTGGCAGCGGTGGGATCTGAATCTACAAGCCACAACATCTGGTGATTGGAGGTGGGGTCTGAATCTACAAGCCACAACATCTGGTGATTGGAGGTGGATCTGAAGCTACAAGCCACAACACCTTGTGATCGGAGGTGGCATCTCAAGCAACAAGCAGGAGCAACAATCGGCCAACAAGAGGGCAGCTCGGAACATCGATCGCATGTGTGGGTGAGTGCTTGGCTTTTCTTCTGATGTGGACCAGGTTCTAGAACAGGGTTAGATTTTAGAACTGGTAAAGAGAGTGTGGAAACGCCTTTAGGTTTGGTAGTTTGCACTGTTGTTTTGGAAGTAGCCGACACTCGGAGCGATCATGGACCTACAAAAGCTGCAGAAACCGGAACTGTTGCAATTGTGTGAGGAATTGGGAATTGATACAAGTGGTTTGGCACGAAAACCTTTGATTATAAAGGCAATCACAGATTTGGGAGCCGATGATGAGGAGCTCAGTGAAGCATGGAACCTCATCGGTCAAAAAAAGGAACAGCTCAGACAGCAGAAAGAGCGGGAAAAAGAGCAGAAAGAGCGGGAAAAAGAGGAAAAGAGGCGTGAGCGTGAACTTGAGAGGGAAAAAGAGGAAAGGGAGCGCGAACGTGAGTGGGAAAAAGAGGAAAAGAAGCGTGAAAGAGAAGCAAAAAAGCTGGACCAAGAAATTGAGCTCCGGAAATTAGAACTAGAGTTGAGCAAGAGGTCGGGCAATTGTCCCCAGCTAGCGGTACCTCTTCTCAACAAGGAGGCAGATTTCAAGATGTCAAAGTACATGCAGCCATATGTGATATCAGGGGATATCGGTCTGTATCTGGCTAACTTTGAGCGAACCTGCGAAAAACTGTCCTTCCAGCGAGACACTTGGTCTCAGAGATTATTGACGGTTCTGCCCTGCGAGGCAGCGGAGGTTGTCGCGCGGCTAAGCAAGGAGGACGCGGACAACTACGAGAAGGTCAAAGCTTGCCTTCTGAGAAAGTATAGGCTTAGCGCCGAGGCGTTCAGACAACGTTTTCGGAAAGCTACTAAGTCCAGGGACGAGAGTTACCCTGAATTCCTGTACAATTTAAGAGTTAATTTGGGCGAGTGGCTAAAGAGCACAGATTCCTACAGTGATAGGGACGCTGTAGTCGAGCAAATTCTTTTGGAGCAGTTTTATAACTGCCTCCCAGAAAAAGAAAGAAATTGGTTACAGGACCGAGGCGAAATTAAGTCGGCAACTGAAGCTGCCGAACTTATTGAGGAGTATGCTTCGCGCCGACAATTCAGCAACCCAGCAGTGGATAGGCCCCGCAATCCCAAGTTCAGTGTGAAAAACCGTCAGGAAAGGCACTTTGCTAGAGTTGGAAACGAAGAAATGAAGGTTTCTTCAGGCAAATTCCCTAGAAAGGACGGCAGTGAGAAAAGTGGGGAAGTGACCAACGTGCAGAACACAAAGAATAAGCTTGAGGCTAGGAAGCCGCTCACATGCTTTAGGTGTAATGAGCAGGGTCACATTGCCGTCAACTGCCGGAAAGAAAAGATTGCTTTCTCGTATGTCAGGGACTGCGATGAAAATATGCAGCTTTTAGAACCCTACCTGCATGACCTAGTAGTCAACGGGAAGCCTTGCAAGGTACTGCGCGATTCGGCCGCAACGATGGATGTTGTCCATCCGGCGTATGTATCGCCTTCCGACTATACAGGACAGTGTGCATGGATCCGACAGGTAGTTGAGGAACAGAGTGTGTGCTTGCCGATCGCGAACGTGGTCATCGAGGGCCCTTTCGGCGAATTAACAACCGAGGCTGCCGTTTCAGGAAAGCTTCCTAAGTGCTATCCGTATTTGTTCTCCAACAAATCGGACATGCTGCTGCGAAAGAGGGGCATCCTTTTCGGAGACAGAGTTGTGCAAGCCTTAACACGTTCAAAGGCGCGAGAACTAGCTACACTGCTCATTCCAGAAAAATCCACAGCGGAGGAAACGGCAGTTAAAACGGTGGTAAATGCGGAAGATAGCAGGTCAGAAAACTTTGAGAGCGAGGCATCTCAGATATGTCAACTTGAAAGGGAGCTTGATGAGACGCGGAATGAGGACGTTCTTGAGAGTAACCTCTTGCCGCCAGTGTCTAGTAATCTCACGAGACTTTTAAGTGGAACCCGAGAGGACTTAGCTATAGAGCAAGCCAATGATCCCAAGATACAGGAGATAAGGGAGCGCCACCGCGCCACTAAGACAGCAAACAATATTTCTTTCGAGATGAGAAAGGGAGTGCTGTATCGCTTATTCAAGGATAAGCGCGGAGTAGAGCGGGACCAATTAGTCGTTCCCCAAAAGTATCGCGGAGACTTACTGCGACTTTCCCATGGCAGCTCGTGGTCATGTCACCTTGGAATAAAGAAAACAAAGCAGAGGCTGTTGCAAGAATACTATTGGCCTGGATGTTTTAAGGACACGGAAAATTTTGTACGGTCATGCGACACGTGCCAGCGGGTTGGAAAGGCGCAAGATAAGTGGAAAGCTCCGATGGTGTTAGTACCAATCATTACCGAGCCGTTTCACCGGTTAGTAATAGATGTAGTTGGGCCACTTCCTGTGACAGAGTCAGGGTACCGTTATATCCTCACTATGTTATGCCCAGCCACAAAGTTTCCAGAGGCTGTTCCGCTGCGCGAGGTGACGTCCGAGAGTGTAGTGGATTCGCTGCTGTCAGTGTTTGCACGAGTTGGATTCCCTTCCGAGGTACAAAGTGATCAGGGTAGCGTTTTCACGAGTGTCCTCACCACCTCATTTCTCGAGCGATGCGGCATTAAGGTAGTGCATAGCTCGATCCATCATCCGCAGAGCAACAGCGTAGAAAGATGGCACTCTGTTCTCAAACGAGTCCTGAGGGGACTGTGCTATGAAAACAAGCGCGAATGGGATACCTGCCTGCCTGCAGCGCTTTTCGCTTTGCGGTCAGTGCCGCACGAATCCACTGGATTTAGCCCAGCCGAGTTGGTGTACGGAAGGTCACTGCGCTCACCTTTGCGAATGGTGCGCGAAGCCTGGGAGGGGCGCGGAGAAGACCCAACAGTAGTAGAATTCATTCTGAACCTCTTGAATCGCTTACATAACACTAAGGAACTCGTTGAGGCCAGCATGAAGTCAGCCCAGGCTCGTTCCAAGGTGTACTATGATAAGTCAGCCCGTCAAAGGACGTTTTGTATCGGGGACCAGGTGATGTTGCTGAGAAGTTCAAGGCAGAATAAGCTCGAAGTACAGTGGGAAGGACCGGCTGAAGTCGTTGCAAAGCTTTCTAACACTAACTACGCAGTGAAAATTCCCGGTAGGCGTAAAGAAGTGCGCATTTATCATTGCAATCTTATGAAGCCTTATGTGCAGAGGGAAGCCGTGGTAAATCTAACGTTAAACCTTCCCGAGGAGATGGGGGACAACTTGATTTGCCTCAGCGGAAAAGGAAGCAACGCTCAGGAGCTTCTCAAAAAGACGGAGCAGAGAGGAGAACTAAAGAAATCCCAGCTGTCCGATCTGGGCGAGATAATAACAGAGTTTGAGGCCTGCTTCGTGGACAGGCCAGGCAGAACTGATTTGACTGAGCACGATATTGAGCTGACTTCAGACGTGCCAGTGCGATCAAGGTGCTACCGATTTTCTCCAAGGCAAAGAGAAATTCTGGATAGGGAAGTAACTCGCATGCTGGAATTGGGAGTAATAAAACCCTCGGAAAGCGATTATGCTTCGCCTATGATCTTAGTAGAAGCTCCAGGTAAAGACCCTAGGCCTGTGGTAGACTACCGAAAGCTAAATTCTCTCACCAGGGATCAAGTGTATCCTATTCCGAATATTGAGGAGAGAGTAGAACAGGTCAGTAGAGCGGCATATGTGACTACGCTGGACCTTACTCGAGGATACTGGCAAGTACCGCTCACTGAACGCGCCAGCAGATACGCGGCTTTCGTCACTCCGACGGGCAGCTACCAGCCAACAATGATGAGTTTCGGGCTCAAAAATGCTCCATTTTGTTTTTCCCGACTCATGGATAGGGTTTTAAAGGGGTGTGAAACATTCGCGGTGCCTTATTTAGACGACATTGCGGTTTTTTCCGACTCATGGGCGGACCATATGGTACATCTAAGAGCTGTACTGAGCCTTTTGCGTCAAGCTGGACTAACCGTAAAGGCCGAGAAATGTTGCCTGGCAAGGGCGACCGTGGACTACTTGGGTCACAATGTAGGTCAAGGTTTCAGGAAACCCAGCGAGATTAAGATTTCTGCGGTAGCAGACTACCCGCGGCCGAGCACGAAGACGGAAATTCGAGCATTCCTAGGTCTGACTGGATACTACAATCACTACATCCCTAACTATTCAGCTTTGGCCAGCCCTCTGACCGACGCTCTCCGCAAGACAGAGCCGACAAATGTAGTCTGGGACGAACAAAAGGAAGCCTCCTTCGTAAACCTGAAGGCTGTGCTGATTAGCCGTCCGGTATTGCGAGCTCCAGACTATGGCCGAGAATTCACGGTCCAGTGTGATGCCAGTGATCGAGGGTTAGGTGCTGTTCTCTGCCAGAGAGATGACGACGGTAATGAGCACCCCGTGCTCTACTTGAGCAGAAAACTGAGTTCTAGAGAGAGGGCTTATTGCGCGTCAGAGAAGGAATGCGCTTGCATTGTATGGGCCATTCAAAAATTGCAGTGCTATCTTGGAGGGGCCAAATTCACCGTAGAGACGGACCATTGTCCCCTGGCTTGGCTGCAAACTGCGACATCGAAGAACAGTCGCCTTCTTAGGTGGAGCTTGATTTTACAGCAGTACAATTTTGAAATAAGATACAAAAAGGGGAAGTTAAATGGGAATGCGGACGCGCTTAGCCGCTCTTTCTAAGCGGTCCGAGATGTTCCTCACCATGTATCCAAATTGATAATCAGGTTTTTTTTTTTTTTTTCGTGCGCTTGAATATAGATGACTATGTAAAGCAGCACGTTTGGTTTTCGAGGTTTACGTGGGTCCTGAACGTCTTGAGAGTGGGCTTTTCTCGAACAACAATGGCAGTTTTCTTTTGACCTGGTCTCTTCAGACGGGAGCCGAGTGCTTGCTTCGACATGTGGTTGAGTTTCAGATAGCTCAAGCAATTTGGCCTACAACAATCAAGACAACGCGACATGCAACAGCGAGCTTCAAGCGTTCACGTGCAGGCCATTAAGTCGTCTCTTCATGCAGCAGCTGCGGCTGCTGCCCTCCGAGTCTCTTCTGGCGGGGGAGGAGGCTGTTACGACCAAGCATCCGCATTTGCGCGCTCTATTGTTCGCCTGTGGGCATGGAAAAGTTTTGTGAATATGTGGTGATGGTCCATTGGCTCTAAGTGAGCCTGTTTCCAGGAATCCTGTTTTGTAAGCATGTTTTGCTTTGTGGACAACCTGCAAATGCCAAATTGGCCCTGTCAAGAGAACGTCTGGAAAAACACAAAGAAACGTCCCCCTGCGGGAAATAGCAGGAAGTGCTTTCTTTTGTTCACCCTTCCAGTCGAGAAGTGCTATCCTCCAGTGATGAATGCCTCCTATCCAAAGGAGACGACAGAGTGACATGTCCGCTGACGTGCAGGACAAGAGAAGAGCATGACTCATACGGCCATTAAGTGATTTCCCGGGAATGCAGGAAAGATTTGCAATTGTCGAAAAGGGACCATGTTGGGAGCCCTATGCGGCGCCACGTGCACTCGGGTTTCTGAGAAGTAAAACCCCCAGAACCAGCCTGTGGTTTCTTTGCTGAAGAATAGAAATGTACCTCCTCTCCTCGCCGTTCCCAAGCTTTTCCCGCCAACAAGTGATCACGCCCAACGAATGAATGCCGGACCAGTCAGTGCTTCAGACCATCAGTGCAGTGATGTGTTCGATTGGATGCCGATACCTGAGGGGCGTGCCCTGGATTTGGTTGGTCAGCATCTTCAGAGAGGGGCTGGACATAGGGGGTTTTTAAGGACGCTGCAGAGCACGAAATGGCTCGGGGCCCTGGGTAAACGGCTCATGCAGTCGCTTCTCGCTATGAACTCTTAACGCTTGCCATTTTGCTGATGTACCCTTCTTTTTCGTGTAAATAATCTTGTAAATAAGTTTCTCAAAGTGCCATTAAACCTGCTTGTACATATTTCACCAACTTCGAAGATTCAATCCTACTTCAACCCCGAGTCTCTGCACGCTACCAAGTGAAGGCCGGGTCGACTTAGTCCCAGCGTCACGACAGATGTTTTCAGGAAGCTGGCGTAAATTGCACAAAATAAGCGTGCTCTCATGTTGCCACAGCTAGTGAGCAAGGGCAAGAAAGGAAGGCAATGTCAATTATTTCTTCTCAGTAATGTAACAGCAGGAATTCAACCGAGTTCGGCACTATCAGTGGTGGTTGGAAAGCTTTTCAATCATTATAAAAATTTCGCCGTGAGTTTTATTACAAATCATTAGCATCTAGCTCTCTCTCTGTCCCTCTCTCTCTCCCCTTATCATTACTCTTCCGTTTGGTACGTGATGGCCTTAGTGGCCTATGTTCGCCATAAGACACAAACCATACCTGTGATCGAATGACTAGTACCTAAGGAGCCAGACTTTGAGCACTGCTTGAATGTGTGCTTGTGTACGTGTGTGTGAGAGAGATAGAAATATGAAGACTTCTCTAATACAATATCATACTGTGAAGCGTAACTGTGAGACTTCCAATGTGCATATGTCGCATTAGGAGAGAGCATCGCGCAGTGCCCCTTTTGAAGTCGCAGATAGAACCTCGAGCCACTCGCTGTGCCTAATCTCGCTTTTTGGCACGGCCATAGACATTATGTTTTGTTCACTAGCACCCCTGCAGTCTATTTAGCTCGACCTTGCTGTGCACGCTACAACACTGTTCCGCGTTTCTTTGCACCTCGTCCGATATGTAGATCAAAATAATCGGTCTGAGCTAGCGAGCTGCTTGGCACGTAGCATTCGATGTAACCTAAAGGGCCGATCGGTCGGTTATCAGGTGCGCTTTTAAGTTTTCTCTGCGTGGCACCTGTGTTCGCACGTCGACACAGTGCGCTCCTGGTTCTCTCACCACCACACACACATCTGCGCCGCCTCTCCGGGGACGCAGACGCGTGCCGGGAAATGTCGGGCGCGCTGGACCCCGGCACATCGGGCAATGCTTCCGAGCGGCACGGCAGCGGCACACGAGCGGCATGGCAGCAGGGAATGCAGCCGCAGCCTTCCTTGTCGAATACTGGCACTGACGCTGCAGTGTTCTGCTGCCGCGGTCGGCTTCTTCCGGGCACACACGAGCGGCTTAAAGAATTTATTTAGGTGAGGCAGCGCCCGCAATCAACGGGTGTGTGCTCCAGAACCGTCGCTGGCAGCGATAAGACGCGCTGAGTATAGACTGAGGACCGCCCATCCATTTTGCCTCGTAGAGCGCGCTGCCTGGCAAGCATCATGACTGCCTGGCTTTTAGTCCAGCTCTTTCTGCTCCGCTCTTCGGAATGCCTGACTGAATACGTAGGCGTGTTTACAGACCCGAGTAATGACTGTATGCAGCGCGCATTTTTGTAGCTATACAAATAATAACAAATTTGTTCAGAACACGCTACCGGCCGTTGCAAAAACTACTACGCAGGAGGTGTTGCCACAGTGTATCGAGGTTGACTGGAGCTAACGGAGAGGACACGCCCACGGTCTGCGCGGCCTCCTGTGGCTGACAACAAACTGAGCGAGGTCTTCCCGCGTAGTTTTCCTGCTGATGAGCCGTTGTCGCTGATGTGCACATCCAGCTGATGTGCACTTGCAGGTATGAGATCACGCATCAGAAGGCTCTATGTAGGTTGGGCTGTGTACGAATTTCAGCTGTCTGAGTCTAACAATGAATCGTTCATTGTTTCCATCTAGCCAAAGTGCATGTGACTTCTTCGACCATGCTGTACCACAGAAAGCAGACTAGCTAATGCAAGCACTGCCGCTTCGGGTCCATTCCCCCCTATTACTGATACACTTATGTTGTTCTTCTCCGAGCCAGGTCAATTATATAACGGCTGTTCTTTTTCCGATCCTATAAGCAGCTTTTCCTTCTGTCGCGCTGACCGGCAAAATCGAGCACTATAGTTAATGATGTGTGGCTTTCAAGTGAATGGCGAACTGAGGACTCATCCTAGCCTGACGGGACGGCGTCCGTGTGCGTTAGCACCCAACGGTGCCTACGCCAGCGAACCAGCTGCATCCCCGAGTGACCTAATTTCGTAAAGAAATGCTGTTTGCTGTGCGCACTAAGCTCAGGAAACGAAGGAGCTTTATCGAGCGCTGCTCAAGTGTTATCTTACTCTCACTGACAAAAAAAAAAAAAAAGACGTGATGGACGTAAAAAAACTGTCGCGGGGCTGCGCCCGCATGTCCAATATTGTTTATAGTAAACACTTGGCAACATATACCTGTTCCCTTGGTGCCACTGGATGCTTTCGGCAGTATGCGCATCATCTCTGGCGGCACCGCCTGAACCGAATCGGTCATGTCCCGGTTTTCCTTTTAAACAGGTTCGTCCTCGCGTGTGGTCTCGCCCTGCTGGGGTGGAGAGGTCATCAACCGACCGTTAGCGCAGAAGGCGTTGCCGCACCGCAACCGCTAAGCGCTTTCAGGGGCCGCCTGGCTCAGCTGAAAAATGCCCCGCAGCTTCCGAGCGCGTACATTCACGCTCGCTTGCTCGTAGCTCTACCTTTGATTGCTGCAGTGAAGGCGTGGCTACAGCGATGCTGCATTGATCGCCGTGGAAGAGATACATGGGCTTCAACAGCAGTGCGAGGATCACCATGCCGTACAGGCCATTAGAAGTTCACGCAGTGCTAGCCACATATTTGAATCACGCATACCGCGTTCTTGCAAATGCGATACAGTGTGGTCCTAGATGGCACAGAACGGAGGCTCCAAGCTAAGCGCAGTATCCAGCTGATCGCTGTTGGCACGGCGTCTGACTGAACGCAAATCCGGACGTGTATGGTCATACAGTGCCCCTTTTGTTTAATGTTCGACCCGAAGCTGAACGTGAGTTCGAGTCCTCGGAGGTGTTCTTATAGAATATGGAAAAACACTGCGAACATATAGACTCCGGCATACCGTTGTCATTCACTGTACCATTTGACCGTTTTCCTCTCACCCCGTCAATAAAAAATGCCTGTTCCTCTCTCTTTTCATGGCCTTTCTTTTATACCTTTCTTTTTTACTTAGCCATGCTAACGTAGCACCACTCTGGCTCGGTTTCAGTCTAGGTTTTCTGACCTTGGGATCCGAACGGACATCTCGCGGACGGCCTCGCCAGGCTGTGGCTCCCGTGCACATCCGTGACATTGCGCAGCCGCCATTTCCGTCGCTCTCACTATCCGTACGGGCAGAAACATTAGTGCGTATGCACGAAGAAAGGAAGGGAAAAAAATAACAAAAGAAAGGATGTGCGAAACGCAACCACTTCTTGCGTGGGCGCAAAGGAAGAAGATTCCAAGGACAGCCCGCACGCGCCACATCCTGATCGCGGCGGTCTCTTCGCTTGCGTTGGAGCGGCGATGCTTACTCGGGTGCAGCTCGCTTACACGGTCACGCAACAATCGCACACCAGACGCGCTCGAGGGAGGTTAACGGAGTCATGGACGCATGGTAACCGAAGCGCCTCGCAGACAGACGTTCGTCTTCGGTGGCTCTTCCGGTGAAATGGAGAAAGGCGAAGATCGGTTAACGCCTGCAACACGGGCGAGCCGTGCGCGTGCTCACTAATAACGACAATCGAAATCTCTTAACCCCGCTCGGATCAAGGCCTCGCGGAGGGCGCAGGGCTGACCTGCAAAGCTGCCTGCAGCTTGCACAAGGCTTTGATGCTCGCAGTAACGCACGGCCTCTGCTGCGAGACAGGGAGTGAGCGCTTTAAGAGGTGGCGGGTGTATTCTCCGCACGCTCCAGCGGGTAGGCATACGAGGTATATGCAGGCGCGCGGGAGAAGAAAGCGGGAGCCGCATGCAGCCTTCGGCGAAGTTTGCACAACCGGAACAAAGCGACCGGCGCTGCAGTACTCTACGCACAGACGCCGGCTGTGACCTGGTTGCTCGAGAAGATGATTAACAGCGCCGCTTCGGAAAGCGGAGCTGCTGCTGATCTTGATGGCCAACAGTGCGGCGCTGCATACGTGAGAGGCTTTGAAATAGACAAGCGTACATTTTGTTTTTTGAATTATTAAAAGCGACCCGCAGGTTCGGAAAACTCAACCGGCCCGAGATATATCCGACCGAAAACCTGACTGCGACCATGAATGGGACTTTAATCCTTCTAGGAGACAATTTGGCAGTTATTTCGCTCGGTATTACGTCGCTCTACGATTCCAGGTACAGGGACATCCTCCGTCCAGCCTTTGCCCCCAGCAAAAAATAAATAAAAAAAGAACCTTTTGTCTTTATCTGTTGCTCTTTGTCAGGCACCAAAAGGAAAATTTATTCAACGAGAAATATGAGCTCAACAAATATCCTCCGACGCCTGGTTCAAGATGATAACGTCCATATCGAGAATAACATCGTGGTTTCTGTCTCGAAGTGAGTATATTGTTGCCTTGCGTTGGTGGATCCGGGATCAAAAAACATGCACGCACACTTCACTTGCGAAAACTGGCGATTTATTTATTTATTGATAGGAAGGGAAAGGCGCGGTAACTGTCTCACTTGTTTTTCTGTGGACACCGCAACCGCGCCGTAAGAGAAGGGAGGAAGATGGGAGTGAAAGTTGAAAGAGAGAAAGAGGAGCCGTAGTGGAGGGCTATGGAGTAATTTCGACCACCTGGGGATCTTTAACGTGCGCTGAAATCGCACAGCACGCGGACGCCTCTTCGTTTCGCCTCCATCGAAACGCAGCCGCCGAGGTCGGGTTCGAACCCGGGTACTCCGGCACAGTAGTCGGGCGTCTTACCACTGCACCACCCCGGCGGGGCGAAAACTGGCGAAACCTCTCCTGCACGAACATAATGAAGTAAAATGGGTGATATCTTTCGATCCCGAAAACGGGTCACCAGTGGTGCGTGAAGGAACAGACTCTGCCAATGCGCGTGTCATGTGCCGCCTTACGGACTAACGGTCCATAAGAAGACCAATTGGAGAACGAACCAGGACAAATTCAGGCGACATGCCCTTGTCACCATATCGTTTTGTCAAAAAGGACAGTGAGGCCAAAATGAATTTGGTCTGTATCAATATCTTAAGGTATTCCTCTTACGAAGACTATAGTCGCAGTGAAAACAAGTTTTGATAAGTTAGCACATGACAAAAAAAAAGAAAAGTGGCGAAACCTCTATATCATACTTTTTTTTTTGTCATGTGCTAACTTATCAAAACTTGTTTTCACTGCGACTATAGTCTTCGTAAGAGGAATACCTTAAGATATTGATACAGACCAAATTCATTTTGGCCTCACTGTCCTTTTTGACAAAACGATATGGTGACAAGGGCATGTCGCCTGAATTTGTCGTGGTTCGTTCTCCAATTGGTCTTCTTATGGACCGTTAGTCCGTAAGGCGGCACATGACACGCGCATTGGCAGAGTCTGTTCCTTCACGCACCACTGGTGACCCGTTTTCGGGATCAAAAGATGTCACCCATTTTACTTCATTATGTTCGTGCAGGACGAGACATCACGGCTTCATCGCTGGACAGCACAGAAAGACGCTTGAATGCTAGCTGTTCCAGCACTCATGCGTTCCCCGTACGGCTCGAGCTGTTTTCTCTTTCCCAATTTCAGTCGTTTTGCTGTGAGCCTCCTTTCCCCTTGTTCAGAGTAGTCAACCGGATCTGGATCTGGTTAACCTCGCTGCCTTGCATTCTGTTCTTTGTGTGGCGAACGGGGCGAGCCACGGAATGCCTCGCGCATTTCCTTCTCGGTTGCATTTTTGTTTTGGCGCTGTCCCATATTCTTTCCACGTGCGTTGCATGGAGATTACCCTTTGTTGTCTGAGTTAGCGCTCGTTAGCATTTTACAGGCAATTACGATGGCTTCAGCTAACGTTTTCATGCTTTAACTCTAAAGGCAGCACAGACATCGCATGATATATCTGGTCATGTGTGATTTGTCCGTTTAGTTAAGCGATTTCATTTCCTCCGTACTGTCCCCTGTTTCCTTCAGCCCAGCTACATAAGTGCAAAGCGGAATGGTGCGCCAGTTGTAAATATTGTTGGCACAAAGGGCGCTCCTTAAGCCTATCACAACTGTGGGCGAAAAGCTTCTTGTCGGATACGACTCGACGTCGACCGCACGGGCAACGCAGGCCATCCACACGCGCCGAGTTTTGCGGGAGCCCAAAGAGGCGTCTCGATATAGCGCGACGTAATGTGCAAGGAGAGTGCCAGAACTCTGGAGACGCGCCCTCCGGGTCCGACCCCTTCCCCGCAACATGTCCAAAGATGACCATAACGGTCGTCGCCAGGCGCGCGCGGAAGCGTTGGAGCGATACTATGGTCACCAGCAACACGTGTATTATGTGGATGTTGCCGGCCTTTACCATAGGGGGTGGTATACGGCTGCAGTCGTACACAACACAAACACGGTTAACGGGCTAACTTTCAAAGCCTACAGCACAACTCACGCGGAGGAGATTGCTATCGCTCTGGCTCTCAGTATTCCCAATTCGAAACACATCATCACCGACTCGCGAGGGGCCTGTCGGAATTATAGGCTGGGATGGGCTCCCCCGCTTGCCCGGCGTATACTGCAATCTAGCTGCCGATACATAGACCCAACTACGCATAACCTGATTTGGGCACCCGGTCACCAGGGGCTCAGGGGAAACGAACAAGCCGATCAGGCCGCCCGCGCACTCTCTCCCCGGGCTATCTCCTTGTCCTGGGAAGCCTACTCCCAATCAGACAATCTGGCCCTTGCATTCAAAGACATCACCGATTACTACAAGGAGCACAGGCGCTCCCGGCCCCTTGTAAGGGACTGGATCGCGCTGACGAGCGCCTCCTCATCAAAATTTTTACCAATACAGTACTGTGCCCAGCGGTGCTTAAACATTTCAACCCATCCTTTGATGGTGCGAGTCAGTACTGTGGGGAGGTGGCTGACACCTTCCACATGGTCTGGGCGTGCCAGTCAAACCCATCCATTCCCCCCATCCCCAATCCAACTAGAGAGGACTGGGTCAAGACCTCAAGGCTCAAAAGGCCTTGGTTCAACGGACGCGGGCGGCGTTGCTTGCCAATGAGGCCCCGGAATAGGGGCTCCACCTAATATTGTGAGGGGAGGAGACCGATACGTCTCTAACCCAAACACATCTGTAACCATTTAATTGTTATTTATAAATGTTTTAACCACCACCACCAAGCAGAGGGTGAAACTGCGTGGTCGTGTTTGCAAACCGGGCGAGCGTCCGACGCCAGAGCCGGCTTGCAGGGGCCAAGGATGGACGCCCACTCCTCTTCCCGCAGCAAATGCCTTCCAACGTGCGCGCAGATACGAAGAAAGACACCCACTCCCTGTATATATACCCGGCTGGCCGCGCACACAACGGGAGCGCGCTTCGGACGCTCGGCCCCGTCCGAGGCAGGCTGGCCCCGATTGTTTAACGACCGGAACCGAGGAGAGCAGCCCCGGAATACGTGCGCCGCGACCTTCGGAGGGAGCGGACGCGCGCACCCACATCGGGGCCAGGAATAACGGAGAGAGAACGCGATCGAGGCCCCTCTCATTTCCTCTGTTCTCTCTATTTTTTTTTTCGGACGCCTAGACGCGCTGGCGTGGACTGAATGCGTGCGTATAAGGCATGAAAAGCTCTCGAAATTTTACTGCTACGAGAAGAAACTTCGCGTGTTGGGGTTCCTCGCTTATCAATGTGCCGGTACGCGCACGCTACAAACAGCGTCAGAAACTATGCGTCGTGACGAGATTCCCGCTACGAGGGTCCGTAATTTCGGCACCAGCGCGCAGCATCTCTTGAGTCAGAAAATTACCGCAAGGTCTGAGGCCACCGGTATATGATATGTCGGTGATTACAGAAGAAAGGGCGGGCACATCAACGGAGGATTGGACGGCTTCAACCACCATTAGTGGCAATTGCCACCACGGAGCAGTCCAGAGGCGCAAAGCGTTTTCACTAAACAGCTTTCGATTGCGCACCTCCTTCGTCTTGGGAGGTCGGTCGCTGATCGAGTTGGGGCGCCTTGTAATGACAACCTCTTGATCGTTCTCGTTCTCAAGCGCCATTGAAACGTCGTTAGTCGTCTGTGGTGCTGAAACGTATAGCCTTGGCATCAGCTGTGACAAATCAAAGGAGATGGTGAGTACAAGTCTTGCTTATAGGCTCGCGACAGCTCTTGTAGGCAGGCCGATCTTAGCAGAGGTATAGGTGAACTCCGCCCTCTGTCTATGTGGCCTTCTTCGCGGGAAGGGGGACTCTCGCATCCCTTTTCACCCAGTCCAGAGAAAGTTTACGGCTACTAATGGCTGCTACTCCTGATAAATAGTCTAATGGACTGTTCCGAGGGCCAGTGGCGGTGCGCCATGAGGGCGAGGACGTGGATTCGCTCATTTATAATGTCAGGTTAGCTAACGAGTCCCGCAAGTGACGAAGTGAAGCACAGAACACCCCAGTACATCGATGGTCGGTGCTACGAGTTCGACTTGTCGATTCCTGCAAGGCAACTGAACGGATCGAATTGAGGTATTATGTATCGTCTAGCTAGAGTCTTCACGTGAATGCGTGCTTACAGAATGGAAAGGACCATTCGCCAGCGCACTTATAGGGCCAGAAATTAGAAAGCGAAATTGTCCGTGGGAAACTTCGCGCACTGACAGCAGCGAAATTTCGACACGCTATTCGTGTACTCCTTGCAGACCCACACTCACAATTGTGCCTCTTCCTTGCGGGAACGTGGGACGCACCACGATGCAGGCCGCGAGGGGAAACCAATTCTCCGATCGAACCTTCGCGACCACGGCTCATTGCACACACATCGACATTGAAGGACGTTATGTGACATAGCGTGTGGCCTACACGGCTGCGATACAACGCCCGGCCTCTGTATATGGCGAAAGTGGTCAAAGGCGATCAGGCTGGGGTTGACGTGTGATACGCTTGTTTGGTATTCTTGACATGTGGCCACATAGATTGCTACTAGCAATACTACTCATAATCAAGCACCCGTGTACCTCTAATCCACCCGTTATCTCTCGCACCTCTTTATAAGCATGATTTTAAAGTAGGACCACCGAAAATAAGGAGGGGGTGTTGAATTAATCCGAAGTGCTTAGTTTTAGCGCATTAAATTTTGTTTATAAAATAAGATAACCTGAAGACGGCAAGTCATTGGTTTTCGAACAGTGCTTGGGTCTAATGCGGCACCTTGTAGTTGCTAGGCAAAGTAAAGGCGCTCACATTATCAAGGTCGTCTTTATCAAGGACGAGACAGTTTATGTAGCGCAACTAAGAGGGATGAGAGGCGTTTATCCGTGTAATGCTTTTCGGCATTTGTGGATACGAACCTCGCGAGGCAAGCTCAGGTTGAAGCACTACCTAAAAATTTCCGAGACCTGAGTAGTAGTAGCCCGCGGTCAAAAAAGTGCAAGAACTGACTAGATGTAAGTGCCTGCTGGCCATCAACTTGACCGTATAGACGTAAATGCTTAACACTGGTTGTCATGTGCCGTCTTGCCAATAGGCTTGTCGCACCGTGCGTGCTTGCAGAAGAACACGCAAACATGAAAGAAAACGTTCGAGTTGGCTGGTCCGCACAGGCCAATCTCTGAAGATGCCCAGTCAACAGACCAGCTGCAACCAGCAGTGTCGCTCCGGATCTGCCGTACATTGTGAAGTAGCAAACCACAATGTATTTGCTAGGTTCCAAGCACCAAACACAGATCCAAGCAACACTAAATGATGGAAAGGTCACTTGTACCCTGAAGAGATGAATATTCACACAATGCATACTGAAGTTCTTGGTTCGTAAGGAGCATACTGCTGACGTTAGAAGGCACTGTGCTAAAGACGCCGTTCAGGTTTACTGCGAGGACTAGTGGAGGGAAGCATGTTTGTCTAATTGTTCAAGATAGTTCAGTGTGACACTCTAATGTATATAGCGCACACAAAACCAAAACACTGTACTCTCTTCCTCCTGTGTTTTTTGTTTTGTGTGCGCTGAATTATAGAGTATGGCAGTGGTAAGAGCACTCTTTGAAATCAGGAACTCAGAGACGGAAAAGGCATAAGCCAAAAGTATTCGAAACTTGCGATTAAAATCACCATAATAGGAACGCATGTAGTGTACTCAGGTCGTGCATATTGACTATACAGCTCAGTAATTATATCGATGCATGATTAATTGACTTAAATGTGCCCTATGTCTATCGTTTTTTTCTGCGAGAGGTCACCATAACCAGGTCTTTTTGTAATAATAGCCAGCATGCGCTTGAGTCGAGCATCTCTGTCCATTTCCTTGTGGACCACAAAAGAACCAAGCGCATCCTGGCCTGCCTGTGAGCACGTGAAGCTACCGGAAAGCAAACGAGTGATGTTTCGAACGCGTGGAACAGCCATAGCGCATGAAAGCTACCGGAAAGCAAACGAGTGATGTTTCGAACGCGTGGAACAGCCATAGCGCATGACGTCGTCGACGCTTGATACTCCGAGTACAAGAAAATACTGCAAGCGGAAGTGTGCACAGTTTCCTGCTGCCAATCACATGTTCTACTACTGAAACAGCACTGCCTCTTCACACAAGGAAATCAAGGAAAGCTCTTCGCCAACGCGTCCATCGGAGTAACACGACAACTGCTAGGGGTCATTTCCACGCCAACCATGCGCATAGCATGCGTAGTTCCGCGCCTGACGTGATGCTATGCGGCAATCTGTCAAAGCTGAGCTCGTACTGGGACGTCCTGCATTTTTGCAAACAGCGCGGCGCAGAGCTTTGCCTAGTGTCCACTTTGTATACCTTTCGGAAGATCCTTTTCTATACAGCTGGCCATCACAACAACTGTACCGTTGAATTTTCGCAGGAAGATTGAGTAAGCGATGGCCGCTGGTAAGTAAAAATAATGCGGGTCTTGCTCCGTGCCTGCCACGACGTGTAACGGGCAACCGCCATGATGGACAGCTGCGGCCAATTTTCAGAAGGGAGGGAGAGAAATAAAAGAAGTTGCACAGAAGTGCATTAGCATTTTCATTCCTTCGACGGTGCGAACCCTGAGTGCGCCATTGCGTGCATCGGGACGGTCAGAGATCAGTGGATTATGTCCTCGCGGTGCAATGGTCCCGGAGGGCGATTGAAGAACGAGCGGCTTGACGCGAACCAAAAATCCTCAATGCCTGATTGTCGAAATGCGGACAGCTTGGGGCCACGTTCGGTCCTTCCTCGTCTTTCCGCCCACCTATCCTTAAAGCGGATGACGGTTGCGCATAACCTGCAGTCTCTCCTTTTTCAGGAACAAACTCCCAATAGTACCCACAAGCACAACCAATCTGTCAAAGCGCTATAACTTGGTGCCTGACGCCGCAAGTGCGGCAGCCGCGTTTCTTTGTTCTTTGACCGACGACCCAACCGTGAGCCGATAGGCGCTGTCACCGGCTGACACACGTGGCAGGAAAAGAAAAAGCGAAGCACGTAAAAAGCAGAAAGGTGAGCTACGCTACTTCTGTCGGACTGCACGGGGAAGGCCATTTGAGAGCAGCTCGCTGTGTAGGTGCACGATGTATGTGTACTTGGCGCCGAGGGGGCCCAATCTGTCCGGCCGGCTGTGTGTCTTGCGTCCGGCCGACCGGTTCCTCTACGGAAGTGGGCCACCGCCTCTCCCGTCTTCCGAGTGGTGCAGCGGCTTCTTGCTCTGCTGCCTGACACTTGCGCGACTGCCTGACGGTCCGTGGGTCCTGCTGGATTGCAGGTACGGAAATCGTTGGATTACATCCAGCAATTTTCCCACCGTATTGCCGCCAGGACCAGATCCGCAAAATGGGATCTGCGGTCAGTGCCCGCAAGCCAAATTCTGAACTTGAGGGGTAACAGCGATCACTGATTGATCGGTGCCTCGGCTATAATAAGTGCTGCAGGGTTGAGCGCCTTCGGATCATCCAAGAGGAGCCAGAAAAAACAATCGTGTATAAAACTGTTTCGAATTCGGCATTACGCGAACAAAAAAAAAACGGGACTTCATTGATCTGGCTTTGAGATATCGGCGTTTATGCTCTGGTTTCTGCTCTGATTTCGTAGAAAAATTCTCATTGCCTGATATACTTCGAATAACGGCACAGAGGAAAAGAAACGGATCTGTTATTTCATACGTGGCTATAAACTATCCCATGCCGGCTTCAGACATGCACTACCACTTCGCAGCCAAAACGTCCTAACAGATACGTCGCTGCTGGTTCAATTATTTTTTTTATTTTATTGCAAGCTTTCACTGCGCAACGGAACTTTTCAGTCAAATATAAGTACATTTTGGCGAGTCGTAGTTGTAGGTCCAAATAGTAAACCCTAGCAGCATATGAAGAATGTCACAAACGCTTCATAATTAAGAGCTGTGGCTTCCTGATGGTGACGATGGCTTGGCTGTTAAACGACACAGACGCAGCTCGACTGAAAAGTCCATATCCTTTACTGGCATGGTTTCCTTTTCCTCTGCAAGAACATTACAATTTTTACTTGTTTTGTAATATATACTTCTGGCAATATTATTAGTGTGTGATGTGTAGAAGATCCAACACTAATTTGGCCTATGCATGTGCTGGACTGTTTGACGTTCAATGTTGTGCGTTGAATGTTCTACTTTCCCTTCTGCCCACTGCGAATATCGAAAGGGTGCTCTCAGTTTTCTCTGCCTTCAAGACAAATGATAATCGGAAACAACGCTTGTGTTCTTTGCAAGCAGTGTAAGAGCCAGGCACCGTTGATAAGCTTATTTGTCTTGAGTGGTAAACGACACTGAATATTTTCGTGTCGGAATATGGTTACTCGAGATAAATGAGATCTATACTTAAATAAATTTAATTTAATATAGTAGGCATTATATTTTAGTCTAAAGAATAAACAAAATACAGAAAACTCCGAATCTTTGCTATCTGGAAATGAAAACTGTCCCATCGCCAAATTTCTCGCCAAAAACGCAATCCGAAAAAAAAAAAATACGAGCGCACTAAGATTTTTTTTTCTTTTTTATTTCCTTGCCATCATGAAATTAGCCATTGTTCATCTACTTGGTTAAAAAGGAGGAGCGATACGGTGTCTTCTCATGCCCGCACGGCGTAGTAGCAAGGCTGCAGTGGCGATCATTTCTACGAGCAGCCATGCCGAAAGACGGGCGAGCCCCATATACAGGCCAGACGAAGTATCGCGTGAGGGGGCAAGGTGAGCCGGGCGGTCAGCCGTCCACGGGGGCTGCTCAGTCGAGACCGAGATGCGCAGAGATGGAGATAGAAGTGGGTCAAGGAAGAAGAGTTCAGTTCCTGGAAAGGCCATTTTTTTGTATTTCATATTTCCCCCCTGCAATGCTTTACTCTAGAGAGCCGTACGAACGATGATTCGCGCGTAAGCAATCATTTCTGCGCACTCGCGATGGGAGCGCGTATGTTTCAGTGTGAATGCACGTTCGTGCCGCATGACCTGCAGCGTCCTCGTCAGGACACATCCTCGTATACCTGTGCGATATGGACTTGCTTGTTTCGAGGTGCTTCTCTCCTTTAGGGAGGCGTGACGCCGACTCGGTTCCTTCCGGCAGAAGCGTTTCCTTCGTACCTATATTAGGGTACTTGCTTTTTGGCATAGGAAGGCTCCAGCTTCGTGAACGCTTTTCGCCACGAATTACAACTCTTCACAAAGAATGAGATTTGTATCCACCATGAATGTCTCTATCATCCACATTGCGCACACTTCTGAGCACAGGAGCACAAGCCTGTCGCTAGGACCTCCATAACTTAGCCTCGTCCCGTGCCAGTTCTGGTCCTCGTATGCTCCGAAAGTTTCGCACAGCTTTTTCCCATGGTATACGTCTTCGTTTTCTTGGAACCCATTATTGTACCCTAACTGACTATCAGGTAATAACTCGTATATATTAACAACCCCAAATACGCTGGCGCCTCTTGTCTGCATGCAATCGGTTGAAATCTTGCCGAGACTCGTTTCTCCTCTAAGCCAGCACAAACGGTCTTTGGAATGGTTCCATGTATTTGGGCGAAATAGAGTTCACCATATCGACCCAAATTTATTCGTGCATCCGTCATGAACATACAGCGCTCGCTCGACGGCAGCATTAAATTCCTCGGTCGTAGATTTTGTGCTTATGAGAGTTTTTGACCACACTTTTGCGTATTTCTCCACAGTTTCACTTCCTGGCCCTAGCGAGAGGATTTGGTGCACTGCGCGAAGAGGGCGTATACCTACCAGAGACGGCTCCAGAAACAGCGACAGAGGGACGCCATGAAGGGAAATAATATGCTCGCCGGGTGCACAATAAAATTGATGATAAGGAAAGCGACGGAAGTGTATAGAGTTTTACTACAAGGGCAGCAGATTTCTACGACTAAACTATAACAAACTGCAAAGATAACCAAATTGTTTCACATACTACGAAGAGGTCGCTATTAATTCGCCCTGCTTGGGGTCGTATGTTCTTAGCTGTATGTGTACGTATTACGGGCTGAAAACTCTACCGTTCATTCATTCATTCATTCATTCATTCATTCATTCATTCATTCATTCATTCATTCATTCAACCACCATGATAGCAAGCGCAATATCGAAACTCGGTCGCGAAAGCCAAATTTCATGTGAGCCGCATTAGGCGCAAACAAGTCCATGTACTGTGCAATGTCCGTGTGTGTTGAATGACCGCTAGTGGTCATAATTCATTCAGAGTCCTCCACTGCAGCGTCTCTCACAGCCCATGTGCAATTTCGGAACGCTGAACCCCACCTGGCATGCATTTATTTAATCAAATATCTTCATCTCGATGGGCGCATTCCACACTGCGAAATGCACTGAAATTTCATTTTCTCTCTTACTTCTGCTCCTTTCATACTCCTGTCCACGAATTCCGAAATTCCTCTGCTATTAGTTTCTTCTTTCGCTCTCCTAATCAACCGGGGATTGCGTAGTTAAGTGAACGTCTTGTTGGGCTAGTTGGTAGCTGACCATGACAAATTTAAAGCGCCGCAAACCACACACACACATACACACAGGCGAATAAAACGGGACCGAGCGGCATTTGGAACTGATTTATTGTGCAGAAAAGCATGCCTATTTACGCACTGCCAGCGCATGCGCAAGCAAATCATTTACGCATCATGTTGTAGAAGATAAGGAGTGCTCAAAAAACATTTTCTCAGCTTTATACAAATTTATCGATGTTTCGCTGACGCTCCAATTGCTTTTCGTTTTTCCGATGCAGAACACTACAATCAGTTCTCTGGTTTTCGTATTGTCGAATTGAACGCAGAGGAAAATAAAGAGGGCCTCAATTTATCGAAACATACCAGATCCTGCCCTTCACGTACTTGTGACCCGTGTTTTTCAGATGTGCAGATTCTTGCAAGGAGTGAAAATACGATAGTCAGAGAACCGATTAAAGCATTCTACATCGAGCAAAAAAAAAAAATAAAGGCAATCTGTACGTCAGGCGAAACAGCAATAAATTTGTATAAGGGAAAATTATGTTTCAAAAAAATTTTCTCAGCCTTATACAAATTTATACAAAATTATCTTGTAGAATATTATACGTAAGATAAAAATGTTCTCCTTGCGCATGCGCTGGCAGTGGGTATATGCGTATGTTTTTTCTGCGCAATAAATCAGGTTTGAGTGGCTCTCTGACCCGTTTTCCTCGCTTGTGTGTATGGGTGTCTGGTGTTCGGTGCCTTTAAATTTACCATGCGTAGTTAAGTGATTGCTGATGAAACCACTTCTCGACAGTAACGTTCTTTCACACCAGGCCTCTGCAAACGTTACTCTGCCGTTGTCTTTTCTTGCGTATTTATTTACTTGCTCGGTGCGCTCACGCTCTTTCAACGAGGAAACTTGTGTCCCTCCAAACGAGCTTTGTTGAAGGGCCAACACACAGAGTGATCTTGCTGTGTCAGGTCGCGGTTCATGCATTGCTAGTTCACGATACATGTTCTGGGCAGCCAAGAGCAACAGAGAGAGATGGCCCAAACGTCGCCAACACCTCGTCCTGTACAGCGCCTGGCACCGGAAGGCACGGCCACGCACTCGTCGCCGTAAGCACACAGCGGGCGAGGCTATTTGAGGAATCACCTCGTCAGCTTTCCAACAACCATGCAGGGGTTGTGCACGAGGTGTCTGTCACTCAGGCGCTGGAAAATAGGTCACGTAATACGGCCGCCAACTATTCGCGCGCTCTGGCAAGCCGTCGGGGGGAAGGGGACATGCACTCGACGAGACGTGCAGAAATTGGCTCGTTTAATAAGCCAGTCCGAACAAGGAACCAGCGACAGTCTGTCAGAAGCGCCAGTGTCAGAAGCGACGTTGTCAGAACCATAAAACACGACCTGTTTGCTTGTGGGCAACACAGTCTGACTCTTTCCGCGTTGTTAGCGTCAAAAAACTCTCGGACTTCTCAACAAAATCTATTCCTCACTAATGTGAAGATGTGAGCTCCCAGGGATGTTACAGAGTTCCAGTTACATGGGACCTCATTGAGCAGCATATTTTTGCCAAAAGATGAAAATTTCCTACGGCCAAACGTCTTACAGCGCGCACTTATATTGAAAAAGTCACCTTACCTCAGAAGACGGCACTATTTCCTGACCAAGATGTACAACGTCCTGAACGCTGCTATGCATGGTAATAACAGTAAACACAGCTCCATAGAGTGCCATATGAGAAGCCGGGTTGGGAGATTATCAACTCGGTGGTGCAATGCCGTTTGGCTAGTTTCTTTTCTCTCTTTCTCTCTATCTGTCGCCGCGTGATCCTGCTGTCCGAAGGAGAGGGAGTCAGCGTTTTTGATCCGACGAGCATCTCATATTTAAAATTCTAGAGAGGTGTTCTGTAGATCTGTTATCAAGCTGGATTGGCGGAGTGCGCGATGTAGTCCTGCTTCGAGTCGGAGTTTGAAGGTACTGCTCTGCTATCGTTACTCTGGCCTTGTCTTTTCTTGCGTCTTTATGTACTTGCGAGGTACATTCGTATCCTTTAAAAGAAGAAACGTGTAATAAGTGTAAGGGATAAGGGCGGTTTCAACTAGAAGTGCAATAATGTCTTAATATTGTCAGAGTACTACCCTGAAATGCTTGTAGCGCGGTAAGGGCTGGAAGTCATCCAGTTTGCAATGGACAAAGCGCGGTCTAGGATTAACTCCTTCTTTTTCTTTCCGAACACGCAGCCTTTCATTATTTTCTTCTTTTGTTCCCTCAGTGCACGACAGCTGATCGTACTCGAGTTCTGGCTTCACCTTCTCACTATATTCCCGCCGTCCGCTTTCCCTCCATTGAGATATGTCATTCTGTTAGTGTTTTTGATTAGAAGGAACATGGCGACGGCGGAAATGGAGATCACGGATGTTTTTGTCGCCAAGGCAGCTGGCCAAAGAGCACCGAGAATCACATTACTGAACTCGTCAAGGAGCTCTTTCTTCAACACATTTAAGATATAAAATGCCACTTCATTCAGTCGTTCATTCTTCTTACAGGTTGATCGGTCTTGGAACACCTCTGATAACCTTTTCACGGTCATCAGTAGAGGTGGTTTTAGGCTGTGGGGAAAGCGTGGGACACATTCGTGCCTCTTTTTGTTCTACGAGCATTTAATTCCAGCTGTCTTCGACAGGCGTATCTGGCTGTGCTCTTCGACAACTTTTTATAGATATCGATTCATCAGCGCTGGAACTTTGGCGAGAATGAATTCGACACAAAAATATTCGTTACCCCTTGAAAGTAACGGCTTCCCACTTCCCTCGTATAGAGTAACGGGTTAATATCGGACCGAAGGAATGCGTCCGTTTTGGCACGCATCCTCTTACACAGCTCGCGGCATCTTGTAAGCGCGTCATTTTCAGCGCTTTTCTCACCGCTGTATCCTAACTGGTAGCTCACGCAGGCGCAGGTTACGTCGGGGCCCATTGGGTGTTCAACTCGACGACTCGTTGCTAAGCGCAGCCGTCGATCGGCGCCTGGCTTCGCGTGCCCACAACCATTACGACCCGACGCACAGCTGCCTACCAAGGCAAGGTGACATGTTCTCTTAAAACACACCCCACGCGCGTGTACCTGTACTCAGGTGCGGGTGCTCAGCGGGGTGTGAAGGCGATCGGCAGGCGAGCATCGATGAGCCAAGCGCACGAGAGCCAAGTGAGCGCGGCGCCCGTAATTATGCAAGCAAGCACGCACGTACAAGCTCCGCTAGGAGGCAGGACGCGCTGCCAAAATCGGACGCGCCCATGCGGGCTTGGAAGCGTGTGCGATGCAATGGGCACGCTCTTTAGCTGGGCGCTGAAATGTCGGTGATACACGCGTCGATTGCGCGAATATCGCTGGAGGCGACGACGACGCTCGATGTCTTGCGGGGCGCACTCTTGGCGATGAATCGTGAAGTATTAATTAAGGCGTGTCATTCTCTCCTCCCTTTCTTTCTCGTTCAGCTAAAGCAACGCCAGGTTTTTGTACCAAGGCCGAAGCTGCTGCTGCTGCATGCCTGTAATTGCCGCGCACAGACAGAATTGGTTGTTGTCATTGAGAGTGAAAGCGAAGCAATAGAGAGCTCGGAAAAAAAAGCAACAACTGCTCTCAAATATGAAAACAAACGACAAAATCCCAGGTTACCATAAATAAGCGCTTACATATGCTTAACACTCACCACTGCGAGTCTGTGTATTGAAAACCAAAGTGGTCGTATGTGTCCCCCGGAGCCACACTTCGAGGATTCACTTGCTTTCAGTGGGCTTTGCGAACTTCGAAATGCACACCTGTACCTCGCAGCACATGAATGAGCGATGCATTCACTTCTGTGAACGCGCTCTTTTTCCTTTTGCTGCATATGTACCAGATTACTCGTTCATACAGCTGCCTGTCTGCTATAGAGGCCGCGATCTATATTCTGTTCGATCTACAGGGATCATCTGCGTTATCGAAGCTCGATTCTCTGCCATGGACTGTTCTGCAGGCGTCGTTGATTTCTGTGAACATGAAGGGTCTGATTTCGGCGTAGGGCTCAGGTTTAAAGCCGTCGTCGTCATCATCATCATCATCATCATCATCCTCAGTACAACCGAGCGAGAGGCAAATGCATTTTCCGTATAACTTCACTTGCTCATGTGCCAGCTGTGATAAGAAAATGGCGAAGATCAACCAGGAGGAACTTAGTTAACGAGAGTAAGCTCTCTACGCCTCGCGCCTGCGCTGCATCACCACGACTGACTGATTCAGCTAAACATTTGCGGCTGACTGTCATCGACGGCCCTGGCACCGCATCATCCACAGTTAGGTAGAGCGAAGTGAGTCGCAGTTAAACAGCTTATATACCCTCTCTAAGCAGCCGTCATCTGCCGGCGACAGCACCAGTGGCGAGGGGGATGTGGAGAACACGGCGCACCTGGCGGCAGGTTGGAAAGCTCGGTGCCCTACACCGAACCTGCCAATCTGCCCCTGCTGTGCTCTGCAAGACCCCACCGCTGATCACACGTGCCAGCCGAAGTGTACCAACTGTCCGGGCCCACACTTAGCATCGTGCAAGGAATGCCCCAATCGAGCAGCCATGTGGTTGACATTACTCGCGGGCCGGCCGACGGTGAGGCGGAGTGAGCCCGCGGCGCAGCTGTGGCAAGGCGCAGATGAAACTAGCGCATGCGTAGTGCACTACCTTGTGCAGGTGAATAACCTTGGGGAGTGGCAGCGGTGGAATGCTCTAATATTACCGCAAACTTCAGATTCTCACACGTACACCTTACTTTCTGCTGCTCCTGCTGCTCTTGCGTTTCCTTAGACCCGACTCTGTCACCCTTGGCGACCATTGCTCATCTTGCCATACATTACATGTCCAGCTCACGCCCGCTTCTGTACCAGCTACATAGCGTTTAAAGCAGGAAGCAAGCTGAATTCGGTTTGCTAAAGGTTCTTTATCGAAGCATTATGCTCATCTTCTGTGACCGTAGTTCAGTCAAGGCATTTTCCGCTCGCTCTTTTTCCCTAGTCTTGAGAGCACTGCCGTGGGCTCGTATGTCGCTACCAGCCGCTCTCCAAAATGCAGCACACATCGTGCGCCATCTCCCGCCATGGAAGAACGTGGGAAGAACGCACACTTTGGACGGAATCTACCAGCACAGATTGCGTCAACATAGTCTACTCCGACGAGACGCTACAGGCGTCGTTTGATGTTTATCCACCTAATGAGGAACCGAGCAGGCTGATTCCCGACCCTGCGATGTTTTGATGATTCCTAGCCTCTATACCCCTGGGCATATAACGTATATGATTTCGAAATACGAGCGCTTGCAGAGCAGATAAACGGTATAGAAGTCGTTTTTATTTCATGTGTTTCTAAATCGTGTACTTGTACAGATAAGAAGACCATGCGAGCAAGTGTCTTATGCTGAAAGCAAGCGACTTGCCGGAATTTGTTTTTTACGACTTAGCGCCCGGAGCCTTGAGCGAATGTGCGTTCAAGGCACGTGCCATTTCAAACTGTAGTAAGTCATAGCTGTACGGAGGCCGCCTCGGAACGCTCACGCCGTACCGTGGTATCGACATCGCAGATTACAACGGCGATAAGCAGAGCGCGGTACTTTCTCTGCGACGCCTTCGCACTGGTTGCCGCCTCGGGGGCGAAACGCTTAGCCCGCGACTTGGAAGCCTGCTTGCTCTGATAGCTACTCCCCGAGGCTGTGACTGTGGAATAAAGGCTCCGATAGTGCCGGCGGTGTAATCAAGTAATCCCCCCCGTCCTTTTGTAGAGCTGTCAAATGCACGATCAACAGAATTTGCGATGATAAAGTGGCAGCTCGTTTGAAAACGAGGTTTCTGGAAAATGGGTGCGCTTTGGGAAGTATCGATTTATTCCGTAGCTTCTTCAGATTGTTCATTCAACGCCTCCCCGCCTTTGGCCGACTTGTCGTGATTGCGCTGATCTTCAGCGTTCTAGATTTCTGGGTGTAATGACGCAGACGGTCACATCGCGATAATCGAACTTCGTCTAGCCATTCCCATTCTCCGTGCTTTTCTTTTTAACATTGATAATTGCACCACTGCTGTTTCGCAAGTCATGCAGCTGCGGTCGTTTCGTCCGTGCCGCGCGAAGGAGTCGCGGGACCCGAAATTGCGGCCCGCTTTCCGAACAGGCGTAAAAAGTGCGACCAATGATGGAGTGGTCATGCATGAGTTTTGTCACGACGCTTGCTCTTCAGACTGGAGTATGCGCGACCCTCATTTTCGGGTTGCGTGCTTATGTCGCACACCGAATAATGTCAGAGTATAATTAAAGGGTGTGCCAATTCGGAAACTGATTATAACGCAGTCCCTTCTGCGCTCTATTTTTTTGTTTGCGATGTTCCGATACAGTGCTACAGGTTTCATTGTGGCGCGCGGCTTGAATAGCAGCGTTTAGCACGCGGTAAAAGGGAATATTCTCGTCTAACGGCGAAGTGGCAACATTCAATTAAAAATGACTCTCTAAATCACGCAATACATGGGAGAGATCGCGCGATGTTCACCTAGATTTGCTATGGACTTGCTGAAAACTGTTTTTACTGTTATCGTTCGCTCTAAAGACGTCAACGCCGATTATAGCAAATATATTTAACGTGCCCGAACTCTCACTCAGGCTATAGTTTCAATTTTAAAACTCCAGTGAGGATGCGGAATCGAATACCGGTCTCGGCGGCCGCTTTTCTGTGGAGGCGAAAAGCAAGGCGCCCGGCATCTATGCGATGTCAGTGCATGTTAAAGAACCCAAGGTGATCGAAATTCCGGAGTCCTCCACTATGGCTTCTCATAGCCAGAGTCGCTTTGGGACGTTAAACACCACAAACCATACCATAACTCCTGTGGCATGTGGCTGTTTTTCGCTCAATTTCTACCTTTCTTTAACGGACGGAATTATGAAGCCATTAATACTCCTTCAACAACGCAAATTATTAATAGAAATGTTTTACGGTGCATACGTTGGCTATCGCTGGCTGCCGGCTTCCCTCGCATGTATGCCACAAGGAGCTCCTTCTTTTCTTGCACTTCTATGCTGAGAATTCAAGCAAGTTCGTCGAGTGAACAACAAATAATCTTTAAGGAAAGGAAAGTTGCCGAAAATGGGTTGGAAATGTGCGATCTGGACATTTGCTGAAGGACGCATTCATCGAGGAATGCCACTGTAATCGCGTGCATAATGATAAGGTGATTGCTGTCTTGGCGTACGCCATTCTGATGACGCGATTCTGTCCTCCTTTCTTTATGCATCGAAGTATATATATATATATATATATATATATATATATATATATATATATATATATATATATATATATATATATATATATATATATAAGAGCGCAGGTTCATCTAATCTGAGGAGCTGGAGGAACAGGCAATGAAAGAAGAAATTCGGACTATGGATGCCGCAGTTACATCGGGCGCTGATTACATAATGAAGCATGTCCCTCCCGTTGTGCTGTTCGCCCTGAAGTAGTCGCCATCATGGTTATCACCCTGGCTACGTCCATAAACGACTCTCTCTGCCCCTTACGACAGCGCGAATTATTCCTTTCCCTACCGCCTTCGCCACAAGTGGGACGTACGATTGACCTTTGAACCTGTTATGGTCCACTTAGGAAGCGACAGTGTGGCGCACTCACTTTGCGCCCTCGAAATGTTTCCGTCGTGATGAGCGAACGCTCGTGGTTATGACAGCGGACGAACCAATTTGACCATCGCTCATCGGAACGGAATTCCAATTGGCTGTAAGGACGATAAAAAAGAGAGAGAGAGAAAACGAAAAACAAGGGCTATAGGCATTCGTACACTTTGCCTGCCCGCGAAACGGAGCAACTTCCGTGTTTCGAGGACCCGCGGAAGATTGCCCGCAATCCTTCACTCACCCTCCAGCCTCACCCCGACGTGCGCGAGACCTCTGCGTGGCGCGGTGCCGGAAATGGCGGAGACTGCGTGCCATGGTGCGGATGTTGAGCGCATCCAATGCGAGCTTTGCCTTCTTATTTCTTGTTACATTTGCAAAACACAGGGCGCGCCTTAAGTCTGGCTGAAGTAAGAGGCGGACGCGTTCTGGATATTTCACTTAGAGGAGCGAATTGAGCGTAGATGAAGAGACAGTCGACTTGACACAATGTAACATGTAAGTGAATACGACTGAGCGCAAGGCACCTGCGCGGCGGGGCGGTTCTCACACTTCTTACAATTGCTGTCGCTCTGTCGACGGTCAATTTTCGTTTTATGGAAAATACTGCGAAAAATGACAAAGGAATAAAAAGCAATAGTAGTAAATCTTCTAGCCGTCGAACCGCATTTTACGGCTCGGGCCGTTTGACTCTGCTCTCTCCCAAGATTTGTATGTGAAAAAGCCAACTTACATACGGCCGGATTGCTGCGGCATGGTTCGGACGTATGAGGCCGTGCAATGAGCGGAGCTCTACGCAGTCGAGTTCAGAGTAATAGGTTTTGGGCACCCATCCCGGAGCTTTGCCATGTAGCTGAATGGGTATAGATGTAAAAAAATTGCGGATCCTGATTTGGGCACGAGTACTAGGAAAGCGTTTGGCGAGTTTCTCCAGGATAACCTCATGGCGAACATTGTCAAAGGTTTTGTGTCGATAGGGGTGAACCCTAGGGCTCCATTCTCGGACCCATATTGTTCAACTTGGCCATGACACGCGTCGCCGAGAATCTAGAACTCGGCACAAGCGCAAGATTCGCTATATATGCCGATAATATTACTGTCTGGAATGAGACAGCTGATATACGTAGACAAATATTATATGCAGACTGAAATTCAGGCGGCCCTTGAAGATACACTAACCAACATTGGCCTCGAACTCGCTCCACATAAAAGAGAATTGATTAGTATCAACGGAAAACATAAAATCAACCCCAGTATGCAAATCGATCTTCACATCTGAGGCAACACCATCACCTCCAGAAATGGGCAAATCCGCATTTTTTGCCTGCCCATTTCAAGCTGCAAAAGTCCCCAGAAATGGGTTAATCAGAGACAACGCCTTTAGCCTGCACCGCTACACACTATACGTCGCCTGTCCAACCGGCACGGCGGTGCGCGGCAACATGCCTGCCGTGCGATGGCCCGAGCAGCGGCGGTCGGAAAAATCCTGTATAGCACATCCGTTCTCCAACTGTCGAAGACTGACTTCGCTAAGGTCGAACGCCTTCATCGCGCAATACTACGCACTATGACCGGTCTACCTAAGCACACTCCTATAGCTGAACTTGAGCGTTTGGCCGTTCTTCCACCGCTCACTACCATTGTTTCCGAGTCACAGACGCGTCATCGAATACGTCTAGAGAACACTGCCGAAGGGCGTCGCCTGCTGGCCTGGGATGAACAGCGTAACGACAAAACACCAGCCCTATATGCATCTCTTCCCCCTTGTGAGATGCCAGTGGTCACACGCCTCCATAGCCGACCTATAAACCGAAATTTTGTCATTCCCCGGGAGCGTCTCGCTGCCCATCACCGACAAGAACGAATCCCTGATACGACTGACATATACACCGACGCTTCGATTACAACGAATTTTAATCTATGAGCTGGGTGTACGATGACAACCCTTCCCTTTCAGGCGCTTATGCCTGCCACCTACCTCAAGGTACCCCTCTTCATGCTGAGCTCTTCGCGATTTCGGGAGCCTTGTCAGGAGTGCCTTGCGCCGGAACTGGTTCAATACGTATTCCTACTAATTCCTATGAAGCTTGCAAGGAAATCGCTACTCTGGGTTCAAACGATGCAACTGCTACGGCCATACAGCGCCTCCTTAAAGGCCACCAACTCGCGAGCAGAACTGTCTTTATTCAGTGGATCCCAGGTCACTCGGACGAATCAGGGAGCAATTCGGTGGCACACGCCGCAGCTGCTTTGGCAGTTGGGATGTCCATATTAACTTCCCCGCCCCCCTTGCTTCATCTTTACTCGACCTTGGGCAGGCAACTCACCCCTTCTCTTGCCCTTATGCACTATACTCGGACCAGTCTTCGTAGCCTCAGTCAGCAGCGCATGCAGGTGGCCACACCAGACCCACATTTTACTCTGAAAACCCACCTCACCCAAAGTCAAGAAGTCTTCTTAAATAACCTCATCGCCCATGCGGCTTACACGCCACGTATTATGGCCCGCTGGCGTCAGTATACAGAGGAAATGATTACGTGCCCCCACTGTACGACTCTAACGCGCGGCGGCATATCTCATCTACTCTGGGGTTGCCCTGTTTTTTACGCTCCGAGATCAAACCCTACCGCCTGAACTCCCGTTCCCTCCTAGAAACTGATGCTAACATACAGATGATATTTGCCAAGTATGGCTCGCTTAGTGGCCTGGTCAGGGCAATATGATTTGAGTGACGACCTGGGCAAACAATGAAAATTCTGTCTACTCCCCTTTACCCCCATCCATGGCCATGAGCCTTCCGATTCAATAAAAGACATTCAATCAATCAATGCAGAGTCATGCTGGTTTGAGACTGGCCCAAGGAGACAGATTCGGAATATGAGGGTGTGCAAGCGACAAGCATGGGTATTCAATCCGGAGTAACACGCGCTTGTGCAGCATCGCCCGGTGACGGCCGCAACTGCGAGGGAGCTCTGTCTTATACTACCTTGACTCAGTGCATCGCCACCGCCTCTTCTGCGCCTCAAGCATGCGGAGACAGAGAGAGAGAGAGAGATAGAGAGGGAAGGCATTGGACCGTCACCGACGAAATCCGTGATTGCGGCTAGAAGTGCTGCGTATTAAAAATGGCCGCCTGCTTAGTATTCATGCAGCAGCACTTATGCATTCGAGTGGGGGGGGGGGGGGGGAGCTGCTGAGGAGCCCCAGACCACACTGACTTTAAGCACTGCTAGCTGCTAGTTTGGTTATCTATAAAGTTGTAACTGACTTATGTGTCTCTGACTGTACGCCCTAGTCGCCTCACTACACCACATGACCTAGCGCAGGCGTCAGTTCACAGGCGAGCTTTCCCCATAATACACGTAGGCGTTCCTAAGTGTCGATATTGTTCAGTTGTCCGGCTGTTATCTCCACCGCACATATTCTACGCACCGGCAGTGTGCTAGCCTTACCACGATGCACCAAGGCCACTGCCCCTGTGCCATTCTCTGTACGCAATGCCTAGTTTTGTTGCACATGACATAACATCGTGTCAGCCATCACAGCGTTGGACCTGCATCCAGGGAAAAGAACCCGCTGCATTTCAATCCGACTTTGCACCGCATGGAGGGGGGGGGGGGGGGGGGGAGGGTAAAAATAACCCTGCTAAACATTTTTAGCAGGTCATTTCCCACAATTGCACAACGCAAATCGCGGTCATAATAACACCTTGAGGGGCAAGTTGGTGCTGTTGGTGTTGTGTTTGTTGCACCACATTTCTGGGTATTATGCATGGTCATAATTTTCTCTCAAAACTTCGCTCGGAGTCACACTCCTCGTGTGCCTGAACGTGATGCAGTAAAACCAAAGGGGATTTTCAACTAAACTTGGAAGCCCTGATGAAGATTTCAAACGGCTCACACCCTACCATAGCAAAATTTCATATATTGCATTGTATTCTCCTCTTTGGCATTATTCTTAATAGAGAGAATGCAGATTACACGAAAGAAACGGATTATAAGAGAAATTGCGAATGTTAACGCGATGGTGTTGGGGCGGCGATTTCGAATTTTCGAGCGTTAGCTCATTGAAACTATTCGTTCATTGCGCTCAGACTGCTTATCGCGATGCCATACACTAATTGAGCAATTCTTTAACTGCCCTTATGTTTACATGTTTTCCGAAATGAAGGCAAAGCACGATGAGCGCAAGTGTTTATATACGCCTCGTGCGGAGCGCATACATGCGCCGCCATGTGTAAGAGAAATACATCTCTATTAGTGGCTTCGAATGGATGTTAATAATGTTGATGTAGTGGTTTTCAGCCCTTTAACAGCCGCCGTCCACTTTGTGGCAGTATCAGCCATGACCGTCTCAAGTTGGCCGGGTTTAAATACCGATCGCGGTGGTCCCGCTTTGATGGAGGCGAAATGCAGTCGTCCGTTTGCTGTGCGATGTCAGTGCACGTTAAAAATCCCCGGGTGCTCTAAAATATTCCGCAGCCCCCATCCACAGCGGAAGCTATTTCTTTATGTTTCATTCCAACATTGCTCCTTTTTCTTATGGCGCGATGCAGGCGTTCACTGCATTAACACATTATCAGCACCCACACTGTTGTTGTGGCTGCAGGAAGAAGGAAAAGAAAATGCACGGCCCTGCTACTGGCTCTGTAGCTGAGCCACCTCCGCTGCCTCGTGCGGACAGAATAAAATAGAGAGAGAAAGACGCGCGTTGCAACAGCTGTCGTCCGCCACCGAAGTGGTTTCGAGTGCAATGACGGCCTGCAACATATACAACTCCGGTGGCAGGCTAGCCCCCGCCGCAAGCCGCTACCAGTCCCAGGCCCGCAGGGTCAGGAACAGCCACCCCTCAGCACCCATGTTCGAACCCAACCGGTGCGGCCGCGTAGAAGTTCGAATGGGTCCGGTAGGGAATGGACGTAAAGGAGATGACACAAGGTAGAAAAACGGTAAACTTTACTCTGACCTTTCAGCCGGGATCCGGCCTTTGTCAAGGAATGCAGAAATAGGCAGTCGGTCCTCATTACTGATATACATGCACAATCCAACAACACGTGACCAGCCACTATCGACTAATAAAAACCAAGATATCAAAACAACGTTCCACACGCATGATGTTATGCCGGTGCAAAATATATCGGCAGATTACAAACACAATGACACGTGTCGCGCTTAGGTCATGCATCTTAAAATGTTGCACAAGGAAAGGCAAGATATATCACATAAAAAGTTGTTAGTCACTTCCAACGCAAAAAAACAAACAAACAAAATATCACGAGGTTAGAATGGATAGAGAAACGTCATACTTAATCCTGTTATATGCAGGGTGGGCATTCATCCACTGAAATATCATTCCAATTGGTAGCTAGGTGACTGTGGCAGATAAAACGTATTATTTAACAGTGAAATACAATTGTGATTTGAGCATGGTTAAAAAAAGAAAAAAAGAAATGAAATTTTACACAGTCATTCCAATCGCGGCATCGTGAAAAACTCGGTTGTGTGCTCAATGCGACGGAGACAAAGAGAAGCAGTTAAAGACGCTAGTTGTTCATACCAGTGTAGATTACACCAGGAATTGTGTGAAATATTATTGGATAAGATATGATGATCAGTCCATGTTGCGGCGGGAAGCAATAAGCTCGAGTATACTCCGCGGGTAGTCTAAAGTATAATACTCGAGCATATTGCTTCCCGCCGCAACACATTACTAGCAAGCAGATGGATACTGAATGGTCGGCGAAATCCTATGGCAGCACCTAGAACAATGAGCAAAGAATGGTTGCGTGCGTCACAATTTAGATTCGAAATCACGTGCTCATTTTTCCCGACACGTTCTTCTGAATCCTGGGTTACGGTGAAGGAGACGCCTTTTCTATCGAACTAGTTGTATACGTTATAATCGTACTGCTGCGCCGCGAATTGCAACTCCGCTGCACATCCAGCATAAACAAACCCACTCTCCGACTAAAACCGTGTAGGAGTCTGGTGACCTGCCGGCCAGCGCATAGGCGAAATAGCGTTGTCGTCCCACGTGTCATCCACCTGGCGTCTCTTTTTTTCCTTAGCGTATCCGTTTAGCTTCGGAGTAAACACTTCCCCCTCCGCATAACAAAGCCGTGTTCCGCTCACGGGGCGGCGACTCCGAAAAGGCGTCTCGCCTCGGAGAGCGGGGGCTGACTGCGCAGGCTAGACAGCGCGCCTGGCAGCGGCCTTACCTCCCACTGCGGGCGTTGTGTTCGTGTAGTCTTCGCACGCAGAACACGCAACTGGAAACCCTCCTCCATCTACCTCCTCCTCTGAGGAGTCCCTCCGTATTTACTGTTTTTGTCACTGTATAACGCCTCTCCAAGTGTGTCGCACATTTGTTGTGGCGTGCGATAAAGCCCGAAGAAGACGCCCGCTCTTCGCCGCGAAAGACTCGCTTCGTGGCGGGCGCGCATCGGCCCCGGCCTCCGTGGGCGCAGAAACAGAGAGAGGCAAGAAGACGTGCTCCCCTAATTCTTGCCGTCTTCTTCCTCGACCGTCTTCTGATCGGGGACAGGACGGGGCAGTTCGGCGGGATGGCGTCGGCCCTGTTTTCTATGCGCATTCGTTTCGCGCCATTTTCTTTTTCAGTTTTGACCGCGAAAGGCGCGGGGACATTTTGCGTGCCTAGCTGTATCAATGGTGATAGGCGATCTGTGAATTTTACCAGTCCGCGTCCTTTGTTTCTTACTTTTTTTTATTCAGCCATGGAGGAGGCCATGACACAAATCTTTGCCTTTCGTCAACTGCACTATGTTTGCATTTGTTTTTGTTTGGATATCCAATGGACGTTTTTTTCACCTGTGCGATGTCACTGTAGCTTGACTATTCTGGTACACCGAAGTCGATACTCAATTCTCGAAGCGATATCTTTCATAGCTTCTGAACAACGCCAAAGAGAGACAAGCACGAAGCATTTCAATGTACATCTTACTGCGTCTACTTTACCTTGTCTTGGTTTGGCACTTTTCAGTTGTTACGAACCACCATCTCGCCCAACATGATTCAGTCTCTCATATATCCCACATGCAGCAATCTCGGGCCGCTGACCACGTTGCGGTTCTTGCCTTTCACTAATCCCATTTTCTTCATTCTAAGGTCACATTATGATTGCTTTCGTTTCGATGATCTATTTGTTGCTCCTTTTGTTTCTCCTTCTTATTCTGCAATACATTATGCGCGGTGTACCAGGATTTTATTTGTTCCCCGCACCGCCAACCCCCTTGTGGGTATGTTCTACCTGCCAATGACACAACAACGAAGTGGGCTTCTGGGAGCCGGCGTCAGAACGCTACAACCGTTACTCATTTTGGGTGGCGTATATACGCCGTCCCCCTGAGACACTGCATCGGATAGCCACACGAGGAGAGAACAGTTTTGAGGGCTTGCGAAGCTTTCCCAGTGCTTTAGCAACGAACGTATATTGTTCAGGACGACTGTTGACGGCGCATCTGCCGTTTATTAGCTTAGGTATTCTGCTTTCTTGACGACTGCACCTTAATGCAAATAAGTTTTATTGATACCGTTTGCATCTTTCTATACACCAATGAGTATTCTTATGCTCTCAACCATGAGCCCACTAAGAAGGTACCCGTTGTTTCCGACGTCGATGTTACTTTGACGCTACGTTGCGTTTTAGGTCTCATATTCTGGAAGTCAAGAATATTCCGCGAGGGCTTTGGATGGTAATCCGTGTCATACGTACTGCCGTAGTGCGGGATGTCTTCTTAAACCACGAACTTGTCTCACCGAGGCTTGAGCATGCTTCTGTTGTATGGAATTCGATGTGCTGCACCTGTTTGCAAGCTTTCGAAAATGCACAGAAGAGATTTGTGAGGATTTTTACGAGTCTTGCGGTATGCTTATCTCTTACTCGAGAAATTGCAGGGCTGTCTTGGCGCTCTTGGGAATCAGGTGGAAGTCGGGGCGCTTTCCGTTCCTCTTCATGTGTTACGTTGGCATATTGAATGCTTGAGCCTAGCATCTTTGATAATGCTTTAGGTGCCTTGACGGCCAGTGCAATAAAGCTGGCGTCTCTGATGCGCAGAATTCTTGACGTCATCACCTTATTAACATTTTATGAACATTTAATTTTATATTTTTAACGATGGCGGTATGTGTATCTTTGTGGAGGTGAAGTTGACGACTTCAGAAACGCTGTATTTCCTGTAGAACCGTCCAGTACTGAGATTACAGAATTGAAGAATTTGATTCGCGCAGAGATTAAAAAGCCGCAGAACGGTCGATGTCGCCTCAAATGTCCATGATGGAGCGGAAAAAGCACAGTAAAAGCTTCACGCAGAAAGTCGTGCTTAGGAAAGGACAATAGACACTCAGTGAAGAGCGAAGGTAGCATCCTCACCACCATCAGCGCCATTTATGTTTTATTTTTTTGTCTAATGCTGTGGATATGAAAAAGAATCACCCGGCATGTTCTCTTTTTCGCTTCCTTGTGAGCTACTTTACCAAGTTTCCTGCTATTACTGTCGCTTTGCGGTGGGCATAAGGCCGCCATCGCTAGAGCCTGTGCAAGTCGAGCTTGGCCGGGGAGCGTGTCAGAACAAAGCAGCTCCGGAAGCAGCAGTGCCGGCGGTGGTGTTGCCTTTTGCGGTTGGCGGGGCGTGCAAGGCGAGGCACGCGGAGCGTGAGCGAGCAGTCCCTGTGACTGTTCCACCCCGCAGGGCATCGTGCACGGTGGCCGCTTTCATCTTCGTCTCCGCGCCCCAGGATTCGTGGCCGCAGAGAGGGATGGAGAGTGGATAGCAGCAACAATCGCTGCTGACTCAGGTACACGACTCGTGGTTTCGTTGAAAGCATTTGAAAGGTTTCGTCGAAAGCGAAAGAATTTCTAGGGTCGTGGTGAATATCTTGTGTCTGCGAGATGTGTCCGCGAGACGTCACAGTAGGTTCTCACGTCAAAATAATTTCCCCGCTAAGGACGTCACAATAGGTTCGGACGATGAAGATAAAGAAAAGAAAGTAATAACATTATATCGAGTACACAAACACGCAAGATAGAGGAAGAAGAGAAGAGGTTGACAGAATAGAAAGAAGAGAAGGA
This sequence comes from Amblyomma maculatum, assembly GCF_055883805.1. NCBI lineage: Eukaryota > Metazoa > Arthropoda > Arachnida > Ixodida > Ixodidae > Amblyomma > Amblyomma maculatum. The sequence continues at coordinate 33,408,894 of NC_139346.1, read as the reverse complement.
GGAAAGGCTCCCAAGTGCAATCCTTTATTTTATTTTTTTCACTCGCTTGCCTAAGAGTTGTGGGCGATCTCCGGCTGTATCTCCGCGCTTTTCATCTGCGTAGCCTTCTCGGCATGGGCGCAGCGTCAGAATGCTTTATGTGCGCTCATGTATGTGTATATGTGACAGAGCACGATACGTGGCATATTGGGGAGCATCCAGCGACTGCGCGAACAGTTTTATGTTCCTTTAGTAATTTTAGTGGCTTTGGCACCGTGGTGCAATCTACTTTTCTAGCATGCCTTCATCGCCTTTCGGTGTCTCTGACTCCTCCTGCACTAGGAAATCTGCTCCCATTGAGAGCACTTCAGCTCTTTCACGATTCCTGCTGTTTCAAATATGCTAAGTATATCGATTAAATTTTCGTGCGCGCAGGTATTTAGAGTACCAAATTACAAAATGACTCGGACTGTTGTTGCAGCAGAGACGAAAACATATGTTACAACGGGTGTAACATCTCGTATGCTCAAGCGCAGCCTGCTTAGATAAAGTGTCCTACCGCAGTGATTTGCTAGTACAATTCGAGCAATCTACGTCAAAATAACCGTCTTCTTAGTTCCTGTATCCTTAACCGCCACAAAGCTTTTAGGGTGGCGGATTGGCACACCGATGAAAATTCATTGCTTTTGCCGGCAAGCACGAAGAAGGAGGGTAAACATTCATTTGTCGAAGAGGAAGTCTTATGCAGGAGCTTCTGCGCTAGGTGGCCGGGACTCGGGAGTCCGTGGGCAATGGCCACATGGGTTGCGCGCTCGATAGCCCGAAGTTGGATGTGAAGGAGATTGCCTCCATGTTGAAGGCTTGAAGCTGACCGCACGCTATTCATTAATGGTGCAAGCGAGGTGACCTTCATCCTGCTGCCTATATACATGAGCCTGGTAGTTGAGGGCACACTATAACTATACGGTGGCGGGTTGATGAGGTGTCGTTATTTCAGAAAAGAACCTGCTGTCATTGCCTCTTCAGTTGTGACGGTAGACTGCCGGGAAAATATGTAGCGAGTATATTTGAAATTAGGGGGCGCGGCAGCTGACTATAGCGTTCAATCAAGCACAGCCGTGTGACTACAAAGGATGACTTCAATTGAAGCGCGTACTAAGAAAAATCTATCCCAATTTGCGTTGTGATCCCAGGACCATCACCTATACGTCATAGTCGCAGTGCAAGTAATAAGCCAGTCATACGGCGCCTAGCATATGACAGTACGAGCCCATTTATCAACAAAGCGGACGCGAAGTGGAGGTGATATTAGTTTCCAGGGGAGTACCTTGCAGAAGACGAGCACCACCTGTGAGGCCACACTAGCGCCGTAGCGGCCTTCTGCGCATCTTACCACCGCGTCTTCCTAGCGCCAATGCGCTGCTGGGACACGAGTGCCCACAATAGCCGGAAAAGCTTAACGCGTCGGCATGCGCAAAAGTGACTCGCTACGCACTCCGCAAATAGCCCGTAAGGCGAGTGGGCCGCAGCAGCGCACAGCTTGCGTAACAACTCCCGTGCTGCTGGTTCGTGGCTCCAGATATAGTACGCACTCACGCACACACGTGCGCGCGGGTGGGCACACGACCGCACCAGCCGGAAGGGGACCAAACAATGCAACCGCTGCCGGGAGGAAGAGCCAACGAAAAGAGAGCCGACCCCCTTCTGGCCACTGCCACCGTGCGGTTCCGTATTCCGTCCTCCTTTCCTTTTTCTGCCTCTTTTCGCTTCACTTCTTTCTCTTCGTCATCGGCCCGAAGGAAGGGGTTGAGAAGTAGACAAAGAGGGAGAGAAGAAAGAAGAAAAAAAAGGCTCCGTAAGAAACGGCCACCAAGAGATTGAGCTAAGAGAGCTGTCACGCCTTTGCCACGCTGTATGGCTGCCACGCGGTTGGAATACGAGGAGGCAGGACGTCATCCTCGGTGTTCACTGCATGGCATAGTGTATACATGGCGTGGGTCCCCTTAGTAAATGCGTGGAGGTCCCTTACCCATTCCCTGCAGCTATTTTCAGTCTGAACGGGTGTGTGCGTAATTATCTGCCGTAGTGTATACTTGCAACAGTGAGCGTACTTGACCGCCTGGTGACAACATTGTGGAGCTTTGCACTTGCCGCCTGACCACTCCCTCTCTTCTGCGTTTAATGGGTTAGCCTTAACTGCGACTTCTCTTTGGGCCACATTTATCATGCCCTCCGAGAAGGTGAGACTGTTGCCCAATGCAGAGGCAAGTTTCAGTTGTCTGCTCAAGGTCCATGGTGCACATCTCGGGACTTTTATACACTAAAAAATGGCACTCGGCACGGTTCTGCTGTATGAAATCTGCGTTTCGGAGAGGGAGTGTCTTAATTCGTGACTTTTGTATATGTCTACAACAACGTCGACGAAATACGCGGCCTAAGTTCTTAAAACTAAGTTGCGGCTATTCCGGTGAAGTATTCTGCACATATTAAAAACAGGAAGTGATGCCGATTGACCATGACGGAGTTTATTTATTCTTGCTAACAATACGTCAATTATTTTTCGTGACTATTTTCACTGTTCCGAACAAATTGGTATGTACCAGTCTGCTCGATGAAGCCGAACTTTGGCTCTCCCAGGCGAACCAGGTAGCTCAGACGGGCTCTCTCATCCTTGCATTTAGTCACCCTCGTGTACCACGTTTGAAAGAAGCAAAGGAGCAATTTCGAATCCTTGGCTATAGCGAACACTAGCGACCGCGAATGTCTACTCAGAAAAGGACGATTAAAAAAAGCAGTTTCGATTGTTTCGTGTGTGTGTGTGTGTGTGTGTGTGTGTGTGTGTGTGTGTGTGTGTGTGTGTGTGTGTGTGTGTGTGTGTGTGTGTGTGTGTGTGTGTGTGTGTGTGTGTGTGTGTGTGTGTGTGTGTGTGTGTGTGTGTGTGTGTGTGTGTGTGTGTGTGTGTGTGTGTGTGTGTGTGTGTGTGTGTGTGTGTGTGTGTGTGTGTGTGTGTGTGTGTGTGTGTGTGTGTGTGTGTGTGTGTGTGTGTGTGTGTGTGTGTGTGTGTGTGTTGGTTGGTTGGTTTGTGGGGTTTAACGTCCCAAAGCAACTCAGGCTATGAGAGACGCCGTAGTGGAGGACTCCGGTAATTTCGACCACCTGGGGTTCTTTAACGTGCACTGACATCGCACAGCACACGGGCGCCTTGCCTTTCGCCTCCATCGAAAAGCTGCCGCCGAGGCCGGGATTCGATCCCGCGTGTGTGTGTGTGTGTGTGTGTGTGTGTGTGTGTGTGTGTGTGTGTGTGTGTGTGTGTGTGTGTGTGTGTGTGTGTGTGTGTGTGTGTGTGTGTGTGTGTGTGTGTGTGTGTGTGTGTGTGTGTGTGTGTGTGTGTGTGTGTGTGTGTGTGTGTGTGTGTGTGTGTGTGTGTGTGTGTGTGTGTGTGTGTGTGTGTTTGCACCAGCGTAAGGCTGCGAATGCAGTAATTGGCCGCAACCTCCTATGACTAACCAAGAGAGTTCTACTTAAGTTGAGGACAACCCAGAGGGCTATGGAAAGAAAAATTGTAGGGGTAACATTAAGAGATAGAAAGCGTGCAGAGTGGGTCAGAGAAATGACTCAAGTTACCGACATTCTAGTAGAAATTAAGAAGAAGAAATGGACATGGGCAGGACATGTAGTGCGAAGAGAGGATAACCGATGGTCGCTGAGGGTAACAAACTGGATTCCAAGGGAAGGAAAGCGTAGCAGGGGGCGGCAGAAAGTTAGGTGGGCGGATGAGATTAAGAAGTTCGCAGGGGTCAAGTGGATGCAGCTAGCACAGAACCGGGTTGAGTGGAGAAGTATGGGAGAGGCCTTCGCCCTGCAGTGGGTATAATCAGGCTGATGATGATGATGAAGGCTGCGAAAAGCTGGCTGTTATATGATTAGTACCGCGCCTTGCTGCAATTGCTTTCCGTCTCAAACCAGCGGAACTGTTTTGGGAAGCGACTTCTCGTTTCTCAAAACCAAGTGATCCAGAAACGATGATAATGTTAGTTCCGTGGGGCTAGAATGGCTCACACACAATCACAATCACAATAAAAGCTGTCTATGTAACCTCTGTGTGCAGTCATTTCGCTTGAAGAAACCGCACTTTCAAGATTGCGACCACTGTTGAATATGTTCTCGATGCAGTAGGCAACGTTTTTTGCAGATGATCAGATCTACAAATAATTCCCGGGGAATCGGACAGCTACGAACTGTTTCCACCTGGGCGCCGTAACATGGCCACAGCCGTCGGTCGCGGTGGAGAAATTATATTCACCAATCCGTCGCACTGGGAGAGTTTTGCACCATGGTTACTTTGTTTCAAAATGCATCATTTTTACGCTGTCTGGGTCAAGAGATCGCACTGATGCAGTGCCGCAAAGTGTTGAATTCACGTCCTATAAACCCTCATAGGTCTTCTATTCGGCTAAAAATGTGAAAAAGCCCATGTACGCTGAGTAATGGGCGCGTTTACTGCTAACAATGGCGGCCCTGACATACAAGAATAAATTGGCACAACTTGGAACAAAATGACACAATTTCACTGCCTATTGGCAGCCGCTTGATTTCGGAGACGTTCGGAACAGGAATGCACTTGACGTAAGCGTCAGAGAAGGCCGTCACAACATGTCTTCGTGTTATAGCACTGTAACATTGTAAAATTAAACACCGCAACAGACACAGGACAACACAGGGGACGACGCAGTGCGGTCCTGTGTTTGTGTTCTCCGTTCTGTGTCTGCTGCGGTTTTTAATTTTCCACTGTCTCAACAACTAGCCTATACATATATTTCCTCTTAAGCACCGTAACGTCGGCTGTAACGCTGGTGCGTATATAGACAGAGCGCATCAACGAGGAGTCACCTATCGTGCGCAAACACGTAAATATCTGAGAGAGGAACGGAATGAAGAATTCCTTTTCTGCATATGCCTGGTTACTCGATGGTAGAAAGAAAATGTGCCTCTTTAGCAGCTGTGTTCATCCTTTCGCCACGCAAGTGCTTTCATGAATGTTTCATTTCGCCCTCGCAGAGTGCGTCGGGTGGCTTCGTTTACGACAGAGGCTAAAGCAGGAAGCTAGTGTGCGTGGTCCCACGCTAGCGACAATAATAAACACGGCTACATTACGGACCGGAAGAACGTGCCTCTCATAGTGAAATGGACGAGACTATATTTTGCTTCGTAGCGACGTCAACTTCGGTGTACCTTAGCTCGTATTTCTGCGCCCGACGAACCCGGCAGCTTAACGGGTCGCCGTGTGCCGTTCGTGTTTTCGAATTCTGGCCCCTTATAATGCTGCCATCTCACGAGACTGGTTATACAAGCGACCCTCTTCAGGAGTCGAAAAAGTGGTCACAGTTCCAGTAGTGCGCAGCTGCAGGCTGTGTAGGCGCACGCAAGGCGTTACATCCGGGTCTCTCGGCGCCTGTTTACTGAATAGAGCCGTGTCTCGGAACAGCGCGATGTCTGCATTGTGGTTTTAGAGCGGCGAGATGGCCCACTTCGCATTTATTTGCAAAGTTATGGGTTGCTATCTGTCGCCGTCTTCTTGGGCTCCCCTGTCACGTCTCAGTATACGCCCGCGGTAGAGAACATTTCTCATCTCCTCTCTTCCGTCCCCTTGATGAATTCACTCTTTTCCTCACCACACAGTTGACACTTTTATGATAGACTCTTTTTGATGGGGGTAAAATCAAGGGTGGAAAAAAGTCAATGTGCTGTGCAATGTCTGTGAACGGTAAAGTCTCCAAGGTGGTCGAAATTATTTCTGAGCCCTACAATACTGCGCCTCTTCTTTTACTTCGTAAATTCTCTCCTGCATCCATTTTATCGAAAGTGTTTACTGAAAGTGAGACAGTTTTGTTGCTTTTCCTCTCGTTGTAACCTCTTCCTCTTTGCCCCACCCGCTTTTAGGGGCGATACTCCGAGAACGGTCCTTACGAGCCCGCCGCGTTGGTTACGCTAAAGAGACAAACATTGAAACACTACCGTCGAAAGGTCAGAACGCGTAACAAGTCATGACAGCAACATGCATGTAAGCAGACACACAAAGCGCAGGGCGGCTTGCAATCGAATTAGCACGTACAGGTCGGAGCCACATACAAAACTTCAGAGTTACGCTTCGTAGCCGAATTTGTTAACGAATTCACCAGCACATTTTTTTACGCTATTCCGAGATAGCCACCGCATTCGCTGGAATATAGCCGTGAAATTGAACGCATAGTGCAGTGAACTTCACGCTGCCAGGGCGATCAGCGGCTGCATGGGCGCGATGTCTGTCCGCAGTGGAATATAAATAATCCTTCGCAAACTGAAGACATGTTCCGCTGTAACGTTGCCACTGCTGTCAAAAAATTTCAAAATGTAATTACGCGCAGTCAAGAAACATTTTTGAGATGCTAATCAATCCGCCAGCACTTTTTCGGATGATGCAACTGAATTTACGCCTTCTGCTTTAATGTGTTTTTTTTTTTATTTCTTTTCTCGAATGCGTGGAAATAGTATTTATCCCGCCAACCCACATCCCGTAAACTGTTGTCCAGCACTGTACACCTGAAAAAGAGGAAATACTCGACATTTCTTTAACTGCCGTGCGTGACGGCCGCATTGTCTCTGATTCTGAGAATTACTCAAGAGCCGACTGGCGAAAAGTCCAAGTATAACAAAAGGCTCACCAAGCCCTTGCTTAATCTTAAACTTCCTGTTTTATTTCCCTTAGGCACAGCAGAACAGAAAAGGCGGCCGTCACGCACGCCAGTTAATTATTTGTGCGGCTGTACACCGCATTTAATGACTTCTAATATCAATTGAACAAATGTAAACTTAAGCAGCTTTAATAAACTTATTAAGAAAGCCCTAGAAAATTATAATAAGTCTTCCTGTTCAGTATGTGACGTTATTTCTGGTTCATCGTTTGCTGCCTCATATAGTACAGGCAACGCAGTTCCGTTGCATAGCAATGAACTATATATATCTTGGTTTTTTGTCAATCTAAATGTGCCCCGGAAGTTTATTCTGCGATTGATCTTGTCTATGCTACAGTTATACACTTCATTCCCCGGTAACGCATGCTTTTCTTCCGTACTGCAAATGATCGTAAAACTAACTCAACTACGTTTTGGCGATAAGCTTATAACGCTAATCGTAACGTGATTTGTTCTCTTCGGGCGCAGCCAGTAGCTCGCACCGCGTTCGCGCCTTCGCTGTCTTGCCGAATAATAATACCAACGGACGAGGCTGGCCCGAACAGTATACCAGTATAATACACATCCGGGTTCAAGCGATAGAGCGTCGGGGCTCTGGGAAAGTGCTACCGTGCACGAATGTACTGTATAAATATCTCGATATCGTCCTGGCACCTTGTGGCCCGTTTATCCTTCTCACATCCTTGCGTCAGTACAAATCGCGGTCGATCTCGGTCCTCTTCCGGTAGCCGCCACACCAATACGCTACGCGCCAACATGTGGGCACGCATTTATAGTTCACACGACGTCTTCGTAACAGACGCCGCATAGCCGGGCTTTGCAGCCACTTGCGCAGATTAACGCAAAAGCCTTCCTTGCACTCGGGAGTTTTTTAGGGCAGTCGCCAGTTTTGTATATATAAATTTTTTTGCGACCTCCATCTCTTGTTTTCTTTCTTGAAGTGGTGCTCCCAGCAGAGACACCGCGGCTCCGCTCCGTTCGTGATCCGTAATGCACGAGTGTCTCGTTTCTTCGGCGACCCCGTTTCCGGTGAGGCCGTTGCTTTTGTTCTTAATCTCTCAAAACATCTCAGGCGCTTCGGTTCAGTGTTCCCGTGCATCTGGCACTCCCAACGGCTGTGGGACGACGGGAATTAGATTATCCTCGTGGTTGCGTTTAGTGAGAATCGCCGTGGACCGCTTCTCGAAGCCACGCGCAGACGTTCGGATTACATCGACGGAGTCCAAAGGCAGCTTCTGTTCGGCGGAGGTGGAACGCCTCGGTTGCGTGAACAATATATCTAAACCCCGTTTTTCGGGTCGCGCCCGGAAACGTTATCTCTTTTCATCTTTTATTCGGCAGATGTCGAAAATATACGCCAGTGTTTCAGGAATGGCTTTGCGTAGGTCCTCCGGATGTGCTCGTCGTCAGGGCTGATTTTTGCTGGTGCGTTTAGGCTTTCGAAATAGATCGCTGTTGTCATTAAAGGGACGCTCAGCCGTGGGGATAACATCGTGATTGGTTTAGGCGGATAGTAAATAAAACTCGACCCAAGTTATGGAGTAGAGGGAATGACGTAACCAGACCGGAAATGACATCTATTGCTTTTGATGTAACTTCATTGCATTCGGGTTGCCATCTGCGGACACCATTGAGTGAATACCTCTTCTACATGGCTCGAACAGTTGTCTGGTTGCTTACAGATACGCGATTAAGAGTACGCGAACGCAGCCGTAAAAGAGAGAACTCGACGTAGAGGCTTCAGCAGCTTCTACTGCTGCCGTATTGCCAACACGTAATGTAATTAGGTGTCCCTGTGAATTTTTTCGTTGTTGGGAGGGAGCGGCTCTGTTGAAATTCGTTTTGCGAGAATAGCCCGCATTCGTACTAAAGATTTTCGAGCTGGAAATGAAATAAACTTAATTAATCACTGGTCTTAAAATCGTGACGTGATTGACGAAAATAATTTTGGGCACATAGTGCTCGCTAGCAGAAAGTGACTGCCTTTACTTCTAGCCCCGGGGATCAAGTTCTAAAAAAGGTATTAAGTCTTTCTGTTTGTATTTATAAGATAGGAATGCGGTTTTCGATCGGTGGTGACGCATGCAGTTCGTTTTTTGTTTCACCTTGTGTAGGTTACAAAAGCTGCGATTTCATGGGCAGTGAATGTTCTGACTTTACAACGCAGCAATCATCAGCATCGTGTTCCTGATTTCCGAAAGATTTTTTCTACAGGCTACACCTCGTCTCGGAAAAACTCCCTAAAGGATTACATAATCTTTTCTTCTCACGCAAACGGGGTTTGTAAAATAATCGCTATGGGCTTTGGCGAAGTTTTCCAGGTTATTTATTTTCAGAAGTCGAATGCGTTTTAGATTACATAAGCGATTATACTCCCTTATTGGAAAATTGTACACAAGAAATATAGCTTAATTCGACACTAGTGGATGACCCTTTTTCGTTGTTCCGAAGGCTCTCCAAGTGACTGTGTCATAATTGAGAGACTCGCATATCGGCTCAGCGGTACACTCTTTTTCAAGGGCAATCTTGTTCACTTTAAATTGAAAGCGCTTTCTCACTGTTTCGATTACATCACGTACAAAATTTGTTAAAGGAAAAGTCTTTCTGATCGGGCCAGATTACGGATCAACTTTCCGCATGTTAACCATTATGCATCGTTGTTACAGCTTCACTATTTACGGCATTGCATTTGAACATCCTCGAACAGAGAATCGACTGTCCACAGACCGAGATACGTTGAAAAATCACCACCCGAAGTTTTTTTCGACTTGAACAGTTCAAGCCTCAGTATTTCACGACACCAGAAAACAAGCAGCTCAGCCCCGAAATAGCTGCTTGCGGTTTTTACGGAGCGGTACGGGAGCGTGACAAGCATTCATGGCACCTTGACGAAAAGTTGTGTCGCGGATGATGAAAGGTAAAATAAAAGCACTTTTATTGCCCTAATCAGCAAATGACAAAATGAGCTGCCAACAGCGTTCTCCCTTCCCTTGTTGTCCCGTTCCACCGCAGGCAGAGAGCGCGGCGTCGGAGCGTTTAAGGCAGCCCACTTTTTAATCGCTCGCATGCTACAATCTGCACACAAGCGAAGTCATTGAATTTAACAGGTGGGTGTTCCTGGGACATCAATATTAATTTTGGGGCTACTGTGGAGTATTATCATATAACGTTACGAAGACATTGACTGGAATGGACACGCCTTTCCGCGAAAATTAGCTTTTAAATTGTGGTCTTCGTGCGCGCAGTGAGTAAGTAATTAAGGCTTGCGCAAAAGACCGAAGGGATGCGTTATTCAGAATGAAAAAAGAAACTGCAAGTGTCCTGATGTATGGCAGGTGGATGTATTGGTTGTCGCGGTGCAGCGCGATCTTGCGAATGTAAAAAGTTGTACTTGTAAACAACTTCACATAATTGTCAAGAGTTTGTGAGTGTGCAGCAGGATTTAAAGAAGAGCCAATCTTTTTTTTTTTTTTGACACAGTGCTCATACTCGGAGTAAAAAAAAACCGAAAAGACATCTAAGACGTGTTCCTACAGCATGACGCAACGCGTTTTTCGGCGTCAAAAGTGGTTCTCTACACAGCTACACGCTGTTCGGACAGCTCTCCTCGTTTCTCGGCTACTCGGCTACTCACCGGTGCCAAGTAGCCGGTTCTGGGTAACCGTGCCGGACAGCCGATACGGTCGGCCGCTCGCGGCCTTCCTCGCCTGTTTTGTGTAGACTGCGAGGACGACCCGCCGTACAGTGATTGCGCGCTCAGTCAAGCCCGAAACCCACGGACTGGTTTTCTAATTAATGCTTCCTCCGCGAGCTAATTCGACCGGCTTCTGTAGCTGCTGCTGCAACGCTGCTTGCACTGTAGCGCGTGCAGACTCATTTGCATGCGAGTGCGCTGCTTGCTCCGCGTTAATGGACGAGCGGCTGGATTTGCATCGCATTCCGGAATGAGGACGCAGGAGTACCCTTCCTCCAAAGCCGCTGTCCGCCGCTTGCGGCGCCAATGATGCTACGGCCAGTTGCGCAGCATTTGTTCAGTGCAAATGACAGTGTCGTTCCGCTAACATCAAGGGACAAATAAGAAACGTCCTCATTAATGTAGAGTTGTTTCGAAGGATGGTAGACGAGCAGTTCCGCAGCGTTTCTAGAGCATTTTACGCAGGAAGCAGGTCAACAAGCTTATATGTCTTTTGTTGTTGTTTTTTCTTTGTTTACTTTAAGATAATCGTCTCGCACAAGTGTCGATCTTGTTAGTTTGGCTTATGTATATGAGAGACTTCATACCATTGCAAATCTGAGGTTACTGTATTGTTCTTGCCACTCGGCGCGGCACCGGCTGCAGTATGAGCAACCGAAAGTGTCAGAGAATATGATGCACAACGTTGTGTAACATACGTAAGGCAACTTTCTGACTTGCTCTTCACCCGTAACTGTTTCCGTGCGCTGATTTCGCACTGCGCTTTCATTTTGTCTCGCTGATTGAAGATTTCAGAGGTGGTGTGAAGCTGCATGATGCCTCGCTTTCAGTCACCTTCTTAGCTGTGTAGATATAGAATAAGCGAATCTATGAACACCACACCTACATCAGGCTAATGGAGCCGTGTTAGCTATTTAAGGGAGGTTTTGGCCCGAATTCAACGCCTTTACTTCGTCGGATTTTCTTAACTAGTTGGACCACGCGGCAGCTGTACCTTGATACTACGACGGCAGGTGGGATGGTTGACTTCGGAAGGTAATATGGAAAATAGAAAATGCACACACTAGAAAACGGACGTGACACGAACATAGCTTCGATCGCCTTAAGGAACCAAGCAATTTGGGCTGCATTCAATCTCAGCGTATAAAGCCATTCGAATATCGAAAACGAAAATTGCAGTGATAATATCCTTCCCGTTTTCTACTTCCTCTAGGCGAAGTAGTCTTAGCTAGTGAATCAGGCTAATCCCCATGCCGCTTTTTCTCTTTTGTTTTTCTTTTTCTTTCGAGTCGTTGAAGGCCCTGCATAATCTCCAGCTTGTTGTCTCCTCCTTTTTTCTTGTGGCTTGGAGCTCACGTCCTTTCCTCTCGCTCACTCTTCTCAACTAGGCTACATTCTCCGCGTTTGGATGCGTGCGCCCGCAATCACTTAATCGCCGTCCAACACGTTTCCGATACGCAACCCCGTTTTTCTATACTCGCTTCTTTTTTCTTGCTCTCACGGCTTGCGTGTGAAGCGGTGTAGGATCTCCAGTCGATTTCAGTGCCCAGTCGCGAAGGAAACAGGTAGGTAAGTAGGCCCATCGTGCTGGTTGTGGTAATGGTAAGACGCGGAGCGTGATAAAACGGAACGAACTGAATAGGGAAACGAAAAAGGTTTTGCTGCGCTTGAGACGACACCAAGCCGCACGCGAACACGCGATTGTGTCCTGGGGCATCAGCGACCGCGATTTGTCTCTCGTCGAGTTGTGAATACCACGAGGAAAATAGTAATCGGAGGCACCCGTGTGAAAAGGAGTCTACTTTGTTGATTCCGAACGAAGCCAATCGGTGCAGGATAACGGGTGTGGGAAAGGAGGGGGAAAATGAGCAGGTACCGTTACACGTGTAAATAATGTGTTCTCTGCATTGATCGCGGTATAGTTGGAACTGTTTGTTGTATCACGCACTCCTAACCTTCGGAGTAGCCGTTGGATGAGGAAAACGTTAGTACGAACTGCGCGGAAGATGCCCACTTATTTTTTTTTTTTAAAGTCGATATTTATTGCCTCAGGGCATCAGTAGGTTATGAGATGAAGGATGAATAAATGATCGATTGACGGGTGTTGAGCTCTGTTGCCTCAGGATGCACCGCAAAGAGCAAGAATTTTGATCGCTGAGAGGTGAATAATACTGCCTGTCTGTACTGGATTTTTCAGCGAGCAGTTCCAAAATTTCTAAATATAGGGAGTACCAAGCAGAAAAAAAAAAAAAGAGGTTTCAGGAAGAAAATTTGAACCACGGCGAATGAGCTTAAAGCAGTAGTTTGAATTTTACACAGGTTGAATGAGTTTACGCAGTAAATTAAGTATGCGGTGTCTGAGAATTTGTTTCTTGGAATCATTTTTTTTCTTCCTTTTATAAATTCTTATCTTTAGAGATTTTGGAAAGTGCTACTGAAACGCCGGGCATATCGCGCGTCAAGTCCTTGATTCGCAGCAGGCGCATATCTGCCGCGAGTTCTTCAAAGTACTGCATTACAGCCCGCGCTACAGAAACTCGGAAGACGATCGGGTTACACACAACATGTCCCCTCTAAGCCCTTCTTAGACGCACCACTAGCTGCTTAGAAAACGAGACGTAGCGTTAGAGAATGGCATAAGTGAATGACGGTATGGTTATGCCAACGTACTGAACGGACTCTTGGGAAATCCTCTGCTATTTATCTGTTGCCACGTTGAGAGATCCTGGCGGGCACCAGTGCCGTCATTAGGGGATTTTCCATCTTCTGAGCTTTGCAAAAGATATGACGGCCCTGGAGCACAGCCGAAAACCATCGCACACAGCCCATTCTGCAGCGCTCTGGAGTGAGGAACATTCGCCCCTTTTTGCACTGATCTTATTACGCTGTTTTTAAGTATAAAAGTGGGCACGCTGCCTCGTGGGCACGAGGGACAATGAGGCATCGTGAGCAGTGAAACTGAGCAGGACACGATGCCGCCATTGTGTGTGAGTGATGATAAATGAGGAGCAGCACTGCATACGGGCCCAAGTCTTCTTACACGATCAGCTCTCTCAGTTTGGCTCACGTTCTTGTGCAACCGGAATGTTGATGTTAAGATGCGGAGTTAAGAAAACAGCATTAAGCGAAAGTCGAGGCTACGGCGGTCGAGGAAGAAAACAAGAATCCCGCGAGTCAGAAATTCTCATAACGTGAGAGAACTGTGTGGTGTTAAGGAAGAGGACACTCCGTGCCCTCTTCTTGTGACGGGAGTCCGTGAGAAATAAAACAGGGGAATGTTTGCGCGGCCGTTAAATTCCATCTACACGTGGCCTGTACGGGCTCATGCCATGTTTCGCCGTGACTTGTTGCCGCATAAGCGAACGCACGCACAACACTGAGTGGGGATGTAGGGGTGAAAAAGAAGAGGAGCGTGCGTATAGCTTGTGAGTGCTTCTGTGCATAGAGATTAGAACACCGCGGCCGCTCTAATCAGAGGTTTCTCGCTTGCAACCGTCTTCGGGAACCTCGCTCGTTTATTACCTCGCAGCGAAGCAGTACCTGCCCTGTAAAAAAAAAAAAAAAAAAAAAAAGAGAGAAAAAAAAACGGCTACTCATTAGCTGAAGGGAGAAGAAACGAAACCAAGCGTCTCTTCCTAGAAACGAAGGGTGAGAAAGCAAAAAAAAAAAAGCCGTTCTGTGCCGGCTGAAAAGGTGGCATTCCTGCGTGCAGTCATTGTAGGAGTCCGCCGGTTCCTTAATCCGATGCGAGAAAAATCTCACGACCGTCGAAGGGGAAAGATAGAAATGCATAATGCATCGGGAGAGAGGCACATAGCGATCCTCTTGGCGGCCTGCTAATGTGGATACCCATACACCATTCTGTTGCGTGTGGGAGATCTGTGCGTCGTGGTATATACTACGCCGCATACTCGCCGAATCGCTGAATGCGGGTGACGTAGGCGGATCATCTTATGCTTCTCCTTTGTTTTTATTTTCATTTTTTTTGTAGCTCGAATTATTCCCACTCATGCACCACAGTGACCTCGCCCCGGTTATTTTCTTTTTCTTGGGGGACAGAGATCATCTTTCACTTCGCGCGACGCAATTTGTATGCATACCATAGACGCGTGACTCGGCGTGTGCTACTGGAAACATGAGAAAGACAGTTTTGCCTAAGCACCCCTGAACGCCGAGACTGAGGTAGCGAGTGGCTCGCGGTACAACCCGCACACCGCGTGCGACGAATTTTATCCTCCTCCATACAAGCTGCCGATGCGGATGCGATCGCGCCAGTTGTTGGACGCCGATAGGCGACGATCGTACCTGTAATAATACTCAAACGGAGGCGGTTCTGAGCCCGTGGAAGGTTTCGGTGCGCAAAAATTACGGAATTCGATCGCCCCCTGAAGGTGTGGCCTAACCTTCACTGTAGCGCGCAATGCCCATCGCAGAGGAAAAATCAGAGTAGAGTGCGCTTTCCTCCTAGGTGCACGCTTATGACATCAAAAAATGACTTTTCTCTAGAGTTTTCTGTTGTAGATTTTTTTAGGGGTATCTTTAGAGGTTTAGCCGTAGCATACAATCGGTACAAAGTAGGGTAGCCCTTTGTCTTCCTGAAAGCGTCAAATAAAGAACGCGTCACAGCGATTACTCTATCTGCGATCACTGGGAATCCCTCCCTCTCTTATTTTTAGTAGTCTCCTTTTCTAGCTCGCGATCCTCGACTAGCTCATTTCGTTTGTGCAACGGAGAATCTCAAGTGTTACTCGAAGCACGCTCAATTTTTAGTTCGTACTCAGCGTATTATGGTGCTGTCAAAATAAACCTTAAGTTCAATTCATCTCGGTATCCAGTTGTCATCGGCACCTCTGCTGTAACGTCTTATTTTGGCCATAACCTTGGTGAAAACTCCCTTCTATGCGAGACGGTGAAATGTGTCTCAGCGCATCCGGCATTGCATCCTATAAGCGCCCTTCGTTCCTGTCCGGCTGAATGCACGTGACATCTTGCCACAAACTATCGTACTATCCGCATCCGCATCCTCGTACCGCTGGCAAACTGCAGGTTACCAGGGCTTGCTATCCGCGATGTGAAGCGCGTACGTTGTTACCGCGACGGCCGCGCGGACTCGTATTCTTCGAAGACGTCGGAAGCAGCAAGGCATAAGGCGGATTCGTGAGCGTGTGCATTCAAGCAGATCGGCGGCGCTCACGCCCAGTCGCCGCCGCTGCTCGACTTAGAGCGCGCCCGAGAACCCGTCCGAGGCGGCCAGCGTAACGAAGCGGACCTTGCCGACGGAAGGGCTGCTTTTCCTGCTGGGCCGCCGGGGAAGGCGGTAACAAAAGAAGAGGGGGGAGAAAGAAGAAGAAACACGGCAGCTCTGGCCTTCGCTGCGATAACGGGGAGCCGGATTCCAGATGCCTGCACGGCCGGCTGGCTGGACTGACGCGCGGGTTTCTGGAACGATACGTCTGGCGCCGGCAGTTCGCCGGGCACGAACGCCTTGCCTTAATGCCACACAGAGCCGAACGAGATGCCTCCAAGGGCTGCCGCTGATAGCGATCCCGTGGAATATTCGCAGCCCATCTCGGAAAGCACGAGGAGCGATGGAAGAAGCCAGCCTGGAAAGACGCTAATAATCTAGGCGACCTGCTCAGAAGCTGGGAAGAAAGTAACTTTAAGGCACAGTGTACTTCAAAGACACTAGACGAGCCGGTAAGCAGGAAGGGAGCGCCATGTTGACTTTGCTCACAGATGAATCTCTACTGACGCAAGTGCAGCGTCGTGTGCCGGGGACGTTCACTGCGCCGTTGTTTTTCTGCCACGCGTGATCACCGCGACCTATGATCGAAGGGTGCGAAGCCTGACCCACATTTCTCGATGTGCCTGCGCAGTGTCTCGCATCGTATTATTATTCCTACAGAGACCGACCGTGTATCACTTTCAGCATGCTTCATACGAGTCTTACCGCGTCCGCCGAGAGGAGTCTCCCAGCTGTCAGTCTCCGACGTCGAGCGACGTCTGCGTCTTCCCGTAGAGGGCCAGTGACGGCTGAAGAGACGACGAACCACGAATTGACCCGCTAGCCTATGAACCTTTCGCGCCTTCCATATGCACGCATCCCACATAGCAATTTCTAATGCCTGCGCACCCCTGCGGAGCGAAGCAAAGGCGGTTGACGTTTAGTAAAGCATTTGTGCTCGGTGCCTCCGGCATTGGCGACGCGCCAGCCTACAATTGGTTTCCTTTCTTTTGATTGCAGGTTCAGCCACATCCAGACTGAGTCACACCTTCAGCTTTTCGGCCTGAGTGAGTCGCCCAGGAACACCGCGCGGGCCACCACCACCAGTGGCCTGTGCAGTCGCGACAGAAGGCCAACGGCGATGAGATCTTGAGTGGCTCGCACTGTAGCCGGACGTCCCTCGCAACGAAGACAGCACAGTGGTGCCGCCATGGCGTTCCGGAAGGGTTCCAGGGACATGAAGAAACAGTCGTACTACGTCTGGTTCCTGGGTGCCAAGGAGTCCCGCGGTCTCCGTGGTCTAGAGTACATCAACCCTGTGCTCCGATTCCTCTTGGAGCGAGAGCGGGAGACCGAGCCCCCCAAGGTCACGCTCCAGGTGAGTTTCAGCGACCTATGTCCGCCGGGGGAGCTTTGTGGTTGTGGCATAGGGCGGCTGATCTTATAAGACCGGATATAAAATGCTGGCCTCGGGGGCCGCATTATGATGGAGTAGAGATACAAATGCGCTCAGTGTTGTGCAGTGCTAATGCTGGTAAAGAATTGAAGCTTGTCGAAATGAGCTCTGTACCCCCCGGCACGTACGGCGTCCCTCATATGAGGGATATCCAGGGTGCTGTTTCGGCACGTCAGACAGCCACACTCCGTTATTATCAGCTCCAAAACGGAACACGTCTCACCTAATGACACATCATTGAAATTCGCAGCGCAAGTGATGTGTGAAAGTCCGTGAAAAATATATAACATGGTTCTTGTTCAAGTTGGCTAGTATCAATGTTATTGATGACGCGGCAAAGCTGGAAGTAGAGGCGTACTGCAATGCCAGGTACGCCACCCTCTTGGGGCGACATTTTAAGTCTATAAATTATTTTCTATACTATACTATAGTATACTATACTATACTATACTATACTATACTATACTATACTATACTATACTATACTATACTATACTATACTATACTATACTATACTATGCAATACGATACAATACTATACTACACTATAATACTATACTATACTATACTATACTATACTATACTATACTATACTATACTATACTATACTATACTATACTATACTATTCTGCACTATACTATACTATTCTGCACTATACAATACTATACTGCAGCGCTGGGGCACTAAGTTGGCGTCCAATCATTTGCACCCTTGTTCTAGCCACCAGCTAAATTTCACAAGCTCCTTCGCTGTATCAGGTTTTTGTCTGAGAGTATTACAGTAGCCATCTGTTGTCCTCATCAGAAACATTAAGCTATTTTATGTGCGGTTTATCATGGCTAAGCTGTTCAGGTTATGAGGGTGCCGTACTGGTGAGGCGCGGAATAATTTCGACCACCTGAAGAACTTTAGCGTGCACCAATACGGCATACCAAGATACTTTGTTGGGCGAGTTGGTATATATTCATTATTGATATAAACAGCGCGAACACGAAAACAAGGGACAAGAAACAAGAAAGCCACAGTACATGCGCTGACTCACAACTAAGCCTAAGCCGTTTACTCCAAGGCCCACGGGTTTTTTCACGTGACTGTTTCGTTTTCTTCATGTTTGTTTTTCTGGGCCTTGGAGTAAACGGCTTAGGCTTAGTTGTGAGTCAGCGCATGTACTGTGGCTTTCTTGTTTCTTGTCCCTTGTTTTCGTGTTCGCGCTGTTTATATCAATAACCAATACGGCATAGCACGCGGGCGCCTTCAGCGTCTCACCGCAATCGTAACGCTGCCGCTGCGGCCGGGTTACGATTGCAGCCGTGCTCGAATTCGGGTAACCGGGCTCAGTGGGTGCCCCTGAGCCAACATAGAAGAATGTCGTTGACGCACTACAAACAGCACCGTGACGGCGACACGCCAGAAAGAGAACAAGCGCTGAAGGGCAAGATTGGATCTTGATTACCATAATTAGAATTGTTTGGAAAGCCGCATGCGTCCTGGTTGTGTTCGAGAGTGTATTATTACATGTGTTTTCTTTTTCAATAATCCTTGACTTCTTAGTCAGAGCTTGTACTACTTCCGTGTTCATCGTCACGGCGATGTTGTTTATTTCTTCAATGATGCACCACGCCGCTCAGTTTTCGGTTCTTCTTCAGAAGAATGTCGATGCCGGTCAGGAGAAAGGGGGGAGAGGGGGGGGGGGGGCAGTTGGCAGCTGATATGTTCGGGAACTGATTGGTCGTCTGGTTGTATGAAGTCATGAAATATCATGACATGGTTCGGTTGGCAGGCCCTGCCAACTCGAGTTTTAGTTTTCAAAATGGGAGGGTGAGATCGGAACCGTCTGGGAAACTTAGATCCCGAGTCGGGCACTTAACTCCTGGGCCACGCAGTCAAGTTAATGCGATTTGGTTAAAGCGCAGCCTTGTATCTGTGTCGGGTGATCTGTCACGTGATGGGATACCTTATGACTGTATGCTAATGAGCATGCGTTAGATGAGAGGGACACAAAGTAAGAGATTAGCGATTTAGAAGAGTAGCAGGGGGCAGGTATACACGAACGAGCATACACGAAGAGAGGCGGCAGTCGGGAGCCCTTAAGAAATGAACTTGATTGCCCCCTCCCCATCTCTCTCCCCCGCCCCCATTTTTTTTACTCTTTTATTAGATTATATTGTGACCCTCGTATATTGGCACTCATGTGTTTGCTAATGAAATTTGACCTCTCCAGTAGTAGGGCATGCGGCTAAAAAAGGAACAGGAGACGACGTACAATTAACCAAATAGGAGTATTCATACCTCAGTGCGCGGCATCAGAAACCCGTACGTGAGAAGCCGGTTTCCCACGTCCACACTGACACAGACTTAAACTGAAAGGATGGTACCATATAATGGGGTGCGCCACACCGCGCATATGAATGGGGATGGACAAGGAATAAGCATATGTACAGTGTGCAACAACCGAGTAATTACCGAGCGATTCGAAGCAGCACGGAACGCGCACATAAAAATGATGAGTGGAGATTTAAAGTTCTTAACACTTCAGGAATTAGCCTAATGGCTGGAAGTGACGGATTTCTACGCTGCTGAGCAATGTTCTCGGCTGTGAAGCACACCGCATTAGGGGGCTTCAGATGACTGCCTGTAAGCAGATGTTCATCAGCATGCCCCAAAATCTCAGTTCACGGCCGTTTTCGTAATTCGCTTTCATGGAAATGCGGCATCGCGCCCAGTAGCGGACCTCACGACCTGGGGCTAGGGAGCACTCCGTACGCCACTGCTATATGAGCCATCGCAGAGCAGGGTGGATTAATTTTACCTCCAAAGATGAGCGCTAATAGTACACAGCCCCACCAGAGTGTGGAAAGACGAAAGTGCGCCGGCGGGCCGTCTCGATTGCTTGAAGTAGGGAGTTGCTGCTCTGCCTTTCAACATAGATACCTCGAACGAGATTACGACGGCTCACGGTTCCCGTTTTAGCTTCGAGGAATCGTAATTACCTCCCGACGACAGCTTCACGCATTGTGGCGCCTTGGGGCAATCAACCTCGGCTACAGTTATTCGCACTTTTTGTCATTTGTGGTCGTTTGGCTTCGTGTTTGAACGCTTACACATGCGACAAGGCTAACTCCGACAGTCTGTGTACAACGCCGGGGCGAGCTTGTTTCGGCACCGTTAAGAGGGCCATCATTCATTATTCATTTTTTCCCATTCATGCTTACTATATAGAGCACGGGCCGACTTCCTCAATACTGCGTTCAAGCCACTCGTTGCACCTGAGCCCCCGATCGGCAATTTTAGATTATTCATCGGCTTCTCGCAAGGAAATAGCGCATTCACGCTCGCCACATACGCAGATATGTTCAAACGTATGGCGACAGAAAAACAGAACAGGGGAGGCGTACTTTCATCAACGTAAGCCGGCAGTTCCGTGATTAGTCAAGCGTGAACTGCTCACCGCATGCCGACGTGAATGAAGTCTTCGCGCTGCGGCGCCTCCTCCGTCTAACAGAGCGGGAAGACAACTTCATCGGGGTCGTGTCAGCCTGCGCTATTTTAGCTGCCAGACAGCCGATGCATATAGAAGCCTTTTCGTCCTGCTGCCGGACATGCGTTGCTTTAGTCCAGAGCTCCAAAGAAGTGGGTACTTGGAATCTAAAAACCCACGGAGTTATGTTTGCTTAGCATCTGGTAGAGTCGCCAAAGCTCTTTTACTTTTGTTGACAAATGGCGTGTCTACGACGCATGCAGGTGGATGGAAATATGAAAGATCTCCTGCAGTGCTGCCTCAACTTATTAGCGAAAGCTCTTCGCTGAACGAAAATTCCGCATTGTTAGTGTAGCTTCAAAGACCGTGCTAGTCGCTGAACTTCGTATGCTGCAACGCACTGTTGGCATTCAGTCTTCAAAGATTGTATAGGTTAGTGGGCAGCATAGTGAAATGCCATGAATATGTCATCGGTCCACTCGTGTATACAGTGTAAAATATTTCTGGTGCATTTTGGTTGCAACACATGTCCCCCAAGGCTTGGTTGCCTCGGCATTTTATAACGACTTACTTCCGAGGATACTTCGCTAAGTCAGCTGGCAGATATCCCAGAAGTCCGACCGTGTATCTTCATTGCACTGTATGCAATACCATGGATTTTCTATGTGTTGTGCATCTACTGTGGAGGCCTATAAAAATTTATAGCACAAGTTCTTAATGATGCTGAGACCAGACCGGGTGGTCAATATTTTTGCGGCGCGGAATCTTTTTTTTTTTTCCTTTGGGAATGCACTCAGTCGAATGTGCAGAATAGTCTATTAAAACAGCACACATATTTTGCTGTATAGCCTGTCCGCGCCACACGACTTGATGATGTACTTTTTACCCTGCAAATACTTTTGTGTTGGGTGTTAATCTTTCGCCACTCCCCGAAAATACTAAAGCTATTGAATGTGCTGAGAGCAAACAGTAAAAGGTCTCGCTTTGTTACAAACGGCAAAACTTTCTCCGCGTAGTCCCATCATCCTACTGGAGGTTTGTGATTGACGCAGTGCATAATGATTTTCCATGACTGATAAAATGAATAGAACATGCTAAGTTTCAATTTTTTGGTGTTGAATTTGCTTCCCCTCTATCGGCTTGTGCTTCTTCTTAGTTTTTATTGAGAAGTGACAGCCACTTTTTACATCAGCTCGCTTTGCTTGGCTCGGGCCACGGATGCTCATGTGCCTGTTTTATTTTTCCGTAGGTTAGCGGCAAGGGCATCAAGATGGTGCAGAACATCGCGCGCGGAGTGCGAGGCAAGATGGAGCAGGTCAAGCACCTCATTCCTCAGCACGCCGTCACGTGCGTGCACCAGGACGGCGATCTGGTATGCTGTATCCTGCTCCTGTACAACCCGGTCACCAGATGTCCCGTGCACGTGCACGTCTACCGCTGCGACTCGGCCGAGACGGCCACCATGCTCCGACAGCAGCTGCAGCAGCTCGTCGAGCGGCCCGAAAACCAGACCAAGTTCCGCGAGATCGAACACCGGCTGGCCGCCAAGGGGCTTTTGCGCGAACACTCATTCCACCACCATCACCACCACCCGGGACCCCCGAGGATGCCTTCGGACGGGAGGACTGAAGATGGCTCCGACGACCGCAGCGACGTCTCTGACGAGGACGAAGAGGGCTCGGCGACTGCTCCTCCTCGAAGGCCTCCCGCCGCCGTTCCACCGGTCCACGGCCCGGCTTCTGTGGCTTCCGCAGCCTCAAATGACCGGATGGCTAGCCTGTACGCCTCCCTGGCGGCCGAGCTGCGCGAGAAGCTCAGCAACCCGAACCGCGGCCCTCTCTTGCTGCCGCCAAAGGACTACGGCACTGTGTGCAAGAGGTCTTCGACGCGGCCTGAAGGTGGCTCCAAGTCGAGCAGCGGCATCGGCTCCGACGAGTTGCTTCCCCGTGAGCTGGACTCGTCGTCGGACGAGGAGTGGTCTCATCAGCGGGAGCAGCGTAGGAACCGGCGGCCGGTTTCTTTCCCGGCAACTGCGGCTGTCTTTGGTCAGCATCAGCAGCAACAGCAGCGTCAGCCGCAGCGACACGCTCATACGCCGCAGCCGTACCGCAACGGACAAGTGCCACCGCAGCGGCCCTTTTCCCAGCAGCAGCAACAGCCCCCGCAGTACCAGCGACACTCGGCGACGCCTAGGCAACTTGTGGTGCCCGAGTCAAGGGCGCACCAGCCGCAGCAGCTGGAACCTTTGAGGCACAACCATAAAAAGAGTAGGGACTATAGGCACAGCTTCGTGGAGCCTACAACGCGAAGAGCCCTGCCACTGTGAGAGAACACTTCGCGACCGACAGGCGTGCCAATCGGGGCGCGGAAAAGCCAGTCTGCAGATGCCAACGCTCAAGAGACGACGTCGCGCGACGAGGCCTGCTCGCCATCGTAGAACTGTCCTGAACGCCGCTCTCAGCCGTACAGCGTCACACTTGTACGAGTCGTGCAGAGTGCGCCACGCCGGACGATTCACTGCGGTACGCAGAACTTGCATTAACTAGGTCGTAAAGCCAGGTCGGAGCTGCTTAATGTGAACGGACCCTTGGGGTATCCCTGTTCGTTTGTACCACGACTAGACGAGTCATTTAGGACTGCAGCTAGCATCTTTTCTCATTCTGTGCGAGCAGCTCTCTCCCGCGTCAACTCCCAGCTCCCGTGTGTATATCTGTACACATCGGCCGTCACGGACATTCTTGATACATAGTATAGCGCATCCGCTGCTCCTAAATAATTTCTTACGGATGTTAAGGAGCATCACTCGAAACCTACGAGCACGCAAGGCACGGCACATTGAAGGGGCGTGTTGCTTCAAACTTATGCGCATTTTCGACTTTTGCGTTTAGTCCTTAATTTCCTACCCGCTCGCCAACGCTTTGTGTCAAAAGGTGCATCGCTGCAGCCGACATCTTTGATGATGCGCGCATAACTTTTCATGAAGCGTGCAAGATCTCGCAAAGCAACGTGAGTGATATGCTAAGCAGGCATCAGTCCATGCGAGAAATGCCATTCGCATACGAAAATCGATAGGCCACGCGAACGACACATTCCTCGCGTGCGGTCCCTTTACATGTGTACGCGAAGATGATCACGCGCGCCCTCGGCGACGGTTGAAGGTTCATGGTTATGAGAGCGTGATGAACCTTTTGAAAGACGCCTTGAGTCCATGCAGATGTGTCGCGTTTCAACGAATACACAACTAATTAACATCGCGATGGCGAAAACGAACGAGAGTGAGTCCTAACAGTCGACGAGTGTTCGAGACTATAGCTGCTGCCACTGCCACCGGCTAATGACCACTGGAATCAACTACCAACAAGCTCGGACCACGTCTCCTGGAGCCCGGTTCGCTAGAATGACAACGTTTTTACTATTGTAACTAAACTATAGGCCGCGGTCTATAGCGGCCGCACCCGTGGACTTATTTTTCAACTTTTTCAAATGATGCTAGTAATAAAACAAAGGTGATATACTCTGAGTTGTTTCGGATGTGTTATTACCGTCATCTTGACGTCGCACCGGACTGGGGGAAACGTGAAGAACCTCTTTGGTTTTAAACCCGCTATGTTTTTTTGTGCCTTCGCTTGAAGGCTCTCAGCTCTCTCAGATCTCTAACCATGGGAATGTACTTACCGTTAGATATAGAGATGCAGTTAGGTTGCGGTTACATGGTAGACTCCTAGAGGTCGCCGGTACCTGTGCCATCCACCAGGCCTGCTGTGCGTGCGTGTGTGTGTGTGTGTGTGTGCGTGTGTGTGTGCGTGTGTGTGTGTGTGTGTGCGTGCGTGCGTGCGTGCGTGTGTGTGTGTGTGTGTGTGTGTGTGTGTGTGTGTGTGTGTGTGTGTGTGTGTGTGTGTGTGTGTGTGTGTGTGTGTGTGTGTGTGTGTGTGTGTGTGTGTGTGTGTGTGTGTGTGTGTGTGTGTGTGTGTGTGTGTGTGTGTGTGTGTGTGTGTGTGTGTGTGGAATGCTTCATTGGCTGCCACTGCCGCGAGAATTAGAAAACGTGCATACGTCGGTTTCTTCATCAAACACAGAAGTACAAAATTAGTCGCTGATAGAGAAAATTACGCAAACTTGATAACGATGAGTTTGTATAGCCAAATATTACCTTGCTGTGAACGCTGGCTCATAAGAGTGTTCTAAATGCTTCTCTATTCATTTGGGGCTTAGGTTGTGAGAGAAAACGACTTCATTTGTCAGATAACCCATTAAGGGTCGCCTGTGAGATGCAAGGTGTTTTACGAGTCAGTTAATGTTTTGTTGACGAGTTTGTAGTCAGGAAAGAGACACTCGGGCCAAAGACCATACTGTCACATGAGCATGTTAAGCTTTCGCTGAAGAGAGCGATTCACTGACGACGACATTTTCCTGCTATGTACCTCAATAGGGACAAATTAAGAAGCATGGTCAATGACTTGACAGACAAAAGCGTAAGGATGGATCTAAACATTATTATACAGGAATCTAAAGCAATCTTCAAATGTCGCGGGAAGGGAAAACACTTTTAAAAAGGTAGCGAAGTGCTAAAAGCTGTGAATGAACCCATCTACTTCAAGCAAGTAGTGTCCGAAGCTCCGGAACACGAGACTGAAATAACATTAGGAATAAGAATGGGATGAAGCCTATTCGGCGAGTACTCGCAGAATATGACTAGCAGCTTAGCGGTATCTCTTAAAAGGAAAGTATATAGCAGTTGCATCTTACCGATACTCACCGATGTGGCTGAATTGTGGAGGCCAGCGAACACAGCAGTCGAAAAGCATGGCTTGAATGATACTCCTCCACATATGCACTTTGAAGAATATAACGTAGAAAAAAAAAATTAGGGGAGATTGTTATCATTGCGTATTGCAGTGCAATAATATAGTGCCTTCTAGAATTTTCCATTGGGCGCGACAACCCTGTAACTTTCTCTATGCCAGTAGAGAGCTTAACATGTCTACATACACCCTAACATAACCTAACTAGCTGTCGGCTACCACCACGAGCCTCCGCCGTTCACATGGCGCATGACATCACAGCCCACGCCACTTAATTAGATACCTCCGGTTCCCACCTTATTACCAGCTGTAAACCCCACCTCGCATCGCGTGGTTTGTGACCTAGTACTCACGCC
The DNA here is from genome assembly GCF_055883805.1 of Amblyomma maculatum. NCBI lineage: Eukaryota > Metazoa > Arthropoda > Arachnida > Ixodida > Ixodidae > Amblyomma > Amblyomma maculatum. The sequence continues at coordinate 33,383,173 of NC_139346.1, read as the reverse complement.
AGCTAATCGTTTTTTTAAGGCGATAGCCTTTATAAGCTCATGAATGTGAACAGGATTTGTGCCTCAGTGTAGTGTGTAACATCGTCGTTGTAAAGAATTGAGTTTATTGGTGTGTAAAAGATCGCTGAATTTAGATGGTGAAAAAAAAAATGCCTGTGTTCAAAATTTCTTTATGGGGTTCAGTTCTTAGTTCAGCCGTTCAGACGTGTCCGACACTTCGTGACCCTATGGACCATATCACGCCATGATTTCCGGTCCCTCACTACCTTCCAAACATCACATAATTTAATCTGCAGCGCCTCGAGAATGCCCTCTAACCATCGCGTTCGCTGCCTACCCCTTGTCCGGTGACCCCCAACCTTTCCCAACATCAAATCTTTATCCAGCGACTCCTCTATTCTCATCAGATAACAAAAATAGCTCAGGTTTAACTTTAGAATTTGGCCCTCCAATCAGCAGTCAGGGCTTATGGTCGACAATATCGGCTGATTTGATCTTCTGGCAGTCCAAGGAACCCTTCAGAGTCTCCGCAGCACCACAATTCAAGCGCGTCAATTCTTCGGCGGTCAGCCTTTTTGAAAGTTCAACTCTCGCATCGATACATCACAACTGGAGAGACCATAGTATAAGTTATACGGATCTTGGTTGGTAGGCTAATGTCTCTGCTCTTTACTAGGCGGTCAAGGCTAGCCATGGCTCTCTTTCCCAGAAGCAGGCGTCTCCTAATTTCATGGATGCAGTCTCCTTCCGGGGTAATATTGAAGCCCAAGAAGAGAAAATTTGTCACAGCTTCCACTTCTTGTCCCTTGATGCTAAAGGACTTGATAGGGCAAGACGCCATGATCTTTGTCTTTTTAACGTTCAGTTTAAGCCCAAACTTCTCACTCTCTTCTTGTACGCGCATCAGAAGTCTCCTGAGTTCCACTTCACTTTCTGCCATTAAAGTGGTGTCATCCGCATATCTAAGGTTGTTGATACGTTTTGCAGCAATCGTCACTCGAGCTGAAGACTCGCCCAGACCGGCCTTCCTCATGATGCACTCAGCATATAGGTTAAAAAGGCACGGCAACAGTATGCAGCCTTGTCTCAGTCCTTCCTCAATCGGAAATCAATCAGTAAGACCACGTCCAGTTCTGACTGTGACCTCTTGCCCTTTATAAAGGTTCCTGAGGAGACAGATGAGGTGAATTGGAACTCCCATCTCTTGGAGAGCTTGCCACAATCTGCTGTCATCTACGCAGTCAAACGCTTTCGCATAATCAATAGAGCAGAAGTAGATGGGTTTCTGGAACTCTCTTGCTTTTTCCATGATCCAGCAAAGGTTGGCAATCTGGCCTCTAGTTCCTCTGCCCTTGCGAAACCCAGCCTGCAAGTCCGGAAGCTCCCGATCCACATACTGCTGCAGCCTACCTTGGAGGATTTTCAACCTCACCTTGCTAGCATGCGAAATAAGCGCGATCGTGCGGTAGTTGGAACAATCTTTGGCACTGCCTTTCTTTGGAATGCGGATGTAAACTGACCTCCTCCAATTCTGTGGCCACTGCAAGGTTGTCCAAATTTGCTGACATAATGTGTACAGTATGTTAACAGCGTCATGGTGGAGGTTTTGAAGGACCTTAGCTGGAATACCATCAAATCCGCTAGTTTTGTTCTTAACAAGGCTGGCTAAGGCCCATTCAACTTCACTCTTCAGGATGCCTGGCTCGAGATCAGTAATCACAACCGTCTTATGTTGGGTTTGCGCATCCGGATCCTTCTTTTAGAGTTCTTCTGTGTATTCCTGCCACCTCTTCTTTATTTCTGACGCTTCAGTGAGGTCCCTGCCTCGTTTGTTCTTTATCACGCCCAGCTTAGCACAGAAGCTTCCTTTGATATCTTTGATTGTCTTATACAGAGCTCTTGTGTTCCTCAATTGGCTGTTGTCCTTAACTGCTTGGCACTGTATGTTCAGGAAGGCATTCTTTTCTGTCCTTGCTATTTTCTTAAAATCCGCATTGAGAACCTTGTATCTTTCGCTTTCCCCCATAACTTTTGCCATCCTCCTTTCCTCAGCTATTTGCAAAGCCTCTTCAGATAACCAGTTTGTTTTCTTGCATTTCGTTTGCTTTGAAACTACCTTAGTAGCAACTTCTTGTATTATATCACAAACCTCAGTCCACATCTCTTCAGGCTTTATGTGGAGTAATAGTTAATTTATTAGAGCCAAAAACTCAGATGTCAAAGTAGCCAAGGACGTCGATATAGTGTGCAGACGTCAAAACAGCCACGGACGTCGAAACTGTTGCAAAATATATCAGGATTGTGCGAAAAACGAGGAAAAGAGAGAGGAAAGAGCGAAAGAAAAGAAGCGGATAAGAAGAAACAAATGAGTCAAAAATGACCAAATAAATACAGAGTCGCAGGAAAGGCTGTCGCTTCACCACACTTAAGGGAGATATAAGCGCTCGAAAGAAGTTTTGTCAGACAGGAGACGCCAAGTTTCGGCTCCGATGAGGCTTCTGCAATATTGACATGTGCATTAGAGCTAAAGAAGGAGCGAAATGGGACGAAGTAGATGACGTTGAAGTGCCTACCCGTTCCTGTTGCCCGCGTTCCTGACTCAGCTCTCCCGGGGCCCTCGTTCAGCGGTTACAGCAATTCTTTAGTGTAACAACCGTTACACATCTGATTGAGTCGTGCTGGGCATACGCGTCCCGACCTGCGTACGCCTACGATATAAGAACACGGAGCTCACATCGGTTCATCAGCGCCCTAGCCGCCGTCTCCGCGGCCAGTCACCTGAATTGGACCGACGACCATGAGCTCCATAACGTGGTTGTTGCGCTTGAAGACTCCGCTAGGACATTGTTCGAGAACCACGAGAACAACCTGTCCACCTGGAAGACATTTCGCATAAATCTCCTAGCTGCTTTCCCCAACGCAGACCGGCGGGAGAAAGCGGAAGCTGCGCTTCACTCCCGCAACCAGCGCACCAACGAAAGTGTCCGCGTGTATGTGGAGGACATGACACGCCTCTTCAAGCGTGCCGACCCCTCCATGGCCGAGGAGATAAAGCTTCGCCACCTCATTCGCGGGGTCAAGCAGGAGCTTTTCGCCGGTCTGGTGCGCAGTCCACCGCGTACTGTTGCCGAATTCCTCACTGAAGCGACCACCATGGAGACGACGCTCCTGCGACGAGCCCGGCAATACAATAGAGATGTTAGCACCCTTGGGCCCGCTATTCGATGCCGCTAGGGACCGACGTAGCCGTTTTACGTGACCTAATCAGGTCGATCAACAGGAAGGAATTACAAGCTCTCCAGCTGTCTCCCAGCGCGCCGTCTGTTACATCGCTGTCTGAAGTCGTCCGGGACGAGGTGCGCCTGGCATCGCAGCAGCTAAAAGTCTCTAAGATGCCTAGACAGACTGAGGTCAGACCTACATATGCAGCTGTCCTCTGTCAGGCGCCAGCACCAGTCTACGACGTGAATACCGCCACTCAAGCAGTGCAGCAGCCTGGTCTTTCCCGTGTGCCTGCTCGATCAGTCTATCAGCGGCCACGGAAATGTGATGTGTGGCGTACACCGGATCGGCGGCCCCTCTGCTACCACTGTGGTGAGGCGGGTCATCTTTACAGGGCCTGTCCATATCGCCGAGTGGGCCTGCGTGGCTTCGCGCCCGACGATCCTTGCCCACAGAACGGTGAAGGACCATTCGAAATCGAAGCTCACCTGTCGGCTTGTCAGAGGCCTGGAACATACGGCCGTTATGACTCTAGATCATCGTCTCCTCAGCGTTATCGTTCTACAAGTCCTCGCAGAGACGCCGGCAACCCTGAGCGGCGTTCTCCCAGTCCAGGTCGGGAAAACTAATTCCAGCGGTCTCCGGAGGCAAGGCCGCTGCTGTCTGGAAAACTGAAGATCCTCCGTCGCCGATATGCCGAAATGCTGATTTCGTACAGGGGCCGGGTAGCGACAGCATCCGACGTGCTACCTCTAATCTGTGTTACAATTGACGGTACTGAAGCTGTCGCTTTACTTGATACTGGGGCAGATTATTCGGTGACGAGCCATGCCTTCGCCCAGGACTTGAGCAAAGTTTTGACGCCGTTGTTGGGCCCTAACTTTCGCATGGCTGGAGGTCACCTCATTAGCCCGGCCGGAAGGTGCACAGCCCGAATCAGCATCCGCGGTTTCGTCTACGCCGGTGAATTCGTCGTCTTGCGCGAGTGTTCGAGGGATTTGATCCTGGGCGTTGACTTTATACAGGCAAACGGTGCTGTGATCGACTTACACGAGGACCCCGGGAGAGCTGAGTCAGGAACGCGGGCAACAGGAACGGGCGGGCACTTCAACGTCATCTACTTCGTCCCATTTCGCTCCTTCTTCTTCTAGCTCTAATGCACGTGTCAATATTTCATAAAAATCTGTTAAGGAGGGAGGTTTAAGCGCCAGAACGGAGCACTTACAAATCTTTCACCTGTGGAATTTGTCAGTCTCGCTCTTGTGAGTGAATCTGGCGTGAAACGTATTGCACATCCAAATTAAGGCGATGGGTTGATCGGGATATTCTCGTTAAGCAGTGTGAGAGTGAAGGTTTTTATTTTTCTTTGCTTTTATACCAATAAAAATATTAAAGGGAAGCGCGATTCTCCGGCCCGTGCACCCTTCGACGTCCATCGTTTCGTTATGACATAACGGCTTTTTAGAGCATGGCAGCTGTTAGTTATATAGTCCCGGTCCCTGTCTAGATAGCCGTTATGGCTATACGTTGAAGGGAATTGTACATCGAGACTCGGAAAGCAAATCTTTGAAGCTTCAGCTGTACCAGGGTACGGCTTAAACAACGACTACAGAACAGCCCAGGCAACAATGAAGCAACTCTCTCTCCGGGTCAACGATAGCAAGGCAGCAGAGCGGAGTACGTATGTTTGCTCGTGGATGTCGTTCCTGGGTGGAACAGCGTTTAATGTGCGTTTCTGTGAACTAATTGGCAGATGTACAGCCTTCGCTCTTTTGCAGCATCCATAGTAGCAGTCGATGACAGACTCCCTTAAATGGGGGGCGAGCAGACCTTTCAGTTCTTTTTTTTTTTTTTGAGGCTATCGCAACAACTTCGGCGTGAATGAGAGCCCACCTCGATATTTAAAGTTTTCCAGACGATCAGGACCACCACGTGTCCGGTCACTAGCAACCGGTCGCGCACGTCGAACTGGCTTGCGAGCTTGTGGCCAGAACTGTATGACCTGCCGCTTTCCTTCCCATCTGCAGATAGCTGTATAGGGTACGGCTGAGAACAATGTTCTCTACCTATGGTTGCAACGTCGTCCTTCGCATGTTTCCCTCAAAGTGAAAGGGCTTTGCAACCAGTTTCCTCGATTTCGCAGCACTGGTTCACCGATCATAATTCGCTGCCATTTAGCTTTTTCAAAACTGTTGGATGCAGGTCGCAATTGCGTAATGTGCGTAGAATGCAACCGCAACTGTACTCCACGTTCAGAACCTTCATTGTATTCGCGCTATCACTTCCGACGAAGAGCGTTCTGTTGCTATGGACTGCGGGAGTGCCTTAGACACCTCATTATATCATTACCCACATCGTTCAATTCTGCTCCTTGCTATGCAGTTCCGCTTTTCCTTTCCTGCATCCCATTTTGCAAATACAAGGAAAGTGATAACCCGAGTTCTGTGTGAAGATTAATGAACCGAAATTGTTCCTTGGACGTCCTGCACGCGTCCGTATTATGAATGTATGGAGCTCTGCCGACCGAGACGAAATAGATAGCGCCGGAACAACGAAAGCGTGACTTGCCCGAGAAGTTCAACCGCCGCCCTCGGCCGCGCACGCGTTTGAGAGGGCCTTGGCTCGACCGTCGTCTGTCTCGTCGACCGATCTGCTTGCTGGGCTTTCCACGCTTCGTGAAACATCGGAACTATCGGACGAGAGTGCGCCCGCGAATTTTATCTGAAGGCTGGCTGAGATGCGGGAACCGCTCGAGCGCATCCAAGCGCGCGAGCTTTGGGCGGCGTGATTCCTATCTCAGGTTCTGCTGTCCCTGTCACGCCTGAACAGTTGACTGTTCAGTGCGTTGGGGTCACGCGAACGTTGTAACTTCCGTACTGAGACAACTGTACATGTGCTTGCACATAACGGAAATTCAATTCACATGTGCGCACTGGAATGAGGACGAAGGAGAATCGACAAACCTTGTCGCTGGCTTTTGGAACCTTAACCATCAACTGAGGCATATTCCAGCGCAGCACAATGCTGCGCTGCTAACTGAGTCACAAGTTCAGCCAGAGATAGGAGGAAGAGACCATTCTGGGAAAAACACTTCTGTAACTGTTCAGCGGAGGCTCCTAAACGGGATGACGGCTTTAAAGAGTGGTCGGCTCAAACTTGTAAGCCTCCGCCGCTTCTGCTTCAAAGCAATACAAAGATGACTCCGAACGCAGAGTAGGACCGTGTTTGGTGTGTTAAAATCCGCGCTTTTGCAAGCATAGTGTGAAACAATCGATACACAACTGCATGAGTGCAAGTTAAAACAATGTTATGCGCAAACCTCAAGGGCTTTCCGCCGAAGGACTACTGTGCACACATGGCAACAGACATTAATGATGCAGACCCGCGCGCCGTGGTAACTCAGTGATTAGTTTGATTCACTTCTGTGCGCAAGAATGCGGGATACATTTCCGAACGAAGCAGCCGCGTTCCGATGGAAGCGAAAAGTAAGGCGCACTGGGTTGTTAATGCACGTTAAAGAGCCTCAGAGGGTCTAATTTTCAGGATTCCTCCCCAATTTTATCTCTCATAGCCGGATTCGCTTTGGTATACAATAAACTAAACATTGATGCTGCTATAGCATTTCACAAGTGCAAGTATATTCTGCGGTAACGACGGCAAGTCCGAAACACGGCCGAATCAAGTCCAGCAAAATTAAATAAATAAAATGACGCAATTTAGTTTTTCTTTATTTTTGTTGTGGTTGTTGTTGTTGCACGATTGCTGTATAACGGCATCTGACCGTTGTCATAACAAACCCCGTCCCGAAATGTGCAAAAATCCCTTATTGGTCGTGACAGAAGACGTATATACGTCGACAGCGCAGCAGTCGCCAGCTGCTGCCGAAGAAAGGATGTAAAACATTGCGCCCTGGCTTCACCACCAGCAAAGTAGCCCCAGCAAGTGGGTTCTTTCTACAAAGGAAGGTTGAGACCAGCAGCTCCTGCAAGTGAAACTCGTTAGCGCGAGGGTGCCTGCTAATACTCCTGGGAAATGGAATGGGACTATGAAGGTGCCACCCAAATGCGCGGGGACAGCCAAGGAAGCATACCGCGTTGGAACGAGCCTCCTCTCATTTACTTCTCCTCAGAAATGCTAGAAAGCTCCTAGAATATTTTAGGGACTCGTCATTGCGTCATCGCGGGAATGGCAAAAAAAAACTGAGAAAAAAAGAATGAAGAAGCGAGCGCCGGAGACTTTTTCTGCGGTCCATTCTAACTAACTTCTTGTTGTTGGGAAGTCCACAGAATCGTCTGTCTTTACCCAAAGTGAAGCAGACAATGTGCCCTTGAGAACATTAGGATGTAGGCGAACAGGACTGGAAAAAAGGAGGAGGGGGAGGAGAGAGAGAGAGAGACAGTGAAGATCTGCTTATAGTGGCTCCTAGGAAACTGTTGCGCCGCCGCCCGACTGGAGAGCACAGCTTACAGTTGTGGCATATCAGGCCAGGGTTACATAATGTGACCAAACACCCGCCGTCAAGATCGGCGGACTGACATCTTGTGGGTCAGTTGACTAGTGGCACGCTTTATATATCTAGAACAAGGCTAAAGTAAAAAAGAATTTGATCGATATATAACTGAATTAGGGAGCCTGACGTCACAGACGCAGACGCTGTGACGTCACAGCGTCTTACCCACATGAGGCTGTGACGTCACATCCCACGTGGCACATGGGCTTGCAGGAGTCACGACTTTTCTGGAGACATCACAGACGCAGACGCTGTAACGTCACAGCATCTTACCCACGTGACGCTGTGACGCCACATCCCACGTGACATACGGGCTGGCAGGAGCTGCCAACCTGGGGTTTCTCGTTTCACATGGGACGGTTATGTCATAATCAGCCTGATAGGATCCTGGCATTCACGTTACCCCTATAGGCCACTAATGCACGTTCATATGGGTTGGTTAAAGCGGGGCTTTAGGAAGAAGAAGCAGAAAAGAAGAAGAACGCTCGGTCACCAGCAGCTAATGCTTTCTCTCAGTATTTGGTTCAGCAGCGTGAACCCTTGTAATTTTTTGTTTAGTTACACTGGCCCCTTCGTCAGGGTTACTCGGTTAAGCGTTGTGAGCTATGTGATCACCAAAGCTACCGCCCACCCTCACCGCTCCCGTACCACCAGTGCTTAAAGTTTGGCTCCATCATAGTCGGGGTTCTGTAGGGATTCTAACGGGTGGAAAGAGAAAAAAAGAAGAAAAGAGCGAATCCGGTTGCTGGCCTGTTATGTAAATCGTTTTATACAAAGGGGAAAAATGAGAAAACATTTCAATGGTTCTTATTAAAGGGACACTAAAGAGAAAACTGAAATGGGCTTACATCGATCGAATGCCAATTCCTGATTACAAAAACTCCACTCTTACTGAAAACAGAGCTGTTATAAGGTAGTAAAGAGGAAGAACAGAATTACAGATATCGCCGCCACAGCCGAAACTAGCAACTACAAATCACGTGACGCGCTAGGGATCCCGGAGGCTGACAAATGCAAATTACGTTGTTCGTTGGAATGCGGGCGTAGGTTTTGTCTCGAATATAATAACACGCTTTTATCATACGTAAACGACGCCGAAAAGACAACGTAAACGTTGCAAGGCAAATACAAAAATATACTTGGAGGCGCCACAGGCGACCACTTCAGTTTTGGTTATGTTTCGGCTCAGGCATTTCGTGCGCACTCGGATAGTTTGTTTGGACCTGCAGCGCCGGAATTACGAGCTTGGAGAAGCAGATGCGCCTGGCTCGTTCCCATTTGAGCATTCGGAGGCACGAGCGAGCGAAATCCGCTGCCGCCGACACGCTCCTTCGTTCACACTTCTGAGCCAGCATATCGCCGCCGTCGCTGCTTCGACTGCGAGCTCTCGTTAACCCTGACCTGACCGCTCGAATGCAGCTACGTAAGCCACGAAAAGCATAAATATGCTAAGTACCGAAGGGAACACGCATTATCATTCAATTCTTCCCTAAATCATGGCAGATTTGACCCACGAAATGGGGCAACAAAAGCTTCAACGTGCTATTTGGAGGCATCGTTAACAAAATGGGATACTTGCCGCTCATACCAAGGAGAGCGTCGATCTAATTCCAAATGTTCCCCTATTGCATCCTTCCCTGTTGCGCTGGTCGCCCGGCGAAAAAAGGGCCTCGGATAAAAAGTAAAAGCTGAAAAATAACGAAACACCACAAATGTATCAAAAAAGGTAAACAAAACGATCGTGGAAAAAAAAAAAAGCTCCACCCCCAGTTGTATTCGAACTCGCAACAGCTTGCTGCGTAACGTTCGGCGCTAACCACTCGCTAAGCCGAGTCATAGAAAGCCGGGCAATATTTCTGCATATGATGTGATAGACGCATTTATAATGCAACATTTTTCGAGGTGTACATGCCATTGCTGCCAGTCTAAAAATTACAACTGCTCTCCCGACTTACAAGTAATGTTCTGGATGTCTATGCGCACTATTCTGTGCGCTGGAACCATTTTAACATGTGGAATTTCACAGCGCTTGCAAATTTAGGGGCGTTGGCTCTTCGCTCATGCTCTGCTACCGTGGACGTAATTTTCGCTGAACACGGAGCTGTAACACAAACCTTGAAGAAAAAAAAAGTGCGACGAAGCTTCAAAACTGGCAAGCGCAGCAGCGAGGACACAATTTGCTGGTAACTAAATCTTATTTGTACGTAAACATTGCGGGAAGCGTTGCGATGACTGAGGGCTCGGTTTGGTTATACGCAGTGCAAGAAGGAGCGCAAAAGCTTGAGAAACACTTAAAGTATTGTGCATTACAAGCGCTCTATGTTTTTTTTTTCTTCCTCAATGGACCCATCACTCGGTAAATTACTCTCTTCATCGTTTATATATTTCGGCTGTGGCGTCTCGTATTGTGAGTCGATGGTCGCTTGCGAGTACGCTGTTGCCATGTTGGCCCCTGAGGGATCCTCGACGCCGCGGGCCGCGCCGGCTGGCTAGCAATCACGGAGTCTCCACTAACGCCATAGTATGCGTCACTCTACCCGACTACGTAGTCGGAGGAAACAGTTTGAATTCGACCGGCGGGAACAAGAAAAAAACCTCAACTTCTTATCGCAATATCTCAGCAATTATTCATTTTTTTTCTGCCGGATATGCGGCGACAGTGTCACCAAATGTAGTTTATTAGATTTTCATAGCATCTTTGGGTGTCTTTAGTGTCCATATAAGGCTCACAGTTAAACTGTCGAAACAATACAGCAGAAATTTTCCGATTACACCACTGACAACAATAAAAAATGATTGCCTGCTTTTTATTCATGCAGTCAAATATACTTTCAAGCTCGTGGTTTAGTGAACACCTCCCTGACTTTAAGCTCCGCGTACCACACAAGTGGCCCGCGTGGATCGTCTTAAGCGCTGTGTCCGTCATCAAACCTGACTTGCTCGAGGACGAGCTTCGTCTGCAAGGGGGAAACTGTCACGCGCTGCGCAGTGACTGGCGCGAACGAAGTGAACGTGACTGTAGTTAGAGGAGGAGGCTGACAAAGTGCAAAGAACGTTGGCCTGGCTGCCTGCTCTGCCTCGACTCCATCCCCCATCATATGTGAACAAACCCATCTCATCCGTAATGATATGCTTTGTCATGCTACATTGCAATCCCGAGGCATTTGTTGCATCACTGCACGTCACTGCACGTCATGAGACGTAATTCCTTTTCCTCAACGGTAGGGTCCCGCAACTTGTTTCTCCTCACTGGTTGTCTCTCAGCGGGGTAAACGGAAATTGTTACCGAGAGATGTCTCTGCACGCAACCTAAAGGTGACATACACTCACTGAAGCCAGGAAATGATTACGATGAAGGTAACTGAATATTGTTACCGTTGTAATGTCATCATCTCGTGGCTTTGTTGACGGCTGGTTTTGCGGCTGTTAAGAATTAAAAACATCACATATGTAAACTGAAGTGGAACACACCCCAGGAAAGATCTTGACAGCTTATTTTTACGTTGCGATCTAGAAGAACAAAAATTCGCTTACAGATTAGAACAGATATTCTAGTCGCGCAGTGCTCAGGTTAGTAGTGTCAATCTATGGCGCCACTAAAGCGATTGAGGCAGACTTTAAATGCGCTCTTATTCATTTTTACAATATTTCGCCTATCTGTCGCCAGGTGACGCTGCTCAGAGGACCCTACCAAAGAAAGCAGTATCGGATTCAAGATAACGAGGGAAATTGTTTAAAGGGAGACAACGCAGTGAACTACATTACATCAGTTCTGGCCGAGTCATTTAGGAGCGATGATAGGGTAATCTCTGCAAATCAGGAAGCAACACAAGGTAGCAGAATACAAAGCAGCTTAGAACTGACCAATCTAAACTGTAAAAAGGCAGAAAAAAATATTCCTAAAAACACATCTACAGGAATAGATGGAATTCCGAGCAAGCTGATTAATGAACTCGGTCCAAAAAGTAAGGAAACGTTGTTAAAAGCTCTGGAAACAGTCATAACGAATAAGCAAATTCCGGACAGCTGGCGGCAGAGTAAAATGAATTTGATTTCTAAAGGGAAAGGAGACAGGATGCACATAAAATCCTACAGGCCGATTACCATAACGTGTTATGTACAGGTTAGCCATATAGGCGGTGAAATTAAAGGTGCAAGCATGGGTAGAAAGTAACAAGTTACTCGGAGAACTTCAGAACGGCTTTCGAAATGGTAGGCGCTTAGATGATAGCCTGTTCGTGCTTACCCAATGCATCGAAATATCTAGAATGGAAAATAGACCTTTTTATTTGGCCTTCTTGGACATAAACGGGGCGTACGACAACGTAAGCAGGGAACTCCTGTGGAACACATTAAAAGAAGAAGGTATCGGTTCTGAGATAATAGAGTTCCTACAGGAAATATACCGGGATAACAAAGTAGAAATTACGTGGGAAGGGATAAGAAGTACGGAAGATGTCAAAGTATGTAAAGGATTAAGACAAAGCTGTCCTCTATTACCAGTGCTGTTCATGCTTTATATGATAAACCTGGAACGGAGGATACAAGACAGTAACCTAGGTTTTAACCTGTCATATAGATTAGGTGGAAAGGCGGTAGAGCAGCGTCTCCCCGGTTTGATGTATGCAGACGGTATTGTGCTGCTAGCTGAGAGTCTGGAAGAATTGCAAACTCTAGTTAAGTATTGCGGAGACAAAGGGGACGCTCTAGGCTTCAGTTTCAGCGCAGTTAAGTCGGGTCTGATGATTTTAACGGCTCAACTGATCAGGGTCTTAAGATACAAGGCCATGAAATACCTAGAGTAGCAAAATATAAATATTTGGGGGTATGGGTAAACGGAGGATTGGCATACCTTGAGAAAGCATGAGCAATCACTTAAGGCCAAAGCGCGAAGGAATGCCGGGATAATGAAGCATAAGGCATTGTGGGGATACAATAGGTATGAGGTTTTGAGGGGTATTTGGAAAGGAATTATGGTGCCCGGACTCACTTTCGGAAATGCGGTTTTGTGCCTAAAATCAGAGATACAGTCGACATTAGAAATAAATCAGAGATCCGTTGGACGATTAGCACTAGGTGCCCACGGCAAAACTACAAATGAGGCGGTACAGGGAGATATGGGCTGGGCATCTTTCGAAGTACGGGAAGCTCAGAGTAAAATATTATATGAGGAACGCCTGAGGAAATTGGACAGTAACAGATGGGCAGCTAAAGTATTTAAATACCTGTACTTAAAAAGCGTTGATTCACAATGGAGGAAAAAAACTAGGAAACTAACTACTACGTATGCTAGTCACAAGGACGGAGAAATAAAGAGCATTAGGCAACAGGTGAAAAACACACAAGGTAAAAATTGGATAAATTCGATGGAAAAGAAACAGAGTGTGGAATTATACCGAAAGTGGAAAATGCAGATCAGGAAGGAAGATTTCTTTGATAACTAAAGAGGCAGTGCCCCCCTTTTTGAAGCTAGATCAGGGTGCCTTAGAACACGCAGCTACAAAAAGAAATTTAACAATGGAGATGACGCATGTGTTGTATGTGGTAACTCCAGTGAAACAATTTACCATATTATACTCGAATGTAATGATATCCATCCGGAAGTTGATGCAGGCGCAAACACTGTTCCTGAAGCTCTGGGGTTTAGGGATAACAGTGGCCGGGTGAATAAACCGGCGGTGGAAACTAGCAAAAAACGACTGGAAGATTGGTGGCTTAAAGCAGAGAAGTGCCATAATGTTAGTAATGTAGAAACAAAAAATGTAGGAAATAGAATAATGGTTTAGTTAACCATTCTAAATCAATAATTAATATATAGGGAGAAAAATGAGTATGATAGCTACTGCTACCACCCCGTTTCAAAGGGGACGCTCCTATATTCCATCCATCCACACCGTTGAGAGAACGGAATCACGCTGCCATGAGCCATATGACTGAGTCATGACTGTATTTAATGTTCGTACATGCTTCACACTTTAGCGTACGCTACTTTGCATTATGACTATGAGCCATGATTATGACTATGACTCGCTGCTATACGTTTTACATGCTCCACCTCTTATAGTATGTTACTCTGGAAAGGCATGGCTATGCCACGTGCATTGTGACTATGAGTCATTATTATTATGCTTATACAGACTCCGCATCATACAGTGCATTGATGAGTATAAAAGTCATGAGGAATATTGTTACGGTGAAATAGCAAAGGGGTGTTTATTTACAGTGATATGACAATGGGATCAGGGATAAGGTGAAGCCTACTAGCCCCCAGGCACCAACGCTTTTTCCTCTTCTTCTCCCAGACCAGCACAATTATTCCTCGTCGTCAGTGGCGTGACATTTCCCCCCTCTTCAGCCTAAGCCCTCTGGGCGTGTTCGTGAGTTGTGCGAGGCTGACACGGCTTCAAGCGGGCAACATGGCATAGTTCGGTTTTGGCAGAACGACGACCCGATGCTGTCAGGCGGGCTATTGCATAAGTTAAATCACTGATACGTTTGACAACCACATATGGGCCGTCATAGTGGGCCAAGAGTTTTTGATGTAGGCCACGGCGCCGAATTGGACGCCACAGCCAGACTAAATCACCTACAGAGTAGGTGACCCGCCGGTGACTGGCATCGTATTGCACTTTAGAACGTTCTTGTGAAGCATCAGACCGTAATCGGGCGATTCTCCGAGCTTCTTCGGCGAGACAGAGGGTTTCAGCCAGGCAGGGGTCTTCGCGGCTTGTGAAGGGCAGGATAGTATCAAGGGAGTAGCGTGGCGGTCTGGCATAGAGCAGGAAAAGTGGACTGTACCTAGTTGTCTCATGCGTGGTGGCATTAAACGCATACGTGATGAAGGGTAGTATGGTGTCCCAGTTCTTATGCCCTGCGTCCACATACATGGCTAGCATGTTGATAAACGTTCTGTTGACGCGCTCACTCAAGCCATTTGTCTGGGGATGGTATGGCGTCGAGTGTCGGAAAGTTACGGCGCATAAACGCATGAGGTCTTCAACAACATCAGCAGTGAATTGTCGGCCCCGATCAGCGATAATTCGTGGCGGCCTCGTAAGATGACTGAGTGCAGCAAGAAAAGCGACACCTGATGCGCCGCAGCAGATGTAAGAGCGGCGGTTGCACAGTAACGTGTGAGATAGTCCATGCAGATTACAATCCAGCGATTTCCATCCACGGACTTCGGAAATGGACCTATGAGGTCAATGCCTACTTGATCAAACGGAGCTGTCGGGGTCTTCACAGGGTACAGCAAGCCAGATGGAGTTGCAGTTGCACGTTTGTGGCGTTGACATTGCTTGCAACTGGCAACGTATTGTTCAATCGTCGAGCGCATTCTTGGCCAGTAAAATCTATCTTGAGCACGATGGAGTGTTCGAACCGATCCCAAATGCCCAGAAGTTGGATCATCATGCATAACACGCAATACGTCCGTGCACAGCGCCTTGGGAACTACGAGTAGGTATCGCTGGCCGACAGGCGAATAGCTCTTTTTTCCATAGGAGGCCATCACGCACACAAAAACGGCTTGCAGGTACGCTGGCGTTGGCGACTGCAAAGAGAGGCTGCAGACTGCTATCATTTTACGGCTCCGTTTTGAAAACATTCGGGTCGGGGAACGCTGGCTCGAGGGTCAATATATAATCGTCGAAATCGTCGCTGTCAGGCCCAGTCGTGGCTATTGGCATCCTAGAAAGACAATCTGCGTCTGCGTGACGCCTCCCGCTTTTGTACACAACGGCCAAGTCATATTCCTGTAACCGGAGGGCCCAGCATGCGAGGCGACCACATGGGTCTCGAAAGTTCCGCAGCCAACAGAGTGAATGATGGTCAGTTACGATAGTAAACCATAGAGAAAGAGATTGGTAAAGAGCGGTCACTCGGCGAAAACTGGCCCCAGGAAATGACGCGCGACTTTTTGCGCTGCCGCCGATTGATGGATGGCGGCACCAACGTGCGCATGCGCGGACGCGCGCGCGACGGCACTCGCTGCAGCGGTAGCCCGCCGGAGCAGACGACAAGAAGTTGTCAAAGGGAGTGGTTGTGTGCCCGTGCCTCGCCGCGCTTGTGCGGCACAGAGCTCTCGTGGACTGCTGCGCAGAACGACAGCGGTTGGAAACGACGGCAAGGTGAGCAACGTTTTTTTGCTTAACTACGCCGCATTTCAAGCAGTTTACGCTGACCATGCCGGCCGGTGCCAATAAGTTTCGCAGCTCGTGAACAGGCGCGCCGGCTGTTCAGACGCAGTTCATTACGCCGTAACTCTGGCGGTTCCCAACCACGGCGAGGTGTAATATGTTGTGTTCCCGGGAAGCAGCTTCATTTCGAACAGTTTAGCTCGTCACGCTTGACAAAGTGGCATGTGAAGGCACCAAGGCACGCCGTTGCGCCAAAATGGCGTGTTCGCCGGCCGGTGCGGCCATGCTGACGCAGTTTGCCGGACGGCTATAGTTTTGCTAAGTGTCGCGTTTAGCAGAGCAACGGTAAAGTGAGAAACGTTTCATTCTTGACTTTCTTGTTAAACTACGCAGTATTTCAGGCAGTGTAGCTCAGTGCGGCGGTCTGCGCTTCACAAAGACGCACGTGAAGGGCAGCCAACAGGCATGACAAGGCGCTCGCCAATATGGCTCGCCAGCCGCGATGACATGTGACATGGCGTGAGGTTTTGTGAACGGCTAGTTTTGCGTGGTGTCGCGTTTAACAGGGCATCCGCAAGGTGAAAAATGTTTCATTCTTGTAAAACTGCGAGGCATTTCGGGCAGCTTAGCTCAGCGCGGTGGTCTGCGCTTCACTAAGTCGCGTATGAAAGGCAAGTCAACATGGCGTGCTCGCCGGCCGCGGTGAGGCCAGGCCCCGGTTTTGCGAACGGCTAGATTTGCGTGGTGTCGCGTTACATTTAACGGGACAACGTTAAAGTGAAAAATGTTTTATTATGCTGCAAGCTTTATTGCGTCAGCTGTTCAGTGCTCTTGAGGAATATTGTTAGATTAGTGGCTGTTATTTCACGCTCTGTAGAAACGCATTTTCAGATAGGTTAGGTTAGCCTGCATTTCCTGACCTGTACGTTGCAAGAATAGCTTCTGTATCAATTTTACGAATCACAGCTTTTCTGTTCTGGACCATAACTGCTGCTCACTAAGTTTTCAGTACCCACCCACATGCACAGATGTGTGCGCGGTGCAGTGGCCTTACATTTCATTGCAACCTTCTGCATCATGTTCATTCCTTTTCCAACAGCACTGCATGGACCCACTGACTGCAGCCGAAGCACGGCAGATGCGACGAGTGAATGGTGTGGCCTTCCCTCAAGCGTCAGTACTCCTCTCTGCCCTGGACAATACAAGTTACCCTTGCTAAGGTAGCCACTACTGGGACTGTGTAGTTTATGTATAATTCCTGTTTTGTTACATATCATTTGCAATAATTCGGAAATCAGTTATGCTATTTTTTGTCTCTACCTAAGTGCTGTTTTTCACCTTGTGTATTTTTATTTTTCTGTATTGTGCACATCGCCTAACGTGTGTCAAGTATTGTCAATGCATCCGTCTACATCTGTTGCATCTCGTGTTTTATATGCAGCAAAATAAATTCATTTCACAAAGCACTTGGCGTCTTTTCTGCAATACTGTTTTGCAAAGGCTGTGGCGCAGCTGCGTTGATAGCCAGTTTAGAGAACTGGGAATCTATTTTTCCGGTTGTTATGCATGCTGAAAATAAATAGCAACACTAGCAGATTATTTAAAACCAAAATAATGCGCCAAAAGGGCAGGGAAGGGCGCAGCACATGGCTAGCATTCAAATCGCGCGCCTTTCAGCAAGACCGGAAGTAGTTGCCGCCGGCCGCTTGGTGCACTACAGTCAAATGGGCCGCTGGGCCCTATGGGAGTGTCCGCTCTTTACCAATCTCTTTCTCTATGAGTAAACGACCGTCCGTACAAATATGAACGGAAACGCTGCACAGCGAAAACTACAGCCAGACATTCCTGTTCGGTGACTGTGTAGTTTCGCTCCGGCTTGCTCAGGGTGCGACTTGCGTACGCGATAACATGCTCTCGTTCATCGTGCCGTTGGACAAGGACTGCCCCGAGACCGATTCCATTAGCGTCCGTGTGAACTTCTGTCACTGCAGCAGGATCGAAGTGACGTAGGATGGGTTTCGATATTAAAAGAAACTTCAGTTGGCGAAATGACGCGTCGCAGTCTGGTGTCCAGTCAAAAGTAGAGTTTTTGTGGAGAAGGCACGTCAATGGGTAAGCAACGTCAGCAAAGCGATGTATAAAGCGTCTAAAATACGAACACAACCCTAGAAAACTGCGCAACTCCTTCACTGTCTGCGGGGGTTTAAAAGTCTCAACAGCGGCGGTTTTTTGGGGATCCGGCATTGCACCATCACCATTGACAAGGTGTCCTAGCACCAGCGCTTGGCGCTCTCCAAAGCGGCACTTTTTCGAGTTTAGAATTAGGGCGGCGTTGTGCAGACAATTCAAGACGCGTACTAGACAGTCATTGTGTTCATGTAAGGATTTCCCAAATATTAAGACATCGTCCAGATAGCAAAGACAAATGTCCCATTTTAATCCGCGCAAAACTGTGTCCATAAAGCGTTCAAATGTGGCTGGCGCATTACACAGCCCGAATGGCATAACATTACTCATAAAGGCCATCTGGTGTTACGAAGGCTGTTTTTTTCTTATCCTCAGGGTCCATTGGAATTTGCCAGTAGCCAGATCTGAGGTCAAGACAAGAAAAATAGGACGCACCAGAGAGGCAGTCGAGGGCATCGTCTATGCGAGGAAGAGGATAGACGTCCTTTTTAGTAACAGAATTTAGACGCCGATAATCGACGCAGAATCGCCACGAACCGTCTTTCTTGCGTACAAGAATAACAGGGGCAGCCCAGGGGCTAGATGACTCCTGTATCACCTTCTTCTGCAGCATGTCCTCCACTTGCTCATGAATAACTTTGCGCTCAGATGGTGACACGCGATATGGCTTTTGACGAATGGGACGAGCCGAACCAGTGTCGATGGACGAATGGGACGAGCCGAACCAGTGTCGATGGTATGATGGGTCCGATGTGCAGGGCGAGAGGTCGGTCCATCTGTTTGAGAAAAGTCAAACATAGGTGGAAAGGGTAGAAGAATATCCACAAGAGTACGGCGTTGAGGTGAGCTGAGATCGGCGCTGATCATGCGGAATATCAGAAGGCAGAAATACGGTGGCACTCGTTGCATCTGTCACCAAAGAAACGACGTGGGGCGCATCGGGTCCACAGGAGGCAAGCTTCAATCCCGTTGGTAAAACTGCGGGCTCGGACGATGGATTGATTGTCCATAACGAGGCACTACCGTGATGCACGGATATCATACAGTGAGGGATAATAACATTTTTCTTCAGGCATGCTGAGTGAACTGGGTGCACCACGGCCTGAAATGAAACCTGGTCAAGAAGTGGAGCGGACACGGGGACGAATATGGCAGGCAAAGGTGGAACTACTGTGTCTTCGGTAATACTAAAAACTGTTCCTTCATCACGGCCACTTTCAAAAAGAGTCTGCAGATGCGAGCCGTCAAAATGAACCTCTTGACTTCGGCAGTCCACGGTAGCGCCACAAAACTTCAAAAAGTCCATTCCTAAAATGATATCATGCGTAGAGTGGGGTAAGACTACGAATTCGGCTTGGAAAATTGCACCACCGACAGGCACTTGCGCACTACACACACCCAGTGGCCGCAACGCCTCTCCACTCACACCACAAAACGTTGAAGCACGGTCATATTCAAACATCACTTTGCGTCCCAACAAGCGCCTAAACTGATTACTCATCACAGACACAGTCGCACCCGTATCTACCGAAGCTAATGTACACACACCATCAATGAACACACGAATTTTGTTTTTGAGCATTGTAGTTGGAGGGATGCTGGCAAACAGCACATTTCCAGCGGCCTCATCCCCATTGGTCGCGCTGGTTAGTTTTCCTCCTTAGGCGGCATGGAGCGCCGCCGCGGTGATGGAGAACGACGCGCACGGAAGGCGGGTGGAGCAGTAACACTTCTATCAGATGCAGGGGAGTGGTCGCAGAGATTCTCGTTAGGGATGTTGCTGTAATACCCACGCTGAGTATTTTATTGCTGAAAAATGGGATTGTATGGCCGATTGTGGGGTACTGCTGGAGGCG
Organism: Amblyomma maculatum; assembly: GCF_055883805.1. Taxonomy (NCBI): domain Eukaryota; kingdom Metazoa; phylum Arthropoda; class Arachnida; order Ixodida; family Ixodidae; genus Amblyomma; species Amblyomma maculatum. The sequence goes on along the minus strand of NC_139346.1, from coordinate 33,363,260 downwards.
TTGGACGGTTATAGCGAGGTGGAAACCTACTGCGGCAGTACCTGGCGATGTGACCTTCGACGCCGCAGCGGTAGCATATCGGCGGGGAAGGTAGAAAATGCTGTTGCGGATAAGAGCAAGGAACAGCTGGGCGCGTCGTAGGTCTGGCTGAATGCTCATACTGCTCAGGAATCCTGGTAGATCGAATGGAAGATCTATGTGCACTTGAGGCGACATCATACCTTGGGGCGTCAGGCATCGGCGCATTCCGATTGGCGAACTGCACAGGAGGGTAGTCAATAGAAGCTGCAACTTCAAGAGCTTGAGCGAAAGGCTGCACTGTAATCGCTTGTGGTGGTGAAGCCGGCCGTCTGGATACCCTCTGGACAGAGACCTCAGCAGATTCGTGCAGCGGAAGTGGGTTGAGCCGCAGGCGTTCTTCCGGCACGATTTGCCGGATCGTCGACGAAAGATCTAGTTTCGCATGGTCATCAAGGCTGGCCACGGTAGGCACGTTGGCCAGCCGCCCAAATTTTGGCGCAATACGACGCGTTTTGAGAGCTTGAAAAGCGCGTATGTGTTTAATAACATCGCAGACCGTTTCAAGAATGTCTTTGGCGATTAAAAAGTTGTACACGTCAGCCGCGATGCCCTTCAAAATGTGGCCGACTCTGTCTTCTTCGGGCATGTTGGAATTCACACATTTTCATAATCTGAGGATCTCTTCTGTATAAGTGGTACAGGTTTCATTCGGCAATTGAGCTCTTTGAGCAAGGGTCTGCTCAGCCTGCATTTTGCTCGGTACAGAGTCACCAAAACGCTGTTTTATTTCGGTGGCAAACCGTTCCCAAGTTGTCAAATTGTCGTTATTCTCGAACCAGGTCATAGCCGTGTGAGTTAGAAAGAAAACGACATTTGTGAGCATGGTGATAGGGTCCCACCGGTTGTACCGACTAATTCGTTCATAATGAAGTAGCCACTTCTCAACGTCCTCACCTTCTTCTCCTGCAAACGGTCGTGGTTCCCGGTAAGGCTGGTAGGGAATACAGCTGGAGGGGGCAGGCCTGTCACCAGCCTGGCTTGCAGCGTCGCGGCTGGCACGGTTAGATTCGGCGTGGTCCATGATGGTTGGAAGCGGTGGCAGTCCAGCAAGGCGGCGACTACGTCGAAACTCCAGTTGGTCTTGCTGCGCCGTACTTAGGCATCGAACGGAGCACCTTCCAACAAGTTGTTATGGTGAAATAGCAAAGGGGTGTTTATTTACAGTGACATGGCAATGGGATCAGGGATAAGGTGAAGCCTACTAGCCCCCGGGCACCAACGCTTTTTCCTCTTCTCTCCCAGACCAGCACAATTCTTTCTCGTCGTCAGTGGCGTGACAATATGATTACAATTCTGACCTATGACTTTATATTGTTACGGGCGGGCGCGCTCGTGCTAGGCCCGCGAACATTCATTAATCGTCATCGACCATCGCCATCGGTCGTGTTCCGTCTCCTTTCTTCATCGGCCACCTCGCAACAATATGTTTGTACTGACGCCGCCTTTCGCAGCACCTTCTTTGTGAATGTAGCTTTGCGTTGTGACTATGAGTCGTGGGTCACTATTACGACTATGAGTTGCTCATGCGCTATGACATCGTGCACCGGTATATTAACGTCATCTGAATTTCATGCCATGGACGGCGAAGAATCAATGGCGGGAGGCTTGTGTACTATATATAATGGTTTTGAATATATTTTTGAGGTAAACTCATCCGCAGTTTTGAGATGACTGATAAAAATGATGTTAAAAATATGTTTAATGATTTCTTCCAGTCGGTCTTCAGTAGAGATACAAATGACATTGAGAGTGACAATACTACAATCTGCACGTTGCTATATTCGATGCACGACATTCGCATCAATGGGGAGGGCATTTGTCAGCAGCTGCTGTCTCTGGACCCGAAGAAATCATGCGGCCCTGATAAAATACCGACGGAATTCCTTAAACGGTATACTCAGTGGTTGTCCTATTACTTGCAAATTTGATTTGAAAAGTCATTGCGGTATCATTTTTTACCTAATGACTGGCGCAGTGCAATAGTAGTTCCGGTTTTTAAAGGTGGTAGTCAACTTCTTGTAAAGAACTACAGACTAGTTTCACTCACTTCCGTATGTTACAAGTTTTTGAACACATAATAGCTAAACACGTCCTTCATTTTTTGGAAATAAACGACCTTTTGTGTCCGTTCCTGCATGGTTTTCGGACCAGCCTTTCGACGGTGACGCAGATGATTGAAACAGTGAACGATTTTTGCAAGGGTATAGACGAACGCATTTTAGGAAAACGTAGCGCAAAGAAGACAAGGACAAAAAGAGAAGGAAACACACACGAGCGCTTACTCACAACTGATTTTTTATTCGAAAAGCAAACAGAATATATAGGATACAAGATATTATCAAATACATCTAATAAAGTGGTGAGATTGACAAGAAATTGACAAATTGTGTGTGTGTTTCCTTCTCTTTTTGTCCTTGTCTTCTTTGCGCTACGTTTTCCTAAAATGCGAATGCACCAACTCGCCCAATTTAGCATTCTTGTATAGACGAATGGCAGCTGGTAGATGTGGTCGGTGTGGACTTCGCGAAGGCTTTCGATAAAGTTCCGCATCACAAACTTCTTTTTAAACTGCGCAGATTAGGAATCAGTGAAAATATAGTGCTATGGATTCAGGCGTATCTAGGTAACCGCTGTCCAAGTTGTCAAGATAGAAAGCACAGTATCAGATAAGCGTAAATTTCTGTCGGGGGTGCCACAGGGATCCGTTTTAGGTCCGCTTTTGTTTTTGTTACATATGAATGATATTTCTGCTATCATTGAATCGCCTGTCAAAACTGAAACTTTTTGCTGATGACTGTTTAATTTACTTTCTGTGGCTTCCCCGGAAGATCAGATGAATATAAATAGGTGTCTTCAGTCGTTAAACTCGTGGTGCCGGAAGTGGGGCATGGAAATAAATTACCAAAAATCTACTTACATGCATGTAACAAGGAAGCAGAATACTATGCCGTTTCAATATAACATCTGTGAAAATTCTTTAGATGATGTAAAGAGTTTTAGATACTTGGGAGTGACACAAACACATAATCTGTGTTGGCGCACACATATTGAAAATATCTATTTAAAAGCTTATCAGAAGCTTTGTTTCCTGTGGAGGAAGTTGCCGAATGCGATTAGAGAAATTAAATTGATCGCGTACAAGACATTCGTGCGGCCAATCATAGAGTACGCAAGTGCAGTGTGGAGTCCACATCAAGAGGGTTTAAAACAAAAACTGGAAATATTGCAAAGGATTTCGGCACATTTTATATGTTCTAAATACCGGCGCACTGACTCGGTCACAGAAATGCTAAAACAGCGTCAGAATCACTAGAAATGAGAGAGAGAGAGAGAAAACTTTTAATGAGCATAATAATCAGTAAGAATTCGCAGGAGCTGGGTGGTCGGTGCCCCTAGTCCAGAGCTCCGCTGGCAGCGCCTGACTTGCGGACTAGCTGGATAATCCAGGCTTGCTGGTCCAGGTTGTCGCTGGACAGGGCCGCCTCCCACTGCTCGTGGGTCGGGCATGGCACTAGTAACGTTGGGTCAGGTTTGTCCTGGCATTCCCAAGAGATGTGATAGAGTGTGGGGCTTGCACCGCACCAAGGACAGTAACTCGTGTATTTTGTTGGGCTTATCTTATTTAAAATTTGAATTAGGGAATGTGTTTGTATTTTTCTCCAGTCTATAGCGTCTGAGGAAGGAAGTTGTTTGTGTGGTGGTGAGAAAATTCTTCTTTCTAACCGTAGGTGTTCCAGCCTGTCGCCGTAGGTTCCTAGGAGAGGGGTGGGGTAGGGATGGGGATCCGCCCGGTTTGTGAGCTCGGGCTAGATCATTCCCTACCTCATTTCCTTCTAGGCCTTCGTGTACAGGTGTCCATGTAATTGTGTGCGTCTGGGAGATGGAACGTAATATTGCACACGCTCTTCTGTGAGGTTTTCCGGCCAGGTAGTCCCTGCAGGCTGGTTGGGAGTCCGTCGCTACGTGTGATGACTTCTTTTGGTGGTCTTGTGTTTTTATGGTGACGGCTATTGCCAGTGATTCCGCTTCCGCAGGATCCTTGGCATAGATCGAAGCCTGAATAATTGGCCTCTTCTTGTGGTCAACTGCAGCTATTGTGAATTTGCCAGGCTCGCCGTAAGCCCCTATGTCCACGTAGACAACTTCCGCGTCTTTAGACAATTGTTTTTCCAGTGATTTGACTCTGGCTTTCCTTCGACCCTTCTGTAACTCATGGCGCATGTGCTTGGGTATCGGGTTCACATAGATGTTGTTTCTTGTGGATGTCGGATTTTGTGATTTGATCTCGGAAGTTCTTAGTGCCTGCCATAGCCCTAGTTTTGACAGGATTTCCCTACCCGCCTGCGTTGTTGTTAGGCGTTGTTTCTGACTCTCTAGAAATGAGAAGAACAAAGCAGAAAATGAAACTTTTTTTTCTGATTATGAATAATAAATTAAAAGTTAATAAGCAACACTCTGTTACACGTCCTCTGAAGCGTTGCCCACGAAAAAAAAATCACAGTAAGGTATTGCAACTTAATATTGCACGTAGTGATGTGTATCGCTACTCCTTTTTTCCCGATGCAGTAGAAATCTGCAACCAACTGCCAAGCGAAGTTGTGGACCAAACAGAAGTATAAAAATTTGATAGGGTGAACACGTTCTTGGAGAATTACAGTGCAAATCTATAATTCTGTTGTATAGAGTGCATTTTACCGAAGAGAATTGTACTTGTATTGCGTATGTGTTTCACTCCCTGTGATGCCCCTCATATAGAGGGCTAACAGTATGAATAAATAAAAAAAAAGCTACTCTATTTAAGCACAGCCACAATGTTTCGCCAGTTAGCATTTGATAAAAAAAATAAAACAGCTAATAAATAAAAGAAGTCTGATTGCAGTGTTTAATACATGTTCGCTGCTTATCGCGCGTAGTCGAGAATTTAACGCATTGCAGTTCTAGTTTCACGGACATACAATAAGGTCAATATTCGCAGCAGTGCACAACAAAAAATTCTAGAGGGCACTTTGGACCACTAAAATGCCATGAGGTGAAAGCCATTATAGCGCGGTGTATCGAAGCCTTACACTACGGCACCTCTATCTCCCTCTCTTCTTTCACTCCCACCTTCCTCCCTTCCATTACGGTAAAGTGTTCTAGAAGGCTTTTACGGCGTGGTACATGTGTCCGTGGAGAATTATGACAGGTACTGCGCCTTTTCTATCCTGTAAATCAATTTCAAACTTCGCTGATGCCTGCTGTGACAACGCCTCTTAGACATTTGGGTTTGCTTCTGTTTGCTGTGTGGCGCGGCATTCGAAGAAGCGGCAAGTGAAAGGCGCCGCAAGGATGTCTGGATCGGATCCCGGCGGGGTCAGCTTCGTATATACATGAATCGTCTGGTGACGTCATGACCTGTCGTGACAGTACAACCGTGACGGTACAAGACGAACGAACCGTCCGCAGACGGAGCGCACGTCATTCGACGTCACTGGCTCCCCCTCATCCGCAGACGGCGGATGAGGCGCCGGACGACACTGCGGACCGAAACCGCCGGAGGCCGTAAGTGCATGCCTGTCCGGACTTTTAAAATTAGGCCTGAGCCGACATCGGAGTGCTAACAAGGCTAATATGCTTTCTTGACGGCGAGGTGAGAGGAGTTGCAGCGAGAACAAATGGTCGTGCATGTGTGTGTGGAGCACTTTTATGTGTGTGTCTGTGGAGCATTTTTATATCTGTGCGTGTGTGTGTGCCGAGACCTTTGAGAGGTGCAGCCACGAGGTCCGTACATGGAGCGCGAGACCGAGCCGTCCACGGAGGACAGCATGCCGGAAGCGACTGAGTGCCTTAGCCGGGACGGTGGTCCTACTTTTCTTGTATATAGTTGTAAATAATTCCTTTTCTGTCGCTTTGGCTCAGGGAGCCAGGTGCCGTAATCAGCTGACTGGTATTGCAGCCGTGATTGCCGGAAAGCACCGGGGCGCTCCGACACCGCTGGTCGCGGTGGGCGCCGTTCGCTCAAAAGTTGCCTTTGGATAGCAGCGAGCGAGTAGGGTCACCCTGGGTTCCTTGGCGGAGATGCACGTCCTCGCGGCGTTGCGTTCTGGCTATTGTCCTTAGCGCTAAAGCGAGTAGGCTTAAGGCTCTTTTTGGGAGCTGTCTGTCACAAATTGAGGGACAGGCTAACCGCAGCATACAGCATGGGCAAATGCGTTTCGCTTGTTTTATATTGACCTCGCTGCAGCCGAACATCTCGCTGAATTAGGAAAAGCTAGCTTTGTTCAAATGAACTTGGTATTTTGGGGCTGAGAGGGCGAATCGAAAATTTTGTGGAACCAGATTATTATGCCGGCAAGCGAACCGCGGATGCCCGGGCTTCGTTCGGATTAACGGAACGCAGTGTATCATCATCATCATCATCATCATCATCATCATCATCATCATCATCATCATCATCAGCCGGACTATACCCACTGCAGGGCGAAGGCCTCTCCCATATTTCTCCACTTAGCGCGGTTCTGTGCTAGCTGCATCCACTTGACCCCTGCGAACTTCTCAACCTCATCTGCCCACCTAACTTTCTGCCACCCCCTGCTACGCTTTCCTTCCCTTGGAATCCAGTTTGTTACCCTAAGCGACCATCGGTTACCCTCTCTTCGCCCTACATGTCCTGCTCATGCCCATTTCTTCTTAATTTCCACTAGAATGTCGGTACCTTCAGTTATTTCTCTAACTCACTCAGCACGCTTCCTATCTCCTAATGTTACCCCTGCCATTTTTCGTTCCATAGCCCTCTGGGTTGTCCTCAACTTAAGTAGAACTTTCTTGGTTAGCCTCCACGTTCCAGCGCCATAAGTGAGTACAGGTAAGATGCAACTGTTGTATACTTTCCTCTTGAGCGATACCGGTAAGCGCCTAGTCATAATCTGCGAGTGCTTGCCAAATGCGCGCCATCCTAATCTTTTTCTTCTTGTTATTTCCTCTTCATGGTCCGGATCTGCGGTTACACCTGTCCTAAGTAGACATATTCGCCTACTTCTTCCAGTACTTCGCTACCTATTGTAAACTGCTGTTCCTTCCCGAGGCTGTTGAAGATTACCTTAGTCTTCTGCATATTGATTTTCTGAGCCTACCTTTCTACTTTTCCTGTCTAGGTCATCAATCATTATTTTCAGTTCATCCCCCAAGGTGCTTAGCAAGTCAATGTCATCAGCAAATCGCAGATTACTGAGGTATTCTCCATCTACCCTTATCCCTAACTGCTCCCATTCCAAGTCTCTGAATACTTCCTCTAAACAAGCTTTGAGAAGTACTGGAGAGATCGTGTCTCCTTGCCTAACTCCTTTCTTTATAGGAATCCTTTACTTTCTTTATGCAGAACTATGGTTGCTGTGCAACCACTATATATATCTTCCAGCACTTTCACGTACGGCTCGTCTACCCCCTGATTTCACAATACCTGCATCCCCGCCGATGTTTCAACTGAGTCAAATGCTTTTTCGTAATCAATTAGTGCTATGCATAAGGGCTGGTTATATTCCGAGCATTTTTCTATCACCTGGTTGATGGTATGGATATGATCGATAGTAGAGTACCGTTTCCGAAAAGCTGCTTGATTCTATGCTTGATTGCAGTCTAACGTTGTCCTGATTCTATTAGCGATTACCTTAGTAAATACCTTATACGCAACAGACAGTAGGCTGATTGGTCTGTAATATTTAATGTCCTCGGAGTCCCCTTTCTTATGAATGAGGATAATGTCTGCATCTCTCCATGGTTCCGGTATCGTTGATGACACCAGGCACTGCGTATACAGGGTGGCCAGTTTTTCTAGCATGATATACAACCCCCCCCTCCCCGTCTTTTAGCAAATCTTTGGTTATCTGATCCTCTCCAGCCGATTTCCCCCTTTTCATAAATTCTAATGTTTTCTTGACCTCGTCCTTCGTCACTGGTGGAACGTCTGCCTGTTTTTCCCTGCCGCTAATCTCGTTTCGGTCCTGACTACTTTGGCTACTGTAGAGATCTGTATAGAACTCCTCGGCTACTTTGACTGTCTTGTCCATATTCTTGATGCCGTTGCCCGCCTTGTCGCTTATCGCATACATCTCGTTTTTTCCTATGCCCAAGCTCTTCCTTACCGCTTTAAGGCTTCCCCCGTTCCTTACAGCATGCTCAATTTTCTCCATGTTATACTTTCTTATATCGGCCACCTTGCGCTTATTGATTAGCTTTGAAATCTAGGCCAATTCAATCTGGTCTGTTGGATTGGAAGCTTTCATACTGTGGCGTTTCTTAATCAAATCTTTCGTCTCCTTAGACAGCCTACCGGTATCCTCTCTAACTATCCTACCGCCTACTTCTACCGCACACTCAGTAATGATATCTCTGAAATTATTGTTCATTGCTTCTAGGGTAATGTCGCCATCTTCGATTAGAGCTGAATATCTATTCAATAGCGAGATCCTGAATTCTTCTTCCCTCCCCCTCACCGCTAATTCGTTGATGGGTTTCTTTCTTACTCATCTGTTGCGTTCCTTCTTCAGATTTAGGCTAATCGAGACCTCACCATCCTTTGGTCACTGCATCGCACTTTCCCGATTACCTCTACATCTTGCACAATGGCGGGGGTTGAACACATTTCATTTTTAGTCTCCCCGTTAGGACTTTTCTATGCATTTCCGGTTCTTCCGTTTGCTGAAGAAGGTATTCATGATTCTTAAGTTATTGCGCTCTGCAAACGCAACTAGTAACTACCCTTGCTATTCCTAGAACCAATGCCATAGTCACCTACTGCCTGGTCTCCTGCCTGCTTTTTTCCTGCCTTGGAATTGAAGTCGCCCATTAATACAGACAGTATACAGCGTCTTTAGTTTTCGCATTGCCGTTTCTACATCTTCGTAGAAGCGTTCAGCTGCCTGGTCATCATAAATACTTGTAGGTGCATAGGCCTGTACAGCCTTCAGTTTATACCGCTTATTAAGCCTAATTACGATGCCTGCAACCCTCTCATTAATACTATAGAATTCATCTATATTACCCGCTATATACTTATTGACAAGGAAACCTACCCCTAGTTGTTGCCTCTCTGGTAAGCCTCGATAAGACAGTACATGCCCATCCTTCAGTACAGTATATGCCTCATTTGGCCTCCTAACCTCACTAAGCCCTATGACATCCCATTTCATACCTTCCAGTTCCTCTAACAGCACAGCTAAACTAGCTTCACTAGCTAGGGTTCTAACGTTAAACGTTGCCAGGGTCAGTTTCCAATGGCGGCCTGTCCAGCGGAGCCAGAAGTTCTTAGCACCCGCTGCTGAGTCACAGGTCTGACCGCTGCCGTGCTCGTCCGATCGCGGCGACCCATCACTACCTCTCCGGCGAGCTTCGTGGCGGCGCCGGCTGGGAGAGGAGGTAAATACCTCCCCAAGGGGAAGAAGAATCAAAGGTGGATGCGCCACCAAGATGTCTACGCGGGTTCCCGCGAGAAAACGAGACAGAGCTTCAAGCTTCTGGATCCAGCCGGCAACGCGAGCGGTCGTCTCCCGCTGCCTCTCCCGGAAAATGCCGGGGGATAGCGGGCACGGAGTACGCAGAGCACACGGGAGCATCCGTCGTGCACGACCGCCCATCTTCTGGTTCCCAACGGCGAACCGACCGGTAAATACCGCACGCTCTCGCCGCCTCCCGCGGCAAACGCCGTGGTATGGCTTTGTCCGAAGAATGCAGCGCGCACGGGAGATCCCTGCCGCCATATTCACGGCGCGTACAAATGTCCGCCGCCGAAGTCGCGCCCCCATTCCACTGCCGGTGACTCAAAAGTCCTTCTCACGTAGCCTTGCCCTTCCAAGGAAAACCTTGTTGATGTATAGCTAGCCGACAGGCTCTGTATTATTTGCAAGTGCAATAAATAGCATTCGAGTATTAACTATGTGTCTTCCCCGTCCTTTGTCCCCTTTGTTCCCCTCCGCAGGTCGCTAGCGAGAATGCTGCACATGCAGAGTAGGAGCGGGGTGGAATACCGTCCCCTCATAACGCCACACACTGGAGAAGAAAATGTCAGGCCACGGCATTCCAAGCCAACTACTCCACATAGTTGACTAGGGTGCCTCGATGGCCAGGGAGGCGAGAGCATCGACGCGCCATATTGTTGACACTAACAAGGCACCCCCCCCTTCCCTGTTTAAAAATAAAAGAAAATACCATTGTTGTCCCACCTACAAGATGTTGTTCTGCTAGAAAAATAGCAGGCAGAGGTGGAGCCAGTGACGTCGGGCCACGTGGTGTTCGTCTGCTCGCGGAATCCAGCAATTTCCACCCGTCGTGTGAATCGGCCTTAAAGCGCTGGGCTTGGGGATCCAATTGGGATGGAGGTTAGATTCCCTGTGGAGACAAGGTTTATTTATTTTTAACTCTCACTCTCGAAAGCGTAACACCTCTGCTGACAACCTCCTGTTGACAATCTTCAGTCGACAACGATGCGGCATTAAAGGCTTTCGCCTTAAAACTTCCACGCAGTGAGCAGCAAAGGAAAATTGAATCGCCGCAGTGCACGAGCGCTAAAGCTATCCTGCATGCACAGCGGTCGGCCTTGGTGGTTCAGTTGGGCACCAAAATGATGACGTTGCCATGACAACGCATGACTGGCAACACTGTTCTTTTGCGGGTGGCGACAAGTCATGGAGAAAGGAAAGTTTAGGAGAGGCCCTGACGTCATTTCGCCATTAGCCCTGACGCCATTAGCAACAGCGTCGCCGTTGCTAATGGCCCGACTTGGCTAACCCTAAATTTTGACGTCACTTCCGCTGCACTTTTTCCAATGCATTGGGAATGACAAGGGCCTCTCCTAAGTTGTTTCCTTCCTCCATGCGACAAGTACTCCTTCTTCAAAGTGCGACACCGCCCTAAGCCGGGCGATTGTGCCCTCCCTAGTGGTTTCCGCCTGTCGGCTCACTCGTAGACCCTCGGTCGCCTTCATTCATTGCTACTCGCTGATTCAACAGTCTTCTATTAGTGCTTATACAACCCCATAATGCTACATGCAGTCGTAAGACATCCATTATGTCAAACACCACCCGACAAAAGTGTAAAGCCCCGCTTGATCAATCAATACAAACGTGCCTGTGAGGGCCTTTGGGCAGCTCGTTTAACTACTGATCCTCGAATGAGAAGACCGAATACCGACCTCACACTCCCATTTCAAAGGCGAAGTTCGAGATGGCAGCGCCTGGCAGCTCGGTCACGTCATTGGATATCGTGACGTCACGCAACCCGATGACGAATCAGTGAACGGCGCCATGTACCCTGACAACTACCACCTGACAGAGCCATCGATGTCCGTGGTTTTTAGCTCACAACGATGACATAACGGGACATATCCGGGAGAAAGGGTCTCAGTTACCTGCCATTCTCAGCTCAGTGTCTATATTCATCCATTTTCTCTTCTCTCACTTGTATAACTGCCTTCCACAATAAGGTCAATACGCAGTTGCTGCTGGTCTTGCACGTAATAAAAAAGGTCCACCATTAGCGGTCTGGCGCGATAGCGTATATAGGTGGCCACCAGTAATATAATGCCCCGCGTTAACCAAGACGTATGCCTGCTCAGCCTACGTGTGGCGTGCTTAACGAGGCACCCAAGCGCAGCGAAAGGTTGATTCTTCATTCACCTTCACCCTTCAAATGAGCGTCCCAAGCTGGCAGCTCTTCCCAACTTTCGATGTCCCTTGGTCTCGTTGAGCAGTACGAACTGGTCAAGCACTTGCAACTGGCTAACCTCGGGTCAGCTGACGGAGGGATTGGATTTGGTTAATGTATCTTAGGACATTCTGGACGTTTAGTGTTGCGTCGTAATGAAGTAATCTCTCTCTCTCCTTCTAGAAGGAGTGTATCGACACCTTTGGTGCATAGAACAAGCCGTACATTTGGCAAGACAGGCTTGTTAAACACTCATGTTACTAACCACAGTCTTGAACATTCCCTAGAAAACTCGGTAATGACCTGTGTCATTCTTAAAATGAAATTCGTATTAGAGGGAGTTATCGGGGTAGACTCCATTTCATTTCGCGGTGGTCGCCTCAGCTACTCCATAAGGGAATAGATGAAAGCGCTAGCGAGCAAAAGATAAAAGATTGATTTGTTTGGGGATTTAACGTCCCACTGAATGACAGGAGATGAGAGATACCGTAGTACAGGACTCTGAAGAATTTCGACATCCTATGCTTGCTAACGCGACGTACAACACGGGCGCTTTAGGTTTCGCTCCCATCGAAACACCGCTTCCGCGCCCAGGATCAAACCTGCGTCGCCTTGGTTAACTGGCCAAAACTCCTCCGGACTGACCGTCCACACGTCTCGGTTTCTCCGCTTCTAAACTGCAACTGTTATGGTGAAACTTTAGTTAGACTGAGTTCGGTAGAGCGGAAGTTGATTCTTGAATTACTTCGCTCAAAGTCAGCAACCTGGAAGACAGCGGTGCGCCCAATACAGTTCACGTACACGGACAGCCTATCCAGTAGGTCCCATGCAAGAAGAAAATGGTGGCGGGAACAGACAAGCTCGTAACCTCGTTCGCCGTAACACGGACGAGTAGACGCGCCGACTAACTCCCGCTTCCCTCCCCCACCCCTTACGTGCCCGCGCGGTAACAGCTATCGGAAACCACTTGGGCCGCCGTCGAGTGGTCGTTGGCGCGCGGGCTCTATACGCTGCAAGGACCGTGCGCGCGCGCTCTTGCAAAGCGGGCTAAAAGCTCTTGGGCAACGCGAGGGGAAAACAGGAAGTTCTGCGCTGTGTCTGTCTGCGCCCGGGCTCGGCGTAGAGGCTCAATCTCTTATCTTCGTATTCCTTTTCTTCTCCTCCACTCGCTCCACCCTGGTCAGGGTATGCCTCCGCACCCGTATGAAGCGAGCAGCTCTAGCTCGTCACCGTTAGAAACAGGGGTTGGCCTCTTAGCGGAAAAGAAGTCATCAGCCAAGCCAGATCGATCAGTCACCCCGATTTCCCATTCTTTCTTTTCTCCTCGAGTCTTACCTACCATTGTTCGTCTGCGTCGTCGAGGATCAGGAGAGAAAAACGATGGCGAGTATTCTGCTGCTGCTTACGCGGCACCGTCTGCGAGTGCTCGTTCACGTTATTTTTTTTTCCTCTCTGTCCAGTATTTTTGCTATACTTGTTTCATTTCTCTTGACCAATGTTCAGACTGACTCTGCCTACCGACTGTGGTGCCCGCAGCTTCTGTCATCACTGACAGTCATACGGGGCCATGAACTGCTTCGTTTAGGCGACGTTTTGTTGAGGAGCGCAATGTAACACCCACAATGTGTGTAACATCATTTATATAACATCTCCGAAAGGGCCTTTCAGAAAAATAAAGGGATGTGATGTGGTGTCAAAGGTTGGTGATGGAGCCACTGAGTCTTACGTGTCGTTCAGTCTCAGGGGTTCGCGATTAACTCCGAGGACAGTTGAGACCAGATAACATAGATGTAAACTTCAGTACGGGGAAAATTGACAGCGCACCTGTTGTAACAACTTTACGAGTGGCGCGTATTCGGAGTTCGTGACTGCGTAGCCAGATGGTCTGATCATCAGCTGTGATCTTTGATCACCAGAGTTGTCTTCGGTTATGGAGGGGACTCCCCGTGTGACCGCCCGAAACCTGCAGGTCGCGACGCCTGGTGCGTTGTGCAACCTTCATTGTTTTCGGGTGGAATGCTTTGTCCTAAGACGTCGTTGGATGATAGACGTAGATGATGATGTCGATGTTTTCTCGACCACTGTTCACGCCGTTAGCGCGGCGTTTCTCAACTTCCAACCACCGCCGCGAAGAATGCTGTTTTCACCTGGCTCATCACGCGAGTTTAGGCGGTGGCATGTACGTCACTGCTGATGTCACACACACACACACACACACACACACACACACACACACACACACACACACACACACACACACACACACACACACACACACACACACACACACACACACACACACACACACACACACACACACACACACACACACACACACACACACACACACACACACACACACACACACACACACACACACACACACACACACACACACACACACACACACACACACACACACACACACACACACACACACACACACACACACACACACACACACACACACACACACACACACACACACACACACACACACACACACACACACACACACACACACACACACACACACACACACACACACACACACACACACACACACACACACACACACACACACACACACACACACACACACACACACACACACACACACACACACACACACACACACACACACACACACACACACACACACACACACACACACACACACACACACACACACACACACACACACACACGTTTAATGCAAGTCAACAACAAGATTAAGATCAAAGGTGTAGGTCAAATGTTGAGGCTTAACACGTAACCTGATTTTTTCCTTAATTTACCGAGAAAAGTAGTGCTTCCACACCAGAAACGTTTCGCTTGCTGGCTTAGGCACTTGCCAATAATTTACTTTCAAACAATGTCCTTAATTCGTAAAAAGGACACCATGAAAGAGTTTCCAAATAGGCTTCACACGTATACGTATGCGCCCTGATTTTTTTTTTTTCAATTTACCGAGGAAAGAGGTGCTTCCATGCCAGAAACCTTTCCCTCGCTGACTTAGTCAACTGCCGAAAATTCACGTGCAAACAATGTCTTTAATTCGTAAAAAGGACACCATGAAAACGTTTGCAAATACAACAGACTTCACGACCAAAATCAAGGAAGTTACATGCAGCTAAACTCGTACTACCGACTACGTCAAGACACACGCACAAAGGGTGCGATGCAGTGATTTCCCTTCACCTTCCCAAGGTTATGTACACCTCACCTCGTTTTTGTGTGAGGGTTTTTTTTCTTCTTTTTGCATTAGTCGCTAAAAATGATTATGGTTGACAATAAGTGCAAATCAAATCAGGAGACGCAAGGGAACACGCGTTGCTGAGATCACCTGCTTTCAGCACTGTACTACTAACAACGCCAAAAGAGGGCCTCGAAATAAAACGATTTATTTTTCTTATTAGCCAAATTGAGTCCCTTCCCAAGTCGAGCTTCTCCATCACTCTGTTTCTTTGATAAAGGCATTCAACGATACTGGGGCAACCAGTGTTCGTCTTCATTGCACCTAACTCGAGGTCGCCGCCGAACTGTGCGAAATGGCAAGATTAGAAATAAAAAGCGCGACGAATTTTTAGCCTCCCTGACCCTGACGTGCCCTGCACAGTCGCTGCAATGGTGCGAAATAAGAGCGCGGACAGCCGCAATTGGGGCAGAAGCGGACACCACACTGCGTAGAACGTTGTAGGTCTTTACGGAGGAGGCAACCGGGGCCGTCTGCATTCGCGGTCACGGTGGCACGGACTGCCTGACCCCGTGTCAAGCACCAGAGCTGATCCTACGCGGCGTCGTTTCGGTCGTTCCGTCATCCGCTCGGTCGTTCCTGCGGCGCACAGCGCTCAAGGACGTTTAACGTGGAGTGTGCTGCACGCGAGGATGAGTATCCTGATGGCAGTTTCGAAAATGGACGCCGTTGGAGTCCTTTGTAACAACTGTCTTCGATGACGAAACGTTTCCGAGCGGTGGCCGCTCGCTCCGTTCGGGTGGCGTCAGGCGTGAAGCAGGGGCAACGATACCAGCTCACGAAACGAGAACGAAGTGCGTAAAGTAAAAAAGAAACACGACCATACAGGCACAGAATAGGTTGTACAATGCAAGGAGGGTGCATGGAAGGTCAGTGGGAGAGGGGAGTAAAGGAAGGATGCAGACGGGGGTGTAGGGCTCGCGGAGGCATGGATAATCGCCTTACGGTTGTTCCGCTTGGCGGGTCTGACGTGCAGGCTTCGTTTCTACGGCGCTCACGCAGAATCACACTGCTTTCGGCATACGTCGATAAAACCGTTCTACGCCACTAGTGGCGGTTCCGTGTCTTTATATTTCTTTTTTGCCCGCCCTTCTTTTTTTTCTCTCTCTTCTCTTTTCCTGGCGTCCGGCCCGCAAGAATGTTTCAAGCTCTTCGCTGCCGCACGCACACAGCTCCTTTCTTCTTCTTGCAGCTCTTGCGTACAGACGTGAGCAATACCCGGTCAGTGTAGAGGTACAGAGAAAAAAAAGGGGGGGAAGAGACGTTTCGCGTAGCAGACATGCGCGTCCTCGCATAATAGCCGACACCAGCGGTCGCGGCGCGCATGGCAGGGAAAACCATCATCCGGTGCAGCCAGGCGCTTCAATCCGGCCCCTCGCACGCGGACAGAATGGTGCGTGTGCGCAGCCGTCTGGGAGCTCTGCATGCATGGTGCTAGCAAACATGAAATTAGAGAACTGAGCGGTGGCCGCTTTCGCGTCCCTACTTCGGCCTCACTGCTCGGCTACGCACGGATACGGTGAATGCAGAGGATGTAAAGTATTGCAGAAAGGGGGTGGGGAGGGCTGTGAGGTGCTACCTTAAACGGATAGAGAGGAGAAGGGAAAAGAAAGGGCATGGTCGGATTGTTTCAGAGGTCGACTGCAATTTCTCTTCCTTCTGCCCGGCGGGAGAACAAAAAAGCAAAAGGGGCCAACTTTAAGCTGAGGCTGTTCCGTTTAAATACGCCGGCCAGTCCAAATTGGACAACACCCGAGCGGCTATATGATGCGCGCCCTGCTTTGTGAGAACTCCGTTTAGTAACCTTTCTGACGGGTAATCAGTGTGACAAGCGCGCCTGGAGTGAACCCCGGCTGCAGTGTCAGTGATATCAAAAGAGATAGAGAGGGAGAGAGAGAGTAATTTAATGAGAAGATAGATGGAGAGGTCGGCCGAGAGACCCTGGCCTGCTACTAAACAGTGGGGAAGGGGGGGGGGGGGGGTAGAGGAAGTTAAATGAGAGTTAGGGTCTGAATGAAGGGTGATGATGTCATAGTACAGTGAGGTTTCACTTGTTGTACACGTATGCCGGCGCAAACGCGGAAGCACGCACACAAGGCACTTCAGCAGAAAAAGCTCGAAGTGCACTGATGGATGTTTCAGCACAAGCGCGTATGCTCGTGTGGTACTCACTCACTTCACAGCACACGAAAATATCACAGGCGGGAATATAGGCCGTTTTATTTTCAAAACATTGAACAGATCATGCAACAGTTATCCATTTGTTTCGCCGCAGCTCGAGTTGTTTCCTCAGAAAGAGGGCGCTATTCAACTGCTTGAGAGTATTTTCCAAGGCCCTCCTCGCGTCACTATAGTTAGGGCACTCACAAATATTATGAAAATTGCCTCTGGAATGTTACAGTTGACGCAGTTCGGGTTTTCTTCAACTCCGCTTTTGTGGAGATAGCCTTTATTGTATGTGCCTCCAAGCCGTAACCGATGGAGCAGAGTTCCTTGACATCGCATAACTTTAGACAGTACGTTGTCGTGACCCTGGGACTAAGTCGACCCGGCCTTCACTTGGTAGCGTGCAGAGACTCCGGGTTGATGAAGGATTGAATCCTCGAAGTTGGTAAAATATATACAAGCAGGTTTAATGGCACTTTGAGAAAACTAATTTACATGAAAAAAAAAAGGGTACATCAGCAAAATGGCAAGCGTTAATTGTTCATAGCGAGAAGCGTCTGGATGAGCCGTTTACCCAGGGCTCAGAGCGTCATTCCGTGCTCTGCAACGTCCTTAAATCCCCCTATGTCCAGCCCCTCTCTGAAGATGCTGACCAATCAGTTCCAGGGCACACCCCTCAGATATCGGCAACCAATCGATCACATCACTGCACTGATGGTCTGATGCACCAGTATTGTTTCGTCGGGCGTGGTCACTTGTTGGCGGGTAGAGCTTGGGAACGGCGAGCAGGTAAATTTCGATTCTTCTGCAAAGATTCGCTATGTTGGTTCAGGCAAGTGGATTTCCTTCTCAGAAACCCAAGTGTACGTGCGCGCCACAAATACTGCTCCCAGAATTGTCCGTTTCCGGCAATTGCAACTCTTTCCTGCATTCCCGGGAAATCGTCTAATGGCCGTAATCCTCATGCTCCTTTCTTTTCCTGTACGTCAGCGGACGCGTTACTCCGATCGTCTCCTTTGGACAATAGGCATTCCTCACTTGACAATAGCGCCTCTTGAAGTGAAGGGTGAACAGTTGAACAAAAGCACTTCCGGCTATTTCGCACAGGGCGACGTTTCTTTGTATTTTTCTTGACGTTCCCTTGACAAGCCCAACTTGGCAGTTGCAGGGTCACGACAAAGCAAAGCTGGCTCACACAAAACGATTCATGGGAACAGGCTCATTTAGAGCCCTTGCACCAACAGCACATATCAATACCATGCCCACAGGCGCACAATAGTGCGCGCAAGCGCGGACCATGCACGGTAACAACAGCCTCCTCCCCCGCCAGAAGAGTCACGGAGGGCAGCAGTCGCAGCTGCTGCATGAAGAGACGACTTAATGGCCTGCACATGAACGCTTGAAGCTCGCTGTCGCTTGTCGCGTTGTCTTGATTGTCGTAGGCCAAATTGCTTGAGCTGTCTCTGAAACTCAAACACATGTCTAAGCAAGCACTCGGCTCCCGTATGAAGAGACCAGGTCAAAAGAAAACTGCCATCGTTGTCCCAGAAAAGCCCACACTCAAGACGCTCAGGACCCACGTATGCCTAAAAAACCAAACGTGCTGCTTTACATAGTCAAATATATACAAGCGCACGATAAAAAGAACCTGAGTATCAATTTGGATACATGGTGAGGAGCACCTAGGACCGCTTAGAAACAGCGGCTAAGCGCGTCCGCATTCCCATTTAACTTCTCCTTTCTGTATCTTATTTCAAAATTGTGCTGCTGTAAAATCAAGCTCCACCTCAGAAGGCGACTGTTCTTCGATGTCGCAGTTTGCAGCCAAGCCAGGGGACAATGGTCCGTCTCTACGGTGAATTTGGCCCCTCCAAGATAGCACTGCAATTTTTGAATGGCCCATACAATGCAAATGCACTCTTTCACTGACGCGCAATAAGGCTCTCTCTAGAGCTCAGTTTTTTGCTCAGGTAGAGAGCACGGGGTGCTCATTACCGTCGTCATCCCTCTGGCAGAGAACAGCACCTAGCCCTCAATCACTTGCATCACACTGGACCGTGAATTCTCGGTCGTAGTCTGGAGCTCGCAATACCGGACCGGCTGTGCAATCAGCACAGCCTTCAGGTTTAAGAAGCAGGCTTCCTTCTGCACATAAGGCTTCATAAGATTGCAATGATAAATGCGCACTTCTTTACGTCTACCGGGGATTTTCCCTGCGTAGTTAGTGTTAGAAAGCTTTGCAACGACTTCAGCAGGTCGTTCCCACTGTACTTCGAGCTTATTCTGCCTTGAACCTCTCAGTAACATCACCTGGTCCCCGATACGAAATGCCCTTTGACGGGCTGACTTATCATAGTACACTTTGGAACGAGCCTGGGCTGACTTGATGCTGGCCTCAACGAGTTACTTAGTGTTATGTAAGCGATTCAGGAGGTTCAGAATAAATTCTACTACTGTTGGGTCTTCTCCGCGCCCCTCCCAGGCTTTGCGCACCATTCGCAAAGGTGAGCACAGTGACCTTCCGTACACCAACTCGGCTGGGCTAAATCCAGTGGATTCGTGCGGCACTCACCGCAAAGCGAAAAGTGCTGCAGGCAGGCAGGTATCCCATTCGCGCTTGTTTTCATAGCACAGTCCCCTCAGGACGCGTTTGAGAACAGAATGCCATCTTTATACGCTGTTGCTCTGCGGATGGTGGATCGAGCTGTGCACTACCTTAATGCCGCATCGCTCGAGAAATGAGGTGGTGAGGACACTTGTGAATACGCTACCCTGATCCCTTTGGACCTCGGAAGGGAATCCAACTCGTGCAAACACTGACAGCAGCGAATCCACTACACTCTCGGACGTCACCTCGCGCAGCGGAACAGCCTCTGGAAACTTTGTGGCTGGGTATAACATAGTGAGGATATAACGGTACCCTGACTGTCACAGGAAGTGGCCCAACTATACATCTATTACTAACCGGTGAAACGGCTCGGTAATGATTGGTACTAACACCATCGGAGCTTTCCACTTGAGCCTTTCCAACCCGCTGGCACGTGCAGCATTACCGTACAAAATTTTCCGTGTCCTTAAAACATCCAGGCCAATAGTGTTCTTGCAACAGCCTCTGCTTTGTTTTTCTTATTGCAAGGTGACATGGACCACGAGCCGCCATGGGAAAGTCGCAGTAAGTATTCGCGGTACTTTTGGGGAACGACTAATTGGTCCCGCTCTACTCCGCGCTTATCCTTGAATAAGCGATACAGCACTCCCTTTCTCACCTCGAAAGAAATATTCTTTGCTGTCTTAGTGGCGCGCTGGCGCTCCCCTATCTCCTGTATCTTGGGATCATTGGCTTGCTCCATGGCTAAGTCCTCTCGGATTCCACTGAGAAGTCTCGTGAGATTACTAGACACTGGCGGCAAGAGGTTACTCTCAAGAACGTTATCACTCCGCGTCTCATCAAGCTCACTTTCAAGTTGACTTATCTGAGATGCCTCGCTCTCAAAGTTTTCTGACCCGCTATCTTCCATTATTAATATAAACAGCGCGAACACGAAGACAAGGGACAAGAAACAAGAAAGCCACAGCACAGCGCATGTACTGTGGCTTTCTTGTTTCTTGTCCCTTGTCTTCGTGTTCGCGCTGTTTATATTGATAATGAATAAGTACCAACTCGCCCAACAAAGTATCTTGGTAAGCCGCTATCTTCCGCATCGACCACTGTTTTAACTGCCGTTTCCTCCGCTGTGGAATTTTATTGAATGAGCTGTGTAGCTAGTTCTCGCGCCTTTGAACGTGTTAAGGCTTGCACAAATCTGTCTCCGAAAAGGATGCCCCTATTTCGCAGCAGCATGTCCGACTTGTTGGAAAACAAATACGGATAGCACTTAGGAAGCTTTCCTGAAACGGCAGCCTCGGTTGTTAACGAGCCCAAAGGGCCCTCGATGACCACGTTCGCGATCGGCAATCACACACTGTTCCTCCCCTACCTGGCGGATCCATGCACACTGTCCTGTATAGTCGGAAGGCAACACATACGCCGGATGGACAACATCCATCGTTGCGGCCGAAGCGCGCAGTACCTTGCAAGGCTTCCCGTCGACTACTAGGTCATGCATGTAGGGTTCCAAAAACTTCGTGTTTTCATCGCAGTCACTGACATACGATTAATGAATCTTTTCTTTCCGACAGTTTACGGCAGTGTGACCCTGCTCATTACACCTAAAGCATGTGAGCGGCTTCCTAGCCTCAAGCTTGTTCTTTGTGTTCTGCGCGTTGGTCACTTCCCCTCTTTTCTCACTGCCGTCCTTTCTAGGGAGTTTGCTTGAAGAAGCCTTCCTTTCTTCGTTTGCAACAGTAGCAAAGTGCCTTTCCTGACGGGTATTCGCACTCAACTTGGGATTGCCGGGCCTATCCACTGCTTGGGTTGCGGAATTGTCGGCGCAAAGCGTACTCCTCAATGAGTTCGGCAGCTTCAGTTGCCGACTTAATGTCGCCTCGGTAACCAATTTCTTTCTTTTTCTGGGAGGCAGTTATAAAACTGCTCAAAAGAATTCGCTCGACTACAGCGTCCCTATCACTGTAGGAATCAGTGTTCTTTAACCACTCGCCCAACTTGACTCCTAAATTGTACAGGAATTCAGGGTAACTCTTGTCCCTGGACTTAGTAGCGTTCCGAAAACGTTGTCTGAACGACTGTGCGCTCAGCCTATACTTTCTCAGAAGGCAAGCCTTGACCTTCTCGTAGTTGTCCGCGTCCTCCTTGCTTAGCCGCGCGACAACCTCCGCTGCCTCGCAGGGCAGAACCGTCAATCATCTCTGAGACCAAGTGTCTCAGAGATTATTCCTTCCAAGGCCTGGAAGGACAGTTTTTAGCAGGTTCGCTCAAAGTTAACCAGATACAGACCGATATCCCCTGATATCACATATGGCTGCATGTACTTTGACATCTTGAAATCTGCCTCCTTGTTGAGAAGAGGTACCGCTAGCTGGGCACAATTGCCCGACCTCTTGCTCAACTCTACTTCTAATTTCCGGAGCTCAATTTCTTGCTCCAGCCTTTTTGCTTCTCTCTTAATTTCACGCTCACGCCTCTTTTCCTCTTTTTCCCGCTCTTTCTGCTGTCTCAGCTGCTCCTTCTTTTTTTGTCCGATGAGGTTCCATGCTTCCCTGAGCTCCTCATCATCGGTTCCCAAATCAGTGATTGCCTTTAAAATCAAGGGTTTTCATGCCAAACCACTTGTATCAATTCCCAATTCCTCACACAATAGCAACAGTTCCGGTTTCTGCAGCCTTGTAGTCCATGATCGCTCCGAGTGTGGGCTACTTCCAAAACAATTTTGCAAACTACCAAACCTAAAGGCGTTTTAACACTCTTTACCAGTTCTAAAATCTAACCCTGTTCTAGAACCTGGTCCACATCAGAAGAAAAGCCAAGCACTCACCCACACATGCGATCGATATTCCGAGCTGCTCTCTTGTTGGCCGATTGTTGCTCCTGCTTGTTGCTTGAGATGCCACCTCCGATCACCAGATGTTGGGGCTTGTAGCTTCAGATGCCACCTCCGATCACCAGATGTTGTGGCTTGTAGATTCTGATTCACCTCCAATCACCAGATGTTGTGGCTTGTAGATTCAGATCCCAACGCTGGTTACAAGTTGTCGTGACGCTGGGACTAAGTCGGACCCGGCCTTCACTTGGTAGCGTGCAGAGACTCCAGGTTGATGAAGGATTGAATCTTCGAAGTTGGTAAAATATATACAAGCAGGTTTAATGGCACTTTTAGAAAACTTATTTACATGAAAAAAGGGTATATCAGCAAAATGACAAGCGTTAAGAGTTCATAGCGAGAAGTGTCTGGATGAGCCGTTTACCCAGGGCTCAGAGCGCCATTTCGTGCTCTGCAACGTCCTTAAATACCCCTATGTCCAGCCCCTCTCTGAAGATACTGACCAATCAGTTCCAGGGCATACCCCTCAGATATCGGCAACCAATCGATCACATCACTGCACTGATGGTCTGATGCACTGACTGGTCCAGTATTGTTTCGTCGGGCGTGGTCACTTGTTGGCGGGTAGAGCTTGGGAACGGCGAGGAGGTAAATTTCGATTCTTATGCAAAGATTCGCTATGTTGGTTCCGGCAAGTGGATTTCTTTCTCAGAAACCCAAGTGTACGTGCGCGCCACGAATAATGCTCCCAGCATTGTCCCTTTCCGGCAATTGCAACTCTTTCCTGCATTCCCGGGAAATCCTCTAGTGGCCGTAATCCTCATGCTCCTTTCTTCTCCTGTACGTCAGCGGTCGTGTCACTCCGATCGTCTCCTTTGGACAATAGGCATTCCTCACTTGACAATAGCGCCTCTCGACGGGAAGGGTGAACAGTTGAACAAAAGCACTTCCGGCTATTTCTCACAGGGCGCTGTTTCTTTGTATTTTTCTTGACGTTCCCTTGACAGGGCCAACTTGGCAGTTACAGGGTTACGACAAAGCAATACATGCTCACACAAAACGATTCATGGGAACAGGCTCATTTAGAGCCCTTGCACCAACAGCACATATTAATACCATGCCCACAGGCGCACAATAATGCGCGCAAGCGTGGACCATGCAGGGTCACAACAACGTGAAGTCGCGAGCCTGCATCTAGCAGAGATGCGGTCTTGTTGATGACTTGCTTCGTCCCAGTGTAGACGCATAGCAGACTGCATTTAACGAGCCAGTAAGGCTGCGGTTCACTCATTGAGAAAGAGAGGTGTATGGAAGGATGGTCGTCATGTGCCAGCTCGGCTTCCGCATCAGCACTTTCGTTGCCTGCGATACCGCAATGGCCGGGAATCTATTGAAACTTGATGACGTGGCCACGCTGGAAGGCCTCAGCAAGCAGAACCACAATTTGTCATACTAGGTGCTCATAAGTACTTCGTTTTATGTACGTTTTTATAGTCTGTATGGCAGGTATGTCGTTGAACAATATTGTCCAGTTTTTTGCATTCTGCTGACCATTGTATCGGATGGCCTCTCTTATTCCTGCCAATTCAGTTGCCATAGATGATGTTTTAAGCATAAGTTTAAAGCGGTTGATGCACGCGCTTTCAGGCGCTACAAACGCTGCTGCCGAAGAGGCGGTCGTCACTGGGCCGTTGACAAAAACGTTCACTGAGTCACTACGCATAGATGAGATATATGATAGCGCAAACTGAGTTCAACTGTGACGATGTGCAACTTTTTTGAAATTCCTGGAATATGATCCCGCAGGTTAGGTTTTGGAATTGTTCATATGGCACTGCCGAAATTTGGCGCGGCATGTAGCTTGTAGGTATTACAATCCTTTGTGTCCTGATAGCTTTCGAATAAGATGCATCTGGACGCACGCTGCTATGTTGGCAAGGGATTGGTGATTATGCCTAGTTTTGTGTCACAAATGTACCCGTAGTTGCTCATGTTGGACATAAATTGGGGCGAGGCAGGCGCAAGAATCAGAAAATTGTGTCCCACGTCGAAGCCTTGCAGGGTACACCCAAGCCCACCCAAGAGAAAGAAGGGATAGAGATATGGCACAGCGGAGTTTTCGCCTACTTCAGGCCGTTCATCTGCGTCGCTAATGAGTACGGAACTCCTATCAGCACTTGATGGAAAAACTGTGACAAATAAAAAGGCGACTTTTAATAAAAAGACAGAAACCTCTTGCCCCTCCTCTTTTCCTTCGAAAGTGTGGCTTAGAAAAATGTTCTCCAGTACACTGTACGTGTCCATTACTTATTTGACGCTGGTGACATGTCTCGAATGGCCTACCTGCCTGCATGCGAGACGTGGTCGCAGCAGGCAGCAGGATCATGTTCCATCCCAGTGGAAAGCTCACTCGTGCGGCTACGCATGACGCCCGCCTATGCTTCTATATATGCGTGGAGTTGACCTTCGGATCGCGGGCGAGGCGTCAAGGCGCTCCATCTTCGCAACCGACGAGTAGCAGCTGCTAACGAACTGTTGTCGTCGGAGGTCAACCAGGACCTCTTGAGAGTGGTCGAGTAACCCTAATTGGACCCTTTTCTCCCCGTGTCGGTCGCAGGGGATGCCGCAAAGCCGCGGCCCGCCTGGCAGCCGCAGCCGCCGCACGCCGTCTCAAAAGGCTGCCATTCTTTCTGAAACGCGTGGCCGGCCTCGTTCAGAAGACGGTACCAGCACCGCTGTCTGACGCAGTGACGCGCTGACCGATACGGGCAGCAGCAATGCTTTAAAAGCAGCAGCCGGTGTTCATTTTCTTCGCGAGGGTGTGAAACGAAGATGGCCTTAGTGAGAGACAAGTTGCGTGCGCTGACTTCCCGTTCGGAACTAAGTACGGCCAGTGATGACGTTTGAAGGACGTCAGGTCCCATCCTCGCAGTCTGAGAGAACTGAAAATTCTTCAACAGGGGTTAGTCCTTTAGTAACTTACTGTGCTACTAATACTGCTGATGCTACTTATCTACTGACATTTCGAAAGGCAGCACACTTTAATGAGGCTACAGCATCAAAGCATCATTAGTTCAAATAAATTTACTTCTCCAGAAGATATTAGTAGTCTCCTGACTAGAAAGCTGTCTAAACAAATCCAAGGAGCCTTGAAAAAATTTACACGGTAGTAACAGTGTACAGCAGGTATATTTAGAACATATACGGCATCAATATTCACAAATGAAAAGACAAGTCTAATTGAGACAAAAGGGGTTAACATTTGCCACGATGCGACGAATCTGTTCTTGAATAACTGGTTTTAGAATTATATTTTACATTCTCGTTTTTGAAATGATGGCCGCCCCATCAGTCTTTCAAGCTTCTTTGGTCGTCGGTTTTTAGTTGCACTAGTCGTTCTGGTTGGTAGAGGCTTTTGAAGGGCGGAAGCTGCGGACACCCGTCGCCGAACGAAGCTGCTGGATGGCTTCGGAGGACGGTGCTGGCGGGTGGTGCGTGCTGGTTTTGAGAAATGGCACTTCTACAAAAAAGTCCGCAAAATACATAAACAGCATGAAATCAACACTGCACAGCAGGACGAACCCGAAAATATTGAGCAATTCGCAAAACACTGGTACCAACAGGAAAAACATTTTGCTCATCGCAATTTTCATGTTCATCTCCCTTGAACGCAACTTTTAACTCTGAAACAAGTGGAGCATATAGTTAGATGTTGTTATGAGCACACTAATTGTGCCAGTTCAACCATTGAAGTCATAGAAAAATCTTGCTTTTAACCACGTAACAATATGTTCTGCTTTCACACAAGGTAGCAAGACTGACAAGAAAAACGATTGTGTCCACTTTGGTAATGATTGTAAGGTAACTGAAAAATAAATAATCTGCTTTTAGTAATACATTAATTCAATTGATTGATTTCTATAGAAAAGCCCCGCCGTGGTGGCGCAGGGGGGTGGGTGTTGTGTGCTCGACTGCTGTGTCCAAGGATGCGGGATCGAATGCCGGCCTCCGCGGTCGCATTCCAATGGAGGCGAAAAGCAAGGCACCCGTGTGCTGTGCGATTCAATGGGTTTATCCGTTGTAATAAAATATCTCAGGGTGAGCATCTGATACCTATAATGTAATAAAGATGGTTCCGTTGTTCTCCGTCTGATGTGCAGCCAACACTCTACTTGACGGCGATATGAAAGCCCTTGCCATTGCCTTGAGGGATCCGTCAGGTAAGTACATGTCCCACAGGACACATGCCTTTTAGTTGAGATTTTATATGCAACATTTTAAGTTATAAATACCCCTCAGTAAAGCGAATATATTTTCTGTGCGTGCCCAAAGGAGGGCATCTACGTTCCCATCAAAGGTAAAGGTCAAAGACCAATTGACATGAGAAGTAGCCTAACGAGTGAGCAGCTGCGTTGCGAGTCATGATCACTGACGTCAATCCCAAATATAGAGGCGCCGCCCCGCGTGCGCCATTTCGCCGAATTGCAAAGCAGTATTCCTCTTGGCGCATGGCATCCTAAAATTATTGCTTATATTGGTCGAGAAATTACGGGTAATTTGGTCTTTTTGTACAAACAAGTCGTTCTCGTTCGTACTGATGGAGCCTCTACAGTGATAATATTTGTTATGGCTCACGAGGCCTTGTTGTCCTTTATTGCCTCGTACGGTATCAATTAACCGCGGCTTGGTTCTGGTATTTTGGTAATACCAATTTGCACCTTTGGCATATATATAATGTGCACTGGGAATTATTTTGCAGGGACCAATTTTGGTAAGCGGGCACTGGTATATCAGGAGCGGTCCTTGCCTTCTTCGCCATTATTATTCGTAATGCTGAAAAAAGAAGTTTGATCGGCCTCGGTGTCCACTAAGAGGGAACTGTAGCGTGTTGCACTCCATATATCCTGCAGTGAGTGAGCCTGGTCTTCCTAGTGCACTTTGCCGGCCGCGAACTTGAGCTAGCGTCCGTGGCGATCTGCAACCAACTTGTGACCATGATCATGCGGCGCCAATCTTGAAACAAGTCGGTCCAGCAGTTGCCGACGCGTTTAAGCAGGTCGCCGCGGCGATCGACGTGTCCAGTAGCCGCATGGCCTGATGGGCGCCAGGACTCAGCGCGGCCTACGTATACGTCTAACAGCCAAGCAACGTCGAGTTTTCCAGCTCCTAGTCCGTCGGGTTTCGTACCATGTTACCTTCCTTGCCACGCGCGGATTGGTTGGCTTTTAAGGTCTTTAACAATTTGCCAGTGGTTGTATCTGTCAGAGTGCATTGAGGTGATTATCTGAAGCAACATTACACTGTATGCAGCTTCGAATTACTAAATAGCATACCAATAAAACGCCAGGCGCACCGGAACCCAAACGTTTTCGTGAATTTTATTAACAACAAGCTTCGACACAGAACATTAAATTATTACTCAAGAAACCAACAAGTACAATAGATATAAATCGAATAGGCTTAAAGGTTATATGCATACCCAGAAGTATGGACAGGCACACTTATGCAACGGGAAATCGTTTATAAACACTGCTGTTTCACGCCTCACTAGGGACGCTCAGTTCCAATGGCGCTAGACTATACTGAGCCGAGGGACTCAAATTGTACCCTGGCGGTCGAGTTCAATGAAGGTGAAATGCGAACCAATCGGAATTTCAAACTTAGACATCGATGGCGACCTTGTTACTACTGATGGTGACAAAGTTTGCCGCTTTAATGCATATTTTCAATCTGCCTTTGCGCCAGCGTACATCGGAGAACTTCCGAACGCTCGTGAATCAGTTACTGAAACCATACCTGAATTGGTGTTTACTTACCAGCTTGTTTTAATCTGCTTAGTAACATCAGGGCCGCATTCGCCAGCGGTCCTGGTGGTGAAATCATGCGCGAATGAAATTGCTTAATAATTAGTCACCTTGCTCCAAGCATCGCTTAACTCGGCATGCTTGCCAAATGACTAAAAAAATGCTAGTGTTGTTGCAGTGCATAAACGCGGTTCGAAAACGTCTGTTTTTTATTACCGACTCATTTCTCTGACTAGCGTGTGCTGTAAAACATTGGAACATATAATTTACAGCGCTGTCATGAAACACCTTGACTCTCATGACTTCTTTACGCCAGTTCAGCATGGCTTTAGAATGGGTTGTTCCTGTACCACCCAGTTACTTGAGTTCAGTAATGATCAGTTTTCCTCTTTTGACCACGGATATCAAATTGATTATGTACTTCTGGATTTTATAAAGGCCTTTGATTCTGTACCTCATGTGCTATTATTAAATAAGTTACGTTGGTCTTGGTCTGCATCCTAATATCATCGACTGGCTTCATTCATATCTCCAGGACAGCATGTAGCGTGTTGTAATTAATGGTTGTAACTCCGATTCCATAAACGTCTCCTCAGGTGTGCTTAGGGGTCTGTCCTTGAACCCCTTATTTTTCTCATATTTAATAATGATATTGTTCTTGACCTCACCTACCAAGTTCGGTTATATGCGGATGACTGCGTGTGCTTTACCATGTTGTGGAAAGTTCTTCTGACGCATTGAAACTTCAGCGAGACTTAAATTCAATCCAGTACTGGTGCTCAAAATGGCAAATGTCTTTGAACATTTCAAAACGCAAACTGGTCTCACTCACTCGTAAGCGTTCCCCTCTACAGACCTGTTACTCATTAAATAACGTTCCCCTGCAAAAAGTTTCTGAATATAAATATCTCGGCGTATATTTCACATCTAACCTTACATGGACGAGACAAGTTGAGCATATTACATCGAAAGCCTGAAGAATGTTTAATTTTGAAAGTGCAATTTCAACAAAGCGCAGTCAGATGTCAAGCAGCTCCTGTATTTCACTTACATAAGGCCAATTCTTGAATATGCATGCCCTGTATGGAATCTCCAGTTTATTTACTTATCCGACATGCTCTAACGCGTCCAAAATAATGCTGCCAGATTTATGTCTAACAATTGCAACTTTTCATCTAGTTTCACGTCTATTAAACGCCATCTTGGTTGGGAATTTTTAGCTCTCCGCAGAAAACATTTCAGATTGCAGATCATGTATAGCATTTATTTTGGAAAGCTCTGCATGGACAAAGACCGGTACCTGCTTAAACCTCACTTTTTTTCTAGACGACGTGATCATCTGCGGAAGATCCGAGAAATAAAATGCCGGACAAATGTATATAAAACCTCGTTCTTTCCACAGGGTACGTGCCGGAGCCGGCGCCGCTGGACGATGACGACGGTATGTACAAAAGAAAGAAGAAGATCATGGTATGTGCAAATGAAAGAAGATCCTTGGAGGGCTCAAAATACACACATAAATATGAATTCACCAATTCAGAACATCAAAGTGACTTGAAAAGGCGGTATGGATAAATGAAACGCTAAAAAAAAGCGCATTTTCACTTCACTGGCTCGAAATATTACTTCCACAATACACAAAAGGTATTACCTTGCTTTATTGTATTTAGCAGATTGTTTCAAAGCTTGGTCCCAACGTAAGCTACAGTCATTTTACCATAGATGTTTTTACCCTTCGGGATATGGAACTTTCCATTCATAGCTCTATGAATGCTTCTTAACCTTTAGTAGACCATGTTTTTTTCTAGTATTAAAATTAACAAAATGTCTCATAAAGAGGTTTTTATTAGTAACTTAACACATCAAGACTGATATTGCATAAACCTATATGAAGTAGAAATTGCAGCTATGGGAATAATATTCCCTGTGGGCTGGGGAAGATGTCCTACCCCAATGGAAGTTTGCGAAACAGGGAACAGCGCAGAGGTAAACATTGCACATGAACCTGTCTTCCTTGGCCTGTTGTCGCCATTTTCAGTCATATATTATCTGCAACGCTTTTATCCCGTAGTGCTCAGAAGGAAATTGTTTTTTATTTCTGCTTTTTGATGGAGGGTGGCAGTGCAGCAATGACATCTGAACATTCTCTACTAGTGTAGAGGCTCATAAGCTGGCTTCATAGCTTCATCAGAAAGCGAAGGTGGTCATAAGCAACAATTTTTCGGAGTCGTTGCAGCAAATAGCTCTTTAATAAGAGTTCAGTCGTGAATGGTGTAAAGGAGGCGCATCCACTGCTTCCGAAACTTTCGTTTCACATTGCAATGGTTTCGGAGCTAATAAAAGTGGGCAGCTTCAAGCATACGTAATGTATGCAGTTGGTAAATTGACACTGGGGGTAAATTTCAGATCAGACCCTTGGTTCTTTTTCTAGACAGTGACTACATGTAATAGATTGATAGCAACCATCTTGACCTTTCGAGCAGGTAACAACAGCCATTAGCTCTTCAATATCGTCTTCTTCATTACCTGATCACTGGTCTACATGTTGAGGGCATGAAAAAAAAAAACAGATCTGAAGCCAGTTCTGCCGTGAAATGTCCAGACATTTAGGCAGCAAAAAAAAAAAAAAAAAAAGCATAGGAAGAGCGCTTGAAGTTTCACCAGAAGCTCACGCTTAAATATGTTCCCACGCAATAGGTCTAGCTAAAGGAAGACTTCCATCCTTCCACATTAGAGGAAGCTAAGAAGTATCAGTTGTATATAATTTATTTACATTTCTGACACCAGATTGTCCAGTATTCGTAATTTACTTCCCTCGTAGCAAAAGATGCTCGCAAGAACACTACGAAAGGAAAAATAGCGCCATGTTCTAGAAAACCTAAAGCAATATCAAGTAGATAAAAGAGACATTGTTTACAATTTTGTCTCTTGTTTACAGGGTGTCACACTATACGTAGCCGCTATTTTCTCCAGCCTGGGAATAACGTGGAAAATATGAATAATGAATATGAATCCCTTTATGAATCAATATGAATCACTTGGAAAATAATATTCCTACTGGGGCTTAAGGGTTAAAAGTGTTGCGAATGTATATACATGTAATGAATAATTGTTTTTAGGGCATGTATGTAACGTCAGAAGAATTCTGTATTGCCATTCACGAAGTATGTGGTAGAGTATCCTTCTGCTAAATTGCATGAAGTTACATCCATCTGTTGAATGAGGAGCTTTCCTAAGCCTTACAAAATACACTAAGTGGCTCCATA
Organism: Amblyomma maculatum; assembly: GCF_055883805.1. NCBI lineage: Eukaryota > Metazoa > Arthropoda > Arachnida > Ixodida > Ixodidae > Amblyomma > Amblyomma maculatum. Next base: position 33,331,573 of record NC_139346.1, on the reverse strand, counting down.
TATGACCGAGTGGATTCAATGCAGCACGAAAAGTAGCCTTAAAATTTGAAAATAAATAGTTCAAAGTGTTTTATTATCAATGTATCGACATTTTTATGATGTAAATAGGGTAACAGACACGGTTTAGCGGGAAGGCAATGGTAGCAGGAGGCGGCAGAAAGTTAAGTGGACACATAAAATTGGTAATTTTGTGGGAATTATGTGGATGCAGTTGGCACAAGACCCCGATTATTGGACATGGACATGGGGGAGGGGGGAGGGGGGGGATGCTTTTTGCAGTCAGGCTGCTGTTGGTGATAATGAAAGTTGCCTAAACAAAATTAGGCGACAACATATCTATCCGCTTGCGCGTCGACGATATATTGGACTATTTGCAAGGCACACTTTTTTTTTAATTTTGGCGTTTCCGATCTGGGTATTGAGAGGTCATTATGACTGTAACTTATCGCGTAAGACCGCCTCTGTTATACCATTTGAAATCTGTAAGGCCCCGCCGACATTTGGAAGAATGGTGGACACCGCGTTGCACGGCCTCAAGGAGAAGATCTATAGTTGCTGTCTGCCCGGCGTCTTTGTCTTCTCCTCCACCTTTCCCTCCCACCCTAGTTGTAACCAACAGGACCTCACCTGTCTCGCACAAACTTTCTTACCTTAAACCAATAATAGTGTCGCTAAGGTGATCGCTAACTAACAATCCTCGGCACCGTCTTGAGCCCAGATGGCGTTTTTCCTCCTGCTGACAAGCTGCGCACCATTTCTGACTTTTTGAAACCGACCTGTATCAGAGAATTACAAAGGACCTTGGCCCTTTGCGTCTATTTCGGTCTTTTCTTCAGAATTTAACCTCTATACACAGTTCCTGAATGGTCCTCCCAACCTGTCCTCTCGGGCCCTTGTGGGCGACGAAGCGAGTCCCATTTTGTGTCATGTTTTAAGTTCGCTAACTATGCTTTGTCATAATGACTCCACTGGCCGGAACGGAATCATGCACCGATCCCAGCGCGGTGTCAACCTCGGTGCTGTCCTCCCTCAGCGCAATCTTGGCTTCTCCGAATACGTTGTCACGTTTTTTTCCAGCTATGCCCTCATCAAAGCTGGGTCCAATTACTCAATCGAAGAGGAGTATATGGCTGTAGTAAGCACACATTTCCACTTGTATGGCGACTCCTTCGATGTTGACACAGATCAGATCAGCGGGCTCTCTTCTCTCAATGATGCATCGGGCTGTCTCGGTGGCTGGGCACTCAGGCTACAGGGATATGATGTCTCTGTCGTTTTCTGCTCTGGCCTCATGCACTCTACGCCTGCACTCTTCCTCAGTCACTAGTGTCATCGCCTGCACCACCGTTTATCACGCCTGCCGCTCGATCGACAGCCCTCACCTTCGAGGATACGCTTTCTAGGCCTCGACGGGATTCTTAGGTTTCTCATCAGTTGGTAACACTCGGCGCCACTTCCCCGGCTTCATGTCGCCGGCCAATGTGTCGACGAGCTTCCCAATGCTCCTTGCTGAACAGTCCTCTTTAGCGACGGAACTGCAACTCATTGTCATTCCAAGGAATCTCCGCTCTGATGCTTGTGTCCGTGATCATGCTGACCCTCAAAGCGCTCGCACAGGCGTCCTGACAACTTACACTCGCCTCCGGCAGATATACTAGTTGCGTGCCATGTTCCTTTTTGTACGTCGTTATACCTTTACTTTGAAACCACTGTTAACAAAAAAAGGCACCTCCCTGCGACCTCCCTGTCACTTGGCTGGCCCTCTAAAGCCTGTATTGTGCCCTGCGCGTCCTTTCGATTGCGTGGCACCGACCTCTACAATCCGTTCCCGTGCAATGCTGCCGGTAATCAATGGCTCACCGTCGCCATCGATTCCCTGACTCTTCGCGCGGATACTGCCGCACTTCCAGCGGCGACATTCCGGGACGTCGCTTATTTCACCCTCCATCGATTCATCATCCTACTCGGCGGCCCTCGAGAACTCCTCAGTGACAGAGGCCATGTTTCTCTGTTCGAGTCGTCGAAGCGCTGGTCTTAGCTTGCAGATCCATTCATCGTGCGACTGCAGAGCACCACCCGGAAACAAACGGCTAGTGGAGCAGTTCAACCATACTATAGGTGAAATGCTCGCAGTATGTGTTGCCTCTGACTCTTTTAAATAGTACCCCGCACTGGGATATGTAATTTTCAAACATTTCACTGTCATCAAGGAACAATTGGTTTCCTGTTGCTTATGCGTCTTATATTGGGCCAAGAACTATCCTATGCCCTGGATAATTTTGCCTTACTATCTAATGCCTCTGAGTGTATTGCCCTATCACAAATTTCCCAGAAGGCTGAGGAATGCCGTCGGCTAGCCCAAACATTTGCCTCCGATACGCAAAGCTATTACAAAGACCACCACGACAGCGACAAGCCTTCTCTGGCACTCCATGCCGACTTATTCGTTTGACTATGTTGAAACTTTTCTTCTAGCAGGAACCCAAAATATCAGGGTCTTCAACGCGTCTGTCATCGCTTGTGAACAAAGAACGACGAAGGTGCTCGGTAAAGCACCGCTCACACTAAACAACCAACAGGTGACCAAAGTAAGGAAAAGAAAGAGCAGACTTCGAGGAGCTACCTTTTGACCTATTAACGTGGCTGGTGACTTTGTTTTTGTTACTGTAGCTTACAACTTATTGGCAGCTGCAACTATTCTTCAAAAGTACACCATACCTTCTGTATGTACGTTTTCACAGCAATGTGTGGCATTTGTAATAAGAACATTACCCCACCTACAAGAAATGCCTCAGATATTCCTTGACACCAGCGTTCATGGGCAGATCGAGGGGACAGTGCGGTGCACACCGGATAAAATGCCACCGCGCTGGTGTGTTGGCATGGTCACTATGCAGGAGTGACGAGGGAGCGACGTTCAACGCCTTGCGGAAACCTCTTCACCCTGGAGGGGACAGATCGGGCGGTAGCACACGTTTGCTTGAACTGCGCTCCAGGCTTTGTCCTGTCGCCCACCAACCACATCGTCGTTGCAAGGGTGTCATAATTGCAATGCGACAATGTACTCTTGTGGTGTGGGTCCTACGGAAAGAGGGCTCTACGAGTCTGCGGGGAGGACCTATCGACAAAATGAACGATACGCATAACAGACACCAAGAAACCGCAGCGGCTTTGTTTCTGTAGTCACAGGGTTGTGACTTGGACGGCTTTCACGGGAGGACGCTAAACCTAGCAGAAAAGGCTGTACATTGTGCAAGGAGAACTAAATTGTCCCAACTGGTTTAAAGAGCGCGGTGATACTACTCACTGCCGAGAAAGCGTTGTTTTGATTCGGCCCACTCGAAAACTGTCAAGAGAGCCATTGCGAGCCTTTCTCTAGAATCCGCCTTCCTCAAGTCAGGCCATCATATGATGAAGGAGGGCTTTCAGCGAGAGGTTGCTAGACTGCGAAAAGCAGGGTTCTCTGGCCACGTATTCACAGCGATGACCGAAGCCTCTTGCAGAAGATGGAAGGGAGGCCAAAAGCGCAGACAACAACGTAGCAGCGCAGGCCAGTGGTGATACCTTACCAACATAGGATGACCCACAACCTGAAAAGGGTTGGACATAAGTACGCCGTGCCACTCATGTACTCGGCGCCAAATAAATGGGCCAATATTTGCACCAAGCTGAGCAGTAGCGGCCTTGAGAAGTCAGGTTGCGGCACGAAACACTCCAAGCCGTACGTGCAGTGTGCCACGAGCGTGGTTTATCAAATACCCCTAAAATATGGCAAAGTATATGTCGGGAAACCTGGCCGCTGTGTAAACGAACGTGCCAGGGAACACGAACGTTCATTTGGTAATGTGTCGGACTCCTGACAGAATATACCCGCCCATTGCCGCTCTTGAAAAAGGTGACAACGGTAAGCACTGTGAGCCACGACTTGAGGAAAACAAAACTCTGCTCAGAAGTAATAGATTAGCACGCGAATTGTCAGAAGCGTTTTTTATCAAGGAAAGGGGTGACACGCGCATCAACACCACATCACTCTCCCTGCGAGACACAGAATATTGGTGTACAAATGTGGGATACGTCTGTTTCAATAAAATTAGTTGGAGTCAGCGCCCGACCTGCGTTTTCTTCAAGTGTCCGTGTCTTTTATGTAGCGCTGCATATCTTTTTACAAAAGAGAGAGCGTTGCTTGGTCACTACTGCATGCGCGAACATGTGACAACGCTAAATCTCGGCCTTCGCTCATGTGACGTGGCTCCTAAGACGCAAACGCAGCGAGCTGCTTCGAGATTTTTTGTTAATTTCTCCCAATGTTAATGAACAATTAAAGGTCTATCCACACTTGCGACTTGAGGAGAGGAGCTCGCCACTACCGATGATCACACTTGCGACTGTCGTCTTTTCATTCTGTTCTCGTTCCGAACGAGAACCACCGGGAATGACGCCGTTCGCGCGCTTTAGGGCCGCGTTTGGGCTGCTGCTATCGACGTCCGCTAATGATGACATCTTGTTCATAAAGCCCCTGGAAAAACACTTTTTTGAGCGCTATCAGCGCACCTGCCGCAGGTTCACCTGGTTCAGTACGTCAGGCACAGTTGGAGTAGGAGAGCTGCTGGGAGACGACAGCGAACGTCGGTAGCAGCCGCTTGCCAGACACTTCCGCTTTTTCAAGCGAGCCCGTGCGCATGCCGCACTCTAGTATTTCCAGGAAAACGCCGACGACGAATAGACGGTGTCAGTCATCGTGGTGTCAATATAAAATGTTGCGCCTGCGTGAAAAACCCAAGTCTCAAAAGTTCATGGTACTTACCGGATAGTCCGAATATCTTTCCAATCTCCTCCCAGGCCATATCCTTTTTCGCCCAGCCTTTGAATTCTGGGTGCCGTAATTGCATTGAGAAAGTGCTCGATCGAGTACTCCATTTTCTCGTCTTCCCGCCAATTTCCAATTTGCCGCTGGCGATGACAACCGGATGGGCGCAGGCATGACCTGCTTCCGGAACCTCGCTGATTGGTGAAATGGTTTACGACTAGTAGTCGCGCGACAAGAAATTCAACCAGTGCCCGATCGGCCCACGGCAGTCGCTTTTCGACCGATGCGTCCATTTGCGACTGTTGCTTTTCGACCAAAACGGTCGCGCGACCGCTGCTAGTCGCAAGTGTAAACGGGCCTTAATCGGCATCGTTTATTGATAATACCACAAAGTATTCACAAAGTATTTTCAGTGGCCTTTGAGCACACGACATCTCAATTACAACAACTTACAGGGGTATCTTTCACCTATGTTCGATCTGTTTCGGCTTTGCCCCAGAACAGGAGAGAAAAGGGCCATCGGCCGGAAGGGAAATTGTTATTCGGATGAGGTGTCGTCATCTAGGTTAGGTTAGGCGCCCGCGGCCAGCGTTTATGCAACAGTGTCATCATCGGCCGAAGCATAAACTACAGATGCAGCGTTTCGGGCGCTTGTTCTGCGTGCAGTGTGGCCTCACGGTGGTTTTGGAACGCGTGTTATTTATTACGGAAGACGGCGCACAGCATTCTCCGCCCAGACATGATCACAAGGACGCCGATTATAACGCGTCTTCAACGCCAACTGAGCGCAGATTACATTTTCTCTCTGGCACGCTATGCCCTGGATACGTGGTCAGCGCAAGTTGCCCCACAGATAACCGAAGATGCACGTTCTGACCCGCAGTCGTGTCGCGAGTTCGCGCTTTTCCGGAACTCAGTAACAGCGACGCAACTGATACTATGATCTCTTTGGATGGCTCTCCTTCTGGTTTCCAACATGCGTGCCCCACTGTACTGCAGATCCCTCTGAAACTATGTAACTTATCTCCTACGTATACCTTGAACTCTTCACTGTTGGCTCCTTTAATTCTATCCTAACGAGCCCCTCATTTCCCCTTCAATTTTCTGGCACACACACGCACGCACTCACGAACACACACACACACACACACACACACACACACACACACACACACACACACACACACACACACACACACACACACACACACACACACACACACATATATATATATATATATATATATATATATATAATATATATACGCACTCACACACACACACATATATATATATATATATATATATATATATATATATATATATATATATATATATATATGCCATTCATAGACGACAAAGATTTGAACGGGCGATTCGAAAAAGACGACGAAGCAATACGGTGCTGCGCTTTTGTGCTGCCTTGACTGGCTGTTGGTGTTCTTCGGTGCCAGAGTGCCAGAGCGCCTTCTCTGTAACGTTACGTTACAAATTTGGTGGAGGAATAGCCAGGTATCGATCCAGTCCTGCATAATCAACCTGTCAATACGGAGCTTACCCCCGTACATCAACGCCTCGGCCGCCGCCTACGTGGAGAGCCCGCTGAATTAGGACCCCTTCCGGCCGCTACCAGGACGACGCACCCTCAGACGGCCGTATAACCTGCTACAATGACATCTGAGAGCAGACTTCCCACCCACATTCTGTGTCAGCCGCGAACACCCTCCTCTTTTCATGGCGACGTGTTCGAGGACGCCGAGGACTGGCTTGAGAACTACGAGCGAGTTGCTCGTTACAACGGGTGGGCTGATGAGCGCCAGCTCCACAACGTGTACTTCGCTCTTGAAGAGTCTGCACGGACATGGTTTGAAAACCATGAGGCTTCCTTCCCATCCTAGGAAGCCTTCTGTCGTGATTTCAAAGCCGCGTTTCCTAGCGCCGACCGCCGGGAGCGAGCAGAAGCTGCGCTGCACTCGCGCATTCAGCGCCAGAACGAGAGCGTGCGTATGTTCTTTGAGGACATGACACGCCTTTTCAACCGTGCAGACCCACAAATGCCAGAAGATAAGAAGCTTCGTCACCTGATGCGGGGCGTTAAACAAGAACTTTTCGCGGGACTGGTGCGCAGTCCACCACGCAATGTGGCGGAGTTTCTCAGCGAGGCAGCGACCATGGAGACAACGCTGCAACACCGAGCCCGTCAGTACAACCGTGACGTGAACATCATTAGGTCCGACGCACCCCCTGTACATGTCGGCAGTGACATGTACTCACTACGCAGTTTCATCCGTTCTGTCGTGCGGGAGGAACTGCAAGCACCCCGGATGCCTTGCAACACAGCATCTTTCCCTTCATTGGCTGAAGTCGTCCGGGACGAGGTGCGTATGGCAGCTCAGCAAGTTGCTGACGTTGTTCCCCAGCAGCGCTTTCCTCACCAGACGTTTGACGCAAGGCCCACCTACGCGTCCGTCCTGAGTAAGGCTCCCCCGCCAGACCATAGTATCAACGCCGCAGCTCCAGCAATGGAGCCGCAGGGTCCCCGCATGGAGCACATCGCATGGAGCCGCATGCAGCCTCGCTACTCCCCTCCGCCAATCTACCAGCCACCCCGTAAAAGTCAAGTATGGCAGCCCCGGGATCATCGGCCCCTGTGCTATCATTGCGGTGAAGCCAGTCACCTTTACCGGGCGTGCCCGTACCGCCGCGTCAACATGCGGGGTTTCGCCTCGGAGGGCCTCTACCCTCGGAATGCAGAACGGCCTACTGAGATTGCAAGCGACCTTACAGCGCGACAGTACCCCGTCACATCCGGTTACCAAGAGCATCGGTCTACGTCCCCGACGAGCAACCGTTCGACAAGTCCCCACTCTTCCCGACGCCACTCTCCCAGCCCTGGTCGGGAAAACTAATACCAGCGGCCTTCGGAGGCAGGGTCGCTGATGTCTTGAAATGTGAAGATCCTCCGTCATCGTCAGGCCGACCCGACGAGATTTCACCTGTGTCAGGTAGCGACAGCATCCGTCATACTACCTCCGATTTGTGTGTAACGATTGATGGAGTGGATGTCACCGCGTTACTCGACACTGGTGCCGATTATTCTGTAATGAGCCGTGGTCTCGCCCGAGAATTGAAGAAAGTTTTGACAAATTGGTCCGGCCCGAAAATTCGTACGGCGGGAAGTCACTTGATTGAACCTGCAGGCAAGTGCACAGCGCGGGTCGGCATCCGTGGTTTTGTGTATGTCGGAGAATTTATCGTGCTTCCTGAGTGTTCGAAAGACTTGATCCTTGGTCTAGACTTCCTGCAGACCAACGGCGCTGTCATTGACCTGAAAGAAGCGCGTGTTTCCTTTTCGACGAAACGAGCCGTGGCGCGCATTGAAAACGAAGATCCGGGTCTGAACGTTTTGCGTATAGTTGACGATGACGTGAGGGTTCCGGCACGTTCTAGTGTGCTGGTTCTTGTAAAGCATGATTTGTTCCACGATTACAAGGGCATCGCGGATGGGCACCTTCCGCTACTACTCGAGAAGGAATTAGCCGTTGCTCGAGGATTCGTACAACTCCAGAACAGTTGTGCTACTGTCCTCCTGGCAAATTTTGCTAAGGAGATGCGGCATCTCGCCAAGGACACGGCTGTTGCCGTCCTTCACGATGTTACTGCCTTACCTCATTTATGCACCGCCGGAACGAACCCTAAAGAAGAGGCTGCACCTTGTTATGCTCTGCAAACCGTTAAAATTAACCCCGACTTGAGGCCCGATCAAAGGAATCTTCTCTCGGCTCTTCTGAGCGATTTCGCAGACTGCTTCGCCACAGGCTCGAAGGTCGGTCGCACTCCTGTCGCCAAGCACCGCATCATCACCGATGAGACCACGTTACCGGTATGCCAGCGCCCGTACCGGGTTTCTCCTAAGGAACGTGACGCCATTAAAACGAAAGTGGATGAAATGCTTGCGGACGACGTGATCCAGCCTTCCACGAGCCCATGGGCGTCGCCAGTGGTCCTTGTCAAAAAGAAAGATGGCACCTTGAGATTCTGTGTCGATTACTGAAAGTTAAATAACGTGACCAAAAAGGACGTCTATCCGCTGCCCAGGATTGATGATGCCCTCGACCGACTACGCGATGCCAGGTACTTCTCCTCATTAGACCTCAAAAGCAAGTGGATCAGAGAGACAGAGAGAAGACTGCATTTGTGACACCCGACGGCCTATACGAGTTTAAGGTGCTTCAGTTTGGTCTTTGCTCTGCACCGGCCACGTTTCAACGTGTGATGGACACGGTTTTATCAGGTCTCAAGTGGCAGTCGTGCTTGGTGTACTTAGATGATGTTGTTATTTTCTCGCCTACTTTCGAGCAACACTTGGACAGGTTGCGCATCGTGCTTCAAGCACTCAAAGGCGCGCAACTAACGATCAAGCCTGAGAAATGCCACTTTGCTTTCAAAGAACTACGCTTCCTCGGCCATGTTGTCAGCGCACAGGGCGTTCTCCCTGATCCCGAGAAGACTACCGCAGTGTCAAATTTTCCACGTCCTACCGACAAAAAGGCACTTCGATGATTTCTAGGTCTTTGTTCGTACTATCGACGCTTCGTCCAAGATTTTTCTAAGATAGCTGAACCACTGACAGCACTAACCAGAGATGGCATACCCTTCCTGTGGAGAGACCCTCAAGAGCAAGCTTTCCAGGAGCTTAGAAGCCGCCTACACAAACCCCCAATACTCGCCCATTTCGATGAAGACGCCGCAACAGACGTACATACTGATGCCAGCAACGTTGGCCTCGGCGCGGTACTCATTCAGTGGCAAGGCGGAGTAGAACGGGTTATCTCCTACGCGAGCCGAACACTCTCACGGTCAGAGGCGAACTATTCGACAACGGAGAAGGAGTGCCTTGCGGTAAACTGGGCCATCAGCAAGTTTCGACCATATTTGTACGGACGACCCTTCCGTATTGTCAGCGACCATCATTTCTTGTGCTGGCTGGCAAGCCTTAAAGACCCGTCTGGACGCTTAGCTCGTTAGAACCTCCGTCTTCAAGAGTATGACGTTACTGTTGTCTATAAGTCGGGACATAAACACCAAGATGCGGATTGCTTGTCACGCGCGCCACTGGACTCCACCGCAGTAGAAAACGCCGACGAGTTTCCCTTTATTGGGGCCATTACTCAATCCCATAAGGCTGACCTTCAACGCAAGGACCCGGAGCTGGCGCCGCTCATGGATTATCTGGAAGGACGCGGTGGTAGAGTACCGCTTGTTTTTCGTCGTGGCTTGCAGTCATACGCGTTACGAAGTGGAGTTCTCTACAAGCGCAATTTTGAAAGATCAAGAGAGACATTTCTACTCGTAGTACCTACGCACCTACGGCCTGACATCTTGAGCGCTTGTCACGACGAACCGTCCGCCGGCCACTTGGGAGTTAGTCGCACGCTTGCAAGAATTCGGGAGAAATACTATTGGCCGAAAGACTCCACCCGTGAAACCAGCTGGATTTCTTCAGCCGATCGCTCCACCGCAAACTCCATTCCAACAAGTGGGAATGGATCTTCTTGGTCCTTTCCCGAAGTCAACTAATGGAAAGCGTTGGATTGTTGTCGCGACAGACTACTTGACCCGATATGCCGAAACCGCGTCGCTCACAAATGGAACTGCCACCGAAGTAGCAGAGTTTTTTGTCCACGACATCGTGTTACGTCATGGCGCTCCGGCTGTTATCATTACCGACCGCGGGGCAGCTTTTACGGCCCGCCTGACTAAGGCTGTACTGAACCTTACACATACTAGCCATAGACGGGCCACGGCATACCACCCGCAAACTAATGGCTTGGTGGAACGGCTAAACAGAACTCTGGCGGACATGCTGTCTATGTACGTGGATATAGAGCATAAGACCTGGGATTAAATCCTCCCATATGCCACGTTCGCATATAATACGGCACTTCAGGAGACGACGCGGCTCACACCCTTCGAGCTTGTCTTCGGCCGTCGAGTGACCACTCCACTGGATACAATGCTGCCCGTATACACCGACAACGAACATGAGCTTGACCTGGACATTGCTAGTTTTACTCAGCGTGCGGAAGTAGCGCGGCAGCTGGCAAGACAGCGCATATACCTACAACAGCAACTAGACGCTGACCGTTACAACAAGGGACGGCGCTTCGCTGCCTACGAGCTTGGAGACTATGTCTGGATTTGGACGCCCGTTCGTCATCGTGGACTCTGAAAAATTGCTGCGTCGGTACTTCGGCCCATACCGTGTCCTCCGCCGCCTCAGCGACGTTACTTATGAAGTTGAATCCGCGACCCAATATCCTTCAAGCCGCAGACGACGCAAGTTCACTGATGTTGTGCACGTCGTCCGGGTGAAACCCTACCACGATCGCCCCGCTGACTAATCTTGAGACTGATGGCGCCCCGTTTTGTGCTGTGGTATCCCATACCAACCTAGCATACTATCTGTCAGCTCATCGCATCAAGCAGCATTTGCAGCATCGAGGCGATGCTGCCAAGAAGGGGGGCAATGACACATGCCATTCATAGACGACGAAGATTTGAACGGGCGATTCGAAAAAGACGACGAAGCAATACGGTGCTGCGCTTTTGTGCTGCCTTGACTGGCTGTTGGTGTTCTTCGGTGCCAGAGTGCCAGAGCGCCTCCTCTGTAACGTTACGTTACAATACAATGTCACGCGCCTTCGTAGAACGTCGACGGAAGATGAAGAGCGGTCGGGTAGATCGGTGAAGGTTTGTGAAATTGGAGCCAAATATTCATCGAAATTGTCTGAGTCATTATCAGTCGTTTGAAGCGGCAAACGCGAAAGACAGTCAGCATCTGAGTGTTTATGGCCGCTTTTATGCACCACAGTAAAATTAAACTCTTGTAGGCGTAAAGTCCATCGACCGAGCCGCCCACAGGGGTCACGAAGACTCACGAGCCAGCAAAGGGAATGGTGGTCGGTCACAATCGTGAAAGCATTCCCGTGCAGATAGGAACGAAAGCGCTGCACAGCGAAAACAACGCCTAGACATTCTTGCTTCGTAACCGTGTAATTTCTTTCACATTTACTCAACGAGCGGCTGGGATACGCTATCACGTGCTGATCGCGTCCATGGCGTTGTATAAGTACAGCGCCGATACCGATATCACTTGCGTCAGTGTGTACTTCAATTGGAGCTGATGGGCAGAAGTGGCGGAGGATTGGGCCCGAGGTCAAAAGAAACTTCAGATGATGGAAAGCTGAGTCACATTCGCTGGTCCAATTGAATGGTGTATCTTTATGCAGTAGACTCGTAAGTGGGTAAGCGATGTCTGCAAACCTTGGTATAAAGCGTCGAAAGTACGAGCATAGCCCCAAAAAGCTCTGCAGCTCTTTTACTGATTTGGGCACGGTAAAACTTTTGACGGCTTCAATTTTCTTGGGATCTGGTCGAACACCTTCTTTGTCAACTAAGTGACAGAGGACAATTGTTTCACGATCGCCAAAATGACATTTCGTTGCATTCAGTACAAGACCAGCTCGTTCCATGCAATTAAGTACGATATCCAGACGGCTGTTGTGCTCACTAAATGTTTTGCCAAAATTACTACGTCGTCCAAATAACATAAACAAATTTGCCACTTTAGTCCACGTAGAACTGTATCCATGAAACGCTCCAATGTGGCAGGTGCATTACATAATCCAAAAGGCATAACGTTAAATTTGTAAAGTCCGTCTGGTGTTACGAATGCCGTTTTTTCTTTATCTGCAATTAGCATGGCGATTTGCCAGTAACCGGATCTCAAGTCAATAGAAGAAAAGTATGAAGCTGAGTGCAGACAGTCAATTGCGTCATCTATACGTGGAAGCGGGTAGACACCTTTCTTCGTGACTGAATTTAAACGGCGGTAGTCAACACAAAACCTCCATGTGCCATCTTTCTTTTTAACAAGGATAACTGGAGCTGCCCAAGGACTACAGGACTCTCGAATAATGCCGCGCTTTAGCATGTCTTGAACTTGCTCATCTGTTACCTTACGTTCAGTTGCTGAGACTCGATAGGGCTTCTGACGTATTGGAGGGGCGGACCCAGTGTTGATCGTGTGATGAATACGACTGGTAGGCAGTGGCATTGAGTCATCCTTGGCAAAACACTGTCACGTGTTTCAGTAGTAGTTCCACTAGAATACGACGCATAGTTGTAGAAAGAGACTTACTAATCATAGCCGTAACTTGGGTCTCCATGCCTGGTCGCACCTGCTGCTCAGTGACAGAGCTGTTTAACGCCGCGACGGAACCGGATATGCCTTCCTCGAAACGGAAGTTTTAGGCCCCGAGGCAACACAGTTGGCTCTTCGGAGTGGTTCACTGTCCATAGCTCAGTGCGTCCTCTAGTCACGGGAATGACGCAACGAGGCACAAGGATACTCTTCTTAGAGCACCTTGTCACGCGCCTTCATAGAACGTCGACGGAAGATGAAGAGCGGTCGGGTAGATCGGTGAAGAAGAAAGAAGAGCAAGGGCAGAGGAACGTTTGTACGCTTCGCCGTGGATGGTCCTGGCTGCTCGGTACTGCCGTCTTCAGCCATGTCTGATGGCATTGGTGGTAGGCCAGCAAGCCTACGGCTTCTTCGGTAGATGAAACGCTCCGTGGTCGCAACCCAAGCACCTCCACCAAGATGTTACGTGCTTTGTACGCACGGGGGGTATATTTACAGGGACAGGACTGCGGCGAAGCGTACAAACGTTCCTCTGCCCTTGCTCTTCTTTCTTCTTCACCGATCTACCCGACCGCTCTTCTTCATCTTCCGTCGACGTTCTACGAAGGCGCGTGACAATATATATAATATATATATATATATATATATATATATATATATATATATATATATATATATATATATATATATATATATTGCAGTCACTTCACAAGAGCGTAGTCAATATGTGGTGAACCCCTTCAGTTCAGTAAGCGAAGACCGCTTTTGGATGTTGAAATCTATACTGAGTCAGTGGTTTCGTTGCAACTCTGACACTTGCTATGTAGCCAGGTACCAGGCTGCCAGGGAAATATAAAGTTCTGAAGTTGAGCACGTTACGCTGCTGGTTTATTTGGCAACAGTCACCGGGATGTTTTTTTTTTCTTTGCGTCAATCACGTGTAAGGAAACAGTGAAATAAACAATACGATTACATACGTCCTCTTCTTGAGACCCTGGGTCATCTGCTCTCTCGATTGGCTATGCAGGTAACCTACAGAGAAACGCACAGTGGAGAAAATTGAAAGTGTCAGCAACCTCGTTAAGGAATTCCCATAAAGGCCCCTCACGAGCCTGCCCAGTCGGTGCGAATAAGTAAGGCAAATGAGGACTATAAGACGCCTAATGAGCACAGCTACAAGAAACGGGTGGTTTGAAGATTTGAAAAAGAAAAAATGGGAAACAAGTTGATGCACAAACAGGGGAACAAGGCCCACTCCACCAAACTCTTAACAGAAGCAACAAGTTGTCACGCCGCATGGGCTTCCATTGAGAGTGCCACACAAATGTTGCAGATATTATGTGTATTGTACCTTCATCCTCGCACAATGCAGGACTTGAAGGACGTACGCAAGCTTTGCAAAAAAAAATATGTTACGATCTTTGTTTTCTGTCCCGTTGTATCGGCAGCCTTATCTGGAGTTTCTGGACACCACGTTCTAAAGCGTGTAAGGCAAACGTGCATTCAAGCAGCTGCAAAAATGTTCTTCAAACTACACACAGCGACGTTGGCTGTCAAGACCTTTCTTCATGATAAGCAGATGTTTGTGCCGTGGATGGTGAATTGCCGTCTCTGTAACGTGCCTGAGACAACTGATCATTGCTTTATTCTGTGCCGTGATGCTATGTTCTTTTGAGACATACTACAAAGAACTCTGAAAAAGGACATTGAAATTACACCATATACTATAAGACTTTTGCGCCCTGACAAAACCTCTGTCGTGCCTTACGATCTATTTGTGCTGATAGGACTGTTCAGTCTTTGCAAAAGCCGTATGATGGATATGCATGCTGAGCCTCCAAGATCGTCCAAATCCGTGTTTCGGGAGCAGTGTGCTGGCCGATTCCCGACGCAGTTGAGCTCACTTTCCATTCTCGCCTGCTACCATCACCTGTCAGCCGCACCACCCCAGGAACCGACGACACGTGCAAGGTTTTCTGCAACTGCGCACGCCCAACTTTCCGGAAACAGTCCTGCTGGCCTTCCGGGAGCCGTCTGGAGATCATCACAACAGCAGCAGCGACAGCAAAGTGTGCAGCATCTAAGTTGCCCCTTATTCTTGCGCAGGTTAGTCCTGTCACTATAGTGCTTATTTCTTTATTTTTTATCAATTCATTGTACTGCTGTCGCTGCTGCTGCTCTGGTTATTCATTTGTATTGACCAAGCACTACTGTTCCTAACTAACGAAACAGATTGAGCCTACAATTTCAGCGCTGTCTTTAATGTTGCTCTGCATATCGCAAGCGATATGTCAGTTAAAGAGGCCGACCTCCACAAGTTCAAAGAGGAAATAAGGCAAGAGCTGAAAGTGTTTCGCGAGTCCATAGAAAGGGATTTGCGCAGTGAAATACGGGATTTGAAAACTGAACAGAGAAATTTGGTTCAGAGCCTTGAATTTGCTCACGGAACAATCGAGGAACTGAAGCAAAAACTGGAGGCAGAAATCTTGAAGAGAGAAGATCTGGCAACGCGAAATGAATCCCTCCGCGAAAATTGCTTTGCAGCATAAACTAAAATTCAAGTACTTGAAGACCGAATGGTCTCTCTGGAACAGTATACTCTGAAAGCAAACATCGAATTTCAGGGTGTCATTGAACAAGAAGATGAAAGCTTGCCAGATTTGCTTTCTAAGATCGGTTGTGCTGTGAACGAACCAATAACGGAAAGCGATATAGACGTCTGCCATCGAGTGCCCACGCGAAACACTGATAAGACAAAAAGCATCGTCGTACAGTTTAAAACACGCACGAAACGTGATGCTGTTTTAAGGAAAGCAAAGAAAGCGCGCCTGACAAATGATGACCTCGGCCTTGATGATAAAGCACCTGTTTTCGCAAATGAGCACCTCTGTCCAACACTCAAGAAATTGCTTGCCATAGCTGTGAAAAAGAAACACGAGCTCAAATGGAAATCTGTCTGGGCATTCAACGGCAAAATCTATGCAAAGCAAGCAGATGGCAGCTCAGCCGTGTTGATACCGCGCGAAAGTAGTCTAGAAGAAATATTTTCCAAACTGGAGTAAATCCGATTGTGCTGAAAATAACGAACACTGACAATCATATCATGGATTCTGCAATGAATTATCAAGAATTCACTTTTCCTAAAAAAATTGAAGTTCCAGAAACCCTTTTGAATCAGTTCTGCATATCAATGCACCGTCGGTAACTGGAAAAGAAGACATGCTTACTTCATTTCTCGATGACTTTAGTTTTAAATTCAGCATTGTGATGTTATCAGAAACATGGTACTATGATGGATGCCATATGTTAAGATTAAAAGATTACAATAATTTCTTTTTGAATCGTACTGGCAGACGGGGAGGTGGTGTCGCGGTTTACGTTATAATGCGCAAGAACTGCGAAATTGTACCTGAATTTAGTAAAGTAACTTCTGACTATGAGATAATAACCTTACAGAGCAAAATTGAAACCATATCAGTTGTATATCGTCCACCAGGAGGTAGCATGAATTCTTTTATGCCGTTTTTTGGGCTCTTGCTTGAACATGTGTGTAGCAACAACTTCCGCCTTGTTTGCAGTGGCGATATTAACATAAATTTACTTGATGATACTAAAGCTACTCGGGACTTTAACAGTGTGTTGCATTCTTCTGGTTTTCCGAACTTAATAACAACATCTACACGAATCACTGTCAATACTCAATCGTTGCTCGACTTCATTTTGATAAACAATAATACTGCTGTTTACAGCTCTGGTACTCTAACATCTGACATAAGTGACCACTGCCCTGTATTTATGACCTATCAGACTATTTTCGAAGGAACAAGGGAACGCAAGGAGTCGCTAATAGTTCAGTCCATCATCGAGGATAGTCTCTAATCGTTCAAACAAGACATAATTGCTTGTGATTGGTCTACGGTCTTCAGCAAACTAGATGTGAATGAGGCATACGCTGAATTTATTAAACTCTTTGTGAATACATACGCAAAACATTTTCCGTTAATATCAGTAAAACCATCAAATAAAACAAGAAAACCATGGGTTAACCGGCAGCATTTAAAATTAATCAGAAATAAAAACCGCCTATATCATTCATTTCTCCAGTCGCGCTGTGAAGCTGCGCTAAAGGAGTTTAAAAAAAAACAAGAAATCAAGTAAACGCGGAGCTAAAACGGGCAAAGAATGCATATTATGCTAACCTGTTTGCAAATATTAACAGACAACGGCCCGATGCTGCATGGAAAATTATAAATAATGTCCTTGGACGTGATGGTTCTCGTTCAATTCCAAGAACAATTACCGTCAATGGGCGTAATCTGAAAGGTCGTGACTTGGTAGATCACTTCAACCACTACTTTGTAAACGCTGCACTACCAATTTGTACTTCATCAGATACAGTTTCCCTAGCATATAACAGTGTTGAAAGCATATTTCTTGATCCTACTAATGAAAACGAGATATACAACACATTCATGGCCCTAAATAATAGTAGGTCGTTAGATGCCGACGATATTCAAATTAAACCCGTTAAATACACATTACAATTCTTAACATCTCCTTTAGCTCATATTTTCAATCTGGTACTTGAGTCTGGTATATTTCCCACTGCTATGAAATGTGCAAGGGTGTCAGTATTATTTAAAGGAGGGGATCATAATCTTGTATCTAATTACAGGCCAATCTACATACTCCCAGTGTTTTCTAAGGGATTAGAAAAGCTAATTTTTTCTCGTATCGCAAACTTTTTTGACAAGAAAAGAATTTTAACAGACTCACAGTATAGTTTTAGAAAGGGTCGCTCTACTGAGGCTGCTTTGCTAAGCCTGAAGGAAATAATTTTGGCAAATATTGATAATAATTTACTGACAGCAGGAATATTTATCGATTTCAGCAAAGCGTTTGACTCCATCGATCACAGTATTCTCATTAATAAACTTTCATCTTATGGAATTCGTGGAACAGCTTTGGCTCTACTGCAATCTTATATACCTGGGAAATAGGCACCAGTGCGTATGCATCAATAACGAAAGGTCATCTCTCTTACCAATAGTATGTGGCGTACCACAAGGAAGTGTTTTGGGCCCCCTTTTATTTAACACTTATATAAATGATATTGTCAACATTGACACCTCAGTTCGATTTGTGATCTATGCTGATGATAGTACCCTACTTATTTCTGCGAATATCAGCTAACTAGTATTAAAATCTAATGATGTCCTTAGTAAACTCTCAGCCTGGACCAAAGCAAATAAAATCAAGGTAAACCCAATTAAATCCCAAGCCATTATATTTCGAGCTAATAATAAAGTAGTTCCTCCCCTGGGTCCATTCATTTTTCAAGACCAGCACATAGAGATAATTCACGAGCATAAGGTTCTAGGTGTATACTTTTCTTCGCATCTTAGATGGGACGCTCATATAAAACATATTTCTAGAAAGCTCTCGACTGTTACTGGTGTAATTTCACGTTGTCGCACATTGCTCCCCATAAGTGCTAAACTACAAATTTACTATGCTCTGTTCCTTTCTCATGTTAACTACTGTACTCTAGTATGGCCAACAACAACTAAAACAAATATGAACAAGCTTCTTGTGTTGCAAAGAAAAATTATTCGTCTCATCGCAAACTTAGAACCAACCTCAAATGTTCAACCCTTAACAACATCACTTAATATGATCCGCGTGGACAATATTCATGAATATCGTTTGTTACAATTAACATATTTCGGTTCGACAGGTATGGGTAACTTCTTGGTTAAACTTGCATCTTTTGAACACCGCACTGCAATAGTAAACACTAGATGCACTGACACGTGGTCTCTACCACATTTTAGAACAAACTACAAAGTACAATCCTTGGCTCATAATCTTCCCGTTTTTCTCAACAAACATAAAAACACAGTTGGTTTTAGTCCTAAGCAGTTAAGAACCTACTTCGTGCATATATAATCTACTGATGCATGTGTTCTTTAAATATCATACTCACCTTTACGAACTTTCTGCATTGAGCTTGTTCCATTGTTTTCATCATTGATCAACTTTTTTGTTTTGTTTTCATATCGTGCTGCAGAGATATACATTGTATAATACTTTGATGTCATGGTCATATTGTTAACGAACTTTTGGAATCTGCTGTTTGCTCCTGCTCTGTTGTGTACCGGTTTCCTGGGCCTCTGCCAAGCTGTTTGTACAGCTTTTAGCCCAGGCGACCATCCACTTGTTGGAAAATAAATCTGATTTGATTTGATTTGATTTTGGTGAGGAGTGTGTATGCTGCACGGAAAGAACATCCAAACTGGATGGCGTATCCAAATGCATGTGTTTGCCTCCCAGAATTTTGATGTTTTGATGATGGTGCATTGTCGGGCTAGGATATGGCGGGCTCGTATTAAGCAGTCTCGTAACTTTATACATGGACAATATTAAGTGGAATTTGTCCCTTTCTTTTACGGAAGTTTTCCCATGCAATAAAGAAAAACAAATTACATACATCCTCTTCTAAATGGAATAATAACAATAATAATAACAAATACTAAATATTAAGATCAAAGACTAATTTCAAATAAAATATAATTAAAAAACCTATCTTTTTTTTTAGTTTTAAGCCTGGCATCTTCTGCAGGTCATCTCGCACTTGTGCACTTTTTGCATGCAGGAATTCATTGCGTTAGAATAAGCTCTTCCTATTTTATTAATGAGAAAAAAGCAAAGATTCAATTCCTACGTAAATGAAATCCCGATGACGGATGTCCCATGTTAACCTAACCCATGCTAACCTGCCCATGCTAACCTGCCCATGCTAACCTAGCCTAAACTAACATAACTTAACCAACCAGACATTTTAGCTAAGAGAAAAAATAATGGAGAAATAGGTTGCGAAAAAATAATTATATGCAATTGCTCACCAATGAAGCAAGAGAAGACGATCGTGCTTCTTCTGTATTGTCCGCGCTTGTGAATATCATTTTTGCGCAATGTTTTGCTGTCGTTGTGAATCGGCTTGCCCAACAGTGCATCCTTCTGTACAGCCAAGCAGGAAACTTACCCACTATGGATAACGTGACAGCAAATAAAAATGACCGGCGATCATACGATATGCAATGCGAAAAATCCGGGTGAGCTTCCTTGGATGCACTACATACCGATTTTGTATTGATCGCCATCCCGATGTGTCTGAAATGAATTTCGCTGCTCACGTTCCGCTCTGGCGTGGACATCTAGCGGACGGAGGTTCCAGGAAGTGCGGACGTGTTGAGCAGGGTGTGGAATTCGGAGTGCATAGATGGATGCGTGTGTCGAGATCCAAAATTCATAAAAGCGTTTTATCATACGGCGACTGTCGCTGTTCACAATGCGGCATACAAACAATTTTCCGCCTCTACAGTTGATTATAGGGCTAATACGGCAAATGCATGCCACTTCAATTAGAACAAAATATCAAAGTAACAAATTTGGGTTAGCGACTTTAACCTAAACCCCAGCTACTGCAAAAACCTCTGGCTTACCTGTTCTTGTCAGCCTCAATTTACCTTTTTTTTTGCAAGTAATTCAGCTCGAAAACAGCGTTAAGATAGCATAACAAGCTGTGCCCACTACCATCTCTTTTGCAATTGCATTCCTTCCATTACCACTGGGACCGCCGATGCCACGTTTGGCGCTTGAGCCTCTTTTTTGGCCCAAATACCCCGTTTGCCATAAATCTGCTAAAGATAAGCTTATCTCGGGAGGTGACATGCTACGCACCGGTCACCCTTTATTCTTCTTCTAATTGTAGACGCAAGCAAGGAAACGCAGAATGCGGGTTACGACGCGGCCGAAGGGTCCGCCCCGTCCTGAGCAGCCTCCGGGCCGTCGCGATACGGGCCGATGTGCTAACGACGAGTGCACGGCTGGCTTGGCGCCGCAGGGGCGACCAGGAAGAGACGGACGACCCATGGATGCGGACAGCCGCGCAGTACGCCGAGCGAGCAGGCCACGCAGAAGCGGAGGGTCAGTGTATCGCGTCGCCTGCAGCGCTCAGGCATGGCCGATAAATTTACGCACCGTCTCCCGACACTCGTGACAAGGACGACAATCAATTGCGTGCTCAGGTCGTGATCTGCTGTTGGTGCTTCCCACTTCGTCCTCGAGTCACATTACTGCCGCCAATAGCCGCGGTGTTCCGGTCTCTAACGGCGCTCGGTCATCAGTGCCAGTTGCTGGTGAATTGAACCGGATATTCCACCTCTTTTCTTTATGGAGGAGTGAAACATGATGTAAAATGTATGGTTTCGTCCATCAGTCCAAGGCTGCGAAAGATCAAGTGAAAAGATTGTGTTGCATTAACAATAATTTGCGTCTTAATGTGCAAACATTATGTGGCTATGTTTGAGGAGTTTGTCACCAGAATTTTGTCGGCAGGATTGCGTCGAAGTGAGCAGCAAAGCAAAAAAAAAATTGCCGACGATTACGGTACTTCCTAATGTGAAATTTGAGCGCAGTTCGTCAGCTGTTTCACCTTTTTCCATAGATTGAGGCAAAGATTTCGAGCAAGACATGTATGTACAATTACAGAACTATTTTAACAGATAATCCTTCAAGAAACACTCCACTAACAGTTCTTGGCTGTCATGAAAGAAGCTTTGTGGTCGGAGAAATAAAGAGAGCAATTAAGTTATCGGCAGGTTGCGGGAGGCAGCGCGTGGGTCCATGGGAATGTTGAGCGACGAACAGATAGCCACAGACTGATGCCGCTGACGCCGCTAAAGGGTGAAGCGAGTGAGAAAGGGATGCACGCACAGTGATACGCACCCTTGTACGACAGGTAATGCGCCTTTCCTCCAGAAGTCTCATCTTGTCTAGTGTTCCTGCCATCCGACACTTGAACGCGCGCCAAGCAACGCTGCGCGACAGCCGCCGCAAAAGCGGGACACACTTTGTCCACGACAGTGAGCCATTATAAAGGCTTTGAGCTTAATAATTGTAATAGCGTGAGCGCAGTGTGGCGGTTCATATTTCACATGGGTGCACGTTCCGCTTCATCTTCAACCTTCTCTCTTGTAGATACCCATCGTCATCGCTGACTGTGATTCGCTTCGGTGTGTGGCTCGGGCTTCAGGTCCCCAATAAACCTTCAGGTCTGCAATAAACGCCAGGGGCGGTATTACAGAACTGCGTTGTGGAGGGACATAAGAGATTGATTGATTTATAGGAAGGGAAAGGCGCGGTAACTGTCTCGCTTGTTTTTCTATGGACACCGCAACCGCGCCGTAAGGGAAGGGAGGAAGATGGGAGTGAAAGTGGAAAGAGAAAGAAAGAGGAGCCGTACTGGAGGGCTACGGTGTAATTTCGACCACATGGGGATCTTTAACGTGCCCTGACATCGCACAGCACACGGACGCCTCTTCGTTTCGCCTCCATCGAAACGCAGCCGCCGAGGTCGGGTTCGAACCCGGGTGCTCCGGCACAGTAGTCGGGCGTCATACCACTGCACCACCCCGGCGGGGCAGGGACATAAGAGAAAATAGGGATGAAAGAAAAAGAAGAGGGAGAGAAAGACGCGCGCCGCAACAGCCGTCGTCCACCACCTAAGCAGTGGCGGGTGCAATGACGGCCTACAAGTGATAAATATTTCGGTAGCAGGCTAGCCCTCGCCGCAAGCGGCATTAACCTACCTGTCCTAGCCCCATCAGGGCCAGGATCAGCTACCCATCTTCACCCCCCTAGCGTGAAGAGCTGAAACCTGGCGCATGGGGCGGTATTACAGAGCTGCGTTCAGTTGGCGTTCAGTTTCGGAACGCTGTGTGATTTGTTGTTGTTGTTGTTGTAGCTGTAGGAAGAAAGAAAAGAAAATGCACGGGCTTGCTACTGGCTCTGCAGCTGAGCCACCTCCGCTGCCTCGTGCGGACAGAAGAGAAAATAGACAAGAAAAAAGAAGAAGAGGGTGAGAAAGACGCGCGCCGCAACAGCCGTCGTCCGCCACCACCGAAGCGGTGGCGAGTGCAATGACGGCCTACAACTACCACTGTACTACAACAGACAAAAATCAGTGGCTGGCTAGCCCCCGCCGCAATTGCGTTGACCTACCGTCCCAGCCCCGTAGGGCTAGGAACTGCCACCCTCTTTTCGTGATTTGTTGGAAGCACTTCCACTCAAAGCTTCTCGGAACCTGCTGTGACGTAAAAGCGTTCAGATCAGCGGAAGTGCTTATTTTCGGAAGTCCCTATTTTCTCTTATGTCCCTCCACTATATACGGCTCATCTTTCTCTGTTTGCACTTTTTCTCACACCTTCCTCCCTTCCCTTACGGCGCGGTTGAGATGTGCACAGAAAACAAGTGACAGTTACCGCGCCTTTCCCTTCCTATAAATCAATTATACTCTTTTGTCCGCACGAGGCAGCGGAGGTTGCGCAGCTACAGAGCCAGTAGCAGGCCTGTGCATTTTCTTTTCCTTCTTCCTACAGCCACAACAACAACAGCTCGTCGCGTATGCCACGGCCGTGGCCACGAATGACCTTGAACAGCCTCGAAGTAGATGACAAAGGCGAGGAGGAAGAAGAAGACGAAAAAGGAGAAGACGACGACGAAGAAGGAGAACAAGAAGCTGCTCGAAAGAAGCATCCCCTCGACTGACTTGGCCTTAGTTCAAGCAGCCCGACATGTTATCATTTGGCGCCACCATCCTTGGGCACAGTCACAGGTCTGTTTTTACCGCCATGCAAAATTTTTTACTGGAATCAAATCGTTTGCCTTGCTAAATATTTAATCATCACTTGTTCTACAATTGTAATGTCAATCTCCCGTGAGTGTTACCACTTTTCATTTTATATTTCACTTATTTCCCGTTTTGTTTTCTTTCCTCTACCCCTGAAATCATTTTTTTATGCAAGTATGTTTAAAAAAAATTCTTTGCTACCGAATTCTTGACCGATCCCCCTCTGTGGGTATGTGCCATAAGTTATTTGGACAACAACAACAACAACGACTTGTGCCCGGTGCCTTGCTCTGCCTTGCCGCCTGTTTTCATGTTGCCTGACCCACTGAGACTTGGTCCTCTGCCTGTCTTGAACTCATCTGATTGTGAACTGGTGAGGCCGTTCCGCAAGTGGGGGATCTTTGCCAGGTTTTCCCTTTATGGTTTAGGTCCCATGCCTAGCTAGGGCTGCGGTCATGACATTGTCTTCGCCGGGCTCAGGTCCGGTAAACTGGTTCGCCAATTTGCCGGCAGATAACCTACCTCTAAAATGCTTTTCTGCAAATGGTGTCAAACATATCCCTCTGGCACTTATTCGTGTTGGAGATGAAATAATTAAAATAAAAATCCTCGTCTAATCCAAGATGAACTGAACGCCGCAACCAGCTGATACCTGCGGATTTCGGAGGTGCGAGCATTTAGTAGAAGAGGTTTATTATGCAAATCTGATGAGTTGGACTGCGTTGCTGACTTACTGCATTGCACTACATTTCCCTCATTGCCTGTGAAGGCATTTATTCCAGAACAGCTTGCATGCGTGAAGGGGATAATTCGCGGGGTTGATTCATCAGGACCTTCATGAGGCCGGTGTTGGTATCATGTCAGTGTAGCGTTGGAGCAGGCAGGCTGGAGGATCACGCGTACCAACGGAGTCAGTAATTGCCACATTTGCAGGGTCCTTTTGCCCAAGTGAAATTAAAGTTTGGCCAATTATTTACCGTGTTGACCCTTTGCATCCTCGGCCATTACAATGCAAACATTGCTGGCGTTTTGGGCACAGTGCCAAAGCGTGCAAGTCGGCAACGCGCTGCCGCGTTTGCAGCGGTGATCCTGCTTCAGATCACTGCACATCTGAGTCTATTAATTGCTGCCTTTGCCAATGCAGTCACACAGCGGATGATCCCACTAGACCAAAGAGGGCTGATGAGCAGCGTCTCCTAGACATTATTCAACGCGACAGGTGCTCGCGCGCAGAAGCTTATGCCCTAGTAGCAAAAAAAAAAAAAAAAACAGTGTATACGCAAATGGTGTCCGCACCTCAACTCCTGATGTTGAAACAAGCTTAACAAAGTCGGTTGTTGCTGTAGTAGAGAAGGTTGTTGCTGGGGTAATTGATCGCTGGATTAATACATTCAGCGATGCTTTGCAGCAAGTAATTTCCGCGCAGGCTGCATCGTCGTCCTTAGATACTCTAACCCCGTCTACCTGCTCAATTTCCTATAAAACATTAGATAACATTTAACCTACCTCCTCTTCTGTGTCCACGCCTGTGGAAGCAAATGATACTGACTCTCTATTTTTACCGCATGTCAGCCAGATGTTGAGATGGCCGGTGCTTCCTCTTCACCATAGAAATTTAAGAAAGTATTCAAGGAATTGCAAAGAAAACGGATGTGTTGAAAGAGGCTGTTGCTGCCTCATTTTTAAAGCAATAATCATGGCGGGAATCTCTGTACTCCAGTGGAATTGTCGCTCTACAGCCCCTTATTATTAAAGTTACCCCTGATATTATCTTACTGCAAAAAACTTGGCTCTCTCCTAATCGTCCTTTAACAGTTAAAAATTACCGTGTTTTTAGAGCTGATCGCCCACATGGCAGGGGCGGAGGCTTGTTAACATTGATTTCAACAAATCTAGTTCAACGTGCTAAAGTGGTTCATGGATTTATTGGGCCTGATTGTGAGATACTTGCCGTTGAGTTAATTGTCCCGCAGTGTGTCCCGGTCATAATTGCAAATACCTACTTTCCCACAGGCGTCCACAGGACAGATTATTTAGAAGATTTGTTGACAATTAATTCGAATGTATGTTTGGCTGGGGACATCAATTCCTATCATGTCATGTGGGGCTTCAGAACAGACTATAGTGGGCAGTTACTTTGGTCTTGGTTGTCTAGAAATGATATTGAATGTTATAATAGTCGCGCCTATACTTATATGAGAGTAAATTTTCATTCAGCTATTAATATAACATTAGCTACAAATGCTATTGGAGTATCATCGTGGTCTACAATAGACTTCGGTACGCCAAGTGACCGCTACCCTATCACTTTCAACATTGCATGTAATCCGATTAGGCCAACTGGTACATCGTGTAAATTTGTCAACATTACCCTGTTCAAGAAATGTCTAGGAGAGGCCTTCAGGTCATCTTCCCCTTCTAATAAATCGAATCGCGGTCCTGAAGTATTGTCTTCTGTTTTAGACGCAACTCGGCGATCAGAGTTTACAGTTCAGTCTGCCATTAAAAACAAGACTCCTTCGAGCTGGTGGAATGAAGATTGCGAAAAAGCCTATCGTCAGAGGAAAGCCGCATGGAAGCGCCTAGCCCATAATCAGTGCCCAAACAACTGGATTAATTACAAATTATTTGCAGCGTCGTTTAAAAGAACAATCTCCAAGGCTAAGGAAGAATATAATGCAAATCTGAACACCTATTTGTCTAACCCAGTCAATTGGAAATCTCTCTATAGATACATGGAACGTAAAAAAGTTTTGCCCTCCTTTCATACCACCCACTCCACTGTTTTGTCTAAAAAAGATGAATTAGATCAATTAGAATCAATTGCCAAGGCATTTCGGCGCGCTTTCAAGCTTGCACTACCTTTTCTTCAGCCCGATTGCAGTTTGGTATAAACTTCACTGAGGTAACTATAACTGAATTAATGTCTGTAGTTAATTGCCTGCAATCGGCTGCCCCCGGAGTTGACAGAATATCTGTTGCCATGTCGAAAATACTATTCAGAGACTTTGTCTCGGACCTATTGCAGATTGTGAATTGGTCTTTGGAAAAAGCTTGGATTCCACAAGCTTGGAAAACATCGAAAATTATTTTACTACTTAAAGAACAGGGGAAAGAGTTTGATCTCGACAACATTCGGCCGATTGCTATCATTTCAAATCTAGTTAAGCTTATAGAACGGATAGTCTGCTCTCGTCTCACGGATCATGTTCTATCCTTCCAAGTCTTTGCGAGGCTTAGATTGGATTCCGACAGGGATGCTCGATTTGGAACGCACACGTAGACTTGGGGAGTCGTATTAGGGTTGCCATGAGGCAAAAAGAGGTTTCAGCTCTAGTTACTTTAAATATTGCCAAGGCGTACGACAGCGTAGAATACAGCATTTTGCTTCATAAGCTAGCTGATCTACATCCTCCATTTTACATCTTTGCGTGGATTAGGGAATTTTTAAAGGATAGATCATTCTTCTGCACAAGGAATGCATTAAATTCCAACACTTACACCCAGTCAAGAGGCGTACCCTAGGGAACTGTTCTGTCGCCGTTATTGTTCAATATACGAATGCGTGACATTCCTATTCACCCGGCCGTCAAAGTTTACGTGTATGCAGATAATATAGCTTTTTTGCTTCTGCCACAAATATTAAAACACTATATTAATTGTCTAAATGCCCTGGAGGTCTAGCTGGAAAGCCTAAGAATAATTTTAAATGTCAAAAAATGTGCCGTACTAGTATTCCCATAAACATCCCCCGTTAACATTTCCTTGTTATATCATTCTGTCCTAATCCCGCAGGTTGATTCTATTACATAGTTTGGTTGTATTATACGACGCACAGTTAAACTGGAGGCCTCAAATTAGAAGCCTTGTGCTTAAAAATGAACGTGCCCTTGGCCGGTTGATAAAAATCAGCGATACGAAATATGGTATGCGTCGGGACACTCTGCTCTTGCTTTATAAGATCTACGTACGACCAATACTTGAATTCGGCTCCATTCTCTTTTCTGGGTGCCCAAGGTACAAGCTTGAGCCCCTGTTTGTTTTGGAACGACAAGCTCTGCGCGTTTGTTTAGGTCTGGCCAAATCAGTGGCCAATGCATTGCTATACTTGGAAGCTCGGATAGCTAATCTAAATTCGCGGTTTCAGCTTCTAACTGTGCGAACATATTTAAGGTGTTTGGAGCCAGTCCCTGGAGTGGCTAACCCCCTATTTACTTCGATCCCATCATACTCCTTTGATAATATTTGGCCAAGGTTTAAGCTCCCTCAGGTTGTGTTTACTAATTCCCTGCTGTCGTAACTTTTAGTAGTACACGTTGAACACCGACGGCCTGATACTATACTTTCATTTTATGACACCCTCCCGGGGAATGCTAAGCATTTGTCTTCCAATGTATTAAATACCCTTATAGAGGATTACCTAGACAATTTTCATAGCCATATTGCCATTTTTACAGATGCGTCTCAGCAGGATGAAAAAGCAGCTATTGGCAAATACTCCCAGGCTCGTGATTGGAGTTATTCATTTCGGGTCTCAGACTATACGCCAATTTTCGCTGCGGAGTTTCTTTATTTTCCTTTTTATTTTTTCCAAATTCTAGTTAAAGATCCATATTTATCTGAATACTCCAATCCTTGAACAAAAATATTTACAATCTACAATGCACCCTGGCCAATCCCCCGCCGTGGGTATGTGCCATTTTGTCTCAGGTCATCATCATCATCATCACCCGCAGCTAATGTTTTCGTTCCATATTCGGTTCAGCAGCTTTGAATCCTTCTCTTTTTTGTTCAAGGTCAAATTTGCTTCCATGCCAAAGGTTTAAAAACATGGCGTAGTGAAACCTGGTTTTTCAAACCCCTTGGTTTGGTTTAGTTCATGGAGTTCGGTTGAAAAGCGACTCAGGCTATTAGACACGCCGTAGTGAAGGGCGACCCCCTTGGATTCTTCAACGGGCTTCGAAATCGCACAGCTCAAAGGGCACCTTGCTTTTCGACTCCATCAAAAAGCGGCCACCGCGGCCAGGAACGGATCTCGTGTCCAGTCCTTGGGTTCAGCAGTCAAGCGTCGAGTTACGACAGCTCTGTCGACAGCTGCACGGCTTCAGGTGATCTCTACTCCGCCGTTTTTCAGTCGCTTCTTTTTCTTGCATTTGTCAGCATGCTGAGAGTCCTTCGCAGCTTTGTCTACCAGCATTAGACCAATATTCGGCTTTGGTTACCGGTTCAGACACAGTTGTCACTTTATCACTTTTCGCCTCATGACACTTTTCGAACACTTACCGAATTATGCAAAATTTCAAACATTCTACAGTGATCACGTTAAACGTAACGTCACACATGGAATAAAATCATTAAAACATGAATGCGAAATAAAGGTCATCGCAGCTCTCAAATCATTTGACTGTGGGAAAAAAGTAGAGTTCGCTTAAAGGAAAACAGGAAGGAAAAGAATTTCAGGCAGATTTTGGTCTAACGGCTTTTTTGTTGGGAGCCATACATATTATTAGTGCGATATAACCCATACGCTAACCATCCCCTAGGAACAATCCTGTCCGATAGTTCTTGTTGGTTTGTTCCTGCTTATAACGAATTTTAATTTGGATTAAAGGTTCGTCATTTGGCGTAGCAGCTTACAGATGGCCCCGCATGTATAGCTGAGACTGCAGCTTCCCGTGCTTTCACATTGTAATTGACTCAAAAGAGATAACCCCTGCCAATATTCTCGCCGCATGGGTGACCTTCTATCAAACAAAATTCACGCGCCAAACAAAGAAACACCAAAAGGGTCAGTCATCTCACCTATCCTGTTCAAATTTAGCTCTAATAGGTCTAGCACGAAACCTAGAGACGATCGAAGGCATCAGGCACGCCATGTATGCAGATGACATAACAGTCTGGACAAACACCGGGTCCCTCGGGGAGAAGGAAGAAAAAACTACAGGAAGCGGCCTCTTCTGTACAGCAATCTCTCGGAGAAAAAAGGCTCTCATGCTCGACCGAGAAATCGGAACTGCTTCGAGTGTGGAGAGGCAAACAAAACCAGGACCGTCCCAACCAGTGAGGACCTGAAACTCAACATCTACCTGGAAGGAATGCCCATCCCGGAAAAGACAACAATAAGAATATTGGGTATGTGGGTTCAATCTAACAAACGCAGTACTCACATGTTTACCCTGCTCAAAGCAACAACGCTACAAGTAACACGCTTGATCACCCGCTTCACCAACAGGCGGCATGGCATGCGCGAAGAAAACACACTAAAACTAGTAATAAAGCTGATAGTGAGCCGAATTATGTACAGAGAGCATACAGAGAGGGCATACCAGTGCCCCAACAAGAGTTAAATACAACAAGCGGATGCCCTGCTACGCAAAGCGTATAAGACAGCGCTCCGACTACCACGCAACACTTCGACAGAAAAAGTCATGGCTCTTGGATTGCAAAATACCTTCGAAGAGCTACGCGAGGCGCAGCTTGAGCCTCAAAAACTCAGGCTGCTGCAGACAACGCCTGGAAGAGAGTTCTTACAGAGACTCGGATACCGCGAGCAGATGCGAAAATTAACGAGGACGGAAACAATATCCGATAACTTCGCAAGTCCCGCAAGGTAGCTCCAATCCCGAAAAACATTGACCCCAACCTCCACCGAGGCAGAAGAGAAGCAAGGGCCGAACTCATTCACGACCGTGTATGCAGACGCGTCCTCGAGATAAGGACACAACAAAATTGCAGTGGCCATGATGGTCGATTCGTCCCTACGCGAAGTGACAAGCGCCTCTATGCGACACTGCACGGTAACAGAGGCAGAGGAAGTAGACGTTGCTCTAGCTGTGACGGAGGGCTATGGAACTGGGCGGTCGCTAACGATACTGACGGACTCTCAAACAGCCTGTCGAAATTACATGCATGTTAGGATAGGTCATCATGCGCTCAGCATACTCTTCCAAGCGAATGACAAAATAAAAACCACGAATGAAACAAGACCACACGCAAAAATAAGTGGGTACCGGTGCACATGGGAGTGGCAGGGAACCAAGAGGCCGACAGGATAGCTCGAGCATACATTACTTTCCGAGCATCCGACGAGTCCACGGAACTTTTGCCAGCACCCAAGGCGTACTTGGCCATACTAGAAAACTATAGAGGCAGAATCTCTCAACAGAGAGGAAGCTGTCATTTGGAGATAACTACAGACAGGTTCATACCCAAGCCTACACAAAATAAACAAAATGCGCCCTACCATATACGCGGACAGATGTCCGTGGTGCGGCGATAAGCCCACATTATATCACATCACATGGGCCTGTCAAAACATAGACGGGGTCACCAAAATTCGAAACCCGAGTACGGAACAATGGGAAACTCTGCTGTCCAGCGACCGCTGCGAAGACCAGCATGGTCTTGTACAGGAAGCTCAACGGGCGGCAGTGGCCAGCGGAGCCCTGGTAACCAACCACTGGGCAAAAATGGACGAGGTCGACGGAGAAGACTCCTGGGAATGCGATAAGGAGACACCTCTGAATACGGCCCAAAAACCGCCCAAAAATAACATAGAGCTGAACAAAGTTTTTCCTTCCTTCGCAGGGAGCGCTTGTAGGCCGGGATGGGGAACAAGCGAGGTGTGTAAGTATGATGCGCTCTTGTAAAATGTTCGTACGACTAACGCTAAAAAGCATGTGCGTAACTATAACAATAGTAATTAGGCGAGAAGAAAAGCATATGTTCGAGTTTCATATCCTATTTTGGCACGTCAAGCACCTCCGTGATTTGATGTACGATGCTGCCCCAGCAAATACCGCGTGAGAAGCATAAATAGCGCGTGTCTTCGGTTCCGCTTTCAAGTGCAAGGGCTTCAGTGATCTCCGTTTGCAGCTTTTTTTATAGTACACCAAAGCCACAAATTGACTTGTAGGGTGTCGCCAGGCAGAAGCGACAATCCGTGTGCGATGTAGATTCATTACAGAAACAAAAGAGAGTAGAAGAAATAAGTAAGGACCTATGTTCAGGTGCACTAATACTTAATGGTACTCTAAAATATGCACTGCGCAGTATAAACCGCCCGTCTTGTTTGCTTTCTCACTGCGGAAGCACTCTTAAGGACTCCTAAGGCAGCTGTCGTCGCATATCCTTAACAGACGCCTCCTAAGTGCCCCTTAATTTTTTCTATGAACAAGGTAATAGAAAAATGCTCGGAGTATAATGAAATCCTAAATATAGAGCGTTCGTAAACTACGAAAGAGCGTTTTGAGCCATTTAAAACCAGAGCTGCAGCCATGCGGGCATTGCAAGACGAGGGTGTTGATGATTCATGTCAATGTACAGGAAGATACCTGTAGTGACCGTACAGCAATCACAGCCCTCCACAATGATAACATAATAAAATTCCAATAAAAAAAGGATGCAAATAAATGAGACATGATACCTCTCACTGTATTTACCGCTTGCTTAGTTAAAATATTCAGGGAACGGGAACGGGAACAGTTAGGCATAGGTTTTAATAAAGAATATCTCAGTGATTTGAGTTTCGCTGATAGCATTGCCTTGCTAAGTAATTGAAAAGAGCAATCGCAAAGAATCACTTCTAGTTTAGGCGGCCAAAACCGAATCCTGTACTCAGCTGTGGGGCTGAAACGTGGAGGTGAACGAAAAGGGTTCTACTTTAGTTTAGGACAAAGCAGAAGGCTATGGAACGAAAATTGTAGGCGTAGCTTTAAGAGATGGGAAGCGTGCAGAGTGAGTCAGAGAAATAACTCGAGTTACCGACATTTTAATCGAAATCAAGAAGAAGAAATGGACATGGGCAGGACATGTAGTGCATAGAGAGTGCAACCGTAGATCGCTTAGGGTAATTAGGCAAAGACATTAGATTCCAAGGGAAGGAAAGCGTAGCAGGGGGCGGCAGAACGTTAGGTGGGCGGATGAGGCTAAGAATTTCGCAGGGGTCAAGTGGATGTTTCTGTTACAGGACCAGGTTGTCGGAGTCCGACTGATAATCATGAAGAGGACGATGATGGATTCTTTCCTGCCTCCTTTCGCTCCTAATCTCCAGGGAAAATGCTCGCCTATATTTCTGCACTTGTCTCAGGAGCGCGCGCACAGCGTATAACAAAGCAAATAAAAAAAAAGGAACGCATGCATTCTGACATCAATGTTCGCTTCACATCGGCTTATGTTCCACCTCACAAAGCTGCACTAGTGCGCGATTATTTTCTCTGAAGCGAGAAGTTCCTCTATAGCGTTAAAAAAAATAATTCTTGAATGATAAGAGAAGCTGCAGTAAGTGTCTCACTGCTCGGTCTACACTTCAGCCGTGCAGTGAGGGAAGCAGGGAGTGCAAGGAAGAATGGCGAAAGAGGCAACGGTGGAGAGCTACAGTAACGACCACATTAGTCTCTTTACGATGCAATGACATCGAACAGCAGTAGGGCTCTTTTCCGTCTCGGTTCCAACGAAAGGAACTTCATCCTCCGTCATCGTGGTCAGCAGCCCAGTGCTATATTTACCGAGTCGCAGCGGAGGGCGGTGTTTGGAAAAAGGTACTCTAAAGTTAAAGAGGGAAACAGCAAAAGAAGCTTACAGAGCGAACAATTCACTTGCATTCGTGCTCCACAACGGAATAACTCCCTTGGGACTAAACTTTCGTAATGCGACAGAGCAGTTATAATGACACGCCCCTTATTATGTTCACGCATGCTGCGGTCACCGTCACTTGGCGTCATACACAGCAACATCGAAGTGCGCTGTCCTCGCTCAACAAGGAGTAGACGGGGCTCTTTTGAATAACGCTGGGGCGAGAGTTAAAGGCACAGCCCTGTAAGTGCTTCCGCCTTCTTCGGTCCTCTGAAACGGGTCGGGCTGCTGCTGCTACGGCAGCTCTCGTTTCGTTACTTAAAGACTTCCAGGTAGCTGGCACGGATCAGTGTCCTCGCTGCATGCAACGTACAAAACAAGTCCGCATATAGTTCCCGCACAAATGCACACTCGAGACAACCTGCATGGCGCTCTCCCACGAGTCACGCAGCCGCACTGCCGTATCCTCAGGGTTATCAAGCGTGCCCCGCACAAGGTAACGCACCGGCCGCTTTTCTCTCAACACGCATCGCTAAATGAGAGCGGGGAGCTTTTCGGGCATCAGCCGAGTAAGAGCCACAGTTTCTTGTAAACAGTAAGAGGCATAACGCGGTAGTTAGGTAGTTACCATAAATAAGCACGTGGAGCAGTTCAGCCGTAAGGTGCGACGAAAGCGACCCCAATCCTCTGCCCGGGACTGAAATCCACCGCCGCTTTCCGGTCGGTCCCTTGACGTTGCTCGAGGCAAGAGGCTGACACATGCTAGGCATGTGCATTAACGATAGCAAAGACGACGTTTAGAGCGACATTATCTGAAAGCGAAAGACCTGACACCCCCTCTCCCTACCCCTTTTTGAACTGTTGAGTAGCACTGGTTTTAAGATGGATACAAGCGTTACCTTATCCAGGTACTTGGCTATTGTAATACGAAAAGCTTTTAAAACTGGTTCTTTACTCTGCCTCATGAAGATGTATATAAAACAACTTTGCGATGGCGCTAACCTGCTCAAACGATCGCCATGAATCCTTGCTTATGGATACTTTGTTCAAAGCTGGATCATGGATCAAAGCTTCGATACGAACAATGCATGGGACTACACAGAACACAAGTACGGAAGTCCGACTATTCTGCAGTGGTCAATAGTGCACAAAGAAACTTCTCTCAAATACAAGGCAAGTGATTCCCTATAGTATACTATCTCAGAGAAATTATACAACTGGCACTTTACCTTTAATCATTGCCTGGGCAGGCACGAACGCACGCGGCTGTGCAGCTGTTTAGATGACGCTTGCAGTGTTCTGGCTGTCGCAAGTAACCCCTTTTACAAACTTCCAGAGTACATTCCAGCGAAAGCTACATTATGCCATATATCAGTCAATGCCAACCTGTCGGGCCGCTTGACCTTCAAAAAAGGAGTGCGTCGTTGATCTGATTAAGCTCTTGATCACGTTCTACGTGACGCTGACGGTAACAAAGGACGTTCTACGTCCGCTGCTATGGCTGAGGGTGGCGCTGGTGAACACTCAAGGTTCGAATACTGAGAACATAAATACCCAAGCAAGTAGCAGGGTGGACAGCGGCCGATGTAGCTCAGTTAGAAGAGCACCGGACGCGATATTCGGAGGTCGTGGGTTCGGTTCCCACCATCGGCACGTTGTTTTTTCGTCTACTTTGTGGTAATTTAACTTTCCCCTAAACAGATTACATTACTAATTTCTGTGATTATCTAAGCAAACATTAAAAAAAGACATAATAGTACCATCCCCAACGCCTTCCTTGGCCTCGCCGACTGTTGGCTTCTTTCCTTCATGTATTATAACGAGCACCCTTATTTCCCCTTAATTGATCTGTCTATATATATTGCTGTGCAATGCTGCTGTGCAGGGCAGAAGGAGGCTCCTGAATCAAAGTTCAATATAAATGGCGCGAAGGTTGGCACCTTAGTGTGAAGGCGACAACATGTTAAGTCCTATATTGCATTAAGCTGCGTCAAGAGAAAGTGCTCCCCTGTTTCCCTTGAGCCAACGCTGTTAAAGTGGGAACCCTGGCTTGACCCAGCTGTATACACAGCTGCTAATGACCCATAATTAAAGCTTTCGCGCGTAATCTTGTGTCTGATACTTTTTATCAATACCTGAAAAGCGTCCTGCACTGCACTAATATTGCAATGGCTGTCCAGACTGCAGCGACCACATTTGTTACACTCAGGTCCACGGTAGAGAACCCAAGTCAGCAGATTGCTCTGCCATTTAGATAAGCCAGGAAACTACTGTAGAAGCTTTTTCACATTTAGAAGGAATCTGGGAGCGCGTTGCTGCCGTGTTTCCATAGTTGATTCCGGTGAAAGGCTGTTAAAATTAGTTGCGCCAGGCGCATACGCCGAAAAAGTAGTCCGTGGTTGCTGTGTATGACTTTTGCCGGTTATTTTTCCCTAGCTGTCTTCTGGGCAACGATTCGCTAAACGGGATGGTCATGCGCTCAAAGTTTCCATCCAAGTGTGGAACAGCCTATAGTACATTGGGTACTTCTAAACCCGACCACAGTGACAGTCACATGATTTTGCAGGACTGGGCGCTCCGCCGGCTTCTGCGCTCTATGCATGATGGCCGTGAGGTAACTCATAAAATATCTCTGGTGAGGACAGAAATCTTACCAAAACGACGATTCGGTTCCCTGCCAGTGAGATTTCTGTATTTTTTTTTTGTTTAGGTTTCGCTGTTTTTTGTCATTTTCGGAACATATTGACAAGAATAGCTTCGACGGAAATGAGAAAGAGACCGACAGAGAAGCAGGCTTGAGGGAATTAAGAAAAGGCAGCATCTAAAAAATGAAATCATGCAATAAAAAGAAAGAAAATTAGAGGGAAAGGAAGATTCGTAGCTCTGGGGAGACGCCGACCGCAGTTCAAAGGTCATATGACCTCCGTATCCAAGTAGAACAGGCCGCTCTGAGATGTTGAGCGCTCCTCGTAGCTGTGTACGTTCCACTCAGAGATACGCGTGGCTAGTGCTGCTCCAGCCTTCTTTCGAACAGCCTGGGCAAGGCTGAGGGCGGCTGAAATGACAGCCACCTCCACGCTGCCCCGGGCAAGGTCGTCCTCAGAGCGCCAGGCAGGAGCCGGTGTGCTGCACACGCTCCGCCAGTGCACCATCCCGGAGTGAGCCAGGCGCTCATTATACCCTACGGCAGGTTCTGCGAGGAAGCCCATGAGCGCGGCGAGCGCTAAAAGCTCTCTCCAGATGGGCAGAGATGATAGGACGCGCGCCATGGCGGTATTGCCGAGTCCGGCTGTGGGCGCTCATTGTGTTTCCTGCGAGGCATTGTTGTTTGCGTGACGCGAATGAGAGCGGCTGGTGGTGGCGAATGGCTGGCGCCGTTGGCACTGCCCACCCAGTTGGAGCGAACGGGATCACTGCGACTATGCGATTAATAATTTCGGCCTGAGTGTATACCGCGAACACCCCGTCCACGAATGCGCTTGTTCGCTCTGCGGACGCTTCGAGTATGGCATCCATGAAGACCAACTGAACCGAAGGAAGACGTGCTGGTTTTAAGTTGACATATATGTAGCGACCACGGGGACTGGAGAACGTGGTGCGCCCTTTTCTCAAACACATCTCAAAGGCACCCCGCTAGGCCCCAGAGCATGGACTGGGATAAGGAGGGAATACATGTCCGTACGAGGCTTTTGAGCCTATTTCTTGCAATTCCTGTTTGTGCGGGCAATTCAAGTCTCCATATAAAAGAATGGACTTAGCTTCGTATATATCTCGCCACAGTGCCTCACTCGCATGTTTTTTATTGCCACCGAACCCAAGGCTGCAGTCTTGAACCCCATTCATCGCGGCCGCATTTTGGGAGGTGCAGAAGGCACCCGTGGGTTATGCGATGTCAGCGCAAGGTAACGAACCTCAAGCGGGCGAACTAAATAAGAAGCTTTCCCTTCTGGCTTCCCTTTTAGCTCATCTTACCAAACATCAGCAATTTGTAACAGGTAGCAAGCATGCCCTCTTCTTAGACACTCCGTTCTTCTCAAAGG
Source organism: Amblyomma maculatum (assembly GCF_055883805.1). NCBI lineage: Eukaryota > Metazoa > Arthropoda > Arachnida > Ixodida > Ixodidae > Amblyomma > Amblyomma maculatum. The sequence goes on along the minus strand of NC_139346.1, from coordinate 33,294,254 downwards.
CACCGTCCTTGGCCTTTTACTTTTTTATATTCAATCATCCCCTTAATTGCATTATCCATTCATTATGTATGTGCATGTAATATACGTGAGCTTTTTAAAATGTAGTCCTGGGTCAGGCGGGCTTACCGCGAGGCAGACGAGGAAAAGAGAGGGACATGAGACGAGCGCTCGTTCTGTGTCCCCCTCTTCTCGTCTGCCTCGCACTAAGCTCAGCTTTAAATCATGACTGTGTAATATTCCATGCAATAACTTCCGACGCGGACGTACGTGCTATTCAAAGTGATATTGATCATATCTCTCCTTGGTGCTCTACACGACAAATAACACTGAACGTTAACAAATATAAATTCATGCGCATATCCCCAGCCACTAGCAACTTACCTGTGCGTCACTTTAAAGATCACTCTTGAATCTGTCACTTCATACAAGTACCTTGGAATTCATATCACTTTCAACCTCAGCTAGAAAAGTCTTGTCGGATTGATCATTAACATAGCTAACCGCATGACGCACCTTTCACTAAGCCCTTTTCTCATATCACGTTAACAAAGTTGGCACAATCACTTGGGATACCATAACATCCTCCGATTCATTCATTCCGCGCACATCGAATGACCGGAGTCTCCTCCCGTCTTCTCTTGCAATCATCACCCAACCTCCATTATTTCAGCCTGCAATGTGCACCATATAGTGTGCTAACATTGATTATTACTGTAATAACAGATTACTTACTAATTGTGCGCCTCACTTTGTTTATCGTCCTTTATTACGATGTGCAATCATGAAATGCGCCTGTGCAAATTGGTTTGTAATCGTCTTATCAGATTGTATGCATGCACACTTATAAGTATTATATACATTCTCCTATTCTTTCCATTGTGAACGAGGCCCGTTACTTTGTACTGCATATACTATACCCCACCCCACCGCACTATATCATATCATGCCACACTATACCATACCATATCACATCATACCATGCCATACCATACCATACCATATCATACAGCACCATACCATACCAAACCATATTAAACCATGCCAGGCTATGGCATGCTAGCTAAGCGCCCTTGTGAACACTGAAGGCGGGTGTCGACATAAAACCATAGGCGTCAGCTATTTCTTAACCCGACTTCAGAAGCAATGTGCCACTGCAAAATAAGCAATACGTACGTTCCTCAAATATGCAGACAGCACTATTTCTGGGCTCCCTCTTGTTCCCGCTCCGTTTTTTAAGCCCCTATAATGTTCCATGTGGATTGTCCTGCGATTTCTTTAAAGGTGAACTCCGGTGGTTTTTTCATCATTTTGTGTTTCTGGTTGAATTACGTTCCTCGGCACGTCCTGACTCCAACACAAAAAACCGTTTTTCGAAACTCAAATTAGAAGTATTTTTAAAAAGAAAAAACAGCAAATCGAAACCGAAACTGCTTTCACGGCCAGGAACGACGTCCCACTTGACAAAATGGTGACGTCACACTCAGTATTAGAAAAACACACGTACGCGCGTTGGATGGTGAAAATGACCTATGGCAATCATGAAGCATTGCATAAAATGTCTGAGGTAGTTCAATATAGGCCTCACAATTTCATAATCATACGGGAAGTGGACAGTAACGCCGGTATACTGTTTGTGAAGTCAGAAACTCAGTGTTGCCAGCAGAAATAGTCTCAATTTAAGCCATGAAAACAGCATATTTTAAAGTCGTGTAGCGCGTGAACGGATTATTGTACGGCGCCCAAATTTTGTAGAATGCGTCAGGACGTAGAGGAGAATCTACAGTAAAATTTTTATTTGTATATTCGAATGTCAAAAAACCTCCGGAGTTGCCCTTTAAGCTAATAATGATAGCGCCTAACATGCAGTGTAGATAATGCGCTACTTAGCCCCCTATTAGCAACCACCCCTTCCGACAAGGACCCCACTTTAACTGAGTTATCGAAGCACTATATATATATACTTGCTGGCGAGATTCTTCCGTCAACCTCCATCAATTCGTTGCTTATATTGTCACGGTGATATAGCCCTTTATTATTGCCCCTGGCAATATTAGAGGCTAATAAGCTGATGTCGATTTTTAAGGGTTTATTTAGGAACAAAAACTTGATGGGTTCAAAAATATTCCCTTTTCTTGGTTCCACAGTAAGCCTGTTGGCATATGCACATCAATTGCTGCTATACTACGACGACGTATCTGTTTAACTTCCGAAAATCCTGCCATGCTAAACCTTTACTGCAACACAGCTGTTTTCAAAGTATTCTGTGCTGTGTGATTTAGTAAGGAAAGAAACACAAATTTCCAAGGGAATATTTTCTATGCGGATCAAAGATCGATCGTTATAGGGCCTCAGTTTTTGCGACTACTGCTATAACGTGCATCGCTTTAAAGGAGAAGTGTGCATCCTTTGTTACGCGAAATGTGTGCTCGTCATGTCACCATCATGAACAAAATGCACACCGCCAGAGCAGCAGCCTGGTGGAGCTCAAATACATCGAAAGGCACCCAACCTGATCAATGCAAAGACATGAATGAAGGCAGAGGCGCTTCAACTCCAAGACGAACGCGTATGCTCAGAGAGAGGGAGATGAAACAAACGACGTGAGCACTAACATTCTTGCAGGATAGTTGACACAGGAATTTTCTGCAATGTTAACGTAGGAAGACAACAGACGCACTGAAGAAGCGATGGCGTTAAAGTCTCCATTCGACATGAAATCAGGCGCCGACTTTGTCGGCGTGGGCTGTGGTGTCGCTGTTGTTGGGAGAGAAAAATGCATTCCTCTGACAGCTGGTAGATGACACTTGACAAGGCTAGGCAGTGACTGGTCAGCCCATTGTGTGAAATCACGTGACCACATAGCATAGCCGCTTTGGACAGGCGTTGTTTAGCAATTCGAGGAGCTCTTTCAGATGGGAAGTTTTAGATGGAAATCTGACTCTACGGACCCTTAGGTATCAAATCAGATGCGCTGCCCCCGGGCCTATAGCAGGCTCGTTTGTACTGCATGGTTAAGCGGGGATATATACCTGCGTCGGGAAGTCTTCTACATGATGTGGTAGGCAATAAAGGTACAAATTAAGGGATTGGTGACTCAAAAGAAATATTTTCAAGAGGTTTTATGCATCACCGCCAAGAAAATAGAGAAAGGAGAGAGGTTCTGTGACCGAACAATACCCTCGTAGCGAACACACTAGCACTGAAGACGGGTACAAGAAAGAAAACGGACAAGCGCTATCTTCAAAAGAGTTTTATGAACAAGAACTGTTGGCATATATAGAAGTTACAAACAGATTGTTGATAGCAACCAAATTCAAGTCGCATGGCACAATTACTGGATCTCTTTTCGCTAGAGAGCTATTCATGGCGTGCTAACACAGTACAAACATACCCTGCCAATTTGCAACGCCTGTACTATCTAAAGCGTGATCTGCATGGGGCGGCTGTTAATAGTTACAACATTATCAACCTCTGGAGCACAAGGGCCATTAATAGCTCTCTCCCAAAAACAGATGTAGTACCCCTGACACACAACGTGACTTTGTTTACTATCAACCATCTCTATGTAACCCTTTTTATGTCTATATATGTCAACAGTTCTTTCTAATAAAATTAGTTGAACGTTACCGTTTGTCTGTGCTCTTTCTTGTCCACGTCTTTATTTTTATTTTGGGCATACTACAGGCTGAGCGCCCAAGCAGGAGTGGCATACATTTACATAAAATTCAAAAACATTGAGAGCACTGTGGAATCTACACTGCAGAAATGCGAAAGCTGGAGTTTTAGTGCTGCATACGGTGCATTACGTTTGCTCTCATCATTATTATCAACTAAATGCACCGCCATTATCAATGCTACTGTCATACAGCTGTATAACATCACAACACCTGTGGCGCTCCTGGTGGAGAGAGCGGGAGTTAGGCCGCCGTTCATGCGCACCGCCGTCTCTCACGGACGGCGCGAGTTGGTCACCCAGCTTTGAGGCGTGACGTCATAACACCTGTGGCGCTCCTGGCGGAGAAAGCGGGAGTTAGGCCGCCGTTCATGCGCACCGCTGTCTCTTACGGACGGCGCGAGTTGGTCGGCCAGCTTTGAGGCGTGACGTCATAACTCCTGTGGCGCTCTTGGCGGAGAGAGCGGGGGTTAGGCCGCCGTTCATGCGCGCCGCCGTCCCACGGACGGCGCGTGTTAGTCGCCCAGCTTTGAGGCGTGACGTCACACAGAGGTCATGCGAAAGGTCACTTCATGTGCACCACCGTCGCACCGCTAAGGCTTGAAAGTGAAAGTAGTATTGCTTTCGCAATAAAAGCATGAAAGCACAAGGTACAAAGCACACCAACACATTGAGTAGACCAGTTGAAGCGGTTATTACTACATATAAAATGTAACCACAACAACATCAAGAAAAAAACTGACACAATAAAAACCGACACCCAAGACCTGACAGGAGGCAGTATTTCATGTCATTACATACTTAATTACAGCATATCTAAACACTGGAGGAAAGAAGCAGGCAAACTATTCCAATCTGCAATTTCATTAGGGAAAAGGGAGAATTTGTATAAGTTAGTCCTTGCAAAGCGAGGTGCTAAAGAGAAGGCATGAGAGTAGCATGTCTTCCTAGTGGTAAGAGGGCAAATGTAAGAACTAAGACCAAGTGCGAGTTTGTGATTTAAGAAGAGAAATAACAATTTAAGACAGATGAATTTTCTTTTGCTCGAAGAGTGACAATATCATTTTCTGCCATTCATTCAGATTCCTAATCGGTGCGACCGTATTTGCAATAAATAAAACGCACTGCCCGTCTTTGAAATTTTTCAAGCGCATTTATATTGCACATCGTATAGGGATCCCACACTGTGCAAGCATATTCAAGCATATGCCTTATAAAAGTTGTGTATGCGAGAAGTTTAACATGAGCGGGAGCATCCTTAAGCTTGTGTCTAAGCAGGCATAGTTTGCGAACGGCTGAAGAGGAGATGTTAAAAATATGTGTGTTCCAGCTGAGGCGGTTATTTAATCTAACGCCGAGATATTTATATTCCTTCACTTCGGTTAAACTGCGGTCCTGGGCAGAGTAAGTGTACTGAAGCGGGTATTTTTTCCTGGTTATGGGAAGCAAGACAGATTTTTCTGAGTTTAGGAGCATGCCCCACTCCTGGCACCATTCTAGTATATTAATTAGTTCGACATTAAGTGCGTGCTGGTCTTCTGGTACCACAACTTCATTAAAGATAGCACAGTCATCGGCGAAGAGACGAATTTTCACGGGATCGTGGATCACTTTGCCTATATCATTGCAAAATATCAGGGAGAGGAGTGGCCCAAGAACACTACTTTGAGGAACACCGGAAGAGACCGGAAAACGTGGAAAACTTGAGAGTGTGAACCATTTATATGTGCGTACAGAGAACGGTTGGTTAAGTAGGCGAAGATGCAGGCAATAAGGAAACTGGGAAGTTCAAGCTGCTTAAATTTGAAAATAAGTTTGTCATGCGGAATGCTGAAGTCCAAAATGTGGTAGACGTAGCTGGTACTATAACAAGCAAAACTGTTCATTTATACATCAGGCGCCGTCGCCCATGCCGGGGTCTCCCGGCGGTCCGCCTGGTTAGCTTGCCGCTTGGGCGCTGTCGTCAGTGGCGCCCACAGCACCCCCATTTCTTGAAAGGTTTGATCTCACAGGTCCAGGCGTTCTGGTCGCTTACAAACACGTCCACTTCTTGTGGTGCTCGTGTCCTGCAACAGTTGCACGTGTCTTGCTGTACGTCTTGCTTGTCCTCTGTCGGTTTGTACAACGTAGGACCTTGGTTCTGATGTTGGCTGTGTTACCACGCCGTGTGATGCAGCTTCAGCGAGGATGCGCACCGCTGTGCCTGGTGGGAAGCGTTCTCGGCTCCGTACCTTGTGCCGGGTGTCGTATGATCGTTTTGCACGAGCTCTGTAGGCTTCATTATTTTCTCTGAATTCGCTGTCGTCCTACTTCGGGGCTAGCAGCTTCGAAGTGGTTGATACTGTGGTGTTCAGACGACGACCCATTAAGAGTTCTCCTGGTAAAAACCCTTCCACGCTGAGCGTGGCCCTGTAGGCAAGCAGCGCTTCATGTATGTTGGAAGACTTCCTCAAAAGCTGCTTTGCTGTCTGCGCAGCCCTCTCAGCCATACCGTTGCTCTGCGGGTAGTAAGGGCTTGAGGTTGTGTGTGAGGCTCCCCAGTGATGCACTAGTTCTTTGAACTCTGTGGAAGTGAACTGCGGCCCGTTGTCTGTGCGTATTGTCCGTGGAACACCGTACCGTGCAAACATTGGCTCCAAGACTAGAGCTATGTTTTTGTAGCTGTCCTCGGCAGCTGTTCTAGCTCGAAAAATTGGGCGTAGTAGTCTACTACTACAACATACTCTTTCCCCTCCAGCGTGAAGAGATCCATGCCGACTGTGTCCCAAGGGTGTGCTGGCAATGGGGTTAGAAGAAGGGGTTCTTTTTCTGGCTTTCTGTGCTCTCTGCAAGTTGGACACTTTTCCACGTAGTCTTCAATGTGCTTGCCTATGCCTGGCCACCATATGCATTCTCTTGCCCTCGCTTGGCACCTCGTTGTGCCCACGTGGCCTGCATGGAGTTTTTCCAGAACCTCTACGCTGATGTCTGGCGGGATGATTATTCTGTCGCCTTTGAATAGCAGACCATCCACGAGTGAAATCTCACTAGCCACCTCGACGTACCTTTTCAGGTCAGGTGACAGCCCATGCACAGTTGGCCATGATGTAGGGAAGAAGGTAGCCACCCTGGAAAGTGTTTCGTCTGACTGGATGCTTGCCCTGATTCTGTCCAGCATTTGGTTTGAAGCAGGGAGCTGTTCAAGTGCCAATTTTTCAAACTCGTGCACTGCACTTCAAGAGTTCTTTCTTTGTCTGCTGGTTTCCTAGATGGCTTCCGGGACAGAAGGTCAGCTGTATACAGCTTTTTGCCGGGAGTGTGGGACATGGTGTAGTCGTACTCTAAAAGGCGCATCCTGAAACATTGTAGGCGAGGACTCAGCTCGTCAAGTCGTTTAGTCGTCAGCAGCGTAATTAACGGCCTGTGGTCCATTTCTACGTGAAAGGTTGATCCCAGCAGGTATTTGCGGAAATGTTCGCAAGCGCATGTGATTGCCAGTGCCTCCTTTTCGATTTGGACATATCTTTGTTCTGTACCCGTAAGGGAGCGTGATGCATCTGCCACAGGTAGGAGCTTTTCGTGGGACTGCTGTAGAATCACAGCGCCAAGACCGTATGAGGAAGCATCCACAGACACTGTGCGAGGCGACTAAGCATCGTAGTGAGTAACAATCGGCGTCCTGCTTAAAGCTTGCTTGAGTTTGTCAAAACTCTGCTGCTGAGCTGGGCCCCAGTGCCAGTTGGCGTCTTGGTGGAGCAAGTCTCTGAGAGGTTTCGTAAAGTCTGCTAGCTCTGGAAGAAAGTTCGCTAGGTGGTTTGCAGAGCCCAACAAAGACCTGACTTCTGGCACATCACATGGTGGGTAGAGCTGGACTACGGCCCTTACCTTTTCCGGGTCAGCGCTGACTCCTGTTGAGTTTACGACGTGTCCTAGGAATGTTACTTCTGTTTGTCGAAAGGAGCACTTGTCGATGTTGAAGGTAACACCTGCATCTTCCAGCTTCCTCAGCACCAGCAGTAGGTTGGTGTCGTGTTCCTGAGTTGTCTTCCCTGAGAAAATGATGTCATCTTGTAGACAACTCACACCATTTAGTCCTTCGAGCACACGGAGCATTTCTTGTTGGTAGAACTCTGGCGCTGTGGAGATTCCGAAGGGAAGCCTCAGGAACTGAAACCTGCCAACTGGTGGGATGAAGGTTGTGCATTCGCGAGAGTCCTTGGACAGTGGCACCTGCCAGTACCCTGCTCGTGCATCTAGGCGGCTGGAAACTGTTGCACCTGCTAATTTTGCAAGACACTCGTCCACCGTAAGCATGAGCACACGTTAGCGTATAATTTGTTGGTTAAGTTGACCATAGTCCACGCAGATGCGCAGCTCATTATTCTTTTTTTCGTGCGACAACCATTGGAAAACACCACTCAGTTACTCGCTCGATCTTCTGGATGACTGCCAAGTCTTCCATGCTTTCTAGTTCTTTCTTCACAAGTGGAAGCAGTGGAAGAGGCCCGCGCCTAGGATAACTGACTGCGTATGGCTCAGCCTCCTTTTTGACTTTGATGCGGTACTCAGTCTTCATGACTCCAAGCCCAGACGTTAGCTTTGGGTATGACGCCAAGAAGTTGGGGACATCAGTTGATTGTACGAGGGTTTCGTCTAGCTCAAGAGGGCGCTGTAGAATCCCAAGTGATTCTATAGTTGGTCGACTGAGCAGCGGTTCTTTTAATCCTTTGATGAAGAAGACTGCTTCTTGGAGTTCAGTGTTGCGCCAGGTGACTGTTGCATCGATGTAGCCAATAGTGGCTATCGCTGTCTGGCCTGGGCCTATCAACAGCAATTGCGTTGACTTCATGGGTCCCATGACGGTTCTGTCGTACTGGTCGTGTGCGACTGTAGTCACATCCGCGCTGGTGTCGACCTTGAAGGTAAAAGGCAAGTTGTTCACGGTAGCAGTAATCTTCCACGGCGTGTTCACTCCCACTTTGATTTCGCCTAGATATAGCTGTCCGAGATCTTTTGGTCGTTGTCGGATACTCGAAGTCTCGTCCTTCGGCTTAGACATGCAGACGCGGGCGTAGTGGCCTTTTTTCCCACACTGGTTGCACGTCTTGTCTATCGCGCCACTGTGTCTTCGTGTGGTCACGCACACCACCACACCACTTGCAGCGTTCGTCTCCCGTCTTGTGTGTACGTTGAGGGCGCGACTTGAAAGGCACCTTCGCTTCGTTCCGGCGAGTTTTGACGTTTGTCTGGCCGCGAACTTCTCCCAAGGTGAGAGCTGGCTGTTCGATGGAGCGAATTTCCTTGTGTTGAAGTTTCACGCTCTCGGAATTGCGGGCAGCTGTGATTTCTTTTTCGAGAATGAGTTCTGCGTCAAACTGCAGGCTCTCGCTGAGTTTTACGTCTCGCAAGCCGACCACGAGCATGTCCCGAATCAGTTCGTCTTTGAGAGTTCCGTAATCGCATCATTTGGCCATCTTGAAGAGTTTAGTCGGAAATGCGTCGACGTTTTCATGCTGTTCTTGTTTCCGAGAGTTAAATCGCGCTCTCTCATAGGTGACATTCTTTCGAGGGAGGAAATGCTTTTCAAAAGCACTCACCATGGCGTAGTATGATGCCATCTGTTCGTCTGTCAGTGTCAAAGCAGCGAGCACGTCCTCCGCTTCTTCGCCCATGGCGTAGAGTAATGTGTTGATTTGCGTCGTCTCTTCCTGTCCTGTCAGACCGGAGATGAGTCGGTAGCATTCCCACCTGCGGTACCATCGTGTCCAATTTTCCGGCTTGCGGAAATCGAGCTTTGTCGGCATTTCAACGGCGAGCGGGTTGAACGTCATTCTCTGAGTGCCGCTCGCGCGCTCTTCGTTTGCGCCGCGAGTATCTGGCATGACGCTGCGGCCGCTTACGCTGGACTCGCTGTCCTGGGTGTGACGCTGCGTTGGTTAACCCGCCGCTGCCTCCATGTGGTAGACGTAGCCAGAATAACAACCAAAACTGTTCATGTATGCATTGGGTAATGGCGCCCGTTTTCGCTTTCCTTGGTGTGGTCGCCCATGCCGGAGTCTCCCGGCGGTCCTCCTGGTTAGCTTGCTGCTTGGGGCGCTGTCGACAGTGGCGCCCACAACACAAAATATAGTGTATATTTGTCCACCTCTGCCGAGGACAGAAGCGAAAAAATGAACAGTTCAGTTCAGTCGTTCAGTCGTGTCCGCCTCTTCGTGACCCTATGGACCATGTCACGCCACGCTTTCCGGTCTCTTACTATCTTCCTAACATCACATAACTACATCTGCAGTGCCTCTAGGATGCCATCTCACCATCGCGTTCTCTGCCTACCTCTTCTCCGGTGACCCTCAACCTTTCCCAACATCAAATCTTTCTCCAGCGACTCCTCTCTTTTCATCAGATGACCAAAGTAGCTGAGCTTTAACTTTAGAATTTGACCCTCCAATGAGCAGTCAGGGTTTATGGTCGACAATATCGACTGATTTGATCTTCTGGCAGTCCAAGGAACTCTCAAGAGTCTTCGCCAGCACCACAATTCAAACGCGTCAATTCTTCGGCGGTCAGCCTTTTTCACAGTCCAACTCTCGCATCCATACATCACAACTGGAAAGACCATAGCACGAGTTATACGGATCTTGGTTGGCAGACTAATGTCTCTGCTCTTTACTAGGCGGTCAAGGCTAACCATTGCTCTCTTTCCCAGAAGCAGGCGTCTTCTCATTTCATAGATGCAGTCTCCTTCCGAGGTAATCTTGGAGCCCAAGAAGAGAAAATCTGTCACAGCTTCCACTTCTTGTCCATTGATGCTCCAGGACTTGATAGGGCAAGACGCCATGATCTTCGTCTTTTTAATGTTCAGTTTAAGCCCAAACTTCTGACTCTCTTCTTGTACACGCATCAGAAGTCTCTTGAGTTCCACTTCACTTTCTGCCATTAAAGTGGCATCATCCGCATATCTAAGGTTGTTGATACGTTTTCCAGCAAACTTCACTCCAGCTGAAGACTCGTCCAGGCCGGCTTTCCTCATGATACACTCTGCATAGGTTAAATAGGCAGGGCGACAGTATGCAGCCTTGTCTCACTCCTTTCGCAATCGAAAACCAATCAGTAAGACCATGCCCAGGTCTGACTGTGGCCTCTTGCCCTTCATATAGGTTCCTGAGGAGACGGAGGAGGTGAATTGAAACTCCCATCTCTTGGAGAGCTTGCCACAACCTGCTGTGATCTACGAAGTCAAACGCTTTCGCATAATCAATAAAGCAGAAGTAGATGGGTTTCTGGAACTCTCTTGCTCTTTCCATGATCCAGCGAAGGTTGGCAATTTGGTCTCTAGTTCCTCGGCCCTTGCGAAACCCAGCTTGCACGTCTGGAAGCTCCCGATCCACATGCGGCTGCAGCCTTCCTTGGAGGATTTTCAACATCATCTTGCTAGCATGCGAAATAAGCGCGATCGTGCGGTAGTTCGAACAATCTTTGACACTGCCTTTCTTTGCAATGGGGATGTAAACTGACCTCCTCCAATCCTGTAGCCACTTCAGGTTTGTCCAAATCTCCTGACATAATGTATGCAGAATGTTAACAGCGTCATGGTTGAGTTTTTGAAGCAACTCAGCTGGAATGCCATCAATTCCGCTAGCTTTGTTCTTAGCAAGGCTGGCTAAGGCCCATTGAACTTCACTTTTCAGGATGTGCGGCTCGAGATCAGTAATCACAACCGTCTTATGTTGAGTTTGCACATCCGGGTCCTTCTTGTACAGTGCTTCTGTATATTCCTGCCATTTCTTCTTTATCTCTGAGGCTTCAGTGAGGCCCTTACCTCGTTTGTCTTTTATCACGCCCAGCTTAGCACAGAAGCTTCCTTTGATATCTTTGATTGTCTATACAGAGCTCTTGTGTTCCTTAATTGGCTGTTGTCCTCAACTGCTTGGCACTGTATGTTCAGGAAGGCATTGTTATCTCTCCTTGCTATTTTCTGAAAATCCGCATTGAGAACCTTGTATCTTTCTCTTTTCCCCATAACTTACGCCATCCTCCTTTCCTCAGCTATTTGCAAAGCCTCTTCAGATAGCCAGTTTGCTTTCTTGCATTTCTTTTGCTTTGGAACTAGCTTAGCAGCAACTTCTTGTATTATATCACGAACATCAGTCCACATCTCTTCGGGCTCTCTGTCTTCTAGATCTAATTCTTGAAATCGATTCCTCTCTTTCACAGCATATTCTAATGGAATTTGATCCAGATCATACCTGAATGGCCTTCTAGTTTTCTGCGTTTTCCTCAATCGAAGCTTAGTTTTGGCAACAAGACGCTGACGATCGGTGCCACAATCGGCCCCAGGTCTTGTTTTTACTACTTGTATTGCGCTTCTCCATCTCTGCCGGCAAAGAATATAATCGATCTGATTCTTGTACAGACCGTCCGGTGAAGTCCATGTGTGCAGGCGCCTCTTGTGCTGTTGAAAATGAGTATTCGCTATGATCAGGTTGTTTTTTTTGACAAAACTCTACTAGCCTCTGCCCAGCCTCATTTGGCTCGCCAAGACCAAACTTGCCTATACTTCTGGATATTTCTTCACTCCCGACCTTAGCATTCCAGTCTCCTATGAGAAAAACGACGTCTGATGATGGGGTGCGGTCTAAAAGGCATTGTAGGTCCGCATAAAATCTCTCAACATCAGCTTCTTCAGCAGTAGTGGTCGGTGCATAGACTTGGATAACTGTTATGTTGAAAGGGTGACCTTGGATCCGAAGTGAAATCATTCGGTCGTTTTTGGGGTTGTACCCTAGCACTGCTTTGCCCATTCTTCTGTTTACTATCAGAGCGACCCCATTCCTTCTCTTCGATTCGTGCCCACAATAAAAGACACAATTGTCGCCGGAGTTAAGTTCTCCCATTTCGGTCCACTTGAGCTCGCTGATACCCAAGATATCAATATTCAATCTGTACATTTCTCGCTTGACATCCAGTTTACCTTGCGTCATAGATCTTACATTCCATGTTGCTATGTGATATATCCCCTTGCAACATTGGACTTCCGGTCGCATTCCGACACATCCACAACTGAGCGTCCTTTTGGCTTTAGCCCAGCCGCTTCATTCGTCCTGGAGCTACTAGGAATCGCCCTTTGTTCATCCCCAGTAACATGTGGGACGCCTTCCAACCTGGGGGGCTCATCTTCCGGCGCCATATCTTTAATGGTATGTGACTGGCCATAGGGTTTTCTTGGCAGGAAATACTGGAGCGGGTTGCCATTACCTTCTCCAGTGAATCACATTTTGTCAGAACTCTCTGCCGTGACCTGTCTATCTTGGGTGGCCCTACACAGCAGAGTTCACGACTTCATCGAGTTTCGCAAGCCCCTCCGCCACGACAAGGCAGTGATCCATGAAGGGGAGAGAATTCATACCACTGCTGAAGCTGTAAATCTGCGCAAAGTAAAGGCGAGCTTTACTCTGCACTTCTTAACAACTCATGATCATGTAGCTTTGTTAGTTTTGGCGGTACGTCATGTGGTGTGTTGGGTACCTACATCACAGCATTACGCGCTACCGAGATTACGATTTGGAGAGGTGTGTCCTGCTTGCTTAACTCAACAATGGCAGTAGTGTCGCATGCTACACTTCTAGACATTGTATACCCGCTCGGATCTCGGTCATGTAGAAGAGAGGCTGCACGCTTTTATCTAATTGCGTCAATAGTAGGCTGGGCTGGACTAGACTAAACTCGAGATGATGCCAAGAGTAGTTGATTACTACAGCGGTGTTGGTGTGCGTGGCAGTGTTGCAATGCCAGGAAAAACGTCGATCCTAAAGATGTATATTTTTCAGACGATAGCCTTTGATGGTCCATGCTCGTTGATCATGTGAGTCCGTGCGTAACGCTTTCGTTAAGTGAGGGGCGGTGGCTGGAAGTTGACATGGCCGAGCATTAATTGAAGGTAGGGATTCCTGACATTACGTTTGGCAGGAGCTGCCGACTCGGTCACTCCTTTCATATGGGAGGGTGATATCAGAATCAGCCTGCCAAGACCCTTGCATTCACGTGATCTCTGGGCCACGCAGGCCCGTTCACGCGGTTTGGTTAAAGCGGGGCTTTATATGTTGGCTGGTAGCTGGAGCTATCACGCCAACGAGAACGTGGGAGTGTAAACAAATAGAGGTGCCGTAGTGGAGAGCTTCGGACCACCGCGCGATAGAGACTTTCGCCTCATCGCATTTTAGTGATTCAAAGTGCCCCTAGAAGTTTTTAATTACCACTATGGGAGCGAATGCAGGCAGAATTTACCCCAAGGCTAACCTAACAACAGTCAACAGCAACTCAGCTTTAACTCTAAGCATGAAAACCTCAGATTTTCCAATCAATTGTTTCGTGTGACCACAAATAGTCTATGCCCATCGAACGGACGATATTCTCGGCTGCATTAGTTATATACGGAAGATTGAGAGAGGGGTGCTTGCTATTTATCTGTGAAAGCGCTGAAACAGGGCTATTCTTATGAGAACATCTGATTATCAGAGCCTCCGGCGCTGTAAATAGCGCCAGTGTAACTTTTCGGGTTTGTGGCGAGCAGGATTGATCCCGCCACTTTTCTCATCTCTCTGCTTGGCCCAACCGTATACTGTGGTGATGTGGGAGGTGAGCGTATCTAGAAAGTGAAGCATATGAGCAACAGCTGGTCCCTTGCATCAGCACAAGATACACATACTAATGGGCGAGAACACGTCGTGTCTCGTGGCGACCTCATGCCAGCGCGTGCAGCTCCTCCTTCCCTTCGACTCTCCCAGCGGGTGGTTGTAACGGAGTGCGCGTAATTGGCATGCAAAGCGGGGGCTGTGGTCTGTCTATGGGGGGGGGGGGGGGGGGGGGGGGGGGGGGGAGAAGGAGCGACGCGCGTTGCGCCAGCGCATTCCGGCCTAATCGACTCGTCGTACGCGTATTTGCGGAGCACACAAAACTGGTTCGGCCGCCCCATCGCCGACGGGGATAAGAGGAACACCGCAGTGACCTTCTCGCCCAGTGGGCCGTTCTCCTTCGGCCGCAAGAATGCATCAGCGCCCGGAATAGAGGAACACCGGATGAAGGAGAGAGAGAGAGGTAAAGAGAGAATAAACCGCAAGAACGCTGAGGCAATGGGCCCCGTTCAAGGCACCGTTATGTCCACGGCCTTGGAGATATCGAACGCTCGATTATGCATGGTAAATTTTTCTGGAAGTGCAAATGCGTCTCTCTTGATCATTTTCTGAGCAGATCTAGCCCGCTGTGCATATAGCTAACGAACATCTTGCTGACCTTCAGCAGGTTTTCGCATAAAAAAGATTTGTTTTCAGGTAGAACATGTAAAATAAAATAAGAGCATTCACCTTATATTTAAAATGAAGTTCGTGTTAGATTGCACCGAAAATTAGAATAATTTTATAAAATTGTTGTCTAAGTTTTCTGAAGGTTCCCTAACGTCACATGAAAATAACTTTAGTAGAACATTTAATAAATGCATTATACTAATGCGAACTTTTTAATGTCATTTTAATCTTATATAATATCTTAAACTGCGCCATGAACATTATTTTATTGTTACAAACAAATGTTGCTTCAATATTGTGTTCTGAACGTTAGAGTAATGTTTCCATCATAACTATAAAACAGCATAGCATATATATTTCAAACATTGAACCCCAGCACGTTTGCCTTTTATCTTGCAGTAACCTCGTTTCTTCAATAACTATTCTTTGCAACAATAGCTATGAAATGATGCCCGCCATAAAATGAAAGCACAGCCTTAATATTGTGTTAGAAATTTCGCTTATTATTCATTCTCCACTATCCCTCATCGAATACCCGTCGGCGATTGATATAAAAGCTTGACTCGATATTTGTTCAAATGTGAGTGTAGGAGTTGTGCTGTATTATGGAACGGTTGTACGGTGTAGCGGTCTTTGCAAAGTGTGCAAACTGTGTACCATCACGAGCGGTGGGCGTACATGCTCGTGCAAGGTTGCTCAACATTTTCACGAATGTTTCATCATCAGAACCATCAGCCACCGCATTGCGCTCAACTCAACCGAATGGGAGAGTGGGACCCAACATGCTTCCGGAGAGAGAGCATGTCTCTACCCTGAAAACGTTGCTGACCATCGAGGCAGTGTAGGAAAGAAAAAAAAAAGGTTATCATATAACCTCTGCAATTCTTGCGCGTTCCTTTTTTTTTTTTTCGCCGCTAAGCCTCCGTGTAGCACTGTGAAACCAATCCGACGAGCACTGTGGTTCCATTAGCACTGCGGTTGCGGTTGCACTTGGCTGTAGCGACGACCGATATGCGCATCACTGTAACCGCTCCTGTTCTACTTCACAGATACGCTCTTCGTCCGTGCACCTGCGTCAGTAGCTGCTTCTGCATTGCGACCAAGCAAGCCAGGCGCCCAGCGACGCAAGTTGGCCTCTGACGTGCGGCATTACCCACTGCGCCTGCTCTCCGATACGCCCACAACACCGCTTATCCGGATGCTACAAAAGGAATTACCGAATCGCCCCTGGCTCACTTGGCAGTAACGACGACCGATGTGCGCACCACTGTAACCGCTCCTGTTCTACTTCACAGGTTTTGGTTTTGTGTATTCTTGGTCCTTGCATTTTGATTTTTATTTACGTCGCTACTGCCAAGTGTGAAATCTTGTGGTCTGGCCCGTGGGGGACTTGCGTTTTTCGCTTTCTGCACAGCTTTCTTTTTTCTCCTGCTACAAGATGAAGGACGACGTTAAAGTTGAAATCACCAAGTTAAAAGAGGAAATCAAGCAAGAGCTTAAGGTTTTTCGCGAGTCGATGGAAAGGGATCTGCGGAATGAAATCCGCGACCTCAAGAATGAACAAAAGAGTATAACCCAGAGCCTTTAATTTGCGTATGACACAATTGAAAAGCTGGAAAAGAAACTGGATGAGGTGGTTTCAAAGAACGAGCAAAAAGTGGCCGAAAACATAGGACTGCATGCAACCGTCACGTCTATGGAAACCAAAATGAAAGATTTGGAAAATCGGCTTACCCTTTCTGAGCAGTACTCTAGGAAAAACAACCGGGAAATACAGGGCGTGATTAAAGCTGAGGATGAATCGATTATCGATGTCCTGCCATCCGAGACAGACATCGAGGTCTGTCACCGTGTGCCCACGCGAAGCTCTGATAAAACAAACATCATCATCCAGTTCCGTTCTCGAGCTAAGCGAGATAACGTGCTCAGGAAATCAAAAAAGATGCATCTTACGAACAAGGACAATGGTTTTGATACTTCGCAACCCATCTACATAAACGAACATCTTTGTCCAACGCTTAAGAAGCTACTAGCTATGACTGTCAAGAAAAAGTACGAAAAGGGATGGAAGTCAGTCTGGGTGAGCAATGGCAAGATCTTCGCCAGGCAAACAGACGGCCTGCCGACTGTTCAGATACTAACTGAAAATGACATTGATAAAATCTTCTCAAGCCAGCCTCATGCCAGTTATGTATCCAGCAATACCGAGTAAATAGTTTATTAGCTTAGCTACCTACAAAACAAAAAAGGTAAAATTGAGTATCAGGAATTGATGCAGCCATCAAAACTCGACATGCATCAGACTTCTTTCGAGTCCATTCTGCATGTCAATGCACGTTCGGCTGCTGTAAGGAGGATGAAATTGCTCTGCTTTTGAACCAGTTTTCGTTTAAGTTTGATGTAATACTTATAAGTAAAACTTGGTACTCAAACAACTGCAAAATGCTAGAAATTGAAGAGTATGACAATTTTTTTCTCAACCGTTAGAGTTTGCGAGGTGGCGGTATTGCTATTCTTGTTGCAAGTCGAAACAAATGTGAAATTCTTTCCAAATTCAGTATGATCACTGATGAGTATGAAGTTCTGACGCTGCAAAACAAAAAAGAAATAATTTCAATTGTGTACCGCCCACCGCGAGGGAATGTCATGAGCTTCTTTCAGTTTTATGATACATTTCTCAATTTTGCTTCACGAAGTAACCTCATGTTGATCAACGGCGACGATTTCAACCTAAACATTTTGGAAGACGGTATACAAGTAGAAGATTTCAAAGCACAACTACTCTCTTTCGGTTTCTCAAATGTGATTGTTTCACCAACTCGTATTGCACGTTATGCATCTTCGGCTCTCAACCTTTTGATAACTAACATAGACACAACCATTTACAGTGCAGGTACAATCGCCTCTGATGTCAGTGATCATTGTCTGATTTTTATGACACACTGCTGTAATCCTGGGGAAACTACTCAGCCAAACATACCTTTTGTTACACAACACATCACCAAAAACAGTTTGGAACTGTTCAAACGAGCGATCATGTCCCACAATTGGTCTTCTGTAAAATCCAAAGGTGACCCAAACGAAGCATATAATGAAATCATCAAGGTCTTTGTAGCTGTCTATACTAAACATTTTCCTTTTAAAAATATAAAACGCTGTAAGAAGGCCAGGAAGCCATGGATAACAAAAGAGCATCTAAGGATGATTAGGTTAAAAAATAGACTCTATCAATCTTTCTTACGGCAAAGATTAGAATCGACCATTACAGAGTTTAAACATTTTTGCAGTGCCCTTAATGCTAAGCTGAAAGGTGCAAAATTGGCGTACTATGAACAAATGTTTGCTACTGTTACACAGCCGCGCCCTGACGCTGAGTGGAAAGTAATTAACAGTGTCTTGGGTCGTCGAAAAGTTAACTCAACTCAATTCCTGATTCAATGCTGGTGGATGGTCGAGAACTTAGTGGAAAAGAACGTACTGAGTATTTAAACCATTACTTTGTTAATGTTGCTGTTCCCGCCCCCGGAGATAATCCCTCCGAAGAATTAATATTCGACAATAGCGTCGGTGATAGTATTTTCCTTCAACCAACAGATGACTCTGAACTTTTTAATATAGTGATAGCAAAGCTTTAGATGCAGATAATCTCCAAATTAAGCCCATAAAGCACGTCTTAAGTATAATTGCGCCTGCACCTTTCCATATATTTAACTTAGTAATGGAATGGGGAATTTTTCCTGATGCAATGAAGGTTGCTAAAGTCTCAGTAATTTTTAAGGGAGGCAATAGAAACTTACCAACTAATTAGCGACCAATATCCATCCTTCCAGTTTTTAGCAAAGCACTATAAAAAATTCTATCTCAGAGTAACCAAGTTTTTCTAAATCCATAAGGTATAACTACTGTGCAATTTGGGTTTATGAAAGGCAAGTCCACGGAGATGGCCCTGTTAACGTTAAAGGAACACATTTTGCAAAATATACACGATAGCAAGTTCACAGTAGCTCTTTTCGCGGACTTCAGTAAAGCTTTTGACTGCCTCGACCACCAAATTCTAATCCAAAGGCTTGAAACATATGGAATTCGTGGGCGATGCTCAGACCTAATAAAATCTTACCTTAAAAGTAGAGCTCAGTTTGTAAACATACACCGATATAACTCATCGCTTCTCCCAGTGAAATATGGCGTCCCGCAGGGCAGCGTACTAGGCCCACTTTTATTTAATGCCTTCATTAATGACATTGAAAGCATAGACAAGACAATAGAATTTATTATATATGCGATGATATCACTTTGTTAATTTCTGGTTTTAACATCAATGATTTAGTACTGAAGTCCAACGAGGCTTTGGAAAAATTGTCAAGATGGTCAAGACAAAATCGACTTAAAATTTATGCTGGCGAAGCAAAACCAATTATTTTTTGCGCAAGGAATAAGAAAGTGCCAGCTAACATTTCCTTTTAGTTCGATGACCAAGAAATAGAAATTGTTCACGACCATAAAATCCTTGGAGTATATTTTTCGTCCAACTTAAGCTGGGACACTCACATTGGTTACCTAAGCAAGAAATTATCTTCGATAACTGGAGTTTTATCACGCTATCGCAGCGTACTACCTGTGAAAACAAAAATCTTAATTTATCAAGCTTTGTTTGATTCCTATTTATCTTACGGCACCTTAGTTTGGTGTACAACTACAAAAGGTAATTTAAACAGGCTTTTCATGATACAAAAACGAATAATTCGCCACATTGGAAATATGGAATATATTTCCAGTACAAGAATTGTATTTCGGTTATATGAAATTGTATATGTAGAACGCATTTATGAATTCCGATTTCTAAAAACATACTATGGAAAAAGAAAGACAAAGAAGAAGTGTATTCCTGCTAAGGTGGCTTCATCGCTCCTCTGAAAATTCTTGTCGTCCTTGTAAGCACCTGTCCTGTCTCCAGAGAAGTGGATCCTCTACTTCCGAGGAAGCTCCAGACGTCCTCTCGGCGTCAGGTTGCGAGACGTCCAGCGCATGCTACCCATGCATGATTGCAGCACAGATCGGCACTGAGGCTAGGCCTAGTGCTGCCGCTGCCACGCTGGCAGAGGTAGCTTCGCCGGAGTTGCTCGCTGCAACCCCTGCCCTGCCGTCGACAGCTCGACCTGACCATCGGCCTCAGGTCCAGCTTGGTGTTCCAGGTTCTTCAGCACGAGCGCCCATTAAGCCTTCCCAAAATGCACAACAGCCCGTAAGTGAACTGTTCTCTGGGAGGAGCACGGCTATGGCCACCCAGCTAACACGCCGAGATGGACATCCAACAGTGCGACCTGAGGAGACGTGGTCTCCAATGGACTTATCAGCTCCACCATCCGTGTCAATGAGCACCCGTGCCCCTCACAAGCGTCCTTGCGAAGATAATCAACCGAATTCGTCCTCGGCAAGTAGTGGCTATCAAGGAAAGCGCTCCTGTTGAACTACTATCGAAAACCAGGTTGCACCTACACCGGGATCGTCATCTTACAAAGTGGCAATCTCTAGCCAAAAAAAAGCCTCACCAACATACCAAACAGGATCATCCAGGCCGATTTGGACGCGTGTCTCGGAACCAGAGGTTTTCGGGGCTTCACGGCAAGGAAGAAGTCAAACACTATAGCTGTGTGGCTCCCGACACTTACTGCGGTGGAACGTATCCAAACGCTTAGTTATATTTCAGTCACAAGTGAGATCTCAGTGCCTGTGCAAGTGTATCTAGTTGAAGGCTCCGACTTGCAGCGTTGCGTCGTTTACAACGTCGGCATAAACGAAGATCAAACCACCCTTCAACGTGAGCTGTACTGCCCAACGCACCGAGTCATACAAGGCCGACCCATAGGAAAGGGGCGTTCCATTATGATCACCTTGCAAGGCCCACCGAAACTCCCAGCCTGTCTGTACTATACTACGGCTGCATATTAAGGCCGCGGCCGTATAAACCAAGTATGGTTTACTGTTAAAACTGTTTTCGAGCAGGGCACATGCTCAAATCTTGCCCTTTTGCTACTGCCGATGAAGATGCGTCTGAAGGAAAAGTTACGTACCGATGCGGCCTCTGCAAATCGAACGACCACGAGATAACATCAAGTTGTTCGACAAAGCAAAAGGGAACGCAGAAGGCTCGTCTTCGGAACGCTAAGCGTTGGCCAATAGAAGACATTACACCAGTGCAGACATCCAATCGCTTTGCAGCTCTCCAGTGGGATGATGAGTGGCCAGAGCTTCCTGAGCCCGCTTCGAATGCACCTCCAGCTAAGACAAAGTCTAACGATACGGTGCTCAAGAAACGCCGTTGACAACAGCCAATACAGCAGCGTACTGATCTACCAGACGACGATATGACTGTAGTGGATGAGCAAATCAATCGCCTCTTAGCAGAGGTCTCGAAACTCCGACAACACCGCGAAATGCTTGCTAGACGTTGGCGAGCTGCAGAAGTAACCGCCAAATCTAGTAAATGCCCAACACCGCCGCCTTCATCCGGCGCAACAGGGCCATTTGCTGCGTCTTCCCAGTGTACCACAACGCCCGATGATAACTCCGCAACATCGCTGCTCCGCTATATGGTCAACCAGTTGTCCAACCTGACATCTGTGATACTGCAGCGCTTGGACTAGCACACGAAAATGGCGAACTCCGGCCCTCCTGGTGTACTACAGTGGAACTGTAGAGGCATTTCCACGAAGGTGGCCGAGCTCAAGACCCGACCGCGATTTAACAAGCTTCGGGTGTGGGCTATGTTGCTTCAGGAAACGAACGCCTTGCCATCAATTCCGGGCTTCAGCGGCTACGTGTCTGCTTCAATGACCGACCGTCGCGTGCAGACTGCTTCTCCCCCGGGAAAGGCGGCGGTATATGTTGAAACGCGTATTCCTCATGTGCGCCTTTCTCTCGAAAACTGGTGCACATCATACCAAGAGGTAGTAGCAGTTTCTGCGAAATTTCTGAAAGGAACCGTTGTTCTTCTTTCATATTACGTTCGACCAGCTGGAGGCGCCTCTTCCCGTAATAATCTTGGCTGGTTATTAAGTGTTCGTCGGCAATACCCTGGGCAGAGGTGGGCAACCTCATGAGGTTTCGACCTCGTGAGGTCAACCTCAACCTCAAAATGACCTCAACCTCACGGAGTGAGGTGAGGTAGAGGTGAGGTCGGCTATACATGAAATATTTTTGAATGAGGTCAGCAAATGAGACCGCAACCTCATGCGTGAGTTTGAGGTTGAGTGAGGTCGTAACTTAGTGAGGTCGGCTTGTGAGGTCGAAATTATTGTTTCCCACAGCGATAAAATAGCCGGCAAAACACCTTTCCCCTGTCGTGTACACTCGTTTGGCTACCAACGCGCACGTAACTAATAGTTTGCGTCTGTGCGTTTGCGTTCGACACGAAAAAAAGGGGAGGGGGGGCCCGTAAAGTGCAGCGCGGCAAACGAGTGGGGTCGGACGACGGCTGCAGACTCGAAAGAAAGTGAAACAAGATCCCGCCACCATTCCGAGCGAGTTTGGGAAGTAAAGAAAGTCTGCGCAAACTCGAAGGGTTTCCAGACCTACGTGGGTGTGTCAGCTTCTCGGAAAAAAAAAGCTAGAATAGTAGAAAAAAAGGGAAGCGCAAGATCCAGCAACCAATTAATTGCTTGGTAAGGATGGCACGAGAGAGGAGGTTTCAGAAAGGCATATGGAAAGAACAAGGATTCAGAAGAGACGAGAGATAAATGGCTTGACGAGATGTCACCCCACGAAGACTGCATTTTAGTAAATAAAATCTGCTTTTGCTATTGTATATGGTACGAGTTAAAACGAAAGAAAGCAATAGGACGGTAGATCGTAGTTGTATCAGTGCAATCAACTCTTTTATTATTATTATTATTATCATTATCACTATTATTATTATTATTATTATTATTATTATTATTATTATTATTATTATTATTATTATTATTATTATTATTATTATTATTATTATTATTATTATTATTATTATTATTATTATTATTATTATTATTATTATTCACTAGACATTAAATTAATCCTTATATAAAGACATAAATTTAATGTGCCCTTCTCGAAGGATCATTGAAGAACAGACAGGTGACTGACGACTGCTTGCAGTCATTCTCATACCCTACGTGAGCTCGCGCCTTTTTCATTTACATGTTTGTTTATCGAGAGCCTCCCTTCCGTTTTACAGCTTGCAGCTAGTGGCGGGCGCGCCTTTTGTTCGTAAGCTGGCTTTTGCTCTTTCGGTTCCGCAGCCGGTGTCCGATCACAACAAGCGGACAAAGCGCGGACCCGGGAACCCCTCGGCACTTCTTGGAAAGTAAGCCACTGCACATACGCGCGCCTCTGGGAGTTTTTGAGTTTCAGGTATTTTTAAGTGCGTTTCTGTCAACGGGGCCGAGAGTTACAAGGACAGTGGCAGTGTGGGCGAGAGAGCGAGTTGTGTGCGCGGTGCTCGAGCGTGTGAATGCGCGAGTGAAGATCTGCGTCTCCTCTTCAGTTTTTCAGTACACTTGCACCACCCCTATTTTTCCTCACTTCTTATTTTCGTTTTGTGTGGTCACTTACCAGTGCCCCCTCTCGCGTTTGTGCACCCGCGTTTACTCACAGCCGGCCGCTTTTCTGCAGTACGGCCAATCGTCCCCCTTCCCCCCCCCCCCCCCCCACTCCGCCTAAGGAAAAAAAAAAGAAAAAAATCAGAAGATACAATTCTCAGATTCTTCCTCTCGCAACATTCTTTTTTTTTTTTTGCTTCTTTAGCTTTTGGTTGTGCGCTATACCTCCGACTGGCGTATTCCTGTTGGTCTAAAGAAATATAAAGACAGACCCTTCTCGCTTCTCGGTGCACCGCGGCGGCTGCGCGGACTTCTGTCGCTTGTCGACCATGCAGCCATCTCATCGTTTCGCAGAAGAGACACGCTATAGTCAGTGTTGAAACTCTGCTCTTCCTCCGTGTAGACGCGTTGCCATCCTGCTCACCACCCGCTAGTCTTCTTCTCTTGACGGATATTGTGCAGTCGAAGAAAAACGAAACAACTCACGTAGCATAGGTTAAGTGTTCGCGCTTCATTCTCCCAGTGGGCGTGGTTCTCTCGTCGCGACTAGAAGCTGGTGCCTCAGCTCCACGTTCTCATCGACACCAACCGTTCCTGGAACGTCTGCTTGGAAGTCGCTCCCGAACGGCGTCGGTGAGCCGCCCGAAATGGTCAAAAAAAAAGGAAAAGGCAGCATTTAAACATGCTGTGTTCTTCGCCATTTACCGTGGCCGTCTTTTTCAAGCGAAGACACGCAGCCATGCCGTGGTCGGCGACTTGCTGCAATTTATGACGGAAGTTTCCGCCCTTTCCAGCTGAGGTATGCCCTTCTTCTTCGAGGTATATGGCATTGTTGCGTTCGGCGTCGAGGGTGCATGACATGGTTGCGGTTATGGCAGGTGTGGATATGGCAGATATAGCGAAAAAATCTAAATATACTGACGATGATGTGCGCGCGCGCAGTTGTCTAATTGAAAAAGACATCTAAGGCCATTTCCGTTACAATAGCCACGCAAAAGAAACGAAAAGCACTGTAAACTTGGAATGCATTCAGTGATACAAGAAACTGTGTGGACAAGGAAACCAGCTTTTGAGCTTTTCTCGGCATCTCAAGGTAATGTGCGCGTTATCCCTAATCCAACGTATTATTTCTTTAACTTACATCAATGATAAAAGGAATGTTTTGGGGCTGCAAATTCACCGTTAGTTATTATAAGTGGAAGGGAGGGTAATCTTTCCAATAATTTGTCACGGCGTTTGTTCTATAACCCACTCGTCAGGATTATCGAAAGTAGCGCAATGCCAAAGTTAAGCACGCTTTACCTTTTCGTAACTAAGCGTCTCTGCCTATGGCAACATTTTGTTCTGTCCGCCTCTTGTGATAAGTCCCACGTCAGAAGTCAATTTGATAAAAGAATGTTATGGTACTACAACTTCCATATATACGTAAGTGGTCGATCTACTTTTTTTTGTAACAGAGACGTAACACTGAAGAAACATTAGATTGCTTGTGATTTTGTCATCCGATTCGATTTCAAATCGCAGGACAATGTTTTCACCAAGAAATTA
Source organism: Amblyomma maculatum (assembly GCF_055883805.1). Taxonomy (NCBI): domain Eukaryota; kingdom Metazoa; phylum Arthropoda; class Arachnida; order Ixodida; family Ixodidae; genus Amblyomma; species Amblyomma maculatum. The sequence goes on along the minus strand of NC_139346.1, from coordinate 33,269,181 downwards.
TGACTTGCTTGTCATGAGAAAACACTATTTGACGGTCACAGATATGTGCAACGTTTCACTGCAGACCTTCGAGGGTTCGCATCCAGCAGCGCCAAGGACACACAAGCCTTACAGCGGGAATTAGGTCAAAAGTCACCATATCAAAACAAATAAAAATAAAATTTGAAGAGTTGAAACTGACCAATTATACTGCCGTTATTAGGTCAGCCTGCTATGAATCAGTAGCCCCGCTGGCAAATGTGCATTTCAATTTTTTTTACTTTACAAGTAAGCCTCATCATATTCAATGCTGTTTAAAATTTATGTCGTCATTCTGGCGTGTCACCGCAGAGGACTTGTGCCATGACGTTTTATAGTTAGTGTTCTCAAGTGAAAAACCTTTTCTTTTTTTTCTTTTTTTTTTGAGGTCGAGCGACTGACCTCAAACTCACAGTTTGAGTTTGAGTTTGAGGTGAGGTTGAGTGAGGTCGGTGGTGGCATCAGAAAAATTGAGGTGAGGTCACCTGGTCAAACCTCAACCTCAAAGCGTGAGGTTGAGGTTGAAAGAGGTCAGGAAATTTTTATTGAGGTTGAGGTGAGGTGGCACTTTTTGAGGTCAAATGCCCCCTCTGACCCTGGGTGTCCAATTTTAGTCGGAGGCGACTTTAACGCCCCTCACCTGGTTTGGGGGTATCCAACTGCGAGCCCTCGTGGTAGGCGTGTGCGGGACGCCTTCACTGATGCCCTGTTTGTTCTGCTTAATCACCCTGGGACAGCAACACGGCCTGTGCGTCACATACGTAGTGCTGCCTATGCTCCAGACTTGACGTGGTGGCTGGGCGCGGGAACTCCCTCATGGCACATGGAGCCAGACTGCTGGGGAAGTGATCACCACCCTATCCTCATCGGTCTCCATCCCTCCCGTCTCCGCCCTTTACGCCGCAAATCTTCTGTGATAAACTGGGACACCTTTCGCTCAGGTCTCGACAGTATGTCTTCAGATTCGCCGTCACTCCTTGTTGACCGTATACAGAGAGCACTAAACAGCGCTACGACTACTACCTGGATTGATGTAGGTCGACCGGCACCAGATCTCGGCCTGCTTATCTTGTGGGCAGCCCCCCGTCAAGCTGAGCTGGCTGCTACGCGAGATCCTACTTCGGGGCAGGCACGTACACGACTGAATTATCTTACTGCAAAGGCTCGGAGATATTAACGCGGTCTATCGCGACGCCAGTGGTATGCATGGTGTGAACAATTTTCTGATAAATTATCGAATGCCTCACTCTGGCGAACGTTTCGTGCAATGGAACACTGTCGTCGTTCTACTGACGCAGCAGCAACAGCATGGCTAATCTGTCGCCGGGCGATTTCGCCAAAGAAGTTGCTCAAAAATTTTTCCCAAAATACAATATACTGCCTTCTTCAGCTGCAAATCTTAATTTGGCAGGTATCCCTGGAGACGCATGGAAACTACCATCTGCTGCCGACGCAGATGGAATTGCGAGCCCCTTTTCGATGTGTGAGCTGCTGGCTGCAATTGACAATGCGAAACTGAAAACAGCGCCCGGCCTGGACAAAATTCAGTATGAGGTTTACAAGAACCTCAGTACTGCTGCGCTTCCTCAACTACTAGACACCATAAACAAAGTGTGGCTTGATGGTGTCGTACCCGAGAGCTGGAAAACCGCTGTCGTGATCCCTATTCCCAAACCTGGGAAGCCTCCAACAGACCTCGCCAACTTATGACCAATCTCCTTAACATCAACACTTTGCAAGCTCGCAGAGAAAATGCTAGCCACACGACTTTCTTGGTGGCTTGAACAGCATGGTTTTTATCACCCTGCTCAAATTAGATTTCGTCCATACATAGGTACAGAGGACGGGTTGGCTGTCTTGGCATCAGCAGTTCTATCATCTACCCGCAGCCACAATGTACGTACCATATTAGCAATGGACGGTGAAAAGGCATATGACAGCATCAGTCATGCTGCCATCCTGAATGCCATTGACATGCTTCATCTGCCTCCGAGAGTACGCACTTTTGTCGCTTCATTTTTGGATGGAAAAAATTTGCAATGCGCCTCAGTGGTGACACTGTTGGTTCATTCGTTTTACTACATGGCGTGCCCCAGGGATCAGTATTGTCTCTGATGTTGTTCAATATTACTTTCATCCCATTGGCGTAGCGCTTACATGATATCCCTGAAATCAAGTTTTTGCAATACGCAGATGATATCACGGTATGGAGCACTCACCATGATCTTCTCACTCAAGAGGCCGCCCTTCAGTGACCAATTAGACGTAACCTCTGATTACGCATCCTCCATTGGCCTTCAACTTTCTGTGTGTAAAACTTCATACATGTCAGTCGCCAACCGCTGCGGACGCCGTAAACTTGCCTCAAATCCAATTCGTCTCTCTCTATCAGGCACCCCAATACAAGAAAGTTCGAGCCTGAAAATTCTGGGCTTAACAATTCACCATTCAGGATCAGCGACTGCTTGGCTTTCTCAGGCATAAAAGCAAGCACTTCAAACTATGAGTTTAATAAGATTAATTGCACCTAAAACGGGTGGCGATGGCTCGTCTGTTACACGCCAGTTAGTGAGGGCGGTTCTGCAGCCACGTATTGTTTATCAGGCCCAGTTCCAGCATCTTACAAGTGCACAATGAGATCGCCTTGAAGCCGTAAATCGAGAAGCTATGAGGACCATAACATGCCTTCCACGACTCACACCGGTCATAGCGTTACAGGAGAATGCGCAGCTCAACACCATCGATGAACTGGTGCAGCAGCGCCTCGATGCTCGCAGACTTAAGGCCACTTTGTCACATTCTACGCAAGCGCTGAGGGAGTATGCAACGTCACACATTATTCTTCAGCCACCTGCGCCAGTTCTCCTTCCCTGGAAATTTATACGGTTAGGAGACAACAAGCCTACTGACATCCGCAGACCAACGTCTGCCAACTCAGCATCGTTGCTTCGCCAGAAATTTGAAGAGCAAGATAATCACCTGCTTCAAGATTCCATAGTAGTGTACGTAGATGGAAGCCTGCAAGGCTGTGAAGCCAAAACGGCAATCTACTGTCCACGGAGACCTAGCCTGAACCAGACAACTACGTTTCAGCTTTCGGAACCACTTATATATTTCTGCGCTGAGCTGGTGGCAGTTCAGGAGGCACTCTGCTCCGTGGCTTCCATAACCATGCTCCCTACAGCACACGTTGTCATCCGCACTGACGCACCTCAACGTCTGCTCCGACGTGTCAGCCGCTGCCCTAAAATTTGCCAAGATATCCACCAGCTTGCGGCGCGCATCCCACATTCAATACGCATTGAGTGGGTCCCACGGGATCTGCTGCCTTCCCAAAGTCAAGCTGATTTAGGAACCCGCCTCGTGAACTAAGACGCATCAATCCCACGGCTCCTCGAAGTGGACGACGCTACCCTCCTTTTGTCAAGAAAGGAGCACCTCCGGCGCCGCACACGTGCACTTATCCCTCCGTGTGCGATATCCCTTCCCCGCGGTCTCACCCGCGCAGAGGAGGTTGCGCTTAGGAGGATCCGGGTCGGTGTTGCCCTTGCACCAGCTGTCACTAGGACGTGGTCACACTTCCAACATTTATAACCTCGCCCAGGATGCCCGATCTGTAAACACGAAGATGTCGAGGCCGACATCCACCACTTGCTATGGGACTGCCCAGCACTCAAACCAACACGAATCCGGCACCTGAGCATAGCTGGCCTTTCAGCGACCAATCCTGCCTCAACGTCACTTGGACGCAGAGACCTCATCATCGCTCACTTCTGGACTTCATAAAATCAGCCAACCTTCTTCCATTCATTTAATCATTCATTCATCCTTCATCTCATATCCTACTGATGCCCTGAGGCAATAAATATCGACTAAAAAAACACTATTTTTTCCTCTTCTGATATTCCAAACTATATGGCATCACTGGCAGCTTGCAACGCCGAAATATACCCACCCACCAGAAATACCCACCAGAAATCTGGATGTATGGGAAATTCCACGATTCCGTACATTTTACAAGCTCCAATCATTGGCTCATAATCTACCAGCAATACTGAACAAATTTCTGCACATAGTAATCCCCAATCGAAAAGAGCTCAGGTCTTTGTTTTTAGAGCAATAAAATTCCTGTTCGCTGTTTCTCTTTTTTTAAGCAATAAAATTCCTTTTCGCTGTCTTTATTTTTTTTAGATCGAACAACTCATTTTTTAAGTTGAAACTACTGAATTTGTTTCACTACTTTCTTTTTCTTTTGTCATTCCGGATGTGAATTTTGTGTTTTGAACTGTTTCGTGTTTACAGTTTTAGGATGTAATTAGTAAATTGTTTGATTTTTGTTTTCTTTTTAATTTCCAATGTAAATATCATGTTTTCGACTGTTTATCAACCAACTATATAACGATTGTTGGTGCTGTATCCTGCTGCTGTGTTTTCTTTTTGTATACTGCTGCCACTTAGTGGTCTCTTGGGCCTTAGTCAAGCTTCTTGAGGAGCTCTTAGCCCAGGGGACCATCCCAGCTTGTTTTCTAGAAAAATAAAATACCTTGATTGATTGATTGTTGATTGATTGATTGACTGATTGATCGATCGATTGATTGATCGATTGACTGATTGATTGATTGATTGATTGATTGATTGATTGATTGATTGATTGATTGATTGATTGATTGATTGATTGATTGATTGATTGATTGATTCATCCGTAGTGAAGACGGCGTGCTACGCTGTGTCCGAACTGTAGCGACGGTGACTTATTTCGATTAGGAAATCCAGAGTAACCACTCCTCGAGTGTCTTTCAGTCTCGCTGCTCGACTGCTGCAGACGACGTATGGCTTCGCTGCACAACTTGGTTGCTTATGCGGCCCCTGCGCGCTACTTTGGCAAATCCTGTGTAGTAACTCTAGGAGAAAAAGGTTAAGACTGATACCAAAGTAAAATAAGTAGGTACGTGATTAAAAATAAAATAAAACCTGAAACAAAACACGAAAAAAATGAAAATAGTGCTCTAAACAAAAATAAAAAGGTTAAAAACACTGATAAAATCAAAGTAACATCCGTAAAGTAAGGTAAAAGTAAACTTCTACACCCTGGGAAAACAACAAAACGCAGAACGGCTCGTGGCGCAACTAGGCCCGGAAGGAGAATGCGTGGGTCTCATAGGTTTATTTATATTAGCTCGCTTTCCTTCTGGCTTGCGCATATAGGGCGCATTTTACAAACTTAGCTAAACAACAGTTTTTAATCATGAAACGCTATTAGCTTTCAGTGACGGCGACCCACAGAGGACGTCGTAATAAGACCAAGAGCCAACAACCGGGCGCCGGTTCTTCTTCATCCGGGCACAGAAACATGAACATCTGAGCAACGAACGAGATTTCGGGAGACGAGGCTTCTCTCAGGCGTCCGCTCGCTCCCCAAGGATGGCGCCACGGTGCCACACACTAGCGTGTAGAACACCGCCCACGCCGGCAATCGAGGCGACAGCAGCTTGAACAGCGTTGGGGCATTTGGAATGTAGTTCGTGTCCCATGAGTATCTCTGTGTGGCCGCATACGCATCTGCATCGTTCTACGTTTCACTGCCACCATCGTCAGAGGTGTTTAAGCCGAGCAATGGTGCCTGATGAAAGGAGAGGTAGGAAGGATCTTGCGGAAAGCGATCACTCTGACAGAATACTGTTCGCTCCTGGCGATAACGTCATGGTTATATGCGGCCGCTCGCGCAAGGAACAAGGCCGCCACTGACCGCTAGCACCTAAGCCCGCGGAGCCGATCGCTTCGACACGACAAGAAAAACAAACGGGAACGACAGAGTGCGTTGCCTTGTTGGTAGAAGAAAAGCTCGTGCTGTGCTGAGAAAGCCATTTCAAGTTCGTGGCTAACATGATCTACAACCAATGTGCTATGCCCGCAACCATTCCATGCTTATGGCGCATTCGGTTTGGGGAACGAGAGCAGAGGTGGCGAGCATTGCAGAGCATTACAGAGCAAGCCGAGCGAGGGTGTAACTGCATGTCCTCCCACGAGAACGCTCTCTGCGTGTCGAGAGCAACGCGCCACGACCACGTGACCACACTTCTCTTCCGAGCTAGTTCCGAGCATTATCCGTCTGCCCGCAGTGGCGGCGGTTGCAACCAAAGGAGAGGCCAACGCTCCGTGAAGACCCGCTTGTTTTGTGTGCCTTCGTTCTCGCAGCTCGGCTATTTGCCTCCTTTGGCTCTTTCGACGCCAGCAGCGGCTCTCCAACATACATACAGCACCCTAGCAGTGCTTTCCACGCACATTCGGCTTGATTCCGAAGAGCTCGCCGAGCACCGGCGCTTTGCAGCCGCCATTTTGGGCGTCGCCGACTGAAGAGAGGAAACAAAAAGATGGCATGGATATGACGCTTTATGCCTCTACACTCGCTTTAGACGAGAGAGCATACGGTAGTCCACTCGGCTGCTCTCAGCGGATTCTACTCCTGCTCTCCCACTGGAGGGCGCCCGCTTGTCTGAGAGAACTTTCGAAGTGCTCTCGAGCGCTCGAATTCACCATTAGATCTACTCTCGATTACGGAATAGGCAGTAATTTTTTTCGTTCTTTGCATCGATTTGCCGAATGCATCCGATATGCACTCAAATTCATTGAACGAATCGCACAACGTATGGACAAATCTCAACCATCCCGCTAAAGGAATACATTCGTTGCTGCGGGTACCACAGTTTAAGTATGATAAGAACGAGCATCCTCGTTAGTTCGCGGTACGATTTGAGGATCGCGGGATGTAGGCTTTTTTAATCTTGAGTTTCTAGATAAGGGAGCTGCGAGGGCAGGTGAACCTGCAGCGCTTTTTTTTCGTCATTTGCAGTTACACTATGGTCCCTGGAAAAACTTGCTAGTCTTCCGTCTCACGCCCATGGAGGGGTCGCCTCCGTAATGCATGCAGCGGGGGCGCTGCGCGCAGTCGGGATGTGGCCGACGGTTGAGCGCGCAGGTAAGCGCAGGCGAGCTGCCGGCCGCGCACGGCTCAGCTAGCTGAGGGTTACTTTCAACTGTTCGCTTTTGTCGGCCTCTGTTAATCTTAATAATTTGTGCACATGATTACCTGAGAAGGTAATCATGTGCATTTGGACATTGCGGTTAATTACGAATTTACCACCTAAAGGTTCTAAATGTTAATGCAGCATTCCCTTCAGTTTTTTTTTTTTTGCTTTTTTTTTTGCTTTCGTACACTGCACGAGACTCTGAATGAAATGCGCAGGAGCAGTTTTTCTTTTCACGGTATCTTCATAGTGTAGATGCAGTATAAGCGTGATTACGGCGTATATTTGTGAACACATTTCTCTTCGCTATTTTTACTATCCACCATTACGCGATGTTGGTGCATCTTAAATGCGCCTTTTTCACAAGGCCGCTATGCGCATGCGCGCCTGTCGCCCGGTTGAAAACAAACCGCCAGCCTCCGCTGCGCATGCGCAGCTCTTGGCCTTCGATATCGGTGCAGCCGGAGCTGATCTCGGGGACCTTCATTCATTGATTCATAAACCTTTATTCATGATGACCTGAGGCCTAGCGGGGAAGGGGGTGGATTCGGTGAGGTTGAGGGCGCCAGACTCCGACATGAAGTCTAGCAGGGCACTACGCTTGCGTTTGGCGTTGGTATTAGGGGCTGTCCAGTATTCGTAACTCTTAATGTGGTGAGCAGATGTGTACCGTGCGCTGAGGCCAGCCGTGTCAGGACAGGTCCAGATCAAGTTATGCAGGTCAACGGAGTCAGCAGGGCAGTTGGGGCAGCAGATCTTGGTTCGGCGCCATTGACTCAGGATGTCCGATGTGTACGCTGCACCGGCTCGCGCCTTGTGAGTTAGAACTTGGGCAGGACGAGAGAGGCCGGAAGGGATCGGAGGAGTAATCTCGGGGGCCATGCGAAGTTTATATTCGTGGCCGGCGTATGCGATAGACGGCGGTAGCTGTCGAGAACGCATCACCATTTCACAGGCGGCTGCGTCTTACAAGGATGTTTCCAATCAATAGGTGACGAATTTTCAACCACTCCTAGAGGGCGCCACATATTGTGAAAAAAGGCGAATTTCGGAAACGTAACAGCGCAAATTCACGCGACCAGAAGACACAAGAGAACACAACGTGACACAACGCTTGTGTCACGTTGTGTTTGGAAGCGCACCGTTGGAAGAGCACAGTTGGAAGAGCACCGGACGCGATATTCGGAGGTCGTGGGTTCGGTTCCCACCATCGGCCCGTTGTTTTTCCTTCTACTTTGTGTTTTATTATCTTTCCCCTAAACAGATTATATTACTAATTTATGTTATTACCGAAGTAAACATTTAAAAAAAGACGAAGTACAATCCCCAATGCTTTCCTTGGCCTCGCCAACTGTTAGCTTCTTTCCTTCATGTATTATAACGAGCACTCTCATTTCCCCATCATTTACATGCTTGTAGCTTACGAGGCTCTCGGTTCTGGCAGTCGTGAAGCCATAGGTAGCGTAAGAGGGTTCTAGCGCAGCTTTCGCCCTCGCTCTTGATCACGTTCTACGTGACGCTGGCGGTAACACAGGACGTTCCACGTCCACCGCTATGGTTGAGGGTGGCGCTAGTGAACACTCTCAAGGTTCGTATACAGACAACATTAATACCCAAGAAAGTAGCAGGTGTGACAGCGGCCAATGTAGATCTGTTGGAAGAGCACCGGACGCGATATTCGGAGGTCGTGGGTTCGGTTCCCACCATCGGCCCGCTGTTTTTCCTTCTACTTTCTGTTTTATTATCTTTCCCCTAAACAGATTATATTACTAATTTATGTTATTACCGAAGTAAACATTTAAAAAAAGACAAAGTACAATCCCCAATGCTTTCCTTGGCCTCGCCGACTGTTGGCTTCTTTCCTTCTTGTTGTGTTTTCTTGTGTCTTCTGGTCGCATGAATTTGCGTTGTTACGTTTTCTAAATTTACTATGGCATCTTTCATGTTATGCTATCTACCCTATCGATGTTATTACTTGCGCGGCACATCAGATATCCAAGGAATAAATGGCAGTTATACCGCAGGCCGCACCTACATATATTTACTCCTTTTTGTTAGTAAAGCACATCCCTTACTATACTCTCTCTCTCTGCAGTACGTGCACCAAACGAAACGACTACACTCAATACAAAAACGGAGTCCTCCAATTTTTATTCAGCACATTGTACGCCAGTTATATGCACGATATGTACCAAAGAAGGAAGAGTAGACTCAAATAGAATCAAGCGGACTCGGCGAGCAAGAAGGGAAGATAGCTTTGTCCGCGCGCACCTCAGACTGTACGAATGCGTCTCACAAGATGTTTGCAGCACTGCGAAAAGCAGAGGCAACCCATTCCAATCAGGATTACGCACACTACAATAGGCAATTGTGCTTCTACCCTCCTTTCGACCCCAAATTGACGGGGGCGACAGTAGGATCTATTATAGTGCGCCGGGGTGACACTAACCCCCTCTTTTCAATTTCCCCTTCCGCACCCCTATCCCGAATAATCAACTATATTGTTACGTGGAAACTCGATGTATTTACAGTATATTTACAGCACAATTTGAACTGGCATAGCTGCAAGCAGCAAAACGGAAACAGTCCAACTTCGTCGTCATCACCTTAACCCTCCCGCGAGGCAAGAGAAGGAAACAATTCGTGGTCGTCATCGCGTAGCATGACCCCACGGCGGTGTAAGCGTCGTCCCATCGCTAAACTGGCAAAGAATGCATGAGTTCGTATGGCTTAGGCGCGAAACAAGGAAATGTCAGTAGTGGAGCGAGAGAGGAGGAGGACGCCGGTTCATACGTCACATCGATGACTTGGCGCACCTCCTGATAAGGACCACTATAGGGGAACAAAAATTTCTTCGAGAGACCAATACGGCGTGCAGGAGACTTTAAAAGAACCAAGGACCCAGGCTCATAGGTTACGTGCCGATGCCGCCTATCTTAGGCAGACTTCTGAGAGGTCTAAGAGGAGAGGAGCCGACTACGGGCTACTTGGCAAGCTTCTGTGGTTTGCGCAATGGCGTCACTTGCGTAGGTAGTTATGGAGCGACCAGCAGGTTGAACCAGCGTGTCCAAAGGTAAAGCGGGGTGCCTGCCAAAGAGCAGGAAGAAGGGTGATAAACCCGTCGTGTCGTGCTTGGAAGAATTTGGAATTTTGGAATTTGGAATTGGTTTATTGATTCCTCGTACAAGTCAGCAAAGGTAACAAAGGTAACATTGTAAGCAAAGGTCACATATGGCAGCGCAAGGTCCGAGTCGTGGTGATCTGGTGATATATACGTAGATAACATGCCCGTAAGTATGCGGTTGAAGCTCTCGGTAAGGCTGGTGGTTTGGCAATAGTACGCTGTCGCGAGCTTATGCTTTGTAGAACATGAACGCACGATGTCTTCAACGACTCAGGACAAAAAGTAGCGACTGCTGTCGGTGATAATTGATGAGACGCGCCGTGATGGAGAATGACGCCGTGTAGAAGAAAGTCAACGATATCCGTAGCGCAGCTCATGGGCAAAATTCGGATGATGGCATAGCGTGTTGCATAATCGTTTGCCACTGTGAGCCATTTGTGACCCGACCGTGACGTCGGGAAGAGGTCAAAAAGGTCAAGTCCAATACGATAGAATGGTTCCAATGGCACATCAATAAGATTGAGAAGTCCAGCTGGTGACCACGATGGTTTTTTGCTACCCTGACACATGTCGCAGGCTGCGATGTAGTGCCGGATGCTGCGGTATAGTCCCGGCTAAAAACAACGACGCCATACCCAGTCATAAGTGCGAGACACACCGCGATGGCCAGCTGTGTGCAGGTCGTGGAGTTCTTCAATAACAGAGCAGTGGAGCTTTTTAGGGAATGACCATCAGGAGGAGAGAACCGTGATTATGAAAGTTACGACGGTATGAACACATCCTGTACAACAAAAAGCTGAAGAGAAGAATCTGTTCTTCCAGATGCCAGCCCTGCAGTGATGGCTGTTAAAGATGGGTCGTTGCGCTGCTCGCTTGCTATGCTGGCGAGATTGGAGAGGGCGAAGATACAGGAAATTGCCTCTGCGTCACCGAGATGAGGAGGCTCTACAGGATAGCGAGACAAAGAATCGGCATCTTGATGAAGGCGCCCTGACTTGTAGACAACGTTGTAGGAGTATTCTTGAAGACGCAAAGCCCAGCGACCAAGACGGCCGGAGGGATCTCTGAGAGATGACAGCCAACAAATGCGTGATGGTCAGTGGCAACTGAGAAAGAATGGCCGATTAAGTAAGTTCGGAATTTAGAGACAGCCCATGCAAGGGCGAGACACTCACGCTCAGTAATCCAATAATTGTGTTCGGCATTGGAGAGAAGGCGGCTAGCATGTGCGAGGACGTGGTCATTGCTATGTTGGCGTTGAGCCAGCACCGCACCGATCCCATATCCGCAGGGGTCTGTTCGAACTTCAGTGGAAGCTGAGGGATCGAAATGAGCCAGAATGGGGGGAGTCGTCAGTAAGCTTGTAAGCGTTGAAAACGCATCTTGCCGGTCAGCCCCCAGTGAAAGCGGTGTCCTTCTTAAGTAAGTGGCTGAGAGGACGAGCGATACGGACAAAATATTTGATAAAGCGGCGAAAGTAAGAGAAGATGCCGACAAAGCTGCGCATATCCTTCGAAGACTGGGGACGCGGAAAGTCTTTGGCGACTTGAATTTTAGCCAGATCAGGTCGTATTCCGGTAGCGTCAACCATGTATCCAAGAATGGTGAGTTGGCTGAGACCAAACTGGCATTTCGATGAACTGAGCTGGAGGCCGGCTCTACGGAATACATTGAGTATACTGGTAAGGCGTTCAAGGTGCGAAGGCAAGGTCGGCGAGAAAACGACGACGTCGTCGAGGTAGCACCAGGCAGGTTCTCCACTTATATCCGCGACGAAGGGAGTCCATCATTCGTCCAAAGGTCCCCGGTGCATTGCAGAGACCAAACGGTACGACTTTAAAGTGGTACTAACTGTCTGGTGTGACAAAGGCTGTTTTTCCACGGTCTTGTTCGTCAACAGGACCGTCGGCCAACGCCCGGACCGTAAATCGATGGAAGAAGTATTTAGCTCCATGGAGGCAGTCTAGGGCATCATTGATTCTGGGAAGAGGGCAGACGTCTTTCTTTGGTGATACTGCTGAGATGGCGATAATCGACGCCAAAGCGCCAGCTGCCGTCTTAATTTTTAACCAGAACGACTGGGGGCGCCCACGGGCTCGTCGAGGATTCGATGATGTCTTGAGCGATCATCTTGCCAACCTCCTTTTGGATTTCTTTTGGAAGAAGGCAGCAGAGCAGGTAACACCAACATAAAGCACAAGAGGCACACACATGCACACGGACTACGCTGCACTGACAACTATTTTAACTGGAAACCGCACATCTTCTTCTTTCACTTCTTCCTTCACTTTAAATCTGCAGCCAACTTCTTTCTTGTCATTAACATCCTGGCGGTTTGCATAATAATTCTACTTCCTCCTTCACCAAAGCCACCGATGGCATGCTGACACATTGGTCGCCCAAGTCACAGATTGCATATGCTTCATAAATCTCTCTGGATAACTTGTCCTTCATCCTTCTCATAACCTTAACATTGTGAAGGTCAGCCGGACATTTCTGGTCTCCACAATGTTGCTCCATCATGTTGCTCCACCTGCAAAACGCACAAGCTGCATAGGGGCAGGGGTCAACACTTTTCGCAAACGAGAACGCTGTTCTGTGCTCATGACAGAAACTTGCGCAACAGTACCAGTGAGGCCTTTAACGGCTGTGCCATCCACGAGCACGGTGAGCAAATTACGGCGCGCGCTGAGAGCTAGACGAGGATTTGAGACGGTGGTTCCTACTGCAGCATCACCTCTAGACACTGCAGAGCCTAGTTTTCCATCGGGGAGCAGCCATAGGGACGGGAAGATGAAAAGCGACGGCGTTGGGGTGAACGGGACTGACGGCGGTTGGGGAGGGTGATCAGTTGAGGCGTAAAGACTCGGTATCAGCGGCTGTGCTTGAAGGGTCGTGACGAGATCAGAAGGGACGAGAGCGGTCATCGTAGATAGAGGAGGGTAGAAGGCGGGACCTTTGTGGCTGGAATCAGCGAGTTCGGCAATGATGGGCGATATGGCCGACGCAGGAGCAAGTAAAACAAATAGGACGGTTATCGGATGTGCGCCATTCGTCTGGATTACGTCGACGAGGGACAACATAGGCAGGTCGGCCAAAATAAAGGTTGCGAACGTCGGGATTATAAGCAAGTCGGCCAGGATAAACTCTGCGAACATCGGTGTCATAAGAAGGTCGACCAGGATAAACTGAGCGAACGTCGCCTACAGGGGGCGGGTTGACCGCAGCAACACAGTTGAGTCCCAAGGTGGCGAGCTCTTGGCGGACACGGCTTTAATTAAGGGAAAGTCCGGGTGGTGACCGTCGGCCAATTTTGGCGGCAAGGTAGCGGGAGCGATGGCCTCCAGTTCGCGGCGGACGATACAGGTCACATTTTCGGTCGACGTTGGCTGGTGTTGGGGCAGCAAATTTTGGCACGAAGAAGTAGGAGCAGTATTAGGAAGGCGGGCAAATGAGTGGGGCTATACGACGACTGTTAGCATCTTCAAAAAGGCGGCATTTTTTGATGATGGTATCAACTGTGCTGCATTCGTTGTACACAAGCAGATTGATGCATCGTCTGCGATGCCCTTCAAGTTATGACCAGCTTTTTTTGACTCGGACATGTTGTGATTCACTTTGTTGCAAAGAGCAAGGACGCCCTGGATATAGGCCACGCATAATTCAGTAGCTGTCTGGAGACGGGTCTCGAGGGTTCGCAGTGCGTTAATCTCTCTACCAAGGAGTTTTCCAAAGAGTTCGCGGAGCTTCTCTTTGCAAGTATCCCAACTGGTCAGCTGCTCTTCATGAGTCTCATACCAGGCGAGGGCAGTGCCCTCGAAGTAAAAAACACCATTCGCTAGCATGAGGATGGGGTCCCAGTGATTATATCTGCTCACACATACGTACTTGCGTATCCATTCGTCCACGTCCGCAGCGCCCGTAGCAGTAAAACAGCCAGGATCGCGCAGGTGGGTGAGGATGACCAGTTGCAAGGCCCCGGTTGGTGCGGGCATGGTATCTTGATGCATCGTTGGCCTTGTTTTTGAAAACGGTCGAGCTCTCCTTCCATTGGCTCTTGATACGCAAGGGGCACTGCCCTGCAACAAATCCAAGTGAACCAAGCGTCCCGTATGGCCGTCGATGTCTTGCTTGAACACATCAGGATGGCGTCCGAGAACCTCTCGCAGCTCTGGTGTTGGCTCAGCATCGTTGGGCAGGAACGTAGGCGGCCGCTGTGGAGTTTCGTTGTGCGGAGGCTGACGCCAGGATCAACGGCCACACCTTCACCAAGATGTTACGTGGAAACTCGATGTATTTACAGTATATTTACAGCACAGCCGGAACTGGCATAGCAGCGAGCAGCAACACGGAACCATAGAGTTACTCAAGAGTGTAAGCAACTCTATGCATTGAACCAGTCCCACTTCGTCGTCATAACCTTGACCCTTCCACGAGGCAAGAGAATGAAACACTTCGTCGTCGTCATCGCGTAACAGTACGCTTCATCTCACAAGCTGTTTGCAGCACTACAGAAGGCAGAGGGGCCTTAATTGTAGTCAGAAATACAAAGATAATTTGACCAAACATGCATCCTCCAAGAATTAAAACGAAGGAAAAGAAGTTCGTATGTTTTTGTGAAATTTGCATATTGGCCCCTCCACCACCAAAGCCCATATATCTAGAATTTGGAAACTCCACTTGCGCCTAGCTGACTGCAGCGGTAATGTTTTTTATTACAGTATATGTTCATGTAGCTCTGAGTTAGTCCTTTCATTTCCTCTTTTCTGAATCACACTTTAGCAATCCTTTTTTTTTTGCTTATCTCTTTCCTTTTTTGCCATTTTTATCTGTGTACTTTTTGTTCACCTTTGCGGCAATATTTCTAAAGGCCCACGTATATGTGTATCCGAGACCACTCAATTTGTTTCAGCAAAAGGAAATAAGCTTGCGCAAAAAGTAGAAGAGATACGTGACGACTCGAAAGAGCGCCAACTTCCAACTGGTTTTATTTAGAAAACTGTGCCTACATATATAGAAAAGGGAAATCATATCGCAGCTATCTAAGATTAAGCACGTGAGCACACAACCCGCAAATATCCACTATCAAGCAGGGCAAAAAATTGCTAAATCACATCATATTATCACTGAAGTCAAATGTTGTTTGCAGTGCTAAGAAGGACCAATGATGAAGGCAAGGTTATACCACCTAATGCAGACAGGCACATACACATGCAAGAAAATGCACGCGCAAACAATACACACACAGATACACACACAAACACAAAATAGACAAGCACACGTAACAACACATTCATATGGCAAAGCCAAGTCAGACCTAAAGACAAAGTAAAGCATGCAGTCGCGAACTAAAACCAATAAAACAGCCAAAAAGCTAAAAACATCAGTGAATACAATAGACTTTCTAGGCAAAAGCCGCGCCAGTCATAAAAATCAACGACAAACAAGTACAGGTGTAACCGCAAGTGAACCAGCAGATCGCACATGTCCTAAAAAGGCTAGCTCCTTACCTAGGAGTGTTAACGAGGTTGAGCTAATACATTTTTCAGCGCTTTTAATTATTAAAAACGCTTACTAAGCTGTCAAGCGTCTGTACCGTTCTAGCCAAGAAACGTGAGCATTGTGAAAAGAAGCATAGCACTACACAGGCAGCACATGCCATCGGCCCAATAATGGGGGTTGTTTGGGGATTACTGGCCCACAAGTGGCCCAATAGGTCCAATGGGCTAACAATAATGCGCAGCCACGCTGTAACATATCTATTATTGGCCCCGCGAACCTCTCTCATATCCGTTATTGGCATTCAACTGGCTAACAGCTGTCAATAATGCCCATGCATATTGAACAGATTGCCATTATTGCATTCACAATGAGGCAACCTGGTCATTACTGGCCAACCATGGTTTGCTAATATCTTCCACACCATGGTATAACCTGGTAAATATTGTCCGGTCAATAAAAACGGCTTCTCAATATTGAATATATCTAGGCATACAGTGGTCAATAATGTGCAACCAGCTTTGATGGCTTCCTAACATTGTTATCTTGGTTTCTAGTGGTTGATATTGTCTAATCAGCCTTGATGACTGGCCAGCATTGCAAATATCATGGCATAAGTTGGGCGATAATGTTCTGCCAATATGGCTGTCTTGTCAACATTGAATATATAGTGGCATACATTGGCCAATATTGTTCTGACAGTCGTGGTAGGCTGCTAACAATGGATACAGATCGGCTTATAGTGGTCAATATTGTTTGATGAATTGTGATGGCTAGCCAGCATTGCACATATCATGGCTAGCTTGATTAATATGGTGCGGCCATTATGGTTGCCTTGTCAACATTGAATATATATTGGCATACATTGGTCAATATTGCCCCACCAGCTTTGGTGGCATCCTAACATTGTATATGTCTTGGTTTACTATTATCGTCAGCCTGACTATACCCACTGCAGGGCGAAGGCCCCTCTCATATTTCTCCAATTAATCCGGTTCTGTGTTAGCTGCATCCACCTGACACCTGCGAACTTCTTAACCTCATCCGCCCACCTAACTTTATGCCGCCCCCTGCTACGGTTTCCTTCCCTTGGAATCCAATTTGTTACCCTAAGCGACCATCAGTTATCGTCTCTTCGCACTACATGTCCTTCCCATGCCCATTTCTCCTTCTTAATTTCCGCTAGAATGTCGGTAACTTGAGTTATTTCTGAACCCTTCTGCACGCTTCCTATCTCTTAATGTTACCCCTACCATGTTTCGTTCCATAGCCCTCTGGGTTGTAAACTGCTGTTCCTTCCCGAGGCTGTTGAAAATTACCTTAGTCTTCTGCATATTGATTTTCAAGCCTGCCTTTCTACTTTTCCTGTCTAGGTCATCAATCATTATTTGCAGTTCATCCCCCAAGTTGCTTAGCTAGGCAATGTCATCAGCAAATCGCAGATTACAGAGGTATTCTTCATCTACTCTTGGTTTATAGTGGTCAATATTGTCTAATTAGCTTTGATGGCTTGCCAGCATTGCACATGCAATGGCATAAATTGGTTAATAATGTCCGGCCATTATGGTTGTCTTGTCAGCAATAAATACATTTTGGCATATATTGGTCAGTAGTGACCCGCCTGTCATGGCGGCCTGCCAAGAATGTATACATATTGCATTATATTGTTCAATATTGTTCGATGGACTGTGATGGCTAACCAGCATTGCACCCTATGGCATAGGTTGGCAATAATGTTTTGCTCATATGAATGGCTTGTCAACATTGAATATATCTTGACATAGATTGGGCAATATTGTCCCATCAGCTTTGGTGGCATCCTAACATTGTATATGTCGTGGTTTCTAGTGGTCGATATTGTCTAACGAGCTTTGATGGCTGGCCACCATTGCATATTTCAAGCTGCGGCGCCGCTAAAAGAACAGCAGAAGCAGCTCTGACCAACACAGACATATTTCGGTGTGCATGTATCCCATTATGACAGTGTTTTTTGGCTAATTTCGTCTCAACTAAATTTTTCGCTGGCCCGGACGTCAGTTTACGTTCAACTGCAGAAAATATTCATACGCCATGCGTAATATTGGCCACCATATAGTAATGTTTATTGGGATTTATAGATTGTCCTAAAATTGCTTGACTGAGCTGACCACACAAAATGCACAGAAGCGCCTATCACGGAAAATGTAGAATATAATTTTCTGAATACATTTTCCGGGATTTGCTAATTTTTTTGGACGACCTGCGATTATATTTGACAATTTTGGTAGAGAACTCTCTTTTATTTATGATTTTAGGCACGATTATTTGTTATGTAAAATTCTACATATAATATCTTCGAGAGAATTCCTACAGACTAGCGGGCCTGATGTCGATCACTAGCGTGGACGTAGCTAACACAACTAGTGTTTCAAACTTTAGCCAAGTGTTGAAAAAATTCTCACAGCACGTAAAATCTACACTGCAGAAATTTGCGAAGGCGAGATTAATGCTGCTGCATAGATGCATCATGAATCATTATCATTATCAACTAAACGCAGCGTCATTACCATTGATACTGTCATCATTGTCATTATCACTAATTGCAGCGTCATTCCCGTCGCTATCCTTACGTCAGGCAAGGAGAATTTTATATGGTGCTAGCTCGCGGTCCAGGGTTTCGCGCAGTTGGTTGAAGCGCTAGCTAGGCTAGGAGTTCGATTCCCGGTGGAGATGATTTGTTTTTCTGATCTCGTCAAATCAGGATGATTGAAAGTGACTGACACATCTGTGCACAAATCCGATGCACAGATATATCCATGCACAGATCCTGAACACATCTCGCGCACAACTCTCGCGCACGGGATTTCATTCCATGGGCCTATATATACGCATACGAGTGCACAAGCATACGCGCACGCTCGAGCACACATCTGACAAGAAAAAGTTTAATAAATGCGTGTCCGCGAAAAACTCCTGCACAGTCAAGAAACGCAAGGTAATGAAATGCAAAGAACGCAACAGAACGTGTGTGTCGCTTGAACAAACACTAGTGGTTACGTTTGGATAGTAAACGCAGAAACGATCGAATATATCCGGTGAATCCACATCCTGTAAACGTTTGTCCATGATTGGAAACACACGCGCGTAGAATCTTTATTTCCGCCTTTTTTTGCGTGATGGAAAGAAACCCAACATATTCAAGCGATAGCAGAGGTGGGAGAGATCGATAGCGCTAGCCAATCAAACACGCACTGCATGTTTCGCCATTACGCTAGCTGTTTCCGGCATTCAGCATCAGCACCGACTATACCACGCCTCAGTACTAGCTGTTCTTATAGACAGATATGTTGGGCTGCTTTCAAGGCTTTCGAGTTCTAATATCTACTAAACACGAATTTGCATCTTATTCCTGTACTCTTCAGCGCTCTGCTTTGGGCTTCAGCAACAGACAGTAAAGACTGAGCGACTTTGGTCATCGGTGTAACAGCGCATAAAATATTTCAGCTCAAAGAAAAAATAAAAGCAACATATATTCTACACTATGTCTAGCTAATTCACTTGACAAGAAAAGAAATCTGAGCTGTCCTGGAATGCTTCGTATTCTAATGCGACGTACATCGCACACTACCAAAAAGTTGTGTGTATGTGGGAGATAATAAAAAAAAAATCAGCAGCACTACATGGGGCAATGTAAACGAAATAAAATAAATATTTAAAACAATTACCTACAGTGTAATGAATGCGCGCTCATGTGTCACCAGCATATATGGTGTTGTAGAAGACCTTGAACAGGGCGATACGTCGTCAACAGTCAATGGAACGTTCTGCGATCAGTCGTGAGACGTGTCAGCACACGTACGAGCGCCGAAGCGAGCCTCGTTGTCGTTTTCTTTCCTGCCCGTCACGCGCGTTGAACACGCTTGTCGTCGTTCTCTTCAGCAACAGGCGCTGAACATATCATATACAACTTCCCCCGGGCGAAAAGACGCTATCCTGGCGGCTCATGGCGATGTGACGATGGCCGGATCGTAGTAAGGTTTCAGGTGGTTACTGTGTACTATTTCACGATTTCGGCGACGGTGGTCAGTGGATGGCGTAAGGGGTTCGATGAGGTAGTCGACGGGGGATGTTTGCTTGACAATACGGTAGGGGCCCTGATACTTGCTCAAAAGTTTGGATGAAAGGCCGAAACTGGAGGAAGGCACCCATAGCCAGACCAAAGAGTCTGTACGGTAAGTAGGAAGAAGTTCAAATTGATCTCGGGTGGTATTCTGCTGTTGCTGGGCGTGAGAAGTTTAGGACCGGGCAAGCTGGCGGCATTCTTCGGCATAAGCTGCAGCTTGTGAAACAGTCGTGAATTCGGAAGAAACCGGTCGGTAAGGGAGAATGGTGTCCATGGTACAAGAGGGCTCACGACCGTACAGGAGGAAGTATGGCGAGAAACCGGTGGTTGCTTGTGTGGCAGAGTTATAAGCGAATGTGACGAATGGAAGAACGCGGTCCCAGTTGGAGTGGTCGGAAGCGACATACATTGCTAGCCTGTCGCCCATGGTGCGGTTAAAACGCTCAACCATTCCATTTGCTTGCGGATGGTACGCGGAGGTGGCGCGGTGAACAATTTTGAATTCTCTAAGAACAGCTTCAACAACTTCAGAAAGGAAAGCGGGACCTCTGTCACTCAGCAATTATTTGGGAGCCCCGTGGCGAAGAATTATGTGATGGAGGATGAAGGAAGCAATGCCTTGGGCTGCAGCAGATGTCAAAGGCGCCGTTTCGGCGTAGCGTGTGAGATGATCGATTGCAACGATGATCCAGCGATTGCCTGTTGATGTGCTAGGAAGCGGGCCGTATAGGTCTATTCCAACACGCTCAAAGGGCTGACCTGGGCAGGTCAGCGGCTGCAGAGAAGCGGCGGGTTGGCGAGGTGGGTGTTTTCGGCACGACACTCTTGGCAGGACTGGACGAACCGACGAACATAACGGTACATCCCACGCCAGTAGTACCGCTGTCGCAGGCGAGTGAAGGTTTTCAATAAGCCGGCGTGGGCACACTTGGGATCGTCGTGGTAATAGGAGCAAATCACGGAGCGTAGATGGGTCGGAATTACAAGCAGCCACTTTCTACCATCCGGAAGGTAATTCCTACTGTAGAGGAGCTCGTCTCTGATGGCGAAATGGTGAGATTGGCGACGGAGAGCGCAGCAAGGAGGTCGTGAAGCGCTGCCAGATAAAAAATCCAGGATTGAAGCGATCTATGCGTCTTTGCGTTGCTCGGGAGTCAGATCGGTGGGCATGTCGGTGGGATGTAGAACGGATATAGCAGGAGTCGCTTCAGACGGCAAGGGAGGACGTGAGAGAGCATCAGCATCGGCATGTTTACGGCCAGAGCGATAGGTGAGGTTAATGTCGTATTCTTGGAGCCTCGGAGCCCAACGGGCCAGTCGACCAGAAGGATCTTTCAAAGAACACAGCCAGCAGGGGGAGGGATGATCGGTGACGACATCAAAAGGACGGCCATACAAGTAGGGGCGAAATTTTGCTATTACCCAGAGAATAGCTAGACACTCTTTCTCGGTGACGGAATAGTTTGCTTCAGCTTTTGTTAGGGTCCGATTTGCGTAAGCGACAACGTACTCATCAAAACCAGACTTCCGCTGAGCGAGTACTGCGCCGAGGCCGACGACGCTGGCATCAGTGTGGATTTCCGTGGGAGAAGGGTCGAAATGACGCAGGATTGGCGGAGTCGTCAGAAGGTGGTGGAGTGTCGCGAAGGCATCACAGTGCGGAGACCAGGCTGAAAGATCGTGGCTGGACAGAAGCTTGGTGAGAGGGTTGGTGATTGTGGCGAAATTGCGAACAAAGCGGCGGAAGTACGAGCAGAGGCCGACGAAGCTGCGGAGTTCTTTCACATTAGTTGGCTTGGGAAATTCTGCCACAGCGCGTCATTTTGTCGGATCGGGAAGAACGCCATCCTTGGAGACATGTCCGAGTATGGTTAGCTGCCGTGCTCCGAAACGGCACTTCTTAATTTAATTGGAGGCCAGCGTCGGTCAGGCATCGCAGAACACTCTCAAGGCACTGGAGGTGAGATGAAAAATCTGGGGAAAAGATGACAACGTTGTCAAGGTAACAAAGGCACGTGTGCCATTTGAGCCCTCTGAGTAGGTTGTCCATCATGCGTTCGAATATGGCAGGGGCATTGCACAGTCCGAAAGGCATGACATTAAACTCATAGAGCCCATCGGGTGTGACGAAAGCGGTTTTTGGGCGATCGGCCTCTGCCATCGGCACCTGCCAGTAGTCGGAACGCAGGTCTATTGAAGAAAAGAACTCAGCTCTCTGCAGGCAGTCAAGAGCGTCGTCGATACGAGGGAGAGGATAAACGTCCTTGCGCGTGATCTTGTTCAGTCGGCGGTAATCTATACAGAATCGGATGGAACCGTCTTTTTTCTTGACCAAGACGACCGGAGACGCCCAAGGGGTGTGCGACGGTTGGATCACATTGCGCTGGACCATGTCGGTCACCTGTTCGTCAAGAATGCGGCGCTCGGCGGCTGAAACACGGTACGGACGCTGGCGCAAAGGGGGTGGGTGCCGGTATCAATACGGTGAGTAACGGTAGTTGTGCGCCCCAACGAATGTTGCTGGGAGTTAAACGAAGCCGCGAAACGTTGTAGGATGGCGACAAGCTGGGTTCGCTGTAAGGGCATCAGGCCAGCGTCGATGGACCGGTGGAAAACTTCGAGGGATGATGGAGTGGCGACAGGAATAGGTGTTATGACGCTGATTTCGGCGATGAAGACCGGCGATGGTATCGCCGAAGGGATAGGTGGGCGTGGAATCGAGCAAAGCAACACTACCCAGTGACTGGCCACGAAGTAAAGTGGTAGGGCAGGGGCACGGGCTACAAACAAAAATAGCACTTGAGTTGCGAAACATTGTCAGCACAGCATGGGGCAGCAACACAGATTTTTGGTCAGTGCATCGTAACGAAGGTGTGTAGATAACAGTGGCGTGGGAAAGAGCAGCACAATAAAGAGGCACAAGCACTGATGAGAAAGGCGGAACGTCGGTGTCCTCTGCGACGTGCACGGTAGCGGCAGCAGCAGCGGGTGTGTCGAAAAAAGTGTCACTGAGGGGTGATAACTCAAATTGAGCACGGGCGCAGTCTATTATGGCGTTATGATTGGAAAGGAAGTCCCAACCAAGGATAACGTCGTGTGATGAGCGGGCGAGGACGGGGAATTCTATTGTGTATTGAACGTCGTCAATGACAAGGCGGGCGGTGCAGGCGGCTAATGGTCGAATGTCCCGAGCGCTGGCTGTTCGAAGAGAAATTGCAGGAAGCGGCGTCATCACCTTTTTGAGTTTGCGACAGAGGGCGTAATTAAGAACAGAAACGGCTGCGCCAGTGTCTACAAGTGCTTCGACAGGAACTCCCTCGATGAATATGGTAATAATGTTGGCTGGTACGTGAACAGGTCTTGAGTTGGCCCTTGATGGCGCAGTTCTTACCTCCGGAACTGCGGCCGTTAGTTTTCCGTGTTAACGGCTGATTGGCGGCGGAGCATCGGAGAACGGGAACGACGGCCAGGAGAAGGCCAGCGGTGGGAGCAACGATCGTAACTTGATGAGGACTGCGGAGGAGGCTCAGGGAACACAGGAGAGGGGGCCGGAGGAAGATTGTACATCGGCTCACGTGTATAGTCGTAGGGACGAGGGCCACGACTGCAGCACAAACGAGCCACATGGCCGGCGACTCCACAGGCATATCAAATAGGTCGGTTGTCTTGTGTGCGCCAGGGGTTGGAAGGGTGTGGCTGTTGTCGACGGCGGAGAACCGGACGATAAGGGGGGGATTGTAGGTTGCTCAGTTTGCTGACGTCCCTGAGGCTCGTATAGGAGGGGAGGCCGGCTGTACACAGGGGCGACAGGGGGTGGTGGCAGCACCAAAACATCAACGTACGTGAGAGGAGCCGCCACCAACGGCTGCTGAGGAGGTTAAGGCAGAACCTCAGCGACCTGCTCTTGTATGACACGCTGAAGAGTGGGAGTGAGCCGTGGTGCAGGCGCAAGTGCTGGCGGGCAAGTGAAGGTGGACAAGGAAAGCTGGCGTGCGACTTCCTCACGAACAAACTGTTGAATGTGCTGAATTAGCGACTGCTGGTCCTGGGCACCGTCCCCGGAGAGAGCCAAGCTGGAAAGAGTGGCCTGCTGAAGGCCAGCACGTCGTGTGGAAAGCCGCCTCTTGCGCAGCTCATCGAAGCTTTGGCAGAAGCTAATAACGTCGGACACAGTTTGGGGGTTTTTGGCGACGAGCATCTGGAAGGCGTAATCGTCAATGTCTTGCATAATGTGTCCGATCTTCTCGGCGTCGCTCATGGTAGGGTTTAAGCGCTTGCAGAGGTCTACGACATCTTCTATGAAACTGGTGAAGTTTTCGCCAGTTTGTTGTGCCCGACTTTGCAAGCGTTGCTCGGCGCGAAGCTTACGTATAGCGGGACGGCCAAAAACTTCAGTCAGGCTGGTCTTGAGAGCCGTCCAGGTAGAAATGTCACTCTCATGGTTGCGAAACCATAGACTGGCAACGTCGCTCAAATAGAAAATGACTTTTGTGAGCTTCCCGGTGTCGTCCCACTTGTTGTACGCACTTACGCGTTCATACGACGCCAACCAGTCTTCTACATCCGTGTCATCGGTGCCGCTGAAGATGGCTGGGTCGCGCTGACGCGCTGCACTGGGACAGATGACAGGCGATGGGGTTGGCGGTTGGCTGGCGGTCTCAGGCATCGCGGAAGTGGTAGGCAAAGCTCGGCTGCGAAGCTCCAGGTTAGGGGATTGCTGGCACCTCCATCACTTGTTGTAGAAGACCTTGAACAGGGCGATACGTTGTCAACAGTCAATGAAACGTTCTGCGATCAGTCGTGCGACGTGTCAGCACACGTACGAGCGTCGAAGCGAGCGATACGTTGTCAACAGTCAATGAAACGTTCTGCGATCAGTCGTGCGACGTGTCAGCACACGTACGAGCGTCGAAGCGAGCTTCATTGTCGTTTTCTTTCCTGCCCGTCACGCGCGCGGAACACGCTTGTCGTCGTTCTCTTCAGCAACAGGCGCTGAACATATCAGAGCCCAATACCTGTTTTACAATGGTAACAAAATTGAAATTGCACAATAACGACGCTCTTTACGGAAGTTATTTTTCTCCCAAAGGTGCAATATATGGTGATGCATTTAACTACAGCGTTCTCCCAGGCATTGCTCAGAAACTATTCTTCAGACATTCATTGCCTTATTATCCAACCATATATATCACCGCACCGAAGGCGTTTCACTCCAGAGAACTAAATAATTCTATCCCATCGTGTCAACCAGGCAGCTAATGGCAATTCATATATATTAAAAGTATTGCGAGCGCGTTACTTTGGCAGTTTTGGGGCATTTTTAGGGAACACCACTCTCGAAAAATTTAACACATGCTTGATAATTACGCTTTCTTTATGAAATATTCTGCCGCGTTCACAAGCGCAGCTTCCGCGGGCTAAAAGATGACTATGCCGCGCTTCTTTCTGAAGACTACACCTTGCCCAAGTTCGTAGATATAGTTTCAATGTTGAGCCTTGCTTTCTTTCTGTTCTTTCTTTACTTGTCTTGACAGCCGTCCAGGTAAAAATGTCACTCTCATGGTTGCGAAACCATAGACTGGCAACGTCGCTCAGATCTTAGCTCGTCGAGTATTTTGTATTTCTTGCTGCTTTATATGTCCACGCTTAGTTCTATGCGGATGTCTTCTTGCTCTAAACGTCGACCTGATTTGAAAAAAAAAATTAATAACATGGGAATTTTTAACCTTGAAGTACCCGTAGTTGTGGCCGTTTTCGCTTTTCTTTCTCTTAATAGGAATACAGCAAGGCTGCTGCATCGCTCAGTTGCGCGTGATGACGTTTCAAGAGCACTCCGTCATGAACAGCGACCTGTGTGCCATCTTTAACAAAAAAATATGTCAATTTGTTCGAACACAGTACGATTCCGTGAAAACTGAAGAAAAGGTTAATGTTTGTGTTTTTTATTTCTTTTTTCGTAAGTTTGACGAATGAAGACTACGCATGCGCACACACATAAAAATGGGTAAAAATAGAACTATGAGCTTTACCTCGTAGTTACCTTAAGCCGGACATATCGATATTAAACAACATATGTGTACCATTATTAACTAAACATATCGTCGCGAAATCCGTGCCAAAATATGAAAATATGACAAATGCAGTGCGCCAATTATTCTTCTTCGTAGCATTAGCGAACGTCCACTATTCGTCAGTGAAACTGATATTTGCCTTCCCTTGAGGCACCTTTGTCATTGTGAGCGTATTTCCCTTTTAGTGCGTCCTTACTCCCGTCTCGTTACTTTGTTTCGTGTGGCAACGAAGGCAAAGTCGGCTTTTAGCCTACGTTGAGCGACTCAGGACTCTTCTTGGAGGTGCCTTTCTCCTTTCGCGCCTGGTGGTCCTTCTTAGGTGTCGTGGACGGTTGCTGGCT
This sequence comes from Amblyomma maculatum, assembly GCF_055883805.1. Lineage (NCBI taxonomy): Eukaryota > Metazoa > Arthropoda > Arachnida > Ixodida > Ixodidae > Amblyomma > Amblyomma maculatum. The sequence continues at coordinate 33,243,001 of NC_139346.1, read as the reverse complement.
GCCTTTCGGGTGTGACGACGACGAGGCGGCTACATCCTTGGCTCGAGGCGACGGCGGTTGGGAGGACGAACTCATCGACGTCTTGTCCAGGTCTACGCCAGCCTTTTCGTATACATCCTTGGTTATGGCCACCATGTACTGCGAATAAAGGCGCAAGTGAAAAGCATGAGAGTTACGAGTGCTATACAAAGTCTGGGAACGAACCAAATCAAAATGGTTCCTCCCATTCATCGCGTTCAGGGCAGAGGTGCATTCCGAGGCTTGGTGTTGCAGAGAATGTATTATGTGGACGTGACCCAACTGTGATGAAATTGTGGAATGGCTTTTTTTTTTACAGATATATGAATAAAAAAATACAAGCTTCCAAAACGAGCAAGCGTTTCCTTCTGAAGCTTGTCCTTCGCTTGAAAAGTCATACTGCCACATAAAACAAATGAGGCGGATTTCTAAACAATAATTTTTCTGAATTTCTGAATATTTTAACCAGGTTATCGAAAAGGGTTCGGAATACAAACGGCCATTACAAATAGCACCCATTGTTTAAGAAAAGGCATTTGCCTCAATCGAAACAACCGCAGTCAAGCAGGCAATGCGAAATCAGGATCTAATGAGCCGTATGTGCAAATACTGAAAGATTTTATAGTGGAGGCACAGCAATCATAGTTATGCATAAAGACAGTAGCAAAAATCTTATAACGAAAGGTGTTAGGCAAGGAGACACGATCTCCCTGGTACTATTCCCAGCTTACTTAGAGGAAGTATTCAGACTTTGAATGGGAGCAGTTAGGGACGTAACCCAGCAGTTTATGGGGGAACTAACTGTTGAATAAGGGCTGATGGACAATACCTCATTAATCTGTGATCCGCGGATGACATTGCCTTGCTAAGTAACTCAGGGGATGAATTGCAAATAATGATTGATGACCTAGAGAGGAAAAGTAGAAAGGAATGCCTAAACATTAGCATGCAGAAGACTAAAGTGATCTCCAACCGTCTCGGGTAGGAACAGCAGTTTAGAATAGGTAGCGAAGACTGCAAATGTTAGGCGGATATATCTGCTTAGTAGAGGTAGTAACCGCAGCATGCATTAAACGAAAATAACGAGCAGAATAAGATTGTGATGGACCGCATTTGGCAAGTACTCACAGATTACAACTACGATATCGCCTAAGAGGAAAGTTTATATCAGTTGCATCTTACCTGTACTTACATATATGTGGCTGAAGCGTGGAGGCTAACGGAAAGGGTTCTGCTTCAATTGAGGACAAAGCAGAGGGCCATGGAACGAAAAATTGTAGGTGTAACGTTAAGAGATAGGACGCGTGTCTAGTTGATCAGAGAAATAGAGTTCGCGTCATTTTAGTGGAAATTAGGAAGAAATGGGCATGGGCAGTGCATGTAGTGCGAAAAGAGGATAACCAATGATCGCTTGGGGTCACAAACTGGATTCCAAGGGAAGGAAAGCGTAGCAGACGGCTGCAAAAATCAGGTGGGCCCGATGAGGTTAAGAAGTTCGCAGGGGTAACGGAACGGGTTGATTGGTGGGATATGGTACAGGCCTTCGTCCTGCAGTAGGTATAGCCCGGCTGTTGCTGATAATGTATTATCGGCTGTCGAATGAACTGTTACCGATAGGTGGGCCGTTTACTACAAGCTCATCTTAGCCGCGGCAACGCAGTAGATACCGTTCTCCCTTCTGCGCTATTCCACAAATGGGAAATTGAGGGCGTTGCTGAAATATCCTCTGTTCGTAGCTGTTATGAGCGACTAAATAGCGTATAGGTTATTGACAAGCCGTGCGGCATCTGTAAACAAATACTGATGAGCATCACCATTTACAAGGAATCATTTGTACGTGAACAAATGTTTAGCATAGGCGCACAGGGAGAGATTTTCGGCACTGTCATTACAAATGGGTCCCAAATAGGGCCTTAGTGTCGAGAAGTTCTGCTGCAATACACAGTTACAAGGACACGGAATCAAACTTCGGTTTACGTAGCACGCTGAGCGCAAGTACGCCTGTATGCTGTGCTGTAAGAACATAAAGATTCCGCGCAGTCTGAATTAATAGCAGGGATAATGCAATGAAGATCCTGAAGTCCCAAGAGCAGCACAGGTTCAGGTATACTTGAACAGGGTGCCGATAGCAGTAAAGGTCCCATTAAGTAAAATTCGACTTTGGTGTCGACGTAACTGAACAATTCTGACCGGCCGAATTACAGCATTAGAAATCGTTAAAAATTAGGCGAAAATTTAACACTGCTAAACCTGAGTAAACGAGGCGAAAGTGGCGCTCGACCCGATGCTCTTTGTCATTGTGCGGCGGCCTCATGGCGAGCTACGTTCACTAGATGATCGTATTCGGCCTGTCGTCTTCGCAACCTCTGAGACGCAGACAGTTCACGTCGATCTCCCATGGCGACTGTCGAGAGCGGCTGCGGTCCCTTTGGACGGGCTAAAGGCGGAGTCACACTACGAAAACAGTTGGTCAACTCAGTCCGTCAACAGCGTGTTCGCGTAGTGCTGGCGACACTGTCACATGGCCCCAGCACGAAATAATCAGAAACACAGTGGAGGCTATCTATAGACAGAGCAAACGCCACGGCTCCAGCGTATTTCACGTCATTGTTGTCACGTAACTACACAGAGGCGGGCGCGCTGTTACCTAGCTTCGGCTGCGGCGCGCGATGGCTGAGCGACGTCATAGCTGCGACGTGGTTTCTTCTCAGTTTAATGTCAGATACGCGTGCAGGGCGCACACGGCAAAGCAGTTATGGAGGGGAGTAGTGAAATTTTGTGCTTTTAAAAGTTATCGACGACACTTAAGTTCCGCTTTTAAGGGTATGACGCCCTAGCGTAGGCTTCCATCCGACATATAAAACCCCGCTTTAACCGAGCCGTATCAACGTAACTGCGAGGCCTAGGGGTAACGTGAATGCAAGGGTACTGGTAGGCTGATTTTGATGTCGCCCTCCCGTATGAAAGGACGGGCCCCAGTTGGCAGCTCCTGCCAAGCGTAATGTGAGGCAACCTGGCGTCGAGTCAGTGTGTTTGCCATTTCATCTGAAAGCTACTGCTTGCCGTTATTCTTCGCTAACAACAATGACGGCGGCTGCCGCCGCCGCATTTTTGGTGGACAGGGCATTTAACGCTATCGTGTTAAAAGCATATGATGACGCGCAGGTCATCAAGACTCATTCTGTGTGGCGCTGGACAAAAGTAGCCCGTTCTAGAGTTGAGCGGGATACAAGGACACTATGCACCCGAAGGCACGGACCTGAATATGATTGGTCAGCACTCTATGCGCGGCTTTGCTAAACGCCCCGTTGTCCATAAAAACTGTCATTGTCGGCGTTGTCGGTGCTTTGAGCGAAATATCACGAGGATACCTCTGGCAGGTGGCATTTGGCAGGTGGCTTGGCCTTGCCCCGATTGGTCGGCTGTGTCTGTGACGTCATGATACTGCATGACGTATGACGGGGTTACCAGGACCTGCCAGCTCGGGTATATTCTTTGAGGCTGGACAGGGAAGTGGTAATCCAGCATGGGATCCCTTAGTGCCAGACTCGCTATTCCCAGGCCACTAACGCACGTTGTTATGGCTTGGCTACAGCGGAACTTCATTTCGGGTGATCTTTCACGTACTGTGGTAGCTGATGACTGTACGCTAATAATGATGGGTGAGATAACAGAGAAACAAATTAAAGAATTTGCGCTTAGGCGAGTAACAAAATGCATGTACGCAAAATAAGTGCAGCAGAGCAAAGCCATTAAAACTCTCCCGTCATACCCTTAAATGCGGAGCTTGAGTGGCTCTTATTTTTATGAGCCTGTTTAAGCAGCTCTCGGCTGAAAATAGAGTGCCAAAAATAAGCTTGTATCTGCATCGGCGATCCCAGTTTGTCTCTATGCTGCTAGCTGACATATACCAAGGGACTGCCGCTCCATCTTAGAAGCACAGTAGGGGAAGGATAGGTATATGTTTCAAGACAAGTGGCTCAGCGGACCACTGCCCCTCTGGACAATCACGGACCGTGACAGCCAGGCAGTGGCATCGGCGGTATAACTATTTTCATTACATACACTTCCCGCAGGTGTGTTCCGAAGCTATGTTCAGACTCTACGAACGTCCAGAGAGACTCTTCGAGCGTCCACTGGTCCTCTCCCTCTCTCATAATTTATTGACAGTGTTGTGGCCGTTACAGATGGCAACCGCAGACTCTAAGGATGCTCGCCTTATGTCCTCCCATTTAAAATGCAGGTGCTTGGTCGAACTTATTGCTGGTGCGTTTCTGGATACCACGATTTCTAAAGAGTGGGCGCGAACAAAATACTAATGTACTTTTATGCGAGGCATTTTGCTGGTAGAGGCATTGTATCTATGGTACAAGCTATAAGATCTCAGATGTCAACTCAATTATTGATGATTGCATTTAGTGATTAGAATTCTTCTAGGTGGCCGCTTTAGCTTCAACAGCCGGCAAGGCAGAGAAAGTTGGGAAGAAAAGAGTAGCCTGTTTACTCTTCCCAAGCATGCGGGATCGTATTCCGGCCACAGTGGCCACTTTTTGATGGCGACGAAAAGCGAGGCGCCCATGTGCTGTGCGATGTCAGTGCATGTTAAAGAGCCCCAGGTGGTCGAAGTTTAAAAACCCTCCACTACGGTGTCTCTCATAGCCTCAGACGCATTGGGACGTTAAAACCCCATAAGCCAAACCAACCTAAGAAGAAAACAGTAGTGTCGGCGTGACAGCTTGAGATGGATGCGGCGGGGATAGCAAGCCAGTGTATAATAGGGTTGAGTTAGGAGCATCATATCATTACACTTACTGTCCCGATCGCTAGAAGTTCGGCGATAGAAGAACAAAAAAAACTAAACTACGCCTTTAAGGGAACGACTTCACAGTTTTAATGACTCCCGTCTGGAGACCCTCTTGCGACTCCTCGTTCACGTACACGTACTTTTCATCTGGATTCTACAACTAACCGTTTAATTTGAGCCTCTATTATATCTAACGCACACTCATTAGCACACATTCGCAAAATATCACATTACGTGAAAGGCCAACCGACAAAGGTATAACCCCGCTTTAACCGCGAACCGTGCGAACCTGCCCGCGTGGCGTGTTTGACTCGAGATCAAAGGGTCCCGGGTTGGATTCCCTTCTCGTGCTATCATGACGTCACGCCACCCACGACCAATCAGTGCTTGATCATGTCACCTGCCAATTACGCCACATGTCAGAGGAATATGATCGTGGGTTTTGTTCACAACGCCAATAACGCCACTGCTCGCTTTTCCTAAAAACTAGAAGCTGACGGGTTAAAAGAGACTTGATTAAAAGTGAAAGCTCGGGCGACTTAATATGATGAAATTTCCATCATGAAAAACCAACTGGCACGAACATCTAAATGAATCAGCTTAATTTCTAGTTGATAGCACCAGTACTAGCTGTCCACTTATCCTTATCCAGTATTTTATCCTTCTCTTCAAGGCGCTGTATTTTAATCATAAAAACGAATGCCTGCTAATCACGCAGCTTGAAAAAATATAGAAGAGCAAGGCGCTTGGACCAAGACAGAGGCTATCTAGCACAACATCAAAGGGCAAGAATTTCGTTTTCTACAAAGCAGGTTTTAGATCACTACATTTCTAGCACCAGAAAGCAAACTATGGAGCGTAGGAACGAGGCAATGTTGACTAGCTGCTATTTTGTCACTGAGAAGTTGCTAGAAATGCTGTTTCGCCTTTTTCTTCCATTAAAAAGTTGTGTACCCCTACGGCCACGACCAAAGCCGCTAATTCGAAAAGCGCAGGCGAACACTGCGGGCACTCAAGCCACAGAAAAAAATTGCATTCAAATACTGATCTGAATTGTCATATGCACCTGGCCTTTATGGCAAAACGCCTGGCCTCGCAATGTACAAATGACTGCATGCGGAGACGATAAATTGGAATATGCATGGCTGCTCACCGAGACGAATTTTTTCCATGCCTCCACGGCTGCGGGTGTCATGCGACGCTCCTCCTTAGCCTGCAGCACGTCTATGAGGCACTCTCCCAGCACCGCGAAATGGAACGGCCGAACACCCTTGCGGCGCAGGTGGTCGGTCGCGTTGCGGATTACCAGCACCTCGAAGGTGGCCGGCTCGCCCATGCTGTCCACCATGGAAGACAGGTGGTACCCGATGGCGGTGCCGTGCGCCCGGAACGCCGTGTTGTCCTTGAGATCGGCCACGTGCTTGCAGCTGAAGTGCTTGAACATCGGCAGATACTCGGGGTGCCTGACGAAAAGCGACATGAAGAGGAGCACGCCGTACTCGCGATTCTGGCTACAGAAGCTGTGCCACGTGTCCTGGATGAGCTTTATCTCCTTCTCCGTCAGGCCCGTGTTCTCGTCCGGCAACTCGCCTGCCTTACGCGATGCATTGCCCATTCCCGTTCAGTAGAGGCTTTTTCTCGGCTGATTTGCTTGAAGCTGCTGTCGGCCCAGGAGAACACAGTAAGAGGAAACTACTTCCAAGAGCGAGCTGCTTCTTCTACTTCTTCGCCTATGGAACACCATCTCGCACCTCATAATTTGTGCGTTTTTGCGCGCGCCAACACTTATCGCGAAGAAGATGCCGGTGCAGAATATTCTGCTACAAGATGACCCAGTGGGACAAACAAATGCGCTAACGTTACTGCAAAACAGCAGCAAGATGAGATGCCCTAGTTTTACGCTAGCTGCCTCCCGTAACTTACATTCGGTGAGAGAAGGGAAACTCCGAAGAGGTTGTGAGGGTGAGCGAAGCCCAGAAGGGCCACAGTTTCACATACAGCACGTTGCGAGCCTGTCACCATTATTAGAAGCAACAAAATCAGTAAGGGAAGAAATCGGCCACAGAAACAGCTGCTGGCTATAAACAAATGTTATCTAAGATACAGGCTTGTACGGGCACAATTCATCAAATGCGTGCAATACGTGATGATAAAAGAAAAAGAAAACGTCCGCCAAAGAAAAATATGCACTTCACTTGGTATCAATAGGAAGTACTTTTCATGGCTAGACAGCCCAATCTATGTTGTGTTCATTTTTATCAGCATTTGTCTTTTTCGACTTGAATGTTAATGGTTACTGATGTACTTCGAAACAAAATACAATTACCGGGCTCCCGATACGGCACTCTCGCCTGAACAGATTGTTTACGTCCATTTAGGACTATAAAAGAGGAAGGGAGGAGCAGCAAGGTGTGGCAGGAAGTTTGGTCGACGGTGAGATAAGAATTAGGTTGGCGCAGCTGGCACAGCATTTGCAGACAGACATACAGACAGACAGAGAAAGGCAGAGACAGACAGACAGACAGACAGACAGACAGACAGACAGACAGACAGACAGACAGACAGACAGACAGACAGACAGACAGACAGACAGACAGACAGACAGACAGACAGACAGACAGACAGACAGACAGACAGACAGACAGACAGACAGACAGACAGACAGACAGACAGACAAAAACAGACAGACAGAGGCAGGCAGGCCGATAGACAGACAGACAGACAGAGGCAGGCAGGCCGACAGACAGACATAGAGACAGACAAAGACCGACAGACAGACAGACAGACAGACAGACAGACAGACAGACAGACAGACAGACAGACAGACAGACAGACAGACAGACAGACAGACAGACAGACAGACGGACGGACGGACGGACAGACAGACAGACAGACAGACAGACAGACAGACAGACAGACAGACAGACAGACAGACAGACAGACAGACAGACAGACAGACAGACAGACAGACAGACAGACAGACAGACAGACAGACAGACAGACAGACAGACAGGCAGAGGCAGGCAGGCCGATAGACAGACAGAGGCAGGCAGGCCGACAGACAGACAAAGATAGACAGGAAGAGGCAGACAGACAGACTTGGCAGGCAGGCCGACAGACAGACAGACAGAGGCAGGCAGGCCGACAGACAAAGACAGACAGGCAGAGGCAGACAGACAGAGAGACAGACAGACAGACAGACAGACAGACAGACAGACAGACAGACAGACAGACAGACAGACAGACAGACAGACAGACAGACAGACAGACAGACAGACAGACAGACAGACAGACAGACAGACAGACAGACAGACAGACAGACAGACAGACAGACAGACAGACAGACAGACAGGCAGGCAGGCAGGCAGGCAGGCAGGCAGGCAGGCAGACAGACAGACAAAGACAGACAGGCAGAGGCAGACAGACAGACAGAGGCAGGCAGGCCGACAGACAAACAGACAGACAAAGACAGACAGGCAGAGGCAGGCAGGCCGACAGACAGACAGTCAGTCAGACAGGCAGACAAAGACAGACAGGCAGAGGCAGACAGGCCGACAGACAGACAGACAGACAGACAGACAGAGGCAGACAGACAGACAGAGGCAGGCAGGCCGACAGACAGTCAGTCAGACAGACAGACAGGCAGACAGACAAACAAAGGCAGGCAGATGCAGACAGGCCGACAGACAGACAGACAGACAGAGGCAGGCAGGCCGACAGACAGACAGGCAGAGGCAGACAGACAGAGGCAGGCAGGCCGACAGACAGACAGGCAGAGACAGGAAAAGACAGACAGGCAGAGGCAGACAGACAGACAGAGGCAGGCAGGCCGACAGACAAAGACAGACAGGCAGAGGCAGACAGACAGAGGCAGGCAGGCCGACAGACAGACAGACAGACAGGCAGAGGCAGACAGACAGACAGAGGCATGCAGGCCGACAGACACACAGACAAAGACAGACAGGCAGACGGACAGAGGCAGGCAGGCGTACAGACAGACGGACAGAGAGACAGACAGGCAGACAGACAGACAGACAGACAGACATACAGACAGGTAGGCAGGCAGGCAGACCAGGCAAGCAGACAGACAAGCAGGCAGACAAGCAGGCAGGCAGACCAGGCAGGCCAGGCAGGCATGCAGGCGAACGGGCGGACGCACGCATGCGTGTGTCCTAGCGGTCTAAGCCCAGAGCGAAGGATGCCAGTCTGTTTATTGCAGCCAAATATATACAGGCACGATGAGGTCAGCGTTGTCGAATGCCGCGAATGCAGACGCATGTCAGCAGATCTCCCTTTTTGGACGTCATAAATCCCATTGTCACACAATTGAAGGCACCAACTACTTTACAAGCAAATTTACAAACATTACAACCAGGTAACAGACAGATTTGTTCTGTTGAGAAAACAATCCGCATTGCTCAGATAAGCGCGCGCACACACAAACAAGATCACTCATCATATCCTTAGCGAAAGGGAGAGCAAGCTACTCTTCCCGACTTGGTCACCGGGACTAGAGCCAAAGGCATCTGGTTTTTGGCATTTGCCTCGGCCGGACAGGTGTTTACACTAGCAGGCGCGTCTTTATAACTGACTCACCTGGCTCCTCCTAACCATGTTCATTGGGGAACTCGTAGCTTCCTTCTGCTTTTTGAAAAATTGGCAAGCGGTTTAACATTCGTCGGTTGCGGTACCGTATAACGCCTTAATGTGTAAAATGAAGGACCACGGGGTAGCTGCAGCACTAACTACAGTGGCTCTGGTTTTCAAGTCTTGAACGAAGGCAGGATTATCGTCCTCCAGCCGACGAGATACCTAGCACGATGAAGTTTGTTACAGTAACGCGTTTGCGATTCTCGATTCGAATGGTCCTTAGCTGTAACATCAGACATTATTCTCTGTATTGGGCACAGCAGCTAAGGTGCCATCAGAACACGTCCTAAGGCACCGGCCCATTAGGATTTCTGCAGAACTGTAGCCCGGCTGTCCTGATGTCGCCCTCTAAGGCGAGAAGTGTGTGTAGGGTTTAAGTACAAGTCGCTTTATTGTTTGTACTACCATTACCACGTCGCCATTAGCTTTCTCATGTAAAAGCCTGAGTATCAGTGGACATCAATGGCTCAGCATTATTAGTAGATCGCGCGCAATTTCGCTAAAGCGTGGCCATCAAACCTGCTCTTTAGCCAATACCTTTATGCCCGTCGCGCAACTTTTCTAGCACTTTTCTGAGAGACTGAGGTACTACGAGTCTGGTTCCTTTTAAAAGCAGCCCGTTGCCTTCAACTATAAAAGTGAGCTCTTGACAATAAGGGGCGAGATGGCAAGGAAGCCTTGGTTTTTCTGACCAGCCTTGGCGACAAACAATCAGAGGGCCTTCCTAACTGCATCGGCTCAAGGTCGCAGACAACCTTACCTAAAATAATTTCATGCGCGAAAATTTAAATAAATCTGATTTAACTCATGTAATTGGCTTCTACGTTGTTATTCAGGTACGCTGTGCCGTACACGCAACTGCAAAGAAAGAACGAGCGTGAAAATCGTGTTTATTCGTTTTGCGTGACTGATATCAAGAGAGAACAGCGGTAGCAAACGTGTCAGGGCCCATTCATTTGAGGATGCCCTACCTGAGCACAGAGTTCCGTTTACTGTCACGAGCTGCTTTTTCACGTTGACTACGCTTGGCGTCCAGAGGTAACCTCGCATCCCTTGAATTCTTTCTTCTTCCCTTGTAGTCGTCCTCGAACGACAATACGTGCCTCGCATTTTTCATTGACAAGGCGCAGAGTCACAGGCATATATAACCATTATACCACTTCCAGAACTAAAGTACACCGCAATCCCTGCACACATGTCTACGTAACGTAAGTTTATAGACTCACCTAGAAACGTCCCACTCCGGGAATCCACGCAATGGCGAAAGAGTATAGCCAATCACGCAGCCGCAGCGAAGCCTTGGTTGCACCATCTGCGTCGCGCAATCCTTTTGAAGAAAAAAGGAAGGTCTTGAAGAGCCGTCATACAGTATTCTGATTGTGGGTTAGCACTCGTGATGGAAACGGGCCTGGATTTTCGGCAAAGGATGTACGGACGAGGCAGCAGCATATAATATTTCACGACGTCCCAGCAAAGTGTTAATTTTCCAGTTTCTGATGAACAAGCCATCTAAAGCTTGTTTGGGCTTTCGCGCAGAAATTACTATGACCATCTATTACTGTTTTTATTCCACGTCACTCTTAAACGTCTCCACGTTAGCCATCTTCTATAACGGCTTAATAGGCCTAACTGAGAGGGCGACTCAAAGGGGCCGCCACTAAAACGCGAACCAGAGTCAAAGAATAACGTCGACTGGTCGCGGAGGATTTCGAGAAGTTCGTAAAGCGGCAGAACTCTTCATGAACGAGGTTGAAAACTAAGTCGACAGTCCGCCAGCCTCCCTAGGTCTTGACGTCCGGCTGCGCCGACGACGAGGCGGCGCCGGTGTCGGACTGGTTTTTGTGCACCTTCGACGACGAGCCGGACTTGGCCCGCTTCTTCTTTGCGGTGCCCTTGTTGCCGGATTTGGTGGGTTTGGCAGGACCAGAACTGCCCGGAGAGATGGTGCGGACACCGCCGCTGGGGGAGTCCACCGAGGCGTCCTCTGGATGGGTTCCGGTGGGTCCCGTGTCCTTATCCTGGGGGCACTCCTCGAACACCTTCACGGTGACCGCCAGCATGAACTGCGATACACACGAAGTTCACAAGGTCAGTAACGCCGCTCATCATTCAGGTGGCATAGAAGCAGATGATAAAGGAGATGAGCGGAGGCTTTACCTGGGATTTATTCGCATAATTACACGCGCTATTGTAGATATTGTGAAGTACCTGACTCAATGCTAATATTTCAAACCACGCATGCTCTATCCTCATGCATAAATAGAGACCGCATTTTCAAACGTAGCTTTATCACTTACTTCGTAATGCGAGATGCACAGAGATTATATATTGAGTGGTCGCAGCCACTGCTCCCACAATGTTCTAAGATGTTGTAGTACTACTGCTTTCGCCGCCTTATCTCGAAGTGCTTCCTTTTCTGAATCATGAATCATGAATACCTTCTTCAGCAAACGGAAAAACCGGAAGGGGACATGCAAGCATGGAAGCTTCTTCAGCATGGAAGAAGCCCTAACTGGGAGATAAAAAATGAAATTGATTACATGCTATGTTCTAACCCCGCCATTATACAGGATGTATAGAGGCAATCGGAAAGGTGCGATGCAGTGCCCGCAGGATGTTTAAGGTCTTGAATTAATCTGGATTTGAAGGGGGAGCGGAACAGATTAGTGAGGAAGAAGAAAGCGGTACGGGTATAAAAGGAAGAATTCAGGCTATCGCTGCAGAATATAGTATACTGAGTGCCAACCGAGGAAGCCGACCTCAGCCTAGAGGCAAGCATTACTGATTGCGAGGTAGAAGAAGGCGATAGAATTGTTAGAGAGGATACCGATAAGCTGTCTAAGGAGACAAAAGATTTGATTAAGAAACGCCAAAGTATAAAATTTTCCAACCCAACGAACCAAATAGAACTGACAGAGGTATCAAAACTAATCGATAGGCGCAAGGTAGCCGACATAAGGAAGTATAACATGGGAAAAATTGAGCAGACTCTAAAAAATGATCGTAGCCTGAAAGTGGTAAAATGGGAATTAGGCATAAGCAAAATTCAGATGTATGCACTGAGGGACAAGGCTGGCGATGTCATTACTAACATGGACAAGATAATCAAGGTAGCCGAGGAGTTCTATACGGACCTCTACAGTAGCCATAGTAGTCAGGACAAGAATGAAATTGGCTGTATTGAAGAGCAATCAGACGTTCCACCAGCGACGAAGGACGAGGTTAAGGAAGCCTTAGACACTATGAAAAGAGGGAAAGCAGCTGGGAGGGATTCGGTAACTACAGATTTGTTGATGGATGGAGGGGTATCGTGCTATAAAAACTGGCCACCTTGTATACGCAGTGCCTGGTGTTATCGAAAAACTTGAATCCAGGAAGAACGCTAATATTATCTTAATTCATAAAAAAGAGACGCTAAGGACTTGAAAAATTACAGGCCGATCAGCCTAATATCAGTTACGTACAAGGTATTTACCAAGGTGATCGGTAATAGGATCAGGACATCCTTAGACTTTAATCAACCAAAGGATCAAGCAGGATTTCGGAAAGTGTACTTTACCATCGATCATATCCACAGTATAAACCAAGTAATAGAAAAGTGGTAGGAATATAACCAGCCCCTATACATGCAGGCTGAGTCATGCCTGCATGACTCAGCGGTCATGCAGGCATTGCGAGATCAGGGTGTAGGTGAGCCATATGTGAAAGTACTAGAAGATATCTATAGTGGCTGCACAGCAACCATAGTTCTGCATAAATAAAGTGATAAAGTTCCAATTAAGAAAAGTATCAGCAAAAAGACACGTTCTCCCCAGTGCTATTTACAGCTTCCTCAGAGAGTGTATTTAAAGGCATGAAATAGTACCACTGTGAACTAGAAATAGATGGTGTAGCACAAGGTGGTTTCCGCGTGTCCCCAGAAAACGCCGTCTGCCTCGCGACGATTTCAAGAGAGTGCGATCGTATCGCCACGAGAAACTTAATGGTTTATGCATAGATTACAATGGCGCTTGAGCGGTTGTCGTTTTGCACTCAAAATACGGTCCGAATACTGACAAAGTCCAAACTCCAAAATATTCCAAAAGGAATATTTCGCTGTTTTCTGCATCTGGCATGCGGCGCACAAGGGTGGCCGGTTCTGTTTGCAGACGAACTTAGAAACCTCACAACGACACGTGTAAACGCGTTCAAAAGCGAATGAATGCACCGCCGCTGCTTCGTTCGTATATTTTTGAGGACAAACGCAACACGGAAATCACACCCGGGCGCGACACTGTACTTCTAATTCACGGTAACAGTAGCCTCGATAGAAAAGGTTGGACAGTTGCTGACATAGCTAAGATGGCAGAGCAATACGCATGGCATAAGGAGGCTACGGGTTCGGAATCTACAGGCATAGCAAGTGTAGGTGTCCACCGTGAAGAAAGATACTGCGCCTTTCTTCGCCAAAAGCCAATTTAATAAAAAAAAGATACAGCCTGCCACTTTTTACAAAACAAAAAACCTCGCGGCATGAAAAGGTGCGGTAAAGGGGATATCGCGTCTGCTCCTAGGTGAAGCTTGACTGCCCCCCTCCCCCTAATTTATTGAAGCTTCTTCACCTCAGTACATATCTTGAGATGTTAACGCCAACAAGTTCTCACTGAATCTTGAGCTAAATAGACCTATTTCGCTGGAAGAGTGAAATAAGGTATCGAATATGCTGCCACGAAAAAGGCAATATATCTCGTATCGTTCGTACGGTCGCGATCCCCATATGCCTCTCGACACGCTGCTTCTTATGTCAGCTGCTCCACATTCTGCGTACGTCCACAATGCTATTGCTCGTACCGACCACAGGACGGTTACAACCGTAGTCACCGCAATGTCCTTTTTTTCCCCGAGTTCCATCATCTTGCTCTGGACACAGCATCGCCGCATCAGAATCTCAGAAAAACTTCTCTACCATTACACAGGCCTATACCGTACTCTCCGTCAGGTCACCGCTGTCACCTATAAGATCACCCCCTCCCCCTGTATCGGAGTCTACATCAAGTACGGCCCCGTCTGACATGGTGCATGCATGTCTCAAGCCTGAAACCTACCACTCGCCGTGTCCTGGAACCGCCTAACCAAAACCGGGACGATGTTTCTCGTACCGGGGGCCACACCATGTAGAAGGTGAGAGAAGGGGACGAAGTGCTGGCGCGTTTGCTCTGCAGTTCTCTTCCGCTGTATGCCTTTTCTTGTGCCCTGGACCTAACCTCGAACCACTTAACAATATGATCTACAGCTAAAGCTCTAGCCACTGTACCTCAGCAAGGAGTGTAGCGGGCAAGACCCCCGTACCAGACTCCGGCTACAATAGTGCCGCTACAGGTTGCTGTGGCGTACTGCTAATTATTTTTCGAAACTTTACTGCAATACCTGCCGATATTTTAATTCCCGAGTATCAGGACATTGTCCATTCTACACGGACCTGGTTTCTCCTCAACGTTATCACTAATTTCTAGCGCAACTACTTAAGTTAATACAATAGGCACTACAGAAAGTCCTACGGGCCACCAGAAGGCACAGTCACTGCTTCTTAACCTAAAGAAGGACCATTTTCCAATAAATTAAAAACCGACAGTGGGCAATTCACCACGGTGCGCTTTGAGGTGCAACCGACACTGGGATATATTTTTCGCAGAAACAGAAGTGGATATAAATCCCCATATCAACCACGGCAACTAACTTCTATCCTGCCATGTTCATGCATCTCTACGTATTACATCAGCAAAAAATAAAAAATAAATAAACAAAATGCTTTACCGAGCCGTTCTCCTGATGCCATACTGCACACACACCGAGCCTTCCGCACAGTTCAATGTCGCTGCTTTCGAATGTTCCCCACAGAGTTTTGTTTCGCATAGGTGCGGCGAAGCAGCGCTTTAGACGAAATCTTGTTGTCACACGGAATACATTGTAGGCGGCATCAATCACTGCATGATGGCATGATAAACCACGCCGTACGTAATTCCATGGCAGAACGACTGGAATAACTGGTTTCGATCTTTACATACGCGTGAGTTTTAAAGAGAGCGTGCGATGGGGATGCCCGACTGCGCGGCCATATACTCACGGCGAACAACTTCTCCCAGCCTGCCACGGCCAGCCAATTCATAGACTTTTCGTCCCTGGCCTTCAGCGCCTCGATGACTGAATGCCCCAGGCTCTGAGTGGAAGAGGTGAGAAACCATTTCATGGGGTCACATTGAGCTTGTACGCCATGCCTAGACAAAATACAGCGCCGCTGACTGGGGTGGTGAAGGTATATGGGGGACACGGAGGCGCGGACAGTCACCCTTGTCACCTGCATATGTTATCTGAAGGGACAGTGAACAAAACTGCGTTCAATATTGCAATGAAAGCTGTTTATAGAATTGGTGCAGCCATATAGCCCTGTATTCTACGCTCGAATTTATACCGTCAGTCATGAAAGAATGATTACGTAAGCAACTGATTAATGTATTGATTCAAATAATAATTATAAAATAAATAACTACTTGGAGATGAAACAACATAAGTAAAGTAATATATTTATAACTTATAATAAAGACCTTTAATTTATTTGGGGGAGGATGACTGTAATTAAATACACAGTATTTACCCAGCGTTTATTGTGCTAGGAAAGAAACTGGGGAAGGAAAGACGGAATAGAGAAGGGCAGGAAATGGGTAAGATTGAGAAAAACAAATAATTGGTTTTATTTTCCCCGAATGCACCAGTAGTTCTGGCAAAGGAAGGGTGAGTTCCTCTTCGTTATCCTCATCCTTTACTTATGTTCCCGACCGTAGCCACGTAGTTCGCATACATCTGACTTTCGCGGAAACGCACGATAAAATGCTACTTCTTACCCCGCCGGGGTGGAGCAGTGGTTACAGCGCTCGACTACTGTTTCCAAGTCCCTGTTCCAAGTCTAAAGGAAGGAAGGATCAAATCCTGACCTCGGTGGCCACTTTTCGATGGCGGCGCCATGTGCTGTGCGATGTCAGTGCACGTTAAAGAACCCCAGGTGGTCGAAATTTCCGGAGTCCTCCACTACGGCGTCTCTCATAGCCTGAGATGCTTTGGGACGTTAAACCCCACAAACCAAATCAAACCACTTCTCGGCAGATATAGTTGGCATTGAACAAGACACTCCGCGCCTGCGAGATCGGCGTCCTCGTATAACACCACAGCCGCCTCTTTTTGCAGCTCTATGTTCCAGGAGTTCCACCTAATGTATCCAAGGTTTTAAAGGATATGACGTGATCTAGCCCGTGTGAAACCAACTAAGACCTGTTCAGAGTAGGGTGACGCTAGCATCGAGGTGCACCCTAGATTAAGTCGCCTAACCTAATCTGGAGTATTTTTGTTCACCTAAACTAACTGAATACTAATTAGGTATTTTTGGTTGCTACCTTGACGGGAAAAAGTATCAATCTAAGAGTCGTAGATCGCTCAAGAAATGGCTAGGTATACGTTGTGTCACACTACGTTTTAAGTAGCTCTATTTATTGGTCTTCAAAAGGAAGTTGTCACATGACCGGCTGCTTTTTTAAAGGTTCGCGGTTTTCTTTTTTTTTTTCTTCCTCTGTGACTGCGAGACGTCGCCCCCGGAACGCAAGAACACAAATAATTCTTGAAAATAGTAATTAGTAGCTCTGTTTTAGCCACCACAAACAACCGATTCAGTCATGTTTCTCTTCTTTCGTTCCCTCTCAAAGGGTTTTCACTCTCCTGCCTGGCCGTCTAGCGTCCCCACAATTCTGCTTCCTCCTCTACGTTTGGCGGGAGGCATGCTGTGCAGTGCGGTGTGGAGCGGTCGGTTCTGCGAACGAAGCGAAGGCTGTAGGAATGCACAGAGAACGGTCTCGAGTACGGACTCCGTGTGCGCGACAACGAAACGGGTCAGGGAAAAGTGCGCAGAGAGCGGCGAACATAATTAGCGGCCCCTGCACACCGTCTACACGTCAGTAGGAGAGAAGGACCATTGGATTCTGTCTTGGCTGTTGACGTCACCGTCCAAGATCGGCGACCAGAGTAGAGAGCAAGGAACATGGCTTTTGAAGAGGAGCACGGGACAACTTTGATTTCTATTTTTGTTGCTCCCCAGGGCGCCACTCGCTAGAGTACTTTGGAAAGCACTGGGCTTCTTTAAAATGCCATACTATATTGGACAGTGGCCCTTACTTTGTCATTCGCGATGTGCGTACACAAAGCTTCACCTGAGGAAGCAGTGCAGAGAGGTGGATTTTTTTTATCTGGGACGCTTATATGAACTTTAAAGTGACGTCGTCACGACGTTTTTTTATTCCGCCATGTAACGTTTTCGGCTGGAAAAACAAATTTATTTTTCATAAATGCTAGCTTGTTGGAAACAACCTAACTGGCCATTTATTGAGACGATCGGCAGCCCTTACTTTGATACTTTTTTTCCTCGTGGCATTAAATAAAAAGTTAGCTAATTATTATTCACGAATTAACCTATGAAAACAAAAAATATTGCAGACTTAACCGGACGACTCGGGACACCTTTTAGCTGATTTCCTCGGCTAGGATGTAGCGTATTTTTTATAACCTTGGTTAAATTTAGCTCAGACACCTGACCTATACTTGTATGAGGTAGTTGATACATAGTAAAAGGCGTCTGGATTCAGCAACACTTACCTGCTGGCTACGTGGTCTTTCACGATGTCAATGAACCAGTGCATAGAAAAGGCAAGATGCGAGGACGGTGATACGGTTTCCTTTAGTTTAGATTACATAAGGTTCACGAAGCGATATCGGCTATGACGGGCACCGTAATGGAGGGCCATGGTACTTTCGAAATCTTCAGACTTTTAACATGAAACGATTATGGCAAATATACGACTGCCTTGCTTTTCGCCTACATCAAAAGGCCTTCTCTGCGACCGGGTGTCAACCAACTCACGCCCTCGTGATCAGCAGCCTATAGCCAATTATTAGCTGCGGCGAGGAGAAGGACGACACGGAAGGATGCGCTAAACGTTCAACCTTACCTCGCAAGATAGAGGGTCATTATACGTTCTGCTACCAACGAATCAGCCGGGTAAGGTCCATTTGATATCAACTAAATTATCAGGAGTACCAAGACGTAATGTAACAAATAGAAAAACCTTACTAGCACAAAATTACGAAGCCAGCAATCATCTAGAAGCCTGTTTTTATTACACACAGGGAGAAAAAAATAAAAAATTTCGCGAGCTGCGCAAGAGGGTTATTGCGAAAAAGAATGAAAAACAAAGTGAAAGAAAGCACTGCGATGCTGAAAACGAAAAGCGATAAGATGATGAAAGGCCAACAGAAAACGATTCTAAAAGCGAAGTGTAACGCCAAAGCAAAGGTGAAGAAAATATCAGCAGAAAAACAGGAAAAATACTTCGACTCACTCAAATAACAGAAAACAATAGTATGGCAAAAAAATTGCCGACGATTACGTTAATTCCTAATGCGAAACTTGAGCCCAGCTCATCAGGTGATTCGGCATTTCGATAGATCGAGGTATGCGTTTCGGCTCGGGCAATGTACAGGGTCGTCCACTTTAAGTGCGAACACGGCTCCGCGTGGCCGCGCTCCGCGGAGCGCCAGCGGATCCGGCGCGTTCGCGCATCGAAGCAAAGCCGCGCAGGCGCACAGGGGCCCGGGGGAGGAGCTTCGTGTCGTCTGCTTTCCAGCAATGCAAGCGAGGTGCGCGCCAGCGCTGTAGCAGACGACACGAAGCTCCTCCTCCGGGCCCCTGTGCGCCTGCGCGGCTTTGCTTCGATGCGCGAACGCGCCGGATCCGCTGGCGCTTCGCGGGGCGCGGCCACGCAGAGCCGTGTTCGTACTTAAAGTGGACGACCCTGTACATGTCGAGGTCCGCCGCCACCGATCCGGCGCTCTGATTGCCGCCGTACAGGGATGGCATTGGAGGAGGAGCGAAGAGAGCATCTAATTTATTGGGAGGTCGCGGGAAGCAGTGCGTGGGCTCATAGGTGGCGGCAAGAGCACGCACTGCCCCGGCTGCGGAACTGGTTACGAGGGACAAAGGCGACGCCGACGACGACGCGAAACGCAGAAACGAGCGCCAAAGCGATGCGCTCTAAAAAGCATAACTGAATTATGTAATATTTGGAATCCTGTTATCCTGGGATGCCTTGAAAACAAACCCCATGACCCCCTGCTGGTTAGATCTAGTGATATAGCTGGCTGGGCCTTGGGGCAACGGAACATGTAAGGAAAAGAACGGGAGAAGGTGACGCTTCAGCTATCATTTCTTAGCTTAAGTAGATGGCTGGATATGAAGTATTTTTTAAATTAGAGACCAGTGCTTAATCGCTAATGTTTTTGTTTCTAACATGCATTGTTTCTGATTTGGTTTTGGGGGTTTAACGTCCCAAATTGATATTGTGACCTTGCCTGGCCTTGCCGTCACGACCTTGCCGTCTCAACCTAGCCTTCTTTCACAATATGCATTGTTTCTATGCGAAAAACCTGAGCCAAAAGAACAACCCCTTCTAGAACACCGAAAACACGATTTTTTATCAGGTATTACGCAGAGTATATAAAAAAATGTGTTTGTGCTCTAGCTAGGGGACTTAGGTTAGCTCAGCGAAAACTTTCGTCGGGCTTCCTGTCCTTTTGCAACGACTAAAAGGAGTAGCGCTGATACCACGTCACGGGAGGTGTCCGCAACACGACCGATGACGTGCACGTGTTGTCGGTCAACATGAAGACTCCTAACATCCGCCTAGTATGTCCTCTTAAAAAGGGCATATCGCTATAAGAAATCAATGTCATTTGTCATCCTACGGAGCTCAGCACTGACAGCGAGAGTTCTATATCGCGGCTCCCCTACCCAAAACAGCCTATTCGCGGCCCCTGTGGTTACAAATAGGGAATTATGGGTCGGATCGAACTGACTTACACGTACACAGTCGACAACACCCACTGTGAGCAAAGGCACCCATACCCAGAATAACATTCTCATCGTTCAGCAGGGAAATACGAAAGCTTTCGGTTAACACGATGTATAGTGAAGAAAACGAGAACGCGTCAATGCCACGACGACGGAGCTTTTTGACCCGGTAGAGTTGTCCGCTGGGGCCCGTTTGAGTTCGAGATACTTCTCCAGAGCATTTACCGTTCCGGGACTCGATCGGCCTATGGCTATATACCCGCCTCCAAGGCGCTTTCAGCGTATTTCACATGCAACGAAGACGGTGCTGTTGTTGACGCCAAGTAGCATTTATTGAGCTGCCACTTCACAAGGACTTTTATATATGTGCACCGATTTTGCCTCTGCCATCAAATAACAAACTGGATCCATAAAGTGTGCAGTCAGTCAAAAGAAGGCCTCGTCCGACTCATGTCACTATGGCGATGTTGTTAGCTGTGGTGGTGGTGGCCATGATTATGGCAAAGAAGGCTTTGTTGGTCGCATTAATTTGCTACCAGACTATTCGCAGCGTCGTTCACTTTCTTATCGCAATCATATCAACAGTTTTTATTTTCCCTTTCCCTTTCTCGAAAACATCATGCTTATTAGTTTTTCGATGTCTCTCGACCCTTAGCGGATGCCCAAGCGTATGTATGCACCCTCACTTGTTAGTAAAACAACTATGTCCCCCTACGCCGTGTCCCGATGACAACGACCTTTTGCACTACAGCAAGGCAGGAGCGCAAGGGACGGTAAGTAATGTTAATGGGATGAGGTGGTCTCAGCAGGCGCGAAACAGCGATATATTTGGGTATACGACTAAGGGAGGCTTGCAAAAGACTCATGTGGGGGCCCAAATGACGAAGGCCCCATGGCTGCCCTACCTGAAAGTGGAAAGGGTGGACGCCGGACCTCTCGAGGTGGGCGATGGCGTTCTTGCGGATGAGCGCCTCTAGCAGTACCGAGTCGCCCAAGCTGTCCACCATGGATGAGAGCTGGTAGCCGACGGCGCAACCGTGCGCCCGAAACTGCGGGTCATCCTGTAGCTGGGGGACGGTCTTGCCGCGGAACTTGCTGAACAGCTCGATGTACTCTGGGTGGGCAAGAAACAACGCCGAGAAGATGACGACGCCGTAGTCTTGGTTCGCGCTCACGAACTTCTTCCACGACGCCTGGACGGCGCGCCGCTCGCGCTCCTTCAGCCCCGTGCGGGGGTCGGGGACGTCCTTACGCAGGGCAGCACCCATAGCTTATTTCGTCTACGGGGCTGGGCGTGGTCTTCTTCCTCTGCCTGCCTTTATCTCGGCCGTCTTCTTCTTTTGCCTCCTACAGATGAAGGAACGAGCGAACAGGTTGCTTGTTGACGCTTCATGGAATTAAACCGACAATGTAAGCCCAGTAAAGATGGCGAAATGCACGAAGGAACTGAAGATGCAAGTGAGTCGGCAAAACTGAGAAACAAATATATGCTGCATCTGCAAAACGACCAATAAAATTCTTACAAAATGCTGCATGATTGGTTATCATATACGCGTGTCCACCGAGCAGGTGTTATATCAGTCGTTAACGCGACCACCGCAGCACTCTTGACTTCCCACGCTACCCAATTCACATACAGCTCATTCCTGTCCGTGATGTACTGAGGGCGGCTAACTCTGCCCACGTCGCCAATCAACGTGTGTGTGCACTTGCCGAGTAGACGGTGCACCAACACGGGCGTAGGATGGCGAGCTATCGAGACACTCTACGCGGATGCAGCACACAACGCCTCCAGCCCTATTATATTAGACGGTGGTGATGGTGGTGAAAATATTTATTATTATTATACACAGAGGTACAGTTATTAGGTGGGATGCCTAGACAGGCACTCCATTGGCGTTTGCCGCAGCCCGGGCGCGCTGCGTTATCGCCTTTTGGGCCTCGAGGGTGCAGCATCCGGACAAAGTCGCCTCCCAGATCTCTCGAATGAGGTGGGGATAGGGGGTAGGGATGGGTTCTTCTGAAAGGCCCACGCCATGTGGTAGGTGTTAAACACCTCCACACAGTGCGAACACCGCCTATCAAATTGGAGATCAAAACGTTTAAGAGTTGCTGGGCACAACATCGTATTGGTGAGCAGGTGGAGGAGGACCCGCTTGTTAGCCTTCCCCAGCCTTCTGCACGAATGAGTGAGTGAACTTTATTAACTGCTCGGGGATCTTTTTCTTCGCCTCTTCAGCCGAGGCTGACAAGCGGTTGGCGCCCCCAGTCCAGGGCACCACTGGCTTTCGCCAGTTTGCGAGCTCTTGTGACCAGGTAGATCTGAGCCTCCGGGTCAGAGCTGGCCAGCAAAGCCTCCCACTATGTTTCATTTGGGTTTTCAATTTTTTGTAGTTGATGTGAGCTGCATTCCCATGTTATGTGGTACGGGGTAGGGGTCTTCCCGCACCACGGGCACTCGTCTCTGAATGTCGTGGGATGCATCATGTGTAATATGTGTAAATTAATGAAGGGGCCCGTCTGTAGCCGCCTCAGATCTATGGCCTCCTCATTGCTGAGCTTTTTATGCGGCTTGAGATATACTTTCAGCAAGCCTCTGTAGTGTTGTAGAATTGTGGTGTAGTCAGGGTCAAGCGGAATCAGGTCCTCTGCCGCGAGACTGTTGGCGCACGGTAGGTTGCATGTCCTCGAGCCACCCTGTCTGCGTACAAATTCCCCGTGATCCCTGCATCCCTGGAATCCACACTAGTGTTTGAATGTATTGTTTTGTTGGCTCGCTTGTGGAAGTAAAGATTTGGTGCGCTACCTTAGATAATTTACCCCGTTGAAAATTTCTGCACGCGGATTGAGAGTCCGACAGTATCGTCAGACTCTCTCCCGTTTCTCTTCCTTGCCTAATGGCCAGTGCGATAGCCACTTCCTCTGCCTCCGTGACCGTGCAGTTTTGGATCGAGGCGCTAACTACCTCCCGGCCTCCGCATTCTGTGACCGTGGCTATCGCCCTCTTTGCGTTGGTTTCGTATAAGGCTGCGTCGGTGAACCTTGACGTGTCTTGTTGGTCGATTGTGTTTTCATAATACTCTACCCTTGTCTGTCTCCTTCCCGGGTGTAGGCGGGGGTCCATGTTTCTTGGTATGGGCCGAACTCGGTACCAATTTCTTACTTCCCGCGATACCTCTGTTGTCTTGTATAGACCTGTAGGTGTGTGCTATATCCCAGTCTTCCTAACACCCGTCTTCCCGTCCTCGTTTGTAGGTCTGTTTAGCTGTGACTTGATTTGGGCTAATTCTTGTATTGTATTGTGTAGACCCAGAGCTGCTAGCTTGTGGTTTGGTGTGTTCTTGGGGAGCTTGAGTGCGGTCTTCATTGCCATTTTGATGATGGCGTCCGCTCTGTCTTCCTCTCCTTTGGTCATATTGTCATATTGAAGTAGGGTAGAGCATACGCTACTCTGCTAATAACGAGGCTCCGGACACGTTTGAGTGTGTCGGGCTCCTTCATCCCCATCTTTTTGCTGGTCACCCGTGCTATCATTCGGGTGACCTGCTGGATCGAGGTCTTGAGCAAATTATGTGTTTTGAGACCTTTGATTCGATTGGAGCCACATCCCCAGGATCCTCACGGTTGTCTTTTCGGGTACTGTCTCTGATTGCAGCCAGATCTCGAGCTTGTGGCCTTGATCTGTGGGAGCAGAGCGGTTGCCCTTCCCTCGCCAGAATCTGATCAGTTCTGATTTTCTTGAGAAGCACTCCAAACCCCTCTGCTTTAGATATTCTCCGATGACAGAGGCTGCTTCTTGCAATTTTGCTTCTTTCTCCCCGAGTGATCCTGTGGTCGTCCAGATGGTGACGTCATCAGCGTACATAGCGTGCTGTATGCCCTCCACCTTCTCGAGGCGCCTGGCCAGGCCATTCATTGCCATGTTGAACAGCGTGGGCGAAATGACTGCTCCTTGAGGTGCCCCTTTGTTGGGCGGAGAGAAGGTCTCTGTTTCTATATTACCAATCTTGATTTCGGCCGTCCGGTTACTCAGAAAGCTCCTAACGTACTCGTAGACTCTGGTTCCACAATTCGTGTCAGCCAGACCATCTAGGATCGCCTTGTGACTAACATTATCAAATGCACCTTTAACGTCCACTGCCAAAACCACGTGTTCTGCCGAGCATGGGATACCCGTCAAGACCTCTTCTTTGATCTGCAGGAGAACGTCCTGGGCTGATAGCTTTTCTCTGAAGCCAAACATGGTGTCCGGCATCTGAGCGCTATCCTCTAAGTAATTTTGCAGTCTATTATTGACAACCCTCTCGAACATCTTTCCCAGGCACGAAGTTACAGAAATGGGCCGCGAATTCTCTATTGCCAATTTTTTCCAGGGTTTCTGGATCATGATGACCACCGAGTGTTTCCACTGCGCTGGCACCGTTCCTGCTTCTCAATGCTTTTTCATGAAATGCGCCAGTGCCTTGATATTGTTGTTGCTCATGTTCCGAATTATGCTATTAGTGATCTTGTCGTCACCAGCCGCTATGTTTCAAGTGGCACTTGCTATTGCCGTCCGGACCTCTTCCTCCGTGATTGGCTCGTCCCTTTTCGGATTTGGGTCTCCTTTGTAATCTTCTGCGTATGGATATGGATCCTCTAGCTCTACTCCGTAGCATTTGTCGTGGACGGCCTTGATCACATCTTGATTCGTGCCTGGGAATGTGTGTAGCAACCGCTCCAGCTACTTCTGCCCCTCTCACTTGGTCTTGGTGGGGCCCATGATGGCTTTTAGCATTCGCCATGTCTTGAAAGTTCTGAGCGTCCCCTGCAGAGAGTCGCAGAATTTGCCCCAGTTGGCTCTCGTCAGTTGTTCAGCGTACTACGCCGCCTTCTTTGTGATCTCCACGATCTTCATCCTAAGCTTTCGATTGTGCCTCTGTTTCTTCCATCTTCTTAACAGTCCCCTTCTCGCTTCCCACAGGTGAAGGAGATGGGCGTCTATTTCTGGTGTCGCATTTGTGCGCGTCAGTTCTTGCGTAAATCTCTGCTTGTTTTTTCGCAGCGCCCCGCACCAGCTATCAAGATCCTCAATCTCGCCTTGGTCCTCCTCCTGCGCTTCTCTGAACTTGTGCCTCTTGGTAATCCTGGCTGCGCCAACCTGATGCCTGATCTTGTATGTGCAGATGGTCGTGCTCACTATATAGTGATCACTGCCCATATCGTTAAGCGTATTTATCCACTCAACATCGCCGCAGCTCTTGACCATCGTAAGCTCCGGGGTAGTGTCCTTGCTCACACAGTTGCCCGTTCTCGTGGGCACTCCCGGGTCCGTTATCAGTGTTAATTCATGTCTGTCTATTAGCGCTCTAATAATGCGGCCTCTCTTGCCCTGTCGCGTGTATCCCCAGGCCGAGTCTTTTGCATTAAAGTCGCCTAATATAATTAGCTGATTTCCTCTTACCAAGTTTATTGTTTCTCCGAGAAGCCTGTCGAAGTCGATCTTTCGTTGGGAGTGGGGGCTGTATACATTTAGGATAAAAGTGCCCTGTTTTTTGTCACTCTTTTGGACCACCCCCACCAGGATATGGGGTGTTTCAATCACTTTAAATTGGTCATGCCGAATTGTTATAATGGTCTTCTCCGCCATTGTCGCCACCTTCCAGCTTTCGTCGTTGGCAGCAAAGACCTCGTACCCGCTAATTGAAGGGGAACTGCCAACCTTCTGTAGGGCTATCACGACCGGTGGTTCCGCTTGTGAGGCCAGCAGCTGTGACAGCATCCCCTTCTTGCGTCTGATACTTCTACAATTCCACTGCCAAATCTCTAGGCGGTCTTGCTTCTCCTTCTAGTGTCTAGTCATGATCGGTCTCAGATTGCAAGCTGGTCAGCCCGGGCCTGTGATACGGCTTCTCAGCTGTTTCTCTTACTGTGGTGGCTGTTGTTTGCTTCCTAATCAGTTTGGTCATCTCGATTTGCATCGCCTGAAACTTTTGCTCTATATAGCCTGTGACTTGTTCCATGCCTTTCTTTGTGATTTGCCTCCGACCTGGACTGGGACCTGGACCGCTGACGTGATGTTTCCTCCTCCCCGTCCGAACTGAACCACCTCTGATGCGTCTTCATGATGCCCCTCGTTTCTGGGCGGCTCTGACGTGACTTTGAATGCCCCTTTGTCTTCTTTGGGATCTCCTTGAGCTTGCTTCGGCAGCCGGTGGCTCCAGTCTCAAGTGCTCCTCCACAGAGAGCGCATTGGGGTTCGCACTCGTGACTTTCCTCCGGATCTTGCTTGTTGCATCATCTACATGCCCTGGTAGACGGGTTCGGGCATACGTCTGTTCGGTGTCCTGGCTTTCGGCAGGTGTTGCAAAATTGCTTCGTTGGCTTGTACGGATCGCATGGGGTCTCTCTCCCATGGTAGTACACCCACTTCAGTAGGATTGGCCCCTCAAAGACAATGAGGGCTGATTCGGACTTGCCCATTGCTCTGGTCGCGATAATTTTCACGGCCTGGGTCCTGACGAACAGTTTCTTTTTCCGTTGCCCCGGAGTTGATGCCGTGGGCCACCCCTTTGAGGTATTCTTCCGGTGTAGTCATGAAAGCGTTGACCGGATGGTCTTTTCCCTCGAAGTTCAAGCTTCGGATGCTCATCATGCGCTCCGCCATCTGCATGTCTGGGGTGCTGGTGACGATGATGTTGGATTCCGGTCGGAGGCGGACCAACAAGTCTTTCAGACGAAAATTCTGTGGATATCCGCAGGCTTGCGCTATAGCCTTGGCTGCTTAGGGTGGTGGGGAGAGTCTGACATGTGATATTCACATATTTCATTGAATTTGTATGCGAGAATAAAATCACAGTCCTGATCCACGTTATGTCCCATGGGAAATGTCCGGAGAGAGAGCGCGCGGACTATGTCGTTGGCTGCCTCGTTCCCATGGAGACATTGGTTACCTGGACCCAAAACGAGAGATTGTTACACGGGAGCCGAATCTCTACTACAAGTAGATGCGGTAAGCCAGAGGAGCATTCTACCCTAGCTGAACGTTCAGACTAGCACTCGTGAGTCCGTTATATTATGATTTTTGAAGGAGGCATCGGAGGCGGCTAGGGCGAGGGCAACCTCTTCTGCGTGTGTTGTTGACTGGGCCTTGAACGTTAGGCTGTCTACTGTTTTGCCCTTGTGGATGACCGCGGCTGAGTACCACCCCCTAGGGTTCGGGCCGGAGGCATCCACGTAAAAAGCACCTGGTTTGCTTCCATATGGGCGGTCCAAGGCTTCCGCCCGCGTCAGGCGCCAACCATTATGGTCCTCTGGACATGTTGGCGAGAGAGGCCACACGTGGAGGGCTTTTCTCCATTTTTTAGGAATTCGACATATCTCCTCTATGAGTTGGGTGTATTGGATGTGAAGTCGGGCTAAAAGACTGTGACCCGACTCTGTATTTGTCAGACACATGTATTGGTTGGAGAGGTGGGCCTCCCGAAGCTCCTTGAAAGTATTCACCACACCCAGCGCCCTTCTTCCAGAGCGGTTGGATGAACGCTGTTATGTTTGTGGTCTCAGCCGAGGCCCATGCGCCTCCAGCAGATGAAGGAAGGAGTGAAGCGGCTGCCGGCGAGTGGCAGCCATCGAGGACGGCGACGACGACGGGCGTTCCATTCCTACTTGCTGCGGCGGTCAGTTATCCTGCTGAGCCGGAACAGGGGTACGCGACCCTCGTCCTGTCTTTTTCCGCCATGCGAAAACAGGTCCAGCGAGGGGCCCGTCCCAGCTTGACGAAGAGCCTCAACCAGCCTTCTAGACGGAGGCTGGTTGAGGCTCTGTACTCTGCTTCCCCCCCCCCTCCTGGCCCCCCAGCCGCGGAATGCCCGGTCAAGAGGTTTGGCCGTCCCGACAGCACATGGCGTGACACTTCAGTCGACGACCTATGGGTACCAAAATTCTGTCCTTCCCCAGGGACAACATCAACATCGCCACCAGTGGAGCTGACTCTCGCCGCCAAGAGCTGCGAGTATGTTTCGGTGACACCTCGGGAGTGGGCCGGGCTCCTGTTGACCGCGCGCGCACCGGTGACTAGATTAGGTCAACTTAACTACACTTCCCCAGCTAGAGAACTGTGGATGGCGGGCGCTATATTAGGGCGTGGAACTGTATCCACGAGCAACTCTGTTCTCGTCTGAGTTTCTCCCCCGGACTCGACAAGCAAAAAAGTGTATATAAAACTTCTTTGCTGCTCCCGTCCGCCTGATCACGCTGCCCAGAAATCTCGGCCCCCGATCGCATCAACGCTCATTGGAAAGCCTTTAGCGAATGGTCTACCTGACCATAGCGGTCGTTGAGGTCAGCGTAGTCCTGCATTTTTCCCTCTTTGTATTCGACTTCAGCATTCGTACCTAGCTTGAACTTGGGCGAGATGGTGCATAGCTGTTGAGCGCTTCTTCCCTTTATCAACAGCATTAGTACCAAAATTATTTTCTCCTCCGGCATTCGTGAATGGGCTCTTTTTCAGACAATGACCGACTCTAAAGAATGCACTCTAATTATCAGAAAGCTGTAGTATTTTTGGCGTGAGAAGGCTCAGTTCGCGGATATTCCAATAGAGGGGCACGTCATTTAGCCAGTGTACAGCAAGGTTCAGTTGTGACACACGTAGTCTCTTTATATCTTGCTTTTTTTTTCTGCAGATTCAGCCAGGAACCACGGAAAACCGTATTCCTTGCCGGAAGAATAACCTCATCACTAGATAACGACATCTAAACTCAACTCAATTTCATGTCTCATATTCCTAGTGAAAATTTAAATAGACATTGGCGTGTCGGCTCCTATTAGAAGTGAGGTTGCATCCACATCAACGGCAACCATAGGCGTCACAAAACTGTCGCTGCTTCAGAGCAGGCATGTAAACTTCCCTAAACAAAGCACATTATAATTAATACTTTCGCATCTTGCTATTTCACAAATTCATTTACGAAATCGTATTTACTGCTCTATATTAAACGACTCTAGCGGTGTGTTCTAGACATCTCTCAAATAATATTCAAAATACTTTACCCTCGGCGACTCGTAAAAGGAGCGAAGTGTTTCCGGAAGCTTAAGCTCCGCCTATGAGGATATAGGGCAGGACAGCTGCTCGCGTCTGCGGTTTTTCTTGCAGATCATCGTTCGCATACATGCACTTTGCTGCTCGATTAGTCACTAATACTTTAATTTGTGGCTTCATTATCTCACACGTACTTATTAATACACAGTCACGAACTACCGCGTTATGTCATGGACTACCCGGCATACGTGTCATCCTCTCTTTAGCCTAGCCATGCCTGTGTATCCTGGGAGTAGCGTGTCTGACTTATAACACAAGGGACCGTAGTTGGCAGCTCCTACCTGAGGTGGAAGCTCCTACCCGAGGTGGGAGCTCCTAACAAAGAGCTAGCTACCCGAGTTGGAAGCTCCTGTCAAGCAGATCATGTCATGTGGTCTCGTGATGGCACACTTCCCAGCGGCCAGTCATTGGACGACCGTGTCAACGACGAGCTATCCTCTGCCAGATCCATGCTCTTAAATTTTCGCTCGAAACACCGAAAACGCCGAATTTTCTGGAAAACGGAGCGTTTCACACTCACGCGTTAAAGCGAATAGCCTTAAAAGAAGAATTCCTTCATTTACCCATACTACGAGGCAATAGAATGACCTAAACAGGAGGGGCTGTGAATAAAATCAGAAGCAAATAAAAAGAGGTGTATATTAAAAACAGCCTCAAACTTTAAAATATAAAAAAAAAGTGAAATGTGGTAATCAGACGAACGGACGTTCCATGTCAGAGGCGGGCCTCGCAGAATCAGGAGCAGCATCGTCAGCAGGAACGTCCTATAATTTGGAGGCCAGTGCACTTCTCTTTAGCCCCTCCCCAAGCACTTTTGTTACTAGACCCCATTCGGGAAGCATCTACCTTCACCTACAGTGAAATCGCGGAGTCTTCGAACTGGGCACCAAATCTAGAAGAAATCTTTCTTTATTGCAAAATAAAAATAAAATTGAGAAAGGTGGCGTCCACGCACAGGTCATGGCAGGCTAACCTAATTAAATTAAATAAAAACACGACCTTAATTGAACACCGAACTCAGACAAGGTTGCCTAGAAGATGTTAGTGTAAAATTACTGGTATACGCTCATCACTACCGACCAAGAATCTTGTCCGATCCTCTTTGTGCCATCGATCTGATTGGATAAGCTGTTTCGTGAGGTCACAACCACATGGTCTCGCGCGGATAACCGAGACTTCAACACGCCAGTCTCCTAGATTGATATTTTAAATTCTCCAGCCAGCAGAGATAGTGGTGTAGCCTACGGCTGCGCAGTGATCGATCATGCCTTCTTGTAGGGCATTCACATTTAAAAACAAAAATCGGAGCGGATGGCAACCGGCAAGGTTCTTGATCTTCGGATTTATCTTTGACAGAAATGGAATAAGTTACGAATCATGAATACCTTCTTCAGCAAACGGAAGAACCGGAAATGGACATGGAAAAGTCCGAACGGGGAGACTAAAAATGAAATCGACTTCATAAAGTGTTCAACCCCCGCCATTATGCAAGATGTAGAGATAATCGGGAAAGTGCGATGCAGTGACCACAGGATGGTGAAGTCCCGAATTAGCCTAAATCTGAAGAAGGAACGCAAGAGATTAGTAAGAAAGAAACCCATCAACGAATTAGCGGTGAGGGGGAGGGCAGAAGAATTCAGGATCTCGCTACAGAATAGGTATTCAGCTCTAACCGAGGATGGCGACATTACCCTAGAAGCAAGGAACAATAATTTCAGAGATATCATTACTGAGTGCGCGGTAGAAGTAGGCGGTAGGACAGTTAGAGAGGATACCGGTAAGCTGTCTAAGGAGACGAAAGATTTGATTAAGAAACGCCAGAGAATGAAAGCTTCCAATTCAACAGACCGGATCGAATTGGCCGAGATGTCAAAGCTAATCAATAAGCGCAAGGTGGCCGATATAAGGAAGTATAACATGGAGAAAATTGAGCATGCTGTAAAGAACGGGAGAAGCCTTAAAGCGGTAAAGAAGAAATTGGGCATAGGCAAAAACGAGATGTATGCGATAAGGGACAAGGCGGGCAACGTCATCACGAATATGGATAAGATAGTCAAAGTAGCTGAGGAGTTCTATACAAATCTCTACAGTAGCCAAAGTAGTCAGGACCGTAATGAGATTGGCGGTAGGGACAAACATTCAGACGTTCCACCAGTGACGAAGGACGAGGTCAAGAAAGCATTAGAAAATATGAAAAGAGGGAAATCAGCTGGAGAGGACCAGATAACTACGAATTTGCTGAAGGACGGGGGGGATATCGTGTTAGAAAAACTGGCCACCTTGAATACGCAGTGCCTGGTGTCATCGACGGTACCGGAACCATGGAAGAGGGCAAACATTATCCTCATTCATAAGGAAGGGGACTCTAAGGATCTTAAAAATTACAGACCAATCAGCTTACAGTCTGTTAAGTATAAAGTATTTACTAAGGTAATCGCTGATAGAATCAGGACAACCTTAGACTTCAATCAAGCAAAGGATCAAGCAGGGTTTCGGAAACGGTACTCTACTATCGATCATATCCATACCATCAATCAGGTGACAGAAAAATTCTCGGAATATAACCAGCCCTTATACATAGCATTCATTGATTACGAAAAAGCATTTGACTCAGTTGAAACCTCGGCGGTGATGCAGGCATTGCGAAATCTAGGGGTAGACGAGCCGTACGTGAAAGTGCTGGAATATATATATAGTGGCTGCACAGCAACCATAGTTCTGCATAAAGAAAGTAACAAAATTTCCATAAAGAAAGGTGTTAGGCAAGGAGACACAATCTCCCCAGTACTATTCACAGCTTGCTTAGAGGAAGTATTCAGAGACTTGGAATGGGAGCAGTTAGGGATAAGGGTAGATGGAGAATACCTTAGTAATCTGCGATTTGCTGATGACATTGACTTGCTAAGCAACTCGGGAGATGAACTAGAAATAATGATTGATGATCTAGACAGGAAAAGTAGGAAGGTAGGCTTGAAAATCAATATGCAGAAGACTAAGGTAATGTTCAACAGCCTCGGGAAGGAACAGCAATTTACATTAGGTAGCGAAGTACTGGAAGTAGTAGGCGAATATGTCTACTTAGGACAGGTAGTAACCGCAGATCCGGACCATGAAAAGGAAATAACAAGAAGAATAAGATTGGGATGGAGCGCATTTGGCAAGCACTCGCAGATTATGTCTAGCAGCTTACCGGTATCGCTAAAGAGGAAAGTATATAACAGTTGCATCTTACCTGTACTCACCTATGGGGCTGAAACGTGAAGGCTAACCAATAGGGTTCTACTTAAGTTGAGGACAACGCAGAGGGCTATGGAACGAAAAATGGTAGGGGTAACATTAAGAGATAGGAAGCGTGCAGAGTGGGTCAGAGAAATAACTCAAGTTACCGACATTCTAGTGGAAATTAAGAAGAAGAAATGGACATGGGCAGGACATATAGTGCGAAGAGAGGATAACCGATGGTCGCTTAGGGTAACAAACTGGATTCCAAGGGAAGGAAAGCGTAGCAGGGGGCGGCAGAAAGTTAGGTGGGCGGATGAGATTAAGAAGTTCGCAGGGGTCAAGTGGATGCAGCTAGCACAGAACCGGGTTAAGTGGAGAAATATGGGAGAGGCCTTCGCCCTGCAGTGGGTATAATCAGGCTGATGATGATGATGATGAAATAGATTGCCGTATATTGATTTCTCGTTTTGAGACATCTACAATTAGTTAATTTGAAATAAACGTGGCACTGAACCATGTAGATAGTTAACTGGGTTTGCGCTCAATTTGTTAAATATGATCTCCCGTGGCTACTTTAGAGCATGCGTCGTCCGCGCTCATTTAAGGAGTGGCTAAAGATAAATACTAGTTGCGGCTGAAACGTTTGGTGCATGTATGAATAAACCAATAACGCGAAACATGGAAACAAAACACTTTTATTCTCCTCAAATTCACATCTTTTGCCCTCAGTAAACTTTTGACATCGTTGATAAAGCTGCTGGAATGAATCGGCGAAACCCTCGTTCGCGGTCGATCGAAGCGCAGACGTCACACCTCTTTCAATATATGCTACGTGTCTGCAAAACACGTGCCCTTCAGAACGGTAACAGATCGTGCACTTCATAAATATTTGGTAATGATGGTGATGGCACTCTCCTACTAATCCCTAATTCCTCCGGTATCCATACGAAGTATCCTCAATAAACTGAACCACCACAAATAATTTCATTGCTCTATATGACATCACCCTCTATTCCCGCGCTAACTCAGTCACAGTCACTCAAGTCAATGTATTTTTCTCTATTTTACTTTCCTTTTTCCCTCCACCAGTTTGGTGTAGCAAACCAGGGTTTCTACTGCCTGCCGATATCCCCATCTTTAATTTCATTTAATTACTTCCTCTCTCTCTCTCTCTCTCTCTCTCTCTCTGATATCTACACAGGTAGATTCTACCATTTGACAACAGCACCTGTCGCGCCCGCCCATATCTATAGTTAACCCTTGTTAATTGGGTCGACCCGAACGTGGTTTGTCATCCATGTTTTTTCATTCCCTCCCGAAAGTGTTTGAACCAGCCCTAAGCGCATTTTCTGCTCATGGTATCTCTTCCGTACAAGCACCTTGACTGACACTGCATGTGCTTTTTTGACTGTTTTTTTCGAATATTAACAAAACTGCACGTTAATCCGTTGCTCTGCTTTAATTTGTCGAGATTTTTGCCCACGCGCCTTTTGACTGCCCGTAGCACTAATCTTCATATTTTTTATCGCTCCTTATTATGTGATATCTCTCCA
This sequence comes from Amblyomma maculatum, assembly GCF_055883805.1. Lineage (NCBI taxonomy): Eukaryota > Metazoa > Arthropoda > Arachnida > Ixodida > Ixodidae > Amblyomma > Amblyomma maculatum. The sequence continues at coordinate 33,208,748 of NC_139346.1, read as the reverse complement.
AAAATGTGCGTCTGCGTAATAGCGTGACCGCATTTTTAACTCGCGTTGCTTCTCAAATATCAACCCATTCGCCGAACTTTTTAGGTGCATTTTTAATCTGCATTTAATGAAAAAAGTATATATTTAGTGAACTTACTCATATGAAGCAATATATAACGTTAGTGCAACTACAATGTCGGCGCTATTTTGTGTACCTTGCGAAGGATTCAAAAGCATTGTGATTAAGGCATTATTGCTTCAAGTGTTCTAATTTTAAGTAACTTGCGACGCTTGACACACTTTCTCCACTCCGCGTTGACCGGACCAAATATTCCATGTGGCGTTTACAGTGCACCCTCGATTTAATCGATCCACCTCGATTATGGGAGAATCGCGGAGACCCACCTGCTTCGCTATACCCGTAGGCCCCACATAGGACTGGCAAAAATGTAGCGCCGGGCTTCCCTTACGATTAGAGTGCCGTCCTCGAAGAAGCAGAAATATGAAACAAGAAAACAAAGATAAAAGCAGGAGAACATCCATATCGCTTTCCCGCTCAAAAATAACCGGTGGTGGGATAAGACGGCCTGTTTTATCGCTGCGTTTTTCGCACGTCGGACACCCTGTCAGCGAGATGAGCCGGAGGATATTCGTCGATAAGGAGACTTACGCGTGACCTCGAAAGCTACGTAAGGAGGTCGATCGAAAGAAATCACCCGGCGTTCGCAGAGCTGTAACCACCGCAGTAGAGAGCGCCGCTTCTCGTCGCATGTCCTCTTTTTCTACGAAAAAGGAAGAACCATAAAAAGAAAAAAAAACGCACTGCGCGGAATTCGATGGCTCCCGTCGAAATGCGTATCCATCCTCATGCCGTTTTCACCGTGATAGGAATGCGCCTACACTGCGGCATGCGACGCATTCTGTTTATTTTTCATCTCTCTCATTTTTTATTTATTTTTAAATGAGAGCAGTGCACCGAAAACCGCGCCGACATAGGCGGCCTAGAAGGCTCCTCGAGCAACTATCTTATTCATCGCTGCTCGTGTTGACTTTTTCGCTTGCTTATTTCGATATTTATTTCTCTTAGCAAGCACCTTTAACATTGCAGAACGCGCGACGTGCTGCCAGTGAATTCAGTGACGCCTGTATACATACGTAAGAACACACTCGTTATCATAGATAGGCGCTACACGCTTGAGGCTCGCTCCGTGCCATAACTTTCTAAAGGCGAGCACCCGACCTCCATAGCTCCAGCATTTTCTTCCTTGGTCTGTATCTCCATTTCTCTCGTGGAGTTGATTAAAATCGGTGCTGCTTTAAGCCCGAACTCCTCGTATTGCATGCACTGCAAGAGGGTGTAGGCGCATGAGTAGCGTCGGGCCTAGCGTGCCTCCGACTTGCTCAGGGCGTCGGCTCTTGGCCTAAACCGAAAAAGGGACTCTTGCAAAATGACGTACATTCGTTGGCTTATTTCGACCATCCTCTCCTAGGTCTGGTGCGTGAACTGAATCTTATTTACTGCTTCTCTGGTATCCGCGGATGGGGAAGCATTACGTGAACAAGGGGTCGCACAGTATAGGCCACAGCCTGAGGCAACTTTGTTAAAGTCGGAATCTTCGATCGTGCAAGACGGCCAGATGCCAGGAGTACCATGCCTATTCTTTTAACTCCGCCATGAAACAAAAAATCATAAGTCAGTAAAAAGAGATCAAAAAATGGGGTACATCTCGTGAGTTTCCGCATCAGTGATCTGGGACAATGCGAGAGACAGCGAGGCCGGAATGGAAGTTCTGGCACGGCAAACATGTCTACTTAATGGCGTATAGCACGTGACGTTCGACTGCTTTATTAATCGCAGTCGCTATTAATCGGCCCCGACTGTTGAAGTGTTTTGAATCCATGGAGGGGAACATTTTGTACTGTACGACCTGGTTCGAGGCCTAGAGCAGCTTCTGCATACGGTATATCTGTAAGAGCATCGTGGTCACGCACCCTTAGCAGCAAATCTCTAATTAAGAACTGTAGTAAAACTGCAGTTTAGGCATGTATATAAAACAGCGCAGGGCAAAGACAGAGAAAGGACACACATTGCGCTGAGCTTCCAATTGCGATTATTAGAAAGGAGGTGCTGCTTTTTAAAGCAAGACATCAAGCATGCGCGCATGCGCTTTGCCAAAAATGAACTTTTCATGAAATAAAATTGTCTTGTATCCGCACGTGTGATCATCGACCTTCACGTCTATTTGCAAGCCCACTTCCTTGGAAGACAAGGCTACTGAAAACTGGTCGACACACCCGTTTCCTTTATAAAGATATGAACTACCGCTTACTTGTCTTGTACTACGATCACTGTGAATAAGAAAATAATCAAGACTTTGATTTCGACGAAGAAAGGTGTACACTGGCACTCGAGGCAGTGCTTCGCCAAGTTTTGTTGAAGGCTTTCCAAAAGAATGTTGGGGCCCCAAAAACCGTACATTCACGTACCGGCCTGTCTGGCTAATGTACAGTGTTTCTCAAAAATGTAGATCCCAGGGGGTCTGCTTCTGAGCTGCTTCGTGCGGCTTGTATCGCATTTCCAGTGCTCCGAATCTCTCGGTGGTAAAGACATTTTTTGCCCTGCCCTCTCCGATGGAAAGGGCCTCCACTGATACTAAATCAGCGCCACTACACGGCTCAGAAGCAGAGCTCATGAACTCTATTCTTTTGACAAAGGCTGCACGTAAGGCCACGGAGCACGGGGATGTGATATATACCACAGCAATCTTACAGGGGACGCACTTGACTTCATAAATAATTTTTCAATTTGTCGTCTTGCCATTCCATCTTTCTTTATTTATTATTTATTTAATGATTTCTTTATTTTTTTTCTTTATTTATTTATTTATTTATTTATTTATTTATTTATTTATTTATTTATTTATTTATTTATTTATTTATTTATTTATTTATTTATTTATTTATTTATTTATTTATTTATTTATTTATTTATTTATTTATTTCGACAGCTGCTTCCACCTTATTACTTACTAGGAGCCAAGAACACAACATTGACATCATATTTGGGCCCTGCTTTCTTAAATGTGTGCGAAATGGAACGGACATGTGGCATCAAAGCTATATTTTTGCATCTTTCATCTGTAATGGTGTGCTGCTCAGAGTCGTGTTCAGGGAGTTTCAATTTTTTGAGGATCTTTCCTGAAGAAGAAACAAGAACGGAGTCCGAGAAACGGGCCTGCCTGCAGCAGTTCACCAGAGCTATGAGGTTATTTAGGTTATTTCTCATTTTGTGGAAATGATATTTCTTTAGTGCCATACTAATGCACCCAGCTGATGTCCCGTTTTTTTTTTTACAAGTTTGGACTGCAGTTGCAAAGAAGACAAACCTGGTAGAGTGTGTTGTAAGGCCTTCCCTAAGAACACGTAACAGTGCGCAATCTGAGTTAACCCGACGACAGATCAAGTATACTTTACAGGCCATGTCATTTTATCCAGCTGCAAACATTTACATCTTACGCATGTCAGCCTGCTTTATTTCCCTTAACACTAAGTTCTGATACTGCTACAATCGAGTTCCGTACCGTATGCGTTTGTTGACAAGCCTTATTCGCGAGAAAGAGGTTTTCGATTAATACTTTTGTCTTAAACGCTCACTAACTTTTGACGTCATCAGTAAATTTAGTACAGAAAGCTTGGTTAGTGCCTGACGAGTGTCAAATCTGATGAGCTACGCGCAGAGCAGGCATCGGCGGCAGGAAGGAAAACAATGGACGAAAACAGGCCCTTTGGCAGCGGCACAGCTGACGACCATACAGCTGCAGGCGACTCTACGTCGGGCGGCCATTAATATGTGTTTCCACAAGCACGGTGATTGCCCCGACCAGGGACCACAGGTGTACCGTGAAATCTGAAAACAGATAACCCGGATCATGCATTCTATGCAGAGGGTCGAATGGCACCCCGAAAAACTCAGCGAACTTCGCATATGATTGCGAGGTGCCACCTGGCGTTCCTGATGTTCTCAGGTGGCGCCTGGAAACAAAAGGACGCTGAAGTCGGCTCGCGTGCTGTGTACAGAACTGTGTCGTGCTGTGTGTGTGTGCTGTGTGTCGGATTGGATTGTAAAACCTCTATTGCGTCGCTCAGGAAGGTTGAAGGAGAGACGTACTATAGATGGCCGCTAGCCTATCGCTGGCGGCTACCTCATTATCCCGCTCGATAACCCGTGCTTGAATCATCGGGTACGATCAGACCAGCATAGCCTCCCCCCGCTTGGGAGAAGGTAACTGTAGTAATTCCGCCAGGGACGGATAATTTGCGCAGTTCCAAAGAATGTGGTCGTACGTGGCTCTTTCGCCGTATTTATGGCAGTTTGGGTCGTACTGGCCAGGTGCATGAAGGCAAGCACCGCCGGATTTAGAAGGAAGCGTGTTTGCAGTCGGCGCCACGCAACCATTACCACCTACTCTAACAAGAAAATGTTTCCTTAAGACGTCTACCTCTTACATCCACTCTGCCATCTCCCACAACTTCTACCCCACCCCTCCAACATCATCCCAGCACCTCGTCTCAGGCGTCGACTTCCACTCCTCCGCAACCAAAACATACTACCTCCAGTTCACCCGCTAAGCACAAAGCTACCTCCCACTTCGCGAGCTACGTACGTTACTTTTGGAGACCTGGAAGAATTTGAGGCTCGCCTAGAGGAAAAGTTAGAGGCAAAAATTGATGCTAAGCTAGAAACAAAATTTGCTGCGTTCTTTCCACAAATCCAATAACAAATAAGTCGCACAACAAATGCAACAACAAATCCAGCAACAGTTTAACATCATCATGCAACAAATTCAAACACGCGTCACAGGGCCACACGTTCGAGGCGACGCTATGACAGCCCTCCCTACAACCCGGGTCAAACCATACGGTAACTTGCCTCCCACTGCAGCCTCCTAGCTCCACCCGCACTTCACCATGGGGCCCTGCCATCTTCATATTGTGTAGCAATGAAACTGTAGGGGATTCCGCCGTAAGCGAGGCAACAGGAAGCAATCACCCCCCCCCCCCCCCCTATATAATCGCCCTTCAGGAAACTCATGACCCAGCGAAACTACCTGGCTATATAAACTGTACTCTCCGTGCATGACGGCGCTCCCGAGAGTGCTATGCTTATTCAACGCAGCCTGCCGGACGTCCAACGCTCCTTAGACGACGTTTGCGTTGACTGCGTCTTTCTGGAACTCCTCCATCGTAAAAGGTGCAATCAAAGCTCTTCATTCTAAATATTTATAGGCTCCCAAAAGACATAAGACGCGACTTCACCCCTCTTCTCTCCCATGTCAACAAGATTTCGCACCCCTCGGTTATCGTCATTCTAGGACATTTTAATGCCAACCACCCCATTGGGGGTACCGCAACGCTACACAAAGGGTAACAATCTGTGGCTGCGAGTGCAGGAATGGGGCCTCACCCTTATTACTGACTCTCACACTCCAACCGGCGTAAAAAACAGCATGTCTCTTGACACTTCGCCCGATCCAGCATTCTGCAAACATCTGCTGGTTGATCAGTGGCTAAACACCGAGGATACATTCAGCAGCGACCACTATATCCTCGCGACTACCGTTAGTACCTCCCCGTACTGCCGAAAAGCAGGCCCGACCCTAATCACTAATTGGGATAAGTTCCGTGAACTACGTTCTCAGAACGCCCCTACAACCTGAACGATTGGGTCTCCACCCTCCAGGCAGACGTCCCTACTGCTACAACGAAATCCGTTACCACGGCTGAACAACCTCGCACAAGCAGCCGTCTGCTCCATCAATGGAAGGCCCGCGAAAGCTTGCAAAACTATTGGAAGTCACAACGCCACAATAGAATGCTTCGGCGTGGAATAACTCATACAGATAAGCAGATCGAGGCTCAAACTCTTGCTTTGGCTACCCAATAATAGGGCAAAATTTGCGACAACATGCGCAACCCAGCTCGGGCTAACCCGCACCTGGAAACTTCTCCGCTGCCTTTTAGACCCAAGCGGTTGCGAAACATCCCAACAGGGCAGCATTTCATGCTTCACAATGTCTCCCCCGCCACTATTCTCCCTAGATTTCCCTTGTTAAAGTACCTACTAGTATATACGCACATTTCTATCCGGCCGTACGACTAAAGTAAGCGTTGGCTCATTACTCTCAGGCCCTATTGCCCTAGATAGCAATAGCACACCCCAAGGATCAGTACTCTCCCCCTTCCTTTTCAATCTCGCCTTGCTCACGCTACCTTCTAAATTAGATACTATCTCCCGGCTATCCTATACCTTATACGCGGACAATATCACCCTCTGAGTTTGAACAGGCAACGATGCCGAAATTGAATCCATACTTCAGCAAGTGGTGGATGTCATTGAACGCCACGTAGCTAGAGCAGACCTTTCGTGCTCCCCTCAGACGTCCGAGCTGCACCTCACCCGAGGTCCGCCCGGCTTTAGCGATCATCCTCCCACCTGCATTACTGTTAGCGGCCAGCCTATACGGGAAGTTTCCACCATTAGGATATTGGGGCTTCTTATCCAGAGCAATGGGAAAAACAACGACACTCTAGCTGGACTCACAGCCGCTGTCACACAAGCCATTCGTCTCATCGGTGCATTGCTAACAAACAGTGGCATGTGGGAGGCTGATTTACGAAGTCTGGTCCAGGAGTGTGTCATCAGTTACCTAACTTATACCCTCCCTTACCGCTAGCTGGCAGAAACAGGACCACGTTTACTGCCTTATTAGACAGGCATACAAGGCGGTTCTTTATCTCCATAACCGGACAACCTCACCTACAAAATCCTGGCATTAGGGGTCTATACCACTGTAACGGAGCTCGTGGAGTGGCATCTCACCTCTCAGTCCGAGCGCTTCACCCACACCCCCACGGGACGTCTCATACTCGCAAAGTAGGATTAGGCTTCGAAGCGACCGTTGCTTACAAGGCCCAGCTTCCACCTCGCATCCACAGTATCCTCATCGTTACCCCTCTCCCTAAGAACATAAATCCAATGTATTATATCGCCGGATAGTTAAGCGGGCGAGTTAGTGATACATTATCCGAAATAACAGCGCGAACAAACGGGGATGAAAGGAAGAAACCACAAGAACAAGCGCTGACTCTCAACTATAGTTTATTCACATGAAACGCTCTTATATAAGGAAACCGAAACAATAAAACACCAAAACCAGAATGCACGTGTTAATATGTGATATCCAGATATGCAACCTCACCGTCACGCAGGAGCAGGGATGGTTTGCTGACACACAATCTTTCTTTCTTAGCCATATTATACGCCTCAGTGATTTCTCTGGTCAACTGGTCGGGGTGTTTGCACAAAATGTCAGTAAAATGCAAGGACGGAAAACAGGATTGACACTCACGGCAACGATCAACTAGATTAGTGGAGCGATTAGATTCTAATGAGTTTAGATGTTCTCTGAGTCGTGTGCTAATACACCGTCCCGTTTTCCTAATGTATATATGACCACAGGAGAGGGAAATTTTGTAAACTACCCCTTTGGAGCACGGCACAAATCTCTTATCGTGTTTAACAGCACAAGACACTAGAGATTTCTTAGGATTGCGGGACTTATTTTCTATCACTAAATAAATTTTATTGAGCTTATTAGGGGCCGAAAAGACAACATCAACTTATATCTATGGGCCACATTTTTAACACCATGAGAAAGGCGATGTACACAGGGAAGGAGTGCGAACTTTCTCCGTTTCTGTTCTTTGTGTAAAGACGAAAGCAATGCCGGCGATTTAAGCTTTTTGACTATTTTATTGCAACCCAAAGTTATAAGCTCAGCTGGATAATCTTCTTACCTAAGCCTCTTAGACTGGTTACCGAAACTTCGTTTCATAGCATGGTCACAGGATTTTGACAACACAGGAGACAATGGTGAAACAACAATTCCACATTTCACTACCTTAGAATGATGCGATTTATAAGCAGCGGTTTATTGGCCCGTGGTGCTTAATTCCAACACATGTGTACCTTCCCTTCAGTCAAACACAAATCTAAGAATTGTATCTTGTTATCAACCGGTATCTCAGAGGTGAACTGCAAACCCCATGCATTAGCTTTGAATACTTCTAACACTATAGACATGTGCCTAGCAAAGTCCGTTTTTTCGATGAGAATCAAAAAATCATTGACGTATCTGAAAATTCAGGACGGTGTCACAACCAAATCTTCTGGATACCTTGATCCACGAATGACAAAAAAAAATTCACTAAGCGAAGGCGCTACTCTAGACCCAATACAAACGCACGCCTTCTGGGTATAGAGTGTGCCTTCCCATTCAAAAAAGGTAGATTTCACATAAAAAGACATCACTTCGCACTTGCATCGCTTGCATCACTTCGGACAATGCTGAGGAACAATTTATAAGGGTTTGCGGTATTTGAGTGTCTGGGTTCCTGGAATTGTTGTCTTTTTATGTGAAATCTACCTTTTTTGAATGGGAAGGCACACTCTATACCCAGAAAGCGGGCGTTTGTATTGGGTCTAGAGCAGCGCCTGCGCTTAGAGATATTTTTTTGTCATTTGTGGATCGAGGTATTCAAAAAGATTTGGTTGGGACACCGCCCCGCATTTTCAGATACATAGATGATTTTTTTTATTCTCATTGAAAAAATGGACTTTGCTAGGCACATGTCTACAATGTTAGGAGTATTCAAAGCTAATTCGTCGGGTTTGCAGTTCACCACTGAGATACCGCTTGATAACAAGATACAATTATTAGATTTGTGTTTGACTGAAGGGAAGGGGCACATGTGTTCGAATTACGCACCACGGGCCAATAAACCGCTGCTGAACTAAAAATCGCATCATTCTAAGGTAGTGAAATGTGGAATTGTTGTTTCACCATTGTCTCCTGCGTTGTCAAAATCCTGTCACCATGCTATGAAACGAAGTTTCTATAACCAGGCTAAGAGGCTTAGGTAAGCAGATTATCCAGTTCAGCTTATAACTTTCGGTTCCAATAAAATAATCAAAAAGATTAAATCACCGGCATTTCTTTCGTCTTTACAGAAAGAACAGAAACGGAGAAAGTTCGCAGTCCTTCCCTATCTACATCGCCTTTCTCATGGTCTTAAAAATGTGGCCCATGGATATGAAGTTGATGTCTTTTCAGCCCCTAATAAGGTCAATAAGATTTGTTCAGTGGTAGAAAATAAGTCCCGCAATCCTAATAAATCTGTAGTGTCTTGTGCTGTTAAACACGATAAGAGATTTGTGCCGTGCTCCAAAGGGGTAGTTTACAAAATTTCCCTGTCCTGTGGTCATATATACATTGGGCAAACGGGACGGTATATTAGCACACGACTCAAAGAATATCTGAACTCATTAGAATCTAATCGCTCCACTAATCTAGTTGATCGTTGCCGCGAGTGTCAATCCTGTTTTCCGTCCTTGCATTTTACTGACATTTTGTGCAAACACCCCGACCAGTTGACCAGAGAAATCACTGAGGCGTATAATATGGCTAAGAAAGAAAGATTGTGTGTCAGCAAACCATCCCTGCTCCTGCGTGACGGTGAGGTTGCATATCTGGATATCACATATTAACACGTGCATTCTGGTTTTGGTGTTTTATTGTTTCGGTTTCCTTATATAAGAGCGTTTCATGTGAATAAACTATAGTTGAGAATCAGCGCATGTACCTGTGGTTTCTTCCTTTCGTCCCCGTTTGTTCGCGCCGTATTTTTTTTTTTTTTTTTTGATATCATATCGCTCGCTGCAAGGACACGGTTCAGTCCCTTCACAAAAAATATTCGACAGTCTATGCCGATGCAGCCGAATACTGCTTTTTCGCTCGCGGTAGTAAAGCACTATATACGGCCATTGGTTACGTGCTCCATCCCCGTCAGATCGTCTGAAGAGGCCGAGAAGGCGACAATATAGCCTTGGAAATAGCCTCCACCTCTGCAGAGACCATCTTCAGTGACTCCACATCTACAATTCCTAAATTCGCCAAAGACCGGGAGCTCCCTCGTCGTCCTATTTCTCCTCCACTCCAACAAACTCCAACTCCGTCAGATCCAACTTATCTGGGTCCCAGCGCACTCATCCCATCCAGGGAACGAGGTGGCCCACAATTATGCCCGAGGATTCGTCGAACGGGCTGTCGTGTCACCCGTTCTGCGGACGGCGATAGACGGCGTGGTGACGTCATGATGGTTACGTTTCATGACGTCACCACGCACTACTTACACTGGGCTTGCCTCGGGACCCTCTCCCGCAAATTTGCAGCTCTCGAATCAAGGCCAGTGAGAGGCCGCGTAGTTTAGCTCCGGCTCGGACACGCAGATCCGGGTCGTGACAAGAGCCCTATACGTCGCTGAGCGCCACGAGCTCATGGCCCCTTAATGGGGATATACCTCCAAAATATTTGACTACTTCCTTTCGACGGAAATAAAGTTCATCCTCCTCCACTAATGATCTGTGAAGAGGGGGATATGTGCGCCTTTCTTACCTGAAGGGGTGGGTGATGTCATGAAGTGAAATTAGGCCGTCCCTCGTAAAAATCTGGCCGGAGTCCGCTCTCACTGCCCAGTAAACGAAACCTTGAGATTGCGCGGGAGCCGCATCGTTCCTCGAATTAGACAAGTTGATCGGTACCCAGATTAATTCAACTCATCTAATTAGAATATGTTTCACTTTTTTTTTTGAGGTTGCGAAGGGAGGTAGCTTTGATGCGGCCCCTCAAGAAATTGCGAATGGCTGTTTTAAATCGCTGATTATAGTATCAGCGGGCATGTTTGCTATAGCTAATGCTATGGCCGCTTCCTCCGCCGTCCCGGAGAAGGTGGTTTCGATCAATGTGGCTGACAACGGAAAACCATCTGCGTTTACTGCGACCATGAGAAAGTTTCTCTCGTGATTTCTCGACATTCCACCGCGTCCACGTACGCTGCGTTGCCGTTTCGACCGTATTCTCGGGCGGGGGCTTAAAATCAAGAGAGCGCTCCTGATGCGTGAAAGTAACTGTGTTTTCGCGTCCCTGTCTGGAAGTTGCTCGCACATATTCAGTCTGAAAGGATGGCCCTTTCTACTTTCTTGAGAGTAAGTCTTCGAGCTGGGAAGCAAGGTGCGTCTCACACAGCTACGAAAGAACGTTGTGAGCCCCAAGGGCCAGCAACCTTTCCGTGCGCGTGCTGTGCGGGAGCCCAAGTGCCTCCTTGTAGGACTGCCGGGTTAGGCCCTCTACCCTGATCCTCTACGCGAACCGCAGTTGCGTGAACAGGAGGGAGTAGCCCAGAAAATGTTTCGTATGGGGCATGGAAGGGAAACAGAGCGCAATCGAGCTGTTCGTTCGTTCGAAATCTTCGCCGCAGCTCGATATTCCCTGCGCTCTGCACTCACCACAAGAAACGAAAAAAAAAAATAGCGGAAGATTTAGCCTGTGGTTCAACCTGGAGTTACGCGAGAGCAATCTGCATGGCTATGCTTAGGTTCGGCTTGAAATTAAAGACAATGGCTTTGGTACATAGTAGTTTACTCTATGGTTGCAGCTTTATTTATTCCATGGGGGAGTCACTTCACGTATGAGCACCCCTTGCCTCTCGTCGTTGACCCTTCTCATTCGGGTGTAGAATGCTTCTAGTGGTACGATATCATCTCTACGTCGAACTCCGGGACACACCACCATCACAACGTTCGGACGAACCTTCTGTCCTAGCAACTCGCGGTTGTCGTTCGTCTCTACAAAACTACCGAGTTATCTGTCTCCTTCTTCTTTTTCTTTTTCTTTTTTCTACCAAGTACCGAGTTATCTGTCTCTTTTCTTTCTTCTTCTTCTTATTATTATTTTTTTTCTTCTCCTTTTTCTTTTTCTTCTTCTTCGGACAGGCACAAGCAGGCATGGCGAAATGGCGAGACTGTGGACATTGTAGCTCTCGCTGCCAAAGTAAACAAAACAAAAAGGGTAATCATGACGTCAGCTCCACATAGTGATGCCGTAGAAGCTACGTCACCCCTGTTGTCCCGTGTCCTGACATGAGCAACGTGCAAACTGTGCGCGCCGGCAAACTTAGATGGCGACGTCACTTGGTTAGCAGTATCTGCTTGGTTATTTCATGACTTCCAAAGCGGGGTGACTGCTTTTCGAAAAGGATAACAAATAAGACAGCACGTTTCTTTTTTTTTTTTAAAGGGGGGGGGGGGAGAGAAGGAGAGAGAAAGAGATCTTTGTGTGCTTTCTTTTTTGTGTTCACGTTTCAACTTTCGAATTCACGTCTCATTTGACATCACCGTATACGGGTTCGCCGATACCCATGCGTTTCCTCCATCGTGCCGTGAAACCAAGCCGATAAGACAGTCACGTATCTTCTCCACCTCGGCCCACGCAGTTCGGCCTGCTTCTTCTCGCGACAGCATCTTCCCAGCCCTCGGCATCACGAAACGCACGGCTGATCGCAAGCGACTCGCTGCCATCAACAGCCGCTCCTTGTAGCCCAGGGTGAGGGTTTGCAGGGGCCATGCTATTCATCGAGCACGCGCCTTGCGCTTCGTTTGGCACCCGGCCGAACTGCATGCACGCTTCGAAGACGAGCCGAATGTCGCGCGCCAGGATGCCGTCTTTCTTGGGCCGCTGCTCGTGCCTTTCTTCTTGATTAAAATGCTACGCGTATTTTGCTTGAATGCGCTGTGTGGGAACAACAAGTAAATGAAGCGACTGTCTGAGGCGTAGCCATCAACTCAAGTTTTCTTCGATGAATGAGGACATTAGAAAGGGTGTCAGGCAGATTGTTTTCGAAAGACTGAGTTGGGAAGGTGGTGGTGGTGGTGAAAACATTTATTATTATAATACATATAGGTATGTACACTAGGTGGGATGCCTAGACAGGCACTCCATTGGCGTTTGCCGCAGCCCGGGCGCGCTGGGGAAGACTTGCAGACAAAAGGTAATCAAGAATGCAGCAGTAATTACCCACTAATTGATGACGATGTGCTGTTAAGAATCTCAGAACAGCAGAGGATGATAGAGGACCTAAAGAGGGAAAAAGGTATAACTTTTAGACATACCTCAGAGGTATAACTTTTAGACATAGAGGGAAAGAGGTATGTCTAAAAGTTAACACAATGAATACTAATGTATTGTTCAATGATGTGGAAAGGGAACAACAACGAAGGTGTACTAGAGGTGTTGTTTAGAGATCCGTACATTGAGAGGGACTTAGCTAGGATAATAAGGGTAGGTTGAAGAATCTTTGGTAGGTACTTACGCATCGTATATCTGCGCACCGGTGCCCCTGAAAGAGAGATGGAACAAGAGTGGGGGGGTTCTCGCAGGTATTCACTTATGGGGCAGAATTTCGGATGCTATTGAGAAGAAGTAAAATAGAGTTAAGCGAGTTGTGGAAAAGAACAATTCATTTCACCTATTTTTAACACTCAAGGTCAAGGGCGCTGCAGAAGGAGAGCGGTGAAAAGGGGAGGTGAGCCTACATATTATAAATGCAGAAAACTAAATAAATTAATGATAACTGTAACGCTGAGAGGCAAGAAGAGAGCAGCTTAAGTCAAAGAACAAGTACGGATCACTGCCGTGCTTTGTTAATACAACCTTACAGTTAATGCGGACGACTCAAAATGTGGAAGTAATTGCAGGGACTAAACTCTTTCAGCGTAGTTATGCCTCGTTAAATGTACACTCCCTATCTGGTCAATGTACATCTTTTCTGATTTCTGCATGCAATACATAGGCCACAGAACGTTAGTAAGGTCAAGTACCGGCCCCAGTGGTCGCAGTTTCTAGCCCAGCGCAGTGCAAATGTCCAAGTGACTTAGCAACAACCGCATTTTGTGTAATAACTAAATTCTTTCAATTCTTTCTATTTAAAGGTGCCTGGTTGACGTGCCTTTCCATTCGTAATAACAGCAAGAATCGCTCCCGACCGAACCTCCCTCCTCTACAGTCTACGTTACGCTCAAAGCTACGTTAATTTAGCCTATATCAGTCGACTGCGTACACCTTACGTAACTAGAGAGTTGAGAAATATATTCTCAATAAAGCTGGCAAACCCAAACTTTGTTCGAATCTCAAGAGACTATTCGTTCGGCGTGGCCCATTATGCCTCCAAGAGAGATGATATCAATCTCTAAGCTCCCAAGTGGCGGGATACACGCAGTCTTTCTTGCAACATTCTATGACAAGCAGTGTTCAGCAAGGAAACTTGGCGTCGCCCCGCGACACGTTTGCATTTACGCATCGCTCAAAAGCAGGCCACGAAACAGCGGGCCGATTGGTATTGCCAAAACGTTCGAGGTAGCTCGCATTTGATCTCGTCGAAAGCACGCTAAGTGGGACAGCGGCTCACCTAGTGCCGATGCATACAATGCACGACGCGAGGCGAGCTCCTACACAACGCCACATTACTGGCACCCCCTTCCCCCGTTATGTCGTTACAGGATTGGAGCGCGTGCGTGCCACAAAATAGCGCCGCGGCGCAATCGGCACAAAGGTCCGTCTCATCCGGGTCATTCCAGACGCGAATATGGGGTACCGTGCACTCTGCGAGTGCGGCGCAACCGCAATACAGCTGGCCGCCACCGAGCATGAACAAAGTGGGCGCGCGCGACCCTCTTTTGTCTACACTGTGCCAACAAGTTCCGTGCACTGGACCGGAAGCCGGTGTCTGCGTATACATAGAGCCATGAGGTTGAGGTAGTCCCGAGGGGCGAGTATAGACGGGTCAGTTAATTTCTAGAGGGTGATGATGTCCCTGCTTTGGGGTTATCTGAGATTTATGCCCAACAGTCTCAGTCGTTGCTCTGAATTTATTCAAGATGATGGTAGCCTGCATATGAATAAACAAGCAGCTTGAAGATACAGGGATAGTAGAAGCAATAATACCAATAGCTGTGTAAGAAACAAACAACATAGATGTCTGAAATCCCAGATGAAGTGAAAACTTTCTCATCTGCTGCCAAACCCGAACGCATGTGGTGTATCAAAAGAGCGGGCCCACTGGGAGAGGCTGCTTAGTTAAGGGAGAGAGGGGGAAGAGATTATTACTTCCTCATTCACTTCACTTCGCAATCCTGCGCAAAGGGTTTTGGTTTGCTTACTTAAGGGCACTATACGTCACAATTGTCATCAATTCATCCCTTTAACAAATGGACAAGCTGTGAGCCGCATTGACCTTGCATCGCTTTTCAGCAATTCGAAATTATACGAGGACGAAGACGAGCGCGTCACAATAGGGGTCGCGTACTGCACTCGCCTTGGTCCTCGTATTACTTCGATTTGTTTCGTAGCGATCTTTAACAAAGCTCTGTAAAGGATCACGTGTTCTCAATAACTCACTGTTCACACCTACCTGAGCTTTCTGAGGGGGGAAATGAGCACGGTATTTGGCTTATTTTGGCTTGCAATATCGGCCACCGCTAATGGTTTGGTTTGGTTTATGGTGTTTAGCGTCCCAAAGCGCGTCGGGCGATGAGGGACGCCGTAGGGCTTCGAGAATTTCGACCACCTGGGGTTCTTTAACGCGCACTGACGTCGCACAGCGCACGGGCTTCTTGCTTTTTGCCTCCATCGAAAAGCGGCCGCCGGAGCCGGGATTCGATCCCGCATCCTTGGGAACAGCAGTCGAGCGCCCTAACCCCTGCACCATCACTTCAGGGCCTACCGCTTCTTCTCCATTAGGCGTTCCATGTGGAGTCCACATTTATCTTCTGCCTCGAGATTTCTCATAATCATTAGTAGATTTTTGAAGAGAGAATTGAGAAAAACTG
This sequence comes from Amblyomma maculatum, assembly GCF_055883805.1. NCBI lineage: Eukaryota > Metazoa > Arthropoda > Arachnida > Ixodida > Ixodidae > Amblyomma > Amblyomma maculatum. The sequence continues at coordinate 33,192,988 of NC_139346.1, read as the reverse complement.
GCGGAGAATGAACATATAGTTTTGCCAGAACCGAGAACACCAAGTGCCGGTTGGACGTACCTTTTTTCGCTATTTCAACAAGAGACGCGTATATCCCGGAAATGTTTCAAGCGTCTAAAGAGACCATACAATGCTGCTAGTTTGCCTCGTTGGGACTGTGAAGATATCGATTAAATTCGCGTTCCCGCGTTCGGCATCTTTGGACGCTCCACTCAACTCGTGAAACAAGATACGCGCATACAGTCCGGGCAGAACCCGCAGTAGACGTTACTATGAAGTGGTACCTCTATAAAGGCATAAATTGGTAAAGTGCTACGGGAGAAGGAGGCTGCAGTGTATGCAGAGGTGCACGCACGCTCTAAAAACGTTTTCTCAAGTGGTGGAGAGGAGGGTCACTACCACCCCTTGTCATGCCTTTCTCGGGGCCCGCTCGGCACGAGCCGATCGGTCTATCCGATCTCGGCACACCTGCAACAGTGGCCTCTCCGACCGCTTTGTGCGTTGAGAGCACAGTGGCCGCGGCGACCCGCAATGGGCCGGTTCCAGGGCGCAAGAGCTGCCATTCCAGGCCACGCGACGCCGCTCCCTCTCACCACAAAAGCGTACGGGTGTTTTTGTCCCAAGGTCAATCATGGCTGCCCTGCTCTCTCTTCCTACCCGTCGCGCGCAACATCTTACCCCTCACCCATTAATCCAGGGTCGCTTCTTCCACAACTTCTCTCCATCATTTCGCCGGCTGGGGTGACCATGCGCCCGCTGGCCAAGAAGGCGGTGACTGATAGGCGTGCATATGACCCCGCCCCCCGACGCAGGGGAAATAGAGGCTAACCACTGTTTGGACGGTCAGCGCACGTCTTCCGAGCACGACGCTTTCTTTGGGCGTGAGCACGTGATCCGAATAACGGTCTTCGCCGTGACGAAGTTCAGAGGTCGTGCTCGCGGAGCTCCTGTAACTGCAGTGGAATCGCGTTTGGCCGTGGTTATACATTCACGCGAACGAGACTACAGCAAAGCGAGGCCGCTACGTTGCGCTGCAGAGCAGTTCCTCCGCCCCGAAACTCTTGAGCGTGCAGAGTGCTTGGGGCGCAGGTTTGTGGCTAGAGGCTCAGTACGTCTCGGACCAACGACGGAGCAGTAATTTAAAGGTGTTCCAGTAGTTTGGCCTACCGCTTACAGACAAGGCAACGCGATCGGAGGAATAGTAGAACAGCGGAGGCGTCCCTTCTTTTGCAGCATCGACGTTATGCGGAGGCAAGATTGTTTCGCGAAGACAAAGGAGGCCATGACTAATGGGCCACGCCAGGACAGCGCGCACCTTTCAGACGTGCGCGCAGAAGGCACGCATCACAGTAATCGGAGACTACAACGACTCGCAGAACGGAAGGGTTGCTTACACTGTCAGACTTTACCAGTGGTTGGTCCCACGTCGACGCACTGTCATGCTGAGTGCAGTGGTGCCTCAGACAGCATAATGCAATGATGTAAAATGAGCAGCTCTAGGACGCGCCCTCTCGGCCGCTTCAAAGCCTGTCATTAGAGACCTGTGGGATTGAGCTGTTCACATTGAGGCTGTCGGATTCGCATGTTTGACAGTCTTTTCCTGCCACCAGCTGTGTTAATCAGCGTACGGTTTTCTACGGACGCTGATGGTGACCCCGCTATGCAAACCACTGCTGTGGGCTGCCCTTGATTGCTTTGGAGAAAGAATTAATAGGGCGGTCGAAAGAGATTATTTTTTTTCCTTTCTGGCGAAAATGTAAAATTTAGTAATTCCTTTAAATCGCGAACTACAGCTGCATGTCACAATTTTGGCGAAAGTTTGAACGCAAAGTCGTCTGGAACAGCACAGAACTCTTCGACATCGGTACAGGCTTCTTAAACTGAAACCATGTGTTGTTATTTTTGCGTCCGTTACTTCACCCAAGGCACCCAGCTGTTCTTCGGCGCTTACGCTGAAAATCAGAACAATGGAAGTCATTCACCAAACACAAGAGGCACATGCGGTAAGCAGAGCAGAATTTTCGGCATCGTAATCGATGGCAACGATATCCAAATCTTCATACGCACACTGAGCAGGAGACTGCGAGGCATAGTAATCTCACAGCCGCTTTTATTCAGTGTGTGCTTGTAATTTTTAGTGAGAAGTACTGCAATGAACAACCAAAAAGCGCTCATTTACACGCCCCTGTGAGATTAATCTGTACTCTACTTCTTCATTCCAAGACGATCGATCATGCATCGTCCGACAGCTTGGCCCCACGACCCTGCACTGCAGTTTCCTCGCACCAAGAGCATGTTTACACGATTCCAAGGAGGCCCAGACGGGTGTCGCTCCATTTTAAGCCGTACAGTTCGCATCCCCGTACGCCGAAATGACCGACAGAATGCCACTGCATACATCTTTACGCTCCGGCAACACGCGAGACAGCACGAAAGGGGCTTTGGGAAGAAGATGCGCTCCATTGTAACGTCCAGCGATGATGAAAGGTGCTTGAGTATACGCGTGACTGTACAGCCAGCTGTACACTATGGGCAAGCTCACCCACGCGTCTTCACCCTCGGAGGTGTTCCGCATATGCCAAGGCTTACGCGGACTGCCCGCCGAAAAACTTCGACGCTTGTCTCTTCACAGGTCGCCGTAGTTTGCTTTTCTCAGCACGCTCGTCTAGGCACACGGCGGTAGACCACAAGCCGTCTTCACTGGCGCATATAGAGCACCGTGGGGTCTTTTGGCAAAGACGGTCACGGAAGGCTGACCGCGAGTGGCCGAGGCTGACTGCGTAGGTGGGCCCGTGCTCTCTGGAGACGCCTCGCGTCGCCACGGGCGGTCACGTCAGTCGCTTTTCTCTTTCAGTGTCAGTCTACCTCATGTCTCGACCACAAGAGGACGACACGAATGGCATCTCGGCCAAATCACTAACTCGTTTGGAACTTGATATTTTTTTCTCTGTTCTTTCAGCGCCCGACTGATTTATGTTTCGACCGTAAGGGAAAGATTCCAAGGAATTGCATCTCGGCCAAATCATTGACTTGCTTAAAAAAAAACCTGGCATCTGGAGACGAGTTACCGAGCGCGCTTTCGTGAGCCCAGGGAACGTGTTGCGCCTCCTCGTCGCGTTATGCGACTTTCGCGCCTCCTCATGCGCAACGACGCAGCGAAGCAGCCTTGACCTCGAAGCGACCTGTGTGGCTGGCCCCGCAGTCTGGCCCCAAAAAGGCGCTCAAGTAGCCAGATCGTTGAGGCGGCGGCTGCTGGCCTGGAACATGATTCGGCATACCGTTCGCGAGCACACCCATTATTTTATAGCAACCGAAGCCGCGTGCAGCGAGCGTTACGGAGTTCGAAGACGAGTTTTCAGCATATTCGTAATAGCCGAAAGCGAAGCATGAGATTGTCGCGATCCGAGCGGAGCGCGATGTGTATACGAATAAACATGCTGCAGCGACTTCGCAAAAGAAAATAGAGGAGCGCGTGCAAGGTAAGTATCTCGGGTCGTGGACCCTCAGCTCACCTTTCACCGTCGTTAGAAAGAAGAAAGAAATAAAGCAGACACGACGAAGACACACACATTTAACACTGTGTGCAGTGGCGCATGAAAACGGCGCGAGGGCACGCCCACCAAGCGTGCGCAAGATGGAGGGCGATGGTGAAAACACGCGCAGTGATACCCGTTTGAAAACGGGTCGACGGGGAAACGATCCACTCGCAATACTGCGATGAGGATCGCGGAGCAGCACGATTATCGCTCTCTACGAGGACGGGTTCAGGAGTGAAAGCATTGCGTAAGCGGGGCATATAACGCTTCGCTCGCTTCGGAACTTTTCTCCGAGATTGCATAAACGAGGATCATGGTAGATCGAAGGCGGCATGTTATCTGCATGCGCTCGACACCGTGTCTCGGGTGTGCATGCTCAACACCGTTTGCATGCCGCACGTCGCACGCCACGAGGCGCTGGCAATATCGCTGATTGAAACAGCGCTCGAAGCTGCATGTGGTTATTACGCAACTGTTTCTTTTTTTTTTTTTTCCTGGTGTACAATCGCATCACGCGTGCTCACAGTACCATTTACTTTGAGGAAGCCATGATTTATAGTTTATAACATGCCAGCAGGGACAAGGCAATGCCACCGCAGACAGCAGCAACAGTGTACGTTCGATTCAGCGTGATGTCAGAATTGGGCGCGAGCTCCACCACTGGAGCGAATGGCGCTAGCTTCCACTTATAGAGGAGCAAGTAGGATCACGTGACTCCTCTGACTGCTGCTGTAGCAGGCGCTTAATTGAACGTGTACATTTTGAAAGCCATAACTCGCGTATCGTTTGCACTTTTGCTTGTAAGCGAATGCCAAAGTTGCGCATTTTGATCTCACTTCGTCGCCGGAGTTAGACTTACTTAAGCCGTTGTCATGACCCGTTACTGCTCTCTTTCGTATATCATTGCCGGACGTATGCGAGCATACCCTGAAAAATAAGCTCAGAGAAGCTTGGTTAATCAAGCACTGAATGGGCAAGGAAGCCAGCGATAATTCTCATGTCCGTAGCAAGCATTTCAGAGAGCAATATTTCATCGGTGTAGTTGGTGCAAACAGTTCGGACAGTCGCAGCTCTAGGACCGGCGCGCGAGCCCACGTTATTGCTTTTACTTCTTGTGGAGCTAAAGACGACCTGTTGCTAGCAGGGGAGAAGAGATGCTATAGTTCTTCTCAATGCAAGGAAGGCTCGCGCGAAAGCCGGGAGTTCAATAATTTCTTCCTAATTCAGACATTGATGCCCGGTAACGAAAGCTTCACTGAAATGAACTAAAAGGATCTGCCGCCACAGGCTGTGACAAGCATGATAATTCGTCTCAGGAAACTTCCCAAAATAAGGAAGTAGTAATTTCAAATGACCTAAAGCAAAAATAAAAATGAGCAGGAACACAACAAGTCGTGATCTGCTGAAGCAAGGATGGAATTACCCTGCGCGGGGAATGGTCGGAGCCAGCACACAAGAATTTTCTGCGCGAAAGGCATCTTTGCAAAGTTGCAATAAAAGATTGTTTGATGTATTCCACAGTGTCCACATTTCCGAAAGTGCTGAGTTCAAAGAAACATTAAAACTTCGTGGCTTCAGTTAGCTCTGTCCGAGGACATTACGAATCTTCTAGGCGCCTGACATCTCCGCTCCGATTCGGCCGCCTTTCGATGTTGACGAAAGGCCAGGCGCCCGTGTGCTGTGCGATGTCAGTGCACAATAAAGAACCCCGGTGTTCGAAATTTCCGGTGTCTTCCACTACGGCGTCTCTCAGAGCCACAATCGCTTTGGGTCCTTGAACTCCACAAACAAAACCAAATCATGCTCTCGTAGAGAAATCTTTTCACCAAGATTTAGTGGCCGCGTACCTGTTGCTTTCTAGCTTCAGCGGCTTACCTTCCTTCCATAAGAATGCAACAACGCTGGCCGGTGCGTGACGGCGACATGACAATAAAACTTTTTCGGGGTTTGCGCATGGATTTGAACCTAGTAATACGAGCAAAAGTTGTGTTATGGTTGTGTATGGTTTATTAAAGTTGTACATTGTTTCATGGTTTGAATTTAGGGGTCGCTCAAGCTTCGCTTTGAGAACTTCTGGAGCCCTATAAGCTGCCTGGGTAAGAGAAATCTTAACGAGCAGGAACAGATTCAGAGCGCCGAGGAAAAATGTCGAGAGGGGGATGACGCTTGGAATATATTACATCAGTTATTTCCGAATCCTTTAGGCTCGATGATAGAGTAATCTCCCCGAATGAAGAAACAGCTTCAGACAGCATAAAGGAATAGAGCTTACAAATGACAAATCTCAAATGGAAGAAGGCGGAGTCAAATATTTCCGTGGCTGTGGAGCTGGGCGAAATTACAATCAAGCTTGGTCCAAGAAGGAAAGGCATGTTGTTAAAGGTATTCAAAACAGTCATAACAAGTAAAGAAATTCCAGATAGCTGGCGAGTGAGTAGGGTGAATTTAATCTACAAAGGAAAAGGAGATATGAGGAACATTAAATCATTTTACCGATCTCGACAACGTCAGTTAACGTACAGGCTGACAATGCAGGCAGTGAAAATAAAAATGCAAGCATAGGTAGAAAGTAATAATTTTCTGGAAGAACTGCATAACGGGTTGAGAATTAGTAGGCGTATAGATTACAGCATTTTCGTAATCGATGGAAATAACCAGGGCGACAAATAGACCACTGTATACGACAGCGTAAACAGGGAACTTGTGATACATACTCAAAACTGAAGGCATCGGTAAAGAAATAATTGAATTATTAAAGGAAATATACAAAGATAATAAAGTTTCGATTGCATGGGAGGGGTTAAGAAGTACGTCTACTGTCGAGGTATGCAAGGGACTAAGGCAAGAATGCCCGCTGTCACCGCTGCTGTTCATGATTTATGTGAAGAGCTTGGAAAATAGTCTGCAAGACAGCAACCTTGGCTTTAATCTATCGTATAAACTAGGTGAAACGGACGTACAACAAACGCTTCCAGGATTAATGTACGCGGACAACATTGTTCTATTAGCCAATAGCCAGGAAGATCGAAAAGCATTGGTTAATATATGTTGAATACCAAGGAGATGCAGTCGGCTTTACCTTCAGCGCTCTTACGTCGGGTCGAATAGTGCGCTAATATTTCATTGATAAAAAGCTGATTATACAAGGGAGTGAGATACCAAGACTGGCAGAATATAATTATCTTGGGATAAACGAAGGACCGGCATAAACATGAACAGCTCACCAGGGCGAAGGGGCGAACGGATGCCGTGATAATGCAGCGCAGGGCATTATGGGTATACAACAGATATGAAGTACATAAATTTAATTGCAAAGTAGTAATAGAACCAGGGCTTAACTACAGGAACGTGGTTTATCGCTTGAGGACAGAAGTCCAGTCCCGGTTAGAACTAAGTCAGTGATCTGCAGGAAGGTTGGCACTTGGAGCCCACTTCAAAACTACAAGCAAAGCAGTACAGGGATACATGGGCTGGGCGTCTTCCGAGGCACGAGAGGCTCAGAATAAAATCATCTACGAAATCATGTACGCTTCGGGAAAATGTACGGCAATAGGTGGGCAGCTAAAGTATTTAAATACTTATACCGAAAGCAGTGGCGAAAAGGTACCAAAAACGTAACCAGTAGGAATGTAGAAAGGGAGAAAGGGAGGACGGAGAAATAACGAGCATTAGAAGACAATTGAACCGAAAAAAAGCCGTCGCTATACATATATAGAAAATATAAAAATCAGAATAAAGAAACCTTCTATGATAACTCAAGGAACAGCGACTTTCTCTTTGAAGCTAGATAAGGATGTGCAGTGACCACAGGATTGGAGGAGGTCAGTTTGCATCCCCATTCCAAAGAAAGGCAGTGCCAAAGATTGTTCCAACTACCGCACGATTGTGCTTATTTCGCATGCTAGCAAGGTGATGTTGAAAATCCTCCAAGGCAGGCTGCAGCAGTATGTGGATCGGGAGCTTCCGGACGTGCAAGCTGGGTTTCACAAGAGCAGAGAAACTAGAGACCAGATTGCCAACCTTCGCTGGATCATGGAAAAAGCAAGAGAGTTCCAGAAAACCATCTACTTGTGCTTTATTGATTATGCGAAAGCGTTGGACTGCGTAGCTCACAGCAGACTGTGGCAAGCTCTTTAAGAGATGGGAGTTCCAATTCACCTCATCTGTCTCCTCAGGAACCTTTATAAAGGGCAAGAGGCCACACTCAGAACTGGGCATGGTCTTACTGATTGGTTTCCGATTGAGACAGGAGTGAGACAAGGCTACATACTGTCGCCCTGCCTATTTAACCTATATGCAGAGTGCATCATGAGGAAGGTCGGTCTGGACGAGTCTTCAGCGGGAGTGAAGACTGCTGGAAAACGTATCAACAACCTTAGAAATGCGGATGATACCACTTTAATGGCAGAAAGTGAAGTGGAACTCAAGAGACTTCTGGTGCGCGTACAATAAGAGAGTGAGAAGTTTGGGCTTAAAGTGAACATTAAAAAGACAAAGATCATGGCGTCTTGCCCTATCAAGTCCTGGAGCATCAAGGTACAAGAAGTGCAAGCTATGACAGATTTATCTCTTCTTGGGCTCCAAGATTACCCCGGAAGGAGACTGCAGCCATGAAATTAGGAGACGCCTGCTTCTCGGAAAGAGAGCCATTGTTAGCCTTGACCGCCTAGTAAAGAGCAGAGACATTAATTACACTGCCAACCAAGATCCTTATAACTCGTGCTATGGTATTTCCAGTTGTGATGTGTGGATGCGAGAGTTGGACTGCGAAGAAGGCTGACCGCCGAAGAATTTAGGCGTTTGAATTGTGGTGTTGGCGGAGACTCTTGAGAGTTCCTTGGATTGCCAGAAGATCAAATCGGTTGATATTGTCGACCATAAAGCCTGACTGCTCATTGGAGGGTCAAATTCTAAAGTCAAAGCTCAGCTACTTTGGTCATCTGATGAGAAGAGAGGAGTCGCTGGAGAAAGATTTGATGTTGGCAAAGGTTGAGGGTCGCCGGAGAAGGGGTAGGCAGCGAACGCGATGGTTAGATGGCATCCTCGAGGCACTGCAAATGGAGTTATGTGATGTTAGGAAGATAGTGAGAGACCGGAAAGCGTGGCGTGATATGGTCCATAGGGTCAGGAAGAGTCGGACACGACTGAACGACTGAACTGAAATGAACTGAAGGATGTCTTAGAACCCGAAGCTACAGAAGGAAGATTAATCACGAAGATGAAAATTGCGCTATGAGCGGTAGATGCCTAGAAACAATTGAACATCTTATACTGGAATGCTGCGGTATCCATATATATGTCGACGCGGACATAGTCAATCTAGCTTAGGCCCTGGGGTTTAGAGGTAGCGAAGTAAAGGGGAATGAATCGTTGGTAAAGGTAAGAGACGCTTAGACGATTGGTGGATAAATAGCAGAGAGGGGATGCATGGAAGCTAAATCGAAATTGAACAGTCGTATTTAAAGGTAACCCAGGACTAAAAAGAAAGTGGCCACAATTTCGGTATTTATATCCACACCCTGGGTGCCCCATCTGCAAGTCTAAAAATATAGAAGCTGACATCCATCACCTACTGTGGGATTGCCCAGCGTTGAAGCCAACGCGGATCCGGCACCTGGTGGCAGCTGGCCTCTCCCCCCATTCTGTTTGGACACTGGGACCGCATTATCGTTCACTCCTCGATTTCATTGCATCAGCCAACCTTTTTCATTTATTTGGCCACACCCTTCATCCATTATAACATTCCTTTTGTGCCCTGAGGCAATAAACTTCGCAAAAAAAAAAAAAAGAAAGTCGGTAAAGTTGACGAATTATCTAAGGTTAAAAGGCGCGGATCTAAATCATAGCTGTCAAATCTCTTCAAATCCCGACTAACGAAAAACTAAAATTTAAGAAAAGAACAGACAAATCCAAAGATGCAAAATTAGTTGCAGCGGAGCTGGAGCCGCAGTAGCTTGGCGTGAGATAATGCAATCTCCAAACTACGATCTAGCTTCCTGTGTACTATCATCCATAGACGCGTTTGACCACACAAAGACCCATCACAATATCGGGACACCTGCCCATGGTGTGGTAGCAAACCTTCGTTATACCAAATCACGTGGCAATGTAGAAATAACGATAGCTTTTGTAAAGACCCGAGTGCGGAACAGTGGGAGAGCCGGCTCTCCAGCGGCGATCTGGATTGCCAACTAGGTCTGATCCAGCACGCCCAGCGAGCAGGGAAGCTCAGCGGAGGCCTGGAATAGGGGCACCGACCCTGTGAGAAGACGGAAAATGGACCTCTTCTGCTTCTAGCACAAGTCCTTCCTAGAGAAATTAACGTATTTCCTATCCTATCCTATCCTTGACCACAATTGAGAACCTCAAAAGACCATCGAATCAATCGGAATCATAAAAGTGCCCTTACAACGCGGACATAAAAATCGTATACCACAGGTGCGCTGATGTTGAAAAACAACGTGAACGAATGTGTTCTGACACTAAACCAAAGCGCTGCTCGATTGACCGCTACTCACACCGCATCAGTGGCTCGTGACCTGATCCGTGTCACAGGACTACATAACGACGAAAATTATTGCTGTACGAGGAAATCCCGCACCTGCAAAGCATTAGACTGCCGTAAGTTAAAGAAAAAAATTAAGAGTAACGTAACTTTGACTAAAATGCAACGTTTAGCTTTAAAGTGTCTTTTTTTAATAGAATATTAAGGCTTGATAGAGAGTGATGATGTCCTAAGTGTCCGGCGATCACCGAGGTTAAGACCTCACAAATGCATCTTTTAAAGAAAAAAGGAAGGTCTGAAGATGGCAGAATAAGTAGGAAGCAGAAAATGCCAGGCGAGCAGATCGCACAGGCAATTTAAAAGAGGAAAACATTAGCAGGGTTTCGCCAAAGGTTAAACCGAGTTAGACGTGCGAAAGCACGGTTTAATTCGAATTAGCTGTTGATCGGTATCTGTTTTTTTTTTTCGCACTCAGTTTCGATTTGGTCACGTTCTGGGATATACACACATTAGGCAACACGTTCACGTTTACGTCATCTTCTCTCCCGTTCCAACTTAGCACACTTCTTCGACCGCGACAGTAGAAGGACCCAGCTCACTCGTCATGGGTCTGACGTGCCGTAGCAATTGTGCGGTGCGTCTATACAGGCAACCATGGCGCGCAGCAAGATATCAGTCACATTGCACCGAGGCTGAGTCACTGCCGGTGCACACGATCAAAAAAATTCCGGCTAATTCGACAATGACCCCTGTACCGACGCGTGACGGAGGGGACTTTTGTCGCCACCCGTCGACACGCCTATTAAAGAAATCGGGTACCCGGCCCCCTCCCCACCAACCTATATGCAGCCATTTTGGTGCTCGACTGGAGGCGAGCTGTTCCTGCTTGGTGTGGCAAGGACATACTCAAGGTCAAGCAACGCACATCCTTAAGGCCCGGTTAGACCTCACGAAATAGTGCATTGGCACTAAAATGGTGAAAGCCGTTGAGCATGGCCCGAATGTCGGCCCTGTAAGAAAAAGAAAGCCCCGCAGTGGTGGTGCAGTGGTTAAGATACCCGACTACTGTGCCGGGGTGCCCGTGTTGGATCCCGACCGCCAGCGGCTGCGTTTCAACGAAGGCGAAACGAAGAGGCGTCCGTGTGCTGTGCAATGCAAGACTTCGACACGTGGCCTCGACATTCCTGATCGTCGGTGACCCAGCACCAGGTAATCCCTGACCTGGGTGAACCATCCGAGTAATTACTTTGTATAAAGAAAGTTTATTCTCTCTCTCTCTTTCTCTCCGTGTGCCGTGCGATGCCAGCGCATGTTGCAGGCGGGAGGTGATGAAGGGTGGCTGTTCCTGGTCCTACGGGGCTGGGACTGGTAGGTCAACGCCGCTTGCGGCGGGGACTAGCCTGTCATCGTATTTTTATTTGTTGTAGGCTATCATTGCACCCGCCACTGCTTAGGTGGTGGACGACGGCTCTTACGGCGCGGGTCTTTCTCTCCCTCTTCTTTTTTAAGCGAAAAGCTACAGGCTAGTCAACTCCGAGTCTCGCGTGTGCTCCTTCGTTAGAAACGCATATAAAGCCCCGCTTTAACCAAGCAATATGAAAGTGTCTTAGTGGCCTATAGGGGTAACGTGAATGCAACGTCCCTGTCAGGATGAGTCTGACAAAACCGTCCCATGTGAAACGAGAGACCCAAGTTGGCAGCTCCTGCCAGGGGACCACGATCATCGATGCGGACACGGCACAGCGGCACACAGGTTAGACCTGCCGTACTATTACTTTCGCAATAAATGCCACAGCTGCGCATGTGCAAATCACGTGACGTCACAGGAGAGGTGCAGGTGGTTGAAGCCGCCGCCGCCGCCGCAACCGCCGCCGCGACTCCGCCGCGACTCCGCCGGTTGACCTCTAACCGCTGCCGCGCGCTTTCACCCGGCTGTGGTTACGTCTATAGACCAACACCGATCTGTGACGTAAACACGCTGCGGTGGCGCTTCTATCGCCAACGTGGGCCGACTGGGGGTGAAAAGTAGGCTTACCGTCCATAGGAATACATGGAAGCGAAATATTCCAGAGCAGTTTTCTAATTTTACGGGTCATCTGTGATGTCGTTATTCGGTACAGAGCAACCATGAACGCCCTGGAATAGATCGGGAAGTGTGAAGTCTCATTACCGAGGTGAAGAATTTTTAAAACACCGCGAAACGTATCGGGGTGCGAGTTGAAAGGGCGACCCACAGAAATACATGTAAACACAACTTACGGCAGCATTTTGCTCGGTTCCCTGCATCTTCCCCGCAAGAAATCCTAGAAGAATTTCAGAATACAGGAGTTGGGTTTCTTCCAGTATATTGCTGTAGTAGAGAGATTAATTGGCATGCGTGTTGCTACAGAGTCTGTTATTCCAACTCTTGTTGGCTCCTGTTGCCCCGAAGAACTAAACATTTGCCCAGTTGTATACCGTGTAGACATTCTGCAACCTCGCCCTCTACAATGCAACAGCTGCGGGCTGTTTGGGCATAGCGGTAAAGCATACAAGTCGGTAACATGCGGCCGTGTATGTGGACAAAGGCATTCACCTGATAACTGCACATCAGACGAGCCTCATTGTTGTCTCCGCACCAGCAAGCACCCGGCTAATGATGCCGATTGCCCTAAACTTAGTGAAGAACTTAACTTATTACAGCTAATAGAAGAGAAGCGGTGCTCAAGAGCCGATGTACTCTTCTTAACCGGAGAAATGATTCATACGCAAATCATGTATGAGCTTCCATTGTGGACACTGAGTCCAATTTAACCGCCTCAATCGTGACCACTGTAGAAAAAGCCTTCAAGGTGTAGTCGAGCGAATGCTGGACATCTTTTTAGGGGCGCTGGCTTAACTTGTTGCAATCCAATCTGTGTCACAATTGCCGTCATTTCTGGCAGCAACGTCTACATCTTTTTCAGCTTGTACAGCTAGTGCTAGCCTTTCAACATCACCTACTGACGTTTCCCAGGTGTCGCCTAACATCTCTATTCCTGGCAGTTCATGTCGCACAGACGTCAGCATTATAGATGTTGAAGTGTGTACTACGTAAAAGCACCGTGCTTCCTCGCACTATCTGAGTCTAGTCCCCCTCCCCCCCCCCCTCAGGCGAAAGCTAAGAGAGGACCACCCAAACTTCTCTCTAAGAGCGATATCATCAAAGAGGCTGTTTCTGCCTCTTTAATTCGACATAATCACGGCAGGTGCCGAAGTCTTAAAATATAATTACCGCTCAGTATTCTCTTCTCCACCGGATCTATAACTATTTTTTCACAAACGTAACCCTGATGTCGTACTTTTAAAAGAAACGTAGTTATCACCCTGTAAATCATTTTCAAAAGAAATTTTCAAGTCTTCAGAGAAGATCGAAATACTGATAGGCGAGGCGGACTGGTAATCACGCTATCTAAAAATATGTGTCGTCAGGAATCTGTCTAAGAAAATTGTTCACCCTGCCTGCGAACTTTTAGCGATTGATATTTCACTTTCGCAGTGTGCTTATATAACAGCTAATGTTTATTTTTCTTCAGGTGTACACAGCACAAACTGTTATATAGCTTAGTCGCTTTCGCAAGCAGTGTAGTAATGGTAGGAGATTTGAACTCCCACCATAGCAACCGGGGAAGTCATGCTGATTTCTGTGGCTAGCTACTCTAGTCGTGGCTGTCTTTAAATAGCGTACGCTTCTGTAATTCTAAAGAAATTGCATTTATGAGAGAAGTCGCTCGCTCAGTCATAGACCTAACATTAGCAACAGGTAGTCTTGAGGCAACTGATTGGTCTAGAGATAATTCGGGTACATCTACTGACCATTTTCCTATAATATTCACTATCCGGTTATCTTGGCTCAGAAATAGTGGTCTAACCCATAATTTTGTGCACCACATTGATTATAAAAATTTATTGTCCGCCTCATTTTTCTATAGTAAGTACAAATGGGAATTTAAGGACTCAGCAGAGTTTCCCGTTTTTTGAAATGCAGTAGACCACTCAAAATTCACTGTGCGCACAGCAGCCTCTAAAAAATAGCCATCAACTTGGTGAACTGCGGAATGTGAGAAGTCCTATCATCCCAGAAAAACTGCCTGGAAGAGGCTATCCTACAGCCAGCTAGAACCCAACTAATTGGTTAAATTACCAATTCTTTCCGACATCTTTCAAAAGAACCATTGCAAAAGCTAAGGAGGAATACGACCCAACATTAAAGACATATCTTTCAAGTCCTTATAATCGAAGGCTCTCTATAAATTGATGAAGTGTAAGAAACGTTCTGCAGTCTGCCGCCTCTATAAACATACAGTGTTACACCACAAAAGGCTACGGAAACCCTGGAGCAATACGCTCCAGGGAGGAATAGAGGTCAGGGATTGGCATTACGTTTTCAGACACACAGAAATGTCCCTTCGGACCCTGTCTCACATTTCACATGTCAGAGCTGCTATTAGTCCTAGCAATGATGCATCCTGCAGCTCCAGGACAAGATGGTGTCATAGTTGGTATAATTAAAATTTTAACCCAGGTTTGACAAGAGACCTCTTATATGTTGGCAATCAGTTCAGTTCAGTCGTTCAGTCGGGTCCGACTCTTCGTGACCCTATAGACCATGTCACGCCACGCTTTCCGGTCTCTCACTATCTTCCTAACATCACATAACTTCATCTGCAGTGCCTCGAGGATGCCATCTAACCATCGCGTTCGCTGCCTACCCCTTCTCCGGAGACCCTCAACCTTTCCCAACATCAAATCTTTCTCCAGCGACTCGTCTCTTCTCATCAGGTGACCAAAGTAGCTGAGCTTTAACTTTAGAATTTGACCCTCCAATGAGCAGTCAGGGTTTATGGTCGACAATATGGACTGATTTGATCTTCTGGCAGTCCAAGGAACTCTCAAGAGTCTTCGCCAGCACCACAATTCAAACTCGTCAATTCTTCGGCGGTCAGCCTTTTTCACAGTCCAACTCTCGCATCCATACATCACAACTGGAAAGACCATAGCACGAGTTGTACGAGTCTTGGTTGGCAGTCTAATGTCTCTGCTCTTTACTAGGCGATCAAGACTAACCATTGCTCTCTTTCCCAGAAGCAGGCGTCTCCTAATTTCATGGCTGCAGTCTCCTTCCGAGGTAATCTTGGAGCCCAAGAAGAGAAAATCTGTCACAGCTTCCACTTCTTGTCCCTTGATGCTCCAGGACTTGATAGGGCAAGACGCCATGATTTTTGTCTTTTTAATGTTCAGTTTAAGCCCAAACTTCTCACTCTCTTCTTGTACACGCATCAGAAGTATTTTGAGATCCACTTCACTTTCTGCTATTAAAGTGGTATCATCCGCATATCTAAGGTTGTTGATACGTTTTCCAGCAATCTTCACTCCAGCTGAAGACTCGTCCAGACCGGCCTTCCTCATGATGCACTCTGCATATAGGTTAAATAGGCAGGGCGACAGTATGCAGCCTTGCCTCACTCCTTTCTCAATCGGAAACCAATCAGTAAGACCATGCCCAGTTCTGACTGTGGCCTCTTGCCCTTCATACAGGTTCCTGAGGAGACAGATGAGGTGAATTGGAACTCCCATCTCTTGGAGAGCTTGCCACAATCTGCTGTGATCTACGCTGTCAAACGCTTTCGCATAATCAATAAAGCAGAAGTAGATGGTTTTCTGGAACTCTCTTGCTTTTTCCATGATCCAGCGAAGGTTGGCAATTTGGTCTCTAGTTCCTCTGCCCTTGCGAAACCCAGCTTGCACGTCCGGAAGCTCCCGATCCACATACTGCTGCAGCCTACCTTGGCGGATTTTCAACATGTTGGCAATACTTAGTTAGAAAACGCATGGATTCCAAGGATTTAGTAGATGGCAAAAATTACTTTATCATGCTGAAAGATTCAGAAAAAAGTGACGTCTTATATAATATTCGGCCAATTACAATAGGTTCCAATTTAGTAAAATAGAAAGAATAGTGTATAGTCGCCTCCCAAAGCATGTTGATGGTGTTAACGGTTTCAGCTCAGTACAGATTGGCTTTCGTCGCGATTGCTCTATATGGAACGCACATGTGGATCTGGAGAGCAGAACCCGTCTCTCGCGGCACCTTTTCAGCCTTTGTAACACTTGATGTCGCAAAAACTGATGATATCGTAGAACACACTATCCTATTAAACAAACCAGCGCAACTTGATCATCCAACTTACATTTATGCAGGGATACGTGAATTTCTGAAATATTGATATTTCTCGGCACGCATTTTAACAATAAATATGTGTGCCGTAGAGATCGGTGCTTTCACAGCGGTTTTTTTTTTAATATTTTGTTCAGTGGCATCCCCATTAATCCTGATGTAAGAACTTTTGTGTACGTAGATGAAATAGCTGTTCTCGCCTCAGCTAGGGAAATTCGTTCCATTTAGCCCATTCTGCAGGCGCATGAATGGATGCTCTTGGAGTATGGTTGGACGGGATTATTGTATCTTCTATATTTGCAGCGTGCTGGCAATTCCAGCAGCAACTACTTTGCGCATCGCTCCAAGAAGATTACACAGGTGAATTCGGTTATATATCTGGAAGTTACTCATCACCCGGCATTATATTGGAGCATTCATATAGAGAGCAATGGTGTTTAAAGGAGAGTACTTTATTCAGGCTGGGACGCGAATTTCCAATGAAAAGTTTGGGATGCGTCGTGACACGTTGTTACTATACAAAGCCTATGTGAGACATGTCACATCTGCTTGAATTTGGTTGTGTGCTGTGCTCTGGTAGTGCGAAATACAATCCCTAATATTACTGGAAAGGCGCGCTCTATGCCTCTGCTTTGGTTTCCTGAAATCAGTTTCAAATGCACTGCTTTATCTGGAAGCCTGAATCCCTGACCTAAATCCCCGCTTCCAACTATTCACGGTGCTTACTTTCATCCGGCCGTTTAACCCGGTCATTGATGTCGGTGCTCCCATTTTTGTGTCTCAAATGACCCTATTCTTTTCTAATCATTAGCCACTATAATATCAAATGCTATATCAAATTGCGCTAACGCAGAACTCTTTAATGTCGATTGGGCTTGTGCTCAGTTAATTGCAGAGCCTTGCAGGCAACAGGGGAATTTCATTATGATTACATTAAGGAAACGTTTTTTTTTTTATTGTCCTTTTTTTCAACTTTTCTTTCATGGCTCCGCCACGCCATGAGGCAGAGGCTACCCATTAAAAAGGGGACAGCCGTCATCACCATCACATCCTCCCTTCTCATGCGAAGGAAATTTTTTAAATGGTCTTTTTTCGGAACACAACTGCTGCGAAAAAGTGGTAGTTGATATCTTTTCGGAGGATTTGACGTGCAGATATTCTATCCACATCCCAGATTATATTCCTATATTCAGAATTTTTGGCTCTGGTTGGCTGTGCAGAAAATTTTATGTCACGTGACAGCTGACCTTTTGTCAGTTTGTCTCACTCCAAACTATATAAAAATATCATTTCAGCCGTTTCCTTCGAGTTTTTATTCCATCCACTTCGAAAGAGGTGCGTTGTGTCCCCGGCGATGCAGGTATTCATTTAAATGAGGTGGCTGATTTCTCAGTTCTGCTCTTAATGCGTCAATGATAAATCCCATCCGTAACTTCAGTCTGTTGGCGATATTCAGGTTTCAGAGATTACAGGCTACGTGATCCGTTACTATTTACCCCAGGTTATCAACACTTAGCCTATAATTGGAACTCCCGAGTATATAAAACCAGGATGTGCGATGCTTCAATGGCATTGCTGTGGTGCAAGATTCCCGGTTAGAACTTATATCTATGCAGATGTGGCAGGTGTGGGCGAACACCAACGGACCTATGCGGGGAAGCTTAGCCTATAGAACATTTCTTCCTCTCCTACCAGAAGTTCGCACTTCAGAGAGGCCTCCCCCTGTATCCTCCAGTGTTATTATCGTTTGGTGCGAGCGCCAAAGAATCTGCATTGTGTTCAATTGCATGATTCTCTATGACTATTTAATTGTAACTAGTAGGCTGAATTGCTAAGTGCTTTAAATTTCTTCGACGCCTTTTTCCATCAAAATATTATGTACTTAATTTTAGTTTAAATGCTCTTCTGTCGCTTTTCATGTATACATGTTTCAAAATTCCAAATTACTTCTATTATTTTATTGTAACCGCCTGAGGAAGTTCTTATGTATATACCGGCCATTACACTTTGGCCAGTCCCCCCATGTCGGTGTGTGTTATGTTTAAAAAGCACAAAGAAGAATAATAAAAATGAACAAAAATGAGAGTGAGAAAAAAGTGTCATAAATATAAATAACGAAAAAGAAAATGACAAGGAAAACGTTCCACTTCCAAGGGAACAATGATGATGAATGGCGCATACTGTAAGAAAAAACACACGAAGAATAACATATCTACGCTATTTGTCAAATATAGCCTGAGGTGTTTGCTTCTCAACCATGTAGCGTCCGCTGCAGCGTTCGCTATCTTGGATGTACAAGAAATCTGGTGGGATACCCTACTCCAGCATATGTGTGCTTTCGTTACATGTAGGGCTTAGAAACACGCACACATGAAGCCATGTGTGAGCGTGGCTCAGGGGCGGGCACTAAGGCACACGAACCCACATGACTGATGATTCCATCTGCCAAGCACAGTAGTGTGGGCGACGGGATGTCTGGTTCACTGGTTGATTTGTGAGATTTATCGTTACGAGCCGGTGAAAACATTTTTGGAGAAACAGCGACTATTCATACCCTGGGTATCACACTGTTTAATATGCAGGAAGCCAGAAACCATAGACCATGCTTTTTGCACTGTTGGGAAGGAGTATATCTTTGGGACGTATTGCAAAGAACGCTAATGAAAGATTTTCCGCTAGACCCGCATCGCATTCGGTACTTATGCGTAGAAAGTGAGGATGGGATATCATTTGATTTAATTATGCTCATGGGCCTGCACTGTATGGCGCTCAAGAATGGCGAATTACCATTGCGATAAAGATGCACGGCCTGCCAGAATTTATTTTCGGCAAAGCGTGGACAGGTTTTTGGCAATCCATAAAGATGTAGCAGAACCTCCCGAGTGGCTTTCAAGGCTAGAGCCTTTGTTGTGTATGCGTGAATTTTAGTGTGTCATATGTAAATAGCGTATGTAAATAGCATTTCAGTGATTTTTGTTGACCCTATGACCAGTCACAGCAGCATTAATGATATGGCGCCGGAAGATGAGCCCCCCCGGTTGGAAGGCGTCCCACATGTTACTGGGGATGAACAAAGCGCGGAGGCTCTTGAGAGTTCCTTGGACGGCCAGAAGATCAAATCAGTCGATATTGTCGACCATAAACACTGACTGCTCATTGGAGGGTCAAATTCTAAAGTTAAAGCTTAGCTAATTTGGTCATCTGATGAGAAGAGAGGAGTCGCTGGAAAAAGATTTGATGTTGGGAAAGGTTGAGGGTCACCGGAAAAGGGGTAGGCAGCGAACGCGATGGTCGGATGGCATCCTCGAGGCGCTGCAGAGGAAGTTATGTGATGTTAGGAAGATAGTGAGAGACCGGAAAGCGTAGTGTGATATGGTCCATAAGGTCACGAAGAGTCGGACACGACTGAACGACTGAACTGAACTGATTTTTGTTGATTTTGTTCTCGTGTCAAGACCAGGCAAGACCAGGCAAGAAAGAAAAAAAAAAAGCCGGCTGTGGCTGTGAGGGACGTCGTAGTGGTGGGCTCCGAAATATTTCGACCGCATTGGGTTCTTTAACATGCACTGAAATCGGCACGCGAGCGCGTAATGTGTTTAAGCCGCGGCTGCACTACGCTGAGGAGCCGGCACAAAAGCATTCACCACGCGTTGTCTGTGCCCCCTCTCCTCTTCCCCTCACCTAGCCTGGCACTTGCCGCGGTAACGCAAAGCAGCATTCATTAATGTGAGGGACTAATCCACTGAGGCACCGCGAAAGTGCCACGCTGGCGAGTGAAACTATCCACACTAAGCTCGATCGACTCCAACCCTGCGTCCTTGTTAAGGTAGCTATCAGGAACGACAGGCGAAGCAGGCAACCTGTCAGTAATGTCCCGGATGATGGGGCAAGAAGCAGGGCAGTAGGCGACGCACCATAGTGGTACACCACATTGGCAAGCTGGCACATGCGCCAGCCAAAATCGATGAAAATAGGCAATGTACGGCTCGTGCCCTGCCACCATAGGAGAATAAACGTCACCATAGTCGAAGAAAAATATTCAGCCGGAAAGCCTGTGGACCTCTATTGAGTGGTATGCCAGGGACAAGCTCCCTTTAACGAGCACCCGAGCTTGGCGCTCATCCCTTGCAGCAAACGAAGAAGGTAGCGCAGAGCCAGCAGCCGGCTGCAGACAGACAAGGAAAGGCGAATCCACCCTTCGAACGTAACTGGCCGAATGCCGGACGGTACACCAACCCTGTGCGATCTCCCCCCATCAAAAAAAAAAAAAAGAACTCACAAGAGATTGAAGGGAACTTAAAGCTCTACGGATGTGTTACACGTACAAGGTACCACATTCGGCCGCAGAAAACAGTGTGAACAAGGTAGCGTTTCTCCTGCATGGGTAGTTCAAAAGCACTAGTTCAAGACGGCAATCCACGTCGAAGCTACTATCACACGTGCCTCATAATTAATGCCCACGATTAGGATATCTATTCGATTCTGACGTGACTTTGGGACGTCATACTCTCATAGTCACGTGACACCCAATTATCGTTAGTCATAAATTATTAACCCGACTGATCATGACTTATGACTAATGACCATGACTTTGTATTAGCCACTGCTTTTATATACTTCACTTGCTGACTTCACCACACTATTCCTCGAATCATGACTGGTGACGTAACCAACTGATAACGCCACATCCGGCGACACATTTTGCGTACACTTCCGGCTCCGCATAGCCTTGTAAGTGTAAGGTGAAAATTTGGGCGAGTTGAATCGTATTCATGATCTACTTCGGGTCAAAAACAAGAACCAAGGTGGAAGAACGACACAACACAAGCTCTATGTTTTGTCGTTCTACCACCCTGGTCCTCGATTTTGGCGCTAACTGCATCATCGACTAATAGGTCTATGGTTTTAATAAACGTGTTTTCAATAAATGTGGCACTGACGGCTGCTTTTATGTTACCAGCGCCATATTCATCTTCTCATAAGAGTGAGGGTCTCCTGCATAGTTATATAGAAGCCTGTCATATGCGAAACTGAACAAAGCATTGCCCTTCAAGCGGTTCAGAGACACGCATAATCTTGTCTCCCCTCTCATCTTAAACATCAGATCATTGGGTCCACATTTTATTCTGATAATTCATCTCGCCCTCTGTCCATTTCAATTTTATAATCCCCTACAGAGCACACGCTTTTCAAACCGCTTATGCACTTTCCTTCAAGATTGTTTCGAGACTCCGACTTCTTGATAGGTGGGGACTTTAATGTCCCACACATTATTTGAGGTTACCCACGCACCTTCCGACCTGGCTGCACGGAGCTCAATTAACTTTTTATAACACCCCAAATTCCATTACTCGGAAAGGTTACAGGCACCAGCAATCCACCGGGCTAGACCTCACAGTGGGCCGCGAACTGCGAGATGTCGCCTGGCAGGTTATAGATGAAAAACTACTCAGTGACCATTACATTATTCAAATCACTGTCCCTAGCTATACCAGTCCGCGTAAACGCAAAATTTTCCCCACAAACTGTAATACCTTTCGCACTATTCTCAGACACCTTTCATATTACTGACAGTTTTCGGAGCTCGAGAAAAGTACTCAAACAGGCCCAGAAACAAGCTACGCGAGATAGTTCCACTTCAGCCCCCTCGAATAGTCCGGACCCTTACCTTGTACGCATGTGGAAGAGGCGGAAACGACTCTTGCGCATCCTTCGCACTCAGCCCAACAATTCTCGCCTGTCTGAGCGTGTCACCGAATTGACGCGACAGGTTAAAGAGCACTGCGTTACATTTGACACGAATCAATGGAACAAAATTTGTAACACCATGAGCAGCACGCTACATTAAAGAAGAACCTGGCACTTATTCAGAGAACTCCTCGGACCTCAACCGGCTCCTGTTCTCATTCTCGAGAAGCACTATTCGTTACTAGGGGCGGATGCCTTAACAACCCAACTCCGCGACATCTACATTCCTCCTCTCCCCTACCTAGTCTTTATCCTCCGTACACTGGTGCTTCCAATGCAGAACTCGATTAGCCGTTTACCCTCTGGGATCTAGACTTGGCGCTAGAACAGCTAGAGAGGAAGTCTGTCCCAGGTGAGGACCAGATTACGTACTCACTCATTCGAAACCTCTCTGACAAGGACAAAGAACGTTTTCTGGGCATTATTAACTTACACTGGGAAGAACGCACCCTTCCAGCATCTTGGAAACAATCACTTATAACTCTACTGCCAAAGCCAGGCAAAAGCCCTGCGCTTCAAAACCTCCGCCCAGTTTCTCTAACATCTTACCTGGGAAAGACCATGGAACAGATGGTGCTCACTCGGCTCGAGGCTCATCTTGAATC
Source organism: Amblyomma maculatum (assembly GCF_055883805.1). Taxonomy (NCBI): domain Eukaryota; kingdom Metazoa; phylum Arthropoda; class Arachnida; order Ixodida; family Ixodidae; genus Amblyomma; species Amblyomma maculatum. The sequence continues at coordinate 33,170,398 of NC_139346.1, read as the reverse complement.
CACGGATTTCTTTCCCCTCAACAATTTGGATTCTGAAAAAATGTGTCTACTCAGGATCTTTTTTTTTTCTCTTGACACACGAATTTGACCCTCCGCCCTCTTCCTGGATCCAAGTCATAGTGGCCCTTGATGTGCGTAAGGCTTTTGATAACCTGCCCATGATCCTCTCTTAAACATCCTGGCCTCTACTGATTATGTTCCAAAGATGTACGGCTACCTTACTGCATTTATTCGCGACCACACGGCCAAGTTCCGTCTCCCCGATTCTGTCTCTGATCCTTTGCCCTCACACGTGGTACTCCTCAGGGTGCTACTCTGTCACCCACCCTCTTTAACCTTCGAAAGGCCCCTCTACCTCGTATTCTAACGTCGACAGACATTTTATGCAAACGACCGCACTCTTTGGTGCATTTCTGGTTCTCCTGGGACAGTAGAGGAGACCCTACAGCAAGGTATCGATGCAGTCGCTAGTTATCTTCACAAAGTAGGGCTACTTTCCGCACCTGAAAAAAAAAATTACCAGGGTTCAAAGCTGCTGACCCAAATATTGAGCGAAAGCATTAGCTGCGCGTGACCGAGCGTTCTTATTCTTCTCGTTTTCTTCTTCCTCAGCCCACATATAAAGCCCTGCTTTAACCTACCCGTATGAACGTGCCTTAGTGGCCTGTAAGGGTAACGTGAATGCCAGGGTTCTAGCAGGCTGATTCTGACATAACCGTCCCATGCGAAACGAAGATCCAAGTTGGCAGCTTTTACCAGCCCACATATAAAGCCCCGTTTTAACCCAGCTGTAAGAGCGTGCCCGACGTCACGTATCACGTGAGCACCAGCTGCGCCTTTAGCGCACCACGTCGACTGCTTCTTTTTTGCCACGTGGGGTGTGACGTCACTCGCTGCGCCGCGGCTGTGACCGAGCTACGCCGACCGCTTGAGTTGGTAGCCCAGCTCTCACCCTTGTGTCACGGGGGGGGGGGGGGGGGGGGGTGACGTCACAGTGTCACGTGGGTGCGGCCGCACCACGCTTAAGGCTCGAAATCTGGAGTAGTATTTCTTTCGCAATAGAAACCGAATTGCTGCCGATTGCAAAAACTCGCTATCAACACCCGCATAACCATCTAATCAATCTCACAATGGCAGGTCACCCCATTCCTCGCGTATCGTCCTGCCTGATCCTTGTACTTCATATCTATGAGTCAACTAATCAGGCCAATGTTGCTACAGCCGTTAAAGTTTGCAATCAGCTTACGCATCTAGTTCGCGCATTGTCAATAAGCACGCCTGGCTGCGCGAGGGTCAAGTAAGGCAGCTTGTCCACGCATTAGCACTCAGCAAATTCTATATACAGTTCCATATCTTACTCTAACCTGTCTCTAAAGACATCAGATTGATGTTGCGCTTCATATATTGTACAAGGCTGCCCTTAACGTCCCTGTACATACGTCCAAGGAGTGCCTATACTGAAAAGGGCTTTTCTTGCCCCTGGGAGACCTCGTACAGCAAAATAGAGACCGGCAAATGGCACGTCTTCCTAGCACTAAACAAGGACATTGAATCCCTCAACAAGTCGCACTAAAACATATCGACCTCCCTATAAACCAGAAAACCTGAGTAACCCCCTTTCCGAAAAACGTTGCACCCGATACTAACCCAGGCTCGCGTTTCTAATCATGTTCATCCTGCTTATTCCACGATCGTCTGCACAGATGCGTCACGAACAAACGTCGGAGCGGTTGCCTACTCAATTGAGAGCTGCAGCGAGGTAGTGGCGCATACCCTCGGTTATTACATAGATCCTCCTCCTACAGCGACTCTCAGACCTTGCCAGTAGCCGCCAGTATTCAGGAACTTGCCTAAGCGCCTCCTAACCCTTTAGGATATACAATGTACACTGATTCAATACAGGCTACACGTGCCATTCACACGGGTCGCATTCCTGAAGAACTGCAAGATGATCTACACAAAGTTCTCACCAAACTACGTCCCAACACTGTTACACTGAGGTGGATTCCTGGTCATGCGGGAATCCCAGGCATGAGTTCGCATCGCCTCGCCCGCGAACTTGAGCACCGGGCGCCTGGGATTCCCTGGCCTTATCCACCCACGTGGGACGCAACATTTCACTACAAAAAAAAGAAAAGAAGATTCACTATGACAATATTAGCGAAACTCTTAGTACACTTCCTCTTCCTGATAAATCCCTCACTATCACGCAAATACTCATACTTAGACGCATGCAACTAAGCACACTCCTTACTCCCACGTGATCATTTCTATATCGAATTAGACATTCCTCCGCATGTCCGAATTGTTCTGAACACATGCAAACTTAGAATACTACATGTTTTCCTACAAATTTGCAGCACAGTCATCCCACTTTCCACACCCTCCTCCCCGAGCCTCTGACCAACTGAAATACCAGTATGCCTTGGTGACTCTGGCCCAAGACATTCTCGACGCCTAATAGTGCGTTGAACAAAGTTGTTTCCTCCTCCTCCTTATCTTGTCGCACCAACATCTCATCATCATCAGCCGGACTATAAGCACCCTGCGCATCTAACTTCGGAGCGACATGCGTGCCGCTTGTGACGGCGAGCGCGTCCCTGTCATGAAAGATAGAGCAGACGACCTTCACCCGCTGTGCTGTCCCGTGCTGTGCGCGTCGTCACGAATGAGCTCTGCGCCTCTTTCTCGGTCACAAGTGCCACATAAAAGCAGCCGGACATACTGCTATGTTGTAGCCCTGTCGGAAAAAACAACAGAAAATTTTCTGATGTTACGGCAGAATTTCTGTGTGGTTTTTGATGAGAAACCTGTTGTGACAACAGAACATTCTTGCGTAACATCAGAAATGTCTGTAGTTACAGCAGAAATGTGCTACAGAACTACAGACAACAAAATTATACTACAGAAAAACTACAGACCTACAGAAAAGTACTACAGAACTACAGAAAAATATGATGGTTACGACAGAATTACAGGATATTTTGTCGTATTTTTGACACAGGTCTGCAGTTTTTTTCGACTGGGAGGCAGCAATACTTACATGAATTCGCCTACAGGAACATTTTACGGCTTCCCAACGCGGCATTGGGAGACGTAACAACAGCAGCGTTGGATTCACCTTGTTCATGGCGAAAAGTAAGTTAAGCTCCGTTTTATTTTTTTATTGCGCACATCATTCTGTAGAAGTAGGCCCTCGCTGAAGTTTTAAAATGCGCAAAATGGACATTTCTTGGCATCTTCCGTGCATGCTGCACATACATGACGTTGGATAAAAGCCCCATAGCATTGCATGCGCATAGCAGAGAATTTTGTTTATTTGCTTTTATGTTTGCCTCTGCAGCGAGGATGGCACGAATTGGGTGCCTTCGGTGAAACCCAAGATATACAGCAGCCGTTTCGTAGGAAATCGAAAATCGGACTAGGAAGGGCACTCGTCCTACGACCCAAGTATTTTCCTCGCAGCCTACAAAACCGCAAGTGCAAGTGGTTCTTCCGGACGCTATCAAAGGCACCACTATAAGTTGCAAGAATATAGCGGTAATCTGGGCCGGTTGTTTCATTACAGTAGCAGCGCAAATGTCAGCATGCTAAAAACCAGCAGATAGACATATTTATTACCTTTAATTTCACGGTTTTTGATGGCTCACTGATGCTTGTCTGCGCAATGCACCGGGCTGTTGCTTGGACCTCATCAAACGAAATTATCTCCTTCACGTCGTGTACATGACCTGCACCGAAAGCTTCGTTCCTTTTCTGATGTTCTCGCCTCGAAAGAATTTGTCATCCCCATAAATAGCTCCAAATCCCGCATCAACAATCAGCGGCACACCGGCAGCAGTCGACGTCTCGGCGGAGACGCGGAGGGAGCCTTCATGAAAAGGACGAGGAACCGACCGCGTGGGGCGTTGAACGCAGCCTCTACGGTGGCGGCGCCTAGCGGGTTCAGGGTACCTAACCCACTGCAGGGCGAAGGCATCTCCCATATTCCTCCAATCAACCTGATCATGCGCTGCATCCACTTGACCCCTGCGAACTTCTTAACCTCATCCGCCCACCTAACTTTCTGCCGCTCCATGCTGCGTTTTCCTTCCATTGAAATCCAATTTGTTACCCTAAGCGACCATCGTTTGTCCTTTCTACGCACTACATGCCCCGCCCGTGCCCACTTCTTCTTGATTTCACTAGAATGCTATTAACTCGAGTAATTTTTTTTACCCTCTCTGTGCGCTTCCTATACCTTAACGTTAAACCTACCCTTTTTCGTTCCATAGCTCTCTGCGTTGTCCTAAGCTTAAGCAGTAGCCTTTTAGTTAGCCTCCACGTTTCAGCCCCATAGGTGAGTGCAAATAAGATGCAACTGTTGAATGCCTTCCTCTTAAGCGATACCGGTCAGCTGCATTGTTGGTGCGGTTGGCAACATCAATGTCTCTTAAGATAATCTGGCTCCAGTACGTTAGAAAAGTTTCGTTTATGAAACAGTTTCGCGAGGAATTTAAACCCCGGAAGCAACCTGTGGCGTTTACTGTGAAGTGCAGAGACTACCGGCTGATGATATCGTTGTTGTTGTTATAAAAATTGCGCGTACCCGCAAGGGGGATACCGTAGGATAAAAGCGGCAAAGCGCGCAGTATGCCACGCGTCTCGTGAAACGCGCATCCATCGCAAAGGAGGAAGAAGAATAACCGAGGAAATCAAGACGAATTCGCCATGGAGAACAAGGACCCCAACGACGTCTTGAGCGGCGTCACGAGCACCACGGGGCCGTCGCCCATAGTGCCTACGATAACGCCCCGCGAGCGGCGTCGCCGTCGCTGGCTGCGGCTGCTGCACACGCTGCGGCCTCGTACCCGGGAGCCTGTCAGCCAAGCTGGCAGTGTGCCGGCCGCCGTGGCCACAGTGTTGGACAGCTCTTCCATAGAGGTGCGACTCCCCACCTATGCACTCCGTCCCGCGCGCCAGTCGACGCCGAAAGCTTAAGTCAGGCGGGAAAGAGAAATGAAGATGTACGCTACTACTTTGTTATAGCAATGCACTTTTGGCACTCGTTCACGAGGAGGTTACCTTCCCCGTGCCTCCATGATAGTTTATGCGCGCACCACGGATTTCATATTACTTGGCTAGAAGACAGTATGTGACACAAGTTCCGCTGCTTATACATATTCCGACACTTCCGATTCTATGCAGAGGAACAGCGGAGAAATCACGTTACAGTATGTCGCGTTTCAGCATTTGTCAACTCTGCATACATGCGTCAATTTTCTGTTGGCCTGGAGGTAAACGCGGGATTTAGTTTAGTGCAAGACGTCGCTGCTACAATGCAAGACGCCAACGATAAGCTTTACGCGCCGTCTGACACCGATGCATGCCTCCGCAGCGCATCACGTTGATGCTGGGCTCCAGCCTGATGTGGACCATGCTGGCGGTGATGGCACGCCGCAACGGCAAACTGGAGCACACGGTGCGCCTGCTCTTCTACGTGTCCGTGGGCGCCTTCGTGGGCGTACTCAGTTGCTCGCTTCGCATGATCCGTCCGCGCACCACGTTCGGCGTCAACGTCTCCGTCGTCGTCCGCGGACTTACCACCGCCGTGGCCTTCGCCGCCAGGTATATACGGCACCTCACATTTCTCTTTCTAAGACGACGGTCTGTACCACATATGATCGTATACAAATCGATCCGTCGGCACTGCCCGCAAGCTCCACTCTTCGCAACTTCGTCCTCGGATTAACAAAAAAATGCTAATGTCCCTCTTCCTACACCTCAATTTACCCATCGCTTACTTTTCTGGCTACGCAGTCGTCGGTGGATGATAGGCATATTAAGAGCACTAGGTTTATTTCAATTATGCAGTATCTTTTACCCATGTAAGGCAGTTTTCTTTTACTTAAATTATACCTTTTAGAAAACAGCTTTCTGAAATGCCGTGGTAATCGCATGTTCTTTAGCGACGTGCTCTGCGATGCGATAGTACAGCTGTTTTATCCACTTTCATTTTTCAAGCTCTTTTTTTTTTTTAGAAAGATAACCACCTGTGTAACTAAAAAGTGTGTAAGAATAAATGCACATGACCGCTTGTTGCCGAATACGCTAGCAATTATTAAATAATAAAAAATACCAGAAGTCTATATCAAGTAACGTTCATGGTCGTGAGCTGAAGGGATGTTGAATAAGTATCTTTGCTGCCTAACAAGGTTTGCCGGCCTTGATTTACTGTGCCTGAAGAGGCACGTACAATAGAAACACCAGCACGCTAACGCAAAGGATAGAAAAAGAGGTTATGGTGTGCTCCTAACACCGCGCCCTTTGCCTTCAGTGTTAGCTACACTAGCACCCACATTATTTCAATGTCACAATGTAAAAAAAGTTCGTTCTACTGCTTAAAATCCTATTGAAGCTCATTTTTCCCCGGTAGAGAGCTAGCGATGATACTTGCCAACAGGTTCTGCTAATAAAAAAGTTACTGTTAAAAACAAAACGGAATGACACTGACACGTGGTGCGCAGGTTCATGTCCCTGCACCAGCTGCGCATCGTGGACTCGGCCGCGCTGACGAGCATGGCGCCCGTGCTGACCTGGCTGCCTGCGATCGCCCCGTCGTCTCAGCGTCGGCCCGGCTGGATGTTTTTTTCGCTGGTGAGAGCCGCATCCTCTGGCGTTACACACGTGGAAGACGACCGAGGAGCAAGCACAGAAAACGGCTACTCCCTTCCGAGACAGTCAAAGTTATATTTAATTTTCTGTGTCGCAATTTTAGTGCGTTATGCTCGGGGCTATCAATCCAGCGGTAAGTCGTTGTCCGTGTTTGCTCCTGCAGCAGCGACGCTCATATCTGGTCGGTGATTTGTGTGACGTCGTGACTGCACAAGCCATGGCCAATTTGGCAAATGCTGCCAACTTAGGCCCTACTATGGAAATCTAACCCACCAGGACCCTTGAATTCCGAGTTAGACAGCTTTATTAAAGCGGCGCTGAATGTCCGTGTGACTCCTACCAACTTGGGCAACATGAACTATAAGATATATCAACGAGGGTAAGCAAGTTCAACCCAAGTAAAACCCTGTAAACTTCAAGAAAAACAATGCAAAACCACGGATAACCCTCGCGAACGATAAATTGTCATAAGCATCTCTCTAAACCGCCAGTGCATTGTTTTCGGCTCCGCTATTGTACTTTGGCAGCGCTGGCCTACGCTGTCAAAGCAATAAGGCATGCTGCTGGCTGTGTAGACACGGGCAGTATGCCTTAGCAAACCGCGGCGGTGTAGACGCGGTCGGTTTTTAGATCTTTGTACCGCGGGTCTAGAAAAGATAAGTGCAAAATCAGAGTTTCCTCAAGTCTGAAGTAAGCGCAGTCTTGTTAGAAAGTTCACACACCTAACGGGTTTCACACTATGTCCAAACGGGCGGGTTGGTGAAACATACTGAAGAGCAAACAACGCAGAAGACAAACGCAGGAGCAGAACCACAGGCAGTACTGAATAACTACAGGCAGCGCTCGTCCTGTGATTCTTCTGCTTCTTTGTTTGTCCTTCGCGCTGTTATCCCATCGAACGGGTTTGCAGCTCATCGTATATACGAACAGGTAAGGTGAGAAGCTATCAGCCGTCGAAGCCAAGAGGGGAGGGGAAATTCGCTGGTATTGATCAGAGTGAAGAGTTGATCGCCTGATATTTTCGATGATCGCACAAAGAAAGTGCAACTGCATGCCACCCGCGAGATCCTAACCTATATACGACCTCTGCATGAGAGTACTGTGTTCTTCCAGCTACTTTACTGCGGCGGCTGTTTTCTGTTCTACATCTAAACGTATACGTAATGTGTGGAGGCCGGTCTACAGCATGTTCACCAGCGCCAGCCCGACCACAGAGGCTAACTTTGGACGGCTCTTTGTTTGGTCTGGTTTGTTTTCTGGTGTTTAACGACCCAACGCGACTCAGGTTATTAGAGCCGGCGTAGTGGAGGACTCCGAAAATTTCGACCATCGACCGCATGGGGTTCTTTAACGTGCACTGGCATCGCATAGCACACAGGCGCCTTGCTTTTCGCCTCCTCCGAAAAGCAGCTGCCGTGGCCGGGATTCGATCTCGCATTCTTAGGCACAGAAGTCGAGTGCCGTACCACTGTAACACAGTGACGAGGCCGTCCCAAATTTCTGCCGCAACCGCCGCTTGTAACATGACCGAACACAAGAACAACTGTGCAAGAGCCTTCCCATGCTACCCGGTAGTCTTAATAACGTGGCATCAAGACTGGCAGTACAAAGACCGTCGTTAGGCTAGTGAATGTGAAATAATAGGAGAGGAGATGCTTGAGATACGTACAGAGCCCTTAGTGGGAACACTACTCCGCATAGCCACATGCATCTTCAGCGCCATGCCACGAATCGTTGCACAGTGGCGCACAAGGAGAGGTACGTCGAGGTGGTGCTTTATGTCATCTTTCCTCTGCATTAGTTTGCTACTGGTTTGGATGTAATAACGCTCCACATGTATGCAACCACGGGAGTCGTGTTAGCGCTATGTGTGATTAACCCTGCAAGTATATACTAGAAAAAACCCTTCTACTTCCAGAGTTATAAAGGGTGCGGGGGTCATCGTATCTCGACTGGAAGTACAGTATACATACACCGCGATTTGATTGAAAAACTTTATTTTACACCAGAAGAAGCCGAGAAGAAGCCACCCCAGGCACGTAGGCCTGGGAGACGGGAGCCGCCGCGTTAAAGGCAGGCTGGCAGGCCTTGGCCCATGGCAGCCTTTTCCACCAAGTGGACGATGTTCCTCTGGAGCTCAGGGTCTGAGCTTTGCAGCAGAGTCTGCCAGATCTATCTACTAACTGTATTTTGTCCCACCCTGGAAGAGTGCGGGCATTCCCATATCATGTGGTCGAGGGTCCCTTTCGCCCCACGATCACTACATCTATCAAGATCTCTCGTCTCAGGGTACACATGGTACGCCAAGACCGGGTTCATGAACGTGTTAGTTTGCAAGCGCCTCCATGCAGCAGCTTCTTTGTCATTCAATTGATAATGGTTGGTTATTTTCTCGTAATTTAGCAACCACTCCACGTTACCCCAGTCGTAGGGGGGTCCCATGTCTGCCCGGAAGTAGAGTGCTTGAGCTAGCTCATGGGCCGCCTCGTTGCCAGGGACGGCAGCATGCGCGGGTGTCAAGCATATCTGCATTTTCCTGTTCAGTGGTTGTTGGCTAAGGATATTTGCCGCCTCTTGCGAGATCCTGCCTTTTCCAAAATTTTGAATGGCAGTCTTACTGTCGTTTATGAGGAATTTTGCTTTTGTTCCTGCGCAAGCTAAAGCGATCGCCACTTCCTCCGAAGCCTCTACATTGCGTCCCCGGCTAGCCGCAGCGGAAACTGGCACTCCTCGGCCGTTTACGACCGAAGCCACTGCCGCCCCGATTTGGCCTCCAGCCGCACTAACGTAGGCTGCCTGGCCGTCATCCATGTTTCCGAACCTTAGCTTTAAGGCCTCCGCTCGCTTCTCGCTACGTTCTTTATTAAAATCCGGATGCATATTTTTAGGAAGTGGGGGGACTACCAAGGCGTTCCTTATCTCCCTCTGCATGTCTACTTTCTCAATCCTTTCTCCGGGCTTATTCCTACTTTCGCAAGAATTACTCTGCCCGTATTCATCACGCTAATTCTCTCTAAGAAACTTAAACCGCCTCTGCTGACTCCCTCCACGTATTATGTACTCCCAAAGCGAGCCGTCGCTCCGTTGAGATACACATATGTAGCTCTAGTGCTCTCCTTGTGCATTTGCGTATGAGGGCGTCTATCCTTTTTCTCTCCGCCGCTTTGATATCCAAGTATGGCGTCGCATAGCTAATTCTGCTAATCACGTACGCTTGTACTAGTTTCGTGAAGTTTCTCTCTTTAAGTACTCTACCCTTGATTGCTATGCTTTTAATAAGCCCCAGAGTCTGTATCGCGTGATGTTCTAGCTTCTTTATGACCTCTCCATTGTACCCATTGGCCTGAAGGATCAATCCTAATATTTTCACCTTCGGTACTTCTTTACCTACCACCTCAATCTTTATGTCCGTCGATGTTTTCGCATCGGAGGTGTCTGGGGCAATAGGTACGACAAAATGGAAGGAGGCATGAATCTCTCCAGGTCGTGCGGCATGCTATATACACCACGAAATCGGGCGGCAAAGTTAAACTGATATGACCTGACAAAAAATACTGGTTTCTTGGCATTTCCTTGGTTTTCTTTTTATGCTCATCCTCTCGCTGCTTTCGTCCTTCATTCTATTTTACCTTAAGATTAAGTCGCCGTCCCGTTCATCGCTTTTATATGACGTGATATGAAGACAGCGCATATCCGCACCGGAAGCGAAGCTTATTTGATCATTCGGGCTACATTAGAGCTCATGTTTGTCCTCTCTTCTCCTTAATGGCTAGTCTTGGTATGCGCTTTTACATACTGGCCAACTACCAACTAGTCCTCAGTCCATGCAACGAGGTGTCTTCTTAAGAGCGTGAGCTCTTCTCACGCTTGGCGATTTCTGTCGGTTTTCCGGGGCTCCAGATATCTCCAAGTCCGAAGCAGTATTAATCATGGTGGTGTGCCACTCTAGCGATCCAAGATGGCGTCTACCTTAAGTTCCGAGGTTTGGACCGGTGCTAAATGATTCGTTGTGTTCATACACACAAAATTGCTGCTCGAGTCGAGCTTTAAAATGTGTGACGTAGTCGTACCGACGACCTCTGGTCATTGCAACCGTAACGAGGGTGTAACTTCCGCCCACCATGGCGATAAATTAAATTGGTTTAGAGGAAAAGAAAGGTGCATTATCAGTCACACTCAGTCGGTTGGCACTTGAACCGCGCCGAAGAAGAAAGAGAGAAAGAGGTGCCGTAGTGGAGGCCTCCGGAATAATTTCGACTGCCTGGGGATCTTTAATGTGCACTGACATCGCACAGCACACAGGCGCCTTTACATTTCGCGTCAATCGATATGCAGCCGCCGCGGTCGGATTGAACCCCGGTACTCTGGTTCAGTAGCCGATCGCATTTAACCACTGAGCCACCGTGTCGGGTATGGCGGGCGAACCAGTAGGCGGATGATACAAAACGAGTCGTGGTTACGTGCTCAACATCTTGATACCCGAATTGGGAGTGAAAATCAAACGTACATGCCTACCACTAAGAGGGGACCCGCTTTGGACAGCTAAAGCTCTTCGATCGAACGCCGATCGGTGGTGCGCTCAAATTTATATATTAATATAGATATGCAAGTGCTCTAAAATTGTGACCCTATTGATTGATAGAGAAACCGAAGTGGTGTCTAACGATAAGTCGGGTACGTACGCGTAAAACTGCAATTCTAAATCTGCTCTTATTTTGATGGGGGAGTCGTACCATCGACATTTGGGGGTTCAAAATGGTCAAAATTCAGGTTTTCAGGGGAGTGCGTATCTGGCGAACCACTGGTTGCAGACACACGTGGATGGTATATCACACAATTCGCCTCGGCGAGACCTGTGTGAAATGAGGCTGCGATTGATAACATATAAACGCCTATCGGCGCTGGCTGCATTTCTTTATTTTCTAAACTAATACACTGGCATATTCTGACCTTCTAAGAGAGCATGTCTTGAGCATTCAAAAAATTATTACACTTAAGTATGCGCGACTATAACAACGCATTCGTTTGTCACTCTTCTGATGAGACTGAGCGGAAAGGCAGCTGTTTGCATTTTCTTGTATATGTTTGCATATTCTGTAAAAAGCAGCAATTTCTAGGTTAGGTCGTTTGTTTATGGACCATTTCCTTAGCCTTCATCAAATGTATAAAGCGAGTTCTAAAACTATGCTGGAGTCCTTTTAGTGGCTGTATCGGGCAAAAAATGTGGGAGCTGTTAGGCGTCAGCAAATAAAAATTTTCATAGATTTCATTTTTTTTTTAAATGAGCCACACTAGAAACAAGCGTCTATATGAATTTTTTTTTATTTTCGTGACTAAAAATGAAACATTCCGTGTGCCAGTTTTATAGCACGCAGAGTGAAAAGGGGCTTCTTTTCTTTCTCAACACGAATAATTCTATTCATCATTGTGGAAACATCACCACTTCCACTCTGATGCAAAATTTCAGGACTTTGCAGTCAGAATATTTTAAGAAAAATTACTTATGTTGAAAAGGAAAACTAAAACAAACAATTCTACGGAAAATTTTATCTAGGGCTCGGCTGTAATGCCAGCTGCATTCATTTAGCAGATTTCCCGCAAATTTCGCAGTCGTAAACTTTGTTATGAGTGTACGCTCACCGCCAATCTTTCAAAGCCATTTTCAACGTCTAACTACGCCTCAGTCAGTCGACCACTATATAGCTCTGTTCCAACGAAGAGTCAATGTTTTCTGTGCCACTGAGTTTGAATTACTGCAAGCATCAGCACAGTCGGCAGCGATGCACCTCACACCTGCCTCTTCTGCTGGCAGGCGTGCATTATGACGGCCGTCGGACTGCTGCTGTACGAGCAGGAAGCAGAGCAGAAAATGCGCGCCGAACGACTGGTGGGATTCCTGTGGGCCTTCCTGTCAGCCTGCTTGGTGGCGGGGCAGCAGCTCTTCTCAATCGCCACCACCGATGTGCCGCAGGGGGTGCTCCTGCTACACTCCTCTTTCATCGCGGTCATCTGTTCAGCGATGCTGGCCGCCAGGGTGCTGGAAAGCCCGCGTCTGCTCCTCACACAGGTGAACCTCACTGCTTCAGCGCATGGTGCTTCAGCGTTAGAGAGAAAAATTACAGTGTCACAATCTTTTCCCGCATATTTCACGACAAGGCTGATGTATGGCGAAATTCCCACGCTCAGGGGCTGTGCGCCGCTTGGTTCGGCCAGTTAAAGCCGGCCGGCGCTGGTGTTGCGTAAAATCAGTCATGACATTAGAGAGATTTAGCATAGCGCGATCCGTCATCGTCACCTGCTACCCCACCCCATCCGTGCGTACGTGCTGATTGGTCTTAACGCGGCAGGCATCTGTGCCGACTACCACCGGTTCTATTACCACAGTCGTGACCGAGTGGTTTGGGCCCCCGTTTCGACTGCGGGAGGTGGTCAGATCGAAACCCGCCGCCGGACACCCTCCGGCAAAATTGGGTACAAGCGTCCCTCGGCCCGGCGCCCGGCTCTTTCAGGGGTGTGCGTTTCGAAGAGGCTCTGCTAACCCTGCTGGTGCTCCTTCGAGGGCTTAAAGTTTCGAACAACTAATCACGTGCAAAACCGGACTAACAGAAAAAAGCAGGCTGCGGTTTATAGAGCCGAAGCGTGGCCTTGTGGTAGAGCATCCGCCTCGTGTTCGGGGGGTACCAGGTTCGATCCCTGGCGCCGTCGGGTACCCACAGGCTTTTCAATGGGTACAAACTTCCCCCGGCCTGGTGCTCGGCTCTTTGGGGTGAAATGCTTCGGAAGGAGTCATAGGTCTCAAATAGTTACTTCGATGTGGCAGTGATAAGTTCCGCCATCGGACAACAATAAGTCTGCCTCGCGCGGCAAAAGCCCATTATGTGACTCATTATGTGATCGTCATCATCATCATCATCAGCCTGACTATACCCACTGCAGGGCGAAGGCCTCTCCCATATTCCTCCAATTAAGCCAGTCCTGTCTAGCTGCATCCTCTTGGCCCCTGCGAACATTTTAACCTTATCCGCCCATCTAACTCTGTGCTGCCCCCTGCTACGCTTTCCTTCCCTTGGAATCAAGTTTGTTGCCCTAAGCGACCATCGGTTATCATCTCTTCGAACTACATGTCCTGCCCATTTCTTCTTCTTGATTTCCGCTAGAATGTCAGTGGCTTGAGTTATTTCTCTGACCCACTCTGCACGTTTCCTGTCTCTTTATGTTACCCCTACCACAGGCGCCGTCATTAGCGCTGCAGCGTCACAATTTTGGAAGGCGATACTTAAGAATGCTTGAGGAGAGTTCCAGGAGCCTATCTACTTCTGCTCTGATAATGCGAAAACATTTTATTTCGTAGATTATGACAGATTGTGGCAAGCTCTCCAAGAGATGGGAGTTCGAACTCACCTCATCGGTCTCCTAGGGAGCTTGTATAAAGTGCAAGAGGCTACAGACAGAACTCAGCGTGGTCTGACTGATTGGTTCCTGATTGTGAAAGGAGTGAGACAAAGCTGCATACTGTCACCCTGCCTATTTAACCTATATGCTGAGTGCATCATGAGGAATGCCGGCCTGGACGAGTCGTCAGCTGAAGATTGCTGAAAAACCGATCGACAACCTTAGATAAGCGGATTATACCTCTTTAATGGCAGAAAGTGAGGAGGAACTCAAGAGACTCCTGACGTGCGGGAAAGGAGAAAGTAAGAAGTTTGGTCTTCAACTGAACATTAAGAAGACAAAGGTCATGGCTTCTTGCCCTATCAAGTGCTGAAGCATACAGGGACAAGAAGTATAAGCCGTGACGGGTTTTCTCTTCTTGGGCTCCAAGTTTACCTCGGAAGGTGACTGCAGTCATTAAATTAAGAGACGCCTACTTCTGGAAAAGAGAGCCATGGCCAGCCTCCTCGACCGCCTAGTAACGAGAAGATACATCACACTGTCAACCAAGATACCGGTAGCTCGTACCATGGTTTTTTCACTTGTGATGCATGGATGGGAGAGTTGTACTGTGAAGAAGGCTGATCGCCGAATATTCGACACTTTTGAATTGTGGGGCTGGCGGGTACTTGAGATTTTCTTGGATCGACCGAAGACCAAGCCAACCGATACAGGCGACCATAAACCCTAGCTGCTCATTGGAAGGTCAAATTTAAAAGTTAAAGCTCAGCTCATTTGGTCAGCTAATGCGAAGAGAGGAGCCACTGGAGAAAACATTGATGCTGAGAAAGATTGAGGGACACCGGAGAAGGCGTATGCAGCGAACACGATGGTTACATGGCATATTTAAGGCAGCTGAATCTGCGTAATATTTGAAAGGTCGGCCGGACAGCTTGTCATGATATGGATAGGGTCACAAAGAGTCAGAGACGACTGAACTTCACTTAAAAATGCCCAAATTTTGTGTTCATGTTTTTTGTTTCTATGTGGGGTGGAAGACTTTTTAAATACGTGTCATGTCCTGACATGGCCTAGCTAGCTTAACTTGCTTCTGACTCATGATAAGCCATTATAGCTGCACACAGCTTTTCTTTTGGTTTCTGTAACATTCTGCATATCTGGAGGCTACCAAACAGAGCTGAAGTTACCTTTCAGTTGCTTATCAAAGCATTCAAATGTTTAACCCTTTATTGTCAACCAAGCAACCTAAATGATCTCCTCAATGACAACCTATTAATTTCCTGGTTGTTCTTATTTGCGTGTACGTGTATCCGGATTGTATTCAATAAGCAAGAACTCAGTGTTTAGAGGAAGCATGCTTTCACACGTAGCGCACGTCCATTTACAGCTCATTACTACAGTCGCACGCGCTTTGTAATGTGTCCTCACTGTCCTCGCTATTTCAGACAATCGATCATTGCTCTGAGATTTAAATAAATTATTTCGCAAAATAGAGCTCAGCAGTTCTTAAACATTGTGCAGTTCCAGAAAGGTCGCATTAAGCCAGTCCTATATTGCATAAAAACTAAAAACCTATTCTGAACAAAACCTACTTAGATGTTCTTTAAAAGACTAAGGTCACCAATACTGGCTTAGTAAGCAGTGCTTCAAGAAGGCTCGAAGCTGTCTATGTGTAATATTATCACAAAGCCATTAGAACTGGGCAGGCAGGTTTACTTACAACTACGCAAAAGCACCGGCAAAAGAAGGCAGGGCTGGCTAACCGACTGGCGAGCGAGCACCGCGAGCGAAAAAGAGTGCGTGCCAGTCGCCCGAGCTAGCCATATGGCGGCGCCAGTAATAACAGTGGGGCAATATACATCTGAGTTGCAACTTTTTAGACATCCGGGTTTTCGTCACAACACGTTTTCAAAAGCCGCCTAGCTTTTCTTACGCTTTAATTGAAAGGCACCCTCGAACGTTTCTGCAAGAGTGAGAACACTCGCCCTAACCTTTTATTACCTTTTTCCTGTAGCTATTGTCTTGTGTTTTCAGATGGGTCACAACTGAGTGCACTATGTTCACAAAGTTCACTGCACATCGCATGGAAAATGCGCTGAAAGCATGACACACAAGAGGATGCATAGAACAGCACGAGCGCTCATCCTGTCCTTCTTATGTGTCGTGTTTTAGCGTATTTCCTCAGGGCTTCTGCAAGCGATCAAAAAGTATCCGAGAACAACTCCTGATAATTTCCTGCACAGCCCCGGCTGTCACTTTTTTGACCTCGGAAAGATTTTTTTATTCTGATCTCAGAAATTACAGCGCTAGCGATTTCGCTCCAGAAGTACCTTCATCAGTCGTTTCATGCAGGTGGATATGGGCGAGATGAGCGTGGCGAGCCAGATGGCGTTCGCCTACGTCTTCTTCGTGTCCAAGGCGCGCGAGACAGACCAGGGCCTGGCGAACATGTACAAGTACGCCATGGACGTGATGATGGCATGCGCGCTCAGCTGGACGTTCCTAGCCTCCGAGCCGGTTCCCCTGAGCAGCTACTGCGCCGCCGCGCTCGTCCTGTGTGGCGTCGTCTCGGCCGAGGTGCAGCGACTCTCAACCACGCCACGGCCCACGCCCGGAGGAAAGAGCCACATGCGCTTCTTCATGTGACGCTGCCGCCGCGCCTTCTCTTTCTCTCTCTATCTTCGTCTTCTCTATATCGCTTTTCTGCTCTGCGTTTTTATGTCTTACACTAATTCTTTCGGGACCATTAAATATGCGATGAAATGATCTCGTCTCTTAAGATCTCTAGAGGGTCACAAGAAGGTACTTAAAAGACACTCTTAAAGGTTGTGCAAGTGTGTGCAATCGTATCGTTCACGCAGCAAAGCCAGGAAACGAAAGCAAGTGCTTTCCTTATGCTTAGGTACAGACCATCGTCACCACCAGCAACAGCAGAAAATTCCCGCCTTGGTCGCTGTCTAAAGTGTACGTGAGTAGCGGCTGTACATCTGCGTGGTATTGCTGTTACAACACGTGGTCGTGGTCGACGAAGCGTAATTCCGTTCTCTCAACGGTAGGGTCCCCAGTAAGGAGTAGTGTCTAGGGAAGTCCTGAGAAGTCCCGCAAAAGCCCCAAAACATCCCAAATGAAACCCAAAATTACTTCATCAGGACGTACCAAGCAATACCGCCTTGCGACATGTTTGGGGAATTTTAGGAGCTTATTATTTATTTTTTTATTTATTTATTTACATTCCCCCTCAGGGCCAGTGGCATTACAGAGGGGGAGTGGTAAATACACAAAAAATGAAAGAGAGTACAGTATGTACATGAATGTCAAATAGCACCTGAGTATACAATGTTAGCTAGAGCTACGCGGAACTGCTCATAGTTAGTAATGCCAACAATTTTTGCGGGAAGGTGGTTCCAGTCTCGTGAGGTTCGCGGCAGGAAAGATTGTGAGAAGCATTTCGTGTTACATGATAAAATTCCAACTTTGTGTTGATGGTCAATGCAATGGGATACATAAATTGGACGGGGAATTAGGCGATCACGAAGAGCGGGATGATGGTACAACTTGTGGAACAGGGTTATGCGGAAAACTTTTCTGCGCGATGTCAGTAGAGTCTTCACAAATTAGTCTTCATGGCTGTTATACTGGCTGTTCGGTTGTAGTTAGCAAGAATAAAACGTACAGAGTTATTTTGAACCATCTCGAGATCAGTAATTAAGTTCACATGAGTAGGGTCCCATACCGGTGAAGCATACTCAAGTTTAGATCTTATTAATGTTTTGTATAGTAACAGTTTCAAGTGAGAAGGAACATTATAAAAGTTGCGACGTAAGTAGCCTAGCATGCGTTTAGCATTTTTAATTATGTTCTGGGTATGGAGGGACCAATCGAGGTTACTAGTAATGTGGACGCAGAGGTATTTGTATGACGGAACTGATTCCAAGGAAATGTTATCGAGGTAGTAGTGGGGTAGGGAGGAAGTTTTTCTAGATACGCGCATGACTTTGCATTTGTTAATATTTAGCTGCATTAGCCAATCCTTGCACCATTTACCAATAGCAGAAAGGTCTGACTGAAGTAAGGTAATGTCGTTAGCATTGGTTATTTCTCTATAAATGACACAATCATCGGCGAAAAGGTGAATATGAGAATTTACAAGAGAGGCAAGATCGTTCATTGGCGAAAAGGTGAATATGAGAATTTACAAGAGAGGCAAGATCGTTAATTTAAATCAGAAACAAAAGAGGACCAAGAACGGAACCTTGTGGAACTCCAGAACACACCTCTGTAAAGCTAGAATTATAACCATTAGCAGAGACAAATTGTGAGCGATTAAGTAAAAAACATTCAATCCATTTCAATAAGTTAGAGTCAATGTTAAGATTTGATAGTTTGTGAAGTAGTAGTTTGTGACAGACCTTGTCGAACGCTTTAGAAAAATCTAAGAATATGCAATCAGCTAGTGATGAGATGTCTAGAATGTGATGCAGAGCATGTGTAAATGATATTAACTGTGTTTCACACGAGTAAGATTTCCGAAAACCATGTTGCGCTGATGTAAAAAACGATTTCGATTCGAGGAAATTAACAAGGTTAGTGAATATTATATGTTCGAGCATTTTGCAACAGGTACTAGTAAGGGATATTGGACGATAATTACTAGGAGATGCTTTACTGCCGGATTTGTAGACTGGAACCACTTTTCTGATTTTCCACTCATTAGGAAGTGTTGAATGATCAAGTGATTGCTGGAAAAGTTTTGATAACATTATAGAAGAATAAGCCGAAGTGTTTTTTAAGAACTTTGAATTTATACAGTCATATTCCGGAGCAGAGTGAAAACTGATACCATCAATAAGCTTTTTGACACCTGGCATATCAATGGTTATTGGGGGCATGATAAAATAGTTTGAATAGTGTATTGTTGGCATAGGTACATTAGATATGGTTGTAAAGTTGTCAGTAAATGCGCGGTTCAGAATTGTAGCACAAACGTCGGAATGAACGGGGTCACCTGATGGGTAAGTTAGGGTGATGCTATCATCAGTGGAAGGATTAATGACACGCCAGAATTTTTTCACATTTGTGGTTAGCATAGAGGGCAGTACACGTGGTTAAAATTTCATTTTAGCTTCTTTGAGCACATGCACGTACATATGGGACGCAACTGTATATGAAGCCCATCGCTCGCTAGTTGGGGAAAGCTTCGCAATACGGTAGAGGCGTTTCTTTTTATTTGATAGACGCTTGATGTGATTATTATACCAGGGAGCGTTTGAGTGATCGGTTACCGTGCGAAGGGGAATGAACTGTTCAGTTAGTTGGGTCACTATAGCTGTGAACATGCTCCAGTTAGTTTGCACACTACGGTTGTCAAAGTTATCAAGGAAAACATTGATAAAAGAAGATAGCTCGTTATTTATCGCCTCAAAGTTTGCTCTGTTGTAGTCCCGTATAACTTTTTTCTTTTTAAGGTTATTCGTAGGAGATAGGTTAATGTAAAGGTGCAGCAGCAAGTGGTCGCTGATGCCCGGAAGGTATGCTATAGGTGATACTATGTCAGATCGATTTGTTAAGACTAAATCTAGTATATTCGCTGCGTTTGCTGCTATTCTAGTTGCTTGTGTGCACAATTGTACTAAAGAGAATGTTGTGCATACATCTATAAACTCGCGACCTTGAAAAGAGAACGGGGACATTGAAGGGGGGTCCGAGATCCATGTTATGTTCGGAAAATTAAAATCACCAAATAAGAAAAGCGGACATGAAGGAAAACGTGTAGTGACCATATTAATAGCATCATAAAGTTCTTCACTAAACGTAGGCAACGAGGAAGGTGGACGGTAGCAAACCCCTATCACTACACGCTGGTGATTAAGGGTGATCGCGGACCAAACTATTTCCAGGTTAGTCTGGATGTGTATGCATGATGAAGGAATGTCATTGGAAATAGCTAGGAGCACTCCGCCGCCTCGCTGCGTGCCACGATCACATCGAAAAAAAAAAAGAAAAATGTTCAGCGTTTAAAAAGATTTCACTGTCGTGAATATGCGCAGTGAGCCATGTTTCTGTTAAGGCGATAATTTTAGCGGAACAAGTGTCGATAGCTGATGTTAGATCGTTATACTTGTTCAAAACGCTTCTGACATTAGTGAAAAGAACAGATACTGAAGCTGTGGTTGCCTGACCACTACCCCTCCCGCGTACCTAGGATGTGTTATCCGAGACAGCGGCAGAGGCAGAACCAACATGTGCGCTGCGTGTATAAATGTTGATGACTGTGTCAGTGTTAGTGTCGTACATGTAACATGACTTGTTCATAATTAGCTTTTTGTAGCGCAGCTTGTGGGTGAGGGAACCAGGTTGGCTCTTAGCAAACTCGATAAGCTTTTTTCGTGCCAGACGTGTTGCCACCGAAAAATCTTCCGTAAGGGAGACCTGTTTATCTTTCAGACTGTTACGCTTGGAGAGGATTAAGTCTTTTGTTTTGAAATTTAAGAATTTCGCAATGACAGGACGACATTTGTTGGTTTTGAAAGTCCCTAATCGGTGGGACGGTCTTTCTGATTGGTTTCCGATTGAGAAAGGGGTGAGGCAAGGCTGCATACTGTCGCCCTGTCTATTTAACCTATATGCAGAGTGCATCATGAGGAAGGCCGGTCTGGACGAGTCTTCAGCTGGAGTGAAGATTGCTGGAAAACGTATCAACAACCTTAGATATGCGGATGATACCACTTTAATGGCAGAAAGTGAAGTGGAACTCAAGAGACTTCTGATGCGCGTACAAGAAGAGAGTGAGAAGTTTGGGCTTAAACTGAACATTAAAAAGACAAAGATCATGGCGTCTTGCCCTATCAAGTCCTGGAGCATCCGTTGACAAGAAGTGGAAGCTGTGACAGATTTTCTGTTCTTGGGCTCCAAGATTACCTCGGAAGGAGACTGCAGCCATGAAATTAGGAGACGCCTGCTTCTGGGAAAGAGAGCAATGGTTAGCCTTGACCGCCTAGTAAAGAGCAGAGACATTAGTCTGCCAACCAAGATCCGTATAACTCGTGCTATGGTCTTTCCAGTTGTGATGTATGGATGCGAGAGTTGGACTGTGAAAAAGGCTGACCGCCGAAGAATTGACGCGTTTGAATTGTGGTGCTGGCGAAGACTCTTGAGAGTTCCTTGGACTGCCAGAAGATCAAATCAGTCGATATTGTCGACCATAAACCCTGACTGCTCATTGGAGGGTCAAATTCTAAAGTTAAAGCTCAGCTACTTTGGTCATCTGATGAGAAGAGAGGAGTCGCTGGAGAAAGATTTGATGTTGGGAAAGGTTGAGGGTCGCCGGAGAAGGGGTAGGCAGCGAACGCGATGGTTAGATAGCATCCTCGAGGCACTGCAGATGAAGTTATGTGATGTTAAGAAGATAGTGAGAGACCGGAAAGCGTGGCGTGACATGGTCCATAGGGTCACGAAGAGTCGGACACGACTGAACGCCTGAACTGAACTGAATCGGTGGGCGCGTTCTATTGCGTTGGGGGCAAGGGAGCCAGGAAGGCAGTCGGTAAGAATAGCGGTTAGCTTTTCTTCAGATTCCTGCCAGGTTTCGTCGGAATCTGGAATGCCGTGGAAAATTAAATTATTGCGCCGTGATCTATCATCCAGCTCATCCTGCCAGGAGTTTAACGAGTTGACTAACTCTGAAAGTTCGTTTGTTTGAGTGTGAATGTCGGAAATTTCCAAGCTCAGTTCATCTATTTTTTTTACAGTTGTCTTCAAGCACATCTAAGCGGGCCTGAATGGCAGTGATTTTTGTTTCAATAGTTTTCTGGCCGGATTTAATAGCTTTAACGTCAGCTGCTAATTCCGTCTGCGCTTTCAAACTCTGCAAGGAGCGAGTATGGGCGTCTTTAAGAAACAAAAATATAACTTTCATCTGCTCTGCGGGGTCAGAGGGCAAAGATTCAATATCTAGGAGTGATTCCGAGCGTAAGGTAGGAGGCCCAGGGTTCATCTCGACATCACTAGCGCGCAATAGTAAAAGGGTCATAGAAAAGCACTCATAAAAAAAATCGCACAACACCTACAACACCTATGGACACGGAAACAGTACTAAGCAGACGTTGTTACTTTTCTTAGCGTATAAAGTAAGCTTTGTACACACCTGCATAGCAAAATGGGAGCGATTCAGTGCCAGATTGCAAGTATTGTCGCCGTGTCCACTGAAGCGAAAGTTGCTCAGCTGGGCTCTTAAATACATGGATGTGGATGATGTTGCTGACGATACGGAAGTTGGTTTGAAGATGAGTTGTACCGGACCAGATGCGTCAAGGAAGGGCGCGAAGGTAAGATGCAAAGGAAGCACCCCGTCAGACGCGCAGGCGTGGTAGCAACCCAGTGTCGGAGGCTGGATTCCGCGAAGTGGCCGATAACCACGGCAGAAGGAATGCAAGCAGGGCCTGCATAGCAAAATGGGAGCGATTCAGTGCCAGATTGCAAGTACTGTCGCCGTGTCCACTGAAGCGAAAGTTGCTCAGCTGGGCTCTTAAATACATGGATGTGGATGATGTTGCTGACGATACGGAAGTTGGTTTGAAGATGAGTTGTACCGGACCAGGTGCGTCAAGGAAGGGCGCGAAGGTAAGATGCAAAGGAAGCACCCCGTCAGACGCGCAGGCGTGGTAGCAACCCAGTGTCGGAGGCTGGATTCCGCGAAGTGGCCGATAACCACGGCAGAAGGAATGCAAGCAGGGCCTGCATAGCAAAATGGGAGCGATTCAGTGCCAGATTGCAAGTACTGTCGCCGTGTCCACTGAAGCGAAAGTTGCTCAGCTGGGCTCTTAAATACATGGATGTGGATGATGTTGCTGACGATACGGAAGTTGGTTTGAAGATGAGTTGTACCGAACCAGGTGCGTCAAGGAAGGGCGCGCAGCTAAGATGCAAAGGAAGCACCCCGTCAGACGCGCAGGCGTGGTAGCAACCCAGTGTCGGAGGCTGGATTCCGCGAAGTGGCCGATAACCACGGCAGAAGGAATGCAAGCAGGGCCTGCATAGCAAAATGGGAGCGATTCAGTGCCAGATTGCAAGTACTGTCGCCGTGTCCACTGAAGCGAAAGTTGCTCAGCTGGGCTCTTAAATACATGGATGTGGATGATGTTGCTGACGATACGGAAGTTGGTTTGAAGATGAGTTGTACCGGACCAGATGCGTCAAGGAAGGGCGCGAAGGTAAGATGCAAAGGAAGCACCCCGTCAGACGCGCAGGCGTGGTAGCAACCCAGTGTCGGAGGCTGGATTCCGCGAAGTGGCCGATAACCACGGCAGAAGGAATGCAAGCAGGGCCTGCATAGCAAAATGGGAGCGATTCAGTGCCAGATTGCAAGTACTGTCGCCGTGTCCACTGAAGCGAAAGTTGCTCAGCTGGGCTCTTAAATACATGGATGTGGATGATGTTGCTGACGATACGGAAGTTGGTTTGAAGATGAGTTGTACCGGACCAGGTGCGTCAAGGAAGGGCGCGCAGCTAAGATGCAAAGGAAGCACCCCGTCAGACGCGCAGGCGTGGTAGCAACCCATTGTCGGAGGCTGGATTCCGCGAAGTGGCCGATAACCACGGCAGAAGGAATGCAAGCAGGGCCTGCATAGCAAAATGGGAGCGATTCAGTGCCAGATTGCAAGTACTGTCGCCGTGTCCACTGAAGCGAAAGTTGCTCAGCTGGGCTCTTAAATACATGGATGTGGATGATGTTGCTGACGATACGGAAGTTGGTTTGAAGATGAGTTGTACCGGACCAGGTGCGTCAAGGAAGGGCGCGCAGCTAAGATGCAAAGGAAGCACCCCGTCAGACGCGCAGGCGTGGTAGCAACCCAGTGTCGGAGGCTGGATTCCGCGAATTGGCCGATAACCTCGGCAGAAGGAATGCAAGCAGGGCTTGCATAGCAAAATGGGAGCGATTCAGTGCCAGATTGCAAGTACTGTCGCCGTGTCCACTGAAGCGAAAGTTGCTCAGCTGGGCTCTTAAATACATGGATGTGGATGATGTTGCTGACGATACGGAAGTTGGTTTGAAGATGAGTTGTACCGGACCAGGTGCGTCAAGGAAGGGCGCGCAGCTAAGATGCAAAGGAAGCACCCTGTCAGACGCGCAGGCTTGGTAGCAACCCAGTGTCGGAGGCTGGATTCCGCGAAGTGGCCGATAACCACGGCAGAAGGAATGCAAGCAGGGCCTGCATAGCAAAATGGGAGCGATTAAGTGCCAGATTGCAAGTACTGTCGCCGTGTCCACACACAGGACATTGTTTAGGAGGCTTTCCTCGACTTGTTATGCTAGGCCCTGTCTTGCAGAGACCTTGTAAGAAGCATGCCATTATATGTTCCAAAAATGCTTTGTTTCTAGTTCCAAAATAATTCTCAACTCATGATGACGTTATGAGCAGACTCAAGATTCCATCTTTAATTTGTATTGGGAAAATTACGGCAGGGCTCCCGGTATGGGCTGATTCAACACATATATAATATTTGGTAAGATTCTAACGTACTCGATGAAAGTTGTGTGCAAAGCAAAATTCGGGGCGTTGAACACTGCTTGCTGCGCAACCTGCAGTATAATTCGGCATTATCATCATATGCCGAGTACTGGATGTCGTTTTAGACGCACAGGTCATGTCGCATACTATGTATAATAAGCACACAGAGAAAAACTTTTTTATTTATTGCTGGTTCCTGACAAATTACGCGTAGTTCAAACTTAACTACGCATTTGCGTTTTGCAAAGCATGCAGTAATCACCATCCTGAGATTAGCACTTTTCTCAAGCACTTCTTTATATACTCCTGCATGGGAGCACAGCTATAAAAAAATTCTCTTGATTAGTTATTTTGTTTGCAGTGCAGTTAATCAGTGTCACTTGCAAGATTCTGTCATTTGAGCCCCTTCATTTCTTTGTCTACAATAAAAATAAAGCGATTAGTAAAAGCTGTTCTGTGTTCTTCATAGAAGTTGGGCTCCACGTGCCATTTGGGCGCCACGATATCGGACGCCGCGATAGCTGGGCGCCACGTTTATTTTTGCGAAGATTCACATTGCAACTTACCTCTCATATCATGGTAGGCTGCAAGTAATGCAGAATATTTCATGGCCGCCTTTTATATATTTTTCAAAGGCACCAATTCCCATGCATCCGCTAATGAATTTAAGGCTGAATCACATGTACGCAAAAACTCACGCGCCGGGGGCGCGTCTGATATCATCCGTCACTGTTCAATTAATAGTGAAGCTCTTGTGCGCAGCGCCTAACGTTTTGTCGACGCGGGTAATGGGGAGCCGGTTGGTCCTCGTAAAGAAGGCGTTCGCCCTAAAAATGACCGGGTGACCGGGCGTCCAATGACCAACTATCTTAATAGCTCTTGGTTTCGCTTGGTCGATCACGACATCAATGGTTTGGCTTCATTTGAACTGCTTACCTCCTTCGACATATACATGTGGTGTATATTGACCTGTTTGGCAGGAGCGACACAGGTCGAAAGCCCTGCTTTAACCGAGCTGTACGAATGTGTCCTAGGGACTCGGCAGCTCATGCCTATTCGACCATGACATGTGGCCTAGCTGATAGCGTCACACAAGCTGCCGACCAATCATTTCGGGGCCGTGTCACCTGCCACCTGCCAGTAGAATGCTGTTGAGGAGGACACAGACAACGGCTCTTCGACACAGTGGAAGCACAGTGCTAGCGCGCTAAAGCCTTTTAACCGCATTCTCCAGAAAATCCGGCATTGAGAGTGAAAAATCAAGAGCACGCCTCTGGCAAGTGGTGACATGGCCGGGCACTATGAAATTAGTTGACAACTTTCTTGACGTCACAAGACCACATTGCAAGATTGCGGGTAGGATTACGGGTACTTCTCTATCAAAATTATAGCATATGTCAATTTCGCAACATTTTACTACTGTGCCGATGTTTATTTCACTGCTATAAACCTATCAAATAGATTCTTTCACAACGAATTCAACATGCAGATACCCCACGTCTGTCGGCTGCCTGCGGAGTGAATATCAAAACAGACGTCGGAGCAGGCGACATGATTGTCTTCACCATCAACGGCGGCGGATTATGCAGCACGTAGGGTATCTTCGAACAGCGATCGCGAGGCCAATCATCAAACCAGTGCGTCTGTAGCGTTGCATAGCCACTTTCATTCGCATATGATACGTCTATGTTTTGTCGGCACCGCTCATTTGTTGGCGTGTCCATTACAAAGGCCTTCCTTTGCAACGAAACTAGTTATATTGTTTCCACTAACAGGCACCACTAACGTCACATAGGATGTTAGCGCGCATAGATGTGTCTGCCCAATTGGTCGCCAGGAAAAATTTTTTAATTAAATGTAAATTATACGCTCCATGAAAAGCTCTCAGATATGACTCGAATACTCATAAGGACCACCTCTATGGATTCTTTGTATTAGAATATTACCACAAGTTGCATTCCATGGGCCCTTCAATGTTTAATTTCAGTGTGGATAATTGGACCCCTACACACCCCAAAATTGGTGCAAGGTGCGGCCTTCACCCCATTTGGGTATGAGATGTACAGTTACCGCCATTTTACCCTCCAGGCTGCACAGCGAAAGAAACCACGAGGATGTCACACGCGCGTACATCACTAATATAACGGGTGTCGCAGCTAACTTGGACCAAGGTTTTAAAAAATACGGTTAGCCTAACACAGTGAAACAAATTCAGAAGTGTTCAGACTCGCATATGCTAATCTGCAGTAATTTTTGTTCACGAAAGTTAATTAATTAATAAAGCTATTTTTAATTATTGGCCTGAGAGAAAAAAGTGTCAGTGCTGAAGTTGTAACCTTCTTGAAAGACGAAAACGATGCGTGGCGCAATAAAAAAAAACTTCGTTTCTACGGCTCCACTTTAAAGCCTCGAGACGCGTCCGAGATAACAAAATCCGCTTTTCTGTTCTCTGCGATGAAGTAGGTTGTATGCATTTGGCGAATGATTTAAAATAACAGCTCGTCACGTAGCAGGATTTTTGAAAGCCGATATCTATAGCGGCGTAAGTCATAGAGTGAAGGAAACAACCATTTTTCGAGATCTACAACTTTTGTATTGACGCTTTCTCTCAAGGCAATAATTAAAGAATAGCTAATTAGTCGTTACTAATTAATTACCTTTGGTGAACGAAAACAAAAAAACTGCAGATTACCATGGGCACCGTGCAGGAGTAACTCGCGGCGTGGGTGCGCCCCTCGCGGCAGGAAGGAGATTTTCGTAGTGGCCCATGCGGCCGGCCGTGCAGCGGAGACGCGGCGGATCTGCTGTGCGTGGGGAGCATTCGCCGTTCGTTCTTTCGATTCGCGCAATTCTATGGTCACAAATGAATGGCTAGGTTGCACTCCCTGGATTGCTGCTATTTCACACATATTCGCTGGCCTGATGAAATATATTTCTCGTCCCCGAATAAGCTTTACGAAGCGAAGCGACGCTAAGTTTGGATCGCTGCCATCCAACGAGCAGTGAGCTGGCAATTATGCCCTGGTATTGCCGCGTCCAGATTTACCGCGAAGCATTTTTCCCGAAAGAGGATAAACTAACCATCACCTGCATTAGCGTCCTTTCTCAACCTCCAAAAAAATTTATTTTAAAAAATTGCGCAACTCATAGGCATCGGCACTATCTGCATGGTGCTAATTGGCATGCTCGATAAATGGAATGCATGTCTACTGGGATCGCCGTGCGCTCCCAGTGGGCCGCGCTCGTAGATGAAGTTGTTCATGGCATAATTTTTATTTAAGCTGCCCTGTGGTCTATATTTCCCCGTCCACGATAGCTTGCATAAGCACAGTACAATGCAGAGAGTAATAAACGAGAACGGAGCGTTTTAATTGCATATTTACTATGTCTTGCACTTAGTTTCGCGAATTATGCTTGGCAACGTTTTTTTTTTTTTTTTGCTTGCTTACTTTCATTATTTTTTTCTTCCCTCTCAGCTCGTTCCTTTTTTTTCCTTCCACACCCTTTCCTTCCATGCTTATGCCGCTACTTTCCTTCTCCTCTTGGGTGGTTTCCTTTGTCCGTTCCCCTACTAAAATTGGAACGATACAGAAAAGATTAGCATGGCCCCTGCGCAAGGATGGCACGCAAAATCGTGTAGCATTCCACATTTTAGAGACCCCACCCCGTGCGCGTGTACGCCCCCTTTCCTACCACCACACTCAAAGGGATAATTCACAGACTGGACTCCATGAGACACGCGACACCCTCATAGCAGGTGTGCGCATCAGAGACAATCGCATCAAGCTCTTAGACGCCAGAATTCTCGACTCTTCGAGGACAGCACTTCTCACACTCGAAGGACCCCAACTCCCTCGATCCGTGTACTACGACGGCTGCGAATACCCGTGTTTCACGTACAGGCCAGCCAAGCAGTTCTGCCAGATATGCATGCAACCCGGCCATCACCAGGACGTCTGTCCGACACCAAACGTTCAAGTGTGCCGCCTGTGCAGGGTCCAGGATCCACCCCACACACATCAAAGCCAGCCCAAATGTGGCGGCCAGCCCGAGAAGGGAACCCGAGAGTGCCCGAAACGTCTCAAGCCTGCTAAAACATCACGACCCGTCACTGACCACGGCGACAAGACATTTCATCAGTCGCAGAAAGACATATGGGACCAAAGATCTACAACAGATGGTTCTCATCGGAAGACGAGGATCCAGGTTGGAGGAACAACCGCTCGCGAAGCTGATCCAGCTCCGCATTTCGGGTGAAGACACCAGTCCCGCCACCAGCCCCTCCAGCCAAGCACGGGGGAAAACAAGCTCCACAAGGCCAAAAGCAGATTAGCTGGGCAGAGAGAGCACAGGGTCCTCACGTTCCTACACACGACCCCCATTTCCAACAGATGCAGGCTACAATTGAGTCCCAAAGCGCCAAAATAGCCGAACAACACAAAAATTACAGCCCTAATGGCCAAACTAGAACAAGTCCTTCAGCAGAAGTAGGCGCCTCCGCCCCCATTTAAATATTAAGAGCCATCCCCCCCCCCCCCCCCCCAAACCTAACAGAATGTGTAACCGTTCAGATGCTCCGCGGCACCGAAGAACGGATTATGCATCGCCTGCAAGTCTCGATGTCCACAATTCTCCAAACACTAACGGAAAAAAAAAGAATGTCATTCACCAGACACTCGCGTGACACGATCACTTCACTAAATCAACATACAACCACCATTCAGGCACTTCAAACTCAATGCCGTAAACGAGCCTGGCCGCAGAACATGGGCGGGACCCCTCGCAAACACGTAGTCGCAATAGCTCAGTCAGCAGTGATGGGGGTCGCGCCACATTCCGACACATGCAAGATGGCCACGCATCCTAAAAGCGACCAAAATGCAGAACACATAAAAATCTGGCAGTTGCAAGTGCAAATCCGGTCTCCTCAAATAGTTCATCGCCACCCCTCCAATCCTAACCAGACCTTATATGCCTGCAGGAAGTGGGAGCCGACAAGGCCCCGTCGCTTGCAGGATACTGCACGATCAGTTAGCCCCTGATGCCATCGGTCGCAATGTTAGTGGCAAAAGAGATTACTGGCTCTGCCAGTAACGGACGCCGAACACCTGAGGGTCCAAGTTGTGCCCAACAAGCGCGGCCGAGCAAGCACCTTTGTCGTGAACATCTACAAGCCTAGGAAAGGTGACTTCACAGGTCTACTATTGGCTGCTTCTCACAAAGCGCAGCGAAATCAGCTCGTGATTGTGGGAGATTTTAACGCGCCCCACAGAGAATATCGCGAAAACACTGCAAGAGGCCAGTCTGTAGTGAAAGTGATACACACAACTCTGCCTTTCCGACACGAGAGGGGAATAGTGTGACTAGAGACTCCTGCACTGACCTCACCCTGGTAAAGAATGTAGACCACTCGAAGGGGACCAACCTATCTGAAACACTCGGGAGCGACCACTACATCCTAAGCACCTCTATCACTTCATCCAAAATGTGGAGAAGCATCGGGCCAGCCAGAATAACGGACTGGCCAAAATTTCGCAACTCAGAATTCCCCTCGCGACCCGACCATAGCATCTATCCAGCACTGGAGTGAAGCCCTTCGCCAGGCACACAGCACCGTAACCGAAGTGACGCACCGCACAAACGAGACACCTAAAATAGTCAGGCACCTTCAAAAATTTTGGGATCAGCGCGCGAAGCTAGTTCGCCGTTGGAAGAACCAAAAGTTGAACCGACAACTCCGAGTCCATATAGCCGCGCTCATGGAAGAGGCCCAAACGTACGCCGCGCAACTCCCGCACCAGAACTGGCAACAGTTCTGCGAGTCCCTGCGAGGCACTCCGGGCACCATCCCGGACCTGGGCATTTCCAGAAACCTAATAGATCCGACCAAGTCTAAGTCCGAGGCGACCCACTCTCACTTGCGAATGTTCCACCTGTTCCCGGGCGATGATGCGGATCTTCTCACAGCGCTTCACGACAGATATATAGGCGTTGCGACTACAATACCAAGCGAGGTTATCAGGGCACCCCGAACCGAGCTCTGGACGCCCTTACAACGACGGCAGAAGTATACACTGCGGCGCGATCCTGCATTCGTAATACGGCGGCTAGCGCGGACAAAATCACGAACGCCATAATATGCAACCTCAGCAAGGACCAAATTAAAGATCTAAGTATATTAACGATGAGCTCTGGGAAAAAAAAAACGTCATTCCTCAAGAGTGGAAGCACTCCGAAATTATCGTTATTCTGAAGCCAGGGAAGCTGCCCACAATCGAGGCGCTCCGCCCTATCTCGCTCACTCCTGTCTGCGCAAACTATACGAGCGGGTGATTCAAACCCGTCATCAAACCTATACTGAAGACAACAATAACCTCTTCCCTTCTTCCATGATCGGCTTTCGATCCGGGCTATCAGCCCAAGACGCCTTCCTTCTACTCAAGGAGGCAGTCGTGCGCATTCCCAGCGGAGTGGAGCGCATTGTGATGGCATTTGATCTCAAGGTCGCATTCGACAACGTGTGTCACGATGCCATCCTAAGAGTACTAAGCAACCTTAATTGCGGGGAACGCGTCTTCAACTACGTCCAAAATTTCCTGTCGAAACGAAAGGCTACAATCGGCATGGGCGACACACGCTCGGACACCCAGGACATGCCGCACAAAGGTACGCCTCAGGGCTCGATAATGTCCCCCCTCCTTTTCAATATAGCAATGATTGGTGTGGCCCGAAGACTTCACAGTTCCAAACATTGGATTTACACTGCATGCCGATGATATAACTATATGGACTACCAAAGGCTCTCTGGCAGCCAAGGAAGAAACTGCAGCAAGCTGCCACCTGCATCGAGCAGGCGGCCGCTCAGTGTGGAATTCGTTGTGCACCTGAAAAGTCAGAGATCGTCCGCATAGAAGAACGTAGCTACAGGTCACCAGGAGATATTCCGGTTCTCCTACACAGCGTCCCCGTCCGAGAAGTCCGACACATCCGCATTCTCGGCTTATGGCTCCAGAGCAACAGAAAAGCTACCCATGCCATCAAGTTGATATTCACCGCAACGCAGCAAGTCGCGAAAATGATCAGAAAAGTGGCACACAACCGGACAGGCATGCGGGAGGAGGACACACTACGCCTCATCCAAGCACTCGTGGTAAGCCGCATTTCATATGGCCTACCGGAAACAGTACTCTACTATCGATCATATCCATACCATCAACCAGGTGATAGAAAAATGCTCGGAGTATAACCAGCCCTTATACATAGCATTCATTGATTACGAGAAAGCATTTGATTCAGTTGAAACCTCGGCGATGATGCAGGCATTGCGAAATCAGGGGGTAGACGAGCCGTGCGTGAGAGTGCTGGAAGATATATATAGTGGCTGCACAGCAACCACAGTTCTGCATAAAGAAAGTAACAAAATTCCCATAAAGAAAGGTGTTAGGCAAGGAGACACGATGTCCCCAGCACTATTCACAGCTTGCTTAGAGGAAATATTCAGACTTGAAACGGGAGCAGTTAGGGATAAGGGTAGATGGAAAATACCTCAGTAATTTGCGATTTGCTGATGACATTGCCTTGCTAAGCAACTAGAGGGATGAACTGCAAATAATGATTGATGACCTAGACAGGAAAAGTAGAAAGGTAGGCTTAAAAATCAATATGCAGAAGACTAAGGTAATGTTCAACAGCCTCGGGAAGGAGCAGCAGTTTACGTTAGGTAGTGTTACGTTTCTCCACCGACAAGTGGGACAGCTGACGCAGCCACGGCATAGCAACAGGCTGAACCGCGAGCGGATCAGCCATTTCGACGCCGTTCATCGGCTGCGCAACGCTTCCTCCCGCGGGCAAGTCTCGACGTTATCCTGCCACGCGCAAAATGTGTGTGCGTGCGTGTGTGTGTGCAAACGCCGGTCAAGCCCGGAGCTCGGGGGAGAGTGCGCCGCCCTCGCCCGTCTGCAGGAGGTGGAGGAGATGCGGTCGGACCACCTGCGATTGAATCATCCCATCTTGCCCAGACTTGTCGGGCTCTCCATTTCCTGTGAGGGTTTTCCCTTTCCCTGTGAACTGGCAAGCCTATAAAAAGCAGCGGCCGACTCCGCTGAGACAGAGACTGCTTTGGCGAGCCGTTGACACGACGCTAGACACCAGCTGTGTGAGAGTGTCTGTACCTTGGTCGAGCCACTAGTTGAGACGGTTAGCACAGGCTTAATCGGCGAGAAGTCCGAAGTGACGCCGTTAAGCGAGGTGAACTGCATGCCGACCCAAGTAGCTGTAGGAGATACAGTTCCATCAAATGAGTGTAGGGAACTGGTAGTAACTGAACCGCCTCTCGAGTTAAAAGCAGAAGCTTGTGTAGAGCGTGGAGGAGATGGAAATGAGCTAGGAAAGGAGAAACTTTTAGTTTCCGAAATCAGCTGTGTCGTAAAGCAGGGTACACAGAAAAACAAAGTGCCGATCAGGGAAACTGCGCAGCCCGCGAGTTGTGATCAGCCAGGGCAGACCGACGAGGAGTGCGCGTCCGCTGTAGAGAGCAAGACTTGCGAAGGCGACAATGAACGGCCAGAGCAAAGTCAGAATCGTTCGTGTCCCTATACCACGCTAGGTTGTATTCGCGAAAGCAACCCCAGTGCGAACGCGGACCCTCACACCATCCATGACCCTCACACCATCCGAAGCACCCCAGCTGTCGAAGGAGCTTGATCGTGCGCCGGTTAGCTCTGAGCGAGGCGACGCACTGAGTGGCGAGCCGCCAGAGCAAACGCCTAGAAGGGGGATTGACGCGATTGGCGTGAGCAGTTGTTGTTCGAACTTGACTGAAAGTGAGTCCTGCGATGCTGGCCGCGATGCAGACGCGGCGCCGCACTTCGACGACACCCGTGCTCTACTTGCTCTGGTTACCGCTAGAACGTTGACCGCTAGCTTTTCAGAGATGGTTCAGAAAGAAAGCAGAAGGCTAGTATTCCAGTGCTGCCGACGAAAAACGCGGAAGGGCAGGCACGAGAAAGACTGCTGCCATCGTAAGGAGAGCAAACTCAAACGATTGCAGAAAGAAAGCAGAAGGCTAGTATTACAGTGCTGCCGACGAAAAACGCGAAAGGGCAGGCGCGAGAAAGACTGCTGCCATCGTAAGGAGAGCAAACTCAAACGATTGCAAAAAGAAAGCAGAAGGCTAGTATTACAGTGCTGCCGACGAAAAACGCGAAAGGGCAGGCGCGAGAAAGACTGCTGCCATCGTAAGGAGAGCAGACTCAAACGATTGCAGAAAGAAAGCAGAAGGCTAGTATTACAGTGCTGCCGACGAAAAACGCGAAAGGGCAGGCGCGAGAAAGACTGCTGCCATCGTAAGGAGAGCAAACTCAAACGATTGCAGAAAGAAAGCAGAAGGCTAGTATTCCAGTGCTGCCGACGAAAAACGCGGAAGGGCAGGCACGAGAAATACTGCTGCCATCGTAAGGAGAGCAAACTCAAACGATTGCAGAAAGAAAGCAGAAGGCTAGTATTACAGTGCTGCCGACGAAAAACGCGGAAGGGCAGGCACGAGAAAGACTGCTGCCATCGTAAGGAGAGCAAACTCAAACGATTGCAGAAAGAAAGCAGAAGGCTAGTATTACAGTGCTGCCGACGAAAAACGCGGAAGGGCAGGCGCGAGAAAGACTGCTGCCATCGTAAGGAGAGCAAACTCAAACGATTGCAAAAAGAAAGCAGAAGGCTAGTATTACAGTGCTGCCGACGAAAAACGCGAAAGGGCAGGCGCGAGAAAGACTGCTGCCATCGTAAGGAGAGCAAACTCAAACGATTGCAGAAAGAAAGCAGAAGGCTAGTATTACAGTGCTGCCGACGAAAAACGCGGAAGGGCAGGCGCGAGAAAGACTGCTGCCATCGTAAGGAGAGCAAACTCAAACGATTGCAGAAAGAAAGCAGAAGGCTAGTATTCCAGTGCTGCCGACGAAAAACGCGGAAGGGCAGGCACGAGAAAGACTGCTGCCATCGTAAGGAGAGCAAACTCAAACGATTGCAGAAAGAAAGCAGAAGGCTAGTATTACAGTGCTGCCGACGAAAAACGCGGAAGGGCAGGCGCGAGAAAGACTGCTGCCATCGTAAGGAGAGCAAACTCAAACGATTGCAGAAAGAAAGCAGAAGGCTAGTATTCCAGTGCTGCCGACGAAAAACGCGGAAGGGCAGGCACGAGAAAGACTGCTGCCATCGTAAGGAGAGCAAACTCAAACGATTGCAGAAAGAAAGCAGAAGGCTAGTATTACAGTGCTGCCGACGAAAAACGCGAAAGGGCAGGCGCGAGAAAGAATGCTGCCATCGTAAGAAGAGCAAACTCAAACGATTGCAAAAAGAAAGCAGAAAGCCTGTGTTCCAGTGCTGCCGCAGAAAAAAGCGGAGAGGCAGGCGCGAGAAAGAATAGAGCAAGTGAAGCTATCGCGAAAAAGAAAACGACTATCCCGGAGGAACAAATGCGCCCGTGCCGAGAAATCGCGTGACTGGTGCGCAAAGCGTAAGGAGATGGATAGGTTGTTTAGAAAAGTGAGCGACTCACGCTCATGTGTTTATTTGCACAGAAACAGGAAGGTACGGTTGTTCCGTGAAACGGACAGCCGAAGCTTTAGTGAAAAGGGTGATCTCAACTGTAATGCAGATGGCTTAAGTCGAAGCCCATAACGTGAGAAGAAACCTCAGTTTTCACTTCTTGGTGTTTTTCTTCCTGACATAGGATTTTGAACAGATTGCATTGTATTATTTTTGTTTGAGAATGATGTTTTGAAAATGCGATTTTCAAATTTGTGGACGCGTTCCAAGTGCTGCTGAGCTGCCCTTTAATATAGATGGGGGCATAAGAGGGAAATAGTCTGGCATAACTTAGTGAAGTTTGTGCCGTGCTTGCTGGCTGAACGGTTGAGTTTTTAGCGTGGTTGTGACGTTGTGGGTTGTCAGAAATCTCTCCTGAAGACAAGTTGCAGAGTGCCTTGGAAACCCGGACTTGCCAAGGACTTCTTCAGGCTAACTGGCTCAAGAGAAACAGAGTCGGACGACCCCGGCTAGCAGCAACATCCTGATCCCTCCGGACAGCGGATGCAATCCCCTGCCCTTCGGGATCTCCCTTCCCCGGCGTGGCAGTCTGTTACGTTTCTCCACAGACAAGTGGGACAGCTGACGCGGCCACGGCATAGCAACAGGCTGAACCGCGAGCGGATCGGCCATTTCGACGCCGCGCAACGCTTCCTCCCGCGGGCAAGTCTCGACGTGATCATGGCACGCGCCAAATGTGTGTGCGTGCGTGTGTGTGCAATCGCCGGCCAAGCCCGGAGCTCGGGGGAGAGTGCGCCGCCCTCGCCCGTCTGCAGGAGGTGGAGGAGATGCGGTCGGACCACCTGCGATTGAGTCATCCCATCTTGCCCAGACTTGTCGGGCTCTCCATTTCCTGTGAGGGTTTTCCCTTTCCCTGTGAACTGGCAAGCCTATAAAAAGCAGCGGCCGACTCCGCTGAGACAGAGACTACTTTGACGCGCCGTTGACACGACGCTAGACACCAGCTGTGTGAGAGTGTCTGTATTCTCTCCGGGTCAGCTTCTCTGCCCGTTTCTTCTTGATGTTGTAGTAAAGGCTGTATCGTTAGAAGACGCCTCGTCTTTGCTGGGACCGTTGATGCCGTCCGCCGTCCACGGAGCCGCCAGGCCAACGCTACCGAGGGGCCACGCGCCGCACGTAACAACTGGCGTCAGCGGTGGGCTGAGTACGCGAGCCACAAACCTAATAACTGGTGGCAGCGGTACGATGCCACAGGCACGCTAACCCAAATGTAATAGTAGCGAAGCACTGGAAGTAGTAGGCAAATATGTCTACTTAGGACAGGTAGTAACCGCAGATCCGGACCATGAAAAGGAAATAACAAGAATAATAAGATTGGGATGGAGCGCATTTGGTAAGCACTCGCAGATTATGACTAGCAGCTTACCGGTATCATTCAAGAGGAAAGTATACAACAGTGCATCCTACCTGTACCCACCTATGGGGCTGAAACGTGGAGGCTAACCAAGAGGGTTTTTCTTAGGTTGAGGACAACTCAGAGGGCTATGGAACGAAAAATGGTAGGGGTAACATTAAGAGATAGGAAACGTGCAGAGTGGGTCAGAGAAATAACTCAAGTTACTGACATTCTAGTGGAAATTAAGAAGAAGAAATGGGCATGGGCTGGACATGTAGGGCAAAAAAAGGATAACCGATGGTCGCTTAGGGTAACAAACTGGATTCCAAGGGAAGGAAAGCGTAGCAGGGGGCGACAAAAAGTTAGGTGGGCGGATGGAGTCAAGTGGATGCAGCTAGCACAGAACCGGGTTAATTGGAGAAATATAGGAGAGGCCTTCGCCCTGCAGTGGGTATAGTCAGGCTGATGATGATGATGCCCTAACATTAATTCGACAAGAACTCAAAAAAGTAAACGTCATCTTACGTGCTGCATACAAACATGCACTTGGCCTTCCTACCTATACTTCAAATGCCAAATTAGAGGCTCGTGGAGTGCACAGCTCATTCGAGGAGATTCAGGAGGCCGTTCTCCTAACGCGCACGCCTACTTCGCAGACACCGGAAGACAGATTCTGGAGCGAGTAGGCTACTCGGCAGACGTCCAAATCATCCAGAGCACGACAAACCTCCCAACGACGTATCGTTCGAGGGTCCACGTCGCCCCAATTCCTAAAAACAAATCGAGCGGAGCCGAGTTCGGCAGACGATAAGCCAGGATAAAATACATCAAGCAAACTGCGACAAGCAGCCCCTACACAGTGTATGTCGACGCAGCAACGTACAGCGAGATCACGAGGGCGACTGCAGTTGCTGTGAGCTCATCCCACAAAGAGGTTGTCAGCGCATCGTTGAAATACACGACGATCACGGAGGCAGAAGTTGTAGCAATGCTGCTAGCGATCCAGTATGGCGACGGCCTATAGGCCAGAGTGTACACGTTATGACAGACACCCAAGCAGCCTGTCGGCTCCTACTTGCAGGAAGAGTACCCAAAAAACTTTTAGGCTTAACCACCAACTCTCTGAGCACCAACTCCTCCCTAAAACATCAGATCACGTGGGTGCCTGGTCACGCGGGATTAGAGGGCAACGAGGTCGCGGACGCATTAGCCCGAGGGCATACCAACCGAACGGGCTCCAACGCCGACTCAAGTTCTCTTCCCGAAGTTTCCGCCACTTACAGCACACGACTCCCCTTCCTGAGACAGCAACGACAGCACTTTCCCCCTCCACACAAGAAGCTAACTGCTCAGGAAGCTCGGGACTGGAGGCAACTCCCGACAGATACATTCCCCAATCTCCACAAACACAGCATAAATTTTCCCGAGCGCCATAGAGGTGATTGCCCATGGTGCGACGATAGGCCCAACACTTACCACATCAGATGGGGATGCAAGGGCCCGAGTCCCCCGGACATCAAAACATTTAAAACGAAGAAGCAATGGGAGACCTCTTTGCTCAGCTCGGAGCTTGAACTGCAGCGCACACTCGTTTCACAGGCTAGAGCGGCAGCCAAGGCCAGTGGAGTTTTAAAATGAAGATACCAACCATTGTAATTTTTCTTCGAGTCTTTTATTTTCCTGGCTAATAAACGTTTCCTACCACTACCCAGCTTGACGTCTTTTTTTTTCCCTCGGCATCCTTCGCTTTTTGCCGCCCCCCCCCCCCCCCCCATTCCCGCTTCCTATAAAGTACGCACTTCTAACTGCAAACTTTTCCTTTGCGTGCCCTGTCAGTTTTCTTAGATGGTTTTTCGTTGTGCGCCTCTAGCTAGCCATATTTCCTAGGGATCCCGACATATGCTAGCGGCTGTGCATGTGTCATTGTCGGACCACATCCATGAGGAGCTCGCGGCGCATATTTTTTTTTTTTTTTTTTTTAGCATCCTAAGCGACACCAGCACGCCGCATAGTTCGCCATGACTTTGTCACCACAGATGAAACTCGTATCAGCGACTTATACGCTTTATTCCCTTAGTTGTGTTAATGACATTTCGATGTCTATTGAGCTGTTGAACCTCGAATGATGAGCTGTTTCCCATGCCATACTGCTCAATCGAGACTATAGTAAAAATAAGTTAAAAATAAACGTCATTTTTTTTTTACTTATTCGTGGACGCTCTGAACCGATCTTGCATTCATTACATGCCATCCTGCTCTAAACAAGTGATCCAGCGGCTGGCTGCCACCTGTTACCTTCCCCTGTCAAAACTAAATTTTGTGGCAATGACTTGAAAGTACCGTTAAAGAGGCAATAAGGATCGTTACAAAAAAAATAAAAACGAAAGAAAACTAGCAATAAAGGGTTTGAGGCAGGATGTTCTTTCAACAAAAGAGAAAAATAGGCATGCTACAATTCTGACATGTAACAGAGAGGAAGACATGCATGTGTATTAGAAACTGTAGGTCGCTTGTTGTGCCGCGCTGTAAGGGTGTTTCCATCCTCATAGCTGTAGACCGCGTGCCATCTGCCATCCTTTCCTTTATCGCCGAGAAAAGTGGCAACCGCCTCACCATAAAACAGATAAAGCTCTTCAAAAGCCGTCTGCGTAATACAAGTGCCTGCAGAACAGGCCCCGGTAATCGCGTTCTCGAATTTTCAGGCTTGTCGCTTTTTTTTTTCTCTTTTTTTTTGGCTTTTTTCTCTTCTTCGACTCCAGCTTCATTCCCTCCTATTCTTCTCCCATACTCGTCCCATCCTTCTCGGAAGCTCGATCCAGCTTGGGGTGGCTAGGAGGAGGGGTGTTCGCCACAAATGTTTTTTATTATGCGAAGCATATTAACCTAGGTTTCGGGCCTTCGCGCGACGCCCGGCGGTGGCCACCATTGACCCTGAAGTGGGGTCACGTGACATGACGTCACGTGATGACGCCACACCGGCTGCAGATGGGGCCTCATATCGCGCCGTCGGTCTATAGTCGGTCGCCTCCCGGCGGTGGCCACCATTGACCTTGAAGAGAGGTCACATGATGTGACGTCACGTGATGACGTCACACCGGCTGCAGATGGGGCCTCATATCGCGCCGTCGGACGTCGCCCGGCGGAGGCCTCCACGCTTCGGTTCGCGCCGTCGCGCGCGACGCGGCGGCGGCGCCACCATCGCTGCATCACGTGATATGTGACGTCACGCCAGGGATGAAGCGGCGCGCGCCCGCCGTCGTGACAGTCTCTGTGCCCGCAACCGCGCCAGCGTCTTTGTGCCGGGCGTATATGCGGTCAAGATGCCTCTAAACGCTAAGGACGTTAATAATAGGAATGCAAAACGAAGGCTGCAGAGTGCTACGGAAACCGATGAAGAACGCGAAGAACGTGCAAACCAAGAGTCATGTATTTACGGACCATAAGAGTGTGTTTGTCGGGCTGCAAAGAATAAAGTACGACGATTAACCGAAAACCACGTCTCCGTTACTTAGCCCCATCCACACTGAGGCAGCTGCTTAACATGCTTCGCATCCACTGGGCTTAACCTTGATAAGCCTCCAATTTTTTTTATTTTTCTACATTTTTACCGTGTTTTTTACGCCACCTCCCCCCCCCCCTCTCCACCCCTTCATTTTTTGCTCGCTTTTCCAACTGCGCGCGCTTCTCCTGACATCTTCCGTTTCGCGTGTTTCCAGCCTAGAAATAAACACCCAGCGAGCGGCCAACGCTCTCGAATTGTTTGTGCTTCGATATGTCACTCCAGCTGGCTGAAACTGCCACCTTTTCGCTGCGCAGGACGCCTTTTTTAAGCGCGCGCCCAGCCCAGGCGGCCGCGCGGGGCCACTACGAAAATGTTCCGGCGCTCACTCGTGGCGCTTCCTGTTCGCCGCGAGTAGAATCACTGGAAAATTGAGTACCGCATTCCTATTCCGCGCACCGCTGGCCCTCCTCCTGGCTGATACGAGTCACGTGACTTCGCGTCTGCATATGCCTACCAAGCGAGCACGCCGAATATGTGTCTTTTGCGGGAGTTCCTCTTTTTTCGATTGTTCGTCCAAATGGATAATTTTCGGCACGCATAGAAAAAGGCAGTATGCCTGGCTGCTGTGCATTTGGGAGTGGCAACAAAAAAAAAAGTGAGGAAATGCATTTTCTCTATTCCGGAAGAAAAACGATCTGCAATGGCGGCCACTGTGGGTTCACAGAATCAGCCGGGGAAAATTCGATGGTTTTTGTTTGATTAGCCACAAAACAAGCGCAGGATCACACGCAAAGTGCGCGTTCTCATTTCCAATCAGAATTGTGGTCATTTCAAGTCGTCGTTTGACGACCAATACCTGTCAAACAACGACTTGAAATGACGCAACTGATTGGAAATGAGTAAAATAACGACGCATAACTCATGACTACTAGCGAGTAGGAAACGACAATATATATAACGATGCCTTGTAAATGACCACAACTGATGTGTAAATATGCTTGGCTATTAGTGGTAATGATAACAATGGCTAGGCTTGTGACATCATGACTAGGAAATTATCAATATGTCAAGTGACGACTTAAAATGACTGCAACTGATTGGAAATCGCTAAATATACTTAGTTATATGAATGTTAATGACTAGGTATTACTCATGACTACGAAACCACTAATATTTCAAACGGTGACTTGGGTGACCGCAATTATACTGACTGGAAACGAGAGAAATAGGTAAACGATCGATAGGGGACAGGAAGGGTGGCTATAAGGCATTCTATAAGGGCTTGGATATAAGGCATTCTGCATGACTTAATATACACACGTCTCTGAGATCTTCGCAGACACGTTCTTTCACACACAGTCACTGCGCTGCCCATATAGAACACTAGGTGATCTAGGCGGCCGGGGATTTGAGAGTTCAGGCACCTGTACTTACTTTTTTCCATCGATTGATGAAAGTTAGCGACCACACAATCACTGTTGACACTTTTCTGAATAAACATGTCTGAACCTTATTCCTGTTTTATTGACCTTAAAAGCACGTTACAAGACCATGAAAGCGGTCACTCGCCGTACAGCCAACGGCCGCGCCCGGCGGTCTGGAAGGGAAATGGCTCCCGCGGGCACCTAAGTACTCTGAAAATTTTCCAGTAGTGCTGCTTCCTGGTTTTCTGCACGGTGCCCATAGGCCGACTATAAGCAGCTACAAATGGTTTCACGGGCTGGGGCCCACCGCATTTTTTAAAACCTTGCTAAAAGTTAGCTGGGACACCTGGTATACACACACACATATACATGCGTGTGTGTGTGTACGCGCGCGCGCCAAATGTCTTCAAGAACATTGACTGCCATGTGCCTGTAGATCCTCAGGTGGTCGAAATTACTTCGCAGCCCTCCACCACAGCTCCTCTCTCTTTCCACTTTCAATCCCACTTTTCTCCCTTCCCTTAAAGCGCAGTTCAGGTGTCCACAAACATATGACAGATACTGTGTCTTTTCTGTAAACAAATTATCATTACTAATTACATTCAGACTCGCCGGGGTGGTACAGTGGTAAGACGCCCGACTACTGTACCAGAGTACCCGAGTTCGAACGCGACCTCGGCGGCTGCGTTTCGATGGAGGCGAAACGAAGAGTCGACAGTGTGCTGTGCGATGTCAGCGCACGTTAAAGATCCCCAGGTGGTCGAAATTACTCCGTAGCCCTCCACTACGGCTCCTCTTTCCACTTTCATTCCCACCTTCCTCCCATAAGCGCGCGGTTGCTGTGTCCACAGAAATTAAGTGAGATAGTTACCGCGCCTTTCCCTTTCTATATAAATCAATAAAAAAAAAAGCATACATATAAGGTCGCAGCGGCAATGTTTACGTTTAGCTTTCACAAGGAAACGGACGACATCTGCGACAAACATAGCGCACAGCGGGCTCCGGACCTAGTATGTATACGAGGCCCCTTCCGGTCATTTTGTGGCGTTAAATTTAATCATTTATTCATCCTTCATCTCATACGTACCCTACTGATGCCCTGAGGCAATAAATATCGATTAAAAAAAAGTGCTCTCCAGCATGCCTTATACAGGCTCCTCCGTGCCTCGCATAAAGCGCTTTTTCGGAAGATTCAACATCATCGCCGAGGGGGAGGAACAAGCAGGTGGAGCCCTGTCCATGAACCCGTGCGGAATTAACCCATGCCCTTGCGGCTGCTGTAAACGATGCTGTGACGCTTTGGAGCTGACAATGAGAGAATCCTTGCCTTCCAAGGTGGCGCTGGTCAGCCACACCTCAAAGGGCGCATTGGGCGACATTTTGCCAATGAGCACCCGCGCCCCCCTTAAAATTTCGAATAAACAGTGCTCGAGAGAGAGAGATGGGAGGCATATGCATCCAATGTTTTTCTCTCGGCACTTTTTATGAAGAATTTTGACAACAAATTTTACAGCCGCGCGTGCATCTGCATGATTGAGCCTCTCGCATTGCTTGCCTTCGCGCCACCAATGAACAAGAGCATGCATCTATAGTATTTTTTTCCTTCATCGCCCCAACACGGGCGATAACTTTGAACCTCGCAGCAGACTCCAATTTAACTCACATAATGCATGCATATAGTAGCTCCTTTTTGGGACCCTTGAACAGCGCCTGCGCAGGTGCCCAAGGCCACGCAGGCCGCAAGACACAGAGCAATATATGCACGCCGCACAGCGTACAGTTTAGATCAAATGAGCGGCGATATTGTAGTGTCCAACTTTGCTTATCTTTTACCAAGAATGTTCAAGGTAGTATGTCAGTTTGATAGGGGCAGTGATTCGAACATCCTGGTTCGACATATCCGCGGACTTAAAGGGCCCCTGAGATGCTAATTGCAGCAATATTCTAATGCAAGAAATCTACAGCGATGGTCCTTATATTCAAATCAAATTTGTGAGCTTTGCATGGAGCGTATAATTTACAAATTAAAAAGTGCTCCTGGTGACCGCTCGCGACAAATTGGGGTGATGGTGGTTGTGACAAACGTTTATTGATTTAAAAGGCGTGGAGGTATGCATGAGCCGGATCTTTGAATATCAAGCCCTTACAGATACTAGGTGGGGTCCCGTACTGCGTTGGCCGATGCCC
The DNA here is from genome assembly GCF_055883805.1 of Amblyomma maculatum. Lineage (NCBI taxonomy): Eukaryota > Metazoa > Arthropoda > Arachnida > Ixodida > Ixodidae > Amblyomma > Amblyomma maculatum. Next base: position 33,126,796 of record NC_139346.1, on the reverse strand, counting down.
GGGAGCGCTCGACCAAGGCCTTTTGGGCCTGCAGGTCATTGAATCTGAGCAGGGTCGCCTCCCAGTCCTCCCTAGTGGGGTTGGGGTGAGGAGGAATAGCTGGGTTGGATGGGCAAACCCACACCATGTGGTAGATGTCTGAAGATTTCTCCGCACAGTGCGGACAGCTGCCGGGCACAGCAGTGTTGGTACGCAGACGGAGTAGAAGCCGCTCCTCCGTTTTAGATAGACCTTTACCCGGGCGAGGGTACCCGGGCGAGGGTAAAGGCTATGGCAAGATTGATAATAAGGAACAATGTCTTTAAAATACGCGGGTTTGAATGAGATTCTGATCCAGGTGGTCGAAATTGGAAGCCCGGAAAGAAAGCGCGCGGGCGGCGGCGTCGGCTGCCTCATTCCCCTCGAGACCGATATGAGCAGACTATTTTCCGGTAAGCGGGGTCTCCGCTGTAGGTGCAATTTTGAAGTAGTCGGTAGGATAAGTATGGCGCCCAGCCTTGCTCGATGTTTCGACTAGCCCCTCGCGAGTCGGAGATAATTGTTTTGGAATCAGTGTGGGTAGCTGCCAGCGCAATGGCGACCTCCTCCGCGTGAGTTACGTCACGAGCGCGAAATATAAGCCCGTTAACAGTTTTGGACTGGTGGACCACTGCGGCCATGTACCATCCGCCATGGTGGGTACCGGAGGCGTCCACGTAGTAAATGCCGGGCATCGACCCATAATGGCGGCCCAGGGCTTCCGCCCGCGCCAGGCGCCGGGCATTGTCTTCACGTGTCGTGTTTTTAGGAAGAGTGCGTACGTGGAGGGCGCATCTCCACTCGAAAGGGAGACGTACATGATCTTCCATAAGGGTGGTATGTTGGATGTGTAGCCGGGCAAGGAGGAAAATAAGACCCGACATTGTCTTAGAAAAGCTTGCGGCGAGGAGGAAAATAGCCTCGAACCGGAACGCGCTGCGCGGCTCCTCCTGTCTGGTATGTGGGGACGCGGGGATAGCAGCGGGGGCGGCAGGGCGTTCTAGGAGAAAGGGCACACGTTGTATTCTTTTGCACACTGAGTGTCTTGAACAGCCGCAAAGTATCAGCCGATTAGCTGATGTGAGCGATGTGCTTTATTTCCCTGTTCTTTGTTCTTTCGCCCCTTTCTTTCCTTCATTTCCCTGATCGTTTCATTTCCGCCGGCCGCAGTTTAGCTGCTAAGAGCTGCCGCGGCTGCTAAGAGCTGCCGCGGTTAACGCAATCTTTTTTTTTTACTCAGTTATTTGCATTAACAAAAAAATACAAACCAAAAGGAGATGGTTAACAGAAGATAAAAGATTAACAGCGGCGTATGCGCGTGTGTTGCTCTACACTCTTCCACTTGCAACTCACTCAATTGGGCGAAGACGAGCAGCTTCTGAATTTCAAGCCCCAACCGAAAATGTTTCGCTTTAGCAGCCTTTCGTGCGAGTTCCAAAAACTGTGTTTGTAGAGTAGAGACCGGAAAAACTGGGTACCCGTGCAACAACGGCAGACTTTGGGCAACAAGCGGATGGTATTCCTTGCGGCAAATATTTACGAGATGCCGCCAGGTAAAGAACTATTTCGATTCAGTCACCTGAGGTTAATGCAAGTATGACAGAACCTGTCCCACTTGAAGACAACGATATGCTAATAAATTGGTAGTCAACTTTAGTGAAACAGCGCTTAAATATATATATATATATATATATATATATATATATATATATATATATATATATATATATATATATATATATATTGAAAATACGCATCTCTTAAGATTTTGCTGCCGATAATAAATGGGAATATGGTCATAGGAATAGCAGAGATTGCTTGCAGTAAGCAAACCTTGCGACGAAAACTGGACTCTATATAATTGTTGACAAAAGCAACTTTCGATGAGGTCATTATATGGGACATAATTTAAGGTTCATATTCCATAGGTATCACTTGTCCATTTTATCTTGTATTTTAATGTCAGCATGACGGCAGCGTCAGACAAACGCAACTAACGTCCAGTCAGAGAAATTGCAGGATAGCAGCTTCCGCTGTTGAGGTCATCGCCACTCCCCGCACATACCGGCAAACAGGTGGTTGAGTCGTTGAGTCACTAGGCAATGTTGAAATCCGATTGCTTGGTAGTGGACGCTTGAACACCCTGCCCGATTGTCACCCAACAAAAGCAGCCAGGGTAGAGTAAATGGATCCGAAATGGATTATGGATACTTAAAATAGAACCCCAGTGGAGGTGTGGGAACTTCCGCAGTAGCCGCTCAAGCAGTAGAGACGGTAGAGAGTACCTATATGAATGATCGGTTGACCCAACAAATCTAGCGCGATTAGCATTGCTCCTAAACGGGACATGAAACGGCTACATTCGCTTTCTTTCTTTCCTCAAATTGTTACTGTAAGCAGTCTCTAGAAATCATTTAAGAATAAAAAGTAGATCGAAAGCTGCCATCACTGCCAGTGGTGCGCCGCCGCCTCTCTGTGCCACATAGAAGTTACACACTAATTGTAATCAGGCTTGTAGCCTTCAGCCGACCTGATCAGGAGCATAATGTTTTGTCATTTCTGGCCGAATGGCTTCGCTGCTACTGAAAACTTTTTTTTTCTTCTTTCAGTTAGGTACTTTCAGAAAGGAAAAATATGCACGCGAAAGCTCCAAAATGCCGATTTCCGCTACATGTCGCCTGTTCCGCGGATGGGACCCCACATACCGGCATGGCGGTTGTTCACAACTCGGCCGCTAGATGGCGCCACATACACAAAATGGCAGCGCCCATGATAAAACGGTTTATTGGTTGGTTAAGTGAGCCTAATCTCCCGGAACGTATTCACCATGCCCAGGCCCAGTAGACGCTGGTTCGAGGTGTTCACGGGGAGATCGAGGGCTCTTAAAATGTTGTGCAGGATGGCGGCACATCGAGTGACACGACGCCACGCGCAAACCTTCCATATGACATCACATGGGCTTGCTGAGCGCGCCCACTCACTGGACAATCTCAAGTGAAATCTTACCTGTACTCCCCTCTGGGGCTGAAACATGGAGGTTAACGAAAAGGGTTCCGCTTAAGTTGAGGTCAACGCAGAGGGCTATGTAATGAAAAATGGTAGGTGTAAAGTTAAGAGGCAGGAAGCACGCAGAGTGGGTCAGAGAAATGACGACATTCTAGTGGAAATCAGGAAGAAATGGGCATGGGCGGGACATGTAGTGCGAAGAGAGGATAACCGATGGTCGCTAATTGGTAAGATTCCAAGGGAAGGAAAGCGTAGTAGGGGGCGGCAGAAAGGCGGGTCAAGTGGATGCAGGTAGCACAGGACCGGGTTAATTGGAGGAATACGGGAGAGGCCTTCACCTGCAGTGGGTATAGTCCGGCTGATGATGAATGATGATTGAGACGCAGGCAGGACGGAGCGTGATGGGGCACCATCATGATTTTACATTTTCCTTGCACGCCGGCGAGGGCAGAGTTGAAAAGAGAAATAATGAGTATCATTTCCTATCGCCCATATATCATTATGATGACGATATTGATGACATACTTATTACTCGTGAGCATTTTCTAGTTTTTGTAAATAGCTTTTCATGGGTCCTAGGGCTAATGTACTTCCTGGAGCTAATTTGTAGAAAATAATTGTGGCCAATAAAGCTTTCATTGAAATTTTATGCTTGATGACTGAGGCGGACGACTGTCTTTCCCCTTAAAAGCACCGTGAAATGGCCATAAAGGCAACTGATAAAAGTTTTAATGTGTAAAATGAATGCTTCTGAGCATTCGCCCAGAATATAACTCCTTGAAACCAAGTCATCTTTTATTATAAAGTTCTTAAAGACTTCTTGGAATTCACAGGCTGATTGGTCCATGCATGGTACTGAGATTTAGAAATATTCTCCCTATTCTAGGTCAGAGCAATGTGATTAGAGTGATGACCTGTGCAAACACTGAAGATTCTGCCTACTCCCCGTTGCCCCCATCCATGGCCATGAGCCTTCCTATTCAATAAAAGACTTTCAACTTAACTCCCTCAGTTCAGTTCAGTCGTTCAGTCGTGTCCGACGCTTCGTGACCCAATGGACCATGTCACGCCACATTTTCCGGTCTCTCACCATCTTCCTAACATCACATAACTCCATCTGCAGTGCCTCGAGGATGCCATCTAACCATCGCGTTCGCTGCCTACCCCTTCTCCGGCGACCCTCAACCTTTCCCAACATCAAATCTTTCTCCAGCGACTCCTCTCTTCTCATCAGATGACCAAAGTAGCTGAGCTTTAACTTTAAAATTTGACCCTCCAATGAGCAGTCAGGGTTTATGGTCGACAATATCGACTGATTTGATCTTCTGGCAGTCCAAGGAACTCTCAAGAGTCTTCGCCAGCATCACAATTCAAATGAGTCAATTCTTCGGCGGTCAGCCTTTTTCACAGTCCAACTCTCGCATCCATACATCACAACTGGAAAGACCATAGCACGAGTTATACGGATCTTGGTTGGCAGACTAATGTCTCTGCTCTTTACTAGGCGGTCAAGGCTAACCATTGCTCTCTTTCCCAGAAGCAGGCATCTCCTAATTTCATGGCTGCAGTCTCCTTCCGAGGTAATCTTGGAGCCCAAGAAGAGAAAATCTGTCACAGCTTCCACTTCTTGTCCATTGATGCTCCAGGACTTGATAGGGCAAGACGCCATGATCTTTGTCTTTTTAATGTTCAGTTTAAGCCCAAACTTCTCACTCTCTTCTTGTACGCGCATCAGAAGTCTCTTGAGTTCCACTTCACTTTCTGCCATTAAAGTGGTATCATCCGCATATCTAAGGTTGTTGATACGTTTTCCAGCAATCTTCACTCCAGCTGAAGACTCGTCTAGACCGGCCTTTCTCATGATGCACTCTACATATAGGTTAAATAGGCAGGGCGACAGTATGCAGCCTTGCCTCACTCCTTTCTCGATCGGAAACAAATCAGTAAGACCATGCCCAGTTCTGACTGTGGCCTCTTGCCCTTCATACAGGTTCCTGAGGAGACAGATGAGGTGAATTGGAACTCCCATCTCTTGGAGAGCTTGCCACAATCTGCTGTGATCTACGCAGTCAAACGCTTTTGCATAATCAATAAAGCAGAAGTAGATGGGTTTCTGGAACTCTCTTGCTTTTTCCATGATCCAGCGAAGGTTGGCAATTTGGTCTCTAGTTTCTCTACCCATGCGAAACCCAGCTTGCACGTCCGGAAGCTCCCGATCCACATACTGCTGCAGCCTACCTTGGAGGATTTTCAACATCACCTTGCTAGCATGCGAAATAAGCGCGGTCGTGCGGTAGTTGGAACAATCCTTGGCACTGCCTTTCTTTGGGATGGGGATGTAAACTGACCTCCTCCAATCCTGTGGCCACTGCAGAGTTGTCCAAATCTTCTGACATAATGTATGCAGAATGTTAACAGCGTCATGGTTGAGGTTTTGAAGCAACTCAGCTGGAATGCCATCAATTACGCTAGCTTTATTCTTAGCAAGGCTGGCTAAGGCCCATTCAACTTCACTCTTCAGGATGCCCGGCTCGAGATCAGTAATCACAACTGTCTTATGTTGGGTTTGCACTTTCGGGTCCTTCTTGTACAGTTCTTCTGTGTATTCCTGCCACCTCTTCTTTATCTCTGAGGCTTCAGTGAGGTCCTTGCCTCGTTTGTCCTTTATCACGCCCAGCTAGCACAGAAGCTTCCTTTGCTATCTTTGATTGTCTTATACAGAGCTCTTGTGTTCCTTAATTGGCTGTTGTCCTCAACTGCTTGGCACTGTATGTTCAGGAAGGCATTCTTATCACTCCTTGCTATTTTCTGAAAATCCGCATTGAGAACCTTGTATCTTTCTCTTTCCCCCATAACTTTTGCCATCCTCCTTTCCTCAGCTATTTGCAAAGCCTCTTCAGATAACCAGTTTGCTTTCTTGCATTTCTTTTGCTTTGAAACTACCTTAGTAGCAACTTCTTGTATTATATCACAGACATCGGTCCACATCTCTTCGGGCTCTCTGTCTTCTAGATCTAATTCTTGAAATCGATTCCTCACTCCCACAGCATATTCTAATGGAATTTGATCCAGATCATACCTGAAAGGCCTTCTAGTTCTCTGCGTTTTCCTCAATCGAAGCTTAATTTTGGCAACAAGAAGCTGATGATCGGTGCCACAATCAGCCCCAGGCCTTGTTTTTACTGCTTGTATAGCGCTTCTCCATCTCTGCCGGCAAAGAATATAATCGATCTGATTCCTGTACAGACCTTCCGGTGATGTCCATGTGTACAGGCGCCTCTTGTGCTGTTGAAAATGAGTATTCACTATGGTCAGGTTGTTTTCTTGACAAAACTCTACTAGCCTCTGCCCAGCTTCATTTGGCTCACCAAGACCGAACTTGCCTATAATTCCGGATATTTCTTCACTCCCGACCTTAGCATTCCAGTCTCCTACGAGAAAAACGACGTCTGATGAAGGGGTGCGGTCTAAAAGGCATTTTAGGTCCGCATAAAATCTCTCGTCAGCTTCTTCAGCAGTAGTGGTCGGTGCATAGACTTGGATAACTGTTATGTTGAAAGGGTGACATTGGATCCGAAGTGAAATCATTCGGTCGTTTTTGGGGTTGTACCCTAGCACTGCTTTGCCCATTCTTCTGTTTACTATGAAGGCGACCCCATTCCTTCTCCTGGATTCGTGCCCACAATAAAAGACATAATGGTCGCCGGAGTTAAATTTTCCCATTCCAGTCCACTTGAGCTCACTGATACCCAAGATATCAATGTTCAATCTGTCCATTTCTCGCTTGACGACATCCAGTTTACCTTGCGTTATAGATCTTACATTCCATGTTGCTATTTGATATACTATCTCCTTGCAACATCGGACTTTCCGGTCGCTTCCCGACACATCCACAACTGAGCGTCCTTTTGGCTTTAGCCCAGCCGCTTCATTCGTCCTGGAGCTACTAGGAATCGCCCTTTGTTCACCCCAGTAACATTTGGGACGCCTTCCAACCTGGGGGGCTCATCTTCTGGCGCCATATCTTTAATGGTATTGTGACTGGCCATAGGGTTTTCTTGGCAGGAAATACTGGAGTGGGTTGCCATTACCTTCTCCAGTGAATCACATTTTGTCAGAACTCTCTGCCGTGACCTGTCTATCTTGGGTGGCCCTACACAGCAGAGCTCACGACTTCATCGAGTTTCGCAAGCCCCTCCGCCACGACAAGGCAGTGATCCATGAAGGGGAACTTAACTCCCTATTCTCCTTTAAATCGTCTGTGTCAACTGCAAAGAGCGACAGGCGACTAGAGCAACTAGAGGCCACCATTCGATGCAGCCACGGCGTCACGAAACACACTTCAGGTAACTGCGAAAGTCGTCTGCTGTGCGCTGCTCGAACCTCTCAGAAATTCGTGAGCAAGGTTAATGCCTTTGCGCACATGGTTCTAATTTATTAAAGCCACATATTTCTGTCGGTGGCTCCACAGCTATTCACCGTGTTCTGTGCGTCCGCTAAGATGAATACGCCTTGTTCTGTCATCGGCTGCAAAGCCAGTGACCAATGACAACTGGAAGTCTGCGAACCAAACGTCATCTGATGACCTTTCATGATGTCTCAGAGTGTTGAGTTGAGGAGAGAAAAGAAGGCAGCCATTTTTAATCACCAATACCTTGCGTGTGAATGAAGCTAGCTATAAAATTTTTGTAATGAGTGACTAGCGACGGAATACCCATCACTCATCTGCTTTAGTCAACTTCGTCTCAAGCATTTCATGGTCCCTTTAAATTCCCTTCTGCATGCACAGCAAGACAACAGGGGTGTGTTATTTCTACAGCAGATACTATGAGCCTTAGTGAGGGGCCACCAGATTAATCCAGACACACAATACGGGCACTTTGTACATTTAACCTCCATGGAAATGCGGCCGTCACAGCCGGGAATGAACCCGGGCACTTGGCTAAGCAGTCGAGTGCCCTGACCACTAAGCCACCTCAGTAATATAGCTGCAAACTGAGCAGCCAATGCAGCATCCAACAAGCATTATACCCACTTGCCACTTTTTGGTGGTCAACCAGGACAAAGAGTCAGCACTCACAGAAAGAATGAAACATGTTTCATTTCCACTGTGTACACAAACAATGTTTGCACAGGCACCAGTATAGCCCTCCACTGTGGAAGCACTGATGGGCTAGCAGCAAGCCCATAAGGTGCAGCTCGCAGAGATACCAAAGTACAAGGGGTTGCGAGAAAAGAACACTGCTGGAAGCAGTATGTATCAAAACTTCACACAAGTTGACCTACCCAAATTTTCACAAGCAAGTACTGAGCGCGAGGTCCAGAACTGTCAAGCCAGCAACACAAGCTACCACTTCAGCTTTGAAACTAGTCTTTGAAGATCTCACATGGAAACACTACTAGTGTTTGCACGAGCTAGACGCCCACAAAAAGTATAAAGTATTGCACCGTCAGCAACGTGTGCACCACCACAAAGGCTGTGCACTCAAGAACAACTGGTTTTAGATACAGAGATTCTCCAAACAACGAACCAGCAACACTGATATCATAGCATCACAATGCATATGATACGCTTCAGCCACTGCACTATGTTTTTTTGCAGTCCCGAATGTGCACTGGTACCTTGTGGCAAATATCACTTGCTACACTCATTGTCAGCTTGACATGGCTGAACCCAATCCGGAAGATGAGCACCCAGTAGAGGTTGCTGTTGAGACGAAGGAAGAATTGGTCTTGTTCCTGTGCTCAGAGCTGGTAGTAACAATGCCAAACAAAGGCCCCAGTCGATTATAATCAGCCACTTTATATCCCATTTTCCAGTCATCATCTATGGCTATTCACAGCCTCCTTATCACAGTAAGAATTCCAGCCTGACTATTACACTAGTTTCGCTGTCTCCATTGAGTATGTTTAACTACCTCTACCATACACTGTGCAGCACTAAATAGGTGATCATTCGCCTGCTTTGTGCGACCAATGCTTGCTTAAAACCCTTGCAAAGTTAATGGTGAGTTAGAAATGCCGAAGCTTTAAATCCAGTTCACTCTACTGCGTCTGTGGAACCCTCAGGCACAGAACACTACTGTATTCTTTTCAGTGTGGAGACGTATGCGCCCACCACCACTGTGACAAGAGTGGATCCACTTCGTTAATGCACAACTGCAATAGACTGTTGCAACCCTGAAGCGAGGAGATGAACACATTCTCATAAAACAAATTGTGCATTTTCCTTAGCACTGAGCCCAGTTGAAGCAGTCTTGGACTGTTCCTGGTAAAAAATTTCAAAATTTCCAACCTCCTGGAGACTAAGCACGATCGAAGAGGGATAATGGACTTGCAAAAAATTTGTGCTATGGTGAAATCACAAGCAGTCCAGGGAAACATAGCTGCTATTGCCACTAACATCACGGGAAATGAAGATCAAAGACGTAAAAATGTTTCTTTGAACGAGAGGCAGCCCTAACTCATATCAATAATTATTTTAAACGCTTAATCAGTATGCTGCTAATCAACCTTCATTCCGGTGATCAGGTTGAGGTGGAACATACTCAGCTTGCTACCATCTCAAAGCTAATATGACAGTCCATGACACCTACAAAACCCATTAGTTGTCCTGGTGGGCAAAACCAACTGGGCCTCAATTCTACATGGCTAAAATTTCTGTATTAAAAGTTACCATCTAATCTGATTGCCACCGCTAAGTCATAATTAACATTGTGCAAATGGAGCAAGGCATAAATGAAACAAAGCTGCATCACATGCCTGTTCTAATCTGCAATACAAAAAGATTACATGCAAACGCACCACTGCAAAACTTGCAGTTGAGAATAATACATTTTTCTTGTAGGAGCAAAACAAATGCGTTTAATACTCGCTACTATTTTCTAACTATTATTGAGCCTGAAGTCACTACCAAGCTGAACTACACAAACGTGCGGATGTTTTGAGAGTAAACTTGCAGCCTGATTCATTGAATTTATCTGTTGCAAACGCATTCAAGGACAGCAATTCCGCACCACCATCACTGGAGAAGCACATTAATAAGCTTCCTTTATCCAATACAAAGAATGAGCCAGTGCCTAAAACGGCCAGGAAAGAACATTTTTGCTATTAACACACGATCTTAGTTACCATACGTATAACTGCACCATCAAATCACTGCAGCCGCTTAGATTAGCCAACGTAGACCACATAACAAGCAGCACTCTGCCGGCAAAGCAGTGATGACTCAGTCAAATCCAGGCAACATCCCTGAGTAGCAGATGAAGGTAGCAGTCACAAACATGTTCTGTGATTTCTAAAATTTTTGCCCGAAACCTGCCTACGCAAAGCCCTCGAGGAAAAGCCCTCAAATGTATTCTGCATTAGAAGCCACAAAGAAAACAACTGTGCAAAACATTCAGATTTCATTACTACTGGAAAAATAGTCTTCAATTATCCTAAATAAAGCTTCGGTACAATTCCAATAAAGGCACTTCATTCACCGGTTCATGTTAAGCATCCATGAATCTCAACTGCACCAAACAATCTGAGAGATTGTTGGATCTATCATAGGGACTCCACAGAACTCTGTACAATTGCACTACATAGGTCACTTCACTCAATACACCCGTAAGCAAAAATGGGAGACCAAGCAAAGCGCTATGACTGCCTTTTTTTTTTTTATAAGAAAAGGTGCCAGAAAAGATTGCTTGGGCAAGATGGCAAGTATATTTAGGAGTGTACCTTATGCCTATCTCCGAAATAACCACCGTCAGAAAAAGCTGGCGAGCAGTTTTCTTGAATCATGTGGTCTCTCCACTTTTGCTCATGACTACATTCAGACACGCCGAGAGACAGGCAGCTGTATCCCACATGAAATTACGGCCTCGTATACAATAATCAATTTCGTCCAGAAAACAAGAACAGTGACCAGAGAAAAGAGCATGACCAGATTAATTTGGCAATAAAATAAAGAAAAAAATCTGCCATTATGAAATCCCGGATGCACACTAGCTTGCCAGGAATCAATGTAAATCTTGGCCTGGTTGCTCCTGTAAGAATGTCACTCAATAAGCAGGCAGTGCAACATGTCATATTGTGTTGCCCCATTATTTCAGAATGGCCTAAAAACATAAGGCCTGTGCTCAAATTTGCGTGGCGCTCGCTATCCAGACCTACACATTTCTCAGCTTCAAGAAAGCCTAAATCATTATCTGAAGGGTTCAATCATACGAGGTACCATATACTCTTGGATGCACATAAACAGCAATTAATAAAAAAAAAAATTGTGCGTTAGCTTTCAATGTGAGAACATGCTCATTTGGTCAACACCTCAGGACACAATTCCAACTACCTGTGCTGAGCTGAGGTATTTCAGCATTCGTCACAACAGGTAGTATAGCTGATAATGGGAAACCACATGACAAGCAGAAAGCAATGAATGTGACACAAGCCAGCCTACAGAACACCCAAAAAATTATGCCGAAACAAGGAACAGGCCTCACACACTGAAATGTCTGTACAGAATGCAAAAGAGCATTTGGAGTATGCCTATGGACCCAGTTCAAAGCTTTGTTTCGTGTAAACATAGTAAATAGCATTTCATTCATACTGAACACACAAGGTCACATACCTGCTAGGTCTATACCAAAGTGCCCCACATGAAGAGAAGGCAACAGGCCGAGAAATGAGAAAGGTTTAGCAAGCACGTGTGCAAGAAAATGTGTGGCAATAAATAGTACCAGTACTGCCATTTGCATGGTAAAGTCACCTGACAAGACAAACATAATCTAGTACAGATTTGAAGGTGGCAAACTTTTACGTAACATGAATAGCACAGACATGAAACATTATGAATGAATCAGTCTTTCCTTGAAATCGGCAGCAAAACACCCGTGTGCAACTCCATTTGCCACACAAAGACGCTGATATTGTTGTGTGGCCTGCTTGGCACGGCACAGAGACGCCATGACGCCACTTTCAAGGTTGAAACTGAGTTGAAACACAATTCCATAAAAACTGAACTTTAGTGTTCAGAGTACACCGGTAGCGTTATCTTGTATAAATGACTCTATAAATGGCCCTGGGGTTGCCACAATCAGCTCATACATCATTTGCACACACACACACATTTCTGCATGAATGTGACACTCCTAACCCTTGCCCCAGATGAACTGTGCATTCACAGACTAAATGCCAAGCCGACTACAACAACCCATTTCATTCCGATAGGCCTGAAAAAATATGAGGAGTGATACGACTACTCTCTAATTTCTCCTACATACAACGAGGAGATACATGAACACAGTGCATACAATAATAAAGACAGACACCCAACACCAGACTGTGAACAGTGGCCACAACACAGGATAGAAAAATCTTATAACCTGTTTCTTGAGTAGCTTCCCCTATCCCTCCTACCCTCCCCCATTTCAACTAGCCCCATTCCATCAAAACACCGGGAAAAGCATTCGTTCTTTGGCATATGTCACCGCAATGGAAGACCAAGGGGTATTTGCACTCCTGCCGGTGGGAGTCTTCACATCACAAGCTCTGAAAGGTAACAAGTACACAAGACTGAAGGTCATCCTCAAGCACACCCCACATCTAACATGTCACGCAGTGCTATGGCACTAATAGCACTGACAGCTGGTGACCAAGGCTACACCACCTATCAAGCCCCGTTCGAATGAATAGTGATTGCAGGGAAGCCACAGCTGAAGCGCCCTTTGTAAGAACGCAACAACCACTTTGATAGATCAAATGTTCCTCAGAACTATAGTTTGATAAATGTGAACATCACTGCTTGCTTCTTTTTTTTTTGCATGGGATTTTCCATACGAATCCTTGAAGTTCAATATAAGAAAATATGATATATCCAGAATCGACTGTATTTTACTTCGTCTAAATACCTCAGAAGCCCCAACTAGAGTATTACATTGGAATTGTGATGAAATAAGGACCTCAGGCAAGAATTTCGCTAACTTCTTTATCAAGCCTACCACTAGACATACTTAAGAAATTTTCGGACTGAAATGCACTGTGCGCAACATGCAGATTTTTGCGTGCTCCGAACACTTGCCCGTGCTCTTGTGAATACAGGAATGCAGTAGCTGCGGCCGATAAGCGCTGCCCTCGTATCAGGAATGCTCCCATGACCCACAATTACGCAGTGGACTCTAAAAACATGGCGCAGTGGTGCAATGCTCGCAAATTGTCGATGCCAGAGTCGCCAGTCACGCATAATGCAATGTGAGCACAGAGCAGTGCCTCGAGGCCCTAATTAAATCCTCATTTAAATCCTGTCACTGATCTCATTCCCCACTGAGGCTCATCTTGTTCTTGCACCTTTATGGGCATTTTATGCCAAAAAGGAGAGCATGTGACTCAAGCCTGCTGTACGGTCAGCTGTGCTATCAGCATGACACACCTGCCTTGGGCAGCTCCACGTTCTGCCGAATCTGACTGTGCAGTGTGTTCAGGTCTTGCTTGAGGGAGTCCAGGCACACCTGAAGGCTTCCCAGGGGCCTGCACAGAAAGGAGGGTCCATTCAGTTTCCACACATTAGGGCACCAAAGCTGACAGACCAGAGATGTTGTGCTTGAGTCACAGAAGCCACCTTCTGATGTTTAGCGAGAACACTTTAACATACAGTGCTCTGACTGTCCAGATTAAAAACAAGTCTGCTACTAAAAAGCTCGTTTTGACCCCTAACACTATTAAATACAGTACACTCTCATTAATTCAAATTTGAAGGGACCCCAGAATTTTGTTTGAATTATCGAAAGTTCTCGCATATAGCAAGATTATAGTGCACATTATAATTAAGTATCCACTTAAATCACATTTTAAGCACTTCTACTCTTTTATTACACAATAAAAACAGCAGGGGTGAAGGATCCAGAACAAATTCATTGGAAATCTATGGCTGGCTGGACCGTCTGAAGAAATCATGAATTGTTGATTGTTTCTTTTTTGCATGTGCATTCAGAACAAAGTTCTCTATTCCAGTAAGAGCAGCCAGTTCTTTTTCAGAATTTTCTGCTGCAGTCAGAAATTTCCGGACCCCGGCAAAGTAGTGGAAGGCTTGTGCTGCTGTCATAGAGGATTGCTCTTCTGATTCCTCCTCTTCACTTTCGCTGCTGTACTGTGCTGGCAACAACTCAGCTACCAAGTTGTCCAGAGTGTCTTCCCTGCACACGCAGAGGTCATCGTCAGCAGCTGCAAATTCACTGAGGTCAGCAGCTATGTTGTGTGCCTGGAGGGCAGAAAGCACTAGCCCTGCATCATTGCTCTGCATTTGGAGGCAGTCTTCATTTTCAATTTGAGCGCAGCCAGGCAAAGTATCACTGCTATGGCCTGGTATGCGGAAGGCATACTGGAAGCAATTCCATATCGTTGCTGGCGTTACTGCACTCCATGAGTCAGCTAGCATTCCCACCGATGACAGCAATGTTACGCTGTACGACATGGTATTGTCTATGCATATTAGCATCCTCTTAAGGAGTAGCTTCCTGTAGTTTGTCTTCAGTCATTTGATCACCCCCTGATCCAGGGGCTGGAGAACAGCAGTTGTGTATGGAGGAAGGAATTCAAGACGAATTGCCCCCAGGCCCTCCACATCACCGTGAGCGGGACAGTTGTCAACAATCATCAGCACTTTTCTTTTACCGCGCTTGAACACCACGTCAAGTTTCCACAGCCACTCTTCAAACAAAGACTGCAGCATCCACGCACGTGAATTTGCTGCATATTAAATGGATAGAGTCTGGACGCCTTTAATGTACCTTGGATGCTTTGATATGCCCACAACGAAAAATTCAGGCTTGCGGCTGCCATCCATATTGGCACAAACCATGCCTGTGAGCCGCTCCTTGCTCAGCTTACCACTGGTACAACGTTCCCCCTTGCGATACAATGTTTGCTGAGGCAGGTACTTGAAGAATAGTCCCATTTCATCAGCATTATAAATATCAGCTGGGGAGTATTCAAGCAGTAGGCTCTGAAGACACATCTGCTGCCAGTTGGTAGTAACCGCCTCACTCACCGCTGCCGCTTCTCCACTTACAGTTTTGAAAGCGAGGCCATGTCGCTCCTTGAATCACAACACCCATCCAACACTACACTTCCAAAGCACACAGACAGTTCTTCGGCCTTCTCTCGCAATATCGGTCCACTTACTGGTAGATTGGAGCTCCGAGCGCACTTAAGCCAAAGGAGAACCACCTTCTCAAGCTCCGGATGCGCTGCCTCCCAAAGCCTTTTTCTGTCAGCAGCAAAGCAACTTGCGTTGTTTCACAGCTTGTCTTTCACTTTCACAATCGTTGTCAGTGTACTTTTCGTTATCCCATACTTCAATGCCACAGCAGTCTTCTTCATTCCAGCCTCAACTTCTATGGCTGCCAATTTTTCTTTCCCAAAGAGCATCCGATACTTCACTTGTGGAGACATGGTGCTACCGCCGCGGGCAACCGACCAGGGAAAGAAACGCACGAGCGATCACATGATTCGCAGTCGGCCGACGCTACTCACGTCACTTTCACATCTTTTTTTTTTTTCTCCTCCAGTTTTGAAAATTTTTACAGGCGAAGGCGGACCATCGTCTTTTCCACAAGTTTTGAGGGTTAAGTGTTGTTGTAATTTCGAATTTTCTCCATTGAACTGGCTAGCAAGCCACAATAAGTTGAGCAGCGACCTTCGGGAGGCTTTTGTTTTGTTTCGAACGTTTGTTTGTTAGGCTCTTCTTCGCTTTCTTTTATTTTTTAAATCATAGTGCGCTTATTTTCACATTTTCCACTGTTGTAGTGTTATAAGAACTCAAATTTTTCGCCAGTGGCGGAAACAATAGCCGATAATTTTCCGGTATGGACAAGCAAAAAGTATGAATTAACCGAATTGCTGTGTTTGAATTAAGCGGCATTAAAATATATTGAAAACATGATGAACCAACCAAAAATTTGATTTGTGTTTGAATTAACCAAAAGTACGAATTATTAAAGTTTGAATTATCGCGAGTCTACTTACAAATTGGGCAAGGGCATTCTATGAAACAGCAATGCATGCTCTGAGTTTTTGAATCTTCTCAAGCTGCTTGCGCACTGAAGCAATATCCTTTGTTGATACCTAATGGCTACGTAAAAGCTCGTTAATTCAAACTCGAAGGGGCCGAGAAAATTGTTCGAATTAAGCGGAGTTCAAATTAACAGTCGGGCACTGGAATGAGCGCCCTCGTGGCCCACCGTGCTGGCCGAGCCCACATGTTGACTCATTACCATGAGTAAAGAGGGCTAGGCGCTTACTGCACGTTAACAGAGGGCGATTCCGATAATTTTTGCAATTGAGCCGCAACGGCGAATGAATGGGACTAATCGGTCAGTCATGCGCCGCAAACAAGAACCGGAATGCATTCGTGTGAGTAGCGAGCTTCAAAACATATTTATTTACATGGAAAAATAATCGGTAATGTGCGTTTGCTTGCGTTTCTTGTGCCGCGACTCCACAAGCATCGACTGCAGCTTGCCCAAGAGTTCCAGCGCAGGATCCGAATTCTCATCGGTGGAGAAGTATCGTGCAGCGAGATCGAGCGCCGACGCTACTTCACATGCACTAGGGGGTGGCACCGGATCGTTGCCTTCGTCGGACTCTTCATCGCTTTCAGTCGTGTTCGCCACCCGTGAGCCCTGTGGAGCATATGCAGCCGCGATTATATCCTCATCACTCAAGGGCCCTGACGTCTCCACACCGTTGTCAACGTCAACATAGGCTTCAAAGGCGACACCCTCCGACAAAGCCGCGTAGCCACGGTCAAGCACGACGGAGTCATCATCAGACGAAGCCTCCGCTACCTCTGCGCTGCATGTTTCTAGGGCGTCCCCGAAGCCACACTTGCAGAAACAATTTTTGATAGTTTCTGGCTTGACGGTATTCCACGATGATGCCAGCATGTGGACAGCTCCAAGCAAATCGATGTCGTACGACTTGCCACTGTCCAAACAAAGAAGAAATCTCTCTAGGAGGTGGCGCCTGTATAGAGTTTTTAAGTTCTGAATAACTCCAAGATCTATAGGCTGGAGCACAGAAGTCGTGTTTTTAGGCAAAAATTCCAAGCGGATTGCTGTCAGTTCACTCACGTCACAATGAGCTGTACAGTTGCCCACGAACATAAGAACATTCCTGTTCTGTGCAGCGAATTTCCTGTCTAGCTTGCGCAGCCAGTCGGGTGAAAATTTCCGTGTCATCCACGACTTTTTGTTTGCGGTGTAATCAACAGGAAGCGTCTTGATGCCTTTAAAACAGCGAGGCTTTTCTGCCTTGCCGATCACCAGCAAGCGGCACCGTTCCGTGCCCGTCGCATTTGCGCACATCATGACGGTGATTCTTTCTTTGCTTCTCTTTCCGCCAGCACAAGTGTCGCCTTTGTAAGTGACGGTCTTGTTGGGGAACAATTTGAAATACAGCGCCGTCTCGTCAGCATTAAATACATCGCTGAGCGCATAATTAGCAAGGAGTTCCTTCAGTTCACTGGAGACCCACTGTTCACACGTTTCCTTGTCGACTTCAGCTAACTCCCCACAAACGTTTCTAAATGTCCGCCCGTGACGCGCCTTGAAACGCGACAGCCAGCCTTCCGACGCGCCGAACTCGCTGATGCCCATTTGGCTGGCAAAGACTGCAGCCTTCGCAGCAATTATAGGCCTGCTTAACGGAATGTTCCAGCTGCGAACTTCTTTTATCCATGCCATTACGGCACTCTCCACTATGGGATGGGCCGACATCCGTAGCCTTTTGCGAGAGGGCTCCATAACGTCTTTACGAAAGGCAGCACTGATCGATTCCTTGTTCCTGAGATAAGTTGACAGCGTGCTCTTCTCGATGTCGTACTTTTTGGCTATATCCGTCTTGGATAGGACACCACGTTCCACCTCACTCAAAATCTCCATTTTCGTCTTGAGGTCCTTTGCCGTGTATTTACCGCGGTTTGCCATGGCTGTCACAATCGATGAGTCGTCGCTGGCAAAGCGGTCAGGCAACGAAAACGGTAAAACTTGGACCACCGCGGCACGAACAAATGCACGACACCGACAACTGCGTTGTGCACACAACGTGACCGCAGGACAAAAAGAAAAAAGGCTTGTCAAAAGCGCACCCAGAAACCGCGGTGCAGCCAAAACCTGCAACGGCTTGCGCCAGACCGTTGGTGTGATGGAGCCTGGCGGCACCCGGCAGCGAAAACCTGCTACGGCATGCACCGGAATGCTCGCTGTGACTGTCGAGTGCGCACCTCGTCTCGTGCGTGCGGGCAGATTTGAAAGATTTTGTTTTTTGCGTCTTTAGTAATCTTTCTGCGCATTGTACACGGTATAGGCCAACTTCTGTCTGCGAGGAGCTGTGTGAGCCACGGGCTCCTAGTTCGAATTAACCGTTGTGGATACTGGCATGTTCAAATTATCGGGTGTTTTCTCCTATTGAAATACATAGGGCCATGCCGGGACCCGAGCGTCAGTTCGAATTAACCGAGTTCAAATTAACGAGGTTTTACTGTAATGGTGCAAGTAACAGTCACACAGGCTCTAAGCGAAGCCAGCTCTGAATATGTGATTACATAAAGATTATTTTTTCAGCCGTTACTGAAAATTGTAGTTGCCTTGCTTCTTGAGTGAGTTTTCTTCAGTGCTGTCAGGCTGGCATCAAGGCAGAGGGAACAACATGAGAACACACCTACATCTGTCATCACTTAAGTTTATAACATAGCAATGATTTACAATTACTAGAATTTGCAATTTGGGATGTTCTAAAAGAGTGATTGTTTGCCCTGAAAATCTGCACATTTACTTGAATATAATGAGCACGTTTTATTGATGACAGAAACGAGAAGTCAATGCTGGTGTTGTGCTTGGATCAATTCCATTGGAAGGACGATCATTTTTTCTCACTGTGCACAGCAATCTCTGTGCTGATGTTGTAATTATACTACATTTGAGCAGATAGGGTAAATCATTTCAGCTGCTCACCTAGACAAATGCGAGCAGTGTACTTTAGTTTCCACAGACTGCTGAACCAGTATCAACCAGCAGTTGCTCAAATTCACTCAGTGTATTTAGACACGATAAAAAGAGGAGAAAAGTCTGGGATGGATTGACCACAGGCAATAGATAGCGACTCCTACTATTACCGAAATCCGATCCAGAAGTGCAGTAGAGTTACATAACGCCAACAGCACCCAGCAGCAGTGCAAATGTACATGGGTACTAGGTGGGAAGCACGTAAAGGTAAAGCAAGCCCACCTATTGCTAATAGCCAAAACAACAGTGCAACAGTATACCTCACCTGCTCGCAGGTTGAGCTGGGGACTGCTGGAGCAGTTCTGTGATGTATGAGTCGTCATAATCTGGCGCAACATTGGGCAGGGCAAACTCAGTAGTCTCTGCCAGCTCGGTCAGCTGCCTCTGCAGCTCCTGAAAAGCAAAACGTACGAATGAGACTCCCTAATGTGACACTTTGGGCATGTTATTGGTACTAGCATGACAGGAATGCACAGCTCACAATGGACGAGCACACACGACAAAGACAGTGGGAAAACTTTCAGACTGACAGCCTCATTCTGAAGACTCCAAATGGCTAGGCATGATGAATACTTGCAGTAATGCCCCCACTGCTTGTGCTGAGTCTTCGTATTTTCTCTATCCTATGCTGCCCAGTGCTGACACTCATACACAATACACACCAGCTGTCTGGTCCCTTGTCGTCCACATGTGCCCTTCCCTTCCCCCGCACTCTGACTGCTCCACACAGCAACACTACACCCCTTTCTTACCACCCTGCACCCTTCCTCTTCTTCTACTCTCCATACACCATACCTCCTCACAGTCACCTATGCCAGCATTGTGGATCTGAGGTTTCCTCCCATTAACAGCTACCACTGCCAAAGCAGATGCCCAGCATGAACACCCGTGACAAAGGTGTACACTGACCTTGCACTGCGCCATGCGTGAGCGTAGGATGTTCTTGAGCTCCTGCACCCTGGCCTGAAGGGTGAACTTCTCTTTGCGCACAGACATCAGCTCAGCTGACAGGCTGGACTGCTGTTGCTGGACCTCCTGCTCACACAAGAAGTGAGCACAACACTATCAGGCATCAGCAAAGGGAAGACTGTGATTTGTACCATGAACCAGGCGCCGCCACCGCAGGCACCTAAATTACACTGCACCTTTCATTTTACCTGTGCTCCACAACAACTTATTATGAGGAGACAAGAGAGACAGCTGCTTTGGAAGAGCTGCCAATAAAATACCTTAAGAACAAAAAAAACAAGGATGAGTACAGCTATGGCCATCGGAATATGCCCATGGAAAGGAAACGCAAAAATGCCATGGCATACCTCGAGCTGTCGACGCAAACTCGACCCCTCTGTCTGGTGGGCCGCCTCTGCCAGGCGTAACCGCTCCTGCATGGCTGCCACTTCCTGAGTCTTCTCCTTCACGTTCCAGCTCAGCAGCTGCACAGAGCACACAGGGAGGTTACTCGACCACTGATTCACACGAGATAGACACGCAATAAACCCACTAAACAGGGTGGCAAAAAGTGGACTACTGGTATACTTTGCATGGACACTTCGCAACGCTCATAACCAGGAGCGAAAGTGGGCAAAGCTGGCATCAGCAGCTGAGAGCTTAAGCTCGTTAACTAGGTTTAACTGGTTTGAACCCAGCCAATTCCTTAAAATATTTTCTGTGCAGTAAGGTAGCAACTATGCAGAGCACCATGACACTGCACACACACACCCTTGACAGCAGTGTTGGCAGGGATGGCTTCTTCAGCGTACTGCTATATGGCTGGTTTTGTGCTCAGCATGTTTGCTTCATCTCACTCCAACTGGCCGGCGCTGTCCACTACCACAAAATCATTGGATTGCGCTAGGCCATAGCAAGCACATCTTAAAGCGAACCACATGATTTCAGCTCAACGCGAGCTTTTTCTTTTTTTGATGGATGGACGAATGGCCAGACATACGATATAAAATTTCTAAAGTACATTCTCCCTCCTAAACTGATGTAACTTCTTTTTGAAAACAAGTGTATTCATTATGCAAGTAGATACAGATATTCAAACACTTTACATAGCCCAATGAGCTTCAATTAATGCATTTCCACTACAACTGCATTGCCATAGTGGTGACAAGAAAATGACAACCAACCACAATAACAAACTAATGCAAAAAGTATACAAGCCATGAATGGTAAAAGATTACGAACTACAGCTTTTGCTTCATTTTCTGTCAAAAAGAATAAAGAAGATTGTGGAGGTTTATTCCAGTTAAAACAATAGTTCAATGAGCAGAAGCTCTGTTAAGGGCATGGTTATGCATTAGTCTGACATCTGTACTGAAGCGCTGACACACTCGGACCAGCACACAGGTCTTCCATGGCGCAACTGAGCAACTAACAGGGGCTAAGCAGTTGTTAAACTCTCCATTTATTCATGCGGTACCAGAGTGGACAGCCTTTGAGCAAGCACCGTAGCTGCGGCTCCCCTAAAAAGGTCACATGGAGTAATTTCGCTGACTACGCATCTACTAAAGTGGCTCAAGGTAAAACATGTGAGTGAATGGCCTTGGGAGCGGCAGTGGAAAGAGTAGAGGCTCTAAAATAAATGGTGAGGGTGTGTGTGTGTGTGTGTGTGTGGTCAGAATGCCATGCAGTCCAAGCAGAGATCAGGTTGCTACCTTCATCTGCTGTTCAAGAGCGGGATCCCGCTCGTGGGCATTGCGCAGCTGCACCTCCAGCTCATGCCTGGCTGCTTGCGAGGCACCCAGGTCCGCACGAACCGCCTCCAGCTGGCCCTGGCTCTCCCGCAGCTGGGCCTCGAGGGCCTGCACCCGCTCCGTCTGCGTCTGACACTGGAGGCGACGGGCATCCGCCGACTGGCTCGCCTCTGACAGGGCCTGCTTCAAAGTCTGCAGCTGCCTCTGCAGCTGGCTCACCCGACGCTTCTCCTCAAAGATCTGCAGGAAGGGAACAGAGCTCAGCAGATGACACAAAGAACAGCTGGAGCTAAGACTGACAGCTGCTTGCCTGAGTGGTTCACAATCTTTTTAGCCACCGAGAACCTCAATGGCATAAAAAAGATACTGACAAACTCTATATGTCTTGGCGGCCCCCTCTATTTGAACATGCATGCTGACACACAAATCCTCAGAAAAAAAATGAAAATTTCCTATATCAACAAACAATGCCTCGCTATACAATGCAACAGTGTGCTGTAAGCAGTTACAGCATAATAAGCCCCCCCCCCCATCTCACCGCCCATTTGATACAAAGATGCGCAAAGGAAAGATGACGGCTGAGGCATGCATGCATGACTCGGAGCACCCTCCAAGAAACCCAAAAGTCTCGCCAAACCCAGTTTAAGCACCCCTGGTTCATGTTAGCCTTTTATACTGAGCATTTAAAATAAGCAATTACAGCATAATAAGTACCCCCCCCCCTTCCTCCCCCGCCCATTTGATACTGCAGCGGCTCGATTCCTACTTATTCCTGCTCTGAGTTCGGTGCCACAATATGAGCTGTGTGTGACTGGATATGCTGTGACAGTGGCCATGAGCAGCCCCACCGACAGCACCGCGCGCGCCTGTGTGCCCTTCCTTCTCTCTCTTTCTTACCCTCGCAGCGGCGGCACGCCTTCGCGGGCTCTCCGCCACCGTTCGCGGGCTCTCCACCACCGGGCTCTCCGCGACTCTCACTGAGACCCACGGAGAATAAACAGTCAAAAAGTACGCTCGTCTCCGTTGCAGTGTCCTTTCTCCGGGGATCACAGCGCCTTACAATTGGTGACCCGACTTATGGTGATGGTGGCTGTACCCTTTGCAACGGTTGCCAGTGCCTCGCAACGCACCTAAGTAACATAGGTTGCCCGCCTTTCCCTGCAGTAACCACGATTGGACGCAAATCCAAACAACAACCATGAACATGACATCGTTGGCTGCGCTAGCTGACAAAGTGATGGAGGTGTCTACACCAGATCTCAGCGTCGCTGCCATCAAAACGTCCACACAAGCTTCGCTGTTCGCTGCGCCTGTCACCACTTCCCAGCCGCCTCATCTCGTCGCTACTTCCGAAGTTCACCGCCTTCGTTCACGGCTCGAGCAACTCATCGCGGCAAGTACAGTCTCTCAGAGACACCCCGACGCCATGGACGCCAACGTTTTCAGTCCTCAACGCCTCGCCGGCGTGGAGAATGCAAAACGAAGTAAATCAGGAGGCCCCACAGCATGCTACTATCACCGCCGTTTCGGCGCAAACGCCCGTCATTGCCTCTTGCCTTGCACCTGGGTGGAAAACCGGCAGGCCGACCACTAGTGGCGACGAGCAGTCAGTGCCAAAAAAAGTGTCGCCGTTCCACATCTTTGACCGAACCACCGGACAAAAATTTCTCATTGACACCGGGGCCCAAGTGAGCATTCTCCCAGCCACATAGCAGAGCCCGCTTCCACTGCAATTTTCTACCTCCAAGCAGTGAACGGAACTCGTATCCCTGTGTGCAGGCAGCGCTCTTTGATGCTCAGCCTGGGGCTTCGAAGAGTCATCTGGTGGGTGTTTTTGGTCGCTGACGTTGGTTATGCCATCATCGGCGCCCACTTTCTGACCAAGCACAGACTCTTCATCAATGTCAAGCGAAAGCGCCTACTTGACTCCGCAACTGAACTCTTCATTCACAGTAACGCAGCGCGTGCAACTACTGATGCAGCACCTTCATGTGCTACAGTTGCCAAAGAGCCGTTCGCATCCCTGATTAATGAGTTCCCCAAGCTAACGTCACCCCCGGATTGGACTCAACCTATGTGTCACGACGTTCAGCACCATATTATAACATTGAGACCACCAGTTTTCTCACGCCCACGACGCCTAACTCCTGACAAATTCAAAGTGGTCCGTGCAGAATTCGAGCACATGTTGGAACTTGGCATCATCAGACCCTCCTCCAGCAGCTGGGCATCTCCACTGCATCTTGTTCCTAAGAAGTCAGGAGACTGGAGACCATGCAGAGGCTACAGGTTCCTAAACAGAAAGACCACCCCAGATCGCTACCCACTGCCAACCACACAAGATTTCACATCAGCACTACATAGTGCAACCATCTTCTCTAAAATAGATTTTATTTGGGCCTTTCACCAAATCCCGGTAGTAGAAGAAGACATCCCTAAAACAGCAATCACAACACCATTCGGACTGTTTGAACTCTTAAGAATGCCATTCGGACTTCGCAATGCTGCACAAACCGCCCAGCGTTTCATCGACTCCGTCATACGTGGCCTAATTTGCGTGTTCGCCTTTGTGGATGACATTATCGTGGCAAGTTCATCCCCCGAAGAACACCTGGAACACCTGTGCCTACTTTTCCAACGCCTTTCGGCAAACGGCACTGTTATCAACACAGAAAAAAGCGAATTCGGAAAACCAGCACTAAAGTTTCTCGGCCATCACTTGTACACCAACGGCATCCGCCCACTTCCCGACAAAGTGCAAACCACCATCGAGTTTCCCAAGCCCACTTCAACCACGAAGCTCTGCCAGTTTCTTGGCCTCGTAAACTTTTACTGCTGATTTATAAGAAACTGCACCACCTTCCTGGAACCTCTCGACCGCATGCTTTGCGGCAAAAATTCGACAGAAACACTGCATGGGACACTGCTACGGATGATGCCTTTGATGCCATCAAGCGCGCCCTGGCCGACGCCACTTTACTCGCCCACCCAAACCTGGAGGTCCCCTCATGCTCATGACGGATGCTTCCAACACAGCACTCGGTGCAGTTCTTCACCAGCAAGTCAGTGGCGTGTGGTAACCCCTCACATTCTTCTCAAAACTCATGGCCCCTGCTCAGACACGGTACAGTGTTTTCGGTCGCGAACTCCTCGCCATATACCTAGCAGTGCGTCATTTCCGCCACTTACTTGAAGGCCGACCTTTCACCGTTTTCACGGATCACAAGCCACTCACCTACTCAACTGGTCGTTCTGCATCCTTTTATACACCTCGAGAAGTGTGCCAACTCGCCTTCATCTCTGAGTTCATGACAGACATCCGACACATTAGTAGTGTTGACAATACCCCGGCTGACACCCTCAGTCGCATCGATGCTGTGACACATAGTCGTTCTAAAACATCGACTTAGTCCTCCTTTCCCTTTGCAATACATGAACTATCGGCAGCGCAAACGGATGACTCTGAGCTCTCACACCTACGTACAGTGCAAACATCCCTTAAGCTTGAAACAGTCCCGATTGAAAATGTGCCAATCATTTGCGATACCTCAATGGGAACACCTAGACCATTTTTGCCCATTCGTTTCCGCAAGAAAATTTTCGATTCTCTGCACAACATCGCCCATCCTAGAATTCGTGCAACCCAAAAGCTGATCGGATCACGCTTTGTTTGGTCCCGCATCAACGCCGACATTCGCGACTGAGTCCGCGCGTGTGCACCATGCCAGCGTGCGAAAGTTCACCGGTACCCAGTGCCGCCAGTTTAGCGTTTCCTGCAGCCTGACCAACATTTCACAGTTGTCCACATCGATATCGTTGGCCCCCTGGACTCTTGTCAAAGCTACCAATATTTATTAACATGCGTCGATCACTTCACCAGATGGCCTGAACGACAGTCGTCAACAACACGGCAGCAACCATCGCCTCTGCCTTTGTTTTTACCTGGGTGGCGCGTTTCGGCTGTCCCACAAACATAGTCACGGACCGCGGCCGCCAGTTCGAGTCCTTGGTTTTCTCAAAACTGCTCAAACTGCTCGGAACTGCACGGCTGCGAACTACATCCTACCATCCGCAAACCAACAGACTCGTGGAGCGCTTCCATTGTCACCTTATGTCAGCGCTAATGGCACACGGTTCTCCGGAGAAATGGGTTGATGCCCTTCCACTCATCTTGCTCGGAATCTGCTCTGCTTTCAAAGAAGACTTTTCATGCGCTTGTGCCAAGCTTGCTTATGGGAACTGTCTACGCTTGCCAGCGGACTTTTTCGAAAGCACACCACCAGCTGTCCCGCACGCAGCGACTACATCGACAGACTCCAAGGGATCCTCCGCCACCTTCGCCCGCAGCCCACGAGAGCCCATGCAGGCATGGTGTACGTGACTTCAGACCTAAAAACTGCAACGCATGTTTTTGTCCGTTACAGCCCATTGCGCGGTTCCCTGCAACCACACTACCTCGGCCCATTCCATGTGATCGAGCGTCATTCGTCTACTTTCGTCGTCGACATGGACAGAACATGAGATGCAGTGGCACTGGAGCGGCTCAAGCCGGCGTACGCCCAGGCCCCGGTTTCTTGTGTTTCGGTGCCTGTTTTCCAGACGCCAATGAACTTTCCCGACAGACACCAGTCGCCCTCGGTTCATCGCATTCACTTTCATCTCAACTGCCTGCTAATGTAAATCATTCGTCGCCTTGGCTTCCTCTCTCGGGGGAGAGCTGTGTAGTGGCTCGATTCCTGCTTATTCCTGTTCAGAGTTCAATGCAGCAATATGAGCTGTGTGTAACTGGCTATTCCATGACCGTGACCATGAGCAGCCGCCGACAGCACCGCGCGTGCCCGGGCGGCCTTCCCTTTTTCTCTTTCTCACCCTCACAGCGGCGGCACGCCCTCGCGAGCTCTCCGCCGCCGCTCGACTCTCACTGAGACACATGGAGAATAAAAAGTCAAAGAGTACGCTCGTCTCTATTGCTGCGTTCTTTTTCCGGGGATCACAGCGTCCTACAATACAAAGATGTACAAAGAAAAGATGAAGGTTGAGGCATGCATGCATGACTCAGAGCACCCTTCAAGAAACCAAAAGTCTTGCCAAACCCAGTTTGAGCACCCCTGGTTCATGTTAGCCTTTTATACTGAGCATTTAAAATAAGCAGTTACAGCATAATAAGTCCTCCCCCCCCCCCCCCCTCCTCCCCCGCCCATTCAATACAAGGGTGCCCAAAGGAAAGATGAAGGTTGAGGCATGCATGCATGAATGCATGACTCAGAGCACCCACTAAAAGCATTCCAAGAAACCTAAAACCCAAGAATCTCGCCAAACCGAGTTTGAGCCCCCCTGGTTCATGTTTGCCTTTCATATGGAGCATTTAAAAATGGACAGGAAAGAATGGGTAAAGGGACTGGGAGCAGTTTTTGGCAGAGCCTTGCTCCCTTAGGTGAAGTCAAAAGAGAAGGGCAATGAGAGCAGTCACCAAAAGAATGGGATAAAAATAAAACTGCAAGCCGCCCGGCCATGCATGGACAGTGTAAGCTAGTACACAGTAGAAACCAGCTCTTTTTGATCAAAAGCAAAAAACATCTGCTGATGTCGAAAAATGAGCATAAAGATGTTACGCACACACCCACCACTGCCAACAAAATTTCCTCTATTGCTGGACCACATGTCCTTTTTTTTTCCTGTCCATTTTCATCACGTCACTAGTATGATTCTATTTCTATTCTCCCCAAGTTTCAAAGGCAATGCAAGGCATGCGAGCCTATGATGCACAGATTGGAAATATCATTTCCAACATTCTAAAGCTGCTTTAAGCATAGAAAATCCACCAGCAGGAAGTGCATGGCACTTCCTGTGCCATACTGCACAAAAAAGAAAAAGGCAAAAAATAATGAACATTTGATGGTCTCCAGAGTTCAACAGGCAAAAGTGGATTTACTGCACACCAAGGCTTCTCCCACAAGGGCGATATCTATACAAACTACCTGCACGAGCTTCTCTTAAGCTAGAAAGTGAACTTGAGAGCTTTTGGCTCCCACACAGACACTGCCAACACTGCTTGCCAGGGAGGAAGCACGGGAATCTAGCTGCCCCCTCTTCCCCTGAGAGGAAGCACTCCCGGGCGAACAGTAGCCCCTCACCCTCTGCCGGAGCTCCTTGCTGAGCGTGCGTTCTTTGGCCAGCTCCCGCTGCAGGTCACCCAGGGAGCCCTCGTGCAGGGTGTCCGCCTGCTCGGCCCGCTGCTGCACCTGCTCCAACTGGCAATGGAGCTCGGCCGCACGGGCACCCTCTTCTGAGAGCCGCCTCTCCAGCTGCTCCACACACTCGCGAAGCTCCTCCTGTGCCTTGAGGGAGCCTGTGCAACAGCAAAGCAGCAAGTTACTTCTGCTCACAAGGTGGGACTAAGCAGGGGTGCATCGGAGTTCACTTGACATATGACCGCAATGCTATGCCGGTGCTCCTCCTGTGCTCGTAAAATGCAGGTTTTCACCGTATTCCTGGACGTAGCAACTGCTAGGGACTCAGTGACCTAGTGGACGATTACATTGGTGACACTCCTTCAGTCAATAAGGAAAATGAACGAATTTATAACTTCTGTCTCCACTTCTCCACTCCTTAAAGCCGAAGCGTCATCATGCTTGGCACGTATTAGTGCCACCTCCTACAAAGTCAGCACTGCCACAACTTTCACAATTGACACAATAGTACTATGCCAGTTGCCTTTTTTTATTTCTTGGTGTATTTAAGTGAAAATTATTGTGCATGTTAGTAATAATTTTATGAGCATTTGAAAAACAATTTGCCACCAAAAGGGCAAAATGCAATTCTAGGTCTTTCTAACTTTTCCTTCATCCAAGTGGAGTTGTCGCAGCTGAATAACAAAAAAAAAGCAGCCTCTTATTTAGTGGCAGAGAAAAAAATAGGGAACGAATGAGCATGGACACTGCTGGAACACCACTGATAAAGTGGATTAGTGGCACACTGGTTGGTGCACAGCTCACCAGCGAGTCTGCCTTGCTCCCGTTCTAGCAGCAGCAGCAGCTCCTGGTGTTTTTCTTCAGCAAGCTCCTTGTCCGCTTCCTCTGTCGACGTTGCAGTCAGCTCAGTCTGGACTTCGATGCACACCTTCTGTGCAGGCTCCTGGTGAGGTGGCGCCCCATCCTGGCCGTTCTGTGCCCCAGTGGTGTTGGCCAGCTGAAGGTGGGCCAGCTTGAGCTCCTTCATCTTCTCGCGCAGTTTGCGTGTCAGCATCCGGATGTTTGATTTGTGCATGCGCTCTTGCTCCCTGCACAGCCGACGGACATCCAGCTCACTATCAAGAGTGGGCTACAGCTACACACTGAGGAACTCCCTTTAGTTGCCACAGATCAAATAGAAACATTTAAAACAAGGCTCCATGAAAAGCAAAGAAGACTAAAGCTTGACTAGCCCAAAAACTCAAACTGTGCTTGACAGTGCAAGGCTGAGAGGCACTCCAAATCGGTTGCTCCTACCAACCTCTGGGACAAACACATCTCACGGATAATGTTTCAACCCCAAAGACCACCACTCAAAGTGTTTTTTAGTGAGAACTTCCTGGTCCAGAGTAAAGTGTCTTCTTTAATTGCATCAAACAGTACGAGAAAGCACGGGGACAGAAGAAAGGACGACACAGGACGAGCGCTGCACTGTGTCATCCTTTCTTCAGTCACCGTGTTTTCTCGTGCTGTTCGATGCGATGAATTGTTACCGACTCGCCTAAATCGCTCAACTTCAGCATCTTGTTTAGGTAACACAAAGGTTTTAACAATGAACCACACTCTGTCACGGAGAAATTCAGTGCAGCCATCATTGTAGACTTAACTTGCATCCAGCGGGCAGTCAGCAGGCAGTACAGGACTAGCAAGTGAGACAAACGGGACAGGGCTGAATTCTATGGACACCCTTTCCAGCAAACATCGACATCAAGAGAAGAAACTCAAGCTAGTGCATATGAAATGGCAGCATGTGCGATATTAGATTTGCCACAGCCCTTGATGAACTGAAATGCCATTCTGGCACAGCAATGGTGCAATCAGAAACCAACAATCTGATGTAGTATGTAGCAGATTTAATGCAAAGTCACATGTTGGTGTAATTGATGCAGTATCCCCAACCCTGCCAGTGTTATTAATATCATCCCTTGCAGGCACAGGGCAAAACTCGCAATTTTTTTCAAGCCAATTAAGC
The DNA here is from genome assembly GCF_055883805.1 of Amblyomma maculatum. Lineage (NCBI taxonomy): Eukaryota > Metazoa > Arthropoda > Arachnida > Ixodida > Ixodidae > Amblyomma > Amblyomma maculatum. Next base: position 33,096,828 of record NC_139346.1, on the reverse strand, counting down.
AAAGTAACTTTTTGAAGTTCAGAGATGTTTTGGACTGTTCTATTATTCAAACCACTTTTAGTGCTGTGCGGAGTCCAAGAAAACAGGTTGACCACAGGTGCTGGCACGAGAACTCCGGTGTTTGGTAGAACATGACAGCATCCCAATGTAGCTTTTGTATCATTTACGGTGCCAGTCATCTATCACAAATCACTTCAATATGAAGTCACTACGTGAGGCAGGCTAGCCAGTTTGCTTGCACTATGGGACTAAAAGGTAATCAACTGATGTAACAGAAGCAACGAAAATAATGTGCGGGGGATGTTTGAGCCATTAGGATAAGGAAAAAACATGAAACTGCAAGCAGAAAATGTTCACGGAAACCATAGCCAAGAGCTACCCGTGAACATGGCAATGGCCTCCATATCATCAACAATATTGGAGAGGCAACAGTTAAGAAGCACACGCGACAAAATCCAGTGCTGCAAAGACTCAAGTGCTTAACACTCCTGACATTTTGCACAGCAGAGGCAGCTGAGTTTTAGGGCTAGCTATTGGTTCAGCTGCCTGTACATCACTGCACTTACAACTCTTGCCACCACTGCTTAGTATTTCATACTGCAAAGCTATAGGCTCAACTGACTTTTTCATTATTATCCTTCCACACTCTATGCAGCTCTTTTGCGGATTTAATTATCTCAAAGGCCAAAGCAGCAGTGGGGGAGATGGGGGAGAAATATTTTTTTCCACGCTGAAATAAAATAATATAAATTTATTTCATTCAGCAAATATTACGGGTATACCATGCCCACGCAGGAGAAGTCAGTAAAATAAGTTAAATACGACCAAAAAAAGCATCATATGATAGCAAACTTTTGCAAAATAAAAACAAAAAATGCACAGTTGAACAAGTACAAAACTGAGTGTTTTTCAGTAGGACATTCCGTTAATATCAGAATCACAATCCTGGAGACTGAGACCAATCACCAAAAAAGATTAATTCTTGTGTTAGACGACCTCTGACCATGTCAGCCAGACGAGCTCGCCACCTCAAAAAGGAAAAGAAAAAGATGCCAGCGAGCACTGCTGCACCTGTACCTGCTGGCTTTAAGAGCCCCCCCTTTCCTCCCCTTTCAACACCCACTCCCCTTCGTGTATTTGCTCCTCCATGCCTCTTCTTTCGTTTACTTATGGTAGCTCCATACAATAGGCACAGCCTCACCCTTGAAGGAGTCGAACTAGCTCTCCAAAACATTGGGTTTCTCAGAATTAAAAAGTGATGGTTGCAGAAATTTCAAGTGTCACTGGACACAAGCGCAGGAGATTAGTGGGGAGGGCTGTAACAATTAAGCTGCTGCAAGTGGACCAACCACAAACGAGAAAAAGAGAACAGACAAAATGAAGGAAGCAGCATCGTACACAGAGGATGAAGGCGATGGGGAGACGGACACGTTGGCAGTGCATGAAAATAACAAAATATTTCAGGGGAGATGGAAGGATGAAATTCCCTATACCCTCCTCCCCATCTAGCTAACTTGCAAAGCTACTCCCTACCTCTCCTACCTCTCGTCCGTGCTTGCAACGAGCTTCGCCTAGACAAGAGATGTCGGCTTCTCATTGCAAATTAAATGTTGCAACTGCTGAGCTTGATTCAAATATCAGGAGGATGCGAGAAAAGAAATCTGGCCCTATATTCATATACTGGTTCCAAATGCAATGATTGGAGAGAAAAAAAAAACTTGTATTCTTTTTATTGCAAGCACAAATGCCCGACTTGGGAGAAACTGAGGGAGACTTACCTGGTGGCCATCTCACGGGTGGCTAGCGTCTGTTCCAGCTCGCGGACGCGCGTCTCCCAGGTGGACTGGTCATGCAGCCGCGGCTGCTGCTGGGCCTCCTGAAGGCAGGCTGCCCAGCGGGCTTCCTCACGGGCCATCCGCTGGGCAGACTCCCGCAGCTGCGTCTGAAGGGACGCGTTGCGGTGCGACAGGGCCTCCACCTCGGCCTCTGCACGGCCCAGCCTCTCCTCCGCCTGCCTCAGCTTCTCCTGAGGTGGGAAGGGGTACAGCAGAAATGACAAGCCCTGGCTAGCTATAAATCAAGTCATGCCAAGGGGAAATACCACCCTATGCAGGGGGAGGTTAAAACATGATCAGTGCAGCAACGGAGTCACTAAATCCTCCATTGCACAGCATGCAGACTAAAACGTGAAAGTCACCACATTGTCATTATTGTTGTGTGCGAGTGCTGCAGGCCACAGGAGACATTCAAGCATGGGACTCTAGATTATTTATAAACTTCAAGTTAAGCTGGAATTATTTAACCAAATCATAGTACAATGAATTTTAAGCACCATAGCCTTCCTTGAGATGCAGTTGTAGTCGATGCACAAAGCATCGACTGCAACTGCATCTCAAAGAAGGCTATGGTGCTTAAAATTCATTGTACTATGATTTGGTTAAATAATTCCCTTAACTTGAAGTTTAAGTATCGGTTGCTGATAGCATTTAAGCATTGGTATGACTGGGCACCTAGTGATGAATTGCGGTTTGCTTGGTCAGATTTACATGACCAATGAACTCTACCATTTTGCCTGCTTTGGTAGCGGGATGTTTCTCTCGGCTCAAAACAGGTCCTGAACAACCTCGTTATCAATCTCAAGAAGTGGCTGTCAAACTGCACAACATGTCCCAAAAGATCATTTTTCCTGAATGTGCAACAGAAGTGGAAAGATTGAATGAAAAATAATTTTCTTTTGCCATTTCCCTCAACTTGAACACAGCTCCCCAGATCAACTTATATGCCTCAGGAAGCAGTTTTGGGCTTCTGTTTCACCTGCCAAAGCTACCAGCTGCCACTGCTGCCCATAGCAGCCTGGCCGTCCATTGCAGCTGCTTTAAAGTGCTCAGCCGACCCCAGAACTCTAGGCGCCATATTATGTCACAGAGCTGTCATGAGAAAGAAACCCAGCCTTGCTTGTGTGAGCTACAAGCACCAGTGGACTGTCTTACTTGGCCAAGCATATCTGGCCATAGGAGCTGAGTTTATTGACTGCGCGAGACAATACGCCATATTCAAATGGCTTCAAGTTATGCGGCCGAGCTACACTGAATGGTTATGAAATTCAACTGCTATGCACAAGATTGCGATATCAAATCACTGCCACAGCAGCTCATGCCAAACATATTAGATGTGTTGTACTATGTTAGCGCATGCCAAAATCCTTAGGTGGCTCAAAATCATTCTGGTCCCCTAAACAACAGAACCTTCCATTGTGTGCCAGATTTTACCCTCACCTTCATCCCTTTTCAAATGACTCAGTTTTGGAGTTCACTAAGAATGAGACAAAGGCCTCTGTATTCATGGGTTTCCCAAACTGACCCCAAACACAGTTTGCGTAGCATACTTCCAATCCTTCCACGTAGTCATGCCAACCAGTATGTGTGGGGGCCAAGCTGGCGAGGCAGGAGGTGGTGAGCTCACCTTGTCTGTTCTGTTTTGTGTTGCAGCGTCCCTTCCTTCAGCCAGGGCCTTCCGGAGGTCGGTCTCGAGAACCTGCACCACGTTCTGGAGGTCGGCATACTGCTTGCGCAGCTGGCTAGCTTCCACAGCCTGCGCCTGGGACTGGGAACTCGAAAGGGACTCAAACTCCCGGCGTGCCAGTGCGAGGGCGGCCTCGGTCTCTGACAGGCGCTCGCTCAAGGATGTCTTCTCCCGCTGGAGCTGCTCAATCTGCGACAGGCAACATTGGGTTGCACATTAGATACACACTGAATAAATAGTAGCATTATAAGCCATGTTATAGAATAATTTCCTTCCTCCACTGACAGACAAGCTTTAGCATGCACCTGGAGGCTGTACCAATGGAAAGTCAAAGCGACCAGAAAATTTTTGACACAAATTCCCTTCTTGTCAATATAAACTTGATGTTGAAAATTATCAGGCAATCCAAAGATACAAGCATATACAGTGAGAGGTCCCATGGTACAAGACCGCGGGTAGGACCTCCGATGAGAATAAGATTCAATAAGCAACTAAATAGAAATGTACACGATGTATACTATTAAACAGCATGGAGAATAAAGATGGATACATAGTGTAAATATGAGTTACAGAAAAGTACGAACAATATAATGCAGAAAAAGGTACAATAAAACACTCATGGATGCCGCAATACATAGGATCCATAACATGAAAATCACACATTAAGAAGGAAAACCCCTAACTTGAACTTGAACAATTCAAAGAATTCCAAAATGGTACGGAGAAAAAAAGAAGGCATTGTTTCCTGTAGTTAGTTCTGACCTTAGGTAGTAAAATGCTATTACACAATGCAAAACTTGTCACGCTGTTGCTTATGATCATGCCAGGAGGAAATATGCTTAGCAATCAACTACTGAACCAAACCTGCATCAAAGCAGAACAAATATGAAAGCAGCTGTTTGCAAATATATAACTGCAAAATAAGGCTGGCCCTGCAAATATTTACTTCCATAGAAGGAACTGATACCTTTGAAGGCAGCATCTCATGCTGCCACCCCATAGGTGGTGATATGCAAAGCTGGCAGAGGCATTGTCATGCAAGAGGCAAATCCTGCTATATGTGCATCTACAAATAAAAAGTCGCTCTAGTGGACCCCAACAATGCTGCAAGGCTGCTCAGTTAGTACTAAGCATTTGCAGCATACCATGCCAAAGAAAGGAAAAAAATATACCCCACAATTTCGATGACATAAATGCAATGGGGCTATGAAAAATATATCGTGTCAGCTGAAGCTCACATCATCCAAAAATGAACAAATCTGCATGCACAAGTACATATAAATTGCGTCCACATAGATCTCTTAGCAGCAGACAAGATCTATTTACAGTTGCACTAAATAACCAGGCTCACAGTGCCTAATGCGCAACAGGTGACCACAGCGTTGGTAATGTACAAACTGCACTACACTTCTCAGTGTTTGCAGCGTGTGTAGCAGCACTCATGGCATTTGCAGTTTGAAGACAACATTTAGTATTCACAGGTGCAGTCGCAGCTCCTGCAATCATGTCATCTGTAGTGGCATGGAAGACATTCAGAACATTCAAAATTCTGCCCATTTCACACAAAGCAATTCAGTAAGTGAACTTTACAGATTCGTACTGTGCCGAGATTCGTATCATCCACAATTTTGTCACAGCATTCCTGGATGCTCCTGAAGGCAGGTGCAGCTCAGGACACAGCCCAGGCTCTGCTCCCCAGCATTATTAGCAAAGTGATGAACAGGGCTATAAAGGAAGAGTAAGATAAACCCCTAGGTGAAACAGCTTCACACGGGCTGGACAGCTCTCTCTTTCCAGCTGCTCTGGTGGCACATCTGGGTTCGAGATGTTTTCTATAATCATTTTGCCTTCATCAGTGCAAGGAGGAGGCTAAGAATGTAGACAGCTAGTGTTTGTGCACCCATGAGAGATGCACGCCCATAAAAGCATACAAAAGAGCCTGACTTGGCGTGGCACCCCTTACCTGCGCCGTCTTGGCCACCTGCTCGGTGCGAATGAGCTTGAAGTTGCCCTCGAGCCGGGCCAAATTCTCCGTGAGGGTGCCAAGTGATTCACCGACGACTCGCTTGTCCTCGTTGGCGGCTGCCAGTGCCACCTCGAGGGCCGCCTTTTGGCTGCGCAGCTCACTAGCTTGTTCCTCGCTGGTCGCCAGCTCCGCCTGCAGCCTCCGCACCTTGTGCACACCCTCTCGCAGCAGCTCGTCCTGGTTGCGGCGGCCCAGCTCACTGTCGCTGAGCCGCAAGCGCATCCGCTGTACTTCCGTCACCAGCTCCGTGCGCTCCCGTTCCAGCGCCGACAGGGCAGCTGACCGCTCGGCCAGGGTGGACTCGTATGACCGTAGCTGCTCCTCCAGCTCGGCTATGCGCAGCTTGGAGGAGAGGCCCCCACTCTCAGCTGCTGCCTGCCAGTAATGCAAAAGTGAAATTTGTTTCGTTGTTGTTCATATAACTAAAGCAGAGATCATCACTTGTGCTGAGCTATCTACAGGGAAGAAGCCTTTCCCGGGAACTGCATACCTCTCAAACATGTTACTCCGCCTGCTTTGCTGCAGCCCTAGACCCCGTTTCTTCCTCCCCTAGTTATTCATCTCATCACTTTGAGGGACCAGTGATCATCCCATCTCTGCGCCACATATGTCCATTCCCTCTCAATTTCATTTATGCGATATATAAAAACCTACCTGTTTTCTCTAATATACAGCACTATCTTCCTTTCTATTAAATAAAAATGTTTTCATTCACATTACTATTTTCGACCTGTAAGCGTCAAGACATCTATTTTTGGATAGCTTATATTGAGCACGACAGCATTATACTAACAGTGGGTCCTAAGTAATAAGCACTGTTTAGGTAACTGCGATTAACAATTCGACTTAAGGATACAACATCAAATCTATTGTTAAAGGGGTCTCAACAAGTAGAATCCAAACTAAGATGCCAACTCACACAAAAACCATATAAAACCAAGCTTTCGCTCATTTAACTTGATTAAAGAAACCATGAAGCAGAAGTAATACAGTATCACTTGATGCTTACACGTTCACAGCACATAAGGAGGCTCAAGTACCTCTGGTAGTTGTGTAATGTATACAGGGTGTCCCATGAAAATGTAGCCAAGGTTTTAAAAAATGTGGTGGGCCCCAGCCCAGTAAAACCAATTCAGAGCTGTTCAGAGTCACCTATGCTAACCTTTAGTATTTTTTCGTTCGCCAAAGTGTAATTAGTAAATACCAATTGATTTCTTTTTTAATTACTGCCGCTAGAGGAAAAGTGTCAAAGCAAAAGTTGTAGACCTCCTTGAAAAAGGGCTGGCTATGTTGTTTCCATCACTCTACAACTTATGCCTTCAGAAAATGCTGTCACATGACCAGCTGTTATTTCAAATCATTCGCCAAGTGCATAAAACCAGCTTCATCATAGACAGCACGGCCCAGAAAAGCAGATTCTGTTATTTCAGACACATCTCAGGGCTCTAAAGTGATGCCGCGGTCCCGAGAAAGTTTTTCTTATTGCGCCAGGTGTCGTTTTCGGCTCGTAAAAAATCATTTTAATTCAATGGAAACAATGTATTAGCCGTTTCTCAAGATCTACCTACAATCCTTGCATTGACACTTTTTCTCTGAAGCCAAGTTTAACAAAATAAGATTTAGTCTTTACTAGCCAGTTACCTTTAGTGAACGTAAAAAATAACTGCAGATTAGGAAAGGCAATTCTGAACAGCACTTAACTGATTTGAATGCGCTATCGCTCACCATAACTTTGAAAAACTTGGTTACATTTAGCTGGGGCACCCAGTATATTACTGACCTGGGTAATTTATCATTGAATTAGAAAATATATCAATACAAAGGTGATATGGAGGTAATTCTCATATTAGGGTTATGAGAACACCTGTCCACACTTTCAAGATGATATACATATAATCATGAACTAGTTTAAGAAAATTTTATTTTTATAAATTCTCATCCAACAAAACATTAACTATAAAATCTAAAAAAAATTTCAAACCAAAACAAACCATTATACCTGCATGCTTTTACTTGTTGCTCATGTGAATGCATGCCCCTGCAACCTGAATAAGCAGTAAATAAATAAACATTTTTGTGGACAAACACCTAAGCTGGAATAATCCCGTGAAGCACTTGCATACAAATCTTGGCCGCTTTAAACTACAATTTTCGTGAACTTTTATTTTGCACTTGTGCCTGACCTATCTTGTGACTATCATTACTTGCCATCTCTTTATTTTTGTTTTTGTTGACAAGGAAGGGATCCTGCTAGCTGATGACTGCTTTGCAAAGATGTGCCTTTGCAGCTTGTGTGTGTATCCACATAGCCAACAAGCACTATGTGCTTTGTCTGACCAGCGGACTTATGTGAATGAAAAAATAAATAAATAAATAAAAGGAAATTGGCTAAATTAACTGTAGTGTGCTATATTAAAATGATGGTGTTAAAAGCCCTGTTTTTCTGAAAATCCGCCTACAGAATTGTATGTGAAAGATCATGGGCATGACCCTAGCAGGTGGCAGCAGGAGCTGACACCACCTTGATACGGAATAACAATTCGGTCTTATCTTTTGAGATGAGTGGTTGAGGGGAGCCCTCTAGGAACCTTGGATCGCAAGTCAGACATATCATGTCTGGACCATGCATGAACACTCAAAGGGTTTGGTTACAGTGGGCCATTTTACCTTATGTTTGGTGGTCTATCATGTATTACGATAGGTTACAAGCGTATGCTAATGAGTATGTGCAAAAGAGGCAAAGCTAAAGGATTTGTGGTTAAGTGAGTAAGAAGGTGCTTGTACATGCACCCATTACCACTGTTGTGTCGGACCCTTAAAGGCAGAGCATAAGTACAACATTGCATTGTACCGTACTGTACACTACTCACTCGGTGGGGCTGTGCTGCTGCAGCCGCCACAGCAGCTTCCTGAGTCAGCACAGCTTCTCTCTCTACTAGGTCAGCCTCGATGTCTTCGAGCCTCTTCATCAGGCTCTCTTTGTCACGCACAGACCGCTGCCGAAACTCAGTCAGCTCTTGGACCAGGCGCGCATTTTCGGCTCTCAGGGTTTCTGCCGTGCTCTCCAGCGCAATCTTCTCAGCTTGGATGGCCACATGCTCCTTGTGCAGCAGGTTCCTGCCCTGCTGACTCTCGTGGAGCTGTTCCCGGAACCAGTCCTTGGACTTTTCCACGACCTGCAGCTGCTTGCGGAGGCTCCCATTCTCAGACTCCAGCTGAGCTCGGGCCCGCACGGCTGACTGACTCTCCACGTGGAGCTCTGCAATCTTGCTCTTGAGGCCCTCGATGGCACCACACCGAGACTCAAGGTCCACCTTCAGCTCCTCCAGCGCAATCTTCAGCTCACGGTTCTCATTTGAGAGGACAGAAGCCTCGTCGTGAAAGAACCCTGCCTCTGACTCCTTGGAGTGGATCAGGCTGTCGTAGTCACCCATCACGCGGCCGTACCTCAGAGAATCCATCTTTAGCATCTGCAGCTCCTGCTGCAGGCTGGCTTCTCGCTGCACGGCTGCCTCTTTCTCCTCTGCGAGTTTCTGACAGCGGGCTTCAGCAGCAGCTGCTCGTGTCTTCAGCTCCGACTTGGCTTGGACCAACCGGCCCAGTTCCCCCTGCAGTGTGTCCAGCTCGCCTTCCAGGTGGGCCTTCTCCTTGAGAATCATGAAGTGGTCCGTTTCGTCCGTCTCAACGCCGACGTGAGTCATGACATTCCCGGTCGAGGACAGCGAGTCTGTCTGCGTCGCAGTTGCTGTTTTCTCTCTGCTTCCGGGCAGAGACATCAGTGATGCCCGGGGCACCATCATGGATTTGAGCATCCTAATCTCGTCGTCAACGTCGCTGACCCACGACAAGTTTGACTCAGTCTCTGAGCAAACAGAAGCAGAGTCAAGATTGTCGATGTCAAAGCCGGGGTCCTCGGACGGTCGCCTCCAGTTGTGCACAGATGGCAGCTCCCTCCTGGCGACGGCAGCGGGAGGCTGGTTCCGAAGCAGGGAGCTAGGCTTGGTGGTGGGACCGTTTGCAGAGGCGTGATTGTTGGCAGTGGCCGAAGTGTTCAGGATGGTGCGCAGCCAGGATGTGCGCTCATCGACAGAGGCCACGATGCTCTCTGGTGGGTATTCGACCAGTTCCTGGTAAATGGCTTTAGTTGGCACAGATGGCTTCAGTGGAGCACCTGCATGTGTGAATCATTGTCCACCTGTTTATCAGACCCTGTAAATGTACACAGTCCATGCCAAGAGAGAAAATGAAAGGTGTGGTGGGAAAATATAGCAGTGATATCTCCCACTTTCAATATAAACATTAAACAAAACAACTAGATTATCACATGGCTGGCTGGCAGCATGGACACAGATGTGGACACAAAAGGCTTGTGTGAAACTAAAATGTTTAGTTGATAAGCCTGTGGGCACAAAGAATGCAGCAACTTTACTGAGTGATAAAAGAGTGAACGTTATGTTTGTCAAAGCGTAGAGTCACCAATGCCATGTGCTGACTGTCAAGAACGCACAACATGGCAAAACAAACATACACTTTGCGCGAATACTGGTTTTTTTACTCTTCCCCACTAGGAGGCAGTGCTTGACCACGAGTTGCTCCACGAGTTGACCACGAAGTGAAAAAGCGATTGGAAGATTGCTGGCTTAACAGCAGAAAAATGACATGATGCTAGTAATGTAGAAACAAAAATTCTATAAGTGGAATGAAGGTATAGTTAACCGATCTGAAACAATAATTAAAATATAAGGAAAAAGAAACAAGCATGATAGCAACTGGTATCACCCCGTTTCAAAGGAGACGCTCCTATACTCCATCCATCCATCCATTGCGGTTCTGTGCCTTTGAGGGAAGGGACTCACACAGACCTCAGCCACAAGGCCAGTGAGGAGTGGACACTCGCAATAACAACCAGATCACATGATCCAGGTATGCTTTTAGGAGCGAAGTTTTCCAGGCAGGTGCCGTGCAGCTCGAACTCTCACTTTTAGGCAGCAAATATCCTGACCTCACAAGGCTGCACAGAATCCTGTGTCACCTCACACATCCACGGTAGAATCAAGCCTCTCAGGTCTCTATTACCTGACCCGTTACCTGAGGAGAATGTCTAACTACAGGCAACATAACAGGCTTATATTACAACACCACACTGAGCCTACTGCAACCCTCAGCCCTATCTGGCACAACGCTTCACATTCAATAAATGGTGCAAAACCCACAGGTTCAAATAAAACAACAAAAAAATTGCATGTACAGTGCTGTGTAAAATGCTGTGTAAAAATGTAGATACCATGCGATGTGCTGTGATTGGCGATTTTCTATATAAGAATGTGTGCTTAATGAAAGTATTGGGCGAACGGGCAAGCATATCATGGGATTACCATATGCAAATAGTGAAAACAGCCGCTGCTCAGTCAGGAAACGCTGGCATGCAGTTTTGTAAAATCGCGCGATCGCACCAATTTTGCGCAGCACTGTAGATTACCTTGTTCTAATAGTCAGAGAACACAACATTCATAGGCATTGCACACTTGCAATATGGTTAATATTTCTACCAGCACAAGAGAAAGCTGACTAGCCATTGACAGAAATTTGAGCCATGCCCATTATCTTTAGCAACATAGCTGCAGCACAACTGATAAAATAACCAACTGGACAACTGAGAACCTTCGTGCCCGGCTCATTGGCTGATGGACTGAGCGCATACATCCACAGTTGCTCACCAATGGTGGACTGCTGCACGGAGAGGGCATCGGCCGCCTGAGCCATGCACTTCAGAGGTGACCGGGGTGTGGCAGAGCAGGCTGAAGCAGTGGTCACCTTGCGTGGCGAGTGCACCCGCGAGTGCTCCTCAATGCACCGGGCCACCTGGCTGCACAGCGTTGGGTTCTCGACCGCCACATACTCTGCCACCTGTAACGCCCAAGCCAAGAGGCGGCAAGGCGTTATAAATGGTACGCCACTTCAGCCTCAGTAACCGCAGCATCCATCACTCAAATAAGCAAGGCATGTCATGCACTCTGACACACAATTTTTGGCCCCAGCAGCACAAAATAACACAGCGTGTTACATGAAAGGGCCGTGCAAGTATCAAATCCCAACTAACCTACAGAGGCCTCTCGGCACACTGAAAGTCAACCAGATAAACTTTTACCAAAATTTAATACCTAATCAGCTGCATAACTTTTGTACTAGTGCAGTTCTAGAAACCACAGCCACTGGCATCATGCGCTGACATACAGAATTTCAGAACGCTTGAATAATGCAGAAAAGAATAAGGGGCAGTTGAAATTCCAGAGTGCGCTCGAGAAGATAGCACAAAATGAAGCAGTAGCTGTAATGCTGATTATCAGAAAAAGCACTGTACTGCTTATCTAACAACAGTGGTATCAAGCAGATGATTCTGCTCTACAGGCTGGCCCTTTCCTGTTTTTCTTTTGAATTTCTTTCTGTGCCTAAATAGCCTAATTCCTTTTGTCCTGCCATCCTTGAGCTTTTATTGCTTTCCAGCTCTTTCAGTGAAAGCTCTTGATGCAGTGGGCCCAGCTCTTTAATCCGTAAATAAATATTTGCTTTTACATAAAATGAAGTGGACAACACAAACACTTCAGTTGCTTGCAGTGCGAGCATAACAACTCGCCCAATGTACCTGTAAACAAAGACAGCTGTGTGGCAGCGGGTGTAGCCCACTGAACCAATGAATGTCAGCATGCGACACTGCCTGCTCCAAACCAATAAGGATCAGTCGCACCGGGGACACTGGACGTCTGCATTCACTCGGCCCAGGCAGCTCAGCATAAAAGACATGGGAAGCCAAATAATGTACAATGCTTGGATGTCCAGTGCAAGACATGCTCTGCTGGAACGTCTTTGGTTCAGAAACAGGCCGATCACTTTAATGCATCCAAAAATTCAGGGAGAACTTTGACGATCTAAGGTGCGCAGAGGCGAAAGCTCATTGTGCAATTGTGACGTCATTGCACGTGCGCAGTTGTGGTGGCTACAGGTGACAGTTGAGATTTGCATACGAAGACACATATAAAGACATGCATAGTGCATGCATTTAAGGTGTCTCAAAGCTTACTAATTAAGTAATTATCATTACCTAATCAACTAAATATAACTTGAATAATTGTCTCATTATCATTAATTAATTAGACTTGACAAATTAGCAAATTATTATTAAGTAAGGTTCTCACACCAACTACTACGTTATTTATTGATTAACTATCAGTACTGAAACCATCCTAATCCTTCTGGGGATGACTGACAGTTGCCGTGGACGCGCGCACGGTGAGTCGAGCCATAAAAGGCCGTCGCCTTCAAATATAGTGGAACATTAAGCCACTGTACCTTGCTGTCTTCCTGTGAACCTACCAAGCTGTGTCGATATGCCAACAACCCACACTCATTGGAGCCCCCTCCATGTGCACCAGTGCCCAGCTATGTCTTGCACATTTGTCCATCTGTGCCTCTGACTGGATTCAGGCTACACCTGGGTACATATTGCCAGGAGTGCTACTGCTCTGAGCGTCCTGCCCCAAAGACGGCCATCTTGTGCATTGTGCTCTGCTGCTGCCCTTCTAAGCATCCCGGCCACCTATTCCCTTTTTGTGCTCGAATACCATTTGGGTGCTGATTTTTCTCGGCCGGACAGACTAATGCGTATAGGTGACAACTGTGTTTGCATTTGTATCAGTGACAAAGTGAAGGGACAAAAAAAAAATGCAGACAAGGACAGAATACACAAGAGAAAAAAGATCCGCTAAATGCTCAGTCCCGATGAAATACAGACCATGTCATAAAATTAAGAAGTCCCACGTAACAAGCCTATGATTTAAAAAAATATCTACACCATGAGGAGCAGAATGAAGTCGCAGCCATGCACAGTGTTATGTATGGTCTTTTTTTACTCCCAAATAGCATATCTAAGTGCCAAGATAGACTTCTCATCTTCTAGATGTAGAGTTTGACTAAAATGCTTTGGCGTGTCCAAAATCGTAAGCAAAGAAAAAAAAAATGTCCCACTGAGTTTCACTGTCTTGATGCACATAATCTCCCCACTTTTACAACGCTACAACAGGTCTAGTAAACAAGAAAAAAAATGTTGTAATGCATGAGCAGCCCCCGCCCAGATTCTTACAGTGGGAGCAGCAAAAGTGCAGCAACAGCCAGCTACTGTTGCGGCTTCTCCACAGTGTATGCTCGCACAGCAACCAAGAATATCAATGACAATGCCAACGAAGAGATGCCAGCAGTGATTCCCCTGCACACTTCTTAGGCAGTGTACAGCTGCTACCCTCCCTGCCATTTTTTGTTTTCAGGAAGGGTCATCCCCTCCTTGTTTTCTAGAGGCGCCCACCTAGCTCATGCCAAAGATTTTCTTTTTTTGTTTCACTGATGACTACTAAAACTATTGCTTCTCCTCTTACCATGTGACCCCCCTCCCTTATAGAAATTAAGACACCTCGTTAGTTTTAGTTCCTGGAGAAACATCTGGATCCCAACTAATTTTAATTGGGGCATCACTAGAGTGGGCATATGCATAGCTTCTTCCACACTAAAAATAAAGCAAATGTGAATATATTGATGTCTGCAAGCACTGAAAAAGAATCCCTTTCAACTAGAAGGTCAAATTTTGAGTCAAAAAATATTGACCAACACATCAGAAAGTGTAAATTCCAGTAAATGCTTTTCCACATCATTTTTGCAGTGATGATTCTTTGTTTGAACCTTTGTGACCTTAGTAGCATGATGTGAAAGGATCAAGCGTCATTAGCTTCGCTGATGACAACAATACCACAGCCCAAAATACCGACTAACTGCAACATACTCTAATGCTGCAGTCAGATAAAGCAGCTGACCCGCTCTCTCTAAAATGGACCATCCTCTCCTTAGTAGCAGTGCTAGCATTACGTACAAAGGTTGTGCAGTTTGTTTCTTTACAAGCAAGTAATAAACAACCTGGCTGTATGCATAAGCTAAGGGAATAAAAACTAAAACACCCCACCTCCTCCTCCACAACAAAATGCAATTTGGGTGGTGCACTAATCTTCAAAATTTTCTATACCCAGCAACCCGAATTGCTCGCGAAATTAAACAAAAGATATTTAAAATTATTTGGAAAAAAAAAACTGAATATGTTGCCAAGATTTATTTTTTAGCTGGCATGAGGTTTAATGACAAGGCATACGAAAATATTTCTGGCATTTGTTTTAAAAACCACCCATTAAAACCCTGCTCACCATTCTTGTGAGATTGGTCTGTGCAGGATGGAGGTTTGGTTTAGTTTCGTGGGTACAAAGCGACTCAGGTTACGAGAGATGCAGTAAGAGAGGGCTACGAACATTTCGACCCCTTGAAGTTCTTTACGTGCACCAAAAAAGCACAAAACACAGGCACCTTGCTTTTCGCCTCCATCAAAACATGGCCACCACGCCAGGAATTCAGTCTCGCATCCTTGGGCACAGTAGTCGAGCGTTCTAACTACTGCACCACCACGGCGGACCGTAGAATGGAAAGCCCGGTGCCGTGACACAGTGCACTCAAGTAGAAGCACTCAAAGCACGTACGTGGCAGCAAGGGATCAGGTATTCTCAGCAAGCCACGCTTTGATGCCTGTTTTCGAAAGAGTAACTCACAATACGGCTTTTGTGGTGCTATGTCATTCACTGCAATCCGCAGCAAAAGATGATTTTCCTTCACATACAACATGACTGTAACACTTATATTAAGGTTATTAAATTATTAACAAGTTCAATATTACTAAGCACTGACTTCATGTTGTGTTTTTGAGAGCTACAGCCATAAATTCACAATGCTTGGCATGATTTTTTGAAATTTTAGTTTGCATATGCTGCTGGCCTCCCGGCCCCAGCAGAAAGGGCAACATAAGAAAGACTTGAGCAGGATAACACAAATAATTAATGCAATAATATATAGCACTTCCCAATAAATCTAAACAAGTACTAGCACTCCAACCGCTTCCAAGCATTATTATCCTCAGGAAGTGTGTTTTCTAAGAATATTTGCAGAATTTAGAGTATTCACAAAAATAATGAACAAATATTTGAATCAACTTTCTGCAAAGCTATTCTTACTCTATTTGGTATCTAAGCTACACCATTCATTTTTAAATAAATTTAAAAAAAGCCCTATCTGCACATACTTAGTAATCTGTTAAAGCCAAAAGCAAGGTAAGCTACTTAACCGTTGCAAATGAAATTCTGCCCAACACCAACACAGAAAGGCACAGTGACCGGAAAACCAAATGGATGGAGTAAAAATCCCTTCGCAGCCATTTGAAATCCAAATAGTTTCACCTGGTCTCAAATACATTTCAAATGTGTTTTAGACTGTTCCAATTGGCCTTATTTCCTTCTGGTTACCATCACGTGATGCATTGTTCCCTCGCCTGACAGAATCACAGCAGTATAGAAACCGGCTGTTAGTCAAAGAGTGCCCACCCGAGGAGAGATGTTTGGATAGACTGGATCATCGGGAGGCGGTGGTGGTGGCTCTCCTGCTTCAATGGGTTGGGCCACAGCGGATGCAAGTTGCTGCTGTGGTGGCCCAGCTGGTGCTCGGGCAGCATTCGCACTCCCCACCGAGCTAGCCACACTGGACCGCCGGCTCTGCTCCGACTCGGCTGAGGCGGCAAGGACAGAGTGTGAGAGAAGAGGTTGTGAGAAGGGAAGGAGAGGGGAAAGAGAAAAACCCAGCAAAGGAACCCCGTCAGTGGCAGTCATGGCCATGCACAGCTATGAACAAGCACTAGCAAGGCAGGTACAATGGATAAACACATGATAAACTGAACCACCACTATGGGCTTCAAATCCACAAGGAAGTTTTCTATTCGAGATATTTAAGAAGCTTGATCTACATTGGGCAGCTCATGATTGAACAGTGAATATGAGATGTCTCTGCAGTGACTTCACTCTAAGATTACTGAGAAGAGCCTACGAGGTGTGGGCTTGCAGAAAAATAAAATTCGAAAATAGTTACCACTGGGGAACATGAGATTTAGCAAAAGCTGTTGAGGCACTAACATTTTATGATACACTGAAGTAAAAAACCTGGAGAGTGACATGCATATAAGCACAATGATAAGCACTCCTTTTAGTTTTCCACACATAGCCTTCCTTAAAATAGCGCTCCTCTGCAGACCACTCTTCTGGATGCACAGTGCTATCACTGCTGAGCCTCTCTTTGGGCAGCACTTTTCACAGCAGCTGCCACAAAAGAACAATGCGGCATGACTATGCTCCATTTCTCTAACACACATATAAGCTCCCTCCGATGTAACGGGGAAAGGCAGTAATACAATACCTTTTTTTCACACAACCCAACCTTGTAGAAATTTGTCCATGGCTATGCATGCAGAACATGTTAACACCCATAAGCAAAGCGGGCAAGCATGTTGTTAATGCTGCGAAAGCAAGCTTCTGACTGGCATTAAAATTCCAAGAACAGCCCATGGCTACCATTAAAACGTGCCAAACACTGAACCACCCCAAACATCAGGGTCAGGCTCGACATGCAGTCGAAGGCGGAGAAATACAGCCAAAAGCTGGAAGAAAAAAAAGACACCCGAAAAAAGAAAAAAAAGAACGTGAAGCTGATCGTGCTCAACTAGTGCCACTTCCTGTTTTAAGCCCACACACGACTTTAGTAAAAAAATATACCTATATATATACTCCGAGTGTGAAGTCATGGTTACCACACATCAAACATTAAAATTGCCCTGTCTTCATACATGCAGGCATTACTAGCCTATTCAGCCTCAACAAATTGTTGAGTTAAGTGACGCCTACAAAAAAAAAAAGATGAGATGCAACTTAGGCAAATACACATTGCATACGTGCCTGCCACACAAGGCTTGACTGCCTTTTTTGACCGGGTAATGAACTCCAAAACAGACACCTAATGAGAACTTCGCAGCAGCGTGCCGTTTTCCCACTTCCACCAAGCAAGCATGTGAAAGCCAACACCGCCGCCATTTGTGGATGTTTGTGTTATGCACATTTCTGGTGTGTCCTCCACATCCACTGGATGATAATGCATCAGATTGCATGCTGCAGATTGTTTCATTTCTCTGTTCTTTTTGTGCAGGCTCACTATGGGCCTGGCCAGCATGACACCCACTAGCAAAAGTATATACTAAGAGCCGACTGAGGAATTCTCAAAAAAAAAAAAAATACTTGCTGTTCTAGCAGTGTAACACAGATATACGATTACACATTGCGCCCAAAAACTTTGTTCTGAATGAAATATGGAACTTCTGGTGCAGGCTTGGGGCAGATTTCTCTTTTTTCATACTGTAACAGCACACTGCCAGCTATGTGCCGTGCCAATGTTGCACAGCACAGAGATGCTATTTGTATTTCATCTACCCTGAAACGTGGCCACCACAGCTGGGATCGTCTACTCAACAGCATGACTGATTGCAAGAATGCTGTGTTCTTTCACACTTCTTTTCATGTTGATGTTTCTAGTCTCTACTATTAATTTTCTTTGGGTATTGGTTAGCTCCTCTTTCCCAAAGACACCAAGGTGCAAGTGTACATGTAACAAGCCATGAAAATTGCTTAGTTGTTAACAGTTTGGGTTAATAAGTAAGCTATCAGCCATGTTTCGTCATCTGCCAAGTCAATGCTGCCTTACAACAAAAAGACAGAGCTCAGGAAGACCAGACCAGTCAGGCAAGTAGGTACTATAGCAGAAAGGGATTTAAATCCCAAGATTGAAATAGACACAGGAAGAGATGCCCATTGGGTTCCTCACCGAGGAAAAATGTGGCGGGGCCAATCGCAGCAGGCTCGGCAGAGCGGATGTCGAGCCGTGGGTCGACTACGCTAGCCAGGGGATCAATGTCCTGCGCATGGTAGGGGAGCAGCTCAGCCGCCTGGTTCACCTGTTCCACGTTCAGCTCCAGGTAGGCCATGGCCCCGGTTGATGGAACAACCTCACCGCTGGCTCAGCTGTGCCACATACTGGCGCAGTGTTCTGCTATGGGGCTCACTATGATGCCAGACGACCGTGCCCTACAAGATGGAAAATTGTCAGAGAGGTAAACCCTGATAAAATAAAAAAAGAGTGGGGAAATGAGGGCATATATAGACAAGAAGCAAGGTCAACATGAAAGAACAAATGCAGCTAACAAAAAAATGTGCAAGGTCTTTCAGCTTGCACATTTAAAACTTCCTAAAACAGGCTGGCTGAAATATATATTAAAAAAAGACTGTTTAGGTGTGATAATGTGAAAGCATGAACATGACCAAAAAAGGCCACAGAAGCCTACAGCACCAGCACGGCCACAACTCCTGTGCTTATACAAGCACTCACAGTCTAGAATTTCTAAGAGCGCACGCATTTCTTCAAAACATCACACGTGCCAACCCAGCATTGCACCTGTAAGGGGCGCACTGCCATATGCAGAAAAAATGCTACGGCCTCCAGAGAATGCGAGGAAGAGGCAACGCGTTGGCCCGGTCTACTGAGTGCCAGAAGATTTGAGTCATTCAACTCCTTACAGCTATATGTCGCTTGCTCGTTGGACGCCCCAAACTCTACGTGCCCACATATGCATGCTTCCAAGAGCTGCATCTCTCCCTTTCCAAATGTGCCCACTCTCTTTGTACTCCTGCCGATGAACAACAGCTGAGTATTGGCACAGCAAAATTTCGTTCGGTCAATGGGGCTAGTTAAGCTGTCGCCTTAAAAAAAAAAATATCTCAGGGACACACTCCCTGATGTTTCTTGAAAGCTCCTGCTAGCCAACCAGCTAATTAAGCAACGCTCATTGAATTTCAAATTGACACTGTTTGGTAATCAGTGTCAAGTGCAAGTTCGTTTTAAAACAAATAAAAAGTGATTCTGTTAAAGCCCTACAGTGCAAGAAGATCCAATGCCTTTTTCCACCCAAAACTAAAACTGGCCTAGGAGGAGCACAAAAAGCCTAGAACAAATACAAAGCCTCCTAGTGAGGTGTTGCAGTAACAGCGGCAAGCCCAATCTTCATGCTTTATTGTAAAATCTGCTCCGTCACTCCCAATATCAATGGCAGTAGTTGGTGACAATTTCGTCTGCTCCTTTACCCATTTTTTTTTTCCAGATAATGTTAACCTCGCTGCAGTTTTTACAAGCTGTCATATGAAATGTAAAGTCCTGAGCAAAAGTGGTATACGACACGCAATCAGTGGCAGAGCTCGGGAAAACTGTATCTAAACGCCATCTAGTGACAGTGACAGCGACAGTGACATATGCATGTCGATAAAATGGAGCCCCGCCATAACTGTCTTCGATCCCAAATGCTGTAGCTAGATGGCATTAAAATAAGCTCTGCCACTGGCTGCAAATTGTATACCACTTTCGCTCACGACTGTACATACAAGTTGTATTAACAAATGTACTTTTGCATTCTCTAGCTCAATGATACGTATATTAAGCTGTATCAGCAGGTCAGAAATATATAGAAATAACAGGAGGTAAAAAAAACACAGCACACTCAGAAGAAAAGGGCATACTGAAACATGGAAAACAAAGTACTTAAACGATGTTATTTTATAGTGCGACATCAATGTAATACTTAATCACTGAGTAAAAATTCTGTCAGGTTTACAAATTTTGGCAAATGACGTGTTAGCAGTCATTCAGGGATCCAACTTTCATTCTCTTATGTACTGCAAGTAGAAAAAATGAATGTACTTAAAGGAGTAGGCACACCAAACGCTTATTCCGTATTCTGTCTTTGAATGATGCACAGGATATTACAAAACGTGAATGTCCATGTGGATCGCGTGAAAAAGCGAAAAATATAATACATGACAATTTTTTTCTCTTGTGTAGCTTTGCTTGCGGTTCCAACCATTGAGCAGTGGCTGCAATGTAACAGACGCATTGAAATCACGTCAAAGACTAAGTATGGTAGCTGCTTTGTTACTTTTATTTTGCATCAACCTTTATACAAGCAGGCCCAATAATTGAAATCGCATAAAATTAACAACCAGTGACTATATGGCAGTATTATTCCATGTATAATTTAGACTGAAACTTGTCTTTGATGTCACAGCTGCCATTGAGTGGTAGAAACAGAAACTGCATGAGACATATTTGAATTATAAATAATTTGGATGGGTGCAGGTGACTTTCACACCATGCCTCATGTAGACTATTGTCTTGCGCATTATTGTAAGGAATTAAAATGCATCAGAAAGTTTGGTGCATCTACTCCTTAAAAACACAGTGAAGAATGCATACTACATGAGAGTTAATGCATGCTTATGTCACAAAGGGTTGGATTTTGCCAGAGTTCTGTAGCAAAGTATCTATGTTTGGTGTATTGGATACTAAGTGGAACAAACATTTTAGCCATGCGAGTCTGGAGCAGTTTTGCAAAATATGAATGCCAGCGCTGTTTAAACAGCTGGAATGGTGTATCATTTGTCCTATATTTGACAAAGATGAACCCAACTGTCCTTCAATGCTGTATGCCCCCTATTTTGTGCAGTTGCATAACAAGCAATCGAACCGTGCCGCCATATAAGCCAATAAATGCACTTTAGGCTAATAGTTTGATCTCCAGTGGTGTTTCTTTGCCTTTTGAAGATTGATTGATTGATTGATTGATTGATTGATTGATTGATTGATTGATTGATTGATTGATTGATTGAAAACTTTACTACCACCGATATAGGAGGTTCCTCTACTCCCCCACACAGGTACGCAGACCCGAATAGGGGGCTGTGATTCCGCGACTAGAAGCATGTAAGAATACACTGATTCTTCGCAGCCTCAGCTGCCAGGCGGACAATTTCTTTTTGGGTCTCAAGGTGTTCGCTTTGTAGAAGGGACTCCCAAGCTTCCGAATCTTGAATGTTGGCCATTGTTCCATGCAAAAAGGGGCATTGCCAGATTATGTGGTCTAGTGCATCTCTTTGTCCACAGTGTTTACAGTTTTCATGTTGTCTGTCTTCAATATTCAAGTGGTGCAGCCATACTGGGTCGGGGTAATTTCTGGTCTGTAGTCTGCGAAGACTTTTGGCCTCTTCATTGTTTAGCTCTTTACGTGGAATGGAGAATGTTTTTCTGTTGAGTTGGTAGTATTCACAGATCTCATGGTAGGTGTTTAACCTCTCCTCGGGTTCTAAGTTGTCGACCTGTTCGACGTTCATCTGGTGGTACATATCTCAGGCGAGCGCGTGAGCGGCTTCGTTTCCAGACACCGATTCGTGGCCAGGAGTCCATTTTATTGTGATCCTCTGTGAAATCTCCCTGGACTCGCGAATTTTCTTAGCCATGAGTGGTACTCTTCCTTTTGTGAAATTCCAAATGACTGTTTTGCTGTCCCTTATAATCGCTTTAGCTTTTGTGCCGACGCAGGCTAGCACAACTGCTACGTCTTTCAGCGATGACCGCATTTCTTGTTTCTATCGATGCCGTGATTAGAAGGGCTCCGGTTCCGTCCACCACTGCCGTGACTGCAGCTCCAGATTTCCCAGTGACTGCGTCAGTGTATGCCACGGAGTTCGGGTCAAGCTTGCTCATCTCTTTTTCGATGGCTTTGGCTCTGTCTTCTCTTCCATCTTTGTTGTGAATGGGGCTCATGTTTCTTGGCATGGATGGGATATATCGATTGATTTTGCAGTTTTGGCTCAGACTGGCCATGGGGTCTGTCCCTCTGTCGTGCTGGAGCCCGACCCACTCTAGAATTTGCCTTCTTGTCTCAGACAAAGTCTCTCTATTTGTGCTATTCTTGTGGCTTCCATAAATTCCTCCCATGTGTTGTTACCCCCGTTCCCAGCAGTCTGGTCGTGGAGGTGTCGCTAAAAAGGCTGAGTGCACTTTGGTGCTCTTCCTTATTACGACGTCTATTTGTTCCTTTTCCCTTGCTGTCAGGTTTAGATAGGATGTTGCATATCCTACCCTACTGATGATATAAGCCTGTACTAATCTTAAGAAGCTCTTTTCTTTGAGTCCCCTGTTTTTGAGCGATACCCTTCTGATGAGACTCGTTACTAGTGCAGCATAGTTCTGTAGTTTGGCTATTAGGGACCCATTTCTGCTGTCTGCCTGGATGATGAGTCCAGGGATCCTAATCTGATTAACCTGGGATACTTTTTTACAATCCACTGTGATTTCGAAGCTTGGCTTCTCCTTTTTGTTCGTGTAGATTAGTAACTTTGATTTTTGCGGTGAACACTTGAAGCCTGTATTTTTTGCGTACTCTGTGATCATTTTAGCCGTGCGCTGGAGCTTCTCCGGTATTTTTGCGACCGGGCCTGTGTTTAGACAGATGATGATATCATCTGCCTAGAGGCTAAACTTCATACCTGGTATTGTTTTGAGCAGGGGCGGGAGGTTAATAATTGCTATGATGAAGAGCGATGGGGAAGCACCGAAACTTGTAAGCCCCTGCCTGCTGTCGTGATGACTGGGGATTCTGTCTCTAGGGATTTTAACTTGAGCCTTCTCTCTATAAGAAAGCTGCTTACGTAAGCAAAGGCTCTTGCAACAATGTTTAGCTCTTCAAGGTTCTTGAGGATTGCGCTGTGCCTTACATTATCAAAGGCCTTAAGTACAGGCCTAGGGCGACCTTTGTGTCTTTGGTTTTTCTCTTGTCCATGATGTCATTTTTGAGTCTTAACATGTCTTGCGTATCGAGGAGCCTTCGGAAGACAACCATTTCATGGGGCCATAATCCTTCTGCATCCATATAGTTGGCAAGTCTTGTCTGGACCACTTTCTCCAAAAGCTTCCCCAGACACGAGGCGAGGGAAATGGGTTTTAGATTTTCTAACTTGAGTGGTTTCCCTGGTTGGGTATAAAGATGACGTCTGCTGATTTCCATTGTATGGGGTGCTCCCCATTCTCCCATATTTCCCGCATGTACTTCATCTTGTCAGGCTGCCTTTTGAGGAAAAACAACCTTCCTATGCCAGCATACGCCTGGTGTTTATTGATTATTCAGCCAAGGTGTTCATATTCATGAGCTGGGGTGAGTGATATGTTATCGATGCAACATGCAAAGTTGCAGCTCTATTTTTGGGAAATTTATAGACAAAAAGACATTCTTTAATGCAATGGCTTCAGGGTTCCCATCACATCAAAACCCTACAGCCATAAGAGACAGAATTCTTTAATTGGTAAAGACAGTTATTATGCGATTGAGGCCACATGACTAGGAAGGGCCAATCACAGAGTACCATGCACGAGTCAAATGACAAAATGGCCGTCTTCGCCCATACAAAGAATTTGGGTCCTATCTTAGAAGTCGCACCAAAAAATTTACTACATAGGCGATAAAACTGTCTCACTGGCTGAGACAGTGATGATGGTTTAGAGCTCACACGACCACGAGGGATCAAACACACAATACCACTAGCAAGAATCAAATTCATAACTGGCCCCTTAGCCTGGCCCAAACAAAACAATTGGTGGGAGTTTAAGCATGGCTTGAAACTAGCGAATCGAGCAAGGCTGTGTGAAGCATGGTTAAGCATGGTTTGAATTAGGGGGATGCGAAGCTACTTCTTGAGAGTAGCCGCTATAGCCCCCGTAACACCGCCTTAACCACAATTTTCTTTTTTTAAATATTTTTCTGTTAAGTTTTGGCAAAAAAGGATGATGATGATAATGATAATAATAATAATAATAATATTAATTGGGTCACAGAAAAGGAAAGACGCAGTATCTGTCACACTTGTTCAGTGGTCACCTGAACCCCGTCATAAGGGAAGGGAAGGTGACAGAGAAAGTGGAAAGAGGAGCATAGCACAGCAGCCAATGGTCGGGATCGAACTCAGGTACTCCAGTACAGTTGTTCGGCATCTAAACCACTGCATCATAGCGGCCGGGCTCGCAAAAGGAAGGTGCAGTGTACTTTAGGGTGGAAATCATAGAATGGTGGACACCTACACTTAATAAGGTCACACCACTTTTTTCACGGTCATTAAGCTCGAGCAGGTTGACCTTGAGAGATATATGGTGCAGTGAAGCTTTTGCTCCAAAATTTGGCTCCAACTATAAACACCCACGGGTGGGTGGTGACGTGCTCATGATTGCAGCAATGAAACTGAGGCAAACAAAGAAAGGGACACAGCTGAGGACTCAAACGCTATCCCATTCCTTCCGAAAGAATATTAAAGGCCTCATCAGTTTCTTGATGTTCAGTTACATTTACCATTTCCTATGCGCCATGTCATCACATCATGATGTGCGCTGTTTAAATTATTGTAGTTGTCTTAATCTGGTTGAGAAGAATGCAATAATTGGCAGAAAGCCTTACTTTAGTCTTTAAGAAAGATAAGGAATAAAATGGGAGAAACCACGCACTAGCAGAGCACTCCTGACCTGAAAAGCATAGCTGATGAAATTTCATTCTGGAATACAGCATTACAAGTCTACAGCTTTGTGTTTATTTGGAGACGTTGTTTGCAATGGCTATGTGGCTCAATGGTTAAGAACCTTTTCAGTGCATACAAGAAACACATAAGTGATTCTTAAGATGAACTTAAATGGGTTGTAAGTGGGGTGCAAACACTCCTCCTTTCAACAAAATGATCTTCTTTACTAATGCCACCACATCTTCTCTTACCATTAACATTTCCCTTCTAACAACTGTACCACTGAGGAAGTGGCTTTATTTTGCGAATTGAAATGCAGAAAAAACTATCTGAAGAGTTGTGCGCTGATTTACTGTCTGAGTTAACTTCAGTGTATAACTGCAGGTAAAAGGTATGCAATAATCATAATGGTTTATTTTAAACTAAACAATTAAGGGTGACCTTGTTATTTGGACATAAAGCAAACTTGAATTCTCAACAGTGAGGCAGATGAATAACATTCATTGCACATTAATTTTATTTCGGTCAAATCAAGACCAGCAAGAACAATATTGCAAATCTCAAGTATATATAAGCAACAATGCTGCAATGTATCCACACTGTCAATAACTAAGATCTCATATACAAATAGACTACAGTGCACAAAAGGCATGTAATCAGTTTCCCCGAAAGTTTTCCTCTGCTAAAAAATAAACAATTACAATTGAACCTTTTTTCTTTTTTGCACTGCTAACACCCGCTCCAATTAAATGAAGGAAGTTCCTCAAACAATGCTTTGTAATCTAATCACCACAACCAGGAGCAGTGGGTTCAATTTTCTGAAGAGATGGTTTGGTTTATGGGCTTCGTTCTAAAGCTACTAAGGCTATGAGAGATGCTGTAGTGGAGGGCTCCAGAAATTTCGACCACTAGAGGTTACTTAATCTGCACTGACATCGCACAGCACACGTGCGTCTTGCTTTTTCCTTCCATTAAAAGGCGGCCTCTGCGACCGGGATTCAATCCAGCATCCTTGGCCATGGCAGTCAAGCCCCCTAACCACTGCACCACCGCAGTGGGGCATTTTCTGATAAGAGTTCACGTGCAAAGCTGGCTTAATTACTTTGAAACAATTTTTGAAATACAACTTTGAACTGCTAGAGGTGCTGCAGCTGAGGACAAAAAGACCAGTTGAATAATGCATGCTAAATTATCCAATTTTCAGGACCCTTCCGAGACATTGTAATAACAACATTTACACAAAACACACCACACCAGACAAAAGAAAGAAACACACAGGCTGAAACAAGGGTGACTCGCAATTCACTTATCGAATGAAAAGTGTCAAAGTATATATATGCTTGCAAACCTGCACAGGTGCCATCGTACAATAATCCTAGAAATTCACGTGCAGAGTTTAACGCAAGAAACAAGAAAGTAAGTTTACCTTGCTTTCATAGAGGGCAAGAGAACTGCCCCTTGCGCAATCATGAACTGCTTTTCTGATCAAAAAAGTCTCTAAAATTTCATGAGCAGTTTTTTGCCTACTTCTTCCTAGGATTCTCAAGCAACGAAGCTACGGTGTACTATCAGTGCAATCTTTACAATGGCCGATAATATGCATCTGTTCATTATTAGAAAGATCTTTTGCATGCTGAAAATGGCAGAAATGACTGAAAACCAACTAGCCCAGCAGTTAACTCTGTTAAAGTACATCTCTTCAATATACTCACGGCTTACTTAGCTCAAGCGAGGAATAAAACTGATACAAGCCAGAGAACCTGAAGAATGAAAATAATGCTAAATATTGAGAGTGAGTGATGTCTCTTTTCTGAACTGAACACTTACGAGAGTCAACCTGCTCAAATGAAATGTTAACTGTCTCTGTGAATATTAATGCCAATGCATTTAAGAAGCTTGCTCAAAAAAGCCCACCCAATGCAAGCTATATTTAATTCTAACACTACACGTTGCTTAAGTGATTTTAATCTCTACCCCACATCATAAAAAAAAAAAAGAGCATGACTAGTCTCAGGGCTGGAAAATACAAGGTTGTACTTAGACCCAGTTTATCCATCTAAAAGAGTAAACCTTTTGAACAAGGTCAGTCTTGTGTTCTAAATTAACAAACAGAATGGTTAGAACCAGTGGTTTTCAAATGAAATTCTGAATATAAGAAAGGTTGTAGCAGATTTCAAAAAAGGAGGTCACAGTGATATGCCAAACTTTCAACCCATAACTGTACTACCATCATGTAGCAAACTTTAAAAGAAATATAAATATCCTTAAGATTCCCACCATTACATACATACTTGCACTAACTATTCTACAGAGCCCATACGAGAGAATAACTTCTGAAAATTGATGCTCTGGATCATTCCACTGAACAAGGAATCTTGGCAGGTGCTATTTTAGTAGAAAGGCTTTTGACACAACTACTACTTCACTTTCGAAGCTACAATCTTAAAAAATGATAGCCCAATAAAGGCATATGCAGGTGACTACTGACCTAATACAAATAGTCAAATCTGCAAACTTCTTTTTTTTTTTTTTTTTCAGCTAGTGAAAAGAGTAAGCAAACCTTCCATATTTAGGTGCATTGCTTTTTAACAAATGCATTATCTATTTGCCAAGCTGACATACTAAACCTCACTACATTCTTTATCCTGACGACACTTGTGTACACTTGTCTAAGAAACAAATTAATTGCTAGATGAAAACTGAACTAAAGAAAATTGCCTCTCATCAAATTGACCACATATAAGTGAGTCACAAGAAAATAAATTTTATGCTTTTTCATTCTCATAGCATAAAACCTATATATATGTCGTTTTACTCATATTATCACACTGTCTAGACGGACCAGATTTGTTGATATCTTATATACTTGATGAACATCAGAAGTTTAATGTGCACACTGAATGCACGTAAGAAGCCTGCATATCATCATGCAGGCATATCTGCAACTTACTGCATATCTTCATGCAGCAATATTTACCTTGGCCACCCGATGAGCATCAAGCTCATGTAGTAGTAATTCCTTCAGCCTTTTTTCACGCGCTCTCTTCAAACTATATACTGAAGTCTTAATTCATCCCTCAGCAGCGGGTCTGTACTACCTGGGGCGAGAAAAATTATACTACCATGGTTACTGCACGTTCGTCAGAAAAGCTCATGAGAGACGTATCGCTTCTCGTACACTGGACATTAATCATATCCGTGATCCTTAGATCACGGATATGATTTGCAGTTGATACCTTTCCTTTATCCCACCTCCCAAATAATATATTCTCGCAAGATATTCGAATGACAATAATCTTTTGCTCACCAAAGCCAATGGTAATCTTGGGAGGCACACAGTTTTGCTCGCAGTAATATCATAATTCACTACATGCCTTTGTACATTAAACCGGAGGATTTTTTCTTCAACAGCACCAAGGGCTATGTGAGAATATTTAAATGCAACATTTTATTTCATTAAATCGCTCTTTTTGAATGAAATTAGCGTAACATTATAATTTATATGCCACTTCTCGGTTAAATCTTTGCACGTTTATCGTGCATTTACACACATCACCCATTTTATTTCAGGAATTGCAGAGACCGAAGTGCCAACGCCAGCTCGCGCCTTTGCTGCTCTGGGCACAATTCTAGTGGCCACCAGAGCCTGCATGCTGTACTACCTGGGGCGAGAAAAATTCATACTACCACGGTTACTGCACGTTCGTCAGAAAAGCTCATGAGATACGTATCGCTTCTCGTACACCGCATATTAATATTCACGTTCACTTCGCTCAGTACATGACGCATGTCAGAATGAAAACATTCCTTTCGGCAAGAACACTTTTACATCGCCAAGCAGTAATCGAAACTGCGGCGCGCAGGTGGCACACGATGTCACCATCTGCTCAGCGTAAAGTGCATCGCGCGTAAATCACACAGAATCGCGTCGGGTCAAGTACGCTATTTTTGTTTTGTTTTTGACATTCGCCCATGCCACCTCTCCCCCTTAGCCCTCCCCCACTTATCCGCATACGCGAAAGTGAACTAGACATCATGAAAGAGCAAGCGTTTAGCCACATAAATAGCAGCGGCAGGCTCCTTCCGTATCGGAACACCGGCTGGTTAGTCGCTGCGTGCATTTCCCGAATAAGAACAGCAGGCAAGCGTTCAATTCCAGACGCCTTGCTCGCCAGCCGCACCTCACCGTGAGCGACGTGGATCACGGCACCGCTTGGCAGTGGCTTTGGGGGCCTCTTGCGCTGACCAAAAACAGTAGTAGGCAGTTCAAATCACCATGGCACAGAGTTAAACGTCCCCGAGATTGCGATCCACAATCAAATTGTTGTGTTTACGTAGAAAAGAAATACAACACCGCTTCGTTCCACGGACATGACAGACGACATCATGGAGACTGACGACGGTCGCGCCACCAGTGAGTGACGCTGGTAAGGACAAAAAAGGAGAAATTAAGCCTCGTGTCAATTCATCTCACAAAGCAGCTACAAACCACATAATTTTGAATAAATAAGTAACAATTGTTTTTTATATAACACATTTAGCAATGCTTGTTGGTTTCGATATGGTTTTGGCTTGCTACGGTCCTACGATCCACACCCTGAGTCGTCGGCTTCCCCGTCGAGCGCTCGCTAAGCCTAAAATTGGCTGGGCGCGATGCAAGCGATGTTTAGGAGTTGAAAAGAAAACACAGTGCGGAGGCATGCCTCGGGGCAAGCCCAGGGGTCGCCGTGAAACCGGCGATGTGGTAAAGTGGCAGATCATCGAGCTCTGGGAAGCGGGCGTCAAGAACAAGAGCGAGATCGCGCGCCGACTCCACTTGTCGTGGACGGCCGTCAACCTCTGGGTGCAGCGGTGGGAAAGCGAGGGCCACCTGAACGTGCGGCCTCGTTCGGGCCGGCCGCGCACCACGTCGGGCGACGACGAAACTACCGTGAACACGTACACGGCCTTCTACGGAGCGCCCAAACCGCCCGTACAGGTCAAGCTGGAGCGGCCGGCGGAGGAGCGACTAGGCGCGCCGCACCCGCCTTTTCCGGCGCCGACTTCTGCCGTCGCAGCTAGCGGTACTACAGCCGCTTCTCCAGTGGACAGCGGCAACAGCGGCCCCTTGCCATTGCTGCCGCTGCGGCAGCTCTCGGACCCCACCTGCTTCGCAAATCACGAGAGCGCCTTCAAGCGCAGCTTCGAGAACGGTGACCCGCACCATCCGGCCGAGAGGCACGAAGAAGTGGTCGGTCTCGACCCGCCTCCGCCGCAGCGTCTCAGCCTCGCCACCCAGACGGACGGCACGACGCCGCCTTCCGAAGTCGCTGGCTAGCAGCCCGATGGACTCCTTTTGCCTAATTTATTGCTGCCCTGACTACCCGCGCCGCGATGGAGGTGGGGACGGGCGTCTGTTTACGGAGGCGCGCGCGCAACAAGCACTTGTGCTCACGCATGTGATGCAACAGACTGCGGCGGCGGATAACCAGCTGCTGCCGTGCGTGCGCTTTTCGTGTGAAGTGAAACTGCAAGTGTTGCCGCGCGCTAGACATTCCAGAGCGCGAAAAAAAAAAAAAAAAAAACTACGAGGATGGGGAAGAGGGAATTCATATTAGCATCACAACGTAGAGGTGCGCTAACAAAATACAGAAGGGGCGGCGCAAGATGATGCAAGACTGCAAGACCAACTAGCCAGGCGTAAAGCTTTGCTAAGTTTTGGTGACACTCATTGAATATCGCCGTCGTGTATATCGAGCATTTACAATGTAAATAGTGTGCGCATGTTCGCCCAATCCACTCCAAGTTTGGAATGTCAGCAGCGGCCGATCATTTAGACGTAAATTGCAACGAGTTGCGCGGCTTTCAGAGACATCGATCGTAATGTGCATTTGTTACGTTGCGCGCGCTCAGCATGCTTTTGCAGCTTGTACCAGCTGTCACACTGGTTCTGTAGAGCCTCCCTGAACTTATGTTGTAGACGTCCGGTCCTCAGTGATTTTAATATATTTATGAAGCATTGTGGAATAAATGTAATTCATTATGCTCTGACTGCGCGTGGTTATTGATAGGTAGACACTGGGATGTGCAACCAGCGATAGGTGGTAAAATGCACAGTTTACTCAACCTAGAGTCCACGCTACAGGAATGTTCTCTGTAAGTAACGTGTATTGTACGCCCCACACACGCCGAGCATTTTGAGTAACCTGTTCAAACGAACGACGCAGAAACGGCAAAAATCGTATGCGCATCACCGGTCGTCTGCTATTCATTGACCGAAGGAGGCTACATCGCTAAAAAGTATGCGTAAATATGAGACTCTGAAGTGCTGTGACGGACAACTTCAATATCGAGAGAGGGAGAAAAAAAGTTGTTTTACTGTTATTTTCCTCTCTTTAAAAGAAAAAGGAAATCGGTGGCATTTACGAGTGGCGCTAGTGTCGACATGCCCGGCGGCTCCGTCTGCGAGGCTTTCCACGTGCGAGCGGTTCATTGCAGACGATATGACTCTCGTTGGTACTCTGGAAAATGAGCATTCGGCGAAATTGCTGGCTGGTCCGGCACTACAGGAAGCAGCAGTGAACGGAGTAGACTTGTGCGTCTCCACCGGATGCGACGGCTCCTCAGGTGAGCGTCTTTTCGCTTGATGCTTCTTCGTCTCCGAGGTGTAACCCCGAGCGCATTGGGCAGCGCAGCTCACATGTGCTGCGGTGCGCTTGTCCGCGCCAGCACGGTTGTGCCGATTTATTTCTGCCACCGTGAAGCGGTTGTGCTGAAAAGTGCACGAATGACCGGGGAATCGAGTGCGGCAACTCCTGCGCCGACTGTTGGGCGCGATTGCACGCTCGAATGTTATCTACGAGGCATGGCGAGGAGCATTTGCGTCGGGCTACCTTTATTTGACCTTTTCCTCCGGAGGTTAGGCCTAGGCATGTCGGCTCGTGCCCGCGGCTCTCGCTTTGAACCTCGTATTTTGCGTTCTTCTTTGCTTTGCCTGATCGGCTGGGGAAAGGTGCTTGGCAGTAATCGGCCTAATTGTATCCGACATCCCCCATGCCCTTCCGAATTCGCGCCCCAGAAAAGCGGTGCGAAAGCACGTTTCTATCAACGAAGTGTCTAAAGGTACGTCCGACGTATCCATTCGATTCTCGTAAAGATACGGCGGACGTCGATATACAGGCTCATGGCTATATACGCACGTCGAACGCGGCCACATTCCGCTTGCTACGCGTGAATGAATCTTATCCTCTATGATATCAGCTAGCCGCGACTCTCGATGAGGTGCTACGAAGAGTGCATCCGTTCTAACATAGATCACGGTCTTCACTTTGGGTTGTGTACGGCAAGCATCGCTGTCACGCACATAGCTGCAGGCGATGCTACGTACTGCACCAGCTCCACCAGCTGGCATCGAGATACGCACATTCACGAGCAGCTTTCGCTTCGCACTAAACTATTACCTCGATCTGCCCGTAATGTAAGCGAGCTACTCCTAGCATTTACGCTGTCTTAGGTCCCGCATCGACCTCCGAAGATCTAGCGCCGGCACAACACACACACACCTCGCCGTGCAGAACATTCGGCAGTCCAAAGTATGTATGTGAAATGGCATTATGCTCGTTCCTCACATGCAGACCGAGGAAACAGGATGTTTCTAGCTAAATTCTTCGTTTAAATTCTACCTCAGAGCCGTGGCAGAAGACATGCCGAATTTACTAGAGGCCTGCGCTGCTACTGCGGCGAGCTGCACATCGACTCGTCGAGGCGAAGACCTACTGCACCGCACCGCAAGAGTGCACAACCGGAAAGCCGGAAGCGCGAATGATCCGAATTCCCTGTGAACAGCAATGTTCTTTGGTATTTAGGGGAAGACTATACTAAAGTGCTTAGCCTGCATCTTTTTCTTGTCGAATTTTGCGTACATGTAGTTTAAACCCCCGCATGCTCGAGGTTAGCATGACCCGACTGAACGGGCCGCGCAGCTTTGAAACGATCGGGATCGATATGCATGCATCGCCGGACTTGGGTACGCGGTAGAAAATGTGCGCTGCACATTTCGTTGCAGAAGCTGACTCTTGGACTTTTGCAGAGTGCGCCATGCAAGTGATCGTTGCTACAACCACACATCCATGTTCCAACGGCTGGCCTACCCCGAGGCGCATAAATGTTCAACCGATGGACGTATCAATGATCGGAGAGGACAGATTTTCACAATATTGGGCGCGAAATCGATAGCTACCAGTGCTCAGTGTTAGAGAAATTCTGCCTTGATCATGCGCAATTCAGTGTTTCAGGTGTGGTCAGTAGCTGTAAGTTTGAACAGTTCGCCTGTCAAGTCAGCGGCGCCAGCGATGGACCGGCGGAGCTATTTTCCACGCTACACCGCTGTCTTGCTAGAAAGCCTACCTAGGCGGCGTTTGACATTCAGCTGCTTTTTGTGGGCCCCGTAATTGAAAGCAACGCCTTCAGAAACGCGTTAAATGTTCAAAAATGTATTCTCTTCAACAGTTTCACTTCAGGCTGTCAAAGCAGGCGGACGTTGATAAAACAGTTGAGCACTCCAGTCTTTAGAAATCTGTAGAATCGCCTTCAGTTTGTAAAATTATTGGAATAGGTCACTTTCCGATCGCTGGGACATAGACCCTCATGACAGCGCTTTCACGTGAATAAGGACCACACCAGACCGAAAGCTTGTCTCATATAACACAGCTAACCAAGGTATACCTTACAGCATTGTGTTGATTTTTATGGTGCATAAGCGACTAATGCTGCCATGCACCAAGAACAAGGTTTAATGTATTTATTTGTGTGTAAAGACTAAAATGTTCTTTAGGATGTAGCTTGTTTAGGAACATTTTAAGAAACCAAAAGTGCAGGAAATTTGCACGTCTCTCCTAGGATTACAGTCGAGAAGAGCGTGTTGTCGGGCTAGTTGGTTCTGCATAGTATATAAGAGAAATGCGCAACAACTTAAACAGGACACTTATTCTCTTATTTATTTCCTAGGATCATGCTGGGATGGAAAGGGATCTGTTGCAAAATTGTACAAAATGTTTCCTCTTATTTTCTCGACTCTGGCGCACGTGTAAAATATGGTTTATTGTTAGTTCATCTCCACACTCCTTGCATATTGGTTTGTCCTCTTTCACAAGTATGAAGCTGTGTGTGAGGTGTGGGTATGTGTTTTGTGAAGATGACCTAAAATGGCCTCCATGTTGTGTTTTTGATTACTGCATGATTTCCATTCCTTAATGACAGGTTTGACAAGTATAGTTAATAGTTTATTTCAATGTTTCAAAAATCCTGCCATTTCACTCACATTTCTTTGTACAAGCTTCTTGGTATCTTCATGCAGCATATTCAACCTCTGTCATTTAGCATTGCGTCAAGGTAACCTGGTTATTTCTTTTCATCACCTTTCAAGACAACTGTCCCGATTTCATAAAGTGTAGGGTTTCTGACGACAGGAATTCCTTGGAAGTCATAGAAATAAATGAGATCCACAATCATGAGCTGTCTAGGGTATGCATATACATGTCCATCGCTCAGTGGAATGGTGTCAGTACGCTGTTAGAACAGGTCTTGTGGTAACAACAACCATTGTCTGAGGTGGTCCTTTAATGGGCATTGAAATGCTATGTAACTACAGGTACTGATAGAACTCTTGATCATGTTATGTGATGATGCGATCCTTGCATGCATATAGGTATACATTTCAGAATCTGCAGTGCACCACTTGACCATTTGCCACCAGTTTGTGTGAAAATGTATTTTTCATGCATGTTAACCAGTATTTAACAGATGACCCCTGTGCACAAGCCAAAAGTGCCACGAGCTAAATGTCACGAGGCCACACGACATGGCAGGAGGTGTTAAGTCAAGCTTACAAAGTTATATTTGAAATACGTTCTGGGACGTTTCAGCTCCAATTAAGAAAGGTTGAGGCTTACAGAGGTCTGTGCCAGGTTGTCTATCACCTAACAGGGCAGCCTACGACCGTATGCTAATGAGTATATCTGAGATAACAGAGACATGAATTAAGGAATTAGTAATTATGTTTGTAGCAAAGGGCATGTAAATTAACGGGAATCCACAGTGGGATCTGCAGACAAGAACCATTAACGCTGGCACACCATACCCTTACAGGTGGAGATTAGGAGTCTCCCTAATTTTTTTTTCTACTCAAAGCTTGTCATTTCCTTCATTCTTCCAGATGAGGAAGATGTGAAAATGATAGCATCGAAAATTCCAGAGACCATCGTTAACAATCATGCTGATCCCAACAGCGTAAAAAGGAATTTAAGAAAAGATGGGTGACTAGTAATGCTGGCAACAGTTGAAGCTAAGTGGAAAGGCATGAAATTGAAATGCAACATATGCAGAGATATGTTGCGAGACGACCAGTCTGTGGTGTGCGACATCTGTCTCCGTTAGTTTCATCAAGTGATTGGCCAAAGCAGATGGGGCTTGTGGTTTTGTGATAAGTGCAGTGTAGTAGCATAGATGCAAACTTGCCCATTAATAATTGGAGTGGAGTAAGTGCATTGTTTTTTTGTAAGATGTTAATGGTTTCCATGCAAACATTATGAGAATTTTTTTCCTAGAGAATGTTTGCTGAAATGTGAATATAATGTGCAATAAAACTAGTGTTTTCTTGCTATTTACTTTTCCTTGTATACATTAGTTCTGTGAAGAAAACCACAGGCTAGAAGGAAATGTAATGGCATGCATTTTGATACTTAGCCCCATTATGCTGGCTCAGTAGTTAGTGCTTGGCTGCTGAACCCAAAGATGCAGATTTGGTTCCAGCCAGAGCAGGAGCATTTCAATAGAGGCAAAACAATAGGCCGTCATGCACCGTGCGGTGTCAGTGCATGTAAAAGAACCCCAGGTGGTCGAAATTATACCGGAGCCCTCAACTATCGTGTTCCTCATAGCTGTAGTTATTTTGGGATGCTAAAACAGATATATATCACATCATACTCTGAGTAAGATGCTATTCATGGTCAGTTAATCATACACTAAACGATCAATTTTTTTCTGCATGGTACAGCAGCTGCTGTACAATTCTACTTTAGCCTTCATGAAGAATATCACACTGGCTCCACATGGTCTTCTGTTGACCCTTGATATGCATCACAATCACACACCCGAGTATGTATTTGTCTAAGGGCACCTATGCATGCAAGGAGGGGACCGTTACTTTCCATTTGTCCGAACTGATATGCACGATCCACATCATTTCTGTAATTCAACTGCCTGCTATTTGAACTGTCCAGCATTGATGCAAGTTTCAAAAAACTGCAATTAGCAAATTAATCCAAGCAGGAAACCATGCCAAGAACTGCTTTGGTTTCATCTTTAACAACTGTTTGAGAACTAAAATTAGCCAAATGTTGCAAAACATAGATGAGAGGTTACAAAATCTAAAAAACAATGCAGCCTACCTGTGGCATGTAGGGTTTCACATCCTAAAGTGACATATGTAGCTATGAAAAATACCGTAGTGGAGAGCCCCAGACTAATTTGACTGCCCGGGCTTTGTACTTTGCGTTGACATCTTGCAGGAAACAGAAGCATTTGCATTTCACCTGCACCAAAGTGCGACTGCCATCACTGGCATTAAACATCACCACCTTGGGGCAAGTAGCCGAACGTGCCACTAAGATGTCGCAGCGTCTACGTACATGCTATACACGTCAACCTTTCTAGCATTAAAGCTGTCACATGCATGGCAGATATTCATGTTCAGCTTTGGACTGACAAGTTTAAAAGTGTACTATTTGTGTTTTTCTAGCATGAAAAACAAAGAAAACTAAGGAAAAACGAAAAAAAAATGAACATATGTTGAAAAAGCACTAGTCTTAACACATAAAGCATATTCCTTCCTTTATTAATGATAAAGTGGCCTTCAACAATAGTACAAAGCCTGAACATTTAGGAAGGTGCTGTGCCGGCAGCTATTTTACAGAAACCTGACCCATTTCACCTGTAGTAATGCGCATCCCGGCGGTGTGGGCTGGGCACTTATTTTTCGGTCCACTAGCTCCAACATGCGAAAACTGCATCATGTGCATTCCCATTTTCCGAGTTTTGAGCTCTGTAGTGCAGGCTAACAAATTGTCGATGACTTATTTTCGTCTGATTGTTGCACGGCGCGTGTAAATAAATTACCACTGCACCTAATAAACACTGACATGCACGTGCAACATCGCCGATCATAAACGGGCACACTGATGTCCGTCCGGACATCGGCGCACTCATCGCAGCACTCTTCGTAGTCTCACACAGCACTCTAGTAGGACGTAATCCGTACATCACAGCATCTCACGGTAAGCACAAACCACACCTCCAACAAACACGAATAACGCGATGCTTGGGCTAGAGACACGCCGGCAGCACCCAGCTTTTTCAGCGACTACGTAGAACTTGCAGCACCAAACCTCAATGCGAGCAGAAAGCGATGCGTTACGTGACGCATCTCATCACAGATGGAAGTGACGAAACTTTGAAGAATCAAAACTACATAACTACATAACGACCGTCGTAGACGTTAATGCACATGATAACGAGGACCAAATGAGCGGGCGTGCGGGCCGCGGGCTGGCCGTCAACACCGCGATTACATGCGCTTGCGACCCTGCCGCGGTCCAACTCACGTAAACCTATCATCATGCCATCACGTAGTATACCACCCATTCTAGGCACTATTCTTGCCACTGTACTATTCTTTGTAATTTCACATTTCACGCATGCAGTAGTACATACTTCCACCTCGCACCGTACACCTCATACCAACTTCGATTTGGCTACATATGGCTACCATGTTGTTGTTACAACCACATCTGGGGATCTCGGATCCGTCCGGCTTTCCCGACGGATCCCAACCAAGGCCCATATCGGAGAAAAATGCGTTGGGTCCGTCGGAAGAACCCTACCGATCGGGTCCGTCCGCCGTACCTCTGAAAAATATTTCCCGGATCCGTCCGTCGTATCCCGAAGAAAAACGCACCGGGTCCGTCGGACGTACCTTTAAGACCATTGATCGGGTCCGTCGGACGTACCTTTAGCCACAGCCTTCTATCAATCGGCAAGTGACCGAAGTTTTTGGAGCCCACCTCTCCTCTCGCCGTTCTCCTCTCAGCTGTTCTGTTTCGCTCTTTCCGTACGGTGCGTCCCGTAGTAGCAGTAGTAGTTTGTAAGCTTCGCCGCCTCTTGCTTGAGCCGCTTCCAGAATGGAAACGTTGCTGGCGTGTGATTGTCCTTTCCCCGTTACGCGCACTGGCACAAATATTTACGGGGATCTCTCGGCCTGAGTGCCGGAAATAATTTATCCATTTTCGTGTGCTCCCGGCGCTGGCATTCATCTATAGTATATGCCTTGCGCACCATTTTGACGGACTTGCCAAGAGGAATCGACGGTGTGTGTTTTACTACGGCCGCAGGAAATAAAACGAAAATCGAAACTAAGAAAAATAAAAGGGTGCGTCGCTGCGATAGTCTTGTTTTGCTCCGAATCAGCCGTATTTTCCAAAGAAAAGGTGCCGCATGCGGTCGGCAGATTGACGAATTTGCTGAATGCACCATGAGGTCTTTGCGGAAGGGCTTCCGCGCGCATTATTATGCGGCGATTGCCGTCGTATCTCGCGTCACGCGTCGGCGAATTAAAAACGAAAGCCCCGGTGCAGGGCTACGAAAAAGAAAAGTGGGGGAACCCGGCTTACAGCGATCGGGGGAGCGCGCATGGCCAGCTAGCTTAAGAAGAATTGCCGCTCGGTTGACTTTGGGCGATGTATTGCGCGAGGGTCTGTGATTCTGAAGGTCGTGGTATGCTGTAGCGCGCATTGTGCGACTACCACTTTGACGCATGCTCGCCCTGTGATCGTGGGGGCAAAAGGAAGACTCCCTCCTTATTGCGCACCCGGAATTACGGGCTCGTGACTGCGGCGCGCGTCCGATATCGCGGATGTCGACTCTCGCTACCTCGGCCGATGTGTGCTAACGGTAAGAGACGTTCATCGAGGTTGCTGGGCGGTAATTTCGCTACCCGTCTGTTTTTCTTTTTTTTTTTTATTCTCTCTCTCTTTCTCTCTCTCTTAGGTCGCGAGCATTCGTGCATCATTAATCTGGTCATCGTCGCTCGCGGTGCCTTTCCCAGTATGTGATCACGGCCACACGAAATTCGATTGCAGCTACGTTTTCCTAATGCGTTCCCCTGTATATGAATCTTTTATTTACAACGCATTCCCCGTGGCCCCCGTCGATAACTTCGTTGATGTCGGAAGGCGTATCTTCATGTTTAATAACTTTATTTCGTCATTTCATGCCTGGAGGAGTTCATATATGGGCCAGATAATAAATGTCTCCCACTTTCAACTTCGTGCCGTTCAGGCTTTGGAGCGCATGGATTTTGCAAATGCACAGTATTTGTGTTGACTATATTGATTGAAGTGCAGTGGAAGATTCCCATTCTGAACTCCATGTTTTGCTGCACTGTGCTTTAATAACAGATTGCGCTATGGGGCGTAAATGTTAAATTGAGCCACTGCAATGGTGCTGCATTTTCATTGTGCCTGCATATGTTTGAACTGCACTTGGACAGTCATCACAGCCTTTCGTAAAGTCTGTGTGCTGGAATGAAGTCTTGGTGATGTGGAGAAGTGGTGGGGGACTTGTTGCATGCAAATTGCTCTGTGTGGAAAAATACTTATCCATGATATCAGTGGTGAACACCCGTCGTATCTGCCATTTATCCCAGCAGTAGTGTTCTTTATCTGCGGCACGTTTTATGTTGCCGAGTGGCAGCGTACAAATGTTTATACAAGTATTCGCTGAGTGAGACTAAGCAATGCAGTGAAAGACAAGAGCAGTGGCTTTATCATGCTTTATATGACAAGTAAGTACAGCACGAGTTACGTAAACTTGCACCAATATAATGGCGAAAAGTTGTGGAATCTTAGTTGGGGATGTCAAGCTTTTGGAATCCCATGACACTATACAGCATGAACTGTTGTATATTGGTGACATATTGGGAAGCAGTGGAATTCAAGTACTTTCTTGTAGAGGCATACCTGACACCTTTACTATATTGAAGCACCTTCTGCCTGTTTTAGTTGGCAAGTATGGTTGTGTGTACAGAGTGCGTCAGATTTTTGGTTACGGCTAGAGTACTGTTGGGCTTCCCACTAAATTTGTCTGTGTTTACATTCCATTCTAACTTCTGATGTGTAACGTTGCAATCCATTTTGAACTTATTTATAGTTTAGAGCAGTGTTTGCCCTTGGAGAATTAATACACAGAGAAAGTTAATATGTGAAGTGAGCTGTAGAATTTAGTCATTCAGATAGGTGTGACTTGAATGGTCCACTCATTGCATCGTGTGAACTTCAGTAAGGTTCACATTTTCTGGAAGGTGTGCGAGTGCCTAACTGTACAGTCCTATTTTTGGCTTGCTTGATAGTCTGCACACACTTGTTCATTTTATGGTAAAGGTCTTGTCATTACTTTGTCGAGCATTTGGTTTAAAAAAGCATTTATGTCTACAATATTGTTACATGACAGGAGACATTCACACCATGTATAACACTGTTGCACTCACACCGAGTGAAACGTAAGCACCGGCTGCACTGTACGTCAAAACACAGAATGCTGCCAAAGATTTGGGCCCGAGCGCACGTCAAACGCACCCACACATCGTCTGTCTCATCCTCGATGAGTCTGCCAGTATCAATATGATTTTCCCTTTGATCTAGAGTTCAAGTTGCATGTTTCTCCAGAGTTCTGCTGCATCTCGTGGACGCAGATCGCTCTGTGCTGTAATTCTAACCACAGTATACGGGTCAGATTTCCTTGCTCCGTTACACCTGCAGTCAAAAACTGCCGTTTCTAAACACGCTCACGACATACACGGTTTCGTTTTAGTCTCGGGTGAACCTCCGCTTTAGTGCCTCCGCTTTCTGCTCGATCGCCAGCGCGCTAGAGAAGTCTTCAGGCATCTATCACATGGTGTGTGGGCTTGGCCATCCAACCCAGCTATTCCTCCTCACCCCAACCCTACTCGAGAGGACTGGGAGGTGACCTGTTCGGCTGCTACTACCTGCAGGCCCAAAAAACCTTGGTCGAGCGTGGCCGGGCAGCAGCCGACACACTGGGGTCCCATATTAGGGATCCCACTTAGTATTTGTAAAAGCTGGATCTTCAAGATCTGGCTCAAGCATGCCTCTATTTCGTTTTTAAATAGTAAACATTTTTTGTCACCACCATCACCACTAGAAGCATACGTACATGTGGTAATGATTGCTAGGCCTTGCCTGAAATTAATTCTTTGACACTCATCGAAAGCCACCGCGCTATGCATTCGTGGATCGGGCAATGAAATAGCTGGTAGTTGTTTGTGAATGAGCTTTTGAAGAATGAGAACAGGTGCCAGTGCTACTACCGTTCTCGATCTCTTCAGTGTTCCCACGCAGACTAAGCTTCAGAGAATAGCAGGATGAGCGAAGTTGCGAACAAGTGGGGCATTTTGGCACTATGTTTGTGGTGACCGCACCCTGCAGGATTTTTGTCTGTTAAAAAGCAATCTTTCAGACCCTACTGGCTTAGAAGCTCAAAACGCAAACAAAAGCCTTGGGGGCAGCCACACAGGTGCATTTCTTCGTCTTCTACCTTGATAAATGGCACATACCCACGAAGAGGGACTGGCCAGGATTCAGTGTGGACTGCCAAATGTCCTACAGATACTGATGTAGTGTAATAAATTATCAACTAAACAAGAAATCTAAGATTTAAGATCACAGAATTGAATGAAAGGAAAAAAAACAGGGAGCAAAAGTTTGCAATTCTGTAAATTTGGAATACAATTAGCAAGAGAATCTGTCTGTAGCTTTGATGTAGTTATGTAAATCATACTGAAAAGTGTGCGTGGACACAAAGACGAGCGGAAAGACGAAGACGAGCGCTAACTCACAACTGAAGTTTATTCAAGACGAAAGCCCAAATAAATAGGAAGGAACAACAAAAACCAAACAATGCTGAAAAGAAGAAAAAATGCTTGTTGCACAAGATATCTTAGAGGTTTAGCCAAGAATTTAAATTCCCTATCAGAAAAGTATACTGAAGTCTGACTTGCGCACTTATCCCCACTGATGTGCATGTGGAAGGCTTCCATAATCTTGAGCACAGGTTGATCCCTGTGCCTAAATATGATTGTTGTTTTATTGAAGCGAAGCTATGTAAATATTTGAGGCAACGCAAATCCTTTTGCATTCACACCAAAAGAGAGTAGAAGCGGGACCGACAACGTAAATCCCAATTGTTCTATTGGAATTTCTAAATGTACTCTCCTCTGATGTGAAAACCTTCGGCAAGTGAGAAGCAAATGTTCATTATTTTCAATCTCACCGCAAGGCTCGAAAAGGTTTGTGGGGCTGAGAGTTAGCTTTACTCCACACTGCCGTAATTGACATGAACGAACTTTCCATGAGTATATGAGATGTTGGCATTCTGTTATAGATAGCAAGGGATCATTGCATGAGGCAGCTATGTATTGATAATGCTGAAAATGGGGCATTCCAAAAATGATGATATTAGGGATGGTACATGGAACAGATGCATCAAGAGCTGATTTAGCCAAGAAGTCTGTTGTTTCGTTCTGGAAAATACCGCAGTAACCGGGGATACAGATGAAGCTTATTTTTTTTCACACATCCCGATATGAAATACTTAGTGAGCAGCTCAAAAGAGCATCCCGTGCTGACTCCAGGGACAATAAAACAGAGTCTGATAGAAAAATTATTTTTGACTGATTGCAAGGAACTTTTAAAAGTACAAGCCCAATTGCCATAAACTCTGCTAAAAAGACCGGTGTATGTAATCCGGGACACGCACCGAAAAACAGCGTATACAATGGTGCCTCCTCGCACTGTATAGTTTTGTTTTCAGGTATTCGCCTCACTGCACACGGCGATAGAATGCATCATCAGTGTTAATAAAAT
Source organism: Amblyomma maculatum (assembly GCF_055883805.1). Lineage (NCBI taxonomy): Eukaryota > Metazoa > Arthropoda > Arachnida > Ixodida > Ixodidae > Amblyomma > Amblyomma maculatum. The sequence goes on along the minus strand of NC_139346.1, from coordinate 33,053,971 downwards.
TCAAGTCGCACGTAAACACGTGGGCCGTCATTCGGGCAATTTTCTGAATGGCCTGAAACTCAGGCTGCTTGGTGCGCCTGTGAAAGTGCACATCGAACATCTTAAGGTGCGAGTGCTACTGTTATGAAGAATTTAAATCACGGTAATATTAACATGTGGTTTAAGCTGAGCATGGTTGTTGTGCTAGAGGAAAATAGCACTTCGAAAATTGTCCAGCTGATGCAGCAATATTTGAGCCCATCACTGAGCTGCATACAGCAGCACCAATATGCGAATTCTAAATGGGTTGCGTCACTTCGAGAAAGTCACATTTGACTAACTGTTCTGCCAGTGCTACTCTCCAGGTGTTGCATGGCAACATGGCAGCATACCTGACAACTCTGAACAGTTTTCTGTAATATGTATGGATTTGGACTCCTCTTGCAATTTTATGACTGTTGAATAAAATTTCGCAAAATATTGATTTATATAAAGAAAATTTTAGATTCTTTAACCACTGCATTGTTGCTGGTCGTGTATTGTACTGTCACGAGAGGGAAATATGTATCATCCATGGAATTAACAGCAGTAGTTGCAACATTGTGATTTCAGCCATCTGTCTACGGGGGCCACAAATTCATATCTAAAATTCGATAACCACCTCCATACACCTGCCGCATTACTGTTATTACTTCCCGTCACCATACCTGTTTCCTGGTGTGCCTTTGCCTGCGGGTTTGGCCTCTCTTTCTTTTTCTTCGTGGTCAGTTGCTTCATTTGATGCAATGCGACATTATTTCATAATCGTTGTAGCTTTGTAGTGTAAATGTGTGCTTGAATCCTCGGCAATGCTTTCAAGTATTTTTTAAACATCACATTTCAAAATTTCTGTTCTTTGGGCTGTCAAAGAAAAGGGACAAGTTTGGCTGATGCACTAGGAATGTGAAGTTGTGAACTATTGCTTAGATCTGGCACGAAGCAGGAAGGCTAACATCAAAATCCACATCACTTCGTAAGAACTCCAGAGCCTGGTAACTTAAGGACATGAAAGTGGTACTTAACTTCGAGTAAACTGATACAGAAAAGGTTCGATGCAGGCACAGAACAGCAACTGCGATAAGCCCTCTCTTGTTTTCAGTACCATTAGCAAAATTCAGTGGAGTTGTTAAGATTTACAGGTAAAACTTCTTGGGTTGAAATATATTTTTGTAGTATTTTTGCAAAAATAGGTCACTTGGCAACCCCTCCTTTGCCTCCTTTCAGTAAGATTTACTTTAAGCCTTCAGGTTGTCAGGCATGATGGAAGAGAGGGTGCCATCCGCATGTTTAGCTCGAGCCGTGCCTGCTCGTTCGTCTTGCAAGCTTTGTTTTTTCTATTTGGCTAGCAAAGCACCACTTCATGCCCCTTCAATAGTGATCTCTGATGGTTTCTGCCAATGGCATTAATCCAAGTTAGCATCATGAAAAATAGCACCAGGAGGATTCTCTTTCAGTGATGACATTTTAGTATTTTGTGTACATTTTTCCCTTTATCATTGTTTCATTCCAGTACAAGTTGATTTATTTTTAATATCTTTCTTCTGTTTGCCTATTGTACAATGTTCTCGAAAGCAAGAGTGCTGTAACAAAGTAATATCTTTATTGCCTTTTTTTTTTACTTTGATCCTGGTGAATTCTTGAACTTACCGGCTGCAGTGCATGATATTTGGCTACAACTCTCCTGTTTGAAGAGCTGGAATTATGGTATGAAACTCCTTTATCTTACATAAGGTAGAACATCTACTTCTTGATGCCATTTTCCCCACTACAAAAGTTACAATTTCTGCTGCAGACTTCAATTTCTTCTATGACAAAATCTGCTACAAGAAGCGTGTTGTCTGTTCCACCACTGCAGCATGGCATGCGAGTTGTTCTGATTTTCTTTTGGTTCACCTCGATGGTTGCAGTGCGCAGCTTCAATCTTTCCCCTGACATTCTGCCTGTTTGTCTTCTTTTCTCTTTTAGAGTGCCGCTCAAGTCTTATAGATGAGCGCATTGTTGTGTGATTATCTTGCTCCTCAAACAGGCCTTGATATGGCTGTGCATTGGCTTTCTTTCGAGTGAGTCTCATTAACTCGACTCGGGCCATATCCAGCTGTGAGCATTCAGTCACTGAAGCACTGATTGATGGCAAGTGGTTGATATACGTAGAGTTTTTTTACGGTGCCAGTATCTCATCAGCCTTCTGCTCCTTGCAAGTTCAGTTAAAAGGAATTAAAAGGTAGTTTGGTTGCGAGTTGGCTTGGGAGAAAAAAGGCAGTGGATGTACCATAATTAACTGGTGCGCAGTGTTGCATGTCATAGGTGCGAAATAAATTTTAGGGACACTCGAGCTTCGTTGTTATAGGGGTGGCGTGACTGCATTTATGGCTCCCATCTGTGGAACTCTTGCAGACCCTCCTTCGCGCAACTGCGCTTGCTCAATCATTAAGCTCTCAATTTGTGCCTCTGTTATCTCACACATGTTCATTAGCATACAGTCTTAATCTACCACATTATGTGAAAGGTCACTTGACATATGAAGCCAAGCTTTAACCTAGCTGTATGACATTGCTTGCATAGCCTAAGATCAGCATGTCTGATTCGGGATGCAAGAGTCCGCAGCGCCTGCCAGTTCAACCGTGATGTGTTCTTGTGACGTCGCACAAACCGGCGACCAGCCAGTGCCTGGTCATGCCACCTGACAGAGGCACAGGCTTCTTAGGAGAACCGGACTGTTGGCGAAAAGCAGGAGTTGTGGTATTAGGGCTAGCACGCTAAAAAAAGAGAGAAACATGTTATTCTAACTGCATTGCAGCAAGCAAGCAGCGTATGATGGTCATAGCACCCGAAAAAAGTGGACAGGAAGCCTGCAACCACCTTGGCTTTTTTGGCATCAGTGAAGTGCCGGTCATTGTCCTACCAGTTTTGTGTTTGAATTGCAACATACCTCATGACTGTTCCACGAGCAGTTGTTGAGCACAGGGGTAGGCCTCTGTTGTTCACCATGGTCTTTAAAGGTTTAGAATGTTGTGACCCCATGTCAACAGTGCATGCAGCAAGCACTCAAGAGAATCAACTCGGGTGGCAATCGGAGTAGAATCAGGCATGAGCATATATTTGTTTTTGTTTTTTTTTTTTTTTTTCATTATTGCTATTATTATTTTATTGTGCCAGCACTAGGGCTTCCACTCGGTCATTTAGCCATTGCAGTATGTCTGAAGCCCCCAGGCTCGTGCAGCAACAACTTTGTGCAACACACTCGATCTATGCTAGTGGTCGGTGTGTTGTCACGAGACCGCACATAATGGCCAATTTGGTAGGAGCTGGCAACTTGGGCAGCACTTACAGGGTGGACTCTTGGATCCAAAGTCAGACACACGGCTCCTAGGCCATGCAACCACGTTTGTGCAGCGAGGTTAAAGCAGGGCTTTATTAATTTATTTATTTTTATTTGGTATATACTGTCATGGGGATTGTTACAGGAGTGGGTTCATATACAAGAGGTATACAAGTGTACATTCAAACCAGCTAAACCATTAATATCAGCGGGTCAAGCAGGAACTGTACAATCAGGTATACAATGAAAAGAGTTGCAAAAACATTCATTATTGGCATGTACATCAAAAAAAAAAAATACACAGTGACCATCAAAGTGTACTTTGGTGCAAGGGCTATCCATGCTTTTAAGAGGAGATGAACCGCATTTGGTGCCATCATACTTTACACTATTTACCACATTTTATTTATTCAAGCTTGTCCTTTTGAGTGCATATTCAGGCAGTCGTCCTAGAACTGGGTTTAGTTGCATCATATAAGAATCAAGAGTACAACCAGTGTATGATGGAAACAAATTTGCATATATTCAAGAAAATGAAACACAAAACCATGATGAAGATCTACAAGAAGGCATCAGTTTTTGCTTGTTGACAGCAGCGACTCCCTAGAGAGCCTAACAAAACTTTCCTGTGCGTCGTGCGACATTACAAAGCTGTCCAGTGTGTTCCATTCACGCTAAGCCCGTGGGAGAAAAGAATAATAACATACGTTGTTGGTGCAAGAGTACCCTTTGATCGTATAGTCATGCTCGTGTCATGTTGCAATAGAACGGCTGAAAATGACATAAGGGACCAGATTTATTTTCAGCGCATAATGAGCTAGCAGATATAAGAATTTGATTTATGCAGGGTTGCGCGGCTTGATAGTGTGGTCAGGCCTGTGTGTGAAAGCAGCTCAATGGGAGAGTCAGTGCGCCGATACTTGTTGTAGATAAAGCGAGCTACTTTCCATTGCACCGACTCGAGCATGACTATATCTTTTTGTAAAAACGGGAACCAGGTGATGTTCACATATTCTAGAATTGGACGGATGAAAGCCTTGTATGCGAGCAGTTTGGTTTCTTGAGTGGATTAACGTAGGACGCGTTTTAGAATGAATACTCTTCATTGCTTTTTTGGTGATATATTGCACATATGCATTGGAATCGAGGTCTTGTGTAATTGATACACCCAGGTATTTTTTTCGGTTACAGTGTCAAGAAATGCGTGCCACTGCCATAAGAAAAGCTTTTTTTTTTTTGTACTGACATGGGGGAAACAATTTTTTCTAAGTTGATAGACAGTTATTTGCCAGAACCGGGTTAAGTGGAGAAATATGGGAGAGGCCTTCGCCCTGCAGTGGGTATAATCAGGCTGATGATGATGATGATGATTTGCCAGCTATTGCACCACCGCACGATGTTATTCAGCGCGGTGTTCAACTTTGCCTGGTCTTCGGGAGTATTTATTTGCTGATAAAGCACACAGTCGTCTGCGAACAATTGTATGTTGACATCCACGTGGGGCGCTATGTCATTTATAAAAACATAGGAATAAGAATGGTGCCAGCACAGAACCCTGCAGAGCACCAGATTCAACCGAGACTGTATCGGAAATGGTGGCTTCATACTGCACAAATTGCCGGCGTTCGGACAAGTAGTCTGCTATTCCTCTGACGACGAGCCCATCTCCAACTGCACAGTTAAGCTTAAAGAGCAATTTAGCATGTGACACTCGGTCGAAAGCCTTTGAATAGTCTAAAAATATTACATCTATTTGACTTTGACATTCCCTGTGTGAGGTCATGAAAGAGTTCGACAAGTTGGGTAATAGTAGACACCCCTCTTCTGAACCCGTGCTGGTTGGGATGGATCATGTTATTGGCCTTGGCATGCTCTTGAAGAAATTTTAATGATATGCTCTAACATTTTGGATCAAGTGCGTGTGAGAGAGATTGGCCGGTAATTGCATGGGGACTTTTTACATCCCCTGATTTGTGAATGAGGACTACTTTGGCTACTTTCCATTCAGTTGGTAGGTGGATATCCTGAATTGATTTGGAATATATAAAATAGAGGTACTGACTAACTGGTTCTGCATGTCGCCTTAGAAAACAGTTTGGTACACCATCCGGACCAAACCTCTTTTTGGCATCTAAGTTTAGTAACAAAAAAAAAATGAAAAAAGTCCAGGTACGGTTATGGTGGGAGTGCCCAACAGATGCATGGAGCTGTCACAGCGACACGTTAGTGTCCCTAAAACACCGTTGTTGGCCGTAAAAACTTGAAAATAGCTGTTAAAGGAGTCAGCCTGTTTTTTTGTTTTCGTCTGTATAGCCCCCACGAGCACTATATTTATCGCTGATGTAGTTCCAAAACTTACTCAGCGATTTTTTGGCAAAGCTGCCGAGCATGGTGGTGGAAAAGTTTTTTGGCCTCAAGTACCTTTTTTTCACTGATCTGGTTAGTGAGCATATGTTAAGCCTTGGTTCTGAATTCACGTGTTGCCTATTCCTTTTCCATAGCCTGTTAATTTTGCGTTTCATGTGAATTATTTTGCGGGTAATCCATGGATTGTGCTTTTTTATGGATTTACGTTTCAGCAGAATGAAAGAGAATGCAATGTATCACATGTGTTTTAAAGTGGAACCATTATGCATTGACAGTTGTACTTCCCTGGGTGTATAAATTAATGTTCTTATATTCATGTTCAAGATAAGTCATAACCGCCGCGTCATTGGCTCTGTTGAATGCGGGTATATATTTCCTTCGAGAAAGCAGACGTCTCACGTTTGGCAAACGTAGCGAGCAGAACACCACCTCAGGGTCAGAGATTCCCTCTGAGACCTCTATTGTGCAGTCATCTTTTGTGCGATGTTGACTGGTAAAAACTAGGTCCAGTGTAGAACTAGATGTTGATTGGAGTCTGGTAGGCTCCTCGACAATTTGCTCAAGATCAAAGGTAAACAAGAAATTCACCATAGCATTGCTGACTTTATCCCACACTTAAAGACTGTGAATTTGCACCCAGACAGTTGAAATCACCCGCTAGCACGAACATGGAACCGTGGATTACCCCGCGCGGGATGGCAGAGTGGTTACGGCGCTCGACTACTGTTCCCAAGGACGCGGGATCGAATCCCGGCCTTGGCGGCCGCTTTTCAATGGAGGCGAAAAGCAAGGCGCCCGTGTGCTGTGCGATGTCAGTGCACATTAAAAAACCCCAGGTGGTCGAAATTCTCGGAGTCCTCCACTACGGCGTCTCTTATAGCCTGAGTTGCTTTGGGACATTGGAGCATTTTGAATAGAGCAAGTCTTCTTCTAAGAGCAGAGCCACACCCCCTCCTCTAGACCCTATCTTTGTGAATAATTGTAAAGCTAGATGCAATCAAGTCTCGGTGATAATAACAATATCAGAACTTAATGTGAGAAGGATAACTTCCAGCTGATCGACCTTATTGATAAGGCTGCGTGCGTTTATGTTCAAAAGGGTTATCGATGGCGTCTGCGTGTTGTTCGTTTAGGTGCATTGCTTGAGTTCTCGTTTTTTCCCACTCCGATTTCTTTTTCCACTTCTACCATGCCATTCCTCACCTTATTTGAAAAATTGGCCATTAATGCTTACTTTATTGTAAATAAGGTACACCTCTTTTCGGTAATGGTTCTCTTTTGTCATGTCCCAATGTTTCTAATTTCCAGAATAAGGCACGAGAAATCTTCACTAATGGAGTATGCGGAACCTTTCAGCTTTGAGCAGCATTTAAAAATGTTCGCTTTATCCCTATAGCCCAAGCTTCAATATTACTGGCCTGTTGTAGGATTCATCACAATCTTGCTCATCCCAAGCGGTGAATCCTTTCAATGCCTGAGACTTTAACTTGCAGTATGTCTTTGAATATATCTCTGGTTAAAGTTTCTTGTAGACTTTCCGCTAACACATTCTCTTACTCTTTCAAACCATAGATGATGATATTAGACCTGCAGCTTCTGTTTTCGAGATCTACCTTAACAGGTGTGAAACGTTCTGTTCGAGCTTAGTTATTTTTTTATCGCGTTCAGACACTTCTTTCTCAAGCAGACCAATGCCCTCCAGCTTTTTTTCCATCGCGGCAAATTTTTGGTTGGTTGTAGTTTTACTTTTTTTTTTTTTTTAGTATCTTTTGTAATAGCCTTCAACTGCTCCGGAATCGATTCATCAGCTGGGCCAGGATTTGTTTTGATGTCACTGCCCAGTAGCAAAAGAGACGGTAAGAAAACTTGCAAAATACAACTCAATCAATGACCGGTAGCACGGCAGCAATAGCAAGAGTGAAAGAGACAGCAGTTCCAATGCTGAGATGCCTGGCGTCCGTCCGACTGGCGCGAGCAGCAAGCCCAGCACAACCTGTACTAGTGCCCTCAAAACAAAACTGAGCACACGAAGATTTCGTTTCATGACATGCCCTGCTAGCGGATGTGCATGTATATATCCTGGGGGCGTGTGGGACACCGGGATGTTCAGCTTGACACCCTTGGTGTTCGCCTCATCGGCAACCCAGACAAAGAAGAGCACTTTTTCCACAGGCCCATGCTTCATTTTATTTTGGGGGCATTAGTACATGGTAAAGAAATGGGTGAGACTGCATCGTTGCATTGCCGCCATGCCGACTTTATATCTGTGTTGGTGGGGTGGTAGATGACGACTGTATGATAATGTCATTAGTATATGCTACCCATAACGAAATGGAGACTGTGGTACGCATAATTTGCATTCGGCCTAGCTGGGCTAAGTCTTGAGGTCTCCAGTCTTTTTCAAGTAACCCAGCGTGCGACTCTTCTCAGGTTCTATTTTTGGTGAAAATGGATGCTGTGGCTGTAAAGCTCATTTATTGCTTAGAAAATAGTATTTGGTAATTTCTTCTTCACTTGGTTAGGTTGTTATGTTGTGATGTGTGATGTTTCGCCCCAACCTGGTACGCAATTGTGGTGTGGTCTGCCTCGAGTATCTGCTCAAGAAAAAAAGTCTATGCTTTCTAATCGGCTTGTAAAAACGGCCAATAGTGCTAATACCTGTTCACAATTTTTTTTTAGTTTTTCTAGCTTTGAGAACCTTTGTTCTTTGTTAAAGTACTTTCTTTGACTTGGTTGTGTCAGTTAATTTTCGTATGCAGTGTGTGCCATATTTATTTTATAACAAGGGAGTAGTCACTCATTATCATCCATTCATCCAAGCAGCCAGTCTGTATGGCGTGTCTACTTAGTGGCCTGGAAATTCCCAAAAAACACCATACTAACATCTTGCCAGCCTTGCATTGTAACATGGCGCGTGTATATGTGTATTTAGTGGTGGCAGCCTAGGCTGGTGGAATGAAGCTTTCTTTTCGGGTAGGAGTTGATCAATTAGGGAATCACAGGTCACTGAGTATACTGATAAATAAGTATCTACTCTTTCAGCCCTCATTTTTTGCTGTTCAGCCACAGTGACTTTTCTTCAGGTAGCACTCGTCCAAGTGTTGGCCTGGGCAGAATCCACTTCATTACCGTTACTCATGCTCCTCTCATCTCAAAGGGGTGATCGAAATCTAGGGTCAGAAACTTCCGTGACCTATGTGGCCTATTGACACATTGATTTTTCATAGCTATATGTTGCTAAGCACGAGTGAGAAGTGATGCTGAGGGTCTTGTGTTGGGCTTTCTTTGGCTGTCCACAGTTCTCTTTCCATTCTCAACCACAGCCTTGAATGCTCTTGTCTGCTGAATTCACATGCACTGCTCCATGTAGTTGCAGGTCTCCTTTCGTATTCCTCTCTTCTCTTTGTTTTGAGGATGGTATAATTCACTTTTGCTCATCTGCCATGCTGTCACTGGAACTGAGAGTCCGAAGGACAACTGACATTTGCCTGTTTTTTTATTACGTCTAATTATAACACCGCTGTCTATCTCAGTCCTTTTTATTACGCAAATTTATTAGGAAAAAAAAATTCCTGAATTCCTTTTTGACAGACACAGATAAGGTTTGGATGATGTGTGACAAGGATAGCAGAGCTCTCTGAGGGGTGGTGGCAGCCACTTCTATTGCTGTGCTGGGCATGTTGAGTAGACGTTCCTTCTTTTTGTGACATCACAGCCGCACCTGCTGCTTCGGAGCAACCCTAATCCTTCCCAGCAGGTGTGGCCAGCTGTTTCCTCGGCATCTGTGTGCATGAATTTTATGTGCTGCTTCTCCACATGGCTGCACTAGTTGTGAGGATTGTTTTGTAGGCCGTGATGGGAAGCCCTTTGATCTAGTGTCAGTGCTTAGTAGAGTAGTCAGTTTAAAAAAAAAAAAAGTGCATAGTGCATAGCAAAGTTCCCTTTATCTGCACTAGGTGCAGTTGGGGTGCTTTTCGTTGCTACAGCGTTATAGCCCACATTCTTTTAACCAAGGAGGTTCAGCACTGTGGACAGGAGCTTTTCTTGCTTTTAATATAATTTAAGAGGATTATTTGTCGTCATACTTGCTTTCGTAAACAAAAACAAAATTCAATGTTACATTAGCATAGAAAAAACTGCAATTTGCAGAATGCTTTCAAAATTGTTGCCTTCAATTTGAATGGATCATTGATACAAGGCTAGGCAAATTTGTCAAAGTGTCATTCATATTACAACATATAGACCTAGGGCATTATTTGGAGCACAGAAGAGTATTGCATTGATGTTGCTGGAATAGTGGCTGCCCATTATTTCCGCTTAGCCTGATGATGTGCACAGGTTGTGACCCTTTGCGGAACCCTGTCCATCTTCGTGCTTTGCTTTGCTGAATATGTGGATGCTTTCCATTCGTTTTTCCACTCCTGAGAAGTGTTTCTTTTCTCAGAGCCTGGTTAATGCTGCCAGAAGAGGTGCAGCTAAGTTTAATCTCATAATTCATGACTAACAGTGCCACTTCAGTATAAGGAATGGGGGTTCCTTCTGTATGTAGACTTACTGCAATACAGCTTGTTCTCAGATTGAGTTACTCTGTGCAAGTTGTTTTCTCTTCTTTTTTTGCCTTTAGTAAGTGCTTTGCTGGGTAGTCCCAGGCTCGAGCCACAGCTGTATTTTCACATGCTTGCAAGCATTGTCTCACTGGTTGGCTTAGACATGCTCTGCTGAGAAGCTTTCATGCTACTGAACCCGGAAGTGTTGCTATGTTCTGGTGGGAGACTGGTATTGTTCGGTTGGCAGTTTTTATTCTTTCTGTGGCTGCAGTCCTCTGCCTTCTTGCTCATTTTTGATACCCCGGGTCATCTGAAGTTAGGATTGCACTCAAAGTACTACTAGCATGTATGCCTGCTGCTGGTTTTGGTCACATTGTGCATTCTTTGCACTAAGCAGAAAAAAAAAAAAAAAAAAAAAAAAGTCTTTCCAAAAACGCACTTGCATATTTTTCTTTGCTTGCAAAAGAAGTCACACCTTTGCCAGATAGGAGTTAGATTATAGTCAGAATGGCAGCCACCTTTAGTCAGCTGCTGACATAACTGTTGTATCTTTGCAAAGTCTGCAAACCTGTTGTGCTGTCTGCATTTCTGTCAGTGGTTATAAAAATATGTACCTTTAAAACACTGATAACCTGCTTGCCGAGCTGCAAATGCCGAGATCATCAAGACCTTGTAGAGAGAAGGGGGGGGGGGGGGGGGGGGGTGAATAAACCCATAAATGAAAAACAAAGAATTTAGCTATTTGAAACCTGCTGGCATGCTACTCTGCACAGGCGAGGGGGGGGGACTGAAGTAGAGAGGCCCAGAAAATGGTAAAGGCATGACAATTGCATCTATAAAAATATTGCCATTCAGTTTGGATTGAGATGCATCAAAATGATGTGTTGAGAATAATAAAAAGGTGAAGTGTAGTGCCCTATAGATATGCTTGCAATATTCACTTTAGGGATTGTATACAATGATGGAGCACATGGAGGCTCTAGAGGTTTTTTAAGAGTACAGTGTCATTTATCTAGGTAGGGGAATACACAGTAAATTTCACGTTTCTGCTGCCTGTAGCAGGCTGAGGGACCGCATACGCATTCTACAGTTAAGAGGCACTTTGATGGCTCCATAGGGGGCTCGAAATGCTCAGGCTCATTGGCATATGTTGGGCATCCAAATGGATATTCTGCACTGCTTTGATTGAGCCCCCTGTAATAACTTCTCTTCATGCCTACTGGTAGCATTTAGCTGCATCCAGTAAGTCTGGATGGTCCGTGTGTACAGTGTTCTGCAACATCATCGAACCTCAGTTTGAAAAATTCTTCCGCCTCAACCGGAGGCTCATTTGTGCTGAAATAGTGCAAAAAGCTTGCGAGTTGTCCCCTTCTTTATGAGGTAAGTTTGACCATGGTGCTTACTTGGTTTTGCCTCGCATGATGAGAAACAAGAACCGTCTGCGATGACCCTGAGGAGCGAAAAAAGTCAGCGCAGAGTCTCTAGCGAAAGGCAGCTGTGGCGTCATCTGGTGTTGCTGGAGGAAATTGGTGCAGTTCAAAAGCGCCGAGGCAAGCATGGTACGTTCCTGTAATGGTGCTAGATGGTGCCACTGCTGCCGTTCGGTGGAAAATTTGTTTGCGTCTTTTGCTCCTCAGTCTTGTCGCAGACTGTTCTGGTTTCTTGTCATGCGTGGTCAAACCAAGTAAGCACCATGGTCAAACTTACCTCGTAAAGAAAGGGACAACAACATGCAAGCTTTGTGCGCAGTTTCAACGCAAATGAGCTTCCGGTTGAGGCAGGAGAGTTTTTCAAACGGAGGTTGAATATAGTTGCATAACACTGTATATATAGACTTTTTTTTTTTTTTTTCCCGAATAGGGATGGGGAGGGGTTGCAACCTACATCAGAATTTTTTTCCATTCTGTCTCTTAGTCAGCATGTTTTGTCTACTTTGGACAATGTAGTGCTCTTAGCAGTGGCATACTCAAGTTGCCCTTCATTGAAAGACACAATTTCATCCATCCCTCTATGAAGAAGGCAAAGTGCCACTGTTCTAAACACTTACAGCTAGATCCTGTCATAAGCAGAGCTTTTTTTTTTTTTTTTTTTTTTTTTTGTCCATTTTGAACGTGTTCTTTTTTTTTTCCTTCCTTGATTGAGGCATTTTATTAATGATTTGGCTTCTTTAGATGGGCAGTCAAGCATCTTTGTTTTGAAAAATAGCGTCCTCCAGTTGTGTGTTCATCAGCATGTCAGACCAACTGGCCCAGAACTTCATCCTGGTCAAAGTAATTAGTGATGCACTTTTCAGAATTAAGGGTCTCTTCATGGCTTTTGGCAGCTGACAATGCGAATTTGTTAACTCAGAAATGTTTGTTTGATTTGGGCTTAGATGTAGATGCTGCTTGTCTGTATTTAACTGTGATACAAACAAAGATAGGAATTGGACTGGTTCCATGCTTGTCATGATGGAAAAAACGCGATGGTACTGGTGCATGTGTGGTGCAGTTGTTGGCTATCCCGAGCCCTTCAGCATTTTTTAAAGACTTTGCGCAAGCTTTAAGAGAGACATTGTGTTATGTACTGCCAAAATTAAGTGAGCGCCCAACTGGAAAAGGGAGATGTGCTGCCTGGCAATGGGGGAGAGCAGTGTTTGGTGTCTTTTTTTGTACATGCACGTAACTTGGATGCAGGCGACCCTTCGGAGTTGTAAACCACCCTAAGCCTTGATGGAGTGATGAGAGAGCAGGTTAGCTAGAGAAGGGCAGGGACACTCTAATTACCAGTTTTTCTGAAGAGGGCTGGGGCCTCTGGGGCCTCGTGTGCTAAAAATCCCGAGATAAGCAACCAGTAAACAGGCCTATCTCTCCCTCCCTCTTCCCTGTCTCTGGCTGAGCCCATCTTATCTGGGGCCAGGGCTCTCCCTCCGCTTTCTTCTCCCAGTGTGATTTCTCTTAAAAGTCCTTATCTCGCTTCCTCTGCCTGCGAGAGGCGAGAGGCGAGGGGAGGCGCTAAGGAGGCTGCCATCAGTAGCAGTAGCAGCACACGGTGGAGAGTGGCTGACTGTGGTGTAGCTGGCATTTTAACACTCTGGAAGGAGCCCAAAATGCTCTTGCTTGTGCCCCTTGAAGATGGAACAAAGAAAGCAGTCTACCTCAGTCAGGGATGTCTTTTGAAGCTGGCAGCCGGAGAGCAGTTGGCTGGTGGCAGCAGCTGTGGGACTGGTACGTGATGAAAGCTTCCTAATTGGGGGGGGGGGGTGATTTTAGCACTGCATTCTTTATCTGCAGTTCAGAACGATGGCTACAAGCGGAGCCCTTGTGTAGCTACTCAAGAGTACACAATAGGGATAACTGTATCAAATAGCTATTGTTAGTGAACATTGATCCTCTGGCTGCCCCTGGCTACGGCGATGTTAGTACAGCGCAGAAAATGTCATTCTTGTCAAGAAAAGTCGCTCTAAAGATTTGAACTCAAGTGGCTCAAACTCTCTAATGCATTTTGAAACGGATGATGATCCAGCATAGATAGCCTTTGGCATTCACTCGAAAAATTTTTGTTGGTGCAATAATCTTACTTGCGAAATCAGCCAGTGTCGGCGACACCTTTTTTTTTTTCATGCTTGTGAGATGTCAGTTTTACTGGTTTAGACTGGTGTGTTGTCAGAATGCAGTTGGCAGTACCCCATGAGCACGAGGCTGCTTCAATCTGTCCATACCGCCGGCTCTTTAGTTTATCACAAAAGACTTCTGTGGCAGATATGACAAGACAAATCGTTGCGAGGCCACAGCACCTAAGCAGGCTCGATGAACTTGTGATGCCCACATTGAAAGTGTGTCGGATGTTACCGATAGCTCGAGTGGCTTGTATGCTTTTCTATTCTCGGAGCTTGCCATGCAGATTTTGAAGGCTCATGCTTTGCTTGCCTTTGCGGAAGAGCAGGCGTTGGGCACTCAATACACGAAAGGTGCTTCATTTTATCTTGCCAGAGGGACCAGTGCTTAGTTGTGCAGGCTTGTTTTGCTTGCAGCACTATGCATTCGGTAATGTCCTCTAGGCCATGGCATTGTGCTGGTGTTAAACAATGGACTTGGAAGAGCTTGGTCGTGTTCTGACACGGCTTAGAAGGATCTGTTTTTGTTTTTCTGGTTGTGCAGTCCTATAGGGAAAACGTCCCTTTTTCTTTTTTTCTTTTTGACATCAATGCTGTGGGTTTGGTCTCAAGTGTCAAGAGCCTCTTTTGTGCATTGGGTGCCATTTCCAACTTGTATGAAGAGCCATTTTCTATTCTGTCTCGAGGTGTGACGTCTTTATATCTTTATAGTATATGGACATAGATGGTCAGCAACGTTTTCTTTAGCTTGTTTTGAGGTGTGCTATCTTCGTGGTATCAAAATAAAGAGGATAAGCAGTGTTTTTTTTATTATTTAGACCATGCATCAGCAAACCATGTGCTCTTTTTTTTTTTTTCTTTTTTGTGGAAAAGGGGGATATCTGCAACTGTGTCAGTAGCATAGCTTTCCTATTGTTGCATAGAATTTAAGGATGCTGACGTGAAAAATGGGTCCTTAAATTTTTATATCTCTTTAGTTGGTGCAGTACTGCATATGGGCACAGCTTATGAGGTTAGTGCTCCACTATATGAGCTAAACTAACTTGTTTGCTGCATGAATGCGTTATCAAGGTGCAATGTTTGTGTGGACTTCACACTAACAAAGGTATGGCAGCCAGAGGTCCCGGGCAGTTTTTCCATCAACCTCTTGCCATCTACAGAGTTGACTTCTTGCCCATCTTGATGTATCATTGCATGACAGACCTTCCTTTCTTTTCTTTATGGA
Organism: Amblyomma maculatum; assembly: GCF_055883805.1. Classification (NCBI taxonomy): domain Eukaryota; kingdom Metazoa; phylum Arthropoda; class Arachnida; order Ixodida; family Ixodidae; genus Amblyomma; species Amblyomma maculatum. The sequence goes on along the minus strand of NC_139346.1, from coordinate 33,038,900 downwards.
GTAAATTGCATATACTTGGAATTCTTGGCTAATGTATGATGGGGAGTGGTATCAAAGAAGGACAAGTACCCTTTCCATTGTGTTCAAACATCCATTAATATGTTGCTGCAGTCTATATTATAAGTATTCATTCAACCTGCTTCATGTAAACCTTGTATGATCACACCTTTGGCGATAAAAGCAAAATAAGGTGATATTTGAAGTTTTTTCTTGTTTTTTTTTTTGTTTTTTTTTTTTCGAAGTGAGCCAAATCCAGGCTCCGAAATTGGGTGAATTTCAGCTGTAGTTGTGAATTTGCCAAGAGAGCTTTCCTTTGAAAAGGTAATGAAATGCCAAATAACTTCTGTTTTAAATTATATCACTTTGATGCTTCCAATGTATTGCTGTAGGTAAAAGTTTTCAGTGTTTTGCTTGGTTGTTGCCAAGATGGATATGGTTCATTTTGGGAAAAAAGAAAAATGCTTCATTTATTTGGGGTCAGTGGTGAGGTGGCTCAACTGCTGAACCTAAAAATGCAGGAATAATTTTTAGGTGGTTTGTATTTCCGGAACCCTCAACTGTGGCATTCTTCATACATACGTAACCTGAGTCGCTTTGAGACAAGAAAACCTCTAACCAGTCCAAATCATACCTAACCTATGCCATGCCTGTTCTGTGCATTAGTGATGCTTGCCTATTAATTGCTGACAAGGACGATGAAAGCTTGCTGGTGAATAAAGAAAACTGAATCTCCATACATAGCATGTGAGGCACCTCAAACTATGCATCACCAGAACTTTGTAAAAAGCAATCTTGTTTTGCTCTATTCCAAAAAAAAAAAAAGGAAATTCAAGCCACGCTTTATAAGGATGCTCAGTACAACACCTATCCTGTGAAGCATCTTGCCTAGTTAATATTTCTTGGTCTTATCATTGGCAGGCACTTTAAGTTTGCATTACGCATAGCTTTCAGTTCTTGAAAAAAAAAGCCTGTTTATGAACATATGATCTAATTGCCGGAAATCATAGCAAGTGAGGTACAGGAACGGATTTAGGGCAGGAGGGGGAAACTGGTCACAGTTGCCTCCCTCGCCAGGCAAGATTTTTTATGTGGAAAATCGCATTCTGCTCCATTTCTGTTTGTTTTTTTTTTACTAAAGAAAGTCCATAAAGTACATAGTTCAAATGGGGCTAACCCTTTATTCATTTTCTCCAAGAGTGAGCCATAAATCCACCCCTGCTCAGGTACTATTCTTTACTGTGCCTTTGTCCACACTCTTATAAATTAGCTTTTCTTTTTAATTGGGGTAGCAGGTGTGAGAGCTACCTGAAAAAAGAGCCCTGGTGATAATACTGAACACTTGCTATAACATCAGAGATCATGCAGATGACTGGACATACCTATTATCTGTGGTTTAGTTGCACATGGTCTATAATCTGTAACGCACCAAATCATAAATGGTCAACTGGGCTTAGCGAACTCAACCAACGGCGGCTGCGTTTCAATGTCAATGCACGTTAAAGATTGAAATTACTCCGCAGCCCTCCACACTGGCACCTCTTTCTCTCTTTTTGCTTTCACTCCGACCTTCGCCCCTTCCTTTACGGTGTGGTTAAGGTGTCCTCCAAGTGTAACAGATATTGCATCTTTCCTTACAGGGATAAGCCAATTGACAATTTTTCGCATGCTTCAGGCATTTTTAACCAAGGAGGAGGCTGAGTGGTCACAGATGTTCCTAGTGAGAGAGGTCATAGTTGCGGACGCGGGGGCCAGATCACAAAACTGTGTTCGCTCATCTGCGCTGAAATGTAAAAAAAAAAAAATTAAAATAAACTGTGTTTGTTAATCTGCACTGAAATAGAAAAAAGGAAGATAAAGTTTCTTTGTTTATCTGCATTAAAATATAAAAAATGAAAATAAACAATGGCCCCACCGCGGTGGCACAGAGTACCCGGGTTCAACCCCGACCGCCGGCAGCTGCATTTTGATGGAGGCAAAACGAAGAGGCGTCCGTGTGCTATGCGATGTCGGTGCATGTTAAAGATCACCAGGTGGTTGAAATTACTTCGAAGCCCTACACTTTGGCACCTCTTTCTCTCTTTCCGCTTTCACTCGCACCTTTCGTTTCCTGTAAACTAATTTAGTATAACATAAATAATGTACAGAGAACGCTAATCCTATACATGAGAGCGCTTTATATCAAAGCAAAATGAACCATAAGAAGCTGTAAAATGAATAGAAAAGTATACAATGGATAAGCTGTGCTGTGCACGCCTACTTCGCATTTGATTAAGTACTCAAATTGCTGTAATTTTTTTTCTTTCAACCTTTCACATATGGATGAGATGGCAGTGCCCAATTCTGCACAATCTGTTTAAGTAGTTCTGCTATGGATGGCTAAGCAAGAAGGAAATTAAAGACATTTGCTCCTTCAGTTTGCACTAAATCCCTGAAGGTGCATGTTTTCCAAGGCTGGGGGGTGGACTCAGTGGACAGTTGCTCAGACATGTATGTAAAGTGATGCAACAGGGACACTGCAGTGTTCTGCTTCATCGTTCTCTTCCCATTGCTTGCATCAGTCGGCAAATCAGTGCTTGCTGTTCTTGGCAGCTTTGCCATTGGCTTTGGTGTTGAGGCTTCAATGGGTTAGTGCAGCTGCTTTCTCGAAATATTCAAAGCAAGATGGCAGAAGCAGAAATTGTTGCTTTTCATAGTGGTTGTAGCTTCTCCTTTTTATTTTTTCCACACAGAATCAAAGCCAGAGGCCATGACTGCTACGTCAGAAGGGGATGCCGCCAGCCTAGGCTCTGCCGAAGACAGTGGCAAGGGTTCCTCTACATCCGAGGAAGAAGATGGGGCCGCATCAAAGTTGGGTGTGGGGACAGCAGGAGAAACTGGAGGACAGGAGCTGGTCTTCATCCAGGACACGGGTTTCAATGTACGAATTCAGGCACCGGGCCTGGAGCCATTCGACATTCAGGTGAGGAGGCTGCAGCCAAGCATTCTTTCTTCTCCCTGTGCCTCCCTCTGCCTTTCTGTTGTGCGTGCGTGTGTGTGTGGGGGGGGGGTGATCATCACAGCACGAAAAGTGGTCTGAAAATGTGTTCTCATACAAGGCCTTTTTTCACCTTGACCTTTATTTTCATTTCTTCTTTTTTCTCTATAAACCAGCTTTATATACAAATAAGCGTTTTGTACTTTACAGGAAGCATGGTACAGGGAGTATTTATTGGCAGGGTAATGCTTTTTTATGAATATTTTGAACTTTTTAATGTATTGAAAATCAGTTTCGTACAGCCTGAAAGTACAGACTATAAAATACTTCATAATAGCTGAAAAGGTCCTGACTGAGAGTTAATTTCACACCAAAGAAATCAGAATCGGACAAATACGAGATGGAGTAACGAACAGCACCACTGTGTCTCATGCTTAATTATGTGGTAGTTTACTCCTGGAGGTTTGCTGCACCACTGAAAGCATTCCTCGCATGGAAACAAGTGTGCATTGAAATAACAAGCTACATGCTGTTGAGCATGTGTGCCTTCTATATAAATTGTGCCAAGCCACTGGTTGAGGATAATGTGCATATTCCAGCTTTCTCACTTTGTCAGTGTCAATGTCCACTAAAGGCACCCTTGTCAATAATCTGCATTACTGTGCCACATGCTCAACTTTAAGGCCAGAAACTGTTCTCAGCTTCATGTCAGCAGCGCTGTTGGTGCTCCAAGGCCTCCAGCTGCACAGACAAAAACATGTCGAACATGGATACAGCAAATATTTGGCCCCATCAAACTCTTCCAAACTATGCTTAAAAACCATAGGCACTTTTTGCTTATACTGTACTGTGCCTAACACAGTTGGACATAACACATTCGCCTTGCATTTGTGAACTCTCATTTGGGAAAAAAACTCTCATCAGTGGGTTTCCTGATGTGTGCTTCTCCCTATTGCATCAATGGTGAGTGCTCAGCAACTCTGAGTTCTGGAACCCCACATCTTCCGCATGCAAGGCAGATGCTCAGCCTCTTTGTTTGGATGGGCACAAAGTGGATGTATATCAAACTTTCCAGTGCCGAGTGATGCCTGCTCCAGTGAGTTCACTGAACTACAAAAAGGCTAGCAGTGGTATGGCAAGAATCTCCCACACGTCAGCGGTGTTGCAGAGGATAGAGAGAGGTGGAGAGTTGGTAGCCGGGCAGCCAGCGTGCATTCATGCAGAAGCAGCAGCAGCATAGACAGCTGTAGGTTTGCAGTAATCATCTTGCGCTGCGACTGCCCGCTGACGTCAGCTGCCTCAGAGGTAGCAAGCAGCTTTCATTCTGGTGTACAGTTTTCTGCTTGAAAACATTGTAAGGCTGAGAAGCCACCTGACTAGTATTTGACTTGTGGCTACTGCACGCTTTGAGTGCGCTGCGGGGAAGCTAACTCTACTGGTATCTGGCACCGTTTTTCACAGCCTCCACAGTCGCTGCAAATGCTTTAAAAATGGCTGAAACTTGCAAAAAATGCCTCTTGCTGATCTCTAGTAAGGTTTTCTGGTCTCCTTTTCTTACATTGACTAAATTGCACTGTTCTTGGATGCGTTTTGGACAAAATTTTATCTGACAAATTTTTTCTATATAAAATTATTTTGTACCTGTTCTCTATGAGGACGTTGGTCGGTAGTATCGGGATGCACTTGCAATAACTGTGATGTCTTGTCATTTAACCGAATGGTGTTCCCATGGGTCAGATAATTTTCTTTTGCATTCATTGTAACAGCAGCATATTGACCAATTTCGTTTGTTGCCTGTCAGAAATGATCGCAATAGATCTCTTCATTCTCATCTACTTCAGGACAGATTGCTGTGTTCTCAACACTGGCATTGCAATCTGCAACATATTTTTATCAGGGTCATTTAACATTGGTGCCCCTTTGATAACTCTGTGATAACTCTGCATGTCTTGACGGGCACTCACGAATGCTTTTATTTTCATAACTTGAATTATTTTACCAACTAAAAAAAAGATGTACAGTGCTCATTACAGCATACACAGACTGTTTACAATACCTGTGCAGCTGTTGTCTTGGCTCTTTTGCCAGTGCTAATTATTTTCAGCCTGCGTTGAAATGAGTCGCTCGCATGTAAAGGGGAGGTCCACCTTTAAATGATGCAGCAAGCTGGTTCGTAATTGCAGGTGAGCTTGGTGGTGCAGGAGCCTATCGTCACAGGTGGTTGTACTGTGCTGAGGGCTGTTGCCTCTTTTCGTGTGCGTGCAGGTGAGCTCGATGGAGCTGGTCCAGGAGATTCACCAGCTGCTCATGGACCGGGAGGACACTTGCCATCGGACATGCTTCAGCCTTCAGTTGGATGGCACGACACTGGACAACTTCGCTGAACTCAAAAACATCCCGGGACTCAAGGAGGGCTCACTCATCAAGGTTGTCGAAGGTGAGTAGTTCCCATATGGCAAAGGCAAGAATGTTTATGTGCTTGTGCCTGTTACACAGTGTCCTATATTTTAATGAATACAGTAAATCTTGGTGATATGAGCTTGGTTGGTTTAAATTTTGGGATGATAATGAATTCTTAAAATTTCCTCACCCAAGTGCATTGTGTGCAGAATTTCGGGTGCTACACTCTCTCTACAGCAAGACAAAGAGCCCGAAGAGATGTGGTCTGATGTTCATGATATAATACAAGAAGTTGCTACTAAGGTAGTTCCAAAGCAAAAGAAATGCAAGAAAGCAAACTGGTTATCTGAAGAGGCTTTGCAAATAGCTGAGGAAAGGAGGATGGCAAAAGTTATGGGGGAAAGAGAAAGATACAAGGTTCTCAATGCGGATTTTCAGAAAATAGCAAGGAGAGATAAGAATGCCTTCCTGAACATACAGTGCCAAGCAGTTGAGGACAACAGCCAATTAAGGAACACATGAGCTCTGTATAAGACAATCAAAGATATCAAAGGAAGCTTCTGTGCTAAGATGGGCGTGATAAAGGACAAACGAGGCAAGGACCTCACTGAAGCCGCAGAGATAAAGAAGAGGTGGCAGGAATACACAGAACTGTACAAGAAAGACTCAAATGTGCAAACCCAACATAAGACGGTTGTGATAACTGATATTGAGCCGGGCATCCTGAAGAGTGAAGTTGAATGGGCCTTGGCCAGCCTTGCTAGGAACAAAGCTAGCAGAATTGATGGCATTCCAGCTGAGTTGCTTCAAAACCTCAACCATGACGCTGTTAACATTCTGCATACATTATGTCAGAAGATTTGGACAACCCTGCAGTGGCCGCAGGATTGGAGGAGGTCAGTTTACATCCCCATTCCAAAGAAAGGCAGTGCCAGGGATTGTTCCAACTACCGCACGATCGCGCTTATTTCGCATGCTAGCAAGGTGATGTTGAAAATCCTCCAAGGTAGGCTGCAGCAGTATGTGGATCGGGAGCTTCCGGACGTGCAAGCTGGGTTTCGCAAGGGCAGAGGAACTAGAGACCAAGTTGCCAACCTTCGCTGGATCATGGAAAAAGCAAGAGAGTTCCAGAAACCCATCTACTTCTGCTTTATTGATTATGCGAAAGCGTTTGACTGCGTAGATCACAGCAGATTGTGGCAAGCTCTCCAAGAGATGGGAGTTCCAATTCACCTCATCTGTCTCCTCAGGAACCTGTATGAAGGGCAAGAGGCCACAGTCAGAACTGGGCATGGTCTTACTGATTGGTTTCCGATTGAGAAAGTAGTGAAGCAAGGCTGCATACTGTCGCCCTGCCTATTTAACCTATATGCAGAGTGCATCATGAGGAAGGCCGGTCTGGACGAGTCTACAGCTGGAGTGAAGATTGCTGGAAAACGTATCAACAACCTTAGATATGTGGATGATACCACTTTAATTGCAGAAAGTGAATCGGAACTCAAGAGACTTCTGATGCGCGTACAAGAAGAGAGTGAGAAGTTTGGGCTTAAACTGAACATTAAAAAAACAAAGATCATGGCGTCTTGCCCTATCAAGTCCTGGAGCATCAAGGGACAAGAAGTGGAAGCTGTGACAGATTTTCTCTTCTTGGGCTCCAAGATTACCTCGGAAGGAGACTGCAGCCATGAAATTAGGAGACTCCTGCTTCTGGGAAAGAGAGCAATGGTTAGCCTTGACCGCCTAGTAAAGAGCAGAGACATTAGTCTGCCAACCAAGATCCGTATAACTCGTGCTATGGTCTTTCCAGTTGTGATGTATGGATGCGAGAGTTGGACTGTGAAAAAGGCTGACCGCCGAAGAATTGACGCGTTTGAATTGTGGTGCTGGCGAAGACTCTTGAGAGTTCCTTGGACTGCCAGAAGATCAGATCAGTCAATATTGTCGACCATAAACCCTGACTGCTCATTGGAGGGTCAAATTCTAAAGTTAAAGCTCAGCTACTTTGGTCATCTGATGAGAAGAGAGGAGTCGCTGGAGAAAGATTTGATGTTTGGAAAGGTTGAGGGTTGCCGGAGAAGGGGTAGGCAGCGAACGCGATAGTTAGATGGCATCCTCGAGGCACTGCAGATGAAGTTATGTGATGTTAGGAAGATAGTGAGAGACCGGAAAGCGTGGCGTGACATGGTCAATAGGGTCACGAAGAGTCGGACACGACTGAACTGAACTGAACACTCTCTCATGCCACTACGGATGGTGTTAACTTGTGAGCCGCGACCATGACCTCGATCACTAGTCGTGTTATGCAGAGGAAGTACAGTCGAGCCTTGATATGATAAAGTCCTACTTGCAGCTGCGAATTTCTTTACGTTGAGGTTCCCATGTTCTAGCTGCTCAAAAAAATTAACTGGTTAGTGGAACACTGCTAGTAAATGGGAACTTGTAAATTACGAATTCAGGAAATAAGCAAGGAATTCTAGCAATAATAGTGCTAACGAGGGTACTGGATGTTTATTTGTGTATCAGGAGAACGATGAATAATAGCAAACGGGCGCGAACAAGCCATTTTTCTGCAAGTGAGCAAAGAGTGAGGGCTGGCGCGGCTGCCTTTGCGCGACAATCTTTTGTTTAAGCCTCACGTAAGCGTACGCATAATGAACTTGCCTCTAACTTTTGCTGCCAACTTAAAAAATTGGTAGTCGTTAGCGCATCCCTCCGTTGCTCGCCACCGCAATGGCAGGTCACCAAGATTCCGCCCAGCCAGAACTTCATGGTATGGCTCGTCCGGTTGCTCAGTGCTTTCCCTTTATCATACAACAGTTGGGGTGGGCACTGTCCGCTGCCACAAAATCAATGCAGCATGTGCAGCAGCAAACTCCTTTTGAAGCTAACAATGCTTCATGATCACAGCTAACCACATGCTTTATTTTGACGACTGATGGATGGAAGGATAAACGGCTGTCATAAAAAAAAAAAAAAAGGTATTTCTTTTCGCATATTGAACTCTCCCTTCAAAACTGACCCCGATGTCAGGCAAATGCAAAATTCGGTGTGTCTCAGCTGAAGTTTTAGTTCTCATCCAAATTTCAAAGTGGCTGCTGATACAGTGCAGTACACTTCGATACCAGATATAGCGATATATCGCTTATAACGAACAAATTCTTAAGATATATCATTTTCCAATTGCCCCTATGTAAAAATAAACCAGATATAATGATCGATTGTCGGCGGTATATCGGATACGATAGCTTTATCTCCGCCGCCAGTAGGTGTTTACCACGAAAATTTGATTAAATATTCAATAAAAGATAAAATATTAAGAAGGCAATGACGTGAAAACTCAACATATACAGTGAAAACGGAAGGAAATGAGCACTATCATCATCATAATTGCTGCCGAGCAAAGGGTGCTGCTGCAGCCATATCGTCATCGCCATCGCCGATTCTGCATCAGTGGGAGATAGTGGCAACCACATTATAATCACATTGACGGACTGCGTGATTACTCACGAGATGAAACGGCAGATTCATTGGGATTTTTGGTAGGATTTCAAGGTTGGAAACCTCGTGAAAAGGTACGGACATGCACACTCTACGATTTTAACGATCATTAAAGCTGGGGATGTCCTTCAGTTCATCCAGTCGCTAATCGGTTTTGTGCATGCAAAAAGGACTGCCGCCAGCGTGCACGCTACTGAAGCGATGCTCACAGCGATTGTCAAGCTTCAGCTGCCACTCAAGCGAGCGCATACTTGTGACTTTTTTAAATATGGTTATTTTGTGGCTATTGAGGTATACTGTAATAAAGTGTTTGGTGCTCTTTATCATGATTAGAGTTGGTCAACCCTATTTACTCATCGTAAGTAGGCAGGCCTACATGCATGGGAAAATACATGGGTGTGCTTTTTTTTCTTTCATTTTTTTTCCCTCTGGTCCAGATATAACGATACTAATGGTTATAACGATCGGATTTTCAGGTTTTCTTTTCAGTATTGTTATAAGTGGACTGCACTGCATGCATGTGATGTGTGAGGACATTGTTAAATTGAAAGTGAGGCATAAATGCATAAAATTACTTCGTTAAATCCCCCCAAAAAATACATGGTTTTCAATAGGGCAGAAATTGGGAAATAAAAAAAATGTGTTACGTCGTGGATTTCACTACATTGAGGTTTGTTATACCGAGTTTAGACTGTAATTTGTGATGGCACAGGGCCCACACATTGTTTACTGCAGGATCACTAGTCATGCTGTATGTACAGGAAGTAGTTAACAGCGGTGCATGTCCTGCACATCATTGACTCTGCAAACACTAGTTACATGCTGTATGCACAAGGAGAGGAGGGCAACGGCTTATTGCCCTCACATAGCTGACATCGCAATCGCCAGCCATGCTGTATTCACTGCCAGTAGTGAGCTATGGCCGCAGGGAGATAAAAAAATTCGCTCTGCCATAAAAAAATCTATGATGGCATTTCATATGCTTTTGCATACATATTTGGTTCGTTTTGATGATGGTATACATTTTTTCACGGTCCGTAGCGATTCAGATCACAGAAATTTCATTTTGGTTGCCTCTGCTATTATGTCATTTCTTGGAACTCCCCATACTAGGGTTTCACGAGAGATGGTGCAGGTGTGCTGAGAGGTAGGTTCTCTTGTTCTAGGGGCCCTTTTGATTGTTCTTTGTGCACTTGTTACTTGCTGAAGAAGTTATTGTTGTGGCAGTTGTGAAGAACAGCTGACGTTTCACATTAAAGAGCATTGTCAGAGAACAGAAGCATTGAACGGCGTCGTAGCTAACAGCTTCCCTGCCTCTTCTATTTTAAATTATTCTTGTTGCTGCCTTGGTTAAGATTAATGTGCAGAAGTGCTCTTCTGTCTCATGTCAGTGGACATTGTTTCCCTGTACAATATTAAAGGGAGGGGAGGAATGAAAAAGAAAAGCAGAGGAATGGAGAGAAATGCTTGTAGGAGAGGTCGTGCTCGTTGCTTGCTGTTGAAGAAGCGGCCGTTGACCAAATGGGCTCCTTTGCGGATACCCCTTGCAGAGCCATACACAGTGCGGGAAGCACGCATCCATGTGCGTCACGTGCGAGACCTACTTAAGTCCCTGGACCCTGGGGATGCCTACAACGGCCTGGATTGCAGCTCCCTGGCCTTCCTCAACATTGTCACCCAGGGGGATATCCTTGGTAAGAAGGCATTTGCAAATAACGCCACATCTTTGTGTGTCGTGCCAGTCCTTTAGAATCTCTATTTTTGTTGCCTTTTTTTCCTTTTACATCCTTTTACTAATGCTTCCTAATTTGACTCTGTTTGGGAAGGAAGAAAAGTTTTGCTGTAACTAACCTAATTATTGCTCATAGGGGCTATTGAAGTCAGCATAATGGCGCAGGCTGATTTCCCTTTTGCGTTACTCTGCTGAGCTGAGATGTGCAGGGCCATATCTCATCTGAAGTGCAAATTTAAGAGCATGCTTGGAGTTTTCAACAGCTCTTCTCTTTGTGTGCTCGACTTTTATGGTGGTGGCCTGCATTCTGTAGGCGATCTCACAGCGACGTTCATTTCAAAGGCCCTGTCAACATTTTCTTAACAACGCTGTCATTTTCATGACTGCTGTGTTCCTCAGAATGGCAGAGTCGAGGGACCATGCAGTTCACGCGCAGAAGCAATGTGCAAATAACTGCAGTAGTTGCATTGGTCGACATTGGACAGCAGGCAGTATGAATGGTCAGGTACAGCTTGTATGTTTGTCAAGCACAAACAGCAAGGCAAGCTTGGTTCCTGATTGGTCAGTGTTGGGCATGGTTTAGCTGCATAGTCCCAGTTGCACTGTGGGTGCCATCTTTGTTTTTCCTTCTTAGTATTGCCTCAGTCCTCCGGTGTGCACCTGCACTATACGGTTGTGGCTTTTGCTTTGAACAAAATGCAGAATAAGTTCCGTTACCATTTAAAATTCTGAGTGTTCGCACAGCCCTTCGTTCTGCTTCTATTTCAAGCTTAAAAAAGCTTCAATGGCATTTGAGTCAGCACTGCATCCAGTGCTACGTGTGGTTTACCATCCCAGAATTTCACATGGGCTGCCAGAGTTACTGTTAGGAGAAAGATGTACAGTGAAAGCTCATTAATTGCGGAAAATATGAAATTTTGAATAATTCACTGTGCTACTTGATTGGTGGTTGACATATAAAAAAGCGCGTTCAAATTCGAGCCAGTTCCATTGTGGATAAGTTGAACTACAGTCGAACCCGGATATATCGAACTCGAAAGGGATTCGATATATTGATAATTCGATATACAGAAATCGGCTTGTGACGGGACTTCTGATACGAAAAAACGATACCGTATTTGTCGCGTAATCAACCCACTCGCATAATGAACCCACCCTCCACTTTTGCACCCAAGAATTTGAAAAAAAAAAAAGGCGTTAAGGCCAGCTCGCTCACATGCAAGCAACTGAGCGATCTCAGCGACGAGCGGCAGTGACAGAGCGAAAATTTTCAAACTTGTTGGAACTGCGTCCCTCTCGCCGCTCGAGCCACCGCAGCAGCTCAAAACAAGGTTTCTGTGTCGCTGCGTTCAGAAATCGCGAGCATTTTCGCTTGCATGTCGATGGCGCGCGTCAGTCCGTTTCGGTCGTCTCATCCACAGCTCATTGGCAGTGTGCCACGATGCTGCGCAGCGATAACGTCAGGGCGCGTTTATCTTTTGATAGCTGCTGCGGTGGCGGGGAGCGAACTTGGCAGAGGGCCCGTGATGGCTTGATTGCACAAGCCTGGTTCGATTTATCACGCCGCGCTTGGGGCGGGTGTCATGATCGCAGCAGCTGACCGCGTGCTTTCGCTGATTCATACATGCAAGGATAAACGATAAACATAAATAAATAAACTAAACATCCCCGCAAAAAAAAAAAAAAAACTGCCGCTTTTTAACGTCTGCAGACGCATATCTTACGCTACGCCGCGCGTACAGCACAACGATAAGAAAGGATGACTCTCACAAAAAAAAAAGACAAAAAACGGAGAGAGCTGCCGCTTCTTAACATCCGCAGGCGCCATAGCCATGGTAGAATTAGTAGCCACGTCCGCTGCCGCGCCGCCGCACGCAGAGGGTTCGCAACACACGCTGGAGAAAGCATCCGACGTCTGTCTGAAAACGGGCTGAGCTGCTTGGCGTATGCGTTGCGCATGCTGAAGGAGAGAGATAGCTCTGCAAAAGAATGGGCACACCCACGCACGTGGCTTTCAAACTTCATGTGTTGCCGCGCGGGAAACGACAACTGCAGACGCGCGCGCCTTGGGGAATGGGCGCGGTGCTGCCCAGACCAGCTGTCGCCGAACTGTCCCCTCCCATTCCTTCCGCGTGTGGCTTGAAAACTTCACGCGGTAAACGGCCAAGGGTGATGAGATCGTCTTTGGGGAAGGCACACTTTTCAGTGCGTGGTGCGGAGTTCGATATATCGAACGAACGGTGAAATTGAGTTCGATATATGACGCGGCTTTCCTATACTTTTACATGGAATTTTCAAGGGGATATTTCGTGAGTTCGATATAAACAAAATTCAATATATCCGGGTTCAATATAACCGTGTTCGACTGTATATACTGCTGGAGCTGTGTTTGGATAGCTTTAAAAAAAAATGTGATGGCATAAAAAAAAAGAAAAATGAAAAACAAAAAAAGAGCAGTTGATCGCTGCCTTGCAAAAGTTGCAAGAGGCTTTTGTCAGCTTTTTTCAGGGTCATTTTATATTTCGAATTTTGGATCATTCATACTTTTCCTAATCCCTTGAATTTTGAAGTAACAAGGTTTTGTTCTGGGTTGATATTTACCCTTTCGGATTCGTTGATGAGGACTGAAAGGTTGAGGTCATGGCTGTTGCCAGACTTGGTGACTGCGACTGTACATCGTTGCCTCTGAGCCACTGTTGTACAAAGGTTTCGGTTCTCTTGCTGGTTGCCGTTCATGTCTGAATTATGAAGGGGAGAGGTGACCCATTGGATGGCATGCCGGGATCCTGAAAACCTGCTTCTTCTTCTTCCTCTCGCCCCTTGGCCCTGTGTCGTGCAGAAAAAAAGAGCCGTGGAGGAGAGTCTGTCGACTGCACACCGCCCGACCACATCATCCCAGGCTCCAAGGAACCGCCGCCACTGGTGCCTCTGCTGCCGCAGGCCAAGGACCAAAAGGTGCTAGCTCGTCTCCCCTTCCCTGCTTCGTGTTCATTGTTCAGCGAAGGCTCAGCTTCAGCTTTCCTGTAGCAAATGCACCTGCATCAGATTAGAAAGAAGTCAGTGAAGTTTAAAAAAACAACAAAGCACAGCTCTAGCAACTGGTGGAAGGGAAATTTCAGCTCGGCCTCCGATTCTTTATGAAAAAAAATAAATACCTTTTTGGGGAATTAGTAGACAGAAAGCTTGAATGTATTTTCGTATTTAGAAAATTCTGTTTTAATAAATGAACAAAGAGGTATGTTAATTATGGCGCCACTCATTGCAGTGACAGTATCACGGAAGGGGACATGAATGTATGGGTGTCACTTCGTGTGGTGTCTGGATGCGCCCTGGATGACAAGTGGGCACTACTGATTTGCTGCCTTTTCGGGCTGCTTTCTGAGAAAAAAAAAATTTAAAAAATAAACAGACTCTGTTCAGTGCGAGATATATGCCTTGCACTTGCGTTTGTTCAAACGATATGACTGGTCAATTTCCCAGGGCACTCATTTAGAGAGCCTTCTTTGGTTCCGTCGCATTTATTCCCTCCTGGTGGCTCCTGGGAGGATGAGTATGTGCACTTTTCTGTGGGAGAATTTAAAACATTACAGCAGCTGAGAACCCCTTGCAAGCGTTCAGTTACATTATCAGTGCAGTGTAACTTTACTGTACCAGCTGCACTGTTTGAGAAATGCATCAGCTCCTCGAGGTGACAGAGTTGCAGAATCATTTTTGAATACCTACAGTACAACCTCGTTACTTCGAAGTCATCGGGACCGCGAGAAATCTTCGAATTAAGCGGGTTTTCGAATTAACCGAACACACCAAGAAATAAGACTTAGGCAAAAAAATTCGTTGCAGGAACGTGTTACCTTTATTCGGCATGTTTTGAATTACTACTGAAAGTAATCAGAGATGCTGGTTTGCCGCGTCCGGTAGTTTGCGGCTCCTAAGGTCATGCTCTCGAGTTGGTCAAATGACGAGACATCTCTGAACTTCCACCGCGGCACTCAACAAAACTGCGGATAACGTTCAGCGATCCGATAACTTCACCAAGAGCAGGTGCTCGGGGAGGCTCGGTGGCGTCGTCGCTATCGTCGCTGTCATCGCGCATGTTCGTACCAGCAGTGATCTCTCTCTCCAAGTCAGAGTAGCCAGTCTGCTCTTTGCTCTCAATGTTGATACAGTAAAAGTTTGTTAATTCAAATTCCACGGGGCCGCCAGGCCAGTTCGAATTAACCAAAATTCGAACTAATGAAAGTGAGCAAAAATGAAGGCGTTTGATGCCCGGAGGGCACGAAAAACATTTATTTAGCAAAAAATATCATCTTCTGCTTCTTCTCTCTGAGGGCTACCGTACTCACTCGGTCTTCTAGCATGCGAATGTGACGAAGGGAGTCTTCTTCCCCCTCTTCAAAGCTGAAGAAAAGGCGCGCGACATTCAGCGCTCCCATAACTTCTGCCGCGGATGGACGCACGGGCTCTTGCTCCTCGTCGTCGTCCTCGTCTTCTGCCTCTTCTGGGACAGACTGCTCCCCAACAATTTCAGCGACAATGTCCTCATCACTTAGGGCACCGCACACTGCTGCATCGCTGTCTACTCCAACGTAATCATCAAAACTGACATCCTGCAGCACAGCACGCACAGCCGCAGGCAGAGGCTCCGGACTCCCATCGTCGCCACTTTCTTTCATACTTCCGGCAGCAAAGCCACAGTGGTGGAAGCAGTTTGCAATTGTGGACGGCGTGACCTGCTCCCATGCACGCACCAACATGTGCATTGCTGTGAGCAATGTGATGGTGCTGGTCTTCTGGTTTCCAGTGCACAAAGTCATGCGCTCGATCATGTGGCGCCTATAGAAACATTTGATGTTTCTGATCACCCCCTGATCCATCGGCTGCAAGGCCGCAGTCGTGTTGGCGGGCAAAAGACGAGCCTTGTGGCTTTCAGCTCGGCGTCGACTTTGTGTGCCGAGCAGTTATCCACAATGAGGAGAACTTGACGCTTCCCTAGCTCCATCCTCCGATCGAATTTCAAGAGCCATTTTTTAAACAATTCGCCCGTCATCCACGCCTTGCTGTTGGCGAAGTATTCCGTCGGCAGCGTCCTAATGTTCTTGAAACATCTAGGCTTATGTCCCTTGCCGACAACAAAAAGAGGGACCTCTCCGTCCCGGTCATATTAGCGGCGACCAGAACAGTAATCCGCTCTTTGCTTCGCTTGCCGCCAGCGCAGCTGTCCCCTTTAAATGTTACTGTTCTGTCGGGCTGGAGCTTATAAAACAAAGCCGTCTCATCAGCATTGAATATATCATGTGCAGAGTAGCTTTCTAAGTACTGCTGCAGAGCACCGCTTCGCCACGTGGCACAAGTTTCTGCATCCACTTCTTTGGCTTCTCCAGACAACACCCGGAAGACAAGATTATGTCTGTCTCTAAAGCGGTGAAACCATCCTTCGGAGGCGACAAAATCTTCCACATTCAAGCGCAGGGCGAAATCGGCCGCCTTCGCCATGATAATTGGGCCGCTCAGTGGAATGTCAGCGCTTCTCATTTCTTTCACCCACGTGATCACAGCGGTCTCAATTTCCGGATACTTGGCTAACCGAAGCCTTTTTCTGTTGCTGGCGAAATCTTCGGCTTCATAGGCATCCTCGATGGCCTTCCTATTTCAGACGTACGTCGACAACGTGCTTGGTGGAATCCCGTGCTTTTTCGCGATTTCCACTTTGCTGGCCTTCCGTTCATCCACCTCGCGTAAAATAGCCACTTTCTCCTTCACCGTCTTGGCACAGTATTTCCCACGCGAACACATCTCGCGGACACAAGCTCACAACAAGCGGCGTGCAAAACGAGGGCTCACGAAATGCAACACGAAACCGTGGTCGATAACACTAAAACGTCGTTCCTCGAAGGAGTCGCGGCAGGAAAGACTGTTTAGTACTTGTTCCAGCACCCTAGCGGCGCCCCGATGGTTGTGTCATCTATCGTTCTGCCGTGAAAGCTTCCAACGATGGTTTTTAACAGCGCCGCTTGGCGGCGCGCAGTTCGAATTATGGGTGACGGCGCCAATTTTTGAGTGAATTAACGAGCTGTTACGCGCATAGACTTCTATGCACTGCGGACCGGACCACGATGACTATTTCGAATTATCCAAAATTTCGAATTAACGAGTTGTGAATTAACGAGCTTTCACAGCAGTGATCTCACTCTCCAAGTCAGAGTAGCCAGTCTGCTCTTCGCTCTCAATGTTGATATACTCGGCGAAGCCGACTGCGTTAAACTCATCCTCTGCGCAGAGCGCATTGATGCGGTCGCAATACTCTGCTCCTTCTTCGTCAAGAGTAGTAGTACATGGGTGGTCTGCATCGGCATCAACAGTGCTTTCACTGGAAAAACCAGCGTGTTCAAAACACCGCCTGATCAATGTGGGCTCCACTTGTTTCCAAGCATACACCATGAGGCATATGGCTCCGAGGAGGTCGATGGAGTACTCCTTGCCATTGTCGTAGCAAAGGAGCATGCGCTTGAGCAGGTGGTACCGATAAATCTTCCTAGTGTGGTGAATGACGCCTTGGTCCATAGGCTGTGAGATCGAAGTGGTGTTCGGAGGTAAAAATACCATCCTGATGGCCTGGAGATGTGGGATGTCGCCATGTGCCGGGCAGTTGTCGACGACGAATAGGACATTCCTGCCCGTGGCCGCGAACTTGCGGTCAAGTTGCCGCACGTAATCTTCAAATATTGCACCTGTCATCCAGGCTTTCTTATTGTGCCTGTAGACGAGTTCATCCTTTGGCGGCAGCCGCACATTTTTGAAGCAGCGAGGCTTCCCCGTCTTTCGACGACCAGTAGCGGCAGCTTGTGTTTACCGCACATGTTTGCGCCGAACAGCACAGTAATCCTGTCCTTGGCCTGTTTCCTACCCTTGATGGCGGTGTTCTTCACTGCGAATGTTTTTGTTGGCAGCATCTTATAAAAAAGTGCAGCCTCGTCAAGGTTGTAAATGTCGTCTGCACCGTACTCGCTAAGCAGCGGCGCCAATGTGTGGTTTCTCCAATCCTCGACAACGCTCTCGTTAGTGCTGCCGCTCTCACCACAGACGGTGAGAAAGGTTAAATTATTGCGTTCTTTAAAACGGCAAAACCATCCATTGCTGCACTTAAATTCCTCATGCCCAAGTTGTAGAGCTAGGTCGTTGGCCTTCTCCCACAGTAGCGTTCCATTGACAGGAAGGTGGGCAGCGTTTGCTTTCTGCAGCCAGCGAAGCAGAGCAGCTTCCACATCTTGATACGTGGGAGCCCGCACTCGTGACCGCTTCAAAGAATAGGTCTTGCCGTAAGCCTCTAGTATTTTTGACTTGTTGCTCAATATTGTGGACAACGTCGAGAGGGGCACGCCATGCCTTTTGGCCAACTCGGTCTTCGAACAAGCGCTCTTGCCTGCTTTCTGGATCAAGCAGAACTTCTGCTGCAGCGTTAAAGTCTTGTACTTTGGCATTTCTGCACTGCTACGGTCACAAAGCTAGCACTTCTGCACAGTCCCGCCCAAAAAAACGGCACAGTAGCCGACCCCTAACCACAGCGCACAACACAAAGAAATGGCGCAGGTGAGACCGGCGCGGCGGTGGTGGTGGCGTACTTGCAGCGTCGGAGGCACGGTGGAAGAGTGGGCGAAGCACACCAAGGGATGGAGTGGGGGCGAGGTCACATGATAAAAACCGGTATGCCCGCCGTGTTGCAGTGAAGCACGTCTTCTCCTCTGCAGGCGCGTGTTTCGGCGGTGCGCGAGGCGCACTGTGGACCGATTTTTGTGCAGAGAGTGCTCCGGCTGGGGCGCTTCGCCTATAAATCATCACCATTACTATGTGGCTTTGCCTCGCGGCTCCGTAGGGCCGTCGTTTCGCCGGGTTTGCGGTGAAACATGGATCAGGCATTGCCACATAGCAGTCCAAATTTTCGAATTAACCGGGCTGGCGCAGGCCGCCTGTTCGAATTATCCGACCAAATTTACATTGGAAAATACGGGACCGCAGAAAACCTTCGAATTATCCAGGATTTCGAAATAACCGAGTTCGAATTATCGAGGTTGTACTGTATTTCTTTCTCTCTTGATGGTCTTGTGCCGACGATGCACAAAACTCAGCCGTTTTCCTTCTCTTGCAGAGTTATCAGGCACTCAAAGTTTTGACCACCAGTGGTTGGAACCCCCCACCTGGGCCGAGGAAACTACATGGTGTGTCTCTTTACATTTCGTTGCTTTTGTGAATTTATTACTTTGGTGCGAGTCAGAAGCAAAGCCATGTGCACACTTTCTTGTGGAGTCACTTGGCACATGGGAGGTAATTCTTTTGTTGTTGTGCAGGAGACCTGATGTATTTGTACGTTGTGACACTAGAAGACAAGAGGTACCACATCACAGCGTCCACGAGAGGCTTCTACATCAATGAGTGAGTGAGCCTGCATTATTGTCACTATCACTTGCCTTTTTTACATTTGCTGCATCTGATTCCGAGGTGCAGCATGCCTGGAAGTGCCATTTTTTTTATTATTTTTATTTAAACATACTGCTAGCCTCGCATTTGAGGCCGTTGCAGGAAAGGGGCACAATATACATTGAAACAAAGTTCAAATAGGCGCGGACATAGGACATAGGTTAATGCAAGAGGCATTTGAACCCTGCAGTAATGAAATCGCTGAGAAGGGCTAAACTTTCCACCTTCCTAGGAATTTCCTTGTTGCAAAGGCAGGACTGTATAGATGAATGAATAATAACATGACCCTACAGAAATGAAACTTCGTTTGAGAAGGGCTTATGTTTGTGGGACGGGGGTGGGCGACTTGCTTGGTAAACTAGGCAAGGCGCCAAGATGCTTGTTTAGGCCCTTCAAGCCTGGTTTTGTTGATGGCTGAACGAGCAGATGTGTGTATGATACGAAATTTTGACTCTCACAAAAAAAAGTCTGTGGGCATTTTTTTGCCGCATAATGAGCTCCCTCACAAACTGGTGTGAATTTTTCTTGTTGACCACATTTTGTGATTGTGCTAACCCACATCACAAGTAGGTTCATTACATAAGTAAACATTTTTTTTTACATTACGTAAGTAAATATGGCATTCACAGTCATCATCAGCAACTCATAAGCAAAGAGGACTGTGCCCATAAATGCACCTATTGGAGATGTAGAAGTGTTTAAAATCTTGACAAGGTGTGTTGTTAATTTCAGCTACCTATGGTTCTTTAGCCAAGGCCTCAGTGCGAGGGAGTGTTTGCATTTCTTGTGAGCAAATTAAATTTGGGCATTGTGCCCTGCGTGATTGTAAGTACTGCTGTTGCCTTTCCTCCTTCAGGTCGACAGAAGAAGAGTTCAACCCAAGGCCTTGCTCCCCGAAGCATGTGTACCACTCCCTCGTTGACCTGCTCAGCCAGGTAGGGAGCTACCTTATCTATCGTATAGCTACATTTACTCCAACCAGTGATAAAGAAGAGTGGGGCCTGCTGATCTCTACTTTAATAGTGTGTGCTCTTTTGTCATGGTAGTCACTGTAATAAGCCGATTCCTCTATTACACGTCCTTTTCCTTGAGTCTTTTTTACTGGGACAGAGAAACGCAGCACGACATGATTCTTTGCTGCACGTAAGTTGCAACGTTGCTTAAGACAACACCCCCCCCCCCCCCCCCCCCCCTCACCTAATAAAAAGGGCAACTTCGAAAAATACACTGCCATTACTGCTGGATCTTCAAAGATCTCCAGCCCTGCCCCACTTAGTGAAGCCAGATTATTTCCTTTGTGCAAGGGATGGGGAAGCTGTGTTGTAGCAAGAGGGCTTCCACAATATTTCAAAAAGAATTTCTTCCCCTTCTCACTATGCCAATTTCCTTTGCGAGCTTTGAGGTTGCCCCTTTGTGTGATGATGACTCCACCGTTTGCTGAACTGGTTATTGGCTTTCAACTCTGAGGACAGTTCTTGCATCGCACCATTTTAAAAATACTGTAGAATCTTGCTCACGGGCTCACGAAAAGAATTCACATCTGAAACCTTATATCAGAATAAATAAAATCTCCTATACAGAAGCTTTGAAAACGTACGCACACAGACCTGTATAACTGGCGAGATTTATTTATGGGTGTGCAGCCACAGCAACTTGCGATTACGACATCAGTGTTGTGTGTCACTAGAAACTGGTCACAGTGTGTGCAGCGCAACTGGACGTCAACGAGCTGCATGTAGTGGTTGAGGTGGTAGTCGTGGCTTGCGCATTCGTATGATGCACAGCAGCACGGGAGAGTGTTCAGAACATCAGAAATTTTGAAAACTGGTATGCAGTGAGACACGAGCTCAGGTGAGAGGGGTGGTGACATGCAATGCAAGGCAATTGATGTGGAGAAGGTGCAAGAATGGGCCCTCGACCTGTTCTGTCCTTGCAGATGAGCAGCTCGTTCAAGAGGAACTTTTCACTCATCCAGAAGAAGCGGACCCAGCGGCACCCTTTTGAGCGGGTGGCTACCCCGTATCAGGTCTACTCGTGGCTGGCTCCGCCGTCCGAGCACAACATTGACGCCATTCGTGCAGAGGATGGTGAGACCCCATTTTGCGCTTCCTCTTGAGGCTCCGGAATTGTGATGCACGGATTTGGGCCACGACTGAACCAGGTGTAGCATAGGCTTATAATGTGATGGGTGCAGGAGCATAGGACATCTCTCTAGCCCCTTTATAGAAAGTTGTATGATGGCACGATCTGCCATGAGTCGCTGGTTATGTTATGCTACAACTCTAATGTCTCTAATATCGGCTAAGCTGGTTTTATGCAGCGGCAGGAAGAGTCCATTGAGGCATTTTCTCAGCGTTGTTTTGCTGTCATGCTCAATGGGGCTGATGGTTTTGAGGCAGAGATAGTGGACTCCCAAATTGTTGCTCAAATGAGGAGTTGTGTTTGAATCTGCGTGGTATCTAGCCCAGAATCGAGTCACAACTTTCACCATTCATCAGTGGGGAGTCTAACTGTAAACCAAGGCATGCATCGATGTCAACGGCAAGGGTGTCTGGTGTAGAAAATTGCAGTGATGCTTGGTGAAAACAAAATTTATGTGCCATGCATTTCTTCTTCATAGCTTTGATTTGTGATAAAGATTTGTTCTTAGGCTCAGTTAAGGGCAACATTAAAGTTATTAGTAAACGTTTAATTTCCAACCTAGTTTCTATTGTTTCCACTCACTTTGCAGGCAGAGAAATGTGTAAAAGCTCGTTAATTCGACTCCCGTTAATTTAGAAAATCGGATAATTCGACCTTCGCACTTGGTCCCCAGAATTATGTATAGGAGTCTATGGGACGAAACTCTCGTTAATTCGGACGGATTTGACCGCACAACGGATAATTCGGACAACTTCGGGCAGCTACCGAGGCTCGAAAACGAAAATAAGACGAACGCGGCGCAATAGCGATACCCAAAAACAGCATCACCATGGACATCAATTAATCAACTTGGCTCGACTTGTGGCTGGATGGGCGCTTTTTCTTGTTTTTTCACGAGTCTACATTACTGGCGGTGCCATTTTGTCGTTTTGCTGCTGTCTGTGCGCTACGCTGTTGTATTGAAGTCTGCTCGCTTTAGTGCGGCTTATTGCTTCTCTTTTGTGCGCTGGTATCACCGCACTCTCCCCCGATGGCAACACCGGCGAAACGGCCGAAGAGCTACGAGGCCAAGGACTTGGCTACCAAAGTGGAAATTTTGCGGGCCCTTAAGAACGGGCTCTCCCGACAAGAAGCAGTGAAAAAATATGACGTTAAAAGGAGTACTTTAAGCACATATGTAAAAAATGAAGAACAGATTCTTCAGGCGTTCAAAAGCGAGAAGTTCCAAGAGTCAAGAAAGCGTCTGCGAACAGCAGCTCATCCAAAGTTGGAAGAAGCCTAGCTTCGGTGGGCGGTCAACTCGCGTGATGCAAACCTCCCATTGAGTGGACCCCTCATCATGGCGCAGGCAGAAAGGTTTGCACTGATGATGCATATCGATGGATTCAAAGCATCAGAAGGGTGGTGTGCGCGCTTTAGAGACAGACATGGTCTCGTTTTATAGACTGTGTGCGGCGAAAGAGGTGCCGTCAACGAAGATGTTGCCAACAACTGGAAGAATGCTCAGCTGCTGGAACATATCGCAGCATATGATCCAAATGACATTTTTAATGCTGATGAAACAGCACTTTTCTTTAAGGCATTGCCTGACAAGACTGTGACAATGAAAGGAGATCCCTGCATCGGAGGAAAAAGGAGTAAAGAACGAGTCACCGTTCTTTTAGCCGCGAACATGACAGGGACAGAGCGCTTGCCGCTTGTTGTCATTGGAAAGGCACAAAAGCCACGGTGCTTTAAGAACGTGCCTGCTCTTCCGGTGGAGTACCGGGCTAATAAAAGGCCTGGATGACATTGGAAATTTTTCGCGGCTGGATACAAAAGTTAGACCGACAGTTTTCCACGAAGAACCACAAGGTGCTAATTGTCCTTGACAACTGTAGTGCACATAACAGTGCCACCGGACTGAACAACATTGAAGTTGTTTTTTTGCCGCCCAACACTACATCAGCCTTCCAACCGATGGACCAAAGTATAATTTAGTATGTGAAGACTAAATACCGCAGGCGCGTGCTGGAACGCATGCTACTGTGCAATGAAGTCTGTAAGCAGTACGACGTGGATCTTCTGAGCGCGGTCAACATTCTTGCCTACGTTTGGAAGAACACGCCTGCGCACGTCATCGCTAACTGTTTTCGACACAGTGGCTTCGTTTTGCCTGAGCCCTGCAATGACATAGTGGCAGAAGTGTCTCTAGACGACAATGCAGATGTCTGCCCGGATTTCAGAGGTGTGCTGCTGGATGCAGTGACACTCGCCGATTACATCAGCATTGATGACGGCGTTGCTACAGCCGGCTCTCTAACTGAGGAAGAAATTGTCCGGGACGTACTGCACGGCGAAGATTCGGAGGAGGAAGAGGGGCTACGAGAGGAGCAGCCTCGGCCCCTTCGCACTATGAAGGAAGCAGCAGAGGCCCTCGTTGTGTTAGAGGAATTTTGTTGGGGCACTGCAGATGGCATGTGCACTGCTGAGCACCTGGAAGGACTGAGGAAAATAGTATCCGCACGGGTTTCTGCGGGAAAGCAGACAAGCATCCGTGATTACTTTAAGTAATAAAGGTATGTTGAGATAAAATCGTGCATGCTTTTGTTTTTTGTTCTCTCGATAATTCGGACATTCGGTTAATTCAGACATATCTTACGGTCCCTAGAAGTCCGCTTTTGCTATCTACATACTTCTGTACAGTGAAATCTCGTCGACATTACATAATTTCTTTTTCTTTCCTACCTGATGCCCGATAGAGATAATACAGTTTCGTGCAGCTAATATGATCATATTGGAATGTGGGCTTGGATAATACAGTCGAACCCGGATATATCGAACTCGAAGGGGATCGCGAAGTAGTTCAATATATCGATAATTCGATATAAGGAAATCGGCTTGGGACGGCACTTACGATGCAAAAAAACGATACTGTATTTGTCGTGTAATCAACTCACTCGCATAATGAACCCACCCTCCACTTTTGCACTCGACAATTTGGAAAAAAAAAAGCGTTAAGGCCAGCTCGCTCACATGCAAGCGATTAAGCGATCTCAGCGACGAGCGCCAGCGACAGAGCAAAAAATTTTCAACTTGTTGGAACTGAGTCCCTCTGCCGTTTGAGCCACCCCACCGCGGCAGCTCAAAACAAGGGTTTGTGTGTTGCCGCGGCAGAAATCGCCAGCGTTTTTGCTTGCATGTCGCACTCCGTTTAGGTCGTCTCATCCACAGTTCATTTCTTGGCAGCGTGCCAAGATGCTGCGCAGCGATAACGTCGCAGGGTGTTTTTATCTTTTGATAGCTCCCGCAGCGGCGGGTAACGAACTTGGTAGAGTGCCCGTAATGGCTTGATTGCACAAGCCTGGTTCAATTTATCACGCCGCGCTTGGGGCGTGCATAGTCCACTGCCACAAAATCATTGGAAAGCGTGATACAGCAGCTGCAAATGCTGTTTGAAGCGAAAAATGCTAGAAGCCGGTGTCATGATCGCAGCTGACCGCGTGCTTTCGTTGATTCATACATGCAAAGATAAACGACTCCCGCAAAAAAAAAAAAAGAAAAAAAAAAGCCACTTCGTAACGTTATATCTTACGCTACACCGCGCTTACAGCACAGTGATAAGAACAAATGACTCTCGGAAAAAAAATAAGATCTGCTGCTTCTTAACTTCCGCAGGCGCCATAGCCACGTCAGACAGAGGGTTCGCAACACACGCTGGAGAAAGCGTCCAACATTCTGTCTGAAAACGGGCTGAGCTGGCTTGGCGCATGCGTAGCGCGTGCTACTGGGAACGAAGGCCGGGAAAGAGGAAGGAGAGAGATAGCTCGGAAAAAGAATGGGCACACCCTTGCGCTTCGCTCTATCGCGTTTTTCCCCTCTCGTTCCCACCAGTTCTCTCGGGTTCATTCACGCACATGGCTTGCAAACGTCACGTGCTGACGCACGGGAAACGATAACCGCAGATGCGCGCGCCTTTGCGGAATGGGCGCTGTGCTGCCCTACCCAAACTGTCCCCTCTCATTCATTCGGCGCGTGGCTTGAAAACGTCACGCGGCAAATGGCCGACAGTGATGCGATCGTCATTGGGGAAAGCACACTTTCTAGTGCGTGGTACGGAGTTCGATATATCGAACGACCGGTGAAATTGTGTTCGATATATGACGCGGCTTTCCTATACTTTTACATGGGATTTTCAAGGGGATATTCCATGAGTTCGATATATCCGGGTTCGACTGTACAGTCGCAAAAATGTATGAAAATCTCAAATGGATTCTAGTTTATAGAACTGCAGTAATGATAGCACTGTTGGCCAATATGTGGTATGAACTTTGATAGATACGTGCTTGCTCACAAATAAGTCCCTCGCCCGCCCATACATGCAGACAATTTTGTCATTGAGTATTTACTTTTTTTATTTTTGTTAAGTATCCCTCAATCTCCTCGCACCCCTAGCACTGACCTTGGCACCGTGCTAAAGGGCTGCACACCTATAACATCGCATCACATCTCATGGTGGGTATCTATAGTGAGGGTGGCCCTCTTCGCTTTGTTGCTGGCATGATGAAACAGTGACTTGTTTCTACGAGTTTCAGGAACGCTTGCATCAGAACAAGGAGAAATGAGTCCAGCCCTGTGACAGGTTGTTTTAAAGTAGTACTATAATGAGTGTGTGTTCTGTGCTAAATAGTGTGTTTCATTCGCAGCTGTTTGGAGCCTGTTTTGGGTAACTTAATTTTTGATGTATTGAAATCTCGATATGATTCTCACAGGAATCTAAAATTAAAACACATTAGCTTAAAATTATATTACCCAAAACAGGCCCCTAAAAGTTGTGAACGAAAAATACTTAGCTTTTGTCTCTCATGGTCTAGATTCTCGAAGCAAGGTTTTTCAAGTTTCAAGACTAGTACAAGAAAGTCCCAGTTTCATTGCCGGGCTAGGGACAGTTGGACAGTGGACAAAACCCGCCAAGCTTCGTCTAAAACAAAACTTGGCCAATTGCCAACTTTGCAGAGAGGGTCAACCCCGCAGCAGTTTTTGTCAAAAGATAAATACATGGACATGTTATGACCGTGCCAGCATCTTGGCATACTGCCAAGGTTAGCGTTCAGCTCTGGACTGCAACAGCGAGAGTGCGAAACTCATAAGGAAGCCTTCTACGAAAATTAAAAAAAAAAAAAATCCCAGTGTCAAAAGTGTTAGGAGGTTCATTATGTCAGCAAATAGTACTGAAGCATCAATCGCAAGGGTGTTACTGGTGTTAACCGCCTCCCCCTCAAAGCTTTTTCGCTGCCTCTCAAGGGGAGGGGTTAGAAATCGTGAGTTTTTCATGTATTGTTGCGATTGTATTATCCATACCCACGTGAAAATATAAAAACACATATGATCATTATTAGCTGTATGAAAATTTAGGCAAATGTTTCAATTTTCAATGCCTGTGAGTATTAGTAGAATACCACTCATCAAAGTTCTTGAGCTAAGAACTTTGCCTGGAAGTTAGCCTCTTGTTTAGGTAAAAAGAAAAGCTGCAACAATACACTGCTTTCCGTCACGGCACTACATTGTGTGGCAGTTAGTGTGGACTTAAGTTGTGTGTGCCTAAAACGTTGAGGCTTGAGTCTTCAGCAGTAGTTTAGCATTCTTATTGCAAGTTAGCAGCACTCTCTTCTTTGCAAGGCTGCCCCACTTGGGCTGATAAGCCAGCTGCAGTCATTCCGACAGTCAAGCCACAGCAAATCCTCGGTGTTGTGACGCAGCGCATTCTTGTTATGCCACTACCCCCTGCACTTTCTGGGTATAATCTATAGCGTCTCCCCTTGCTGCAGCATTCTCCTTCAAGCTGGGCTACGAGGAGCATATCCCAGGGCAGACGCGTGACTGGAACGATGAGCTGCAGACGACCCGCGAGCTGCCCCGCAAGACCCTGCCGGAGCGGCTGCTGCGTGAGCGTGCCGTCTTCAAGGTGCACAGCGACTTTGTGGCCGCTGCCACACGGGGCGCCGTCGCTGTGGTCGACGGGAACGTCATGGCCATCAACCCTGGCGAGGAGACCAAGTGAGCCACTTTCCCCCGTCAGAAATTAGTTGCACTTCTGGAGAGAACTTCAGAGTTGACCAGCTGGTCTCAGTCTCATTGCCCACGTGCAGTGGCAGACTTGCCTCCATACACTCGTAGTAAATAATTCGGTGGAGCTGTTCTCGAAATAGGTTCTGCAAAACCTTTTTGTTCATTAAATTGCCTTCTGGTTTCTCTGAGCATTTAAATTTCCACGTGTGCATCAACTTCCACTTTCTTTCTACTGACTTTATACATTGGGACTAATAATCTCTTTAGTAATCTCATTAATATTCTTCTAGCTCATTTTGAAATCTGCTAGGGTTGCCTGAGGCTGAACTGGTGTAGAGCATATGAGTTAGTGGAAGGAAGAGAAACGAGTAATCGTGCTGCACCAGCTCTGTCCATGGAGGGACTCTTTGTGCTGTAAAGGTTAAGTTGACCGAACAAGGTTTCAGAGCAGGGCTGAAGGGTCTTTCATTTTGGCTATCTTGGCCATTTTGACTGAACCTGTAGTAGTGATCAGGTTACTGTGAAGCTCCTCCCTGATTAGTTTTGTCTATATCATTAACAGTGCTATCTCCAAAATGCTATCTAGCCGTGCCTGATAAAGCATTATTAAGTATGCTGTGAAGCAAAAGCAGGTCACAGTACAAGCCGTTGGAGTCGGCGACTGTAGCAAAGTAGAGGCTGAAGCCTTGCCACTTTAAATTAGTAGACTCCGCACCAATGGAAGCACCGTTATTTTCCTCTCTGCCCTTGCCTCCTCCCGCTTGAGAGGAATGCAAAGCTTTGCATAATATGTAGGGTCAGGAAGTAAATACCATCCAGGGATTATTGTTTTGCAGGAAGGGCAGGCAGAGTGAGGCGTGTGGATATTTGCAACTGGCTATAGAAAGGGGTGTCTTTGCTGCAGGATGCAGATGTTCATCTGGAACAACATCTTCTTCAGCCTGGGCTTTGACGTTCGGGACCACTACAAGGAACTGGGAGGGGATGCAGCAGCCTTTGCAGCGCCCTGCAATGACCTGCAGGTATGCCGAGGGTGCTTCTCCTATTTTACTGTGGAAAGACTAGTGATTAATAAGCACTTGAAGCAGTTCAAGGCTAGAAAATGTGTCTGACTTTTCATTCCTTTTTTGGCAGTTTGGGAATTCTGAGGGTTGTTTGAGGGTTTACAGGTCTTTTGTGTGACTTTCTTTCCTTTTTTTTTTTTTTTAAGAGTTGCTAATGCTTAATTTGCAACCTTTTAATTTTGCATGCTTATGCTTATCACAAAGTTGGGCAGAGGTAGTTAGAAACTTTTTTTTTAAGTCATGCTTCATTGTTTGAATTCTTCATGAAATGCAGTAAAACCTCCATAATTTGACCTCAGTTATATCGAAATCTCAGGTAATTTGAAAAACTTTTAAAGTCTTATTTTCTCAATGTATATTTGATTGGGTAATTTGGAGTGGCGGCCTTCATCAGCCCGGTTAATTTCAGATTTTGGGTGCTGTGTGGGAATGCCCATTCCCAATTTTGCTCTAAACCAATGAAACGACGCCCCTTCATGCCACAAAGCAGCGCTACGAAGTAAGACCGATGCTTGGCATGGCTGTATTGCCGATGCCCACAGGAAACTGCAGAACAAAGGCAGCAGCGGAACGGAGCACGGGTATGCGTTGCGAGTTTGCGCAATCAATTCGTTGCCTGGGTCCAATTTGTTTTATTTGTTTGGTTAATTTTAACATTTCTTGTGGCCACTGTAACTCTGAATTAGCAAGGTGCCCCCTCCCCCCCCCCCCCCCCTCTTTTTTTTTTTTTTTTTTGAAAAACCAAGTGATGAAGCTGAAAAGGCTGATGTGCAGCCCGGCTCAGTGTTCCTCTGTGTTGTGATAGTTGGTCCATGTGCTTATTGGGTATTACTAATAGCTTTACTTGGTTTTCAAGTGTGTAGCAAATTGCACTATTCCTCAGCCTTTCTGCCAAGTGAGTTTTCTCCCCTCTTTTGCATTGGGGGGTAGTGTACTGCATTCCCGCACTGTCATCCATTCGTGTAGGAATAAAGAGATCTGTGACACTGCGTGCTTGATTGCAGGGGGTGCGGGCGTACGCAGCAGTGGACGTGGACGGTCTGTGCACGCTGGGCACTGTGGTGGTGGACTACCGGGGCTACCGGGTCACTGCGCAGTCCATCATCCCGGGCATCCTGGAGCGTGAGCAGGACCAGTCGGTGGTCTATGGCTCGGTTGACTTTGGCAAGACCGTGGTCACCCACTCGGACTACCTGGAGCTGGTACGCTGTGTTGGCTAAGGTGTTGATGTAGACATCCATCCACAGAGTGAAAAAGAATATGATGGTCAGCAGTTGTAGGATAGATACAGATGCAGTGTTGCTCCCATTTCCTGATGTTTCTGCTAGTTTTGGTGGACAATCAATGCAGCCAAATATGGGCCCATTGACGGGATTTGCGGAGCTGTTGTAATTGGTCCTGCGGGCAGTGGAGCACTACCAGCATAAGGCCACAGCTGTAGCTCATGATATCAGTTAGAACATGGTAAGACAACTGCTTTGCCTTCAGTAGAACACGGGAGCAGAAACATGATAACTTAAATAATAGTAATAATAATTGGTTCACAGGAAGGGAAAGGTACCGAATCTGTCACTTGTGGCTGTGGACGCCTAAACCACACCCTTAAGGGAAGGGGGGGGGGGGGGGGGGATGTAATTGAGGGTTCCAGAGTAATTTCGACCACCTGAGGATCTTTAACATGCACTGACATCGCACAGCACACGGACAACTCTGTTTCGCCTCCATCAAAACGCAGCTGCTGGCAGTGGGGATTGAACCTGAGTACCGTGGCACAGTAGTCGGGCATCTAAACCACTCCACTACCGCGATGGAGCAACGTAAATAAGTGCCATTTGCTGCATTTAGGTGGTTTTATGTGGTGTCCTGTGAAAGAGAGCATTATTGCGAGCGTTCTCTGGACCACGCAGGCATTTGTGTAGCTCATGTGTACATGACAGTAATTGCTGAAAGGCAGACATTTACTGCAACTTGGGTAGTTGTACTTCCAACCATTACTCCCACCTGAGGTAGGGCAGTTGTTTGCCACAACTAGAGGCACTTCAGTTAAGTACCAATGATATAAACCTTATGCATCATGAAAAATGTTTGTGTGATCCGAAACTAATGAAATGTACATCTGGGAATGTAGGAAAAATGCATGTACACAGAACTGTCTCATAGGTATTATACTGCGAGATAAAATGGAAGCCATGTTGCTGTTACAGGGTAGTGCCGAACATTTCCTCATCCACATGCTGTCATGTCTGGTGGCACTACAAGTTACTGCTAAGTTTAGGGATTGTTGTCAGTTCTTGAGAGTGTCTACCCCCTCTGATTCTGATATCTTTCTCCTTTTAGAGTTTGTGTGCCTTTTTTTTTTTTTTTCTCACATTCTTGCTTGTTTTTTCTCTTGTTCCAGCTGAAGAAAGCTGCAAGTGCCCTCAAGATACTGCCTCACAGGTGAGCACTGTTTGGAACTTGGCTGCCGTGTTCTCGTTTCTCTCTCCTCTCTTGTGCATTGCCAGCCTGACTTCTAAAATATGTGTGGTCACTCAATGCCTTGTCTCCCTTGCATGCATCTGCAGTGTGATCAACGAGAAGGGCGAAGAAGTGGAGCTCTGTTCGTCTGTTGAGTGCAAGGTGAGCTGTGCATGTTAGCTACTCTTCAGAAGTAGCTTTTTTTGGTGCGCCTGTATAATATTTGCTTTGCTGCCAGTCCTTGAGACCAGTTCTGATGTATGTAGACTGTCCCCTTTGATCCTTGGCAGCAGGGGCAGCATTTAAGGGTGGGCAGAGGGGCTTATTATTTCTCACCTCCATCACAAGATGGAAATTTTGCCTTGGAAAATTGTGCTGAATCCAATTTCTTCAACAACAATAACAAAAACTAACCCTTAGCAGCTCTTCTTTTTTCTTTTTTTTTTTTCCCCACTGGGAGTAATTTTTGGGATTGGAAGTCCGGTTACTGTCCACGTTCACTTGGTGCTGTGTTGTTACAAGGGATAGACCATGGTACCAGAGAGTGAACAAGGTGAAGGTTTGGTGTGCGTGTCTTGTTTTTAAAGCCTGTAAGATTTAAATCGAGGCGCAAGGAACAAGTTTCTGAGCCTTGCTGGCACAGCTGTCTCGCACCATTTGTGAAAATGAAACATACTATTCATACAGGCAGAGGTTTGGAGTAATGTGGCGCCCGTTGGTCTCCCTTTGCAGGGCATCACAGGCAATGACAACAGGCATTACATCTTGGACCTGCTGCGGACATTCCCTCCTGATGTCAACTACCTCATTTGTGAGTGGTCCCCACTGTTCGTTCTATAAGTGCTGCTATTGTCCATACATGGAGGCACACCGAAACAGCAAGCTCAATAGCTGCATTCTGTGAAACTGAGGTTTTCCTGTCATTGCTAGTGCATTGTCATTATTGTGGAAGGAAGAGAAGGTTTGCCGCTTTTATCGGAAGTCCGGATGGGCTGGGGCATGGGCTGCTGTCAAGTGTTCTTAATTCCCAAGCAACCACCGACATCCATCGGACGGCCAATGGCCATCCGTTTCGGATGTTCCGGATGGCCGATGGACGTCCGCGAACAGCCAGTGGACGTCCGTCGGCCGTCCGATGGGCGTCCAAATGGACATGTTTGTCTGGCCAATGTACGTCCATTTCGGACGTCCGTTCCCGGATCTTTCTCGCATATATGCTGCATGCATGCTTTTTTCGCTCCCACGAGGCAATAAAATAGAAAAGCAGCTTAAAGTACAACAGGCATATTTTATTGTAAAATGTCTAATTCCTCAATATGACGTAAAACTTGAAGCGCACATCCATCTTCCGTGATGAAGTGGAAGCAACCAGCTTTCTGCAAAAAGAGAAAAAAAAAACAGGTTAGTAAATAGTCTGTAGCTCATGCACTGCATAATCCTTGACTTGAGGTTTTCTGGAGGATAATAAGAAAATTGAGTATTTCTCATGTTGTACCTGCCCTACAGCACTTGTTACAAGCAGTCAAATATCAGCGAGGTTCTGCCCTCCTTTCCCTTAGTCACGCCAGTTATATCGCACCTGCTATCTTTCGAATATCACAGATTCATCTGCAATGCTTCAAGGATAAAGCTAAATAAGCTAAACAGTTCATAAGGCAGTATCATGCAGGCCATACCTAAATTAAAATAAGCTGATAACGCGTTTTAATAATTTCAAGCACAGAAAAGGCCACTTGCTATCTGAAATGATTTTTTTTTGTAGTGGTGCACAACTTTCAAGCTCGCGAGCTTGGGCGATTATCGCTTATCGCATTGTACAGGAGCAGTTATGCATTTTATCACTGTAATGCACTGCAGCGCAGACTGTGCCCTCGCAACCTGCAACTTGCATCGAAAAATGCAGAGCATGCCACTTGCGAAGGCAAGCATATTAAAGAAAAAAAAATCTTTGAAGACCGACTGTTTACCCAGAGCCTTGGTTGACGAAAACAAGGAGGTTGGTTATAAGCCTCGCAAGATTGCAAGAGTGGAACGCGATAGCACCTCCAGCAATTTCCTAGTTTGCGTAGAGGAGAGGAAGAGCCAACTCAATCGACATACACGGACGCCACCGCGCCGATTACTCCTGGTTTTCGGTGTAACTAGCTCTTTAATGCTATCGCGTTGAAATGTGTCAGTAGGTTCACTGCGCTGTTACATATTCATACAATTTTCGCTGCGCAGATTTTCACGAAGCTCGATCGCAGTAGTCACTTTCAAACGCGGTCGCTTTCGCCGGAGTCGTCCGTCCTGACTGTTGCTCCAAGGGGGTAATCCTTTCACACTAGGAACTGGCACACCTGCGCAATCGTTGTCCTTGCAGCGCACAAAGATGGATGAAGGCATTCGAGCATAGTTGCGTGCACCCGCACAGAACCAAAAAAAGACTGCTGCCGCGAGCCGCGGCGGCAGGACGACAGCCGGCAATGGCGGCACAGAAGCGTGTGGCACGAAACTACGGCAGAAACATTCATGCGCAGAAATGAATTGGCCGTAATAAGTTAACACTATATTTTTACTGAATATTGTTAATTTCTTTAAATAGGAACCCTTTTTTGTAAGGATATTCAAGCGAAACCTACCATCCCCCCTCCTCCCCTCCAACACACACACAATGCGATGGAATACGCAACCTCCAACCACACAACATGGCCGGCGGGGACTGGCGGGGATTTCAAACAGCAAAAAAAATATATATATATATTTTTGTAAAGACCCACAGTGCAAGGTAATCCGGCGCTTTCGTTCGCCAAGACGTGGTCGTGGACCATCGTGGATGGCGAAGCCGCGCAGGTGGTACATGTAGTACATACGTTCAGGCTCAACTAGAGTAACAATTGAAGATCAAGACCGCCGCTACCAACGGATACAACGAATTGCGGCATGAAAGCTGAGAAATTAATGACAATCGCCCCATACTGTGTATGTGCCAGAGTTTTTTAGGCCAACCAGCTAATCATTTGGTATATAATACAATTCGCTATCTCAGGGGCCGAATGGAAGTTGCAAACCTAATTGGATTTCCTATTGGAATTTTGAGTACCATTTGGAAAATCCGAATGGAATTTTACACGCAATTAAAACTATTTGGAATACCCAATTGGTATTTGCAGAACCATTTGGTTAATCCAACTGGACTAATCCATTGGAAAGGTGGTGTCCAATATTGGGTCCAGATATGACCATTTGCAGGTCCCAATTGGCCCCAATGTTTTTTTTGTTTTTTTTTTTACTAGGCAGGACACATCTCGAGCATTGAAGACAAGTGTGAATGTTTAAACAGAATTTTGTCAGCGAGGAAATATATGTCCTGGAAACATACTCGTCCGTACGCACATCGGACGTACACCTCGTCTCTCATGCGGATATACAAAAACGGACGTAGTCCGTACGTACATCGGACATACACCTCGTCTCTCATGCGGATATACAAAAACGGACGTAGTCTGTACCTCCGACGGACGTACGAATACGGATGTCCGAAACCGGAGGTTGTACGTATGTCCGACGGACGTACAATTTCGGCAAAGGACGTTTGGCTCTAGCTCGGACGTACAGTGGACGTCGGTGGTTGCTTGGGTTGCTGATTGAATGATTGGCTTGCTGCTGTGTGGATGCAACTCCCAAGCTATCTTTTGAGGCAGGTCAGGCTCCGAGTGGAGCTGGTTTATTGGATTCATCTCGTTTCTTATCCGGGCAAGCATTCTAGACCTGCAATATTAAAAATTTTTTTGATAAGCGTGAAGTTTTTGAAGATTGCTGCTGTGAAAGGAACGTGATAGCAGTGTCATTTCCATGACATTTTTTGAATCGAGGTTCTTTTGTGATGCGCTTGGGACAGTGCAGTGCTCATATGTTATACGTTTGGAATAAGTGTTTTTCAGTATGCTTTCTCGAGATGGCTGTCAGATCATAGCTCGCGTAACATGCTTGTCCACTAGGTTGAGTTAAACTGAACTTAGCACCGAAAAGATTTCAGAGATGCTCTCACTTCAGAATTTTATGAAAGTGAAAGCAATGCTGTCTTGGTTTAAAAGTGGTTGCACAGAGTGATGCAGTTTGAAAACTTGCTAACTTTAAACTTTAAAAGGCCTTTTTTCATCTCGACTGGAAAGTAATGATGGATAATATGAAGCGCAGATATTCAGTGATGCTGTTTTCTAAGTGTGAGTTTTGGCGGCGTCTTCTCAAGGTATGACTTGCGAAAATCGTCTTTTATGCCCTGCAGTGGATGGTGTGGAGCTGTGCAAGGAGTCCCGTGCGGCCGGTTTTCCGCGGGAACACAAGCACAAGCTCTGCTGCCTCCGCCAGGAACTGATCGACGCCTTTGTCGAGTGAGTGGGTTTGCAAGGATGATGTTAATGAGGTCTTGTGTACTGTTCCAATGTTCTGTTTTCCTTCGGAACTACTGCTCAACATCACTGGCAATTTGTTGGTCTGGGGGATTATATTACTAGCAGTCACCGGTGTAGTTTATTCAGAGTTGCTGATAAGTAAAAAAAAATTTAAGATAAGCTCACCCTTATTTTGTTCTGAAAAAGATTTTGTTTATTTTATAGCCTTTCGTACACACTTAATCCACTGAATTAAAAATTCTTTGCACAGAGTAGAGCCTCGTTATAGTAAACTTTGATATTGCAAAGTGAAACTAAGTCCCTGTTCATCTTCCTTAGACAACTGTGCATTTTTTTCGCTTTATAGTAAAGACATTTTTGATAAAAATCGGTTATAGTAAAGTGCGTCATGCGCTACTTTAAATCGCAACGCAATCTTTTTAAGGGGGGACTCTTTTTTTTTTTTTTATGGCTTTACCTTTGGATTTAGCAGCACTCAGGAGAAGCCAACTTTACATAGGCTTTGGAGCCATGAGGGAAAGCATGCAGCGCGTAGGAAAAGAAAAAAGTAAAGCCATCTGCAAGCACGGAAAGAAAGTGGCACGGTCAGTTCCGAAAGTAACAGAGACAATGTGCAGTAAAAAATGGGGAAAGGAAGAACTGCCAAACATCAACAGCACTATGCAGCACGAAGCACGGTACAGCGGTGGCCAGAACTGGAGGCATGGCATGTGCATGTTTTTTACTTCCATGCGCATTTCTCAGCTATTACCTTTTAAAAGACAAAAGCAGTGCAAGATATAGAGTCTTTTATTTTCACATGAAATCAAACTCTGTTGTGCTCGTAGCCACATTGCCCTTATGCTGATGGTATGAAGAGATAAGAGAAAGATGGAAGGTAATTTAAGGTGTTTTATTTATTTATTTTTTTTAATTGTGCTCGTAGAGCCTAAATTCGCAGTTCCAATCTCGTTATTAACCGGCGCTATTAGCATCAGACTTCGCGCTAGAGGAGGCGCTATCTAGTGGTGGCGTCGGCTGACCGTTTTGATATTTCCGGTTTCACCACGCTGACCCCGCGATCCTCGCGACCACGATGCTCGCAGCACACATGCGACCTGAAGGAGGTCGATCGCACCTTGCATGATGTAAGGATGGAAAAACAATGACTCAGCACATTGCACGGGTCTCTCACTGGCCTCTCCAGCCATGCTGGCTCCGTTCTACAGCCGAATTGCCGACACTTGACCAGCATTACCACGAAGCGCTTCAGTCGCGCCTTCGAGAAATGCGGAATACCGAACGCGTTTAGAGGTAGTAGGAAGATATCTTTAGGAAGTGACTCTCAGCAAACAGGTAAGACTGCTACGATCTCGAAAACCCAGAACCTGAGAACACTTACGAAGCGCACACTCAGAGGTGTGAGCGCAGTGCTTTCTAGCTGGGAGCTTGTGCGCTGCCGTCCAACGTCCGAGCTGGAAGCAGCCTACTAGTTTTAGAAACGTACTGCGGACCATGTGGCTTTCGCGATGGCCGGGGTGAATGCGAGCTGCTCTCGAAAACGCGGAGTGCATTTGCCTCAAGAGGCAACTGTGAAATATAATGCATATAAATACTTTTACTCGTATTTACTCGTGGATGAGAACTTTTTTCTTTTCTGTTTTCGCTATTCTGAAATTATTCCTCGTGTTATGTGGGTTCATTTTATACATGGGGTTTTACGGTAATTACCAGACAGCATCTTCAGGACCATGTCATCACCAAAAACTGATAGAGTAAAGATCCTTATATAGAAAATTTTTTTTGCCAGTCCCAGTATTCTACTGTATGCACATCGAAATACACACTGATAGTGGCAGGCAAATTTCATTGAGTAAGATAACATTTTCTCTCTTTTTTTTTTTTTTATGTGATAGTTTAAGTCCGCAGGAACTCTGCATTTTCATGGAACTTTGTGTGCCATTCTGGGTTCTTTTATTTCATGAAGCTTTTTTTTTTTTGGCGCTATTAATATGTAGGGGTGGAACTTGTTTATTTTTTTTTCGCATGGGACGTCCATGCTTTAGTGCATTGGTCTATAGTTGGAAGTCTGCTGCTTTCCTATTGGGCTCCATTGCCACATGCAGTGCACAACACTCACATCTGTCACAACACCCTCCCCCTCTCCACACACAGATTCATTTCCATGTCAGCCGGCATATTTGCTCTCCTTATCTCCAATGCACTAAAAAACATTTTTTGTGTGGCACTTTGGAAGGTCAGAGTTTGCAGCACCTGCCAAACGTAAGGTCAGGAAGTCCTAAGTCCAGTTAGTGCTCGGCCATGTCAGCTGCCACCTACCGCCTCCCACGTAACAATAGCATATTAAAGCTTATGCCATAATACGTCCCCCTTTTGGGGGGTGCGGGCCCACGGTGGGCTTTGGTTGGTTGCCATGTTGGGTAGCATCACATGACCTGGGTGGGCCTTAGGGTGGCCGCCAACTTGAATGGCATCACTTGACCTATGGTGGCATCACGTGGCCTTGAGTGGCTGCAAAGTGTGACGCTTTCTGCTAACGACAGTATGAGCCATTAAAGGCTTTCGCCTTAATACCTCACACCTTTTGGCTAACAAAAATTTTGATTTCATTCATGTGGAACTTATTTGGTAGCATTGTTGTTAGAAGCATACCGCTATAGAGATTCCCTCAGCCATATATACATGGTCTAAGCGGAGGTTGGCCTCAGAACGGTTGCACATGACCACCTGGTGACAGTGAATTCTGTCCAAGCTGAAGCAAAAGTAGACTTCAGCAAAAGTGCAGTATCAGCCCACTCTGAAGAGTGCACTACAGTGGCACATCTGTTGTGACCATCGTCATGTGTGTGCTTGCAGTGCCCGGTACGTCCTATTCATGAAGCTGGCCGCTTTCCACCTGCGGAGCCTCGAGAAGAAGCAGATCACCACGGAGGGCGAGGAAGAGGCCAAGGTGAGTTGGCACTTGAATGCCTCCCTGTCTCGATGGAACCATAGCAGAGGAGCGAGGGAAGGTTTCAGGCAGCAGTCAAGTCCAGTCCTCTTGTCTCACTGCAGCTGTGTTGGTTATGGCATAGAGTCAATGGCTTATAAAGCTGGTCATTGTTCGAGAAAATCAGATGGTGATGCTAGCTGAGATTGGGGTGTGCACAACGGCAGCCATTATCAGTCTTTGAAGCCAGTAGTGGCCATCATTAGTGGCATTTTGTGCAGCCCTGCTGAGGTCGCAGTGCATGCAGCTTTGAGGGTAAGACTGCGGCTTGCTTTTGCTGCTGCCCGTGCTGCCACGCTCCCTTTGCAAGGGAAGCAAGAATGGGAAGAAGTGGAAAATGTTAAGTTGGCCCATGGAATGGATGCAGTACTGTGCTCCCTTGTCGTAAAGACTTAAAAAAAAAAAAGAAATCATCCTGCCTCAAGTGCTGGTTTTTTAGTGGTGATACTGCACAGGGAACTGGCCCACTGCATTAACTTTTATGCTGAGGTATGTTCGACAGTGGTGCATACCTGGTTCTTGGCAACCCTTAGTGATCTGCATTGATGAGCAGGAACCAGCAGCCACAAATGCCAACTGTTGCCTGCGGGGCAAAATGCCATGATACGATGGGCACGATGTCGTAAAATGTGCAAGCCCTTTGAGTGCGCTTTTCTCTGCAGACAGCACCACTATCATCCTTTTTTTTTTGGCTGCATGGCATTGCTGGCTCTTGTCATTCTCAACGTGGGCAGTTATGAGTTTGCATCATGTGCAACTGAAAGGGGGTCATAGTGGTGTTATACATACTAAGAGATAAAAGGTAGTGTAAGTATATAACCTCAGTGCACACTTTCACCGTAAATGAGCCAGCACTTGGAGCGCGGAACATTTTAAAAATCTATCCAACAAAGATGTGCAATCCATATATATGCTGCAGCATAGTAGTGCCCAAAAACTGGCTAGTTTTGATGTCGCAGTGGTCATCTGTTTTATTTTGCAAATGTTCTGGGCAATGTCTCGAGTGTTTTTAAGCATATGAAGATATGCTTAAAGAGCGCTGTCACCGAAAAAAAGGCTTCAGTAAATTTCTTTTAACGTTTCTGATAGCTTCAAAATTAAGACTGACGATATGCTTTGGTGCAACCTTCTCTGCTGCTTCGTACATGTCCAAGTGGCAGGTCTTGTGTGCTTTAGGGAATTCGATCATTGCCTTCAGTCCTCCTCCCAAATACTGAGGCTAGTTCAGTTGAATGCTTTGTACCCTATGGGGCCAATGTTTGAGTAGTGACTCTTGAAATAGCATTGCTCGTGGATGCTGTTTTGTAGTGGCTGGCATGTAGAACACCATTGGCAGTGGTAGGAGTGATGCATGGTTTCCTGCTTTTGATGTTTCCTTTATGTCGTCGTGTTGAGGGGGTTTCATTGGATTTGTCGCACGTGCTACCATTGGACCATGTCTGGTCCTTTATTTTTGCTGTGAAAGCTGTTTATGGGAAGCGTTCTGTAAAGGAATGAGCAGGTGCATTGCTGGGAGCACGCCACCATGAGGGGGCACAAGGTGGCACTGCAAGTGCTTGTGTCTGAGATGGCGAATGTGGATGGAACAAGCAGTAGCTGCAACAGGGTTCTCCCCAGAAAATTCTTAGAGGTAGACAGAAACATGTTCTTTGCAGAAACATAAGCAGTAATGGAATCGAGTAAAAGAAGAAAGCACTGGCCACATTGTGAATACAGTTAGGGCGCGCTAGTTCGGCCTTCAGGAAAAAGGTTGGACTTACCGAACTACCCTAGAAAACAGCCAAAAACCATTTAAACCACAGGAATTTTATTTAATAGACAGCTCAAATATGGTTGTCTATACCTTTGAAGTGAAAGCTAAGCAACAAGGATGGTCCTTGGCAGATTCATCAGGTTGTTTGTTCTGCACTCTCTGTCGGTAGTGTCGAACAATTGCTCCAAAATCGCAGGGATCACCTTAGCCCTTTTCGCAGGGCTACACAGTTACAAACGGACCTGTTACACTTTGAGGATGATGCTGCATGCACTGCGACCTGTGCATTGAAGCATTCCCAAACCGCAACGGTTCATTGTACTCAGTGAGTGGATGCAACAGAGAAAATTGCAAGTAGGCGTTAGAACGGCTTGACACCTTCCCGAAATAAGATCAAAAGGCCAGTGGCGTGCACTGCAGTGTTTGAAATGACGTAACTGGCCACATCACAGTCACAGAAAGTTGTCCCCGAGTTGAAACCTGAGAAGTAGACGGTTGGTTGGAAATGGGACCGGTTAGCCAGAAAGGTGAGTGGCAAAACCACTGCCAGCACCCATGATGAAAACTCTGGGCAGGGTGGATAAAGTCAATTTGTGAGCATGGGGAGGTGGAATAGGAAGGGGTGAAGGTGCTTGCTTGTCACTATGCATCCACTGCGAAGGCTGATGGGGAAGAGGGGTCCTGTGAACAGCTAATGTTCTAGCACCATTTATACAAATGAGCATGCACGTGCATCTGTCACACCCATATGCCCTAAAGACTCGCGCGTAATATGAGGTATTTTTCCCCGATTTTAGCATGCCAGGTTTCCACCTTACATTATACGCAGACCTGAACAGTTCCGATGAACAAGTTTTGGCCTAAATTTGCAATTTAGGCTGCATTATTATTTAGCGCTGTTAACATGCAGACCCGAACAATTCCGATGAACAAGTTTCAGCCTAAATTTGCAATTAGGCTGTGTGTTATTATTTAGCGCTGTCAACATCAAGCTTTGAGCAGTGGCATTGCTTGTCTGTTTAATGGTTGCGGTTTCATCAATTTCACCATGCGTACCTCACAGCACACATGCAGTCGGAAGCAGGACGAGCGCATCTCGTAGGATGTTGCAGCCATCGTTGAGACCACTCAAGCAGCACTCAGTATAATTAAAAGAAAAGTAATCATAGCAGCCAAAAGCACTGGCACCACATAGAGCATTGCTGGACTGTATAGGGCAGGGAGAACTTGCAGATACTGTCACTGGACGGTTGAAGCAGGCCTGTCTAGCCATGCTGGCCATGCCCTGCAGTCAGATTTCGGCACTTGATCAGCATTCTCAAGGAGGACGTGCTGTCAAAAAAAGAAGGGGTACCACTTGGAGGTACTGAAGAGAAGACCCTTGGCGGACTATACACCGGACGACAACGGTCTTACGCTTTGGCCACCTGCACGCGGTGCGCAACTGGAACGGGTGCGAGCGTGGCGCATGCTGGTCGGCAACTCATGCACTGTCGTCTCGCGTACGAGCTGGAAACTGCATACCGGTTTACAACCGCCGCAGTGCCACATGGCTTTCGCGATTGGTGGGCGAATTTCAGCTGCTCTTTTCTTCAGTGGGACATTCTGTGGTCAAGCATGTCAGCGCGACAACGAAAGTGCGAATCGGCACATAGGCGTGTGTGCTCTTTTTGACCTCTGGCGCAAAATTGCATTGGACGCACAAATGCATAGTGCCTACGCCTCGCGGGGCAGCCACTAAATACAGTGCAAATAAAACACTTTCACTAGGGTTTCCTCATAGGGTTTTCTCAGTCGCATTAGGCATGGATAAAAACCTCCTTTTACTTATTTGCTATCCCGAAATTTCCTGTCATATTTGGGTTTTTACGATAATGCCTTTAAATAGAACACGCAAACAGATTTTCGTTGGCATGGCTTCTCAGATGTTGGCGTATGCTGCCCAAACCAAGCACTATGGATATGATGGAGTAGTGCTGTCACAGCAGGTATATAAGGAGCAGTGGGAAGCATCATAGATACCAGGTGTACTGCTCACTAGTGTTCTTGACTTCTTGTGTACAAAGTTTTTACATTGTTCTTGAAAAAATTTGTGCAGCAATGCACGAACATTGCATAATTTTTCTTTTTAACCGCTGCCACATGCTTTGTGCATCCTTCGGCATCCACATAATGTTGCTGCCCCTTGCTTGACAACTTTAGTGTTCTTGTCTTACATCATGTCCAGTGAATACCTACAAAACTTTGCTTTTGCATGATGCGATTCTCCACGACAAATTGCTGCTCGGTGTGCTGTTGTTGTGTATGATGGCTTAAAAGAGCACCCCAAAAAAACTCGATGAACTTGAGGGGGACTACTTTTTCGTCGGCACTGCATGGACTTTGCCGAAACATGATGAATCTGTCTAGCTGCACTTACCCACTTACTCAGCAGAGGGACTGACTGTAGCCCTGTGCCTTTCAGGACGGCTCCAAGGAGGGTTCCCCAGCTAAGGACATAGAGAAGCAGGAAAAGGCAGAGCCACCTCTGTTGCCAGGGGAGATCAGGAAGACACCAGAGCGGCTTACCAACGGCGACAGCCACGTCACCAATGGCGTGTCTTCCGAGGGTAGGTTGCCTGGCTGATTGTTCCTGCCACCTTCGCTTTTTTTTGTGTGTGTTTAGAGCTGTTGAATGGGAGCACCATAAAGTGGCAAAGTTGTGAGGTGAATTCAAGTCCTGCCTGAAAGGTATCACAGTTGCGTGTGGTCTTCGTGTCATGCCAGTTCTAAGAAATACTGAGCCTGTGGCAACAGGGGCAGTTGAGACGCCCAGCTTGTTGGTACAGTCAAACCTGGTTATAACGAACTGCGTAATTCAACGCAATTTGTTCGCTATATAAAGTATTTCGCTATAACCAAATTCGTTATACACGATGTCCAGACAGCGCAGCGAAAACGCACTAACTAAAGAAAAACTGTGCCGCTCACCATGAATCTACAAAAGAAATTTATTGCAGATAAATGCTCACTTATTTGCAGTAGGCAGTGATCTTCGCCTGAACACTGCATTTAACTCCATCAGCGAGAATCGCACTTTCCACACGCGACATCATTTCCACAAACTCCAGTCCGCTTCCCTGTATTCCGGAGCAGTATCGGCGCAGCAGATCGGTAGCAGCGAGGGCTTCGTGCAACGTCGGGCGAGGGCGATCGTCCTCCGGCGGCGGCTCCTCGGTCTCCTCATTCGCACCAGATGCCAGCATGTCGGCAACAATTTCCGAGTCCAACGGGCTCGCTGTCACGGCTACGTTGTCGTCAACAGTGAGAAAATCCTCCAGGGCAACTTCTTCGGGCACAGCGTCCGGAACATCAGCGAGTTCTTCCCACAGCGTGGCAACATCGCTGTCATCTTGCACAGTGCGCGCTTCACTAGCAGCTTCTGCATCCTCTCGACATAGTCCAGCATGGTGGAAGCAGTTGCGGATTGTGGATTGCGTCACGTCTTGCCAGGCACGGTTAATCATTTTTATTGCGGCCAGCAAATTAATCTTGAGCTTGTTGTTAACCCGCAATTTCAGCAACAGCCGCTCAACGACGCGTTTCCTGTAGCCCAGCTTGAAAGCGCGGATGATCCCCTGATCGAGGGGCTGCAAAACCGCTGTTGCGTTCGGTGGCAGGAAACGAAGCTCGATGTTCTTGAACGTGACGCCACAGTGGTGCGCAGAACAGTTATCGAGGAGGAGGCAAATCTTTCGCTCGCTCGTTGCAAGTTCCTCGTCCCAGCCACGCAGCCACGCTTCGAACAACGTTCTGGTCATCCAGGCCTTAGAATTTGAGTTGTATGTGACTGGGAGTGAAGTGCATCCTCGCAGGCACATAGGAGACTTGAACTTGCCTATGACAAGCGGCCGCAGCTTTGATGAACCGTCCATGTTTGTCGTGAGAAGAACGGTGACTCGGGCCTTGTTCAATTTGCCGCCATGGCACTTCTCATTCTTTAGCGCCAAGGTTCTGCTCGGCAGCAGTTGCCAAAACAAGGCAGTCTCGTCGGTGTTAAAAATATTGCACGGTTCGTATCTCTCCGTGACAGCACGCCCCACGTCTTGCACCCACTTTTCAGCACTCTCAGCGTCCACTGCTTGGCTTTCACCTGCAACCACCTTCCCGGTGATGGAGTAGCGGTCTTCAAATC
The DNA here is from genome assembly GCF_055883805.1 of Amblyomma maculatum. NCBI lineage: Eukaryota > Metazoa > Arthropoda > Arachnida > Ixodida > Ixodidae > Amblyomma > Amblyomma maculatum. Next base: position 32,994,803 of record NC_139346.1, on the reverse strand, counting down.
GTTGGAGCCAACCACTGCCCGCTGTAAACCCCTCGACGTCCAGGACGAAGGCAAAATCTTTTGCCTTCTGTTGTAGCATGGGGCCAGAGACCGGCAGATTTCGCGCGCGAACGTCCAAGGACCATTGGTACAGCGCTTTCTCTACTTGGTCGTAAGCCGGCTTGCGGTGGCGAAAGCCGTCACCATTTGGTCGTTCCTGTGCATTGCCTCTGATGGCCGACTGGTTTTTCAAAATGGTGCTTAACGTGCTCCGCGGAATCTTGAAATGCGCGGCAACGTCAGACTTTTTTTCGGCGCGGCCAACGCGGCGAATTATCTCCAGCTTGTCGGAAAGCGGTAGGGCACGCCGCTGCTTCGTCGTCATCTTGCAGGATGCAGCGCCGGAATGCAAGCCAGCAGCAACGTAGGCACGTCTGGAATCGTGAGGATAGCAGCAGCACGACTTGCAAACGCGAACAAAGAAAGCTCCGAGGATGCGGGAAAGTTCGCCACTGACGCATTCGTTGTTCGGAAGCTGCCTTCCCTTCGCCCAAACTTGAAACCAGTTCTGGCCGGTGTTGCTTCTTTCTCGAAGCGCAATAGGTCCGGAGCTGCTCGAACGTCTTTGATCACATGGTAGGCAGCTGCCGAATAGGAGCGCTGCAAAGAGAGGCTGGCCGATGGCACGGATTTTAAAGGCTACTCACGCTACTCCGGGCGACGGCCGCGCATGCGCACAGGAGGGTCTCTCGTGGAAGCTGCTGTAGAGAGCCCCTCCTGCGTTTTACGGAAGCGTGGCATCGGCGCAGAAGCAGCAGAAGCACCCTAGCGGGCGCGTGATGACGTATGCGCTGTGTGAGACCTTGGGGAACGGAGCCGTCGCCAATCCCCCTTCCATCTGACAACGGCATGCGCTAGAAGTATTGCGGCCCGGCAGCGTGGGCTGCCCGGAGAGAACTCGGAGCCGGCACAAAGGCCCGCCCGTTGGCGGGCGTTTGGCGACCGATCGCGCGCGCTGAGTTCGCTATATCCGATGTGTAGTTCGTTATAAAAAATACATTTTATATGCATAATGCTAGCAGAAATTCGAGTGTTCGATATAAAACATAATTCGCTCTATCCGAGTTCGTTATATTCGGGTTTGACTGTACTGTCACTTATTCCTGGCTTGAAAGTGTAGGCGATTGATATGGCCGAAAGATTTTCTACAACAGAGCATTTCTCTGGCTTTGCCCTGTTGCATCTGTAACCTCGTGTTGCAGCTTCATCTTGTTTGTACAACTGGCACCAAATGGAAGCACAGCTCAGGAGCACAATCATTCTTGATGGGCAGCGTGAAGAGGGGGGAGGCGAAACTGCTTTGGTAGGAAATGGGGGTGATATTGCATGGCTTTATAGTCTTGTTTACTTACTTGCTTAACTTTTCTGTTTTGTTTCTTTGCAGTCGAGAGTCAGAAGGATGTAATAGTCAAGGCAGCTCGGGGTGTCGGCTCACTCAAGGACAGTGGTGAGAGCCTTGGCAGCTTCTGCATTTTCCTAGCTTTATTGCAATGCAGGAAAGCCCTTACCAGTGTATACCACTGGTGGGGTCAGATGTCTTTTAATTATGTTGTAATGAATGCAGTGGCTCAGGCTGTTTAGTGAAATTGAGTGAACAAAAATTCATTTGTACTTGGGTCTTAGCAGCGAACATATGGCACAAACCTGTGACACATGTTACTAATGATGCAAAACTGACATTAAATTGACTATCAACAGTATTGATAGCTTTCTTAACTATCGGTAGTAGGATCTGTAGTATTACTAGCATAGTAAAATCAGTATTACTGTTATCGGTAGTAAGGCTGTCCATAATTATGCAGTGTGGGTAAGCAATATTCCCAAACCTTTGTGCTACCTGATTGGTTTTAGGGTTTTATGGGGCTTAACATCTCAAAGCGGCTCAGGCTACGAAGAACTCTGTATCAAGAGCGCAGTAAGTGGATGCAGGTGGTAGACTACCAATAGCGAACTATCGATAGTTTCGTTTACCATCAATAGTTTGATACTGATCCACCTATTGATAGTACTATATCAGTAGTTTTGCATCACTACCTGTTACCCAAGAACTCTGCCTTATCAGGCCTCTCTTGTCAAATGTCAAACATGATCATGAAGTGCAGCTGCAGACAATTTTCGTACACATACAGCCACATTCTTTGTGCCCTTTTACTTGCACACACTGGCTTCCTTGAGAGTTGTTTATCGAAACAAGCACAGTAAAATTTGTTAACTCAGTGTCATTGGCCAGGGATTCTCAAACCCCTGGAATACCTGCTACGATGGCTTGGCGGTGTTGGCACTTGGGTGCTGGTCACAATGTCTCGAGTTAAATCTATTGCTCATCACGAAATACAAAACTGGTGGTGTTCTGTGAAATGTCAGCTTATGTTGAAGAACCCCAGGTGATCTAAATTAATCCGGAGCACTCCACTGGTGTCATCCGTCATAGCCACCATGTGTATTGCCTTTGGATATTAAACCCCAGAATTAAATAAAAATAACGAGCTATTGCTATATACAGCTGGTGTTTTCAGTGTCAGTTTGAGACTTCGTAACTTGGAGCCACTGCTTTCTGCCATAGTTAGACTATTATAAGTCAGCGATCATATGCTATGGGGAGTGCCCTAGAGCAAATGTAGAATTATAGTCATGCTGTAGCATCCATGATATATCCTATAATTTATTAGTGGTGCAGTGTCCTGGTGTCGATTGACAATTGACCCCTTCCCACCCCTCAATTTTGGATGGATATTCAGCTTATAAAAAGGCAGGTAGCATTACAGTCGTGTGACTACTGCACATATTGTGCTGGAAGTCAAGTCAACGTTTTGTACACCACTTATGAGAAGCCCTGAAATTAGATGGCCGAAATTCTTTTTTTTTTCTTCCCCCTCCTCACAGAGTTCGACATCCGTTTCAACCCTGACGTGTTTTCTCCTGGGGTGAAGCACGCGGGTGATGTAAGTATATGCATAGCACATGCGTGCTGTTTATCTGAGCACAATGGCAGGGCTCATACTGGAGAGTTGGGAGGGTGACAGGGCGTTTGCCATGCATGCGGGTGTTTATGGAACACTTTGTAGAAAAGTCAAAGGAATAAAAATGCAGGCTTTCATATCATGATCGCGAAGTGTGCAGTCAGCTGTCTTACCGCAGAATTTCTCATGGGGCCCAATATGGACAGGTCATAAATTGACCGGCCCATGCAATGAGCAACAGAAAAGGATGCATGTGCACCTTTTCTGTGACAATTTAGAATTGATCATCATACAATTTTCCTTTATTGAAGTCAGTGGTATTAAGGGGGGACGCGGGCTTTGAAAGTAGAAAAATCGCGAAAAAGTCGGCTTTTCAAAAAATACATATCTCGGCTGTATATGTTATAAACTACCTTTCCTATAATTATAAATGCCTAATTCATCGTGGAACTGCTTTAAATTAAATATACAACTGGGCGCGGTAGCCCCAGAGTCGCGAGCGAACGGCAAAAGTACCCAAACTTTGCGCGCGCGCCATTTCTCTGCCGCTGAACCGAGCGCCGCCATCTTGGTCTTTTTTTGTTTGTGAATGCTTGCCCTTTTCCATGTTGCCTTCGACGGCGCCGTCCGCGGCGTAGCAGAAGCATGGCTCGCTTGTGATTGGGGGCCTCACAGGGATTGTTGAGCTTCCCGCGTCTCTAATTCGGGCTGTGATTGGACAAAGCGCGCGCTGACGCGGTGGCCCCTCCCTGGCGCGTCGTCTGCTCCGGCTGCCTACTGAGCTGGCGTTCTTGGTGCGCTCGCTGAATCGCTTCACGTTTCACCATTTTGAGATCACCGTGATCATCGCTTGTTACGAATTCTGGTGGCGTGTTTTGAACGGTTATGTGCACTTTGTGGATTATTGCACGGTCGGCCACGATGCGCGCTAAGAAGTTCAAGACACTGCATACTTCGTCGTTCTGTGAATGCCGTCTGAATCGCGAAGTTAGCAAAGGGCGTTGCCAAAGGGCACGGAGACGCTTCTAATAGTGCTGCTTCTGCTACATCACTACTAGAACGACTGCGCTGCCACTTCCAACTACGTCTCTTTCGCGTCAACGTAAGGAGCCGGCGTTAGAAGCGTGCCTGCTGTACCGATCATATCAACCTCGGCGATCTCGGCCTCCCGTATCGCGTCTGTCATCGCAAGCGATAACACGTCAGCGTCGTCCGCTGTTCGCATGAAAATGCACTTTCTGAGAGAATCGGGGAGGTGAAGCGGGTGGAGGCACAACGTGCTGCAGTGAAAAACAAACTTTAGACTTGAAAATGCTGTTTTAAACTTCAAGGGCCATTTTCTCAGAATGAATTTTTTTCATGGTATGGTTGCTTATTCCTGCAGTATTTCTGGAACCGCTAATCGGATTCCCACCTGGTTTTTTTTATTGTGTGCCTGAATAAATTTCCGAGGGCAAGACAAGCTCATTTTTTCAAATTATTGAGTCTGGAATTTATAATAAACAATCAAAATTAGGCTAATGCAAGTCCAATTAGTGGCACTAACCTCAATGCACTGCTAAAATTTTTCGGCAGGGAAATTAAAAAAAAGGGCTCTGTCTTGCCCGTGGTACCTATTCAGGAACCTTCATAATGAATTTCATAGTGCCAACACATTTTGCAAGTTCACCAGGCATGGTACAAGGAACCCATGTGAACCTTTCTGATATACTTCTGTAACTTGAGTACCAATGTGTGCAGCTCCATGAAGCTTTGCAGTTATTCAAATGGCTGTGCCATGAGTCTACCCTGAAAATTTCATTCAATTATCTCAAGAAACAACAAAGTTGGTATTCAAAGGTAGCCTCCCCCTTTAAGTTGTTGCCAGCTGTTTGGGAATTCGGGATATCATTTTCTTAAGTCTAATGTGGGCCAAATGACAAACATGGTCAGTTCATATCTGAAATTTTATGCATCTGGACACCACTTGTTAATGACACTTGCTATAGCAGTTTTGCCAGCACAGTGTCGAGTAATGGTTCAGCATAAGGCATTGCATCAGTGCACGCTTTCATGTCCGTTGTGCAGAGCAGTATTTTCCGATGAATAGACCTCAGTGCCTGGCAGTGGGGTGCCTAAGCCACCTTGTTGTTTTCCGGCAGGAGGAGCAGCTGAAGAGGCAACGTCGTCTAGTCATCGAGGCAGCGGACTTCTTGGTTGCGGACCAACTGCCTGCCTTCGTATGTGTTGCTGGATGGAAAACTTTTTTCTCCTTTTTATCCTTAGTGGAGCCATGCAGCATTGTCATCACAGAATGCAGAGTTGCCACATTTAAGTGCTGCCATCTGGGATTGTTTATTATTTTTTTTTTTTTTTTTCAGGGATGAGATATTAGACTATTGGTATACAGTGAAAGCTCGTTAATTCACAACTCGTTAATTCGAAATTTTGGATAATTCGAAATAGTCATCGTGGTCCGGTCCGCAGTGCATAGAAGTCTATGCGCGTAACAGCTCGTTAATTCACTCAAAAATTGGCGCCGCCACCCATAATTCGAACTGCGCGCCGCCAAGCGGCGCTGTTAAAAACCATCGTTGGAAGCTTTCACGGCAGAACGATAGATGGCACAACCATCGGGGCGCCGCTAGGGTGCTGGAACAAGTACTAAACAGTCTTTCCTGCCGCGACTCCTTCGAGGAACGACGTTTTAGTGTTATCGACCACGGTTTCGTGTTGCATTTCGTGAGCCCTCGTTTTGCACGCCGCTTGTTGTGAGCTTGTGTCCGCGAGATGTGTTCGCGTGGGAAATACTGTGCCGAGACGGTGAAGGAGAAAGTGACTATTTTACGCGAGGTGGATGAACGGAAGGCCAGCAAAGTGGAAATCGCGAAAAAGCACGGGATTCCACCAAGCACGTTGTCGACGTACGTCCGAAATAGGAAGGCCATCGAGGATGCCTATGAAGCCGAAGATTTCGCCAGCAACAGAAAAAGGCTTCGGTTAGCCAAGTATCCGGAAATTGAGACCGCTGTGATCACGTGGGTGAAAGAAATGAGAAGCGCTGACATTCCACTGAGCGGCCCAATTATCATGGCGAAGGCGGCCAATTTCGCCCTGCGCTTGAATGTGGAAGATTTTGTCGCCTCCGAAGGATGGTTTCACCGCTTTAGAGACAGACATAATCAGAGGGGGAAAAAGACTCCCTGCGTCGCATTCGCATGCTAGAAGACCGAGTGAGTACGGTAGCCCTCAGAGAGAAGCAGAAGATGATAACAGACTTTTTTGCTAAATAAATGTTTTTCGTGCCCTCCGGGCATCAAACGCCTTCATTTTTGCTCACTTTCATTAGTTCGAATTTTGGTTAATTCGAACTGGCCTGGCGGCCCCGTGGAATTTGAATTAACGAGCTTTTACTGTACTTCTTTTTCTCAAGCAAATTTATGCAATTGAAAAAGAAATACCTCATTTGGCTAGACTTATTGTTTCTTTTTTACTTTTTCGAATTCACATTTTATATTCAGTACTGTTTTTTGGCGAGACAAACTCAGAAGCGTTTTTCTTTTTTCTTCAAAGGGGAATGTGCAGGCTGTAGCTAATATTGCAGATACAAAAAGTAGTAGTTTGTCATTGCTTTTTTTGTATGTTATGTTGATCATTAATTTGAGTCATTCCATGCTGGTGCAGGTGAAAGACTGCGCAGAGCACTCCTGTTCGCCTATTGACGGCATCACGCTCAGCGAAGCCATGCATAGCCGGTGAGTTGTCAGGCGCAGTCACGCTTTTTGTGAATGCATGTTTTTTATTGTTCTGGAGCGTGAATGCAACAGGCTCACAATGCTGCCAGCAGTGGTGTGCTGCTCTTAAAGCAGCCCAATTTATATTGTTTTGGTGTAGTGCTCACAAATTTTTTAGAATTACATGACTGCCTTTTGAAAATTGAAAGTTGAAAAAAATGCAGAGTATAGAGCATTGCTTTGTTATTACCCTTTTATTTATTTTTTTTTTTAATACAGAGTAAATCACTCCTCCTAACTGCTTCCCGATGGCAGTGTACTGTTTTTTTTTTTCCTGTCCACTTTTTTCTGTTTGAACTTTAGCTCGTTTGAACTGCCTTGGCACACTCGTGCAATGTGAATTGATGGTCGTCTCCTGCATTGATTCTCGGTTCCTTTCAGTTTGTTGTTTGTTTTTCTTGTCCTCGCATAGGGGCATCAACATGAGGTACCTGGGGCGCCTTGCAGACATGGTGGCGCCTGTTGAGCCGCTCAAGTACCTTCATGTGAGTTGCATTCCTGCAGAAGGGCACTTTATTGGCCCTGTTGAAACCTCCGATCGCAGTCACCGTCAGCGCCAACATGGCTGGTGTGGCACTTTGTGTTGGCTTGCAGTGGTGACTTGCACCAGTGTTGCACTGAAGCAGTTGGTCACCATAGAAGCCTTTGGTAGTTGAAAGTTGCATCTTGGCATGCTTTTATGATCTGCGCTGCAGGTTGTGCCGACTGCACGAAGCCGAGGGGAATGTTGAGTAAAATTAGCTTCTAAAAAGCAGTAAATTCTTAGCAGCAGAAGTGTGTGTAATTTTTGGCTGGGAGGGGATTCATTACACAACCAGATACAATATCTGTCAAAGATAGTTTTATTTTGTTTTATTTTTTTACACCAAGAGCATTGAAATAGCTTAAAAACATTGAAATAGCTTTAAAAAAAAAATAAAACAGCGCAAAACGCACGGACGAAAGAATAGAAACAGACACCACAAGCGCTGAGTGGTGTCTGTGTTTTGCGCTGTTTTATTTTTAAACTATGTATCACCAACTCGCCCGCTTTGCCATTCTAATGAAATAGCATTACTTCAGGGAGGTTTGCAAAAGGATATGCGTCCTTCTTTGAATACTTGCTGCAACATCAGCAGTGTGGAACACACAGTAAGAGACGAGGACCGCATCAAAGCAGTGCATTTCAGTACAGGAGAAAGGAGCCTGTCTATGCAGATTTGGTAGTCTAGTATGGAGGTTATCACACTGATAGCAAATTATATTTGCTTGATCCTGCACTGAACATTATGCAGGCAATAGTAGTGGGTGAGCTTCTCACCCGGTCAGCCAAGCACCTGCTAACCACCTACCTGCAAGGGGTGGACCCCACCAACCTGGCAGCGGCCATCAGCCACTTCCTCAACTGCTTCCTGGCTTCACCCACGGCCAACGTCCAGGCACCCGTCTCCTCCGATGAGGTGTGTACGGGAGTCCTCCTGGCCCATTCCGATCTCTTTCCTGGTGCCATTGCTTTGTCTGTCTTTCATTCTTGCATGCTACTTTCTCTAGCTTGATTTGTCATTCCATCAAATCATTGGTTTCCGAGGAAGCGTTGGAATCGAATTGTAAAGTAATTTTGAATCTTGATTGCCAAGCACAGATCGCTGAAGGCTGGAATGACTAAGCTTTGCCCGAAGCTTTTGAAAAAGACTCTTTTAGTAGAGGCATTTTCTGAGTCTTGTAATGCTGTGCAGTTGCATTAGTTAGTTTTGACCAAAAACAGCCTATCTTTGTTTGTATGAGCTTTAGATGAAGCAGACAAAAGCGACTCCTAGTGAGGCCAGAAAAATGTGCTTTGATTTTTTTAAACCCCAAGGACAGCAAGGCACCGACTTCTGTGTGACCATATCTGCATAAGATACACCCAAGGGACCTGGTATTTTATTATTATTATTATTATTATTATTATTATTATTATTATTATTATTATTATTATTATTATTATTATTATTATTATTCTAGTGTGTGGAAGTGCTTGCAAAGCAAAGGTCCCAAACGACCAGTGCAACATTATTTGCATTTCTCCTGTACTCAACTTGAGCTGCTAGACAACGACCAATCTGTGTCTTTGAATTTGCTTGCACTGTGGTTTTTAGGCCTTTGGAGTTTGAAGGTGTGCAGGGGGCTGGGTGCTCTCAGGTTGTAGCAGATTCTTTGGCAGTTGCCTGTTTTTGTACTCAACCAAAGTAGTGGCTGCACACCCAGAGAGGCAAGAAAAGTAGACTCTGCTGCTGATGGGTTACAGAGTTTGTGAACAGCGCTCTTCTTCACTCCACCCTTCCCCTCTCTACTCCTCTGCTTGACTGCTGCATTTCCTCCCCTCTACATGACCCCTCCCACAGAGACTGAGTCCCACCATCCCTCCGCCTTGTTGCAATCGATCAGTGGCAGCAGCGCTCCACTGATAAGCCCAAAGATGCGGGATCAAATCCCGGCCACACCAGCCACTTTTCGATGGAGGTGAAAAGCAGTTTTTTTTGGGATGTTAATCCCTATAAGCCAAATCAAATTACCTCCCCTCCACATTCCTCTCAGTGACATCTCAAAGTACCAGATGGAGATGTTGTGAAGATAGTAATGCTAATGCTGGACAGTAAGCTGGCCATTACTTAATGTGATGAGAATTCAGTACACCTTTAGTAACAGCTGATAACTATTCATGTGCTTGAGGCTCTGATTCTGTTCCAGAACAAAGTGTTTGGGTTGTCTCGAGTGCGTGTCACCATCATCATCAGCCGGACTATACCCACTGCAGGGCGAAGGCTTCTCCCATATTCCTCCAATTACCCTGGTCCTGTGTGCGTATATCCTGAGTGTGTGTATTTGCTGGCAGCTAGTATGATACAGAGAAAATTTAGGGCTGGTCATTTATAATGTGGAACACTCAATTCAAGGGCCTTGCTCTGGTGTGCGCAACCCCACTGTTCACCTCACAAAACCAGTTCCTCTTTCTCTCCCCGGCAGCTGAAGAGCAGCCGCAAGAAGGGCAAGCGGAAGGGCCGGCACAACCTGCTCTCGGTGCAGGACACGAGTGAGTGGGCCTCCCTGACTCCACGCTCCCTGTGGGAGCAGCTGCGTGGGGAGCTCCGCTCCTACTATGCCTGGGAGCTGCCCCCGTCGGCCGTGTCTGCGGGCGCCTGCCCCGACGAGTACCTGGACACACTTCGGCTGCACAAGTGCTCCCTGCTGCGCTCCATCTGCCTCAAGACGGGTCTGCAGTTGCTGCACCGCGAGTACGCCCTGGAGCACCGCTCACGGGCACCCTTCACCGAGGACGACATCCTCCAGGTGGGGGGCAGGGAGAGAAGTGCACTAATATGCCAAACATGCAGTAGTACCCTTCTGCAGAATGGTGTGAGGCATCTTCCACATTTCTAACGCCACTTGGAAGGCTTTGACAGTGTGTTGCAAGAATTCTGACGTCCGCAAAAAGTGAATGTGATAATGTTTTAATGTCTCTATTTCATGCAGCACTTCTAGTGCCAAGTTTTTACAGACTAAGTGCCTACTGTGTAGCCTTCCTATACAACAACGGTGGTGTCAGAGCTGGAAACCTGGAAGTATTTATCGTATTGTAGCAATACTAGTGCATCCACCGTGTAGCGAAACAGTGATGCCACTTCTACATTACTGCTTCTGTAGAAATTTCGGTGTATGCAAGATAAGGCATGAACAGTGGTGTGAATGCGTGCTGCACCACAATTGACAGCCATTTGTTTAGTGTGGTGAAACCTGTGGCTTGACAGTGGAGATTTTGATGCCCGCTTCCTTTTTTTTTTTAATGAAAGTTTTAACCCTTTCACTGCTTTTCCTGTACGGGTACTGCACCAAAAGCATAGTGTTAAAAAAAAAATGTTAAATGTTAAAAAAACACTGGGGGTGAATTTTTCTTTGGAATATTTGACAGTCAATGGGTTAATAGGATTGGTATATCTGTTATAGCTCTACATTCTGTCGTGACAAGTGCAGTGTCACTCCTGTGACCAGACTGACTTAGTGGATTTAATTATTTGGCTCCTGTCCCTCAATGGGTAGTTGTCACGGTGGGTAGGAAATTTCCTCTCTAGTTTCATGTCGAAGAGGGGGAGGGGAAGTGTCTGAGGGAAGAGAGGGTGGGAGTATGAAAAAAAACTAAGGGTAGTGGATTTGGGCGGTGGCTGCTAAGCCTAGCTGTACTATTTCTCTTTTTGTCCTGCCAGGTTCTGTGTGTGAGACAAAAGCTGCACATACTTGTCAGCAAGATTTGATGAGTTCAGTGCTTCAGAAAGTATTCCATTATATCTATATCCAGTTGCGTCAAGTTCTGACTGCAGCAGTTGAAATTTACATTCATAGCCACCTCCGCATTCCAGTCACAGAGAGTGGTTGCAGTACTGCACTGGATGTTATCTCACTTGGCTCCTTTCCTCCTGTTACAGTAGAACCCCGCTATAGTTAACTCAGGTACAGTAAAAACTCTGATATAGTAAAGTGAAACTGAAGTCCCAGTTCGTTCTCCATTGACAACTGTACATTTTTCCCCCTTTACTATAGTAAAGACATTTTTGGTAAAAATTTGCTATAGTATAGTGCGCCCAGCTACGGCGGCGACTCCCACGGTTGACATCGCCGCCCGTGAACTGCCTAGAATGGCGAGAAAAAGATTTTTTTGTATTTGAAAACGGAAAAATAACACAGTGTGTCTGTGGCTTTACCACCAGGTTGAGCAGCATTCAGAAGCCTGCTTTACGAAAGTCTTGGAGCCGTGAGGGAAAGCATGCAGCGCATAGGAAAAAAATAAAGTAAAGCTGTCTACAAACATGAAAAGGAGGCGGCGCAGTCCCTCGGGAAAGTAAGGAAGAGTAAAAGTGCAGCAAGAAATAGGGAAGGGGAAGAAACGAGTGAGTATTCACAGTACTGTGCAGCACAAAGCATGAGGCAGCAGAGGCAAGAAGTGGAGGTGCAGCGTGTACGGTCTTGCAGCACTTGACTGCCTTGCGCATTTATTATTTAACTGAAAAAAATTGCACTAAGAGATGATAAGAGCGAGATGTAAGCTATATCAGTGTTTTTTTTTTATTATTATTAAGCAACAAGACGGGCTCAGTAAGTGGCCATTTAACTACCACACATCTTCAGGACCATGTCATTACCAACAACTGATATAGCAAAGACCCTGATATAGTAAATATTTTTGCTGGTCCAAGCGATTTCACTATAAAGGGGTTATATTGTATTTTGTTTCTCAAACCCCCAAACGCAGAAATCTTGATCTCTCAAAAGCATGGGGCAAAGTGTTAGAACCCTTGGCCTTCATTTCACGCTTTCCTTCTCGTTGACTTCACCCATGCCATGTGCAGGTGTTTCCAGTGGCCAAGCACGTGCATCCGCGGGCAACGGACGCGTATCACTTCTACCTGACGGGACAAAGTAAGATCCAACAGGGCCTGCTGCGTGAGGGCTACGAGCTGGTGAGCGAGGCTCTCAACCTCATGAACAATGTGTACGGTGCCCTGCATCCGGAGATCGCCCAATGCCTGCGCCTGCTTGCCCGCCTCTGTTACGTCATGGGGGACCACCTGGAGGCCATGGCATACCAGCAGAAGGCTGTGCTCATGAGTGAGCGGGTGAATGGCGTCGACCACCCGTACACCATCACTGAATATGTGAGTGCACACTCTCGCTTCTTTTATTCTTGCTGCACAGCGCGAATTGATGACCAGAGGGGTTCCTATACCCTTTTGATGGAACTTGTCTGAGATGCAAGAAGCTTATTCATTATGAGCGTTGTTGGTGGAAATAAAGATTTCATCTTGAAGTAAGAAATGTAAAAAATGCAGTGGAGTCATGGGTCTAGGATTCCAAAAAGTGTGAAATTAGTTTATTTTTAATATTTGAATAATTTAGTTTTAATCGGTGTTTAACAAGAAGACAAGTAGGCTCATCTGGACCCTACTTTGTATATATTAAGCGGGGACACTGCTCTGCGACATTTCTGCAACTATTTGCAAATTTTGGTTGAATTCGCAAGTTACAGTATTCCAAAGTTGCGAATCTCGCTGCTGGGTCTTTTAACCCTTTGACTGTCGAATATTCCGAAAAAAAATTCACAACCAGTGTCAAATTTTTTTTACACGCAGAGTGCTCAACGCAGTACCCGAACGGCAAAAACGCTTCGGGACGTAGTGCGGCCGCAGTACCCATACGTCAAAAACAGTCAAAGGGTTAAATTGAAGTCATATTGCGATGAGCTTTGATTGGCCGCAATTCGACAAATATGTGCTCCGATGACATCATTTTTATCTCGTTCAAAAATCGTGGTTCAGGCTATTCCGATGTCATGATTGGCATCCATAAGCAAACACCCAAAGTGGTAAATAAAGGGACAAAATTGGCCGAAACACATGCTCTTGGGCTCCTAGAGCATGTGGCCAAACTGACCACTTTTCGTTGGCTACCGGCATAGTCTGCTTGCAGCCTGGCACCATTTTGAAATTGTTGCACAGTTATGCGTAGCCAGCTTAGCTCCACTCAGTCATCACGACCACGGCATAAAACGCAGAAAATTTAGATTCAGGCGCGATATTAATCTAGAAAACGATAAAAAGTGGAGCTAAGAGGTGCACCAGTGATGTGGCATGGCTGCATCTTGTTATCGGCAATCAATGACAAACGCCGACACTCCGTGATTGGCGGATAACGCCGCATCCGGTTATGCTGGGCGCAACAGCGAGGATCGCGACCGATTTCCTCGAGGCAATTCCTGCCGCGTATGGACAGTGTATTCGTGACGGTGCAGCTGAAAAAGTGATACCTAAGACGATTTCACGGACGCGACAGAGCGAGCACTCTGAAATATTAGTAGCACAGCAGCAGGGGCGGTCACGAAACGACATGATGTGCAGCATGTGGAATTTCAAACCTTGTCAAAATAAACCTGCTTCTAAGTTACTGGGGCAATTATCTCAACAGGAAGCATTGTAATGCCTGAAAGGGCCCTTAGGGTATATAAATAAATAAAATAAATAAATCCACACCAGAAACCAGTGAGAACTCACTTTAACCTGCTGCTGTTAGTCTTGGTAAATCAAAAATAGGCTAAAATCATTTTTTGCCAATTTCTCAATATTGCATCTTAGACATATTCAGCATTTTGGAGGAGCGATATCTCCTGCTCTATATCAGCTGTCACTATAATTCTTTTTTCTTTTTTGTTAAAAAGATCAACTCATAAGCTCTGCAGTAATTCTAATTTTTAACCACTTCTTGTTTAATACAATTATCAAACTAAATAATTGGTTTGTCATCAAAATGAGCTTTTTCTTTGTTTAACAGGCCTAGTTAACAGTTTAACAGGCCCTAACTTTCATCCAGATCATTCTATACTGTTCATTTTTGCCTTACTGCTGTCCTAATTGTGATTCTAGGTAATTTAAATATAAAAGTCTTCTCTTCTCCAGAAGATCTAATGTTTATAAACCATGCTTTCTCCAAACAAAAGACCAGCTTTCCTTAATATGTTTAAAACTACCACCTGTGGGTGAAAGTTTGCTGTTTTTGGAATCGGCACAAGAAAGAGTACAAATGGTGCAGATGTGGTGCACATTTGTCCATAAATAAAAGAAATGGTTCTAAGAGGGGTGTTCCCCCTTAAAGGGACACTAAAGAAAAAAATGAAGTGGGCTTGCGTCGATAGAATGCCAGTTCTTGGTTACAAAAAAGCCACTCTTATTGAAAACAGAGCTGTTATAAGGTAGTAAAGGAACAGAAATACAGGTATCACCGCCACAGCCAAAACGGCTGAGACACGCAGCTCAAATCATGTGTTGTGCAAGGGATCCCGGAGGCTGACAAATGCGAATTACGTTGCCCGTTTGAATGCGGTAGTAGGTTTTGTCTCGGATGTGATAACATGCTTTTATCACATGTAAACTACGGCGAAAAGACAACATAAATATTGCAAGGCAAATATAAAACTATACTTGGCGGCGCCACAGGCGTCCACTTCAGTTTCGGTTATATTCTGGCTCATGCACTTGTGCGTGCTAGGATAGTTTTGGTTTGGACCAGCGGCGCCTGAAATACGACCTCGGAGCAGCAGATACGCCTACCCTAAGTGCGTATCGAATGAAGGTCAAGACGCTGGGCGAAGTATTCTCCGCTCCCCGCTTGCCAGCAATCACCGAGTCTCCTCTTGCTTCACAGTGTGCGTCATGCTAGCCTACTATGTAGTAGGAGAATACAGTTTGAATTCGACTGGCAGGAACAAAAAAGAACTCAACTTCTTGTCGCAATATCTCTGCAATTATTCGATTTTTTGCTGCCGAATATGCGGCGGGAGTGTCACCAAATGCAGTTTATTTAAATTTGATAGCATTTTTGGGTGTTTTTAGTGTCCCTTTAACTCGTCATTTTGAACTTGCAGGAACGAGTAGAAATGAGTGCTTTTCATTCGTGCCGTGTACAGAAAAAGAAAAAAAAATCGATTATGCTTCTGTAAGCTCTTTCTGCATGATGTTGAGACAGTGTTGCATGAATATAGGAGGCTTGCATAGTGAATGGGGGTAACCGGGGGCTTGTTGTCTCTGTCAGACCCACCTGGCGCTCTACTGCTTCGCCAACTCACAAGTGACGACGACACTGAAGCTCCTTTACCGGGCAAGGTACCTCATGCTGCTTGCTTGTGGGGAGAACCATCCTGAGATGCCTGTGCTTGATGTGAGTCCCATCTCTCAATACTTAGTTGTGACATCTGCTTCACAGTTCAAGACCAATTTATTTTCACGTTACTACTCCAGCTGTACCAATACAGGACGAGGCTCAAGACATGCACAAATTTTATAAATGCAAACAAGGGAACAGGGTAGAGCAGGCAGGCAGTGCTTCAGTTTGTAAGTACAGTTGCCAACAGATTTTTCGGACTCTGCAAGACCCCAGAAATGGTCCAAATAATTGGCACAGTCAGAAAAATTTGTGAACTTAAAAAGTCATTTCCTGCAAAAAAATTGGCTTTGAATACCTCAATGTTCAGTGCTACCCACATTCAGTTTGTAAGCTGATAACAGCGACAGCACCCCATACCCTTCGCTACCACAATCTGCATTGGCATGCCGCCAGTGTGCACTTGCTGATTCACCAGGGCGCATGCGGCTCCCTCAAGATGACATGCGTAGTGGCATCCCGCTGAAGCTGCTCTCGCTATATTATAAACCTCTTAATTAGATTATCTGATCCAGAGTCATGCTTTCATCATATCTGCACTGCTTTTGGCTGCAAGTCATGTTGCGAACAAATGGGCACACCGTGTGAAGTAATATTCTCTGTTTTCGGGGCTAATGGTTGTCGCGAAAACCGCAAGATGGGACTCGCAGAAAGAGAGCTGATGGAATGGGCGTCTTCGAATGCACCATGCCCGACGCGTAGCGCCGTTTTTGAAGTGACAACAGGGGCTGATCCTATCCCGTTTTCTGTTCAGTGGTGCACTGTTTGTAGGCTACCTCAGTGAGACCGAAAAGCATACCATTCTTTTCACTGACTCAAACAACAACAATGAATAAATAGCCAGACTAATCCGTTTGAATAACTATGTCTAAATTCAAGATGGCGGCTTTCACAGCTGCAAAGAGTTGTTGGTTGTACCAGCTATGCCTGCTCGTACCTATATCACACCGAAAAACAATCCCTGCAATTTTGTTGTCACCTAATTTGGCCCTTAAAATGAGCTTTTGGGCTTCACAGAGTCTGAAATATTGGTTGGGAATATGTACACATCTCTATGGGGTACATGACTGTCACCGAACGAAGTCTGTGATCTCGCGCAAGTCCGAAGTATTGGCGTCAGAAATATCAGTCAGCTACTGTGCCCACACAAAGCGGTGTAAAGTTAGCTTGAGACTGGCATTCATAGGTCTAGCAATCGTGTTGAGTATTGCGGCAGTTGTGTACAGCAGCTGACGCAAGAGAATCCGAGATATAAGAATGACAGCTTTTCCTGTTCACTTGTAGAAGCATATAAAATCCTTTCTCACAGATCTTCTTATGGCTTAGGGGATTTGCTTATGGTCATGCGGGCTTCACTGATCACTCTTGGGGAATGCATTGTAACCTGGCAGGTGCGATTTTGGCAATATGCAGGCTGCCGCACTGTTGCAAACTACTCCCTGTGCGTAGAGTGCAACGTGCAAGCAGCGCATAGTGGTTAAGGTTGCAGTCGCATTTGTGTCATCTGTATTGGTGCGGGAAAGCTTGGGATGGGGCGTCGTGCAGCCGCAGCATCTCCTGTCTCGTGCTCAGCCAGCGCACGCTGGAGTGTGTCATTGTCTTCAGCACGATCCCTGCGATACATTGAAACCGTAGCGCGTACAGGAACATGTGAAATTCAGCACTTTGTACACAAACTATGCACTCCTTTCAAGGCATTTCACAAGTTCACATTGTCTCTGAATTGGTTTCAAGAGTTCATGCCACTAAGATTTTACGGTTCATAGATGTTTTGCATAAATCTGACCTATTTGATTGCAACTTTTATTTAAACCTAGTAGGATTAAATGATCTTGCGTAACAGCCAATCAAATTGCATTGCATGCTAATGTCATTTGGCACTGGGTTATTTAGGCTAAGCTGTGCCACTGTGGACTTAGCACGTGCAGCTCTCTTTGACCCCCCGTCTGTGGCCATTGCTGGTTACAGAGTAACATTGGTCTCATCCTACATGCCGTGGGCGAGTACGACCTGTCTTTGCGGTTCCTGGAGAATGCACTCAAGCTCAACATAGCGTGAGTGACTCCTCTGCTTTTTGCAGTCTGAATCCTCCAGGCTTTTTCTGTGACTGCAAGCGTACAATGCGCTTATTTAATAAGACTAGACAACTGTTAGCATTCTTGTATCCTTTTATTATAAGGCAGCAAAATCAAACAATTTGTTGCCTTACTACTTGAACTTGATTAATTGTGTGCATGCATGTGTTCAGGTGGGCAGGCGCACTGTTGGCAGTATGCACAATTTTTTATAGATGTGTTCAAGCATTCAAAACATTGAATAGTTTGTGAATATTCACTACCTTCAAACCTCATGAACGTTCAGAAATTAAGAATTTTCAGTTCATCTCAAGTGGCAGCAGAACTGTGCTACTTTTCACCACAAACCAAGTAATGGCCTTTCAGAAACGTCAAGTAGCGCCACAGACCGATGCTTATGCTTAGTATACAGTGTACGCGCGCTAAACGAAACCCGCATAAACGAAAACTCCTTTTAAATGAAACAATTTCAAAAAAAGTAATTGGTTTCATACACAATCTGTGCAGTCGCGCCCGACAATCGAAACCCCATTTTGCTTTGCAACTCGGATAAACGAAACCGAAACTGTGCATGAGTCATCTTTGTTGATGTCGATATCCAGAATCCAATTCAGTCCAGTACCTTGCATGCCTTGTTTTTTTTGTTGTGCGGGCGCCATTTTGCTCTGTTCCGTGACTGTGTTTCGTGACTTCTTTCCGGCGTGCAGTATGGAAAAAGCTGCTAGAAAGCGTCCCCATAATGCGTTGTCTGATGAAAATTCTTGATGATGTGAAGTGTGCCAAGGAGTCGAAAACTGCTATCGGGAAAAGGCATGGCATCCCAAAGTGCATGCTTTCAAGGATTCTGAAGGATCGTGACAAGATTGAAAAAGCATATAACAGCGGCGCTTTCGCCCCCGATTGGAAAGGGATGCGTCTGGCCGAACATGAGGACCTCGAGAAGGCACTTTTCCTGTGGTTCAAGCGTGTTCGAAGTTCCAGTCTTCCAGTGACCGGGCCTATTTTGGAGGAGGAGGCGAGAGACATTGCACTGCAGATGGAAATTGAAGATTTTAAATTTAGCGATGGCTGGTTAAGCCGTTTCAAGAAGCGCCACGGCCTTTTTTCCGCACAATAGCAGGTGAAAGTGTCATGGTAGATAACGATGTTTGCTCTGACTGGCAGCAGCAGAAGCTTCAAGACGTACTTGCAAATTACGAGCCGAGTGACGTCTTCAACGCGGACGAAATGGCGCTTTTTTATAAGCTTCTGCCTAACAAGACTCTCAGCTTTAAAGGTGAGAGGTGCACGGGGGGTAAGCACAGTAAGGACCGTGTTACTGTTCTTGTGAAAGCGAACATGGACGAGTCCGAGAAGTTGAAGCTTCTCGTTATCGTGAAAGCAAAGAAACCGCAAGTTTTTAAGGGTGTCAGAAACCTGCCGGTTTTGTATGAAGCGAATACCAAGGCCTGGATGACGCAGGCCACTTTTGAAACCTGGCTGCGGCAGAGGAACGCAGAGTTTACTAGAAAAGGCAGAAAGGTCGTGTTTTTTGTTGACAATTGCCCTGCGCATGGTGAAGTGCGAGACCTGACTTCAATTCACCTGGAATTCCTCCCCGCGAACACAACAGCCGCACTCCAGCCTATGGATCAGGGCGTGATTCGCAATGTTAGTTTGTTCTTCCGTCGCCACATCCTGAAAAGGACGATGCTGTGTATGGACAGTGGCAAAGAGTACACCGTGGACCTCCTCTCTGCCATCCACATTTTGGCTCTCTCGTGGGATGAAGTTACGGCAACAACAATTCAACGTTGCTTTCATCATGCGGGCTTTTCCAAGGCAGTGGCCGGTGACCAAGAAGAATCTGAAGAAGTTGCTGAAGCACAAGCTGTTTTTAGTGTACTGGCTCCCAAGTGTGGCACTGTGACCATGAATGATTATGAAGCTATTGGTGGTGATGCTGTCACCTGCCGTGAGGACACCTTGACTGACATATTAAAGGAAGTTGACGAGGCCAACAATAATGACAGTGAAGAGGAGACCGAACATTATAACAATCAAAGCTCTCCAGTGTCGACTAATGAGGCTAGCCAAGCAGTTCAAGTACTCCAGCAGTACTTTGAGCGAGAGGACTGCTTGGAACACACGTGCAGCCTAGATAAGATGAATGCCTATTTAGTGAAGCAGCGGCATGCCAACCTGAAACAAACTACGTTGCACAGTTTCTTTGGGGGTCACAACCCTTAAACAAAACTGCCAATAAATGAAACAGATTTCCTTGTCCCCGTCGAGTTTTGATTAAAGGGAGTCCACTGTACTACAGTATTTACTCTCATAATGCGCGCATAATTTTTCGCGGAACATTGATGCCAGGTTGGGGGATGCGATAATTATACGGGGAAAATTTTCGAGCAAATGTTTTGAAGCATTAAAAGCAAATTTAAATAGGTGAATCGGGATTCTAAGGCCAGCTATTATAACCAAAACAATACTTTCAAGCAGAACTTACCCTTGTTATAAAAGTACAGGATCGCCAAAAGCACAAATTGCAAAAGCGCTTTATTTGCCTCACGCAGCCTCATTATCACTCCCTGCATTTCGTGATATCATGCTCACAGCAGACCATACAGTTTTACTCTTGATCAGAGACTTGACCCAGACGTGTCGACACTTCAGTCGCTGTCTCCAGTAGCATACTATGCAGAACTCGTTGACGCCGAAGTGCCTGCTGGCAGCGCAGTTGCTATGCTGTGGCACGTCTGTACAGTGAAAGCTTGTTAATTCGAACCTCGATAATTTGAATTTTCGGATAATTCGAACTAGGCTACTTGGTCCGGCCAAGCTCCATAGAGATCTGTGTATAAAAAAGCCCATTAATTCGAACGCGAGTCGGTTCCGCTACGGATAATTCGAACTACGCACCGCCGCGTCTGGGCGGCTTGGCGCACATCACGCGGGAAAAAAAAAAAAAAAAACATTTCCGCGATCGGAAGGCATAGTTAAAGGCTGCGCACGTCCAAAACGGGGACAGAAGATGGAACCAGGTAAAACCAAGGAAAAGGGGGTAAAACTTAAATGGCGCCATGACCGGCGCGGCGGCGTTGGAGGGAGGGGACGGCGGCCGCGGCAAGGTCAGTGCATGGCCGCGACGGCGGCGGCTGCCTGCTTTCTCTTCTGCGCAACGTAGCTCGGAACTAAATACTCGTTAATTCCAACCCTGTTAATTTGGAAATAGGGATAAGTACTGTCGGCGCGGTCCCAGCCAATGCCCAAGAAAGGCTATGATCTCGGACGGGCACTACGGGTTAAACTTTTTTTTTTGCGATAGCCATCCGTCCTTCCAACCATCAGTTGTCAATGGAAGCACGCAGATCATAACGCCATAACGCTGCTTCAAAAGCCGCTTGCTGCTATCGCGCGTTCCGATTATTGGAGTGGTGGTAGACGCGCCGCCCGCCCCAGTCGCTCATAGCATGATAAAGCGAACCTACTGAAAAGGAGGCTTACACAACACAACCGGACAAGCGCTGGCACTTTGCCAAGTTCGCTTCCCCCCACCCTGCCCGAGCTAAAGTCAAAAGATAAACACGCTGTTATCGCTGCGCAGCATCTTGGCCCACTGCCAAGAAATGTGTTGTGGACCGCGACGGCGGCCGCCAAACGGAAGGGACCCACTAACGACTGACGCCTTTTTTTTTTTTATTCGTTGGCACAAATCGGGGCTGGGTGGGTTCATTATGCGAGCAGGTTCCTTACGCGACTATATATGGTACATTTACAGTAATACAAATGGTTCTTGTCAGTTTTTTCGAGGCCATTCGATAATTCGAACATCGGATAATTCGAACTTCTTTCCGGGTCCCGTGAAGTTCGAATTAATGAGCTTTTACTGTATAACGTCTGTAAGCAGCTGTATAACTTGAGTACTGCCCCATCGCGATGCGGCACCAAGAACACGGTAGACGGTGGAACAAAGCAAGTAACACGGACTGAACGAAGGAACAATGACAACGAGACACGGAGACACCTCACAAAATTGTGACGACTACAACCATTATGGAGGTAAAAAAAACCAAAAAATTACTACATAACTTGTGATGACGATGATCTACCCGAGCACGCTATCACCGCCTGGTAGCACATGCACACAACGTGGCCAGCTAGGTTCTGTAGTGCTCCAGAAATCGTGCTTGTTACTGCTAGCAGACGACTCTCACGGTAATAATATTGGTGGTGCGATGATTATGCGAGGGAAAAAAAGATTCCAATTTTTGACGCCCAATGTTGGGGGTGCAAGCATTCTGTAAGTAAATACGGTAAGTACCTCAACCAACTTACACCCTGGTCAATAAACTAGTCCATTTTAGTGCTTGTGGACAGCCAGAGCACATGCCTGCAGAAGAAAAAAAAAAACGTGCTTTTCTGCAATGTGGCAGAGGATGTAGGCTTCAGTGTCACATGCTCTTGGCACTTTGTCAAGGCCCATGCCCAGACTAAAGTCACGATGCACACGCTCATCACCTTCGCCTCTCCTCTCCAGCTCGACCACGGTGTCTAGCGGAGGCTCTAGCGTTTAAGTACCTCCTATCTCTAGCAGCATTCATGCATGTTCCGTGACACTACTCGATTACAGACTGACAGCACATAACACCAGCTTGCATCATTTTTTTTTAGTGGTATACCGTAGTTGGGGTTAGCGGCATATATGGTTATAATGTTGACCTTCCTTCAGAAAAACAAATATGCAAAATTGGTAGTCGACATAAAAGACAAGCAGCAGCGTATGCCCCGTTAGGACGCTTGTTGTTGGCAGGGCTCCATGCACCCAAAATATTATTTAGTTGTTTTGTGCATCAGTTCTACTGAAGGAAATTGCGATTGCACTCTTTTTGCGTAGCTCGTTCATGCATGCGGTTGCTTGCATGGATGAGCAAGATGTCCAAGGATAGTAGGATGTCTAATCCTGTTGCGATTATCGTATTTACCCAGTTACAATGCGCACCTTTTTTTGGACAAGAATAGGTGCTAAAATCGCATCTCCTTTAGATTCAAGTACGAACTGAAAACAAACTGAAACTGGCCTCTAGCTCTGCCCATTGCCGTCGCCACAATGCGGGTATGCCAGCTCACATGCGGGTGGCAACCATACCAACACGTTTGCTGGTCGTTTTCGGCATTGCAGGAACCATTTGCTATCGGTGCAGTGTTGTCATTCGATTCGTAGGCTCTCTTGTACGAGAATCAATGCCTCAACGGCGACGAAGACACAACGCCACGAAAACAGTTTTAAGCCTAAAGTTATTCCATGTGCTGAAGAGAGCGGCAATAGAGAGGCAGCTTGCCATTTTGGCATGCCTGAGGCTTGTGTCCATGACTGGCCAAGTTTTAAAAAGTCAACCTTTGAGAGCAAGGCATCGAGCAAAGGCCGCCATGGTCCGTAAGTGGGGAGGTTTCCAGACCTTGAACATGAGCTGGCTGATTTCACGAGGCAGCGGCGGGGGGTGACTACCGAGGTGCTGAAGGTGAAGGCCCTTGAGCTAAACTGGTAAGAGCTTGAGTTTCGCTTGAATAAACAGCCTGTGTCTACCTGAAAATAGGAAAATGTTCACGTGCTTTATTTCATTCGCGCAATTCATGTGGCCGTTAGAATTGGAGCTTGCTGTTTTTTCTTCTTTCTCACTGCAGTCGACCATGTGCGCATTCGAATCACGGCTTCCAGTGTATTTTTTCTCTCAAGGTCGTGTAAATTGAGTGTGCGTTAGAATTGGGGAGCATGTTAGACTTGGCTAAATACTGTATGAGTCTCTCATAGCCAGAGTCAATTTGGGACGTTAAACTCCACAAACCAAACCTGTTGCGATTGCACTAAAATAATCACTCATTATAGTTAAGGTTAAATAAATAAACCTCATCTGTCTCCTCAGGAACCTGTATGAAGGACAAGAGGCCACAGTCAGAACTGGGCATGGTCTTACTGATTGGTTTCCGATTGAGAAAGGAGTGAGGCAAGGCTGCATACTGTCGCCCTGCCTATTTAACCTATATGCAGAGTGCATCATGAGGAAGGCCGGTCTGGACGAGTCTTCAGCTGGAGTGAAGATTGCTGGAAAACATATCAACAACCTTAGATATGCGGATGATACCACTTTAATGGCAGAAAGTGAAGTGGAACTCAAGAGACTTCTGATGCGCGTGCAAGAAGAGAGTGAGAAGTTTGGGCTTAAACTGAACATTAAAAAGACAAAGATCATGGCGTCTTGCCCTATCAAGTCCTGGAGCATCAGTGGACAAGAAGTGGAAGCTGTGACAGATTTTCTGTTCTTGGGCTCCAAGATTACCTCTGAAGGAGACTGCAGTCATGAAATTAGGAGACACCTGCTTCTGGGAAAGACAGCAATGCTTAGCCTTGACCACCTAGTAAAGAGCAGAGACATTAGTCTGCCAACCAAGATCCGTATAACTCGTGCTATGGTCTTTCCAGTTGTGATATATGGATGCGAGAGTTGGACTGTGAAAAAGGCTGACCGCCGAAGAATTGACGCGTTTGAATTGTGGTGCTGGCGAAGACTCTTGAGAGTTCCTTGAACTGCCAGAAGATCAAATCAGTCAATATTGTCGACCATAAACCCTGACTGCTCATTGGAGGGTCAAATTCTAAA
Organism: Amblyomma maculatum; assembly: GCF_055883805.1. NCBI lineage: Eukaryota > Metazoa > Arthropoda > Arachnida > Ixodida > Ixodidae > Amblyomma > Amblyomma maculatum. The sequence continues at coordinate 32,970,594 of NC_139346.1, read as the reverse complement.
GTTAAAGCTCAGCTACTTTGGTCATCTGATGAGAAGAGAGGAGTCGCTGGAGAAAGATTTGATGTTGGGAAAGGTTGAGGGTCGCCGGAGAAGAGGTAGGCAGCGAACGCGATGGTTAGATGGCATCCTCGAGGCACTGCAAATGGAGTTATGTGATGTTAGGAAGATAGTGAGACCGGAAAGCGTGGCTTGACATGGTCCATAGGGTCACGAAGAGTCAGACACGACTGAAGACTGAACTGAACTGAAAGTTAAGGCACAGGTGGATACTGTGATGTCTTTGGCAGCAAAGCATTTTATTTTTTGTCGATACAGACGCCTTGACTCACCTTCATCTATGATTCTTCTTGCAGACCTTGATCCACTAATTGAAAGCAGAAAGAAAGCCATTCAGCCTTCCTTCAATCGTTATATTTTGCCAAACTTGGCATTACACCTGATTCCTACCTGAAAAAAAGATTCCTCCAGATCCTCTCGCTATAAGCACTGTCTTGCCTTATCAACTATATTTGGCCGAACTAATATGTACAAATTCTCAATTTTTTTTTTCAAGAGCAATCGCAGACTAGAACGCCCTACCGATTGACTCGCCGTTTTTATCGCCTCCCAATCCGCCTTTTGCGCGAGTTTTCTGCGCATGCGCGAAGCCCCAGCGGCGACTGATGAAAACACATTGAGAGGCGTCGACGGCGCTTCTCGTCGCCGCACTCATAGCCAACGCACGGGGGCTGGAGGTGCGGTCACGTTCACAGCCTCGGTAAAACGATGCCAACCACCTGTGCCGCTTACGGCTGCCACTCTCGAGGCGTGCCGGGATGCAAGACGCGTTTTGTTAGGTTTCCTTCGGCGAGCCGCGACCTGCAACGGCGTGAAGCTTGGATTAGGGCAACCAAGCGTCAAGACGTGAATGGGCGACCTTGGCAGCCGACTGCGTGCTCTCGACTGTGCGAAAAACACTTCGTTACAGGTATGTATGCATCTAAAGGAAATGTGCATGATGAAAAGTATCTACCGGAGTTTGCACCAAGCCTGTAACCCACCAGTGATAGCCGCAATGAGCACTTGTTCGGCGCGTCTGATGGCGATGTATTTTGTCGTTTATTTTTTTTATGTGCGAAGGGGCCGGGTAGTGCAGATATCACAGGTGGCTGTGTGCTCTAGACCGTAATATTTAGCATGTTTTATCGCGACTGCCGTCTGACTAAAAAGAAAAAATTGGACGTTTGTTGTGATGCACCGCCGTTCGCGAGCCGAGTGGTTGAGCTGGTCATGAGGCTCGCGAACGGCAGTGCATTAAAACGCCGTATTTTTTTTTTTTTTTCTTGTTAGTGAGGTGGCAGTCACGATAAAACATGCTAAATATTACGGCCTAGCGCACACAGCCGCCTGTGATATCTAAGCTACCTAGCCCTTTCGCACATAAAGATAAGAAGGGACAAAATACATCGCCTTCAGGCCCCGGTGCAACTGAAGCAATCACGCACCGAAGAAATCCTCATTGCAGCTATCACATGGTGCGCTACAGCCTGGGTGAAAACTCCAGTAGGTACTTTTCATCATGCCTATTTCGCTTAGATGCATACATACCTGTAGTATCTGTGTTTTTGCCGCTCGGAGCATATGACGAACTTGACACTTGCACGACGCACAGTATTTTTTTTTTTTTAATTAAAGGCTCGCCTTCGTGCACGCCAAAGCATCCGGATTTTGTTCCTTTGGTGTACGAATTATCAGATGCACTTCGTTAGGGAGCTTGATAATCGTCGTCTTCGTCCAACCGTTTGCAACGTCAAGGAAACCGCCCGGCACAATAAATGAGTCTCCTGGAGGGTTCATGCTCGTTCACTTGCAGAGTGGATCGCTCTGGGCGTAGAACAGGGTTGGTTCCTGACCGAGATGCGCATCAGATATGTAGGAGATTCACATGTGTCACCAAGTTGTTGATTCCGCAGAAATCGCGGCGGAGGCAGAAATGAACGTTGGAGATCCTTTCACAACAGAATGACCATTCTCTGCGCACCGAGAACCGTTTCACCACTGCGACAACATCCGTTCTGACTCCTGAGGCCAGAAACCGGCTACAGCTCTGAATCATCCATTGCCAGAAAAATGCAGCGCGTTTCCTGCAGGTGTGCATTCCGGCCGGGACAATGCCCTTTTCACGGGGTGTGTATATGTGACTCTCTGCCGATCTTCGTGGATGAAATCCTATAGCTGCACGGTTGTAGATGACGCGAGGAGGAAGCGACGCCCATTGCACCATGCCGCGCCGCGGTGGCCGCATTGTGCTCGGTAACTCAAGACACCCCGCGCATATGCGCCGCTCAAAGTCACAGGAGACGATTCCACCTAGCTCTGCAGCATCAACAAACCCCTGGCTGCTTTGCCCTTTGAGATCCCTCTCTCTCTCTCTCTCTGCCCCCACGCTCTCCTGTCTGCCGAAAACCTGCACGCTGAGAGCGTCTCATTCTGTCACGTCGAACACGGCCCGCGCTACACGCTCTTACAATACGAAGATAGTATATGCGTACGTGCGTTATGAGTGGATTGTGAAAACGCTCTACCTTCCCCCATACTGCGTGAACATGATATGCTACAATCACTGTCACTACTTTCCGCTACGAGGCCAAAAAAGGGGGGAAGCTTTCGCTTTCTACCAGCGTTGGCGTGGGCATTTCGTATGGTGCGCTCTCGCGTCGTCTGCTACACTGCCGCTCAATGTGTTTCCTGCCCGCTCCCGCATGATGGCGCCACATCCTCGCGCAAAAGGCGGATTGAAGTGTCATATGTTCTACTGTGCACTGTATTCTTTGTGTTATCAGTTCATCGCTGCGTAAAATTCTTTGTTTTAATTTTTCGAACTACATGACATCTGATGTAACGACCTCCCCTGCTTGGGCATGTAATAAGCCTGCAGTATTGCTTAAATAAATAAATATAAATAAGAAGAGAGGAGTCGCTGGAGAAAGATTTGATGTTGGGAAAGGTTGAGGGTCACCGGAGAAGGGGTAGGCAGCGAACGCGATGGTTAGATGGCATCCTCGAGGCATTGCAGATGAAGTTATGTGATGTTAGGAAGATAGTGAGAGACCGGAAAGCATGGTGTGACATGGTCCATAGGGTCACGAAGAGCCGGACACGACTGAACTGAAAGTTAAGGCACAGGTGGATACTGTGATGCCTTTGGCAGCAAAGCAAGCCGCGTGAAGGTTGCATCTAGGCTGTAGCTAGATGGGCTAGCTTCACCACATGACAGAAGTGTTGCAAGGAAATTGAGTACAAATTATGGAGGCCACCCTCAAGCACATCTCATGTTCACTTCTTCACATGGTTACACAGCATTGGCGCTGGCCCAGCATGTGCCCAGGGCTCCGCTCTCCGCTTGTGAAAACAGATTTAGGAGTGCCATTAGGGAGAAGTACTACTTGTTCAGCGTGTTGAATGAGTTTCGAAATTGAATTTCGACTTAATGCGGAACTGTCCTCTACTTTTAATGCAAGATTATCAATGGCTACCTGTGTGTTCGATATATCCAATAATTTTAAATGTCTGGGTTCAACTGTTCTTGACTGTATAATGGTTTTTAACCTGTTATATTTATGAGTAGTCACTGCAAAAATTGCATACAGCATAAGCCTGCATGTGACAAATAGCTGTTACATCTGACTAACTATAGGACAGTTCGGATAGTGCTGTTTGCGTACCTGGTTCTGCCTGGGTGTCATAGTCAACTTCTCTCAGCACTGTTGTGGCTGTGTCACTTTGTTAGGGAATGGTGTTAGCACGAGGGGTTTTTGCCTTCCTCCTGAGCTTTCTCGCAATCCATATGTGCAGGTTTTATGGCAGCCGCAGCCTAAAGGTGGCGGTGAGCTATCACCTTGTGGCTCGTGCCCAGTCCTGCCTGGGTGACTTCCGAGGGGCTTTACAGAATGAGAAGGAGACGTACGCCATCTACAAGGCACAGGTGGGTGCCCCTGTTGTAACCAGCCTTTGATGCCTTTTGGTGTGGCTCATGGCTGCTTTCTTTGCTAGCATTTAAGTGGCTAGCATTTGACTTGTGGCAAGGGCAAAAATTTTGGGCATATACCTGTTACAGTTATCAGTGATAAGTAGGGGTATACGAATATTAAAATTTCCTATGAATTATTTTTGAAAAAAAAACTTAGAATAGAAAAATAGTGTCATTGTCCGTCTTGTTTTTTTTTTTTTTTTTTTTTCAGAATTCACATGCATTTGCAAATAAAATTGAGCTAAGTACAAAGTAGTATATACAGTAAAACCTCGATAATTTACTCTACTTTCCTGTCCACGGGAAGAATGGTGGTTTTTTGATGGTGTCATTAATATTTTATTTTTTTTAACAAAACTTGCTTGGTACAGGAGTGTCTAGTATCAAATTGTAGAGGAGGAATTCCTCTTCACAATGGGGTATTAGTGACAATCAACATATTTATTGAATAAATTATGAAAAAAAAAAACTAGCAACAAAAAAATTGTAGTTAAAAAAAACGCACACACAAAACCATCAAAGTTTCTTAATACAAAATTTTTAAAATATCTGTTTTTTAAAACAGGGACCAATGCAACATTGCAGCAAATTCTAGCTTTCTGTGTACAGTATTCGCTGAATTAGGAAAGAAAACAGTAGCCGAGGTCGACCCCTGGCTGTCGTCTAGCGGAAAGCATGACTCCCTGCGCTGCCAGCTGCAAGTAATACTACCCAAAAGACGTTGTCACCCTGTAGATAACAGTTGTGACCTTCAGAACAGTGATTTCTTCCGATCAGCTCGCATCAAAAGTGGAAAGTTTTGGAGAGTGAACGCAAAACTTATCGAGGCATGGCTGTCGATGGTTCTGGTTGATTTTAGCTTCGCTGTCAGTGCTAAAGTTTGAAGATCTGAATTCGTCTTCAGAGTCGTCATTGCTGCTGTTCACATCCAAAAACGACCTCTCCGACGCGTCAACTTACGCTGCAGCAGCAGCGCGCGACGTTGACGCCATGATGAAAGCAAGGAGCGCCAATCACCTAACTCCGGAGATCATCTGGACAGGCGCGACACAGCGGAAAAATGAAATCAAAAGCAAAACTGAAAGAAGGGTTCCTCTCCATTAGATGACGCCACTTGTCAAGGAGCACTTCGAAAGCAGCAAAATTCTAATCGTGAAACCATCTGTAGCGGACTATCGATGGGAATAGACATGAGCAGGAAAGTGTTAAGTAATCTGAAATATGCCGAATAAAGGTAGTGCATTTCTGCAACGAATTTTTTTGCCTAGGTCTTATTTCTTGGTGTGTTCGGTTGATTTGAAAATCCACATGATTCGAAGGTTTCTCGGTGTCCCGAGAAATTCGAATTAACGAGGTTTACCTGCACCCTGCTGAAAATTTCAGTGTGAATTTTCTACGGGATTTTTATTTTGGTTTATTGTATGAGGAGGAGCTGTATGAAATTGGGTGGCGCTGTCATATCGCTTCGTTAAGAGGACAAGGCTCTGCTGTGTGCCATGGTGTGACATTGTGACAAGCATGTAAAGTGCATTAGAAGTGGCGGTTCCCTGGGTGGATTTTATTAACCTGGAACCCAAGAGTCGCCGCACACTCATTATTCAACTTTTTTGTGCTGTGCTAGTTGTCTTTCGCTCATAATTTTGTCACACTAGGATTGTCTGAGGGCTTCGGAGGGGAAATAAAAGCTCCACCGAGATTTCTGTTTGCATGCAATCTGTGACATAAAACATTTCTTGACCACTCGTGTTTCTTGCCTTGACTTGCAGCTCGGTGAGGAACATGACAAGACCCGAGAGAGCTCAGAGTGTCTGCGCCACCTGACGCAGCAGGCAGTGGTGTTGCAGAAGAAGATCAACGACATCTACAAGAAGAACACCACGGCTGCCCTGCCACCCATTCAGGTACGTGCTATTCAAACTTTGCTGAGTTGCAGGCAGGCAGCTTGGGGAAAAATACATAGAGTCTCCCCACTGCATGTGCCAAGCGGTAGAGGCTGAAGCAGTACAATGTGTTTTGGGTTTCTTAAAAAATGCGATGGAAAAATGTATTATCTGGGAAAACATATTATCCAAACCGTCTAATTTAAAAAAATTTAACTGCTGATTGAGGTGCAAAGGCATTCAGAATTGACTTTCATTGCATAAATGTGTAGATTAGCATTTATAGACAATCAGTATGCACAGCTCCTTCCTTTTAGCTCTTGCAGAATTCAGTCTTTAGTCTTTATTTGTGTTGTCCTACGCGCGGAAGAGATTTAGTAAGAAATCCAGTTCATAGAAGGCAATGACGAGCCAAGATCGCTTCCCAAGTTGTTTACGGATGCTTCGCCCCCTTACACCAATGACACATGGAGAAGCTATCGCAATGGCTTACAGCCGCTGCGTTTTTGCTCATGCTGCATTCCTCAGACTCGGCCCGCATGTATGCAAGCTAATAGTTGTAGTTATCAGATCATTCACCCCTGTGCCCCTAAGGCACCGCAAAGGAGCCACCGCATTTCTCCCCATGAGGTCATGTTTCCACAAGAACGGCCACCTTGTATGGTGGCTTTTGTTTGATGCTTCGCCGCTTTGCACCTAAGCACTGTAGGAAAGCAACTGTGGCATTTGAGTACCGCTGATCATTTTATCATGTCACGAGTGCTCATTAGCACACGTCCGTTTGGTTGCAAAGCATATTATACGACCATAATTTGTCAAAATTTGGAACATAGTATAGGGGAAATTGTGTTATCCAGGAACATATTTACGGGGAAAAAAATAGTACTGCCTGCAGTCTTGAATGTATAAACGGGAAATCATATGAACCGGGAACGTATCAGCAAGGTTCTACTGTGTTTGCTGGGCTGCTGATTAGCGTGCGAGTACAGAGCAATAGCTGTTGAATCAGATGTCAGATCAAATGAGGGACCATGGGTTGGATGCTGTACATGGAAATATTTTTTCATCTGTTTTAATTTGGTTTCAGCAGCTGAGTGATGCCTCTTGCATCCAAATTGCGTGTAGGTCACGAGGTTGATGAAAAAAGTGCTGTATAATCGCCCCTTTGTTGTTTTGGCTCAGTAGAACACTGATGCTAGCTTGCCTGAAAAGCTTGAATGGAAGTGGAGAAGAAGTAATTATACCGCAGTTTTTCATCCCTCACGTGACATATACAGTTGAACCTCGCTATAGTAAAGTGAAACTGAAGTCCCAGTTCGTCTTCCATAGACATCTGTACATTTTTCCCCCTTTATAATAAAGACATTTTCGATAAAAATCGGTTATAGTAAAGTGCACCTGGTCGCAGTGATGGCTCCCGCAATCTGACATCGCCGCCTGTTCACTGCCTAGAATCGCAAGGAAAATATATTTTTGCATTTAAAAACAGAAAAATAATGCTGTGTCCTTTAAGTGGCTTTACCACCAGACTTGGCAGCATTCGGGAGAAGCCTACTTTACGGAGGCCTTGGAGCCATGAGGGAAAGCATGCAGCGCGTAGGGAGAAAAAAAAAAGTAAAGCTGTCTACAGACATGGAAAGGAGGCTGTGCAGTCTGTTCAGAAAGTAAGGGAGAGTAAAAGTGCAACAAGAAATAGGGAAAGGTAAGAAACTGGCGAATATTCACAGTACTGTGCAGCCCAAAGCATGAGGCAGCGGAGGCAAGAAGTGTAGGTGCAGCGTGTGCGGTCTTGCAGCATTTGACTGTCTTAACGCATTTATTATTTATTGCCTTTTAAAAAATACAGCAAAAAGTGGCACAGTGTTCATGCAAGGCTATGGTTTTCGCATGAAATCAAGCTCTTGTATTCGTAGCTGCATTGTCCTCATGCTTAAGAGGTACTTCCACTAAATGTGAGAATTTTTATAACTGAAAAAAATTGCACTAAGAGATGATAAGAGAGAGATGGAAGCTATATCAGAGTGTTTTTTTTTTTTTATTAAGCAACAAGACGTGCTCAGTAAGTGGCCATTTAACTACCAGACAGCACCTTCAGTACCATGTATCACCAACAAACTGATATACAGTAGAACCTTGGTGATATGAATCTCACGGGGGCGCGATAAAATTTGTATCATAAAAAAGAACGAAAATAAGCATGCAGAAGCATGGGAGAGGCAGTCTCGCAGATCTGTTTACGTCCGGGAGGTTTATTACGGTCGTACGGTCACAGCTCGCCACTCGTACACAGCGCGACAGGCGACGCGTGGGACGCGTACCTCTGCGGTCTTCTCTCGGTGCGTACAGCACGACAAGCGGTGGCGACGGGCCAGCTGCGCGGCGCCGCAAACTGCTCGCGATGCATACAGCGCAACTAGCGGTCGCGAAGTCTATGATGTGCGGCCCGTGCGCTGCCGACTACTACTCACGACCGTGTGCCGCTGCGAACCTTTCGCGGCGTGGAAAACGATCGCGATGCCAGCGATGTGCCATCCGCCCGCCTCTCCTTACTTCTTGTGGCGCGTACAGCATGACTGGAGATGGCGACACGCGGGCCACACGGCGCCACAAACTGCTCGTGAATTGCAATCGCGGAGCCAGCGATGTCAGGTTCGTACGCACCCACCGCGTATGTTGTCACCAGCTACGGTGATTGCGGCGTCTTGTGGTTTGTCGGCCACGCGCTGCTGAAAGCTTTTCACGGCGTGAGCCCGACAGAAAATCACGTCGGCGCGGTGCTGACCACGCGTCACCGTAAACTGCTCGTGATGCATACATACAGCGTGGCTGGCGATCACAGAGTCAATGATGTGTAGGCGGTGCGTAGTGCTCAAGGTTGCGGACGCATTTCACGCGTTTGTATCATCCGTAGTGGCGCGGGAGAGTATTCGAACCATCCAAAATTTTGCACATTGTACACAATGCACTCTGGCCGGGGAATTTCGCGAATTCGTATCATCCCGAAACTCGTATCAACCGGATTCGTATCACCTAGATTTTACTGTAGTAAAGACCCTAATGTAGTAAAGATTTTTGCTGGTCCCAGTCGCTTTACTATAAAGGGGTTCTACTGTATCGAACTTTGACATCCTAGCCCTTGCACGACTGTTGAGACTGAAACAGCTAATGGAAGAAATTAGATTTTAAATTGTTTAGCGGTCGTAAGTAAATACCAGGTGGTGTTCCGTGTGTAGCAACTCATTGCGCACCATTACAGAGAATAAAGCACTCACACTCGCACTAATTACAGAAAACAAATGTTAGCATATTTACTTCCACAGCTACTTAACTCCACTGCAGACTCGCAATAACTGACACCTGTATTTCAGTGTATTTCGTGCTCACATGTCTTCATTACACTAATAAGGCTTGTTTATAGATGCTTTTCGTTTATTTTTTTTATTGCCGATTCCTGCTACCATGTGAACAGGGTGCTGGCCGTTGTCAAGCCATTATTGGCTTTTTGCCAGCACCCGCAGCATCAGATGTATTGTTGCTTTTTTTTTTTTTTTAATGCTAGAGTAAAGTAGACTAAATTGAACCAAGAGTTATGTGTCTGCTCAGTCCTCTTCTATCGGAGCCTAGAAATTTTTATTCTTAAGCTTCAGCCTACAAGGCAAATGCAGATGATTGAAGCATGCTTTGGAGACAAGCACTACTATATTTCATAGAGCGCTGCTCACCAGACAGGGTTGAGTTATTGCACACGCTGGCATAGGTGCAGTACGCCGGAAGCCACCAAACACGATTGCAGTCCATGGAGTCTTGCTTTGGCCAGTCTGGCATCACTGTTAGCACGTGTGCGCTTAATGTAGGTTGTCCAAATACTGGCACAGGGTAAAGGCGCTTTTCTGATTTGATACTCGAGACATATCATGCTACTACAGCTGCAGTGTAACATCCCAATCAGTTTTCGATGGGGTTGTGGCACAGGAGCATGGGGACAGTTAAGCGCCGCCTTTGAAGGTATGATGTGGTGTCATTGATATGGCTCCCATTTGGTTGTTCTTGTGGTTCCTCATTTGCATACATGTTGTTTCTGCTCTTTTTAAAGACAGAACACTGGAATTTAGATCTGAAATTTTTTTTGGCGCAATGGAAAGATTGATGTCTAAAATGTTCGATCCATAGTGGTTTTGGTAGAAACTCTGCTGAGAATTTACTGAGAATTTTTCTATCGGTGCATGTGCCCGTTTTTACATAGTCCGATGCTGGAAACCATGAGCAGCAACCGCGATATGACGACTGGTCATCGACAAAAAAGACTGTGAGGGAAGAGTGCGGGCATAAGCGGACCAATCCCACAAGGGTGGGACGAAGGGAATGTGCTCGCGTGTAGTAGTGCTGATCTTGGAGGCCGAGTGGTGTGCGAGTGTGGAGGTGCAGATCTCTGAGGCCGAGTGGGCAGTTGCTGGGAAGCGAATGAGATGGCGCGGATGCACATAGATGGGTGGTGAAGAAGGGACGCAGGGGACTTTGGCTGAACTGCGCGGGAATTGGAGCGTCGGATAGAGTGGTATTGGAGGGACAACAGTGTTGTGGTCGAACGTGACAGGACTTACCAAAAACGAAGATAAATTTCACTCACCAGACAGTAATTATACATTTTTTGCTTAGAGTAATGTCCTTTTCAGTTTCACACTCAAGGCTTTTACGGCACAATAATGCACGCCTCGTTGACGAAGTTTTTGTGGGCACTATCATCGCTTCATTCACAGAATTCCAAACACTGTGGAGGGGTTGTTTTTATTTAAGGATGCAATTGAAACACAAAATATAATAAATGATAACAAGCACTCCTAGAAGAAAAAAGAATAGTGTGCACTTAGGAAAATCAGCTATATTTTGCTGGCATAAAGTCATGTGGGGTACTACAGCAAAAGTAATAGGGTTTCTCCGCTAGATAGCGCCTTAGTTGTTTTTATGCGATTTTCAATGGCAAATTAAAAGTGTAAAGCCTCTTTTCTTTGATATTGTAGTGCTCGATCTGTACTATATGAGGCAAGGTCTTTTCATCTCCACCATAATCTCGTGACATATTTTGGCCAGTGTTTTGTCCCTTTTTATTTCAATGATTTGGCAGTGGTTGAGGTCTTCCAGTTTGTTAATGTAATAGTGCTGTTGGTTTGCTTTTGCACATTGTCATGAGTTTCTTTTTTCTTTTTATTTTCAGATCCAGGCACCGTCCCAGAGCAACGTCCTTGAGATGCTCAACATTATCAATGGCATTCTTTTTGTACAGATCAGGTAAGCACTGTTTCATGGTGCTCTCATTTGCACTCCAATTCCATAAACGTCTTCTGATCCGAGCTCCCTTTCAGCTGGGACATTGTAAGAATGCAACAGAACAGGCAATCACACAGAAGAAACACACAAACGCAGACAAGGATGATGCTTGTTCTTGTCTGTGTGTGTTTGTTGCATGTGTAGTGCGTTTTTATTTTTGATCAATTAGCTCAATGTTTTCATGTACAGTTAAACCTGGTTATAATGAAACTGTAAAATGTGCACGATTTTTCGTTATATTCAGGTTTTCGTGACATACAGTTTTCGCGTAAAGAGCCAAAACAACAATGTAAAACGAAAACCAGGTTAAGAATTGGTATAAGGGAAACTACCTCGAAAGTGTTTACGGTAAATCAGAATTATTCAGTCATCGAAGCGGTGAAACGTTTCGCGAGTGGTGACAGCCTCCACCTCCGCTGCGACTCGCGCGACGCGTCTACGAGGGGACGGGGAAAGGGGTAGAGGAGGAATCAGTCTTGGGGAGAGCACGTTCTCACCACCGTTGCCCCAGGAAACCGACTCATCCTTGCGTCGCCAGCGTGCTCCCCTGTACCCGCTACCAACGCACGGGATCCCGCGAGCAACCGCGTGGCAGCTATGGACGCGCCGCACTGCTTGCCCCGTGTATTTCGTCTGTTATTTTTTGCCTCTTTTAAGCATGAACTATTGTAGTGCCATGTTCCAGCAGCGAAAGCAGTGGAGACTGCTGCTTCTGTCTAGGAGATGCGGCGCTGAAACACAGCGTGTTGTATCAACTGCGGTCTATAGTAGGCGTTCCTATCATTTCAGTTCGTGTTTCATCACGATACTTGTGGGGTTCTACCAAATTTGCAGTAACTCAACACTAGCTAGGAGACAGTCGGTTGCGCAAGTTTGTTATATCAAGATCAACTGCCGCGACATGTTCGTTACATGGAGTTTCCAAATACATGCATTTTAATTGGGGGGCGTTGAGGAATTGAAAAACTTCGTAATATCGAGGAATTCGCTACATGGAGGTTCGTTACATTGAAGTTTAATTGGAGTGTGTGTTTTTGGCTGCAGTATGCATACATTAGTCGAGGTTCAGTCAAAACTTCAGTTTTTTTAACTGCTACCTGATGGTAGGGGCAGTAAACATTTTCATGTAAGGCTACTTGTTTGTTCATTTAATACAGTCACCATTAATTTTCTTTTCACAGCACCATATTCTGTATGCCACTGCACTTCTACAGTCTGTTCATCCTCCTAGGTAAAACTCCCCCTGCAATCTCTATATATCCACACCACATACTTGGTATCTGAATTGAGTGCAGATAGCTGGCAAAGCAGGGTCACCACAAACGAGTTTAGCTGTGTTCATGTATTCGTGCCTCCTGGGTCCGTGTTTCAAGTTTGCATCGTTGTCAAATGTTTCGCTATCTCTCTCTGACCTCAAGCCATCCAATTGGTGGAAATAGCGGAACAGGATGTCAGTTTGGTTGCTACCACTTCTTGTTCCAGTGTTTCCGTCAAACAGATAACCCATTCTCAAAGCCTTCTGGTGATACTCAACCTGCACAGACTGGTTCATCGTCGTCATCGCCACTGTCACTGTCCTCCGCACCAGTGACTGCTGTGACGATAGCACCGCCTGTCAGCTCTTTATCTGTCGCGACTGTATTGTCGACATATAAAAATTTCTCAAGTTCTGACGCGTCGCAGTCAGTACCACTCATTGTGGACCAAAGTTCGGTCATCGCTTTGATGGAAAGCGGTGTTGCGCAGGAGGTATGCGAAGTACTTCGCCTTCTCTGCTAAAATCTGAAAACTCGCCACTAATCGACAGGTTCGCTGCATGGCCGTTGAAGAACCACTGGTAGAGCGCCTGTTTAAATTATTTATTTACCCTCAGGGCCCGGAGCCATTACAGAGGGGAGTGGGATACATAAAAGTATATGAAAGTACAGCAAAGTTACAGAAAAAATACAGTATAAGTACACAAAAAACATGCGCAAAAAGAAAAAGGAAACCAAAACTTCAGAATGCAGTGGGGATAAGTAAAACCTATGTTCAGGAAGTAAAGGGCAACTACAGTTGAATCCCGCTATAACGAAATTCACGGTGCACGAAAAAAAATTCGTTCTCGCGGAACTTCGTTATCGCAAAAATTTGACGTGAAACGCAGAAAGAATTGCCCAAGCAGCAGCAAAGGCGTTTAATGCCAAAAATCTGTAAGCTTGGTTTGCTTACGCTTCACGGCGAGCAACGCCGTCACGCGATTTTCGCACTCGGTCAGCAAACCCATTGCAACATCGTCGTCTCGGACAGCAACGAAATTCCTGATGACATCAAAAGCGTCCATCACCTGTACGGCGGTTGCCGCAGCCGGCGCTTCCTGTACGTCGTCGTCTTCTTCATCGGAAGAGTCCTTATCATTCCGGGCAGCTTTTATGATCTGCTCATCACTCACATCTTCGTGAACAACAACACAAGCGTCAGCGCCGATGTATTCGTCGAGCTCGAGATTAGGCGGCACGGTTCCTATTTCTCCCAGCGTTTTCCAGGCGGCCGCGATCCCCGGAGCCGGTGACGCCTCTTCGTCGTCGTCTGTAACGCCTGGTGTTAGGCCAGCAGAGTGTACGGGTCGACCTTCGGCAAATCCGGCGTGCCTGAAACAGTTCACAATTACTGAGCGCCCCAGTGTGCTCCAGGCAGCAGACATAATCTGCAGTGCCACGTACAATTCCCCTTTTTTTCTCGGCCGGTTTCAGTGTTAAAAAGCAGCCGCTGAATTAACCTCCCGCGGTAAGCGCGCTTCAGGCTAAGAATCACGCCCTGATCGAGAGGCTGTAAGACAGACGTGCAATTGGGAGGGAAAAACCTCAGCTCCGTGTTAGTGAGCTTGACTTCGTCGGAGTGATGCGCTGAACAATTGTCCAAAAGCAAGCAAACTTTACGGCCCTGCCGCTTCATGTCGCGGTCGAATGCCATCATCCACTCGGTGAAAATAGCGCGGGTCATCCATGACTTGTTGTTCGCCTTGTACTGCACAGGTAGGCTACGAGTTCCCTTAAAACAGCGCGGCTTGGCACTTTTGCCTATGACTAACGGCGGACGCTTGTCCGAGCCATCCATTTTTGTGCAAAGCAGCACTGTGATGCGTTTTTTGCTGTGTTTGCCGCCGTGACAGCGCTGCCCCTTGAAGTCGAGCGTCCTAGCCGGCAACATCTCGTAGAATAGCCCGGTCTCGTCGGCGTTGTAAATGTCTGCAGGCGCGAAGTTGCTTAAAATTCCGGCCATGTTACTCGCCTTCCAAGCAGCTGCTCCGTCCACGTCTGCTGACATTGACTCGCCGCACAACACTTTTCCAACGATGTTATGGCGGGCCTTGAAACGGTTTAGCCAGCCAATGCTGGCTTTAAAATCATCAATGCCAAGTAGGCATGCATAGTTCAAGGCTTTCTGCTGGACGATGCTTCCGGACAGGGGGACGTTGCTGGCTCGTGCTTCCACAAACCACGCATGCACTGCTTTGTCCAACTCTTCATGGAGGGGCCGCGTCACCTTTTTGTGCTTCGAGGATGTGCCTGAAGCAAGTGCCATTCTCACGCTGTCCTTATTGCCTAGAATCGTTGACAGCGAACTTGCAGGAATTCCGAAGTCTTCAGCAATTGCCGCTTTCTTCCTTCCGCTTTCTGCTTGGGCGATTATTTGAGCTTTTTGCATAAGGGAAAGAGTTTTGCGTTTTTTCACTTGCGTTGCCATCGTGTCCTGCGGATGAAAACTCGTCGTTGTCGAAGAGAAAGGCAGCGAGTGAACAACGCGACCACGACACAAAGCCAAAATGGCGGAACTGCAATCACGTGATTTCATGCTTAATGTGGCTTTGGATTTGACTTGGACTTCTCGCCAATAAAACTAGTTTCGGTTTCGATTTTGAACGCGAAAATTTCGTTGAAGCGGAAACGCTCTGCAAAAATGGTTCGTTGTGCAGAGAAATTTAGGCCATTAATTCTTATAGGATACTCGCGGGGAATAAAAAATTATTCGTTGTCGCGGAAATTTCGTTGTGGCGGTATTCGTTGTGGCGGGATTCAACTGTATTAACATAGTAACAAGCATATATACATTCAAAGAAAAACAATGGCTTCGCGAAATGTGTCGCTATCTGGTATACATGCGATATCATGGGAAAGGTGATTCCAACTGACACAAGTTCTAGGTATGAATGAGTCATGGAAACATTTTGTGTCGCTACATGGAACCCCAGCTATAGGGCGGTAAGACGGTCTTGTTAGTAATCTTTCTTTCAGGTAGCTGTTGTGGTAAATTTTATGAAAAAGGGATAATGATGCTACTGATCTGCGGTGAGATAGAAGTGGAAGGGACAAACTTGATTTCATGGCAGTTACACTACTTGTTCTGTGATAGTTGGCAGTATGAAGCGACAGGCGCAGTTCTGCACAGCTTCCAAATCGGAAACGAGTGAATCAATGCCAGGGCTCCAGACAGATGCAGAATATTCTAATTTAGAGTGTACCAGAGTTTTATAAAGCAATAATTTTAAAGAACTGGATGAACGAGAGAAATTTCTCCGAAGGTACCCTAGCATGCGGTTTGCGTTATTTATGAATCAATTTGGGGTTTCCAAGATAGGTTAGAAGAAACGTAAACACCTAGATACTTGTAAGAATACAGTCTCAAGAGAAACATTGTTAATCTGATAAGTAGTAGGTATGCTGGAATTACGAGAAATATGCACATGCTTACACTTATTAATATTTAATTTCATCCATTCCTTACACCAATCATGAACCTTGTTAATATCAGACTCAAGGCAAGAGGCATCATTAACATCATTAATTATGCGGTAAATAATGCAGTCATCAGCAAAAAGGTTAATTGAAGAAGAAATGTTAGCCAGTAAGTCATTTATATAGATGAGAAAAAGGAGAGGCCCGAGAACGGACGCCTGAGGCACGCCAGAACGGACAGTTATAGAATGCGAGTCAACGTTATTTGCTGTAACATATTGTGAACGGTTTGAAAGAAAACTCTTCAGCCATGCAAGCACCTTAGGGTCAATGTTCAAGTTATTTAATTTAAGGAAGAGAAGCTCATGAGAGACCTTGTCAAACGCTTTAGAAAAGTAAATAAATATACAATCTGCCTGAAGCCCGCGATCAATGATGCAATGAAGGTCATGTGTGAAGCATATTTGCCGAGTTTCACATGAAAATGACTTACAAAATCCATGCTGGGTTATGCTGAAAAAGGAATTCGACTCTAAAAAAGAAACAAGATGCGAGTATATAACATCTTCCATGATCTTACAAGGGATACTAGTGAGTGATATAGTACGAAAGTGGTGAGGACAATGTTTATTTCCAGACTTAAGCAGAGGAATCACCTTCCCAACTTTCCGATCATTGGGAATACAACCTGTTTCAAGAGATTGATCAAATAATGTAGTAAGGATTATGGAGCAGGATGACTGTGTTTATCAAAAACTATGGATTAATATTGTCAACACCGCAGGAGGCGGAGACCTTAAGATTTGCAATACGATTCAAAACGCCTGATACCTCGAATAAAACTGGATCCATGGGAACAACATCAAAAACTGGGCACTCGCGATTAGCAAGAGAAACATTGTCAGAAAAAGCTGCCGCGAAAGCATTGTTAAGAATAGAAGCACATTCTTTAGGTGGAAACGTAACACCGTCAGAAGATGTGAGTATAATATTGTGGATGTGTCTTTCTTGTTGACAATGTTCCAAAATTGTTTAGGATTGTTAATCAACATAACAGGTAAAGTATAGTTAAAGAATGAGTCCTTGGCGCTTTTTAGCGCAGCTTTGTGCTCTGTTGCTGCGAGGAAGTAGAATTCCCATCGTTGCTTAGAATTTGACAACTTGGCAGAGCGAAACAAACGCTTCTTTTTATTGGAAAGTCTTTTTAAAAGGTTATTAAACCAAGGAGATTCCCTGTTGCACCTCAAGGACCTAAGCGGCACGAAAGTTTCAGCGAGACGTTTGACAGTGTACTTAATTAATTTTCAGTTAGTGTCAACAGAACGCAGTGAGAACCTAAGTAAGTATTCGTTCAGAAAAAGAGCTAGTTCGCAGTTAATGGCGTCAAAGTCGGCCCGCTTATAATCTCTAATGCGCTTAATCTGATGGAGGTGGCTACAAGCAGAAATTTGCAAAGTGCAGCAAGGAATGATCACTGAGGCCAGGCAGGTGCAAAACCGAAGAGATAAAATGGGGTACGTTAGTTAAAGATCTAAAACGCTAGATGTGGATGAAGTAGTTCGAGTAGGTTTAGAGACTAACTGTGACAGGTTGAAGTCCAAACACGTCATCAAAAACTTGTTACATTCAGTGCAGAAAGGGCTCAGATAAGGCGAAGTATTAGTCCACACAGTACTAGGGTAGTTCAGCTAAGATAATAGGCATGCTCGGAAAACGTACAGTGATTAGGTTAAGGGCGTCATGCAATTCGTCAACAAAAGTCTGGCTCGAAGACGGGGGACGGTAACATATGCCGAAAATCATCTTCTTGAAATGTGCACTAAGTTCTACCCAAACCAACCCCAAGCTACTAGAAAAATTAATAGGTGATGCAACAAAATTATCCGAGACAGCTATTAAAACTACTCCGCCACATCTTTGACCTCTATCTAATCTAAACACATTATAACGCTTTCTACAATCAAACAGTTCCTTGTTGGCTATCATGGAAGAAAGCCATGTTTCCGTTAATAACACAACGTCAGCATCACACGAATCAATCAATGACAGAATTAAGTTCATTGCGCTTAGGTAATAAGCTTCTTATATTGGTAAAAAGAACAAAGCGAGTTTACAGTACCAGGCGCCGCCCCACTGCCCCTCGCACATCCCTACGACGTGGGACCTGTCAGGTCAGGTGTATCGATACTTAAATGCTGATTGTGGTCCTGCAAAGAATCCAAGCGATCAGCATTCTTAGTATGCAACGAGCCAGATGTGACGTCACTAGTTTCACCATCAAGAACTGGTGTAGGTTCCCGAAGCTTACTTTCAATGAAAACACAATCGCGAAAAGGGTTATAGCTGTAGCATTGGCCATTAATATGCAGTTTGTTGTACCCAAGTTTGTAATACACGTCCTGTCCCTTAGCGAACTGAAGCAACTTTTTCTTAGCCTGGCGTGTTTGAAACGAGTAATCTTCACTTACAGTGATACTTTTATCTTTTAGTTTGGTAGACTGAGATAGAACCTGTTGCTTCGTTTTAAATGAGCGGAACTTCACGATAACAGGGCGGCATTTTTTGTCTGAGAATGCACCAATTCTATGAGCACATTCAAACGCATCCTTTGTAAGCACTGGACTAAAGCAGCTGGAAATCATGTCTAACAGCTTTACTTCGGTTTCGTCCCATGTTTCCGATGGACTGTCAGGCAATCCAAAAAATATTAAGTTGTCTCTTTGCTGCCTGTCTTCCAGCTGAGATTGAGAAACCCGCAGTCTGGCATTTTCACGAACCAGGTTGTCCGCGAGTTCACGCAGGGTTAGCAACTCTTGTCGAGCTGCGTCAGCGGATGATGTTTTGGTTTCAACCGCAGACAGCCTCGCATCAATATCAGAAATGCTCTTCTTGATAGTTTCCTGGCATTCTTTAATCTCAGTAATGGAAGTAACTAGACGTGACTGTTCCATTTCCATTCTAGCAGTGCGTGCATTAACACTTTGTAACAAAGTCAACATATCATTCAGCTTTCCCTGTAGTGTTTCATCTCTTTCATTGTCTCTAGACCGCGTAACAACACCAGAACGACTGGAACCAGGACCAGGGTTAAGCTGTACGTTTTCCGACTGCAAGAGCAGCTAGCAACACGCATCAGATGACTGCACAAGCAAACCTAGTAGCACTCATGGGCGTGGGAACAGCAGAAGACAGGCATTACTGGACTTCTTAGCAAACATGGAAGTGTCATTACTGACCTGCATGAACAAACGCATCGTATCAAACAACCGTAGAATGATGCTGTTCACACACCCACTGGAAGGCGCGGGTCACTGGCGTCCGTTTATATCCAGAGGAAATGGTGATGCCGTTGGTAACGAGCTGTACTTGTGTGAGGGAGCAATGGTCCAGGATGGTTGCCAGGACTTGTTATATCCAGTGAAAACTGCGAGCGTAAATGCGGGGATGACACCTGGGGCGTCTGATGCCGCGTAGATTTGAAGGCATCCCGCTATCTGCATGAACGAACGCATCGTGTCAAACAACCGTAGAATGATACTGTTCACACGCCCACTCCTACGTCTTTGTAGGCCCCGTGTCCAACCCCTTTACGGCCATCGTCCACTACATGGGCAGCACTGGCATCGCTTTCATTCTCAATCTTGAGCGCGTTGCTGACGATTGTCAATACTGTCGGTTGCATCAGGCCATACTTGCCCACTAAGTTGCACACTTTTAAACCGTCCTTATGCTCACATACAATGTTCCGCCTATTTTCTAGGTGTAGTGTTATTCGCTTCCTCTTCTGAGCCGGTTGTGTCGCACTTCATGAAGTGCAATCCTCTATTGCTGCTCATGGAAAATCAAGGCTTGCAAGATCGTGTCAACAATGATGGCACACTAGGAGAACCACGTTAGAATAACACGTGCAGAATGACATCTGCTTGCCTTCCACAAAATGTGCAGCCGTAAAGCGGGGGCCTGGACAAAGTAAATAAGGGAGGATAGTGCAGCGCACCATGATCAGCGCACCCTAAGAATGGACTGCTCCACCGTGCAGAGGCATAGAGGAGGCGAGTTCCCTAGGCCGTGGGTGGTCTAGAGGGGGAGCGCTGACAGCTGTTCCTCAAAACGGCCGTGCCTAGCAGCGCCTTAAGCATTCCCTCTCTGCATGTGAGGAAGTCTTCCGTTCTCCCCCGCATCTCTGCGGCATGCAAGCTTTCCTTGTCCTAATTTCTTCCCCATCTCTTTCTTTTTTTTTTTTCCGCTGCATTGGCGTGGTTGGCGTCTCCGCGTATGCGCGAGCTTTTGTGGTCGCCGCATTTCTGCTCTTTGTTGACTTTCAGTGACCATATTTGATTGGTATAACCGATAATATAATATGACATTATTGTAATAAGCAGTTTATTTTACCATAGAACACATACCAAACCCGATGGCACAGCGACTGTGCATTGTTATATCCAATATATGTATTATTAAAACCAGTATTGTTATAAGTGGGTTTAAATGTACCTGGTAAGGGCTACTGCTCACCACCATACCTTTTCCACTTCTCTTCCTTCTTTGCACCCAGTCCCCAGGACATAGAGAACTTCAAGGCAGAATTTGAGCGCCGGCAACAATTGGCAGCGGCCGAACAGAAAAAGTCTCTTTCCTCTGCATCCGAAGAAGGTGCCACAAAGGAACTGTTGGACTCTAGTAGCAGTGCCACCACTGTACAGTCCGGTGACGGGGTGACAAATGGCAGCAGTCCAGCCGCTGAGATGACAGAATCCTCTTCCCCTTCTGCCCCCGCCACAACCACCACGTCTGAGGAACCCAGCCGGTGAAGAAGTGGCGCAGAGGACGGTGCTTTGTCGCCGCCGTAGTCATCACCATCGCAGGTGTGCATCCCTGTGAGTGCATGCCAGAGGATCAAGAAGACGTGACTGGTGCCTCGAGTGTTGCCACACTGGACTGTGCTGTGTTGTACGTGCAGCATTGTCTCTGCCTCCCTCCCTCTTTCTGAAGCATTTTTTTCCCCCGTTCTTCGTGGTGCATCGAAGTAGCATTGTAAATTTTCCTGCTTGTTCTCTGTTTGCATTCGCCACACTCCCCCCTTTGCTTTTGCAGTTGTTGACGATTAGTGAGCGAGTGTGTGGTCACTGAGCATGATTTCTTCCTGGCTGCAGAAAGGAAACTGAATTGTGCTTTTGTTTATTCTTTTTGTAGATCTTATATTATGTTCCTTTGTTTTAATGCGACAAGTGTGCTGTGCATATGTGTCAGGCTCAAGGACATTCTCTGTGGAAGGGTTTGCCCTTTTAGATGTATTTCATGGCTTTTTCTTCAACTGTTTGGGAGCGAGAATGATTTCATTCTCCCACTTAGCACCACCTGTGGCGGTAAGGAAGGAAGAAGAAAAAGCCAGTTTTTTTATTTTTATTACCTCTGGACCGAAGAATAGGACAGAGTCATCTTTTGCAGGTTTCATCCCCATGAAGTATTTTGTCAGAGGGGCTACATTTTAGACACAGATCAAAGTGGAGCTGGTGAACTCGTGTAGGCTCTGCTGGAAGTGGTATGCGTGTAGTAGTGGTTGCTAGTTAGTGCGAAGCCAGTTGGGCTGATAGTGCAAGAACATGCTGCGGGAAGCCGCAATTGGAATCGGTGTGAGCGAGAGGGACCGGTTGTGTGTTTGGGTGTGTATGGCGTCAACTAGTTGTACTTGTCAGTCAATGAACTTTCATATCTGCCGCTGCTGGCGCAAAAGTGCTGTTTCATTGCCCTTCGGCAGTAATGCGATGACGATGCTGCGTCCTGGGCACTGAAGGGGTTGCAAAAGATTGATAACATGAGAATATCTCCTGTTGCCTTGTCTAACAAGTGCACTGTTACGTTGTTTCCTGTTGTATTTGCTGTTTCTTCCTTTGCTCGACTGATTTGCTTGCCGGCAAGCGATGCAACCATTTTATACCAAACAGTCATTAGTTTCGGTAAGTTCTGGTTGCTCCAGGCAGCTCCACTGGAGGGGCACCATGATGCTTGTCGACTGCATACAGCCTTGTCAAAAATACAGGCTACCAGGCTTGTTTTTCGAGTTAGGCAGCATTAGGCATTTTATTGCTAGTATTCCAAGCCTTGTAATCATTCGAGGAATTCTCCTTTCCGCTTTTCCGGAGCTTAGGTCTTCGAAGGTGCCTCAAAGCCCTGCTTTGCGCGGCTTAGATTGTTCTGCGCATTTTTCTTCCGAGTTGACCAGAGGCTTCTTCCATAGTGTGCAATCTTAGTGATTTCTTTTTCTGTGGCAGGGCATGACATCACTGCTGGTGTTTGATGAGTGACCCAGGTTCATCTGTGATTTCTCAAGTTGTGCAGCATAATAGGCTACATATACAGAGAGAAGTTAATAGCACTGCTATTACTACCTTAAAAAATAGTTTTGTTTCTTTATATACTATGTTGAAACTGCTAGAGAGCGGTGGCAACGGGTACACAGTGTCAAGCCATCCTTATTATTTACATGCTCTTTCTTTGCGTAGCTTCTTGCTCAACAGGTGTGCTTATGGCTTCAAGCATAGCACACGCCCGCACTTTAGTGTGGAACTGTTTTTTTTTTCTCTACAAGTGGCACCAGTCATATTTGCAAGAGCTGCCTGCTTATGGAAAGGCACCAGTGATGCTCTGTGCTTGACAGCTTACATTGATAATTACCGCATGTGTGTGCAACAGAGGTGGAAATGGAGGTATTCTATGAAGTCTCGAAAACTGTCAGTGATATTGTCACGGGTCCTTTCGACCATGGGTGACAGTATGTGGAGTTGTCCTTGTAGCGCTTTTAATCATACTTGGCTTTGCAGAATGTGGTGTTAGCGAGCCAGTTTTCTCAAGCATTGCACTTGTTGGGTTGAAGGACCGACGCTGCCCATGCGTGTTGGAAGAGGGGCTCAACTTTGTCCTTTTTTATTTATTTTTGTTGTTGTTGGGCATTGTTGAAGCAATAGTTCCTTCCTCTCAAAGCTGTTGGAAATGATCCATTGTTTGGCTTTCCCACCAGTAATCTATGCAAGAGTCTCCGACACACATTGGGCAGCCCCTCCCTTTGGGCTTGGGGGCGGAGATGCACTTTCTGCATCAACATTTCTCCTTCTTGCAATGTTGGGGACAGGGACCCCGAGACATAGCGACGGAAGCATTTTGAGAGGCTGGGATATTGTTTGTTGTTGGGAAGATTATATAAGAATGGCTGGCACCATGAAATGCATGACGAGATGAGCAGTTAAACAACGGTCACCTTGCACCCATAACTATTGCTCTGAAAGGCAGTCTCATTCACTACAGTCTTATTTTTGCTTTGCTGAGCAACCCACGAGCACTGCGGGCTGGCTCAACACTGCTGCTCCTCCTCTGGTTATGGAGAGAAGCCCCCAGTCGAACCAAGTTTCAGTGCCTTGAAAGTGCCGACAGGTTCTTTGTTGTCTCAACTGGGCAGCCTAGTCTCATATGCGGGGACTGGTGCAAAACAGTCCTTTCAAACGATGCCATGTCGTAGGCTCATGTTAGGGCTGTAGATCAGGATTGTATTTTTTGCAGCCTTCCGCAAAGCCAAGGCCACAGAGTCCCCTAACTTGCTCTGCATGGCCCTTCCTCCACAAGAGGCCTAAGAACAGCATCCGGCTGCTTTGGAGGGGCCTTGGAGGTGTGTTCTCTTCAAGGGTATTAGGTAAGGTTAGTATGGGAATGGTGGTCATGACCTGAAGTTAGTGTTTCTCGCTGTTAAACAGAAATGTACAGGCTTCTGCATGATTCCTTAGTGGTGGGATGATGCCGCTGCATCATCCGTCGTTATAATTTAAGCATTTCGGCGCCTCTAAACACTTGCTATGCTGTCTTCTGTGCTGAACAACAAATTTGGAAACTCTTGTGGCTCCGTCAACTCATTGCCAACCTTGCTTTGCCACATCCATTATCATGTTCCTTCTTCCTTGCCTTCACTGGAGGCCCATATGGGTCATCCGGGCAGAGTTGCTTTGCAGCATTTGCAACCGGTGATGGACTGCAACCTACGATACGATCTCTGGGACACTGTCTGAGTGACCAATCGAGGGGCCTTCTGCTTACGTTGTGTACCGTGCATTCACAGTCTTCCTTTATCTCTGCACTATTCTCTTCGTGTGCACATTGCATCGGTGTTCTGGACAGGTGTGTAACTTGTTGTATGTATTAGGGATGAGCATAGCTGACACTGTTGAAGCCCACCTTTTAAATATATATATATGTATATGCCAGAGGCTGCTTTCTTTTTATCATTCATAAGCACTGACATTTTGTGTTTGCATGAATTGATAAGCTGTGTAAAAGGTGTTCACTTTTTTTTTTTTTCTTCTTCTTCTTCACAGCATACTTTGTGTAAGCGAATGCTCACTCAAGCTATATGCTTTCCTTTTGCCAGATTGGGCGTTACACAAGAACTGCGCCCTTGCAACTAGCATATTTAAGTGGCTTACTTTACCAAATTGGCAATGTTATTGACCCCTGATTTCGCATGAGTTCACCACGCTTTTTCACAGGCTTGTTCGAAACTGTGTGCTTACTGCCGTATTGTAGTCATGGCTGCCGGGCAGTTCAGTTTTGCTATTGGACTTTGCTTGCACAATTCATGCGTGTCACGCCTGTCCAGCAGTGGCCATTTTGACAGTGTTGCGTCCGGAGTGTCATGCCGACTAGCGTTGGAAGCAGGGCAAGGAACCAAACACTGCATATAGCTTGCATCCCCAAGTACAAGTTTCAAATGACTGCCAACATCGAGACACAGAACCACACTTGAGACTCCTTTTTTCCTAGTTTGTCCTTGTCTTGTACAGTGACAGAAGGAATTGCAGATGGGCCTGCCGCGGTCAGCAGTCTCTCGGTGAAAGCATTGTTGGTTATACACAGCCCAAACTCTGGGTTCTGTCCAGAAGTGGTGTTCAGCAGCAGGCATTGATGGAAGCTGCTGAAGTATATGCTAGGCCAGTTTCAGATGCGGGATCGTAGTCCCACTAGGGTACTTATATCTTAAAACAATTCCAGAGGAACAGCTTAGGTATTAGCAATTTCTTTCCGGTTCATAGTCCAGCATTCTGCAAATACACAGCGTAAGAGTTTGTAGTGCCCAAAGTTAGTCATTGTATTGATGTGCCATTTTAAAAGAACAACGGAACCCGGCTGGTGACTTTGTTGATGCCTTAGAGGTCCACGTGTCTTTGCCTCTGCTGCTCTGTTTTTGTGGACTTCCTTTTATTTTTTTCTTTTGCTCATGGTTGTTGAGTATTAGCAGTTATATAGGAGCTGGGCTATATATCTTTTTGTTTGAATAGATCCTAGCATTCCATGTGTTTCATAGAGAACAACCTAGCCAATTTGTTGTACAAATCAGTCAGCTTGTAAGGTAGCCATTGTTAAAAAACAAATAAAATGTTGCATCAGTGCTAACCTGCTGTCGGAGTTGCAATATTTTTCTCATCCAACTTTGACACACTGATAACATGAATAGGCATTCCAGTACGCAATATTTTAATATTTTCAGACGAATCCTTTTGGTTAACCTGCTCCTCAAATGAATTGGGAGGCACTATTCACAACACTAGTATCTTTCAAGTAAATTGCAGATATTTTCGCATCAATAAGCATCAATCGAGGAGGAATTGCTTTTGAGTGGCCTGTGGAGACTTAACTACAAGGTTTAATGCAATTTGTGGTTGCCCTGAGAAAAGCAGCACATTACAAAGTTTCAGAAGCAATTCCAACCAGCTCCAGTCTTCATTTTCTCCAGCCTCTTGGTCCATAAAGAATAAGTGCTAGTAAGGGCTGGCATGCTGAAAATACTGCTACCTACAGGCATCATTGCGGCGGTCCTTTTTCAGATTTTGCACATTTTTTAAGTGCTCTTGCTCTTAATTGATTAATGGAAACTGAAACTGGATGTCACCACTCACAGTCTCAACCGAGTTGACTCCTGCTTCCAGTACTGTCGCCAAAACTGGTGAGGAAAAAAATTACACATCTCGGAACAACACAGTTCAGAGTATGTGCCCCGGTTTCTCATCCAATGTTTGTTTTCATGCCTTAGTTTTGTTCATGTGTCCATTTTCTTGCATTGGTTCTTGCTTCATTTAACAGCATACTGTTTTCTTTGCATCGGTGCTTGAAATGGTAAGCAGGATGTGCAATCGGAAATTGCTTCTAAAATATGCTCATAGATTTTGCATGTACCTTAAATCTTTGCCATTACAAAAACGTCTTGCGAGCACCACAAACTTGAGAACACAAAACTATGGTAATACAAAGGCAACTTATCATTTAAAAAATGTGCAAGCCCACCACAGTGGCCTAGTGATTATGGTGTTCGAATGCTGAACCCAAGAACACAGGATAAAATACTGGCCACAACGGCTGCTTTTTGGTGGAGATGAAAAGCGAAGGCACACGTACTGTGAAATGCTGTCGGGGCATGTTAAAGAACCCCAGGTGGTCAAAATTCTTGGAGCCCTCTGGTGCAGCGTGCCTTATAAACTCAGCCTCAGCACCTTCCTTTTTACTTGAGGAATGTGTCATGAGCCATACCTTGAGGACGTTAACACTGTAAAGCTATTTAAAAAAAAAAAGTATGCTGCCTTCCTTGTACTTGAGTCACTTTTGAAGCTTGCTCTCTGAACACTACTGAAATCATTGTCTTAGGACATTCACTGCAAGGGGGCCAACAAAGGCACAGTGGTCTTGAAAAACAAAAAGTGCGCATTCTGAACATTTTATATGCTAATGTTTTGTGACACATAACGAAGTTGCAAAGCTGGTTTGCATACCTTAACCGTTACAGTTTCCAGTCTTGGGTTTCATCTGAGAGGAATACTTTTCTGAGTGAGTAGCATAATTGGGCCTTCACAATAACTATTTGTTAGTTTTCCCACCTCATAATACTTGCAGTTACATGTGTGTACAAACCATTTTTGGTTGCATTTTTAGTCGTAATGATGAAAGACATCTGTATCCATGGATCACCGTATACGATTTGCCTATGACCGCTAAATAATGTATTATCGAATTTTTTTTTTCTCACCTTTTTCAGTTTTGGTTTCAATAGCTAAGTGATAGCTATGACGTCAAAGTTAAGTATAGGTCACGTGAGGGATGCAAAAAAAACTTACAATTGCTCCTGTGTCATTTTAATTCACAACACTAAAACCAGCCTACCTAAAGAACAGGACTCTCAGCTAGCGAAGAAGCAGCATTTATCAGGTTTTCGACATCTCTTGTAACCACTTTGAACCTATGCTTAATAACATCATAGCTATATAACTCGGCTGCAGAAACTGAAGCAGGTGAGGAAAAATATTTCACTTATACATAATCTGTTGGTCGTAAATAAATATTGTGAGGTTATCTATGTAGGCTAATGTCTTACATATCATTGACAAGAAAAATACAACCAAAATTTGGTGTCCATACACTCTATTAAACCTTTGCAGGGATTTGCAAAATTGCATTAAAATGTCAGTGGAAATTAAAATAATCGTAATGCTCTTTCTTATTACATCCAGAGGATCTATAGAAGTATTGTATTTTGAAAGTGCTTATTATGCTTTAATGTAAAAAAAATGATGTTGCTACTGGTGACAAAATATATGCAAAAAAAAAAATAGCGGACCGTGCATACCTGGCTGAGTGTTTCACCAAGCATTATGAGTGCAAAAGCACCAACTTGGATGTTCAGAGCCTAGCAAAATCACCTTGACATTTGTGTCCACATGTAGGTCTTCCACACAAAGGATTTGGACCCAGGTACACGGGTTGAGGTAAATGTGCTACACACATGCACCATCTGGGTGAGTGCGGGCGAGGTCCAGAAGCGTAGTATCGCGTGAATCCACCAGGTGGTGTGACAAAAAGAGGCGGCGTGGCATTGAGGACGCCACCCTTGCTAAAGACAACAAAGACCGCAGCCATTCCAGACAGGCTGCTGAGAGCTAGACCAGCTGAACAACGAGAAAACTGGCCTTCTGCCGAAGAGTGTACCAAGCACAAAAGTGAGCCAAGATCAAAGCGGCAGCAGAGACTGCAGCTGGATGCATTTAATGGCTTACGCACATGAAACTTGGTTCAAGGATAGTTGAACCTCTGCAAGTTTTATTGAAAGGTGCAGTAGAGAGCACAAAGCATGAGACATGACAAGCACTGGTGAAAGAAAAAAATTAAAGGAGCAATTGTTAGTGCTCTGTAAAAAGCAGAAATTGGGTTTACATCATTCAACAAAATCAAATGTTTATTAAGGAAGTTCAACAGACCCTCAGATACCACTCAGTTTAGATGAACCTTGCTCCTTGCTGCCATGAGATTACGGTGGAAATGAAGTTCTTGCTGCATATTGTAGAGATTGATCACTACAGTATCCATGATAAGAATTCACAATTTTAATATGACAGTGAACCGCCATCTTGTGGGGAAACGCTGCCATTGTCAATGTAGTACCCCATGTATGAGATCTCGGGAAAATGTCACTTTTTTTAATTGTGCAGAGTAGTTTTCTTTCCTCCTTCATGAGTGCTTATGTTTTATATCCGCCTGCACTCTCTTCAGTGCCATTTGGTGAAAAGCAAAGCACCCGTCATTCATTCATTCATTCATAAACCTTTATTCATAAGGATGACCTGAGGCTTAGAGCACCCTTCGCATGCCGATTATGTGCTTTTAAATTTTGTCACTAGATGGCACCACTTTTTTAAAACTATCTTTCATGAAGTAGGTAACCACATTGCAGTGAAGCTTTTGACAATGCACAAATCCCTGTGCCATCACATCCTGTTGTTGTGTCTGTGGGAAGAAGGAAAGAAAATGCACGGGCCTGCTTCTGGCTCTGTAGCTGAGCCACCTCCGCTGCCTCGTGCTGACAGAAGAGATTGATTTATAGGAAGGGAAAGGCGTGCATCTTGCCTGTTGCATCTTGCCTGTACTCACCTATGGGGCTGAAACGTGGAGGCTAACCAAGAGAGTTCTACTTAAATTGAGGACAACCCAGAGGGCTATGGAACGAAAAATGGTAGGGGTAACATTAAGAGATAGAAAGCGTGCAGAGTGGGTCAGAGAAATAACTCAAGTTACCGACATTCTAGTAGAAATTAAGAAGAAGAAATGGACATGGGCAGGACATGTAGTGCGAAGAGAGGATAACCGATGGTCGCTGAGGGTAACAAACTGGATTCCAAGGGAAGGAAAGCGTAGCAGGGGGCGGCAGAAAGTTAGGTGGGCGGATGAGATTAAGAAGTTCGCAGGGGTCAAGTGGATGCAGCTAGCACAGAACCGGGTTAAGTGGAGAAATATGGGAGAGGCCTTCGCCCTGCAGTGGGTATAATCAGGCTGATGATGATGAAAGGCGTGGTAACTGTCTCACTTGTTTTCTGTGGACACCTCAACCGCGCCGTAAGGGAAGGTGGGAGTGAAAGTGGAAAGAGAGAAAGAGGAGCCGTAGTGGAGGGTTACGGAGTAATTTCGACCACCTGGGGATCTTTAACGTGCGCTGACATCGCACAGCACACGGACGCCTCTTCGTTTCGCCTCCATCAAAACGCAGCCGCCGAGGTCTGGTTCGAACCCGGGTACTCCCTGGACCGGCACAGTAGTCGGGCGTCTTACCACTGCACCACCCCGGCGGGGCGGACAGAAGAGAAAATAGAGAAGAAAGAAAAAGAAGAGGGAGAGAAAGACACGTGCCGCAACAATGGCCGTCGTCCACCACCTAAGCGGTGGCGGGTGCAATGACGGCCTACAATAGATAAAAATTCGATGGCTGGCTAGCCCCCGCCGCAAGCAGCGTCGACCCACCGTCCCAGCCCCGCAGGGCCAAGAACTGCCACCTTTCACCACCTCCGTCCCCATCACATCCTTAACAGCCTTGAATGTAGAAAAATGGCTGAGGCTTAGTTTGGTTAAGCCTGGTCAGATGCGAAGCATATTGATTGCTAAACTCGACTTTCCATGGTTACACTTGGCTAAACTTTTCTTTCCTTGGTTGCACGTGCTTTTACACGGTTTAAACTTGGAATGCACAATGCTTTCCCACCGCATAAAACTAGGTAATAGCATGACTCGTTCATGCTGGTTCCGCACGGCGTGCAACCGCAGCCGACGGCGCGAGCTGGACCCCCCCCCCCCGTCTCTCCTCTGTCGTGACGTCAGCGTATCACGTGGTGTGACGTAGCATTCCACATTGCACGGCGTGTAACCGTCACGAAAGGCTGTGGTTTACCTCTAGCAATATGCTTCGCATAAAATGAAAGCTATCCTACTCTAAAAGTATATTTACTGTCTGGCGGTTGGGTGAGATTCACATATATTAATTTTCAGAAAGCACCCAATTTTGCGAATGCACAATCATCAATAATAATAGTAATAATAGGTTAACATGAAGGGAAGGGCGCAGTATCTGTCACCACTTCTTTCTGTGGACACCTAAACCGCGCTGTAAGGAAAGGGATGAAGAGGAGCCGTGGGCGAGCTACGGTGTAATTTCGGCCACCTGGGGAAATTTCACGTGCGCTGGCATCGCACAGCACACGGACGCCTCTTCGTCTAGCCTCCATCGAGGAAGAGAGAGAGTAAACTTTAAGTGTTTAACGGAATAACGTGGGTGTTTTTTTTTTCTAGCTCAGTCCAGCTAGGATACTATTGGCCAGCTGGGCTGTCTCCCGGGCCCTGGTGAGCAGGCTACGCTGCTCAGAAACCCGTGTGGGCCAGCTCTGCCTCCCACTCCGCTTGGCTGGGAGCTCGAGCTTTATATTTCTCTAATTGCTCTTTGCCTGTTCCATATCATGCGAAGGATGTCCGAGACTTTTGAATTTTTCGGGCCAGATTTTGTGGTACTTTGCTAGGTTTGGGAATGTACTCCTAGCATGTATGTTCCTCCAGGTTACTGTCTCCTGTCTACTGAGGTCTTTGTGCTGTTCTGTGTATCGTTTTCGTTCTAATTTGAAGCATTGTATTAGTTCCCCGTATGTGAGAGCTAGGTTGAAGGCTCTTGGGGAATGCAGCCGCCGCGGTTGGTATCGAACCCGGGTACTGTGGCACAGT
The DNA here is from genome assembly GCF_055883805.1 of Amblyomma maculatum. Taxonomy (NCBI): domain Eukaryota; kingdom Metazoa; phylum Arthropoda; class Arachnida; order Ixodida; family Ixodidae; genus Amblyomma; species Amblyomma maculatum. The sequence continues at coordinate 32,939,602 of NC_139346.1, read as the reverse complement.
AGTCGGGCGTCTTACCACGTTGCACCACCCCGGCGGGCCCAATTACCAATTACCGATCGGATCGTGGTTTCTGGCGTCGGACTGCATAAATGGGTGCATGCACCAGTGAAACATTCTCAGCAAGAATTTTTTACGCCATTTCTAACTAGACCAGAGCTAAATTTCCATTGCAGTGGAAAAATTTTGGTACTTATATTGTGGCTACTTATATAGGGTGCAGTGTTTGGTCCCTTTAAGGAAATTGTTGATATTCTTCTGAGAATATTTATCAATTAAGCTTTTCTATACTAAACCTTAACCTTTCGGGCGTTGAAACCTCAAACTCCGCACAGAAATGGCATTTGGTTGTCAGTATTTTTATGTATACAAATTTGTTTCGTGTACTTGCCTAACAGTCAGAAATCGGATATTCGCACTGTCTGTGGAGACGGTGAAGCACAAGACCCGCGATTATAGCCACTGTACCCGCGATGACCAGCTTTCTCCATCTCGTCGCGCTACAAGTTAAAAAATATATTTTGCTACATACAAAAAAAAAACAGATTTATTGAAATTTTGGCAAATTAAGCTGAGGCTAAGTTATTATTACTGAAACAAACGATAAAGCTAGCTCTTCACCCCATCAGCGCCTTCCTCCGCCATATCTCAAAAGCAGCGTTGCTGCAAACACCACATGATGGCGCCACAAACATGACTAGGATAGACACCCTAACTAGGATAAGGCTCCTCCATTTTTTTTTTTTTTTTAACTAGGACGGCGATTTGTATTTGCTTCGACATCGCCGCAAGCGAGGAGAATACCTCACTTCTTCAGACCCAGTCAGGAGTGCCTCGAACAAATTAGGTGTAGTACTAAAGTAATTGCGCAACGCGGTACATGGAAAGTAAAGTGTCAAAACGTGCCAGCGTCGATGTTGATGCATATACGCATCTGAGGCACTGAAGAACCGAAATTGCTTCCGCTCGCAATAATTTCGATTTCGACGCCGTGTGAAACCAACGCGTCTCCGGCTCGGCGCGTCAGTTTTGATTGATTCCGTACTCTCGTCGAGTATCACGCAAGACGGGAAGCGGCGAGATTTCGCGTATCGTTTTGCTGCTGGCGCCCGTTGGCGCTGCTGCTGCTGGTGCGGAGCATGGGATTGTGGGAAGTGTGGTGACAAACGAATGTGTTTCTCTTTAAATCTCATATTTTGGGAATGAATGAATTAGCGAGCACCACCAGGTGAGTGCTTTCGGGAGTCTTTTTTTGCTGCCGCCAGCCTCTTCGCGAAATTTGTCGCTGGGAAAGAGCGCGCTCGCCGTCGGCATCGCTTTTGTGCGGTCGGCCGTTCGCTTGATAGGACTGCTTATGGTCTAGGCCTAAAGACATCAGCGAGCAGCTGAAAAACGGGCTCGCTGACGGACGTCTCGTAGCCGCCTTCACGTCTGATCGGATGCGCGAATCAGCACGTATAGGCCTCAAACAGCCGTTCAATGTCTAGGCGGCGCCTTCTTGCATCGACACGCCTGTCAGTCGTAGGTTTCATCGAAACCGACGGGAGCGCACGGATGCTCGCGAGAGAGGAGATCGCTGCCAGCCTACGCAAACAGGAATTGTTTTCTTGCTGATTCTGACCGCGTGCGAACAATCGGTTTTTCTTGGCCAGTGAACGTCCCGCCGTACTCGTTTCCCAGACACGACTGACAGTGGAGGCGCGTTCCCGAGCGACTGAGCATTACGGAAGCTGTGACCAGTTGGGAGTGTTGGGAAAGCAGCGGTCTCCTCGTACTACGGGACGCAGCAACCTTCTCGGCGGCCACCGATTCGGTCTTGACGTCACCGGGATTCGTTAGAGCAGCTGTTGGCTTCCGCGGGCCCGAACAGGCAATAACACTTGCGTAACTGAACGGCGGCCGAATAGCTTAGTCCGCGAGTGTGGGTCATCTTGACGGCGAAATGAGCGCTGGCCGGTGGCGGGGGGCCGGCCCGTCGCCGCCGTCGTAGCGCTTTATGCCTAATTGACGGCGCCGAGGGGCTCTGCCCGCGCGGTAGGCGTGCTGCTAAAGGCAGGGTCGAGGTTTCGCTCGGATCGGGGTCGGCGGCGGGGAAGATTCACGGTTGCCAGTCTGACTGTCCCCTACTCCTTGGTGCCAAGGTGGAGGCAACAGCCTTGAAGCCAGCTCCTCGACCCTTCGTGCCGAAGAGGAATCACTTGGATTACGTGAACACACAAACGCTCCCGGACTATGAAAATGGTGTTGTCGCAGAGGCAGAGAGAAGAACTGTGAGTACAGACGTTCTTATGCTTTTTTTATTGTTCGACCTTGGCATGTGCGCGTTGTCCATCTGGCCCTCGGGCGCCCCTACGGCGATCCGCTCGAGCGAAAAGACGAGTGCTCCTGTGGGAGCGCAATGACTCCCGCGCGCGCGCGCCTGTGTGTATGTAGCGGTCTCGCATGACTTGACGCCTTCCCGAGGCTGCTGGTTGCCCATGCGACTTTGTTTTGTGTTTGTTTTTTGCCCAGTCTGCATGAGGGCAGCTAAGCGACCTTTCCGGCTTCTCGCTTTCTCTGCTCTGCCATCTCGACGCACATTTTCACATGCTGTTGGCCAAAAACGTGCTCTCCGAGGAAGCTCCCCTTAATCCCGGTCAGAATGCTCGAAAGAAAAGAGCTAACACCCTTGTGTCTGGAACCGGTTACCAAGGATTAACGGCCGAATGGATATTGTGTCCTCGGGGGACCGAGGACCCCCACCGTGGACGGAGGAGCCTCCTCATAATTGCGGTCGCTCACGCGTGGACGGTAGCTAGCATGCGGTGAACCTCCTGCGGGGAAGGGAGCCGCTTGTTTTGGTCTCTGCCATAGGTGGTGGCCGCGTTTTCCTCCTCGCCAAGGTTATTGTTCCCCGCTGTCCGAGTATCGATCCTTGTGCGCGTACCGTTTTTGGAAGCGTGGAGATGGCTTACAGGAGGTCCCCTCACTTTTTTTTTCTTTTTTTTTTTTGTACGCAAACTTGCCATAAGACATATTATATAAACTCATGTAAATGGTTTTCCGTGAGGAACCGGAGCAGGCTCCCGCTCTTAGCGTTGTCGGTGAGCCATTTAGAAAAGTCATCTTCCCTTGTTGTGGTTAGACCCACTTCGCGCAGAATCTTTGTCCTTGATTCCCTTGTCCCTGCACAAGTCCATAGCAGGTGACGAACATCCACTTCTGCAGCTGGTGTGGAACACTTTGGGCATGTTGTTGGTCCGATTTCAGCTTGCGATTCCCATCGGCATTTTACCGACGGGGTAAGGGCCGCCCCAGCTCTTATCCTTCTAAGGGAAACCTCCTCCAATCTCGTTAAGTTACGAGGGAGTGGGAATGTACACGGGGGAATGAGGGCACGTGTACTTTTCCTTAAAGAGGATGCTAAAATGGAAACAGCGGAGCGGGCATCGAAAGGGAGCCTGGTGGGGGGCGCATTAGTGTGTGGAACTTCGTGTGTGAGGTGGTCAACTTTTCTCTGCTCAGCGTTCTCAGCATTGTCTTGTGTCCAATGAATCTGGATGCTTATCTTTGTTTTTTTATTGAGTGCGTGGATTTCCTGGGTAACAAATAGCGTCTTAGTCACTTTCTTTAGTTGTTTTATGGCGGCTAAGGAGTCTGTATAGATGTGGGCTTCTGTTATCGAATCTATTTTATTTATGGCCTCCATAGCATCGCGGATTGCATAGAGTTCCCCTCACTTAGTTGGAGACTGTGTTGCCTAAAAGGTGATTGTTGTGGTGTGCAAAATTGTGGCTGCTGACTGCGAAACAAATCAACAGCTCAAGCATAAATTTTAATAGACTGGAAGTTGTTGCATGGTGTCTGTGTGCGTGGAAGTACAAAAAAGAAAGGCGGACTTGTTGCATTCAGTAGGCCGAAGATGCATGGCTTCGTCAAAGACAGTGGAGTTAGGAGGCTTGCATTTACACTACAACATGGTTACTGCCACCGCTAAATAGGATACAAGAAAGTATGAAATTGTCGTAATTCACTCCCTCACACGGTCAAGTCCCAACTCCCTCGAGCTTCTTTTCCATAAAGGACCACGCAGGGAGTTCAGCCCCAAAGGAGTTGTTGCCGTGTCACACGGCTAAGAACGAGCTCCTCAAAGACGCCGTCAGGGTCCCATTAGGCGCTGTTCGTTTTGTGTATGCATATAAAATAATCAAGTTAGAAACATGTAAATTAATTTTTATCTGCTTTTTTTTCAACAGTTTAAATTGAATTTAAAATATAAATGTGCCTTCATTCATATGAAAGGAATGCACTGGTACTTTTACTAGCATAGTGGGTTTGTCCTTTCTGCTGGCCACAATGTGCTTGCAAAATTCTTGCGTGTATGCTTCGATATTAGCGCATTTCCTTTTTTCCATGCTCTACGTTGGGCTACAGTATTAAAATTAGTTAAAAACGCAAAATTAATGCTTAAGTGCTTCTTTTAAAACCTGCACTAAAGCTCACGGGGAACCAGAGTACTCCCTTTACCTGCTCGAGGGAGATGATTGGAACTCCTTACGCTAGGAACTTCCTCCATTGAGATAAAGACTACCTTGGTTGAAGGGAGTTAAAAGGAGTTCAGCCGTGCTCGTGTGACAGCAGTATATCCCTGTCACACGGCCGACTCGGAACTACCTTGAACTTCCTTGGTCTAAAGGAGCGCAAGGGAGTCGCAGGGAGTTTCGCCTTAAAGGAGTTGTCCCCGTGTCACACGGCTTGCAACGAGCTTCTCAGAGCAGCCAACAGGGGGCCATTAGGCGCTGTTTATTTTGCACAAAGATATAAAAAATAATGTCCAAAACAAACTGAAATATTTTTTATACTACTATTTTCCTCGCAAAATGCAATTAGCTTTAGTCATATCAATATAAAAGAACACACATTTGCTGAAAACAACGACCATGCTCTAAACATAGCCATTTTTTCCGCTCTGCTGGACACCATGCGCGGCGTTGTGCAATACGTGGTGCAGTCACGACAATTAAACGCAACTAACCGAGTTAGAATACAATTTTATGCAATAAAAACTAATATAGTTAGGAGTAAAAATTACATTATTGAAGAAATATGTTATTTAATGACTCGAAAGCAAAGCACATTGGAAACGAGAGTACTCCCTTCGCCCATCAATGGAGATCGTCGATCTCCTTTGCTTCAAAACTCCATTTAACTTCCTTCCATAATGGACTGCCGTGTGACACGGCACGTATCTCCCTCGAGGTAATGGCTACCTTGGTTGAAGGGAGTTGAAAGGAGTTCAGCCGTGTCCGTGTGACAGAGGTATTAATCATGTCCAACTCAGTGGCTCAACTTTGTGCAGTCGTATAGCGGGATTTTTAAGTGGCAAGGCAAATGGGAAATGTTGACAGCCACACTTGTTCCAGATTAGCTTTAAAACGGAGTAGGTAACAAATTACTGCTTGCATGTTTTGATTCGGTTTCTCTTGTACGGTGGCTGTATGTGTAAAGTGTGCTTAGGTCACGTGAGGCATGAAGACCTGCAATGTATTTGCTGATACATATTTTTATTTCACTACAGTACTTCGAGGTGGAATGACAACAAATGAAGTATCAGTGGTATATATATATATATATATATATATTACAGTTCTCTCCATGCCTCACAGTGACCTCTTCTCCTTTTAGGCACAACTGTATCCATAAGACACCAAAACAGCTTGAGATGAGAAAATTGGTTATAAATATTTAGTGGTCATTGGCAAATACTATGTGATGTCTTAAGCATCACTGCAGAGTAGGAAAAAGACCAAAATTAGGAGTCCGCACTCCTTTAAGAAGAATGTTTTGCATTTGTGAGGTCACGGATTTGATTGTCCTTGGCTTAACTTTGACCTTTCAATGTCAAAGTAACTTCGGAAAGAAGCAACCGTTGTAATTACTGCGTAAAAGTTGCCTGAAGTGATCTGTTGCTATGTTCTAAGATGTCTTGGATGCACTCGTGGGATGTTTGTATTGGTTGCATTGCTGACTTTTCCTCTTCACACTGAAAATTTAGCGTTGCAAAATGGCTTGCTGTTTCCTTCATCCTAGTTATCATTTTGTTAAGATATTTAGGAACTCGGTATCTCATAGGTAAGTGAAGTGCGGAAAGAAAAAGTGCACTGGTTTTGGAGGTGGGCAGCATTCCTTTTCTCGAAATGTTTTTTTGCTCTTAGTGAATTTCCAGAATAAGATAATGTATTCAGAGTCAGCTAGGAAAGCATCGGCGATTGAATACTGAGCAAGGCAGCAGGCTTCTCTGTGCTTAGGTTTGCCACTTCATTAGGACGGAGTAATTTGCATCTCTGTGACAGGGACCTCACCAGCTTATTTTCTGCAACTAAAGTGGCCCATTTCTCAACAAGCTTTGCATCGCCTGTCGGCATTTTCCTTTGCTTCTTTTCCTTGGCACATACTGAGGTTTAGGAGGTGGAACAGGTGAAATATGCAGTGTGCCTTAACAACTGGCCCTGTTTCCTTACTTCTGTGTGTCGGCTTCTTGCCCAAGGTTTTTTTTCGTGACCATAGTATCGTGCAGAACATTCTGGGAACTTTAGGTAATTTGCATGTTGTGGCTGTTTGCCCCGTTAAAACTGCCCGGAGAGTCCTGAACGGGTACTGCCTTTGCAAGCGTACTGTTTGCCAGAAAAGGTGAAGCAGGGAGAGAGCAATTTACTCTTGAAGCCACCCTAGAGTAAATTGTGCTTACCTTGCGGTCCCCCAAGCAAGCAGGCCCAGATCCCTGGTTGCGAGTGTGTGGCTAGCAAAATGGGGCATTTAAAGTTTTGTTGTCTCATATTTTCTTACCACCAAGCTTTCCTTTGTGTGTGACTCAATTGGGCTCATTCGGTGCACTGTCCGCAATTCCGTGGATCTCTGCTAATCTTCCTTTAGAGTTTGTCTTGTTTCATTCTTTTTGTTGGCGTCCTGTCTCCTTTGAGTGTGTGGCAAATTGTCGGCTGCCCGAGGACAATGGGAAAGCCTCCTCGCAGAGGTGCTGGGGCCAAACACCTCTCCGCATCTTCTCCGTGCTCACACCCCTCGCATATCTTTTCTTCCCATCTTCGCCATTGAGGGAGAAAGATAAAGGGGAAGGGAATGGCCTGACAATAGGAAGGAGGGGGAGCTGCCAGAGCGTTTTGATTGTTTCTTTATTCACGTGAGATAGTGCTTTTGTAGTTCTTCAAAACTGTTCTGTGGTGCAGAGTGCAAATAGTCTAGCTGATATTCATCTCAAGTTAATGTCTCCTACAACTTCACATTCCACTGTCAACGAGCATGCAGGCAAGTAAAGTTAAGTGCTTCCTTGTTGGTTAGAATAGCCAAAGGCAGAGCTTTCATGGTAGCTTTTGGAGATGCTGCAGTTTACGCTTCTTCTTGACTTAAGTTGTGCATTGTTAATGATGGCTACTGCTTATTAGGCACTGTTTATTAAAACTTGTTTATCATTTTACCTCATTTGTAGTTGTGTGGTCTTGCTGCTTAACTCTTTAGTGATCGCAAAATAACAGACAAAAATTCTTGGGGGGGTGTCTTGAAAAAAATGCTTTTTATAGATGCAGTACTTAAACAATCGTGGTTTAGCATACACCATAATCTAACTATATAAAGGCTTTTTCATTCACACGATTTTTATTTATTTATGCACTACTTACACACTTTCTTACACACTTTTCAATAAGTGGTCCATAGTACAGAAAAACCTGTTCCGCTACGGCTTCCACCTTGCTAACGAAGGGCACAAAATGCAGTCCAGCGAGCAACATAGCGGCGCCCAATGATCACTTATTGAAAAACTATACCATGAAAAAAATCTCTCAGTGGAAACACTTGGGGAAAAAATATCTACGAAATGTGAAAAAGCTTGAGTATAAAAATATGACAGTAAAAAAATTTCGGAAAACACTCAAACCCATTTGTAACAATATTGAAGTGCTAAAAAAATATCATTGTTATTGCTAATAATTATTATAACCAGGTCATGCCAAAAGCAAATGAAATTGCAAACCTCACAGCATTTAATGACTTGAAAGTAGCTTATAATATTGATTTCTTTTGCAGGAGAAAATCATCAGTCAATTTTGACCGATTCAGGGCATATTTTGTTCACATTATGTTCCATAGTGCAACAAGAACACAATGGACAGACACAAGTGCTAATTTAGTGTATCTGTCTGTCCCTTGTGTTCTTGCTGCACTGTGGAACATAACGCGTACCCACTAGCCCTCACCCTGTGAAGTTATATTTTGCTCATATAGTACATGTGCTGTAGTGTAGGATGGATGGAAGGAATCAACTTTATTAGTTGAAAAAATGTCTTCCGGGGTAGTCCCCTACTAGTCCAGGAGTTTACGGGCTTGTCCTTATCCACCAGCCATTTCTGGCCGGCGGACTGAGCGGTCCGCAAAGCAGCCTCTCTCAGGAAGAATGAATGGGATTGGGGAGGGTGGAGTACTGCCTTGGGCGAAGGACATTTCCACAGGTAGTGGAAAAGCGAGGATTTGGTCAGGCCACATGCGTCACAGTGAGGGGAAAAGCCGGGGTGAAAGCATGAGAGACTGTAAGGGGAAAGGAAGCAAGCCATCTGCAATTGTTGCCATGTGGCACTGGATAAGGGCGACAAGGTGCTGTGGGATGGGGCAGTGCCATGCAGCTGTGTTTGTGGAATATGGTGATTTGATGATATGTAGAAAGGACCGATGTGGCCTCTTGCGCGGTTTTGGGTGCCTGATCATCCGGGGCTCGGAAAGAGAGTTTTCGGGCTAGCGCATGAACGCGTTCATTACTGGGGATCGAGGTATGCCCAGTGATCCACGTCAGATTAACCGTTCGGTTGAGAGAGGTGGCTGTGGCAGGAATATCATGGGTGGCCGGTGTTGCCATGCCGTTTAGGTAATGGCGGTATGCAGCCTGAGAATCTGTGCAAATTTCGTCTATGTCTTTGTCAATAGTGGAGTGGGCCAGTGCAAGTGCGATGCGGCTCCTTCTGTCTCTACAGGCAAATTAGTTCGGATAGTGGCGGTGGCGCTCACTCTGCTGTCTTCGTAGGCTGCGACTGCTGTGAAAAATCCTACATTAGAATTCTTTGCCACGCCAATATAAAGGATATTGGAATGGTTTCTGTATCTTTTGGTGTTATAACTGGCTCGATCCTTCCGCCTACCCTGATAAAAGCTAGCGCCCATATTGCGCGGTAAGGGCTTCTGGTATATGGGATCCTGCGTGCATGGAGAGATCATGAAAGATGTAGGACTTCCTGTGGTGGGGATGGATGGATTGAGACGGAGTTGTCGCAGTAGGCATTGACCTGTTTCCGTGTGACTCAGGCAGACCAATTGGTTGGTGCGTTGAGCCTCTAATAATTTGTTCACGGTATTGTGAGTACTAGTGGTCAGCAGACTGATTAGTCCAGCAACCTGTTTGGTCTGTCTTAGCTAGAGCTGAAGGGTGGCGGTTACATCAAGTGCGTTGTTAATGAGAAGGCCGAGAATCTTCTCCTGAGATACAATGGGCACTGAGTTTTCGTAGACGTGAAGTTCAATGAGGGGATCCTCAGGTAGAGGTTTCAGCTGCAATAGTTCCGATTTAGTTGGAGAGCAGTGGAGGCCTCTGTTTTCTAGATAGGTGGTAGTGAGGTCTCTGGCTGACTGCAAGATATCCTGGGCTGCTTCAAGTGTTCCGCCCTTTGTCCATAGGGTTATATCATCTGCGTATATGGTTGTGGAGCTCTGGATAGTAGCAAGGGCCTTTGCTAATGGTGCTAGGGGCGCATTAAAAAGTAGGGATGATAGGATCACCCCTTGAGGGGTTCCCCAGTTAGACAGGGCGAAAGGTTGGGAGTGTGAAGGAAGGCCCAAACATATTGCCATATATGCGTGCCGCAGCCCGTAGTGGCTAATGTCGTCAAGATATGGTCATGGCTTATCGTATCGAATGCCTTGTGAATATCCAGGGCCAGCTAGCGCGTGTGCATACACACACGCCCACAAATACACACTCACAAGAAGCCGCTCGACTGGCATTCAGGGCGACGAACCTGAGCGCAAGCAGGAAGCTTTTGGCCCATGCGTTTCATTTTGCCCCCGACAACGTATTCAAGTTTGGGACCTGTGTCAGAAATGAAGTCCCGGAGAGGCTGTATCATTTGTAAGGCCTCTTTTTCGTAGCTTCCAGTTCTTCGTCACTACCACACAAGATAAAAGCTGAGGTCATCACCTCATTGGTAAAATTTTCATTTTTCCAGACTGCATCGTCATTATACAACTCTTGACATGCCACTATAATCATATAATCTGGACCTTAGCATCACTGGCATTCTGAACGAAGCCCACTTTCCAGAAGCAATTCGTTATGGGAAGTCTGATGAGCGTGCAGGTTAGAGGAAACTGTGAAGGTGAAAGGAAAAAAACCATCCTCTCAAAATGCATGCGCCTCAGTGACTGACAAAGTTATATATAGGCATGGCATCGGTGCCAGCACCGTGGCAGCAATGGACTGCGGCACCGAAAGAATTTTTGAAGTCTTGGTCTTTTCTCCTCCCCTGCTGAGCCATGGTATGCCAGTGTTTCTGGTGCATAGCACGTGTATATGCATGGTCACAATTTTCACTTTCACAGCATCTGGTCAATCAGTCAGTTGGCTCCGTCAGATCCTCATGTGCTCGCTTTTGCATTGTGAACATGGTTTGGCTGGTGTGGTTGTAGCTTTTGAGTGTTTTTGTCTTTTATTTAAGGTTAGGTCCCAGTGACCAGATTTAATGTTGCAACGAATGATGCGCTATGACAGCATTGTTATAAGGGGCTTATTTTACTATAAAAGGTATTGTAAAGCTGACGGTGCCACGATAGCCTATTGTTATATCTGATACATTGTTCTAACTGCTCTTATAAGTGGGCTTGGCTGTTTGCAAATAGTGGTACAGTGTCTTTTTTATTGCTCTTGAAAAATATGGCTTGCGTATGCACAAGTTCCTTTTTTGGGGGGTTAACTCTTTTATGACCATAGTATAAAACAGGAGACTCTGAAGGGACACCATTTTTGTTTATATTTGAGACCACATTGCTCTGAATAATTGTTTCTTCTGCATCAACACCTGGTGGAAAAATTGGTGATGGATTAGCTTGGTTAAGCCTAGATATCAGAAGCGAAAAGCTTCGGCTATGCCATGTAGCTTGTGGTTCCTTGGCATAGTTGTCGCTTACCTTGTTGTTCACGGTTGCACCTTATAGATATTCCATGGCTTATCATTATGATGAAACATTGATTAGTGCTGTACATCACATAAGATTAAACTTTATTCCGATTCCACATCATCATCATCGTTACACTTCTGTATAGACATAAACACAGCCCGGTGAAAGCGCGTGGCACCGGCTAAAGGTCAACCGGCAGAGTTGTGGCGGCAGCAGTGACGGCTCCGACCACCTGCACCTCTCCTGTGACGCCATGTGGCTTGCGCATGCGCAGCTGTGGCTTTTATTACGAAAGCAATACTACGCCAGGTCCAACCGCTCGTCGCTGTGTGCCTTGTCCATGACCATGACCGTGGTCCCCTGGCAGGAGCTGCCTACTTGGGTCTTTCGTTTCACATGGGACGGTCATGTCAGACTCAGCCTGCCAGGACACTTGCATTCACATTACTCCTATAGGCTACTAAGGCACGTTCATATGGCTTGGTTAAAGCAGGGCTTTATATGTGTTTCTAACGACAGAGCACACACGAGACTCGGGAGTTGACTAGCCTAGTGAATCTTTTCGCTTAAAAAAAATGTGAATCACACTGAACTCAAAACTATAGTCATACTATCTGCCTAGATGGGGCTACGTGTCTCAGTGCATGAAAATTTGCTTTCTGCTGTGCGTCGAAAACCATTGTTCATATATGAACATTGGGGTCCCACGTCTCGTATTTGTTCAGTTATGGGCAATAGATTATATCATTTCATAAACAAAAGAAAAATCTTTTGCAGGCAGTAAAAATTAGTTGTATATCCTAATTACTTGTAGCAAGCAGAAACATGCAGCACTTGTTAGGCATGCTGTTGCATGCTTCATGTGTTGGTTCCATTCCCGGTATGTACTTAATACACATATATTCTGCCTGAAACGCCTCATTGGTGGTGTGTTTCTAGGCTGCCGTTTTGGTGATGACATCCATGCCCAGTTGAGCAGACACTGGATTGGGGGGCTTGTCAACCTTTCTGTTATTGACCTTACAGACATTTATGCGTTAGTGTCAGTGTTATCTGCATCATGTTAACTCTTTCATTAGAGTCTGAGATGCTGCTGTACATCTCTTGTGACAGTCTGGGTGAAATGTTGGCTCGGTGAATGAAGGCTATAGGCTTTAAATAGATTATTCTTTGTCTTCGTATTGGCCAGCTGCTCCCAGCATCTGCCCAAGTTGACAGTTTTTTCTTTTTATTGTGCACATATTTGCAAAGTTGTATTTTTTTTTTGCTGCTCAGATTTCTTGTATCTATCGGAAAAGGGGGGGGGGGGGGGGGTATGTAGGGTATATTGAATGATTATTGAACAGTGCTGCCAGCGTTCGTTCATTGCTATGGAGATACCTGCCAATACACACAGGTTAGGAAGGTTACATTTTTCATCTTTGTTTACCGACACCGGGGCAAGTGAAAATGAGTTTATGGGATATTACCTTCTTAAGTCGCAATAATTTTCAAAAGTGTATTGAGTAAAGGACAGCATGTCAGCCATTTTATGAAGGAACTATTCAGTAGTCCTGCTTACATGGACCAGAGTTGGGTTCACGTGAACCCAACCCAGACAGGCAGCGATTACAGTGGCGCCTTGCGTCAAGTAAAAACTAGCAGATGGTATCCAATTCAGTTTCTTTCCCCAGCACATTCCTCGCATTTCTTATTTTCTCCGCTCCCGCTATTCAGCGACTCAACTCGAACGCGTTTGCTTGCTTCCTGCAGGGCGGTCGAGCATGTTAACCAGCCCCTTGGGGCAGAGTTGACTGGACTAGACCCCTCAACTTGTTGACTGGACGGCGTTTGCATGAATCCAGTAACCGATTTTTGACCTGATAACGAAATTCAGCCTGCCCCTGCTGAGACCATTTAAACAACATTTGTTGCTACTAAGCAGATGCCACTTCGACTTTATGTAGCAAATGCCTTTTCATGAAGTATTTCTCTGCACCAAAATGCCAGTGCTTGAACACCATTGACATGCCTTGAGGTAGAGAGTTGCATGAATGCTGAGGGATTGAAGATCTGTCGAATTCAGTTGAGTCGCAACTGTCCTGTCTAAGGTGAAATGAGATTTCAGCGGAATAAAGGGGAGAGGGGAAGGGTGGAAGCACAGTGAAATTTTTCAGGAGTGGTCATACTAAGCAGTGGATAGACTTCGTCATAAAAAAAATGTGGCCGTATTTTTAAATGTGCCATAAAAAGCTAATTCCTCACGGGCTCAATATTTTGCTAATTTGGGTAAGGCTGCAGTTTCAAGAGTATTTTGAAAGCGCTGAGTTTTTCAAAGCAGGGAAGGCATGCCTTTCGGTTGCACCTCTTTCCATTTTTCGCGGCTGTCTTGGAAATCATTGCAGAGATTCAGCAGTAGACAAAAATGAAAAAGGTTAATGTCTGCTCCTTCTGGACGATGGTACCTTGCAGCAAGAAGCTGTTATAGAACTGTTCTGCTGAGTGGACAAAATATAGTCCATTGCTTGCAGTGATGAGAGAAGAAAAACTTAATTCCCGAGTTGGGATTCCTTCAGCGGCTCTGAGAGCGGACGAACATGACTTTCGCTCGCTCCGAGCCCGTTACGCGATCTCTGGACCGCGCCGCCCCCAAAATCGGGCCTCCCGGGACGCCGCGCGCCTGCAAGGCGAGCCCCGCGTTCCCGGCCGTTTCTCCGTCCCGTGATCTTCGTCGCCTGAGTTCGCCTCGGGTTCCAGACGCTGCCAGCTCTTTTTCGACACCAGCATACACATCCGCAGCGTAGTGAAGGATGCTGCGTCGCCGCTACTGCCATCTTCCACGCCGCCTCCTGCCCATTGCTCTGGCACTACCGATATTGATGTCGACTCGGATGAAGCTGCATTTGCAGACAACTGTGATCCCAATACAGAAGAAGGGTGGATAACACCCAGCAAGACCAAGAAAGAGCGCCTAGCGCCGCGCCCCAGGCACGAACTACATACCATCGTAGTGCGCGTCTCCCACACCCTGCGATTTGAAGCCGTCAAACCGTATGCCACCTTATCCGCCTTCATCTCTGAGGCAGCGCTTCCACCCCACATTCGCCAAGAAGTGGCCATCCAGACTCGGCCGCAGCAAAGAGTCATCATCCTGAAAACTGCCTATGAAGTGGCCGCGAAGCGCCTCGCCCAAGTGGAAGAAATACGCATGAACAACCATATCCATCAAGTCACGCCGTACCTCACCGCACCGCTCAACTCGTGCAAGGGTGTTATCCACGGAGTGGATGCGGGCCTTTTCACCACTGAATTAATGAATTGCCTGGACAGCTATCAAGCCACCATCATCACGGCGAGAATGATGGGTGAGACCGAATCAGTCCTCACAACATTCGAAGGCACCACTGTACCCCATACAGTGCTTTTCCGGCGAGCATCGTACAGGTGCCGCCCTTATCATTCAAAAGCCCTGAAATGTGAAAGATGCAGGACCTACGGACATCGTGCCATGAATTTCCCCCAAGTGCCGGCTTTCTGGAGATGTCCTACGTGTGCTACTCCTTTGCATCAAGATCAGACAACACATGAATGCATTCCCTGGTGTCATCACTGCGGCGGTGAACATCCCTCTTTCGATCCTACATGCTCAGTGCAACAACAAAAGGACAAAGCCAGTATCAAGGCAGCCTACGACCAGCGAGTACACCTCCGCAAAAACTTTCAAAAAGCCATTACACGTACGTCATCACCCGCCAAGCGCGACAGTCGCAGTCAACAAAAAGAGCTGCTGCGAAAAGCGCCAACAACCAAGACAAATGCGAACCAGCAGGCACCGCACTATCAGTGACACATCATGCCACACAGTTCAGCACCAAGCATCTGCGCCCGTGCAAACATCAACGCTACCACAAACATCGGTATGGGGACGTGTGTCTCCACCTCCTGCAACGCCTATTGAACCGTTACAGCAGTGCACCCAACAACGACCGATTCTCAGCCGGCCATTCTACAGCCTCCAGTCGGAAGAGTTCCGAAGCCCACTTCTGATACCAAGGCTTCCAACGCTGACCCCACCGAGGACGCACGATCGCCGTCCACTTCACTGCCCGCAAACCCGCCTGGACTTTCTCCGCCAACGAATCTGCCAGGTACTCCTCACCCCTATCCAGTACCCCTTACTCATTCCTCCCCCATAGCCCAAGCTCCCTTTAACCATCCGCACATTAACCAACAACTCACATTGCTGAAAGAAAGATTAGCTCCGTGTGAACAACACCGAATGCATGACAAACTTGAAGAAAATGGTGTCCAACATTCTAAATATAGTTAACCCCCTTGTCTGCTGCATAGAAGAGCTCACCAAAGTTGTAGTTTCGTTAGAAAAGACTTTTCCAGCTCTCTCAGCATCACAAACACCTATGGAAGCAACTTTTCAATCTCTCAAAAGACCTCGATCGCCTGAGCCCGCACAGCCGGGCATTCCTCCTTCACAGCCGCCCCCTCCACTCTCCCCCGCAACCGGATCCTCGTATATTTCATAATGGATGTTAAATCGGCATTCAGCGTCATCCAGTGGAATTGTTGGAGCTTGAAATCCAACCGCACACCCCTTCATCAGTGGATTCTCACCCTCCCGTTCCTTCCTCAGGTTATCTTACTTCAAGAAACTCGACATGCGATGAATATTCCTGGGTATCGTGCCCTTCATGCTCAACCAAACGAGGCCCCACTCGTGTCCACATTCATTCGACGGGTTCTCCGGTATGAACCTTTAGAACCTCCCGCAGCTCTTGCAAATCACCTGACTGCATTCGCTTTCTACCCCTCCCCAAAACGTAAACCTTTTTGTTTTCTAAATTTTTACAATCCTCCTAAAGAACACAAACTCTTCAAGGCCCTTTTCAGTTTCACTGCAGAGCTCGCCAATAAGTATGAGGTCCTTTTGGGCGGCGATTTCAATGCCCCCCATGTCAGCTGGGGATATTGAAGCACCCTACGCCCAGGCAGGCTTCTGCATTCGTATATCACGCAGCAGCATTTCACTATAATTAATAATCCTGATACCCCAACCAGGGAAGGTGTAGGTTGTCAGCTATCTACCTCACCTGACCTCACACTCTTTCTCGGATCTGCATATGTATCCTGGACTCACAATCAAGAACAACTTTTTAGCGATCACTACATTATCATTATTTCATTAGACATGTGCTCTCGGAAACATAGAATTCAAGTCAAGCACACCAATTTTGATGCGTTCCGCAAACTTCTTGTGAATTCAAATAGTTCCACTGAATCGTATGATGAGTGGGTTCAATCTGTAAAGTGGGCGCAGGCACAAGCAGCTAAAGAGGTCACCACGGCCCCTGCCCAGCATCCAGACCCGCATCTGATCCGCCTGTGGAAGCGCCGAAAATGGATCCTGAGGCGGATCAGGGAGCAGCCCCAAAATTACCAGCTTAGGGAGCGAATAGAATCTTTGGATCTTCAAGTCCGTCAGCACTGTGCTTCCATTGAGAACTCGAACTGGGCAAAAATATGTGATCAGATTGACGGTAGCTTGCATCAAAAATCAGCATGGCACCTACTTCGTGCTTTACTTGGTCCGCAACCGCCCCCCCCCCCCCCCCCCCATGCCAACTCTAGATAAGCACTTAACCATACATGGCCCAGCACAGCTTACTAAAACACTGCAGGATCTTTATATACCCCCACCACTGCTATGCTCATACCCCTCGTACTCGGGGCCAGATAACCCAGACCTCAACGAGGAATTCACGCTGGCAGATCTGGACTGGGCTGTCGCGAGAAACTCCAAAACATCTTCCCCGGGAGATGATGAAATCACTTACACATTACTTCGGAACCTTCCTGAGCACGACAAGGAGCAACTACTTTCCTTCATCAATACACATCGGTCAGAGGGAACTTTCCCCCAGGAATGGCGTTCCTCTAACATTGTCATGATCCCAAAATCTGGCAAGCCGCCGGCACTGCAAAACCTCCGTCCCATTTCGCTTACTTCTTGTGTGGGCAAGACGATGGAACGGATGGTGTTGGACCGATTTCAACGTCATCTGGAAACCACATCGTTTCTCCCACATAACCAGATTGGCTTCCGCCCCCACGTGTCTACTCAAGATCTCTTTTTGCTTCTCCAGCATACCTTCCTTTCACCGCCCTCCTCCCAAGTCCATGCCCTAGTCACAGTAGATGTGCGAAAAGCATTCGATAATATCTCCCACGATCATATACTTCGCTGTGTTCAAGAGACTGAGTGTGGGTCCACTCTCTACTCATACATATGCAACTTCCTCAAAGATCGCACTGCATGTTTCCGCATAGCAGGCGAGAATTCCCTTCCCTTTGCTCTCACCCGTGGCACCCCTCAAGGCGCTGTTCTTTCCCCCACCCTCTTTAATCTTGGTATGGCCCCACTTTCACGCCAACTTCAAAAAATTCCAAACTTGTCTCACATATTATGCTGACGACCTCACGCTGTGGTGCACACAAGGCTCCCCAGGGGAGGTCGAGGTAATACTTCTACAAGGCCTCGATATTATATCCCAGTTTCTGACTTCTGCTGGGCTCCAGCCAGCACCAGAAAAGTCCGAGCTCCTCCTCTTATCGCGTACCAGCTATCAGGGATCCGTCAATCATCACATATCTCTTCATTTAGCCAACCATCCTATCCCACAGGTTTCTTCATGCAGAATTCTAGGCATTAATATTCATGAAAGGTCCAATCAATTAAGTGTCAATTCAGCGATTAGCACGTGCCGCTCCGTTACTCACCTGGTCAGGCGTGTTGTTAAACGCCAAGCAGGATTGCAAGAAAAACAAGCCAGTCAGTTAGTACACGCAAGATCAAAAAACAGCGCGGCTACTTGGGACAAACAGAGAGGAGAATAACGGACAAGCGCTGACTAACAACTGAAGTTTATTCGAAAAAAGCACAGGTAATATACACTTTTTTTCCTCAAGAACCAGGACGCATGCGCTCCCAAACAAGCATCAGTCTAATCATGGGAATCTAAATATACAATCTCAGTGTCGTGCAGAAGCACCGATGGCGTGCTCACGCAACTATCCCCTTTTCTATGGATGTGATAGGCTTCCGATAACTCCCTGGTTAGTTGATCCTTATGCCTGTAGACTAGATTAGTGTTGTTAAAAAGAGGTGTGCATAGTTTTTTATCAGGATATCTCGGATCATTATTTGTTAACAGACTCCCGAAGGCGTTCCAAATTCATTTCCTGCAATAACAGGAAATGAATTTGGAACGCCTTCGGGAGTCTGTTAACAAATAATGATCCGAGATATCCTGATAAAAAACTATGCACACCTCTTTGTACAGGAAATGAATTTGGAACGCCTTCGGGAGTCTGTTAACAAGTCAGAGAGAAACTGTTTAGAAATTTTATTTTCTGCCAAAACCCACAAGCCGGGAATTCCTTTCAGATGCATAGTTACGGAACGCGCCTCCTGGCAACACTCCGTATCGGGTTTCTTGCAGAAATGTTTGGACACGCTTGTAGTTGATGACCCTTTTTTGGTTTCTAATTCAGTGGCCATTGTAGAGTATTTACAGTGTCATAACCCTGGTTCAAGTGGAATGTTCAGCATTGACGTCCAAGATTTGTTTTATTCTCTTCCTCAGGATAGGCTCCTGCAGTATGTTAGAAATTGTATAACGATTGATAATGATGAAGAAGAGTTTATTTCGGCTTGTGGGGTGTCTGTTGAATCTTTTTTGGAACTGTTAATGTTTTATTTGCAGTCGACTTTTGTGGAATGGGAGGGTGAACTGTATGTTCAAAAAGCGGGGGTGTGCATTGGTTCAAAAGTAGCACCCGTACTAAGTAATATTTTTCTTTGCTATGTGGATAGGGCAATAAAAAGTAGCTTGGGGGAAGGTGTAAAACAGGTTTTTAGGTATGTTGATGATTATTTGATTTTTGTGCAGGGGGACTTAATGGGGCAGGTTGGTGAAATTTTGAGGGTCTTTGATAGTTGCGGGCAGGGTTTGAAGTTTACTTTCGAGGTACCGAGCGCCAAGGAGTTGCAATTTTTAGATTGAAGGTTAGTATTAAAGTTAGATCATGTATGCTGGGCTTTCCGGCAGCGCTCGGAGAAGCCGTTACTTAGTTACAAATCAGCCCACTCAAAATTGGTAAAATGTGGTATAGCTGTCGCGTGCTTGGGGTCTGCCCTTTCAAAATCGTGTGAGCATGAAATGATTAGTAGTTTTGGACAGCAGATTGACAGATTAAGATTGGCGGCATATCCGGATCAGGTAATCTCGCTTGCCTGTAAAAAAATTTTAAGAAAACTAAAGTCGGTAGATAGCTCTCAGCCACAGGAGCAGGGCAGTAGAAAGAAGTACGCAGTCATCCCGTACGTACACCGGTTGTCGCATAGGTTAAGGAACATAGGATCAAGATATGGTGTTGTAGTATTTTCAGCCCCCAAAAAACTTGCCAAGGTATGTGCCATAGTGGACAGAAGAATGAAGGATCAACAAAAAATAAGCGAGAGGAGGTCGTGTAAAATAAATCACCAGGTTAAGTTCGTACCATGTGCTGAAGGCGTGGTGTATGACATTGAATTTTCTTGCGGAAAGAGGTATATAGGCCAAACAGGTAAATGTATCAACACCCGTCTACGCCAACATAAGGCATCTTTGAAAAATGCCCCATCTTCGAACCTTGCCCTGCACTACAGGGACTGCCCTTTAAATAATGATCCGAGATATCCTGATAAAAAACTATGCACACCTCTTTTTAACAACACTAATGTAATCTACAGGCATAAGGATCAACTAACCAGGGAGTTATCGGAAGCCTATCACATCCATAGAAAAGGGGATAGTTGCGTGAGCACGCCATCGGTGCTTCTGCATGATACTGAGATTGTATATTTAGATTCCCATGATTAGACTGATGCTTGTTTGGGAGCGCATGCGTCCTGGTTCTTGAGGAAAAAAAGTGTATATTACCTGTGCTTTTTTCGAATAAACTTCAGTTGTTAGTCAGCGCTTGTCCGTTATTCTCCTCTCTGTTTGTCCCAAGTAGCCGCGCTGTTTTTTGATCTTGCAATGCACCAACTAGCTCAGATTTCCGTTCTTCTTAGTACACGCACTAGCACTAAGCAAAATTTTATACGCTCTTCCTTATTTTGAACTCACCCAACAGCAAACTATAAAAGCTTCATCAGCGCTCAACAGCCTATATAAAGCATCCCTTAACCTCCCTGTACACACTTCAAACAAGAGGCTCTACGGCACAGGCCTTTTTCTTCCCCTCCCCACATTACTCGTTCTCCACAGAGACAGGCAGCTGGCTCGACTGTCTGGCACTTTGCAGGGTCGCTGGCTCCTAGAGAAAGCAAATCTGTCTCCTATCAACCTGCCTATCGAAGAATCATCTGCACCCCTTCCCTCCAACATGCGCTTCGCCCCTCTACCCCGTCATGTGGCCCCTTGTGTGAATAATGGTCGCAGGGAAGCTCAGGCAGCTCACCGCAGTCCTCCCTTATCAACACAGACAGTAGCATATACAGACGCCACCATATTGGACACAGGTTCTGCGGCATATGTAATCTTCACCCCTTTGGAGGCGAACCCTTCCCTTCGTACATGCGGCCCATACAGCAATCCTTCCCCCATCGCTACTCTAGAGATTGTACCTATCATTCATGCCATCATGTCCTTCTCTGAACTTCCTCGCACTTCTTCGTACACCATTTACACTGACTCAATGGCGGCTATTCGGTTGCTGCAGCGTCGGCTAATTCCTTCGGACCTAGAAACAGCATTACACCACGCCTTACGCTCGTTGGCTCATCGTCAGTCACGATAAGGTGGGTCCCTGGCCATGCAGGGATCACAGGAAATGAGCTGGCTCATCAGCTAGCCCGCGATATCCACATCCGGGCGCCTGTGATCCCTTGGTCAAGCCCTCCGAAGTGGGACGATGCGTTGGCCTATAAACTCACAATTAAGGAACACTACCGCCAACTAAAAACGTCATTTAGGCACATACCCCGCCCCCATAGGCATCTCAACGTTGCTCAAGCACATATACTTCGTAGGATTCAAACGAACACTCTTATTACACCTTGCCGACAATTCCATTTCC
This sequence comes from Amblyomma maculatum, assembly GCF_055883805.1. Classification (NCBI taxonomy): domain Eukaryota; kingdom Metazoa; phylum Arthropoda; class Arachnida; order Ixodida; family Ixodidae; genus Amblyomma; species Amblyomma maculatum. Next base: position 32,918,278 of record NC_139346.1, on the reverse strand, counting down.
GTCTTCGTTCAGACCCTTCCTGTTCCAACTGTCCTGCGCTGTATGCCAATCTAGAACACTGCCTCTACTCCTGTCCAGCTGCCCAGTCCAGTCACTACATCCCCTTCCCTTCACCTCCCTCCTGGAGTGCCTGGCTGTCATCGGCACAGATGGAAGACCAGCTTGCCTTGGTAAACCAGGCGAAGGATATGTTGAGTGCTTAATTTGCGCTCTTAAATAAAGTGTTTTTCTCTCTCTCTCTAATTCCCGAGTTCGATTCAAATTGCCATGGGAACTCACAGGAGCTTCATTATTTCCTGAGGTCATAGACAGTCATCACTCTAGCCTTACAGCAGGTTCATTTATGCTCATGCTTGCTGTCCATAATGGATGAACATTGTGTGTCAGCATAAAAAGAGAAAGTGTGAAAACTTAATGCTAGTAATTGTAAAATGTTGACTTCATTCTAGTGAATGGCAGTGAAGCCCAGCCTCTGAGGTCTGTGCCAGAAACAGTGTTAATGCATGTTTTTTTTTTTTTTTTTATAGTAGATGCCTCTTTATATGAGGCATCTGCTAGTGCGCAAAGATAGGAGGAAGGGCTTGAGGTACGACACACAGACATACAGGGCCAGGACAATAAATTAAAATGATTGTTCTTCGGGTGTGAAAGCGAACCACATGATGAAAAGCACGAGTGCTTTGAGTCAATGACAGAACTCTGCAGGAAGGCACGTCAGTGCATGCTGCATCAATCGCCAGCTAATTTGGAATGATAGACAGTGAAATATTTGTGGCTTCTCCCATCTTCTAATGCATGCCAGCAGAGTAGACGAGGAGATTGACTGTATCGACAAAGTGTGCGAGCAGGCTTTGAATTGAATGTTCACTCACTGCAGTTTGTGTTTGTCGTGGCTCCAGTATTTATGCACTGGGCTTACTTAATTTCGAGAGCCCTCAAGCCGCATTCTCCGATGTTTCTTGTGGTCTCTCGTGTGCACTGTTTTGTCAGACAGCAAACCATGCATGAGCACACACTTTGCACTGGGTACTTTTACCTTCCAGAACATTGCATATGTCAAGGAGAGAGAAAAACCTGACGAACGAAGCGATGCTAGCGCTTTGGTAAAGCTTTGTGGCACTGTGTAGTATAGAGACTCCTGCTACTCTTCATCATTGTGAATGAGGCACCTTGCACGGCTGCTTACGTATGTGCAAGCTCCCCACATTGCCATTTATTGTCTTCTGAGAGGCCAGGCGTTTAGGTTTTTCTCAGTCATGGAAAGATCTAGATCGCTGGTCGATGTTCTTGCTTGTTTAGAGGGTCTCAAAGCACCCTGCATCTTTGACTTAAAGATGCGACAAATGAGTTAAGTACTGTATTTTTGGCCATGAATAGCAATATTGTATGTGTAGTGAAGTTTAGTTGAGGGATTACATACTACAGCCTGGGACAATTTGCAAGAATATGCATTTTTGGGGGTTTCGATGATTACATGCACAAGTGTGTAAAACGTTCAGCAGATGTTCGGTATTGGTATTTTTCCCCGTTGATCGAACTACTGGGCACATATCCTCTGGTGCCAAATTGAACATTGAAACAAGAAGGTTGTCCTTGTCAGTCTTGCACCTTACTTGTGATGGGTTCTCAAATATTACAAAAGAGTGTATACGGCTGATTTGTTTGAAAGCCATCCTCATAACATAATTTCTGCTCGGGAGTTGTCGGAAGTGTTCGGAAATGTTCATAACGGGGCAGGAATATAGTCCGGAGTTGTTTGCATGGAGAGCTGTAGTTGAGGTGGTGTCCCTACCTGTGTGGCATTGTTCAGCTGTACCTTTATGGCTCTGTAAACTAATCTACAAAGGAGCTATTGTGTCTACTCTTAAGGTGAAGCTTGAGAGTTCCCCTGAGTTTCTTTTAAAAATGAAAAAGCAAAAATTTCAGTGAAAATCTTGCGTTAGTGAGATTTGTCCGTGAAATTCCGCTAGTGGCAACTACTGTGCTTTTTCTTTCCTGTAAACCAATTATATAACGTCGGTGAACTCTGATGCGTTCAACGGAACGCTGGTTGTGTTCGACAAGGGGCGTGCAATGTATCGCATTCAGCAGCAACGCTCAGGCTTTCGCATTCCTCCACTGCAGTGCTCTCGGAAATTTTTCCTTTCAGCATGTGCGCTTTGTTTTTAATGCTTTGCCAATTTATACAGATATCAGCAGCATATTCTGGGAAAGGTTGAACAGGCTTCGCTGACATATTTTAGCACTGATTGAGAAAGCCAGCCCCAGATGTCTTGCTGTAGACTGTTTTCTCTGTTGCAGTTACCCTAATGCTTTGCATGTGTTGTGCACATGTGCTGTTGTATGACACATACCCAAGGCTGCACATTAAGCATTGATGTTCTGGAGCTTTGTTTTTCTCTTTTATGTACAGTATTTATAAGGTTTTGTATATTTAGTTCAATTTTCTACTTAGGAGATACCTTCAAAGTACTAATTAGATTGTGGGGATGAAGGGTGGTTGAAAAACTGTTAAAGCACATTTCGTACATGGATATTAAACAAATGAGGTTAGAGAGCAGTGCAGCTAACACTTTTCAAAATTAAAACAGCGTAATAAAACAGTTGAATGAAATACATGCGGGAATCAAAACAGCATAGTGAATCATGTAATGAACAAGATATCGCAGTGGCATTTAGTTATTCAGACTGGTAAGGACCTGATAAATTGTATGGAATCATTGTTATTGGTTAATGATACAGGCAGGGAATTATATCTTTAGAAGTTCCTTGCAGATATAATTGTGCACGTTACTGTATTGCAGTAAGACGGTAGGATCTTTTATTGGTAATTGCATAGCAACAAGAAATGAAGGGGTCTGGCTGAATACATCAGGAGCAAAATAGAAAACTAGTAGGAAATCATGGAACAGGCAGATGCGGATATGGTTTTTGTGAGCAGCCAGTGGAAATATTTTCTTCATGTTTTCTGACGTTGCAGGCCAAATTAGTAAAGATGAATTTAAGCTGTCATGGAATTAAATATATAGTTTTTGCCGCGCTATTGTGTGCAAGCTACATGGGAAGAAAATAGAAGGATTCTTGCTTTGTAACAGTGAACATTTGTCGATATATTAATGCTCAATTCATCCCCAAAGAAGTTTAGCGGAAAGTGTTTTGAATGTTGCATAAAGTCATTTATGAGGTTTGCTCTTCCCGAATGCCTAAGGATCGCTGTAATTTCATAGGGAGGCAGTTTGCATTGGCAATAGCTTGACAGTGATGAGTCATGGAGTCCTGGGAGATGTCGATTTTCCCTCTCTCTCACATCAGTAGCCAATTGCCCTTTGGCATTGCTGGGCCCCTTGGAATGTTTCTTAGACAATGCAGCAATTTTTGCCAAAAATGTTGTTCTATTCAGGTTAGCAGGTTGGCTTGGCCACACTGTAGGGACCACTCTGGTAGTCTTCAACCAATATTTTATAAGCATAGAGGGGTGCTTGCGGTCATTCTGCTGAAGCTCATATCCACCCCAACCAATATTTTATAAGCATAGAGGGGTGCTTGCGGTCATTCTGCTGAAGCTCATATCCACCCCAGAATTCTTGTATGACTATTGAAGTGCAACCTTGTCAGTAGTTCTTGGTGGGCTTCTTTTGTTGGCACCTTGAATTTGGTAACGAGAGATGCATTTGCTGAAAAGGGTTGGCTCGAGGCCGAATGAGGGTAAGGATGGTAGAGCAGTACTAGGTGTGACCCACAACGGAAGCTTCGCGTGCAGACCTTCATGATGCGTTAAGTACCTTTCTAGTACATTTGCACTTAAGGTGTAAATTCGGACAGTGACTGCAGGTTTGTGATGCTGTTTCGTAGCCGTTACCATGTATACATGGCGCAATTTATATCTGTTGTGGGGCAGCTGCCTTATTGATGAGGACCTGATCTCCCTGGTACAGCCCTCTAGGTTAAGGATCTGGGTCTATTTTCAGTGAAGGAAACCACTGCACATGTGAAGCAACAGCTGCATACAGTTATGATCCTGCTACCACTTTTTAATGCCAGACGTTGATAACAAGGTTCACATCTACTATATTCGGTGTGGTAGAAATAATGGATGCAGTCTCTTGCAACTAGCAAGAACTTTGATTAGTCTCATTAATCCATTTGCCAGTCAATGAAATCAATCATTTACATTTGTTGCCTGTCTACTCTTGAGATCCTTTAAAGCCCAGCTTTTTGTACTTCTTGCTAGCTCTCACAAGCAACGTCTTTTTGGCTACTCAGTTGGTTTATCTGGGCTGTCCTGTTGGTGATAAAACGGCGACGAATTGCATCTCTTCACAATTTATGAAATTGTCAACTGCGTGGCTCTTAGAGTCGATGGTGTTTAAACATGGGCAGTGGCTGCTGACAATTGCTTTTCATAGCGTATTACTTAAGTTACATGCACATCACCCTTTCTGTTTAGTATTAAAAATATGCTGTAATGCTAGTAATTAAAATGATGGCCATATAATAACGTAGAAGTGGTCAAAAAATGAAAGGATGAAAAAGGAAACTGAGCTGGAAGCAAGCACTTGCATCTCCCACAACCTTCAGTTAAAGTATGGGTGTGTTGTTGAACAAAACCATATTCAGGAAGAGCAAATCTGTTATAGTACCTGGATATTTTGAATTACGTGAGAACAAAAATGAAGTACTGCTTGTTCCACAATTACATGCACCCTATGGAGTGCTTCTCCCAGCTAAACTGATGAATTGCCAGGGCTCAAATTTCGATCAAAAGATATCATATATTTGCATAGTCTGGTGGCGCTTTCTCGTTTTCGTCTCTGGCAACATTACCATAGCGGTTTGGCGAAGGGAGAGAGGTGAACGGAGCCCCATGAGAGAGAGAGAGAAAAAAAAGCACCTTTCAGCGGCATTTGTAACGAATTTCGTTGGTTGGCCGCCATGAGTGAATTAAATAAAAGCCTCACACTTGTGAGTGTGATCTAAATTAGTGACGGCGCAAACAGGTCTGTTTCGCTGGCTGCCACATTAGACCTCTGTCATCCCCACAGCTGATCATCAGCAGTTTCCATCAAAGTCATTCTAAAATCAAGAGCATGCATGCATTTGTATGCGCAAGCCCAACGTTAGTGCATTGCCGGTTTAGTGGAAAAACCAGAAAGAAAGGCGCATGGAGGCATTTTTTTTTTTTGACGAGCATGAAGTAAATCTCGCAAAATGGCGGGGGGAGGTTTGAGCCGAGAAGTTCAATTAATATTGGCCTGAATGAACTCAATTAACATATATAAAGCTATCTCAGTGTCATAGGGTAGTGGTGATTAAGTGACCTTCAAATAATTTGCATCTTCTACTCAGTATTGATGTTGGATGCACTCGAACTTGCCCAGTTGTGCTGGATAAGGAATTTCAAGCTGGTATACATTGGGGCATTGCTGCAACTGCAGACCTTTCATTTGTTGTGCTGCATTTCTGAGTGACTTGCTAATTTTTTGTTTTGTGCAGGCCTTTAGGTGAAATGTAGAAGCACTAAGAAATCCTGAGCATTTTCGCTGAATTTTTTTTTTTCCTTTCACGTGTGCAGGAACAAGGCGATCGCTGACTACTTGACATCAAATGGGTTCATGGAAGCTCTGGAGGCGTTTAAGAAGGAAGCAGACATGGTGAGTGGCAGGGTATTGGAAATGGGCTTCTTCTGAATCTGAACAGGGGCCAAGGTGGAGTGCTGGCACACACTGCGGAAAGTGTCACAGTTATGCCAGAAGGACTAAGAGCAACAGATTTAGCACTGCTTTAGTAATAGTTCTTGCTGTCATTGAATGGCCTGCACTGACATCGTTTGTGTGTTTTTTTTTTTGTCTTTTTGTATTGATTGGACATGCATGTTTTCATGCTGAAGGACGAGTCTTAGTAAGCCTGCTTTAGCACTTATTTATTTTCAATGTTATACTGCAGCAATGCATGGATGTGTGCCTTCAGGGCCAATTCTAAGTCAAATGAATCACTGTGTGCACCTTTTGCCACACTGCTGACCGATACGAGCTGTAACTGGGCTTGTGACTAGTTTGGCTTGCTGGATAGGGGCTCTATATTTGTTTTATGTTTTGCTTGTATTTTGCTAGAAATGGAGGAAGCAAGGCTTTTGCCTGAGCACTTAAATGACATCTGAAATGCACCTGTCAAGGCCACTGACAGGGTGCCGTAACCTGCAAAAAAGATCAAAAAAAGGCCTAACCATGCACGATGAACACGACTGTGCAGAGAAAGAGGGAAGTGAGGCCAGTGCAGGATCAAAGTGTGCATAAGCTTAGTGGCTTTAGTATTTATCAAACACTTGTGCCCACATCAGCTGCCACTTTGCTACTGCCTTTGAGTCTCCAGTGTACAGGTGCCTCCTAATTTAAACAGAGCACACAAGCAATGGATAGATTAGTCTGTGGTGTGATGTGACAGGAAATGCACACAGGTTGCACATTCGGCCAACCTGTGCTTTACATTTGATCTTCCCATTTTGGGTGGTGCATTTGGAGAAGGGCTTATAAGCAGTGTTTGTAAGGGACACAACAAAGTCTCTGCCAGGCAAAGCACAAATCACAACGCAGATGCAACCATTCAGTATGAAGGTTACCCATTCTTATAAGCAAAAGGAGGAGGTTGGAACACGTCATATTGATGCAGCGGGGTTGTGGAAAGGTGGTTTCCTGTGGTAGATCCTTTGGCATGAAGAACTAAAAAACGCATACTCTGACCCATACAGCTGAAAAGGGGCACTGCTTTGTCTACACAGCCAGTAAAGTGAACATTAAAATTATTGCAAACATTAACATGTGTCGGAGGTTTCAGATTCTGTGGGTGCTATAGCATCTGCCTTGAACAAGAATTATATAACAAGAATACCTTATGTTATGATCTTAATAACACTGGGCAACCAAGGGTGTAGTCCATCTGACTCTGAGCACTGTTGATTTTTCCCTGTGCTTGATTCCTCTATGTGCAGCCGGGTGACATAGATAAGAAATACGCTGGTCTTCTCGAGAAGAAATGGACGTCTGTGATCAGGCTGCAGAAGAAGGTCAGTGCATTTGCTCTCGTTTTGTCTTTGCTTCAAGTGAGCAGATAAGGGGGATATCAAGTATAGGACTTTCCGCAGTGATTGGTTGGGAGAGACTTTGAGGGGCCTCGTAGCACTGCTGACAGGGAACTGCCATTTGGTGGAACGTTTTCTGATTTTGGCAATTGAGCATTGTATGGAAGAAGGAATGGAGAGTGTGCTTAAGCCCTGGCAGTTTCTGCCACTTTATGATGGAGACAGAGCACAGAAGGCATTCGTGCGCTGTGCAATGCCAACGTACATCAACCTTATAGGCACTTTGTACACACTTGTGTACTTTGCAAAGTCGTTGTTTTCTTTAATGTGTCCTTTATCGAGCGCTGTTTTTTATCATGTGCATTCAGTATCCTTCGTCTTGCCATTAGGATGACCTTTCATGCCTACTAGCAAGCGCAGCAAAGGATATTTCTCAAAATAATAAGCTTAGTGGGATGTCTTTTGCCATTCTGTTGCTGACAGATTCTTCCACCTGTACCATTATCTTCTTTTTTTTTTTCCCCCGTACTTGTGTCATGTAGATGGGAAAACAGAAAATGATTCCACAGTCCCTAATATTGTTGGTTTCATAGATCCTGATGTGCTAGTAGCATCAAAGTTTGCAGTCATTTTGAGTTTGCTATGAATTTTGCATGTGCTTTAAAAAATTAACATAGGCGCTTGTTATTGCAACAGCAATTGACTGACTTTGTTGAGGCCGAGATGGACCAAAAATTAGTTGTTTTCAATTGAAGTACAAATTAACACCTGAAATAACACTTTCAGAACTCGAGGTGGTCCAAATTAATAGAGGGTCCTTCACTATGGCAACCCTCACATTTATGTTTCGCTTCGGGGCAGTAGGTCCCTCAATTTGCGGTTTACAATTTCCTTTGTATAGCAGTGCATCTGCTAGCCCCCGCGTAGCTTTTGACCCATAACTGTTCGTTAATATTGGTTTGTAATGAAAACATGAATACTGTGGAATGTCAGCTTAGAAGTAAGGCATCCTACAAGACTACATAATTCAAAATATAACATATTTGTGTGGGGCATACGTCCAGTTGTGGCAGTATAGAAAGATAAAATTGTTCAGTTGCTGAAATGCCCCAGTTGTGAGGAATGTAGGATTGAATGGAAGGTTGAGTGTTGCAGTCTGCTCTGGGCTAAGGAAATTTTGCTTTTAGTTTTGTTGCCTACGCGAGAATAATTGTCTCCTGCTGTGAACACTGTTGATCACCTACTGCAACGAATCAGTGAATGTAGTCTTTCCTTCAAGCCAAAGCCTAGAGGCTACATTTTTGTAGGTACGAGATGAAGCACTTCTGTATTGAAAAAGGAAAAGCAAGACATAGCTGGGTATTCTGATTAACGTGGTAATCTATGTCTAATTAATTGAAATCTTTTTTTGCTGGGACTGTACACTTAACATACTCCACATATCCCAAAACTGGTTTATAGACAATATTAATGCATTCAGGTGATGGACCTGGAGAGTCGGCTGGCGGAGGCAGAGAAAGAGTACATCTCAGGTGCTCCCACTCGGGAGAAGCGCTCCCCTACGGAGTGGATCCCACGGCCACCAGAGCGGCATGCTCTGATGGGCCACCGGTCACCAGTCACGCGGGTGGCTTTCCACCCCGTGTACAGTGTCGCTGTTTCGGCCTCGGAAGATGCCTCCATCAAGGTCTGTGCACATCCGCACTATCTGCCCTCCAGGCTCTTGCTAGGTCTTCCAGTGACTTTGGGTTATGTATTTGTTGTCTGAATGACTTGCGTCATGTTGTAGGAATACTGCTTAACTCCCGATCAAGTTTTTTTAACGTGATAGTCTAAAAAGCCTTATTCTCGACAAAGAACTGATGTCGGCGGTGCAAGTGAAAAACCACGAGCATGTCCCTGGCAGGTGGTTGTCAGCAGGTGACATGGCTGGCATTGATTGTTCGACAGGTTGTGTGACATTACGAGATCATGTGACATAGCTGAGATAGGAGGAGCTGTCAACTGTAGTAGCTGCTTTTGCTATGAGGCTGTGCAGGTACGGTAAAATGGGCTTTATACCTATGTAAGGGGGTCACTCGCATAATATTGTGGCTTAATGTATATAGAAAAGTATATGTGAAATAATAGAGGCACAAATCAAGGGATTAGAGAGTAAAAAGTGCATGTTGGGAACGAGGATTTGCACCGGGAGCCATAGACGAAGCCATAAATGGTGTCGTATGATACCCTTAAAGACAGAGCTTATCTGTTTGATAAATTATATTACAAGCCTCATTACACGGAAATGTGTCTGATGCTGTAGTTGTTGTCAGGAAAGATGAAACCTTTCAAAATGATGTTGTCTTGCGGCATCATTATCGGACCTCCATGCGGCGCTATATTCCCCTATTTTATATCAATATTGTGACGCAGTTGTTTTCATGCTCTGGCTGGTGTCATAACATTTCGTTCTCCATTTCGCATGCATCTTCTGTTACATTGGGATTTAGTTCGCGATAAAAATTTGAGCAAATGATGTATTTACCTCCGGTTCCATGCCTTGATTCTTTGAGCAGACCACATGATCTAGCAAGACAGCTGTCGTCAGAGGATGGGGATGAGAGAGAGGGTGCCTTCTGGTGTATTTGCTTGAAAATACGCCTTCTGTGACTTATTGCCAAAAATCATTTGGTGCACCTAGGTAAAAAAAAAAAAAAAAAAATGTGACGATGTTCGAGCTCTGCTAATCACGAAATTTTGTGCAAAAATGCTGGTCTCAAAGTTTGGTTTTGTCAGTGTTAAAGGTCAAGGTCAAATGGTAGGTCACATGGTCAGAGGTCAAAGGCTGGGATGATCAAATGGTGGGCCACCCATGACTTTGCTATGTTATGCATGTGTGTGTGTTTGGTGGGAGCCCCTTCTGCATGCTTCATTGCACTTGGCAACCCACTTAGCCCTTCTCGTATTTTCACGAGTGGATTGCCAAGCATAACACCGCTACCACCATTGAGAGGGCATTTGTGTTGCCGGTTGATTTGTCGCCCAGGTCTGGGATTACGAGACGGGCGACTTCGAACGAACACTAAAGGGCCACACAGACTCCGTACAAGACATAAGCTTCGACCACACGGGAAAGTTTCTAGGTAGGTTCCCCTTCTGGAAGTTGTGGGGCAGCGCTTACTACTTTGCACAGGCACCCAGAAAGTGGGCTTGGGTGGTTGCATTGATGCAGAGCTGTTAAAAAAGCTTCACAGCCAGTGCTGTGCACTGTGCTGTAGAGGGTCAGGTATGCTGTAGCAGAATGTGCTGCATACCCATCTCAAGCATGCAAGTTATGTGTGTTTGTGGAGGCTGTTACAGGAAGAAAAAAAGGCTGTCATTAGCAGGGGGTGCGGCTTGTACGCAGCTGCAACACACGGCAGTGGCTGAGTGGGTAGGGCACTCAGGTACTGATCCAAAGGATTTGGGGCATATTATCCCAGCTGTGGCAGCCAGGTTTCATTGGGGACCAACTTCCAGAGCCACCCATGTGCTGTACAATGTTGATGCAATCCCAGGTTGTCGGAACTAATTTGGAGCCCCCTCCTCTGCGGCATTCTTTTTTAGCCCATCAGCTGCTTTGGGATGCAAAACCCCACGGTTTATATATTTTATACCCAGGTGCACCTTACAGACTGGGAACTAGGAGGATGATTCCAATGAAAACGTGAAAAATGCGATCAAATTTTATAATGCTATGCAATTGATTTCGCAGTTGGCATGTGTTATCTCTGTAGCTGAAAGTATGACTAACAGGTGGCAATGTGTTTCTGCAATGCAGTAGAAACTAACAGCTTTAGTGCTGAGATGTCCTCCCTGTTGAAAGTGTGCACTGTGCAAGAGCAGTTAATCTTTGATGCGTGTTTGACTGGTACAGTGAGGTGTCCCTGAAGTAGGTGTAAAAGTGTACAGGGTTGCTGTTATTGTGGAAATAGCAGCTTCTTTAGAACAGGAGTGCAGGCACAGCACACAGTGTTGTCCACTAAGTGCTGCGGTAGTTCTGTGCTACAGTAAAAGCTTGTTAATTCAAATTCCACGGGGCCGCCAGGCCAGTTCGAATTAACCAAAATTCGAACTAATGAAAGTGAGCAAAAATGAAGGCGTTTGATGCCCGGAGGGCACGAAAAACATTTATTTAGCAAAAAAGTCTGTTATCATCTGCTTCTTCTCTCTGAGGGCTACCGTACTCACTCGGTCTTCTAGCATGCGAATGCGACGCAGGGAGTCTTCTTCCCCCTCTTCAAAGCTGAAGAAAAGGCGCGCGACATTCAGCGCTCCCATAACTTCTGCCGCGGATGGACGCACGGGCTCTTGCTCCTCGTCGTCGTCCTCGTCTTCTGCCTCTTCTGGGACAGACTGCTCCCCAACAATTTCAGCGACAATGTCCTCATCACTTAGGGTACCGCACACTGCTGCATCGCTGTCTACTCCAACGTAATCATCAAAACTGACGTCCTGCAGCACAGCACGCACAGCCGCAGGCAGAGGCTCCGGACTCCCATCGTCGCCACTTTCTTTCATACTTCCGGCAGCAAAGCCACAGTGGTGGAAGCAGTTTGCAATTGTGGACGGCGTGACCTGCTCCCATGCACGCACCAACATGTGCATTGCTGTGAGCAATGTGATGGTGCTGGTCTTCTGGTTTCCAGTGCACAAAGTCATGCGCTCGATCATGTGGCGCCTATAGAAACATTTGATGTTTCTGATCACCCCCTGATCCATCAGCTGCAAGGCCGCAGTCGTGTTGGCGGGCAAAACGACTAGCCTTGTGGCTTTCAGCTCGGCGTCGACTTTGTGTGCCGAGCAGTTATCCACAATGAGGAGAACTTGACGCTTCCCTAGCTCCATCCTCCGATCGAATTTCAAGAGCCATTTTTTAAACAATTCGCCTGTCATCCACGCCTTGCTGTTGGCGGAGTATTCCGTCGGCAGCGTCCTAATGTTCTTGAAACATCTAGGCTTATGTGCCTTGCCGACAACAAAAAGAGGGACCTTCTCCGTCCCGGTCATATTAGCGGCGACCAGAACAGTAATCCGCTCTTTGCTTCGCTTGCCGCCAGCGCAGCTGTCCCCTTTAAATGTTACTGTTCTGTCGGGCTGGAGCTTATAAAACAAAGCCGTCTCATCAGCATTGAATATATCATGTGCCGAGTAGCTTTCTAAGTACTGCTGCAGAGCACCGCTTCGCCACATGGCACAAGTTTCTGCATCCACTTCTTTGGCTTCTCCAGACAACACCCGGAAGACAAGATTATGTCTGTCTCTAAAGCGGTGAAACCATCCTTCGGAGGCGACAAAATCTTCCACATTCAAGCGCAGGGCGAAATCGGCCGCCTTCGCCATGATAATTGGGCCGCTCAGTGGAATGTCAGCGCTTCTCATTTCTTTCACCCACGTGATCACAGCGGTCTCAATTTCCGGATACTTGGCTAACCGAAGCCTTTTTCTGTTGCTGGCGAAATCTTCGGCTTCATAGGCATCCTCGATGGCCTTCCTATTTCGGACGTACGTCGACAACGTGCTTGGTGGAATCCCGTGCTTTTTCGCGATTTCCACTTTGCTGGCCTTCCGTTCATCCACCTCGCGTAAAATAGCCACTTTCTCCTTCACCGTCTTGGCACAGTATTTCCCACGCGAACACATCTCGCGGACACAAGCTCACAACAAGCGGCGTGCAAAACGAGGGCTCACGAAATGCCACACGAAACCGTGGTCGATAACACTAAAACGTCGTTCCTCGAAGGAGTCGCGGCAGGAAAGACTGTTTAGTACTTGTTCCAGCACCCTAGCGGCGCCCAGATGGTTGTGCCATCTATCGTTCTGCCGTGAAAGCTTCCAACGATGGTTTTTAACAGCGCCGCTTGGCGGCGCGCAGTTCGAATTATGGGTGGCGGCTCCAATTTTTGAGTGAATTAACGAGCTGTTACGCGCATAGACTTCTATGCACTGCGGACTGGACCACGATGACTATTTCGAATTATCCAAAATTTCGAATTAACGAGTTGTGAATTAACGAGCTTTCACTGTATAGGAAGAATGCAATTGTGCGTGGCAGAGCCCACATTAGTGGAATGGAGCACATCTACTGCCTTGATGCGTTTGCTTTTGCTTCTAAGATTTGTCCCACCTAGGTTTAATATCACGCAGGAATTTTTGATCCTGAAGGAGTCTCTTGGGAATTAAGGTAAGGTGTTTGTTTAGATGCACTACTGATCTTTTTCCAACTGGACCTCAATCCACTTCTGAAGCCCCAATTGAGATCAAGGGGTGCTGCCCTCATCCAGAGGAAATATTCAGGTGCAAGCAAACAGTGCAATCAAGCAAAGCAAAGCTTTAAATTGAATTGACTTGTAGCCAGCCGAATCTATAGCTGGCTTTGCTCACTTAATTGGCTCGACTGTCATAGCCAGCCATAGCAAGAACATCAGCTCTACTATGCTCTTAACTTCAAGAAAGGTGTACCTATGCATGTTGGTTAACCATAATCTGCTGAAGCAGTGATCTGTTTAGAGAAAAATACGGCCTTTGCTGCCCAGCAGACCGTTGCGCTGGACGAGGTTCACGGTAGCTTGCACACAGTGATTTAGTTCAATAACACTGCATGCCTAACTTCAAAAGGGCTGCAAGAGGCTACTGCATTCTTTACTTAAAAATGATCACAGTGAGAAATGGGTTGAGATATGATTTGGGCACCCAATGCTTCTTGAAGCTAATGGAATCAAACTTTCACGCACTTATTTCAATTCAGCGAACTTTCATTTTAACAAATATTTTCTTGAGGTCCCTTGAAGTTCGTTCAAGTGAAGTTTCACTGTATAGTATCTCGAAGCTTTTTTTTTTTTCCTTAAGTGTGGTATATTACCATTTAGCTCAAATCTGGGATAATTACTTCCTCTTACCTTTTCCTTTCTAACTTTACTATTTATTTATGATCTAAATGACTTTATAGGAGCTTTCTTAGGCTTAAGATGTGCAGTGGACCTTTCGAAATGCCGGCATGTTTTTAAAAATATCTTTAGTGATAATGGTCAGTAAGAATTGCCCAAATTAGGATATGTTGTTTTTCCATATCTTCTCCAGGTGACATACTTTAAATCTAAGTCTAAACGTTGACAAATAAAAAAAAAAGTTTTCAAGACACTCATTTCCTTTCTAAGTGTAGTATGCATGCCAATGAAGTGGCTCTGTATGGTTTGTTTGCCTACAAATGCCACTCTGGAGGTGGTTAACTGAGTGGTGGGGACTGCTTATGCAGCAGGCTTTTCCAGATGTTGTAACTGGCTTTGCTTGGTTAGAAAAGGCAATGGTAGGGTGGCTTATTCACTTTTTAGTCCTGAGTTTTTGCTTTACTTATAGTGTGTGTGTGTGTGTGCGTGCGCAGGGGGAAAGAATAGCTGTGCTGCCAATTGTCTTTTTTCCTTCCTCTTCTATTTTTTTAAATTTGAAACTTTACCAGCCCCATTGATTGAAATACCTTTTGGTGGTGTGTAACTTTCACGGCCCGTCAGCAGCAGTACGAAAAGGATATGTGCATGTAGAAAGGGGGAGATGCGGCCCCTGCATGTAAGAGTATATAGAGTGTCGTGTCCAATGAGTGAGCGGCTCATAGCTGGGTGGAACCGAATGACATGTGGCACTTTTTTCGCCCATGGTGCTGCATTTCCTACAGCTGCAATTCCGATTCGACATCTGTGATGTTTTCAAGAAATCTGAGTGCTTGCATAAGCACGGTCATGTCGGTGCTTTAGGGTGCAATACGAAGATCCTTTTGTGCCTTTGTGGTCGCGTTCATGCTTTTACACGTAAGCACTCCTAAGTGCTTAGGTGTGGTAATATTTCTTGCAAGCTTTTCAGGGCTACTTTGTGTGTGGTCATACAAAAAAAAAATTATCCACTACATTGCCGACAATAACCTATGGGAAGTACAATAGATGCATTTGAATCTTTTAATATAACAAGTGTAGACAAGCTGTACAAATTTTCTTTGTTACAATCAGTTTATTTTTTGTCTAATGAAGCTGTAAACTGGTTCAAAGCTTTGGCATCTTTAGAGCGGCGAAATATTAGCGTGGAAACAAATACTGATGCTTGGTCTGTTCCTTGTTTCCGTACGTTTTATAAATACCAGTTGCTGACCCATGATTTATCAACACTTAACAAATGCAGATAAACAGAGGAAATGAATAAAAAACAATTACATTCTTTTTTTTGTGTGCACCTATGATCTGTGCATTTTGCTTATTTTGCATTGCATAAGATTTTCATTGTTCTACAAAGGGTTTCTTTTAGTCATTGCTGGTTACATTATTTGAAATAACTGCCGTTCTATTCTGTCACATTTCTTGTCTTTTGATAGTAGTGAGATTTCCTTTGCTTTCTTTATGGTGCTGCCATGTAAATGGTCTCTTGGGCCTCGTCAAGCTTTTATGTAGATTTAGCCCAAGAGACCATTCGGTTCTTTCTGGAAAATAAAGGTTTATTGTATTGTATTGTACTGATTTTCCTAACTTTGCACCGCATACTAATGTTTAATTAAGTGTAATAAATAGGTATTATTGCTGTGTGTGTGTGTGCACGTCTGTGTGTGAGAGAGAGATTGAAATTATTGAAGAGCTGTAAGTGGTTCAGCTGCTACCCCAGCTGTCATTGCAGCTCTCGGTGATTGCTTCTGCATTGCCGCCGCTAATTAATGCATCGCTGATCTCTCCTCTCGCAGTGTCCTGCTCCGCTGACATGACCATCAAATTGTGGGATTTCCAAACGTACGAGTGCATTCGGACAATGCACGGTGAGCATCAGCGGCGCACCGAGGTGGCCACTTGGCATGCAGCTTAGCAGAGTACATGTGCACCATGGTTTGAGCGTGTTGCCATCATTTTTGCCATCATTTACCGGGCATACATTATTTGTTTCATCTAAATGCCTTTACAGCGTTCCACGCATTTTGTTAAAGCAAGGTTGTGCCTATCATTGTTTTTTTGTTTGCGTGCTTTTTATTCTCGGCAGCTAGCGACTAATTGCATTGTAGCCCTTGGCGACAGTTGGCGTTTGCCTGTAATCTGAATAGCCATTCTGCTTTATCACATCGAGCAGTGGGCATGTGTGTCGCAGCACTTTGTGGTGTTACTTTTTTTTGCTCGGGAATCTTCGGCACAGGGCATCTGCTCAGTTTCCATTGTGGCTGTTGTATTTTGGTTCATTTGGGTGTCCTTGTACAGTCATGAAGCATGGGTGGGCACAAGCCAGTGTTTGTGAAAGCTGTCCAGTATCGATAGGTCGGTCAGATCAATAATTCGATTGATTTATTTATACCTCAAATGCCTCTCCATGATTTGTTGGAGTGTACTGGATGAGTGGTGAGCAGCATCAAGAGAAAGGCGATTCCTGTCATTTACTGTCTGTGTGAAGAAAGCGTTAAGAGAGACAGCATATGCCACTCCGCATCTTAATGGAGGAAGTACAAAAAGTGGATAGACTGCTCCACTATGATTACGATGAGCATGCATGACAACACAGTTTCGAAGTGGGGAGATCATCTGCTGAAGCCATGGGAAAATGCGCTAAAGATTAACACAATGCACAAGAAAAGGGCACATGGAACATCGCAAGTGCTATTCCTGTTCTATGTGTCCTTTTCTTGCATGTGGTGCTTTTGGCGCATTTTTGTATGGCCTGTGACTGTGTAAAATTTATGAAAAAAGACATCGTCTGATTATTTTACGGTGCGATTCGAGGAATGCAAGATTAGATTTTGACTTCAGATTGGCAAATATTCGAGCAAAAGGAGTAGTCTGGATAAATGAACTTTGCTGCGCTATTCTTAAAAAAACAAGCTTACGATTGGCATCTTTAGTAACTTTAGAGATGTGGGATGACCAGCTAAAGGAATGGGAAACAGTGAGACGAAGGTGTTTGTAAAAGTCAAATGCAGAAATTTTGGAGCAGGAGATGCCTGCATGTGAAGGAAGAGGCTATCTACGGGGAAATGAAACTAGTGACCTAGGATATACCTGTCACATATTTGACGACAAGTGCCGCAACGCTGTCTACCTCCGTGTGCAGGACACGACCACAACGTTTCTTCGGTGTGCTTCCTGCCTAGCGGTGATCACGTGGTGTCCTGCTCCCGAGACAAGAGCATCAAGATGTGGGAAGTCTCCACAGGGTGAGCGAAGTGCACTGGGACCTTGCGTGATAAGACTCTGCACTGACTAATCGGGCTTTGAAAGTGAGCTGGGTAAAGGGCTGCTAATGAGGCAGGTATTTGTTGCACGTGTAATCTGGGCTGTAGCAGGCACTCAAGAGAGGGAGCACTGCCCTAGTTAATGGACTGCCAGTGGGAGGCATTTGCTGCGGGAGGGGGGGGAGGGGGGATTCGTGTATTGAATTGTATTGCATTTTTGCTTCACTTAAATTTATAGTTCTTGCTGTTAAGCATTCGCTGCAACATTGTCATGACTTTCTGTATGTGTTTCGGGCTCTATTTTTAAAAATCCTGCAACTGATTTACTGTACTTTTAAATAAATGAGAATATTTGCTTCATGGGAGTTCATTGTATCAGTTTAACTGTACTAGCTGTATGATACCTCAGTTTAGGAATGTGCAGTTTAGGAATGCAGTTCAGGAATATGCGTAAAAAGTCTCATGTCTGTGCCAGTATGACTACACTTTACTCATAAAGAGCAGAAGTAGTTTTAATTGAAGGGTTCAGCCCTAATTTATGCCAGTGTGACATTGCTTTTATCGATATTGGAGCAAAAATGGTCCTTTAGTATCCGTGCCTCCATCTGTCTTTGGAACAAAGGCTAGTGTTGGGCGAGCTCTACTTCTTGTGTACCGGACAGAGTGCCATGCAGCGCACGATGAGTTGGACCTGCAGTGCCAGAAGTTACTACTGTTTGCTTGTGACTAGCTGCCTATAATAATGGGTGTTGTTAAGCTTACTTTATTTTTTTTTTGCAAAGTGTGGGGATCAAGCATGGTTGAACAGGCGTTGCAACGACCCTCTGTTGTGGATGTGCAGGTACTGTGTGAAGACATTCACTGGCCACAGAGACTGGGTGCGCATGGTGCGGGTCAACTCAGATGGCTCTCTCCTGGCCAGCTGCTCCAACGACCAGGTCTGCTGTCTTTCTAATCAATCACTGTTCCTTGTGTGTGACACCACCTGAGGGCACTTAGTACAACATGCAGAATTTTGGGTGTCCCTAGCACACTTCTGCGCTTCTACAGATGACGCGAAGCGCGAGTTGTTACCCCAACCTTAAAGGAGCGTACACCCAATTTTTGGGTTCGTGTTTTATTCTTTGTAAGGATGTATAAGGCATTGCTGTACACGGATCACCACGTGATATACTACGAGCGCTGAATAATTTATAATCGAATATCTATTCTCGCCTGTTTCGGTTTCAGCAGCCGAGCGAGGGCTGTGACGTCAGAGTCAAGTCTATGTCACCTGACTAGTGAAAAAAACAATATACAGTTGAACCTGGATGTAACGAACTTCTATGCAACGAATTCCTGAATTTAACGAAGTTCTTAAATTCGCCAATACCACACCCATTGAAGCCAATGTATTTTCGACCTCTATGTAACGAAGGCGTTGCGGCGGTCAACCTTGATGTAACGAACTCGTGAAGCTGATCAGTCATTATTTTTCGAGCTGTTACTGAAAATTTGGCCGAAGAAATGCATTAATTTAGTGAAAAATGAAGGCAGGGATTACAAAAAATGCACAGGCTGGTGCCGACGACGAGGAAGAAGAGACTTCAGCTTCATCTGATGTGGTGTCCCCGACGACGTCGACCTGAGCAACTTTTGGCTTGCTGACAACGCCGCCGTAGCTACGGAAGAAATGAACAATGAGGCACTTGCCGAAAGCGTGCAAAATCCCGATGTCTGCGATGATGGTTCCTGTGAGCCAGATCCGTGTGACGTGCCCACTGCGAAGGAGGTGATGAACGCAATCGACGTATTGCGCCGTTTCGTCGGTTCGCGCGACGACAAAGGAGGATTACGTGATTTAGCTTCATTTTAGCGCCGTGTTGTGCATTCGCTCGCGCGGAAACTAGCAGAGATTTCGCAGTTTTTTCACTGTAAAATAAATGCCTGTAGGGTGAGTTCACCTTCACTGATATCTGAAGCCTTTCGGTCTTGCTTCTGCATCATTCGTGCGAGCCTTCATACAAAACCTGCATGTAATGAAAAATTGTGAACTGTTTATTTGCGAGAATCTTTCGGCACTGGTCTCTCACCGTTTCGAAATACCTGCCGCCTTCATTCGGAAGGCTCTGAAGTTTTGTCTGCCCTTTCCAATTGTACGTCCTACATTTTCCGAATACCTCTCTGCACACGTGAAATAATTTGAGCGTGCATTGAAATGAGGTTCAATTTCAGTCGGTGAGTATAGAGGCTTGTCTCACTTCTGTGCTATATTTAATAAAAGACCGTTTTATGCCCGCATCTAATCTAGATTACTGGAGAAGCAACATTTTTTTTTTTTTCCTGTGGGTTATAAAAGCTTTCATGCTTTCATCATGCGAGAGTATGGGCAGAGACTGCATTCCTTTCAGCCATTTCAGTGTGAATGAGGGGCCCATGTTACTCATGCTGGCATTTAGGTTAAATTTAGCAGCATATACTCCAGTAATAAACTTTTTCTGTGGGCTAATAATATGGTTAAAGTTACTGGAATTGTATTATGTTCAGTGAAAAAAAAATAGTTTGAGGTGACATTTATGTGACTGAGGCTAGTGCTTACATAACAAATGAACTTAGCCAGTGCTCGTGTTTTGTTTTGTTGGCATATTTTGTCCCTTAGCTCCTAGAGGGATCTCCAGAAATGCCAGTAAAGCAGCTACAAGTTTGGCTGAGCAGAAAGTTCTGAAAATGTTTTATTTAGAATGTTCTGATTGAATTGAGTAGGAAATGCTAGTATCTATAGAGATGCAACAGCTGCACCAATTGCGCCATTTTGGTACAGTCACATATTCATGCACCCAGCTGTGCGCCATAAGCGGAAAATTTGTGACATGTTGCGCCAAAGTGTCCAGACAAGTCACAAAAGTTTACAGTTGCACTAGATTTGGTGAGCTGCGTTTGCTAGCTGCAGTCTTGCCAGTCGCCAGTCCAGTCCGGCCGTGGATATGCAACTAATGCAACAAAGGAAAACCACATGCGTGCTTGTCAGCACCACAAGATTGTTTGGTCGGATTTTGTTTTGTCTGTGCCACTGTTGTGTTCGCTGGAGACAGATTTACTAGGTGCTGCGGACGAGAGCCGTCCATCTGGGCAGGCATATCTGCTGCCAAAATTGTCGGTGTAATCGTTTACAAAGCTTTAGTTGAAGCGGCAGAGCATGAGCGGAGCGCATTGTGTAATTTCTCATTTTTGCCAGTACGGTTGTGTTTAAGCGCCACATGCTTTTAATGTACGTGGGTGTTTTTTGTGCGGCCCTTCGAAGTTGCCACTGTTCTGTTGGGTCATTCATACACCACGAGGTTGTTTGGCTTGTCTCGTTGATAGGCACACATTCCATCATCAGAGAGTTCAGCAGATGCATCAGTTATGTGTTCTGAGGGGGCACGTGTAAAGTTTTTGTCGAAGATCGGCCGGTCAGGTAGCCGCCTCGGACCCTAAGACTGCTTACCGCTTTTGTAACAGAGAACTACTATAAAGTTTGCTTTGTGTGCAAGTTATACAGCCTCGTATCTCAAGTAATCGCCTGTCTCCTTCCTCTTGGCAAGATATCTGCAAAGTCAAAATCACTGAATCATCGCCTGCCCCTAGAAAGTGTTAATCATGGGCCAAAGATAAGCTTCACAGATTTGTTTGCTTACAGCTCTCTTTCTTATGTTTTTGGCATTTGCCCCTTCGTCTTGTGGATGCTGCACTTTTTTTTTTTCTGTTTGCTTTTGAATTGTTTTGTTTCTTTTGTTTTCATACCGCGTTCGCTTTTGGGCACAGGCTGATCGCAGTCACGGCTGGTTTTGAATTTGGCTCTTTGGAGCCTTGTTGCAAGTAAGATAAATCTCTTGATTAAGGCTGTCAAACCATGCTGATGAAAAAAAAAAACTGCATTTTTTATAGCTGTTTCATTTTTTAGTCCCCAAAGTTCTTTGATTTTATGGTTCAGATTTTTTTTTTTTTTGATGCAATAGCATGTCTTGCAGTAAATGCTGATTTACACAGCGGTACAGGCCGAATTCCCGAAGGAAATCCACCAGGCACCGGTGATTGGTGACCCTTTCTAAATTTCCTTTGCTTCACATTCACACAGTCAGATCTTCACATCTTTTGATTTGTGTGTGTGTGTGTGTGTGTGTGTGTGTGTGTGTGTGTGTGTGTGTGTGTGTGTGTGTGTGTGTGTGTGTGTGTGTGCGCGCGCGCGCGTGCGTGCGTGCGTGCGCGCTGAAATCGAGGTTTCTTTTCCATTAAATGGCTGCAAAATTTTTGCTCCGAAATGCAGTTCTATTTTTCCTCTGACCTGCTTTAAATTTGTACTTTGCTGCTAAAAAAAATTGTTCGCAATTTTATTTCAGCTGTTGCACCCCTGGCATTTGGAAATCATTTGCAATTTTCACCATTTGCGCACCTTTGCTGTGTTGTGTGCTTGCCTCTAAGTGTGTTCATCATGGCACAGTGGCAACGCAATTTGCTGCGCGGTTTGAACAACAAGCTCAATACTAGGAAATGTAGCCTTTGGGTATCGAGTCTATTTTAATTAAGACTAGGCCCTAAATGCCTGAGGCTGACTTTACAAACAAACTAGAGAATCTCTTCATTTTTTGTCTCATAGTGGTCTCAGTTTTGCAAATCTTATGGCACTTCTGGTTGACAAGCTTCAGCTGTGCAGTGGCCTTCAGTTGATTGAGATGTCCTTGGTGCAGACGGTGCGTGTCTGGGTAGTGGGCACCAAGGAGTGCAAGCTGGAGCTGCGGGAGCATGACCATGTGGTGGAGTGCA
Organism: Amblyomma maculatum; assembly: GCF_055883805.1. Lineage (NCBI taxonomy): Eukaryota > Metazoa > Arthropoda > Arachnida > Ixodida > Ixodidae > Amblyomma > Amblyomma maculatum. The sequence continues at coordinate 32,896,217 of NC_139346.1, read as the reverse complement.
TCGCTTGGGCACCCGAGAGTGCCCACCCACACCTGGTGGGCAGCAGTGGCAGTGGTGACAGCAACCGGCGGCCACCCACTGGTGGCAGGTCCCAGGGCGCGGGCCCCTTCTTGGCTTCGGGCTCACGTGATAAGACCATCAAGCTGTGGGACGTCAGCACGGGCCTGGCCGTCTTCACCCTGGTGCGTCGGTGGACTCCCTCACTTGCTGGGGACAGGTTCCCATAGGGGAAAGGAAGGGGGGTTAAATGGGTAGAGACACCAAATTACAAGGTTGTGCAAAGCTTGTCACGCGTTTCCTTTGTGTTTGAAGACCATCACAGTCAAGTATTAGACTCAAGGGAGGCATAGAAATATTTGAATTCTTTTTTTTAAGTGTGTGGAAATGCTTGCTTTTGCATTCCGGACCTATTGTAGGTTCACTGAAAAAAACCATAATCAAGTATTTGTGACGTCATTGCAGTTTTCTGACGTAAGCGACGATGCTGCTGGTCAGCTCGTTTCGGCTGTTTTATTGCACCCGTGCATTCTAAGAGTTCTAACGCTCGGACCATACGACAGCTCACTGTAGCCAAAATTATGCTTGATGGCAGTATTCATTCATTATCACAAAATTTGCGAAGGTGGCTGCTGACGGCGCGGTAATGGTCGGCGGAAGCCGTTATTAGTCACCGTAGTCGAGACCGGAGTGGCTGGCAGTGCAGCAGTAAGGCTGTGTAGCAGTCTTTGGCTTTATACCAATAAAGACAAATGTTATCAGGACTGCTCATATACTAGTGCAACAATAGCATGGCTTCACAAATTCGGAGCCTTTGGCAATGGCGCCACCCCCAAGCGTGCCAGGCGACGAACTGTGCTGTTTGTCGGCCTTGTCGGTTTCGCCGTACGGCACTTGAACGGGTCAGCGGCTCAATGCTGCAATAAAGGTTCGTCTTCCGTCACCGCTTTACTATAGGAAGCCTAACCCATAATAAAACAAGCTCGATAAAACGTGTATGGCAACTGTCCTCAATCGGCTAATTTTCTCAAGTAGCGTCAACGACTGCTCCGGGCCACTAGCAGTATTGCTCGGCGCAACGGGTTCACTACGGTGCTTCGTGGTGATTGTACTACGCACATTCTGCGATGTAAGTAATTGTAGATTCAGTTCTGTTGCCAAAACTATACTCTGACCGTTATTATTCAGTAAAATTTGTGAATTTTCTCTCAACAGTCACCAGATTCGCACACATGAAGTGACACTCAAAACTGCGCACGAAAGCGCTGCCTCGGTTATTGCGATTCAAACTATATACCCATGAGCATTTACGTGTGCTCCTTCATAGTCCAAGCCTCTCCCGCTTTTTAATTTTCCCCAGCCGCTTGCGTAGTGTAGGAATTTGAATTTGGGCAAAATTGTAGCGAAGCGAGCGGCTGACATCGGCACTGCTACGAGCAACACAGAGAGCGATTTGGCAATAGCTGTTCGCAGGCGACAAAGGCATGTTTCTGAATATCTCGTGTTGGCGCGGTGTGACAGGATTGCCAAAACGACGCAAACGTCATGCTTACGGATGCAGTTGACCAACTCTTTCCGCAGTGGGACTCTGTCATGAGAGCAGATGACGCGCCTACTCGTTTATGTCACGAGTTCTTGGCCCACGTGACATTTCAGTGTTATGTCTTCTGCTTTTTGACGCCAAGTAAAAACCTGGCAACTATGAACCAAAACGAAACTGCTGCATACTAATAATAAATTATATAATGCAATTATGTGCTTCTAACACCATGCTCTATGCTTACAAATTTGCTACGCACTATTTACAACACAAGTATGGCACAAATATTTGGTGTCACTATCCCTTTAATCAGTTCTGGGTGGAGCAGGTACCCAGGAATGGTCGAAGCTGAGAATGTGGAGTGCATTGTTGGGAAAGGAATGAAGCAGCTGAAGTGCGACTCAGTTTGTTGAAAATAGGGAAGGCATTTTTCTCTGAAATATAATTTTGACCATACTAGGCCGAGGGACAAAGTTGCGGCTGGGCTGGTATGGGGCCTGCAGCTACTGCCATGGCAGTTCTGGGAGCTTTATGCCTTTAAATACTCACGCTATTGTGGATTAGCTGTAGTGTTTGCACCAAACTCTGTTTGGTGCAAAGAGTACAGCTGTTTGTGAACAAGAACTTTGAACAAACATCTGGAAATCATGGAAACCAGATGTTCCTGGTCTCTGGAACTCGTGGTCAAATATTGTAGCATTTCTAGACAGCATCCACCAGCTTGACATGCACGATGGCCGGCATATGGCGAAAGCATGCACGTCATTGTGATAGGCTTTGCATGAGAGAACTTTGTTGAGTGACATTGTGAGAGCTGCTGTGGCCGTTCCACGCTCATGGATTGAAAAACGAGTGCAGCACAACGCAGTGAATGCACTAATGAAGAATGTGGACAGGAAAGAGCACTAGTATCCTTTTCTATCCCCGTGATGTGAAGCTTGCAGCTGCGGCATGCATGTCTTTCAGCAGCAGGGTATTCACAGTGGCCACTTTTACTCTGCACGTTTTTATTTCTTTACAGTGTTTCTTTAGGACATTTTGGCTAAGAAAAAGTGGATCTGAATTAAACGTTTCAGAAGCAGTTTGTGCTTGTGTGATGATATGGCGTTGCATAACCGCATCATCTGATGTAGTGCGCGAGAGATGCTAACATGGCGTTGAGCAACTCCACTAGGCGGCACGACCATCAGCCCAGTTTAGGCCTATTTTTTCCGCAGTGCGCGTCGGCGTGGGCAGTGCGGGTGCAGTATGTATGTATTTGTTTGCTGTTGCGTGACTGGTCCCTTGTTGTCGTCGTGATGCTTGTCTTGAGGCTCCATTCCAGCAGCATGAATGGCAATCAAAAAGTGCTCTTTTTAGAAGAGAAAGCCAGCATACTGGAAGCCGTCTCGAAGGGTGAAAAGAAGTGGATGTCACAGTTAAATTCGGGATACAGCGAAGTTCGCTGTACACGATTTTGAGCTCCAAGGAATCCAGCATAGACTCCTTTAAGAAGGGGACAAGCTGCCAGCGGAAAAAATTGAAGGCAGTGACCTATGAAGATGTGGATAAGCCGCTCATGGACTCCAGTCGAGATTGGGGAATGGCCTGAATCACGATATTTAGAACAAAACTAAAATAATGCCAGCGAAGCGCGAAGTTCAAATCTCTGCTCGATTTGACCTCAATTTAAAATGCTAAGTGTCAGTGCTATCGGGTTAGTGGTATTGAGAATTTCTTTCCGCCTGCTGTGCAGTGGCTGTAGATTAAAAATGCGTGCCACACGATGAGAAAACCAGGGACTGCATTTAAAAATTAGGAGACGGTGGAGGAATGGCAGCTCTCACATCAGAACGTTCACCTGAATACCGAATACTTGGTTCCGCGAATACTAGGTATTTGATTTGCGAATCGAAAAATTCGAAAATTTGCTATTCGATTGTTCCAGTATTCTCACACCCCTATTGAAAACTGCTTTCAAAAAGCAGGCCTTGGAGTAGACATGTACGCAGCAGCTCCACCTGAAGGTGGTTTGCCCATGCTTGAAGCAACAGAAGAGCAAGCACTTCAGGAGCCTTGGGAGCTCCTTCACAGCAGTGGTGCTGTGCCAGTAGGTGTCAATGTAGACGATTTCGTTCTTGGTGATTTGTGTGTCCTCGCGACAAGAGGTGACCACGTAATCCATCCTGAACGATGTGATTGAGAAATTGCAAGGTGAAAGCGAAGGCGAAGCGAAAAATCGGGACGAGTGTGACGACGTCTCCACCTCCCACGGAGTGGTCGACGCGATTGATGTACTGAGGTGCTTCGCGTGTTCTGCAGGAGGGAAAGAGTCTGTGCGGTCGTTGATGGGCCTATGAAGATTGCGTAATGTTGTTGATGGCAAAGAAAACACAGATGAAGGTGATCGACTACTTTACCCGCAAATAAAAGTTCTTCCATGCGTGCCTCGCACCTCAAACACAATTTGAGAATTTTAGTTGCATGCTTGGAGACTAATTTCGACGTAATGGAATTTCAGTGTGATGAATTCAAGTGCCGATTTTGCCAACTTCGTTGTATCGAGGCTTAACTGTACTGCTGGCAATGCCACTCCACTGTTTATCATTCAAATGCGATATTATGAATCCCATCGCAAGGTCGAGTATGGTGGTACCGATACACGAGCACTAAACAGGGGCATCTCACCGAGTAAGCAGTTTTTGGGTGGAATTCATTTGCCAGCACTGCTCTACTAATATTGCAAAGGAATGTGCAAGGGATGGTGCCTCGCACATTTACGCCAGAGATGCCGCTTCTCGTGTGAAAGTTCCCTTGTTGCTCTTCACCAGCGGCGCACCATTTCATCCTCCTCCACGGTAATTGAAGGTGAGGAATGGGTGTCAAGGATGCAATTTATATTTTGTGCAGGTGTTTTTCATATACAGTAAAACCTCGTTAATTCGAACTCGGTTAATTCGAACTGACGCTCGGGTCCCGGCATGGCCCTATGTATTTCAATAGGAGAAAACGCCCAATAATTCGAACATGCCGGTATCCACAACGGTTAATTCGAACTAGGAGCCCGTGGCTCACACAGCTCCTCGCAGACGGAAGTCGGCCCATACCGTGTACAATGCGCAGAAAGATTACTAAAAATGCAAAAAACAAAATCTTTCAAATCTGCCCGCGCGTGAGACGAGGTGCGCACTCGACAGTCACAGCGAGCATTCCGGTGCATGCCGTAGCAGGTTTTCGCTGCCGGGTGCCACCAGGCTTCATCACACCAACGGTCCGGCACAAGCCGTTGCAGGTTTTGGCTGCACCGCAGTTGCTGGGTGCGCTTTTGACAAGCCTTTTTTCTTTTTGTCCTGCGGTCACGTTGTGTGCACAACGCAGTTGTCGGTGTCGTGCATTTTTTCGTGCTGCGGTGGTCCAAGTTTTACCGTTTTCGTTGCCTCACCGCTTTGCCAGCAACGACTCATCGATTGTGACAGCCATGTCAAACCGCAGTAAATACACTGCAAAGGACCTCAAGACGAAAATGGAGATTTTGAGTGAGGTGGAACGTGGTGTCCTATCCAAGACGGATATAGCCAAAAAGTACGACATCAAGAAGAGCACGCTGTCAACGTATCTCAGGAACAAGGAATCGATCAGTGCTGCCTTTCGTAAAGACGTTATGGAGCCCTCTCGCAAAAGGCTACGGACGTCGGCCCATCCCGAAGTGGACAGTTTCGTAATGGCATGGATAAAAGAAGTTCGCAGCCGGAACATTCCGTTAAGCGGGCCTATAATTGCCGCGAAGGCTGCAGTCTTTGCCAGCCAAATGGGCATCAGCGAGTTCGGCGCTTCGGAAGGCTGGCTGTCGCGTTTCAAGGCTCGTCACGGGCTGACGTTTAGAAACGTTTGTTGGGAGTCAGCTGAAGTCGACCAGGAAACATGTGAACAGTGGGTCTCCAGTGAACTGAAGGAACTCCTCGCTGATTATGCGCTCAGCGATGTATTTAATGCTGACGAGATGGCGCTGTATTTCAAATTGCTCCCAAACAAGACTGTCACTTACAAAGGTGACACTTGTGCTGGCGGAAAGAGAAGCAAAGAAAGAATCACCGTCATGATGTGCGCAAATGCGACGGGCACGGAACGGTGCCGCTTGCTGGTGATCGGCAAGGCAGAGAAGCCTCGTTGTTTTAAAGGCATCGAGACGCTTCCTGTTGATTACACCGCAAACAAAAAGTCGTGGATGACACGGGAAATTTTCACCGACCGGCTGCGCAAGCTAGACAGGAAATTCGCTGCACAGAACAGGAATGTTCTCATGTTCGTGGACAACTGTACAGCTCATTGTGACGTGAGTGGACTGACAGCAATCCGCTTGGCATTTTTGCCTAAAAACACGACTTCTGTGCTCCAGCCTATGGATCTTGGAGTTATTCAGAACTTAAAAACGCTATACAGGCGCCACCTCCTAGAGAGACTTCTTCTTTGTTTAGACAGTGGCAAGTCGTACGACATCGATTTGCTTGGAGCTGTACACATGCTGGCATCATCGTGGAATACCGTCAAGCCGGAAACTATCAAAAATTGTTTCGGCAAGTGTGGCTTCGGTGACGCCCCAGAAGCATGCAGCGCAGAGGTAGCGGAGGCTTCGTCTGATGATGACTTCGTCGTGCTCGACCGTGGCTACGCGGCTTTGTCGGAGGGTGTCGCCTTTGAAGCCTACGTTGACAACGATGTGGAGACGTCTGGGCCCTTGAGTGATGAGGATATAATCGCGGCTGCATGTGCTCCACAGGGCTCACGGGTGGCGAACACGGCTGAAAGCGATGAAGAGTCCGACGAAGGCGACGATCCGGTGCCACCCTCTAGTGCATGTGAAGTAGCGTCGGCGCTCGATCTCGCGGCACGATACTTCTCCGCCGATGAGAATTCGGATCCTGCGCTGGAACTCTTGGGCAAGCTGCAGTCGATGCTTGTGGAGTCGCGGCACAAGAAACTCAAGCAAACGCACATTACCGATTATATTTCCGTGTAAATAAACATGTTTTGAAGCTCGCTACAGACACGAATGCATTCCGGTTCTTGTTTGCGGCGCATGACTGACCGATTAGTCCCGTTCATTCACCGTTGCGGCTCAATTGCAAAAATTATCGGAATCGCTTTCCGTAAACGTGCAGTAGCGCCTAGCCCTCTTTACTCGTGGTAATGAGTCAACATGTGGGCTCGGCCAGCACGGTGGGCCACGGTGGCGCTCATTCCAGTGCCCGACTGTTAATTCGAACTCCGCTTAATTCGAACAATTTTCTCGTCCCCTTCGAGTTTGAATTAACGAGCTTTTACTACTTTTTATCTTCCACCCTGGAGGTTTAGGAGTGCTGTAAAATGGAACTTTAATGTATAGGGTTCATTATTTTTCATTGTATTGTAGTCTATGAAAACCTGAGCTTGTTAGCTGTAGGGGTCAAATTTATACTGCAAGAACCCATTTTGATATGCTCCTAAGGTGAAATTTTGCTTTGAAACAATTCCTTGTGCTGCATAAGCAAGAACGCTTATCAAAACACGATTTTTCCTGTTGCAGAACCATAAATTCCTGCTACAAAAGCTGCTACAAGAAGTCTGTTGCCAGTTCCACCACTGTTAATGCCGTTTTGGCCCCTATCAGTTGGCCCCTATCAGCTGAGCATTGTGCTGGTTTTGAAAGGAAATTGGAACTGACGGGTACGTCATGATGGTATGATTGTACATCATGACAAAAGTGACGTGTGCTTGCTCACTGCAGTTTTGCATGTGCCATGACTGCGAAGGGAGTTTATCAACATGGTTAGCAATAACAGCACAACACCACAATTTTCTTTTTTTTTTTGTGTAACTGAGGGAGGTATTTAGTGCAAGTAAGTGAAATCCGTACAGTTTAACTGGTTATATCGAAATTGTAAAATGTCCGCGATTTTTCGTTACATCCAGGTTTTCGTTACATGCAGTTTTCGAGGGAAGACCCAAAAGGACAATGTAGAAAGAGAACCAAATTAAGAATTGAGAAGGGAGACCACCGTGAAAGTGTTTACAGTAAATCAGAATTATTTGAAGTCATAGAAGTAAATGTTTCGCGATCGCGCTGACAGCGCGGTGTGACTGCGGCGGCAGCCTCCACCTCCTCTGTGGCTCGTGCGACGCATCTATGAGAGAGCAGGGCAAGAGAGTATAGGAGGAATCAGTCTGGGGGAGAGCCATGCCATGCCACGTATGCTCGCCCACCACCGTTGTCCGAAAAAACACTCTGCCTCGTGTCGCCAGCGTGCTCCGCTGTTCTCGCTACCGACGCGCGGGAGATCGCGAGCAACTGCATGGCGGCGATGGACGCATGCTGCTCGCCCTGTGTCTTCTTTTATTTTTTGCACTTTTTAAGCATGAAATATTCTAGTGCCATGTTCCTACAGCGAAAGCAGTGGAGACTGCTGCTTTTGCCGCGGAGATGCGGCGTCTGAGCTGAAACACGGCGCGTTTTATCAACTGCGGTCGCTCGTTGCTATAGTGACATTCCTCTCACTTCAGTTCGTGTTTTATATTTGTGGAGCTTGCGGGGTGCTGCAAAATTTACACTAACTCGGCACTACCTAAGAGACAGTTGGATCGAGTTCGTTATGTCAAGGTCAACCGCCGCGATATGTTCGTGATATGGAGTTTTCACATACATTCACTTCAATGGCGGCGCCGCTGGAGAATTGAAAAACTTCACAATATCGAGGAATTCGCTACATGGAGGTTCGTTACATAGAGGTTTAACTATACATCACTTGGAGCTTCTGCTTGTGGCAAATGCTGGTGGGTTGGGAAACGGAAAAGTGAAACGTGCGGGAAAGCATTCTTTTGCATCGTCAGTGGCTAAAATACATACAGATTATTTTCTTTTAATGCTATGAATGGCACACAAACTGTCTTTACTCGGCCGCCTCTCTCTCATTTACTTTAGACTGTTTTAATGCTTGAATATGATGTGAAAGTTGCTTCGATTGCTTGCCTTGATTTGCAGAATTGAGAAAAGTCGGCACTGTGTTAGGCTTAAAGGGAGCAAATGACAATCCCTTGCTTTGCTTAACAGTGGTTGACAATGCAGAGCCTTCTGGCAGGTTTAACTTGGCACGGGGCAGGTGGTTGACAGAGCTCCGTGGCATATGTGCAGGTGGGCCACGACAACTGGGTGCGTGGTGTCAAGTTCCACCCTGGCGGGAAGTATCTGCTGAGCTGCTCAGACGACAAGACGTTGCGCGTCTGGGAGCTGGCCCATCAACGCTGCTGCAAGACACTTGAGGCGCACTCACATTTCTGCACCTCACTTGGTGAGGAACCAGTTTGCTTGCATGAGGGAAACGAGAAGGGGCAGTGATGGGCAAGCCTTTTGCAGGCTCTGCCTTCCGAAAGTTCTGTGACCCGTAAAACTGAGGAGCATGGCATGTGATTGGTGTTAACCTTTGACCTGATGACGCCATTTTCCACTCGACAATGGTGTCTTGCGGCAAAGCGAGCATTTAGTATAATGCTGGCTGTGTAGTGAAGCTAGTCTAGTTAACTAAATGCTGCTAGCAGTTTTGTTGCCAGCACTTCTACTGAGGGAGGTTCTAAAGGTTAGGAGGACACAAGAGTAAGGAGGGCCTTAAGAGTTGTGACAGCGCCTTTTCATTTTGTAAATATATATAATTTTTTACATTACAGTACAGTAAAAGCTCGTTAATTCAGACTTCATGGGACTGGAAAAAGAAAATTTATTATCCGATGTCTGAATTACGAAATGGTCTCGGGAAAAACTAACAAGAACTGTTTGCATTATGGTAAATTACTGCATTTACTCACGTAATGGACCCGCTCTCTTGAAGGAGGCACTCCCCCTTTTGCAGCTGAGAATAATAAAAGGAAAGAAACATTATTTGTTAGTGCGTCCTGCCGTTTCGTGCCATCGCAGTCCACAGTGAAATTTTTGGCCAAGATGCTGCGCAGCAGTAATATCACTGTGGGAGCATCGCTTGACATTAAGCTCTAGCAGCTGGGGAGTGGAGGGGCCAGCCTGGAGCTTGGCAGAATGCCGACGGCCTCATCTCCTCGCCGGCACGCACCTTTCACGGTGTGACTTGATAGCGGCAATATGGGGAACAGCGGGAGAACCACGATGGAAACACGTAAAAAAATCCACTGCTGCCTTCCAAAGTGCCGCGCAAATGTGATCGGTTAGCTGGCTGATGCACGGCCAGTGACCACCGTGGCCGCCGGTGTGTTGCAGATGGCGCAAAGCTCATAAGAGTGAAACTAAAAGTATGTAGTCTGCCTATTAAGGTGTTGGATGAGGCTGTTTGTGTTTCGTCACGCTTGCCTGCGCTCACGTTTGAGTGCTATTTTGATAGTCACTTACGGCACCATGCACTCGTAACTAGTTGGGGTGTTTAAAATTCCTGCACGGGGTCATGTGATTGTACCATCATGATCCTGTCGACTAATCAGGATTTTCCCTTACTACCGTGTACGGTGATGGTTGCTTTTCAGATGAACAAGCTGTATATGTTATCGCGTAAAATGAACAATAACCTGGCCACTTTTTAAAGTTTTACACCAGTTTCGAACAAATGATTGTGAAGCACTCTTTGACAAAGCGTAGTCACAAAATGGAATGAAACGGCAAGCATATAGCATGAGTGTGCGCTTTTTCAACATTTGTTAAGAAATTGGCTGGTTGTACCTTATTTATTATTGTTGCGTGCGCAGCACACTAACGACATGATTAGGCCTCCCAGGTTAGGCAGTGGCTGAATACGCTTTTGAATCAAAGCAGGCCAGGTGTTGCAACACTACCACTAAGGCAGCAGTAGCACGTTACTGTTGGATGTGTGTTCTTAGCGTTGATGTACCATAGTCTTGTTGCTAGGTTGCGGGTAGTCTTATTCACTGCTGTGTTTCACTCATTGACCCCGGTCTGTGGAGGTCAGGCAGAGTTACTGGCTAGTCTAGCTAACTGAATGCTGCTGGCAGCTTTGCTCAGGTTTGCTTTGCCAGCACTTCTGCTGAGGGAGGTTCTAAAGGTTAGGAGGACACAAGAGTAAGGAGGGCCTTAAGAGTTGTGACAGTGCCTTTTCATTCTGTGAATGAATATATATATATATATATATATATATATATATATATATATATATATATATATATATATTATTTTACATTACAGTACAGTACAGTAAAAGCTCGTTAATTCAGACCTCATGGGACTGGAAAAAGAAAATTTATTATCCACTATCCGAATTACAAAATGGCCTCTCGTAATTTGCTGCCGCTAATGTTAAGCAATGAAAACAGCTTTGATGCCTTTACATCGATATGCGCTTGCCCAGTTGTCTTAATCTGGCCTCATTAAAATCCTCTCTTAATTTCGTGCATTTTGAGGCCACTGCTAAGCACACACGGCATTTTTATTCCCTCTTCTATGAGCTTCCAACCCATAGTGGTAGTATGTGCAATCAACTGGTTTGCAAGCAACGAAGCGTCAAGGCACCGCGTGGAAGGTGCTGTCCAGGAGGCGTCTGGTGCTGAGTGTGTTGTGTTGGTGCACGTGCAGATTTCCACCGCACAGCGCCGTACGTGGTGACTGGCAGCGTGGACCAGGCAGTGAAGGTGTGGGAATGCCGTTAGCTGTTGCACACCACCCATTGGGTGGTAGCCACGACTGGGAGCGGCAACCTCACGACAGTGGCAGCGAGGCAGCTCATTCCTCCGAGCTGGCTGCTGTGCCTCCCCCCTTTGATTTGTGGCCGCAACCCCGTCACCACCGCCACATCCCTTCCCCTCGCTCTGGCTTGTGCACTGACCGTCGGCCTCCAAGCGTTGATTGCTGCTGCTGCTGTGCTGACAATGCCACAGTGTTCGTACAATTCGGGCCTGATGACACATTTCCCAGTTTGGGAGTGCGGGGTGAACGGTATGTCTGCAAACGTTCCACAGCCTCTTTGGTTGACTAGCAAGAGGGAAAAGTGCAGCCTTTGGTTCTCTCTTTCTGTAACGTTTTTATCAGATCTTAGCTGCTGCTGTTGTATCATTTTTGTGGCAAGAGACATACGAGGCATGCTGTGTGTGCGTGGTTGGCACCGTGTGCAGCATATTGGGGATCTGCTCATGTCTGGTGGGTTGCTGTCTCTCTTACAGTGCTGAGAGGGCATTGAATGCTGGATTAATGAGAGGCTGTCTTGTCATTGAGTACCGTCCCACTGCGTATACCTATCAGGACGAATGTGGGCACGCTGTTTGATGCTGTGCTTTGGAATGTGGGCTTTGCAATGTCCACTCTGGGCTGTGCTTGTTCTAAGCTGTGCATGATAATGGTAGTCTCGCAGCACTTGTGGGCTGAGCTGAGAGAGCGACGGCAAGTTTGCGTTGGCTGCTGCGAGGTGGAGCAGGGGCTGAAGCGAAGAAAGGGAAACAAAAGCGCACCATAATGACGACATTGTGCACATAGCGAGTGAGCAGAAACGAAGAAATCTGTTGAAGGAGAAGGAGGAGGGTTTTTTTTTTTTTTTTTTTTTTGCACATTCCTTTCCCAAACACATAGTAGGAATGGAGTGCTGTTGTGGTAATAATGGAGGGCCCATTTTATCCCTTGTAGTTCCCCCACATTTTTTTAATAGACATTTTCGCGGAACGGGTTTTCTTCTGCTGCATGCAGAGGATAGGCACTGTTTCTGGTTTCTGTGTTCCATCTCTCTCTATGTCACTGTAACTTTATAATTTTTTTTTTTCATTACTGCGCTCTTGCCGGTTCATAGTGATGGAGACAGAACCTGTGATTCCGATGCGTGTTACTGTGTTTTTTTTTTTTTTTTTTGTCCTAGGCTCAAGTTTTATAACACGCTGCTTTCACACTGACTAAAGGGCCGCTTGACTGTTTTTAATCCCTTTTCCCAAAGCCTGCAAGAAACTGTAAATAACAAACTCCTTTCATTTTTCTCGGAACTTATGGCCAAGAGGTTATAATAAAGATGTGCGATTGTTTCTTTAATTTATGTGCTTGCTTTTTCGGTTTTGCTTCCTCTGCCTGGGGGCTTGAAGTCTTTTGAGCAATGTTATATAAGTGCTTATATAAATGCATATTTTAAAAATTTTTCCTGGCGGAGGAGCCTCTTTAGGAGATTAGCGGATCTGGGTGGTTATTGCTGAGACTGACTGAACCGTATTGGTGTCCTTCCTGTTCTTTTTTTGTCCTAGTGCCATCTTCGTGTCGCTGTTTCCTTGCCACATGTGCGAGGGGAATGCATGCGGTGTGTTTATTGTTTTCTCTGTCCAGATCGGTTCAGTGCTGCTCTTGTAGTCCTAAGAGAAAGTAACGTGACACACCTCTCGGTACGAGGTCAATTTTGCTGCGAGCTTCTAGGTTGAAAAAATTTCGCCACTGATTAGCAACATCAAAGCAAAATAATGCTTTCGGCCACTTTTTATCAGTGGCTGCATTTGCACAAGCTGTATGAACTCGTGATAGTGGCAAAACAACTTGCAGCAGCTGTGTTGCTTGCTTGGACTATATGATACAAGCTCACGCTGTGTGAGCCTATCTGGAGGTAGAAATGGGTGCACAGGTTTTCCAGTGCAGGCATCAACAGCAGTGCTGCATGTTCCTTGTAGTTTTGTTCTGCTGAATTTGTACCCTTAGATCATTGCCATGTCCAGTGCTGTTTGCAGCATTGACCTTCAAGCAAACTGTCCTCGTCCAGCACAAAGGCCACACCTGGATCTTCTTTGTGTGAAATGTCAAACTTCACTGTTGCATGTACCGTAGCACAAGCCGCTTTGACAGGGTGTGAGGATGCCATGAACAGTCTGGCGATCTAGCATTGTTAGTCCAGCATAAAGGTGCTGTGAAATGTGAGGAACCACGTGGGTGGGGAAGTTTACCATAAGCCACGATCCATGTACTGACATATTGCAGGACGGCTCTGGCAATTTTTGCTGAGGAATAGCACTGAAATATTGACATCCACTGTTTCTGAACATGTGGTACTTGAGCTTGCACTACTCGTAGTGCTGTCTCGCTGCTCTGCTTCTGTGTAGTGGCACGGAGTCTCTCCTGTAGTACTTCAGCTAGACTGGGCTACCTTTGAAGCTGATTGCTTTCAGAGAAGCTTTTTGAAATTCTTTTCAAGCAAGCAAGTTGTTTTCACTCTTGTCGCTGCTTGCAGTAAACTGGCTGGCACAGCCCACTGTGGCTGGTGCCAGGCCAACACCAGAGTGACCAGTAGGAGTGTGCGTGTGTGCATGCGTGTTTGCTGCCAAGTCCTATGTGTATACTACATACGCCTTCAGATATATATATTTATAGGGATGCCCGTGAATAAACTGCACGGGGGCTTTGCATTAGCGCCTGAAAAAGCCTGGGAAAACTTGTCAGCCTTGAGCATTCCACACCTTTATCGGGGAAGTGGTTTGGGCATCCCCGTTCTGCGAGATTCAAGTGTGCATAATCAGCTGCTTCCGGGGAAGGATTGTTGGAAGAGGAAATTTAAATTGTGCTTGGGTGGCCTGTGGTGTCTCTCTTGCAACTGGCTGTTGTAGGTCACCATTGTCATTGGTGCACTCAAGTAGAACAGGTGGTTATGCCTGTAGGAACAGTTTGTGTTCAAAATGATGACACAAGTTTTCCTTGCATCTTCAGGCTGGATATGCAAATCCCAGTGTGCATAGGTACTGCTGCTGCTGTAGCCACTTTTGGCTGTCTTGGAAAACCCCCTTTTTACCCTTTTTTTTTTTACCTCTACACCTTTGTTTTGCTTTGCCCCTTTTCTTGTACAGTACTTATATATATATATGTGTATGTGCGGCTGCTTTTCAGCAGGTGTTTTCCTTTGCCTCTGTTCTGTGAGGTTTGTGGTGCCCAGCGAGTTATGTGCAATGTTCGCCCCCCCCCCCCCCCCCCCCCCCCCCCCCCCTCATTTTTTCTTGCGTGAAGTGCAACAGGTGGTTTTCTCCTCCACCCCTGTTGCGCACCACACTCTGTTCCTGTCTTCTCCTGTTGAATGCCGCTGCTGTACCGCTGGATGTAGGAAAGCTGAATAAAAGAAGACACACACACACACCTGTGTGGCCCAGTTCTTTCTGCTGTGTTGTGCACTTGCATCGTAAGCTGGCTGCAGCACCAAGGTGGAAGGGGTCTCCTCTACAGAGAAAGTCTAGTACAAGTTCATGGAATGTAGGTTCGTTTCGCATCAATGTGTCTCCTCATCACAGCCAAGTTGAACCCATTTTCTGTGTCGCTCATGGCATTGGGAGTGCCACCTTTGACATAACATCATGCACTGGCTTGTGTAGAGTGCATGGTACACCCACCTTCGCTCCCTCACTCAGAGTGCAGATTTCTAAAAGAATTTGCACTTGCGACCCTTAGACTTATTCCCTCATGCTCCCTCACTCTGAGTGCAGATTTCTAAAAGTATTTGCACTTGCGACCTTAGACTTATTCCCTCACGCTCCCTCACTCTGAGTGCAGATTTCTAAAAGAATTTGCACTTGCGACCCTTAGACTTCTTCCCTCACGCTCCCTCACTCTGAGTGCAGATTTCTAAAAGAATTTGCACTTGTGACCCTTAGACTTATTCCCTCACGCTGCCAGGTAGACACAATGCACCATCTGAAGGTCACCACTTATGGTGCCTCTCTCTGTTACTCTTTCTCAGCTGTTCCTTCACTGCATGATCGATGTGTCCACTAAGACTTTTGGCTGTGGAGCAACTGACCATTGCGGCGATCAGACCTGTGACACAGCAAAGGGTGCTAAGAATCCCTGGCTCTGGAGAGGCCGCCATTGGAAACTATGACCCTGGCAACGCCAGCTAGTGAGGCTAGTTTAACAGTGCTGTTCGAGGAACTATAGCGGGCATGAAATGGGATATCGAGGCCAAATGGGGCATATACTGTGTTATTGAGAGGCGAGAACTAGGAGCAGTGTTCCCTGCCGATTAAGTGCATAGCTTGTGGGTGCAGATTAGAGTTGAGAGGGAGAGTAGATTCAGGATTCCGCTACAGAACTGATATTCATTTTTAACTGGATTAGATGACCTAAGTGCAGAAACAAAGATATTATTGTGTGTGCAGTAGAAGTAGGCTGTAGGATAGTTAGGTTACTGATAAATTATCTAAGAAAACAGATTTGATTAAGAGAAGCCAAAGTATGAAGTCTGCAACCCAACAGACTGAATACAACTGCCAGAGCTATCAAAGCTAATCAGTGCAAAGTGTCTGGCATAGGGAAGTATAACATGGAGAAAATCATGCATGTTCTAGAGAATGGTAGCCTAAAAGAGGTGAAGAGGAAACTAGGCATAGGCAAAAATCTGATGCATGTGCAAAGGGACAAGGCAGGCCATGCCATTACTAATATGGACAAGATAGTCAAAATAGCTGAGGAATTCTGTAAGTAATCAGGGCAACAATGAGATTGGTATAGTAATTGGACGTTCCATCAGTAACAAAGAATGAGATTAAGAAATCTTTAGAAGTAAGGATATCGTGCTATAAATACTGGCCAACCTGTATATGCAATGCCTAGTGACATCGTATACAGTACCGGAATCGTGGAAGAATGCCAACATTAGCTTAGTATAAGAAAAAGGACGCTGAGTACTAAGTATTTACTAAGGTAATCGCTAAAATCGGGGCAACCTTAGGCTTCAGTCAATCAAAAGATCAAGCAGGTTTTTAGAAAGGATAGTCTACCATTGATCATATCCATGCCATCAACCATGTGATAGAAAAATGCTCGGAACATAACCAGCCCTTATACATAGCATTCATTGATTACGAAAAAGTATTTGACTCTGTAGAAACCTTGGTGGTCATGTAGGCATTGTGAAATCAAGGTGTAGACAGGCTGTAGGTGAAAGTACTGGAAGATATATATAGTGGCTGTACAGCAACCATAGTTCTGTATAAATAAAGTAACAAAATAACTGCAAAGAAAGCTGTTAGGCAAGGAGACATGATCTCCCCAGTACTATTCACAGCTTGCTTAGAGGAAGTATTCAGAGACTTGAAATGGGAGCAGTTAGGGATAAGGGTAGATCGAGAATACCTCGGTAATCTGTGATTTGCTGATGACATTGCCTTGCTAAGTAATTGAGGGGATGAATTGCAAAGAATGATTGATGACCTAGACAGGAAATGTAGAAAGGTAGGCTTGAAAATCAATATGCAGAAGACTAAGGTAATGTTCAACAGCCTCGGGAAAAGAACAGAAGTTCAGAATAGGTAGTGAAGCATTGGAAGTGATAGGCGGATATGCCTACTTGGGACAGGTAGTAGCTGCAGATCCAGACCATGAAAGGGAAATAACTAGGAGAATCAAATTGGGATTTCGTTAAAACTTCAAGTGGGGCTAGTTGGTAATTTCTTGTTGGAATCATTTTGTAGCGGTAAAAACACGGACACGAACACGAACACCTTGTGTTTCGTGTTCTTTGTGTCTGTTTTTACCGTCACAAAATGATTCCGACAAGTTGGAATGGAGTGCATTTGGCAAGTACTTGCAGATCATGACTAGCAGCTTACTGGTATCGCTCAAGATGAAAGTATAAAACAGTTGCATCTTACCCGCACTCACCTATGGGGCTGAAATGTGGAGGCTAACGAAAAGGGCTCTGCTTAAGTTGAGGACAATGCAAAGAGCTATGGTAAAGAAAACGGTAGGCATAACATCAAGAGATAGAAAGCATGTAAGGGGGTCAGAGAAATGGCTAGAGTTAATGACTCTCTATTCGAAGCCAAGAAGAAATGGGCATGGGCAGGATATATAGTGCGAAGGGAGGATAATTTACAGTCACTAAAGGTAAGAAATCGGATTCCAAGGGAAGGTAAGCGCAGCAGGGGGCAGTAGATGAGGTAAAGACATTTGCAGGTGTGAAGTGTATGCAGCTAGCACAGGACCGGATTAATTGGAGGAATATGGGAGAGGCCCTGCAGTTTGTATAGTCCAGCTGTTGATATTTTGGAAGCTCCCGGCATCCTAAAAAATTGCTGCACAATTTGCTCTCCACTGAACTGAATGAGTGGTACCCATTTGGCTCTTCCACTTCTTGATGTGCTCACTCCGCTATGCACTTCATTACATGGTATCTATGGTTGCTAATGAAAAATTACATGTCTGATAAACTTGAAAGCATTAGTCATGCACAATAGAACAACAGTTGCATTGAACTTTGTTTTCCCTTGCTTTTCACACAGTACCAGTTTTGTGTGGACGCACCTTGTGTGCACGTTCAATGGAAAGAACCCTGACTTGCGTGTATCCCTTATTGTGCATGTGTAATACAGCTGTAATACCAGATGCAGTGACTGCTAGCAAGTGTTTTTCAAACATTTTACCTATTCCATAAAGGATATGGTGCAGGTTTGCTGCTTCTGTTGCTTTCTTGGTGTTAGCCAAGGCTTTCAACATCATTCCATGAATTAATTTATTATAAATAATTAATTATGACTCATTAAAATCAAATTCTTCATTTATGATAAAGGCCGTATAAAAATTAGTTGTGGTTTAGCTCTGGTTAACCTTAGTTGAATTGCAATGGCAATAATGGAAGCTTCTTTTGTCTCCTACATTATTCCCCTATTACGCCCTATCAGTGTAAGGTGCTACATTATTGGGGACACTTAAGCTCATCCTTTAAAAGTATGACGCCAGAGCGTAAGCTACCAGCCCACATATAAATGAGAAGGGTTCAATGCTGCTAAACCGAATGTGGAGCGAAAGCATTAGCTGCGGGTAACCGAGCGTTCTTCGTCTTAGTCTTCTTCACGGCTGTTCAAGGTCAAACATGGCCCTTCCCGGGACCATGTGATGGGCCGAAACCTGTCGTAGTATTGCTATTACACTAAAAGCAAGATGGAATAGGCCTACAGTTGTGTATTTGCACAGGACACTGTTGCCATGGTTATGCAAGATGGTATCTGTTATTTCAGTAAAGGGTTCTACGTCGTGGTTAGAAAAAAATTGTAAAAGCATACACGCAGACCGCTGTATCCTTGTCTTGTTACGACGAGATTCCACTTGCAATTGTAAAACCTTTATTTCGAGTTCGTAGCAGTTCCTGTTGCTTGTGTTGTGGCTGTGCTGTGGCAACAGGCTAATTATTAGGCTTGTAAGGGGGCAGTTCAGTTCAGTTCAGTCGTGTCTGACTCTTCGTGACCCTATGGATCATGTCACACCATGCTTTCTGGTCTTTATCTTCCTAACATCACATAACTTCATCTGCAGTGCCTCGAGGATGCCATCTAACTTTCTGGTCTTTATCTTCCTAACATCACATAACTTCATCTGCAGCGCCTCGAGGATGCCATCTAACCATCGCGTTCCCTGCCTACCCCTTCTCCGGTGACCCTCAACCTTTCCCAACATCACATCTTTCTCCAGCGACCCCTCTCTTCTCATCAGATGACCAAAGTAGCTGAGCTTTAACTTTAGAATTTGACCCTCCAATGAGCAGTCAGGGTTTATGGTCGACAATATCGACTGATTTGATCTTCTGGCAGTCCAAGGAACCCTCAAGAGTCTCCGCCAGCACCACAATTCAAACGCGTCAATTCTTCGGCGGTCAGCCTTCTTCACAGTCCAACTCTCGCATCCATACATCACAACTGGAAAGACCATAGCACGAGTTATATGGATCTTGGTTGGCTTTGTGGCTGTGCTGTGGCAACAGGCTAATTATTAGGCTTGCAAGGGGGAAAGTACCATGAAAAAAATGTGCAATGTTCTCACAAAATGTATGTAGCACCGTTACTTCACTAACTGCAATTTTATTTGGTACTGTCACTTCTGAATCTACTCCAATCGTTTCAGCAATTAGCCACGTTCAAAGCAAACAAAAATGGGAATTGACTGCCTAGACATTGAATCTGGCCTGTGTGGGACGGCTTTGAATCAGTTGAACTTCAAATAGATTAAATCATTAGTTTATCATCATCCATTATTGCACCAATGCTCGAGAAATGTGCACCGGGGAAGTACAAAGCATTTCTATCCTCGTAACTGCCGGTGCCAAGAACTTCAGAGCAAGTACCCTGTGTCGACCCGTGAACCATGTATTTGCTGCTGTAAATTAAACGTGTATCAGCAGTGAAAATGGCACACGCACACCTTTATTTTATTCACAGATGAAATTTCCACCACAAAACCAAAGGGTACACACGATGAAAAGCTCGCATCCAAATGCAGGAAGGGTACATAATGAAGGGTAGCAATTTGGGCTAGTTGGTCTATGTAGTCGGTACTGCCTTCCTCCTGTGTATTGTGTTGTGTGCGCCTCGTTAGAATATCGCAATGAAGGGTACATATTCCCAGGATGAACAATGAAGGTACTGTGGACTAAAAATGCAGGCTGCTGGTCTTTTAAGCAAGCATGTTACGTAGCTGTCCATTGACTGTACTTGGCACTTGCGGTAACTCATACTTCAAGCACAGTAAACAGCCCCTGCTCGCCTGACATTTGATAGACGCAAAGCTCAAGGTGATCACGACCAGGTTAGCCATGTTATCAGCTTGTGATAATAGGCTACTCTGATCCAAGTATACTGTGCTCCTTGGCAGCTCTCATCAAAAAAGGTGCTTTTCCTAGCTGAGATCACTGCAGTGACTAGCCAGCATTTGAAAGAGGAGGAAGGGACACTTTGACCCGCATTCCATGAGCCTTTTACTATTGCAACAGAGAAATTGTTTTTTCTCACATGTGGTGCACATACACTGTGTTGCATCCATTCCATACACACCGCTACAACAACTTCCAGCTAAGAAATGGCAATCAGTGTCAGGCAGAATGCACGTGGTGGAAGCGATCAATCAATCAAAATAGATTTTGTTTACCAGAAATCCTGTATGGTCACCTATTTGGGCTTAAACCTGCACACAAAGCTTTTGGGCCAGGGCAACCATCCAGGTGATCATACTGACACTGTTATCCCTCTCTGGTGCCATTTTTTGCTGCTATCAAAGAAAACATTTTTGTACTGGAATGCTTCCTTCAGATCTGGCAAAATATAATTTGTTAATTTTCCAGCACACACACTAGGGGTTAATTTTTTACAGGGATGAAGCAAAATTTTTTTCACGGTGTCATGTTTGATGGACACAACAGTCAATTAAATATCCGGTGGATCCAGAAATAATGTCTCTCACAAGCGCTTGGCAAATAGTTTCGAAACTCATGCAGGCGACATGCAGCGGCCGCTATAGCAAATAAAGTAGAAGGGGCGGTTCCGCTAACTGTTGGCACTCCCGTCATTTGAAAGCCTTGGCGCCAAATTCAATTGTTAACCTTTCCTTTTTTTTTTTTTTCATTTCTTTTCTGTGTGTGTGTGTGTGGCAAGCGTACTGCAACCAACATCTTCTGATCAAATTTTAAATGAGCTATCGTATGTTCGAATCTATGATCAAGAAAAAATAAAAAGGCTTTGTCACAGCCCTTTTAACTTTATCTGTCAATAAACGGCGCCTGCTTGCGTGTCACCGGCTGCTAGCAATGACAAGGTGGTTATGGCACAAGGAGCGCGGCAGTGTGTTGCCTGTAGTTCTGCGCAAAATACCTCTCGCATTCTCTCCCTCTTTCTAGATCTTGTTTACAATAAACAAGATCATAGAAATGATCTTGATCTTGTTCATAATAGATAAACAAGATCACTTCTTTTTATTATAGATTTCAATGCCAAATTTCTTCACTCACAGCTCCTCAAGATAGCTACGACAACCTTCACCATCATCTTTGGTATTAGCCAGGGATAATGGATGATCGTGGACTGCTATTAAAGTCAACTGTTTGATGACTGTGGTGGTGTGTATTGTCAAGAGAAGGAATTGAAAGAGCTTAGTGAAATGGGGAAATGAGGGAGGGGCGAACAGGCACAGAACTGGGCAGCATGAAACATGGGGCAGCGGTGATTACGGTGGCCGCAGCTGCGCACGAGACTGCGTGTATTAATGCATCGAAGGCTTTGCTGCAGTCCTTGATGTTGCATGCATTGTTGAAGTGTTACCTCTCAAGTAATAGACATTTCTGTTGCTTCAGTATGTCTGCACGCCAAATCCACATTTTTCCCCACATCTTGGCGCCTCAGCAGAGCTTGAAGCGTGTGAGGTTTGCACAAACTGTGATCTCATTATGATCGTAATACATTTTTTTTTTAAATTTTTTATAAGGTCCTGAACTGCCTTACCACATTCGATACGTGTAAGTGAGGTATTTACGCTTGTCGTTTTGAACACACCGAAACCAGAAGTAGTTGCCCTAATTTACAACTGCCAATATGACAGCTGGATGAGTTCAACTAGATGGATTCTCATTTCAAACAGAACAGTTCCACTTCATATTTTTACTGAGATCTACTCAAATGGAGCCAACAGAAGCACAATAAATAATCCCTTTACCCAGGGGCAGTCGTTCAGCTGGTCTAGCTCGTGTCATCGCTCTGTTCCACTGAATTTCTCCTTATACAAAGATGAATATGAACGCACACAGGCCATGGGGGGCATCATGCCAGACAGCTAAACTCCCCAGAGTGAGTTCTTAATGTACTGCATCAGCTGGTGTGCCACGTCTGACTGGCCACTCCGCACGGTCATGTGGATGGCGACATTGGTGTGGATCCGACGCACACGCACGTCAGTGCACAGGATCAGTGGAGTGCCCTCTGGTTTTGGATCTGCACCTGCAAGGCCCTCAGCTGCCAGCAGGTCGTCCTGCAATCATCGGCAACCGGCATAATCAGCACCATGAGGTCAGGCAGAGGTGGAGGCACTGTCAAATTTCAATATCTTGAAATTGAGATGCATTACATTTTGCTGTAAACTGGGAAAATAAATTGCTGCAGGACATGAAGATGGGGACTTGCACATAAAAAAAAAAGGTACAGTATCAGGAGTTCTACAGAGCACTTTCAAAATTTTCAAATGATGTGCTGGCTGAAATAGAAAGAAAGGTCTTTTCACAGATACACACATACAGTGGATGTCAACTATTTCGAATTTGTGTTAGATAGCTAATTATACGCACATTACTAATAAACTCTTTGATTAACACACTCTGGCAGTTAGGGTCGATGGCGAGCTCGTAGCCATGAAGAAAAGCTCACCACATCACCCTTTAAAACAAAGAAGTTGCTCTCCACAGCCCTGCAATATGAGTAAATCCAGGGCTTATTTCCATACAAAAACTAAGTTGGGCTCACAAAGCAAGCAGGATATTCAGCCCAAGCATGTCCTATGGCGACAAATCACAATGTCTGCAGCACAAAATTTTTCACTGCCATCACTACTTCCATTGTTGCGTGTACTTTTGGCCCACTCTTTCATACAAGACAAAGAATGTGGCTGTCAATTATGTGGCCATCAACTTTCAGAGTAACAAAGAAAGCATCGTAGGGCGTTGTGTTTTCAATGAACTTCTTGCGTGCCTTATGTCTATTGTTTTGTTTTTGTATGGGAATAAAGAGCAGATGTTCTCATGCTATAGAGAACATTTCAAAAAGACATGGTATTGTGCTGCTCGTGGCTACAAACTTGCCACTGAACTTAACCACCAAAATGTGCAAAATAAATAAGTTAATAACATTTTGTTGATTGGATCGTTAAGTAGTGACATAACATTAAACATAAGTGACATCCCCCGTGGCTGAGAATCCCTCTTAGAGCGTTAGCTCTACTGCGTTCATTTGCGATTTTTACATCATTCCTGGACCTAGCACCTTATGCGTTCCACAATGGCAGCATGAACTCATGTGGTGCATGTTGTTTCATCTCGTGCTGTGCACCAAACATAGTCGTCTTCGCCAACTTCCAGCTGCAAGACATTCTTGCACTGTGCAATGAACATGCAGTCTGCATGAAGTTCCATCTGCTCCATTCCTTCATTTATTCTGGGTAAATAAGCCATACATACACACCATCTCTACTAAAGACTGCAGCGGTGAATTTTTTTTTTTTTTTTTTTTTAATTGGTTCACAGGAAGGAAAGGCGCAGTAACTGTCACACTTGCTCTGTGGACACCCGAACCGCGCCGTAAGGGAATGGAGGGAGGTGGGAATGAAAGTGGAAAGAGAGAAAGAGGAGCCGTAGTGGAGGGCTACGGAGTAATTTCGACCACCTGGGGATCTTTAACGTGCGCTGACATCGCACAGCACACGGACGCCACTTCGTTTCGCCTCCATCGAAACGCAGCCGCCGAGGCCGGGATTCGATCCCGGGAACTCCGGCACAGTAGTCGGGCGTCTTACCACTGCACCACCCCGGCGGGGCGTGAATTTAGACTGCAGATGTGAGAAACAGGCTGATGAAACCAATGAGCAACAAGAAGCCCGACAAGCCCAATGCCAAGAAGCTTATGAAGTGTGGAAGTGAGCCAAGATCAAAGCTGCAGCCGACGGCTAAGGCTTGCGGAACTTTGTTCAAGAATAGTTCTACAAGTTTTCTGGCAATGAAGCAAAGGCCACAGAGTTGAAAGATGCTTTCTCCCTTTAGGTTTACATAGCAAATATTGCCTCAGTGCAGTGCTTAGTTTCCTCTTGTGAAAATAGTGTAGTGGTAACATTCTTCATTTCATTATTTCACACATTTTTAACAAATACCATGCATGTTCAACATTAGACAGTCATGGAAAAAGCAGTTTATTTACGATGAATAGCTTCATTATGTTTAGTTCCAAGGACTTTTTATAGATGGCACCACCTGCTCCAGCGATTAAATGATAAACTGTGCAGTGAGCAGCAGGTGAGGTAGCCGTCCTATGGCCGAATTATTGTCAGAGTAACAGCGCTGTATAGGCTTTGCCGCTGTACCGTTGCTTTGATTCCCAAAAGAAACTGTAACCAAGTATAGGCTAGGATGTTTTGCAAAATAGAATCAAATGGATGTTCCCATATATCAGCCATGACAAGAACAAGATGGCTGTCCACCTACTTTGAAAAATTATAATGTGAAAGTGCGCAGTTCTTGGCCCTTCCACAGTATGCTAAATACTGAATACCCACAGGACTCGTCCTAGATGTCTAGTCTAGATGTCGTCCTAGATGAAATAACACATGTGGGAAAACACACTTGGAAAATTTCACAGAGGGCTCCTGAAGTAGGGCAGACCCGAGGTGTCACTAGGGCAAGTCAGCACATAAAAATCTCACCTATTGCATACTAAACTGCAACCCATATGCCTCCGATCTCTGTCACCAGCACGAGGCGAGAGTGACTATATCGACTGACATACAAACCCAGCTGCATGCCTCTTTTCGATGCCGACTGGCATGTTGCTGGACGTTTCATTTTTGTTTCACAAGCTGTCTTGCCGTTCAAACGCCAGTGTATGTTACCCTTGCTTATGTACGTGCTGCTCTCCCAGCACTCTGAAAACTGCACCTTCAACACCAGCTTTCATCGTTTGTGTGACGGAGCTTCCTCACAAAACTTGACTGGACTTTCTGATTTTCGGCATTATCTTCGTTTATGGGGCCGGCGGCATAACTCGACCTTTGGATAACTGTGGCATTCCTTCTGCGTCCCTTAAAATTGAAATGAATAAGGCTTTACTATTACTCATGTTATATTTAGTTACCAGTCGCGTGTTGTTCATGAATTTCATTTTAATTTACTATACATTTGGCAAGGACACATTACCTACTGCATACTGCTATGCTATCTAATCAAGCAGTGTACTAAACTCCTGAACAACATTCTGCAGCTATGCAGCCAAAGCTACAGAACTGAAATGCATTAGCACACTGTGCAGCAGAAAATAGTTACTTCAGAAATTCTGCAGACTGCGCTCTGGAGTGTTATATCATTACAAAAATAATCACATTATAATCACATCGATATTGTGCTACAATAAAAGCTAGTGAAGCGTTAATTCAGCGCATTCTAAAATTGGTACAATACACCATGCAAATGCAATGGCTGCACCATCTGTCAGGAATCCCGTGAAGCGTACGTTGGCTGCTCGCGCAGTCTACCTGCTAGTGTCCGCATACTTTAGTAATGCGCTTGTTTCAACAATGTATGTAGCATGAGATATTCATTAAATGCAACTTTATGTTCGGCCTTCAGTGGTGTGAAGGAATACATTTCTGCATCACTGGTAGCTCGAAAATTATTACTTCAAGTAAAGGCAGAACTCAAACCAAAACCATACCCGAGGCCAGATATGCAAGGACTACTTGATGTACTAGTAACACCGTGACGAAAGCTCTGCCCCTGCAGCTTTCGATGCATAGCTACAAAAAGTGTGCATGACATTGTTTTGTTTCAAGTACAGTTTGGCTTGATTTTCTACAGAGGCCATACACTGTTCCGAAAAAAGTAGAGGATAAAATTTGTCTGCTTTTCATTTCTTTTGAAATGTTTTTTCTCATACTGAATGGATAAAGGGTGTAATTACTCATTGACATCCACCCAAGCGCAGCCATACAGTTACAACAGAAAGCTATACAACTTTATCAGGAACTTCTGTAAACATTGCTTTTGTAGCCATGTGGCTGCGCTGAGGTGGATGCTAAATGAATAATTACTCCCTTATTGCAAACCTACTCCACATGGGGGTTCCCCTGAACCATGGACGAACAGTGGCCTGTCACATGCAGCTACATTGTTCATCCACTGCACATTTTGGAGCTGCACAATAACAACACGCAAGCACTCTATCACGTGGCTATTTTCATATTTTGTTAGTTTTCTCTGGAACACGGAAAGAAAGACCACATGAGATATATTGACAGGGAAACAATTCATTCAGAGGTTCTTGAAGATGCTTTCAGTTCAGTTCAGTCGTGCCCAACCCGGTCTCTCACTATCTTCCTAACATTACATAACTTCATCTGCAGTGCCTTGAGGATGCCATCTAACCATCGCGTTCGCTGCCTACCCCTTCTCCGGTGACCCTCAATCTTTCCCAACTTCAAATCTTTCTCCAGCGGCTCCTCTCTTCTCATCAGATGACCAAAGTAGCTGAGCTTTAACTTTAGAATTTGACCCTCCAATGAGCAGTCAAGGTTTATGGTCGACAATATCGACTGATTAGATCTTCTGGCAGTCCAGGGAACTCTCAAGAGTCTCCGCCAGCACCACAATTCAAACGCGTCAATTCTTCGGCGGTCAGCCTTCTTCACAGTCCAACTCTCGCATCCATACATCACAACTGGAAAGACCATAGCACGAGTTATACGGATCTTGGTTGGCAGTGTAATGTTTGGTTTGGTTTGGTTTGTGGGGTTTAACGTCCCAAAGCGACTCAGGCTATGAGAGACGCCGTAGTGGAGGACTCCGGAAATTTCGACCACCTGGGGTTCTTTAACGTGCACTGACATCGCACAGCACACGGGCATCTTGCTTTTCGCCTCCATCGAAAAGTAATTGCAGTGTAATGTATCTGCTTTTTACTAGGCGGTCAAGACTAGCCATGGCTCTCTTTCCCAGAAGCAGGCGTCTCCTAATTTCATGGCTGCAGTCTCCTTCCGGGGTAATCTTGGAGCCCAAGAAGAGAAAATCCGTCACAGCTTCCACTTCTTGTCCTTATGCTCCAGGACTTGACAGGGCAAGACAGCATGACCTTTGTCTTTTTAATGTTCAGTATAAGCCCAAACTTCTCACTCTCTTCTTGTATGCGCATCAGAAGCCTCTTGAGTTCCACTTCATTTTCTGCCATTAAAGTGGTACATGTATCATCCGCCTATCTAAGGTTGTTGATACGTTTCCCAGCAACTTTCACTCCAGCTGAAGACTCGTCCAGACGGGCCTTCCTCATGATGCACTCAGCATATAGGTTAAATAGGCAGGGCGACAGTATGCAGCCCTGTCTCACTCCTTTCTCAATTGGAAACCAATCAGTAAGACCATGCCCAGTTCTGACTGTGGCCTCTTGCCCTTCATACAGGTCACTGAGGAGACAGATGAGGTGAATTGGAACTCCCATCTCTTGGAGAGCTTGCCACAATCTGCTGTGATCTACGCAGCCAAACGCTTTCGCATAATCAATAAAGCAGAAGTAGATGGGTTTCTGGAACTCTCGTTTTTTCCATGATCCAGCGAAGGTTGGCAATATGGTCTCTAGTTCCTCTGCCCTTGCGAAACCCAGCTTGCACATCCGGAAGCTCCCGATCCACATACTGCTGCAGCCTACCTTGGAGGATTTTCCACATCACCTTGCTAGCATGCGAAATAAGCGCAATCGTGCGGTAGTTGGAACAATCTTTGGCACTGCCTTTCTTTGGAATGGGGATGTAAACTGACCTCCTCCAATCCTGTGGCCACTGCAGGGTTGTCCAAATTTGCTGACATAATGTATACAGAACGTTAACAGCGTCATGGTTGAGGTTTTGAAGCAACTCAGCTGGAATGCCATTAATTCCGCTAGCTTTGTTCTTAGCAAGGCTGGCTAAGGCTCATTCAACTTCACTCTTCAGGATGCCCAGCTCGAGATCAGTAATCACAACTATCTTATGTTGGGTTTGCACATCCGAGTCCTTCTTGTACAGTTCTTCTGTGTATTCCTGCCACCTCTTCTTTATCTCTGAGGCTTCAGTGAGGTCCCTGCCTCACTGAGCAATGCTTTACAACTTGATATATAACACTTGTGCTGTTGCAGCCAATACCTAAAGAGTTCAGTAATTAAAAATAATTGTTAAGTTAAGATGGAAATAACAACAGCCTGAGAAACTCTACGCTGGCGCCAACATAAGCATCTGGTTCTATTCATGTCCAATGTGCCATATGTTTTTAAAATCCTAGCTCAGGTTACAAAGTGCAACATGTATATTCGCATTGAAAAATTTAATGTGTACTCGCATACCCCTAAAATTAAAGCATTTAAGCCCAAGCACTTAGGCACAAGCATATTTCTTGGTGTCGGTGCATTAGAACACAGTGCAATTCTTGGAGAAGGTAATGTCTACTGAAGCCAGTGCCTCCTTCTTAGCTGACCATAAAATTCCAAAGTGCACGATAACGAGAAGAGGCAGTGTATCAATCACAAGCAGAGATGTGCTTGCCATCTCGGCATTCCTTTAAGCAGGCGGTTAGCTGGAGGTACAAGACGGAGAGGCAGCTGCTCTGCTCCAGATTATTTTCTATCATGCCAAGGACACTAGTGCTCTCCTCTCCACCAGGGGCACCAATGTCAAGGATTAGGCTGCTCCTGATACCTGACACCCTGTGACCTTGACAAGCAACTATGTCAACACAGTAGAAAAATAAAGAAAGAAGCTGTCACATGGTGTCTGAAGAAAGAAAAGTTTTCAAACGAAGTGCCTCACTTACACTGCTTTCTTCAGGGGCACCATTGCCACCCTGGCGTGGCATCTTGCTTGGAGGTCCGTCTGCCTCTTCCTCATCTATCTGCTTCCTCTTCAAGCTGCCCCCTTCCTGGCTGTCATCCCTCTGGCCCTTCGTGTCTGCATCCATGACTTCAGCCTTAACCTGCGGTGCCTCCTGATCAGCTGGTGCTTGCTCACTCGATGAAGAACCAGCATCTGCACCCAACTGCGACACATGGTTCGAGGAATCGGTGGCTGATGGAGGGTTCTCAACTGGGAGGGATGGCTGCTCGCTTGCAGACACTGCCTCTCGCCCCTCCTGGGATGGCGCGACTGGTTCGGTTTCTGACGAAGGTGCTGGCAGCGTGCACTCTGCTGCCGACTCCCCTTCCTCCTCAGAGGGTTTACTCAAAGATTCTGCCACTTCCTGCGCTGGTGACTGTTGCTCTGTCGTCTCTGGTGCTGCTGCAGCCTCCTCACTGGCTTTGGAAGGAACGGTAGTCTCCATGGCGTCCTCTGGAGTGCTTGTATCGCCTGTGTTAGCCACCTCTGAAGAGGTTTCGGCTGCACTTCCTGCATTCAAAGTATCCAAGAGGACAGAAAGCGATTACGTCAGTGCAGATAAGGATTAGGCAGCAGTTTGTAACAGCGGTCTGTGCCACATATCTTGTAGTCAAAAGTGGGCTCATTTTAGTAGAGGTTAATAGGCTATGGCTTTTAGTACTAAGCTAAGAGAGTGGCAAAATGCTTATTAGTCGCACATTCACCACAGCAGAGAGAAAGATTACACATATTACACCTAAATAGGCACAGATACCATATCAAGATGCATAGCAAATCAACATGGTATCTTCAATCATAGCATTGCAGCTATCTGACAGCTACGATCAAAGGAAAGCTGAAGGGGACTTGGAGGAAATTGTGGTGGATGCACTTTGAAAAGCTTCTGTGCGATTGATAGTTGGTACTATATCTGATTTTTACTAGCTATCCATGTATCTGCTGATGGGCAGTGAAGGGCAAAGCTTAAAAATCTGAAAGGTTAGGTAAAATCACAACTTTCACCTTTTGGACACTGCACAGAATAATCACGAAGCTCACAGTTTTGGTAGGAGGGCATGCTATCTCAGGTGCTTAATCCCCTCTGTATTGTGTTTGTATTCTATTACAGCTTCAAAAAGTGAGCTGCAGAAATGAAAAGAAGTCTAAGCACTTCCTTTAGCAGCCACCAAAAGTAGCAAAACAACCACTTCCGGGAGAGGACCACTGTGAAGAATCCCTAGACACTGGCACCTACCTTTCTGTGTGTCCTGTGCTTGAGGCTCATTGGCTGCAGGCTCAGCCTTGACGGTCTGCGGCTCTTCATCAGACTTTGCCACCTTGGCTTTCCCGGCGTCTTCTTCTTCCATGCGACGCTTGCGCTGTATCTCTCGGCGTCTGCGCCGCAGGTGCGTCCATGTGTTCTCCTTGGCCTTCACCAGCAGGTGGCACATGTTTGGGCCCTCGTTGATGATCTCAAAGGGAACCTGCAAGGACAGTCATTAGGCAGCAGTCACCCCAGAAATGGTTGCCGCATTTACTGCATCTGACACTAAGGCGTCAGTACCCTATATTATAAATGATACCGCGTGTGGTCAGGGCAATCACGCAATGAAACCGCTTCACTGATTTTGCCACCATGAAACCCCTTAGCTGTCCCTCATGTATGCTAGGTGGCAAGTGACATTTCTGCACCCTTTTATCTGCGTCTTTCATGCAATATTTTCATTTACAGTTGACGCATGGCTATGATAATTACGACAGGGCCAGGTTCTAGCCTTCACCACCAGTACTGCTGCCCCCCTAGTGCAAGCATATCAGTGGCACCACATTTCATGAGTTTGGCTTTGGAAACTCGGTGCGCACTGTGATGCCCAGATAATTTCCACCATCTCGTAGTAGACTATCACCATAAGAAAGCACATATTCACGAACCTGCTGCACCAGGCTTGAAAACATTGCCTCCACCTGACCACTGGCAAAACCTATGATATCCCGTAGTATCCAATTCCTCAGTGTAGCGTTAGCGAATACTGACTGGCATACTGCATTATCACAGCCACCCAGGGCATGCATACTTCTTAATTTCATCTCATGACATGATCCTCTGCAGCTACCTCTTATGTCTCCCATCCCCTGGAATTCAGTCCACTATTCTAAGGGACCATCGGCTATCTGCTTACAAGCAGTGCAAGCCCTGCTGATGTCTTTTTCTCAATCTCAGCTACCACATCATTTCCTCAGTCTTGTTCCCTAGTCCATTATTTGGTTTTTTTTCCTGTCTCCTCATGGTATACCCCTAACTATCTATTCATTTCCTTTCCGCAGCTCACTGCACAGGCCTCACTTCAATTTCAAGCCTTCCTAGCAATATACTGCATACATATGCATCTGCACCAAACCTATTTGTTTCCGTAGCTGTATTTGTGGAAAGGCATTTTTTTTTTTATTTTGGATTACCTGTTCTGATGTAACAATTACCTGATGCAGTTCACAGCCAATTTTTGCGAGTATCTTAGTCGCTTCGCATCCAAAAGTGTGTCATTTGCACACCTTCAACGAAAATCAGGAACATTCTGACTTGGCTTCACAACATCACATGACAGCAGTGTTTCACAACAGCAGCCCACCTACAAGATGGCAGTGCACGTCAAGCACTGCCAGGAGAAATGTGGGGAGCGTAGGTTTACCTCTATGAAGCTGAGGGCATTGAGCAGCTCTCGCCAGACATACTGCACACGCGGCACCACCGGTATCTGTGACGGTGGCAGTTCGACCAGGATCTTGGTTGGTGGCTTCAGTGCTCGCACCTTGCAGAATGGAGCCTGCATGCCGATTTTCCCAAACCCAGGTGGCTCGTAAGCACCAATGTGCACTTTCAGACAACTGGCTGGTAGCCAGCCCATGTCCTCAATGAAAGCATATTTCATCAAAAGAATACACCACTAATGTGAGCTAAATGTATTCCAAGCATAACAGTATATCAAGGACCAAGTGAAGCAGGCTTGTACTCAGAGATTGTTGTTTTCTGATGACAAAGGGGATTTGTTAAATTCGCCAGATTTCTTACAAGCTAGAAAAAAAAATGAAAAAGGAATACCAGGTGCTGGCCCACCCACTGCTTAAACAAACAACTATGACGGTGTTCAGACAGATCTTTAAATACAGGCCTCCCAGGTTTTTAAACGGTGGTTGTGGAGTCCTTTTTGTTACCAATGCCACAAGTCTGGATCGAGAAGTTAGAAAAAAATTGCTCCGAAATGGGGGAACACATATAATATGCATGACAATGCAAACAGCACAGATGCTAGCCAGAGAAACCTATGCCATAGGCACACATAGTGAGACGTGGTCCCACAGACAGCCATACACAGTGTTAGTTATAGCTCATCTCCTGACTAATAGCTGGTGCATGTTGCGACTACTGGTTCTGTGCTAGATCTCATGCAAATCTGAACACGACCAGCTTCAAACTTGCGCGACAGTCTGGGGGCCCACTGTCTTTGCCCCAGAAACCGCTACCTCACTGAGTGTAACGGCAATATACTGCTGCAAAAACGCATAAAAAGCATTTTTCATTTTATATCCAACTTTCTCAAAATAAATTCATATTGTGCTACTGAACAAACATCAACATAGCCCGAGAGAACCAGAAAAATCACCTTTAACTCTGAAGGAAAACTATGTTCAACTGTTTTTAGTGCCCCTTTCAAGTTCTCTAGCACAGCAGAGACAAAGCCCACTGACTCATCGAACTGGTGCATTGGAACTGCAGTACATGTGCAATCAAATCCACCACCACATGATTTAAGGCACGACTGATGACACTCTGCTGATTCCATGCTTGGTATAAACTACGCACAACTGAACGGCGCCAAATGCACCACGACAACGAGAGTGACGCTCAGGCACATGTCTCTGCTCATCAGGTATGCTGTATCCCACTAACGCTGCAGCCCAAGTGCTCCCTATGCAGCCCTGAAGAGAACAGCTGAATGTTCACAATATTGACTGTACTGTGCAAGGGGCTTACAGCCTGATGAAACAAAAAAAATGAAGCTGTATGCTCGGCAAAGTATCCATGACTTACGGTGTTAGGCACATGACCTGGAATGCATACAAATGAAGTAATGAAGAGCAGCAGTTCTGTTTCATTCCCCCGATTTACTAAGCCACCCTTTAAACCAATGCGTCAGGTCACACAGGCTAACTATTAACCAATGTCACATACTCCCAAACAGCATAAGAAGTGGGCTGTGGCGAGCGACAGTTAACCTTACCTAGATCGCAGCAGCAAAGAGGGTTAAGGTATTACCCTCACAACAACATAGTAAAAAAAACAAAGAAAACAAGGCTAGTAGTAACTCTGCTTAATAACAACCCGGAATGGAAGCCAAAGGAACAATAATGAACAGAAGAATAAAAGGGCTCTAAGTGGGGTTCATGCAAAAAAGCACTCTACCAGCCACTGACCATGCTCTTCAACAACCAGCTGCCGATCTTGAGTCCTCAACATCTAGAGCTGTTAACACCGAAAAGTTTAGTTTTCCATGCTCAACATCTGTGCTCTGAACATACTGTGCTGTAGTGTGCTCATACTGCAAGCAGCAAACAAGGGGCGTAGCTCCGAAATTTCCCATTTCACAAAGCAGCCCAACTTTGCAACAACTGAGCAGCAGTGCAAAATTTAAGAAGCACAGACATGGATAAGAGCGAGTCTACACACCTTCAGCAGGTTGACATCACGGAAAGTCCAAGCGACAGCATATCGAGTTGTCTTCCCTTGGTGAAACTCTGCAACTCGGCAGGACTTGACCTGTGGAGCGAGGGTTCAACAGGAAATGAGACGATGGCACAAACCAACTGTAGAGTCAGCATTCCAACAGTGCAGCTGAGAATCAAGAGACTGAATTAAGTTTGCAAAACTCGGGAGAATGAACAAAAAGGTTCACACATAAATATGCTCCTGTCTTTGTCTTTCTAGCACACAGAGAAAAAGCATATGCAGCCTTTTTTCCTTCACAAAGCGAAACCAGCTTATCAGGCCCTGGCTCTCACCTTAGGGTGTTGTTACAAAGGAAGTGAAGAAGGGAAGCAAACGCGTGCGCGTCTTCTCCCGGCTTCTGTCTAGTGCCGAGAAGCCGCTGGAGCTTTACGCTGGGAGGATCGCTGTCAAAGTACCTGAATGCTAAAGTTTTAAATTCAGCAAATATTGTTAGATGCCTCATCCCTCATCTCTTCAGGCAAAACTGTGTGCTGCTCTGGACATTCAAAACTAACCATCCTCGGTTGTTGTCCTTCAGTTAAACCAACCCCCTTACCTACATCACTACCTACTCAGATTACCTACTTCCTCTAACATACCGAAAAATTCCGCGATTTATGCCCCTTCATGGTCGCCAGTGAATTTATCTACCATTGATAGTGGCAATATCACTTGCAATGACACAACTACGACCACCTTTGAAAACAGCGCTGATGGACTGAAAGAGACAGAGGCTGCAAAGAGCGCCACGGGACCACCCAAGCAGTGCGCTATCATGAACCCTAACACTGCCCGTGAAATGAACCCTAAGTCACACCTACATACGGCCTTGGGATTAAACTGATTGACTCACCTTTCCGTGCAGAGCAGAGAGGACCTCCTTGACGCTGCTGTTCTTGCCCAGCATACACGTGTACAGGCTGCAAATACGCAACAGAATCAGAAAAATTTGCACCCAAAAAAACTCTTTAAAAAACCCCAAAAGGGAGTAAATGAGCCTCAGCCACAGTGTAGAACACACACCTTCACCGACGACAAGAAGCATTCAGTGCAGCGAAAAAGTAAAGCCACAAAGTGTGCAGTGGCACCACTGGATGACCGAGAAATGATGCCACAATGAGTCACAATGGTTCTGCCTGAACCCTCACAAGTCAAGGCAGCAAGCAGGCAGAATATGTGCATCTCCTTGCAATGGCGAGTTGGGACATATAGGATAACAGTCACCATGGCAACGCATTTCATTGCTCCTTGTTTGTTACTGAAGACTCTTTGTAGCCAATGGATGGCAGCGTACTAACCTCCCATTCCTAGCCTGAAAGAAAGGCCCTGGGAACTAATCTGGCTACATGCGGCTGCACTCCCCGTGCATGGTCCTCATTTAAAGAACAAAAACATGCTACGCCATGCTCTAGCACTTGAGGCAAGTCCCCTTGTCCAAACGTTAGCTTGCGAACTGAGGTTTCCCCCAACTCTTGTTCAGTTTTCTTTCATGCTGGGTTAGAAAGAATGGAAAGCAAAAATCAGAAGAAAAAAAAACCGACAAAATTAGGAGCCGCTGTTGGTTATAGTAAGAAAAAATACAGCAAAAGAATAAAAACTAGATCAGTGCCATGTTAAGATGGGACAGCATGAGATGGTTTTATGCTCTGTTTTGACCTGACTTCATGCATAGTGCAATAGATACTCCCGTTTGAGATTATTCTCTCCTTGGAAGGCTATTTTATTGATCATTTTCATGTAAAATATAACCAGATAGGAAATGCACCTAGCACGCTTCCATACCTTCTTCAGGGGCACCTCTGTTAAGACGAACTTCTCATAAGACAAACAAGTTCTCTGGCCCCTTCAAGTTCTTCTTATATGGAGTGTACTGTACTACTGTACCTGAAACATTTTGGATAACATTTGGATTGGTATGCCCTTTCGCATCAGGAAACACAGCACGCTGTCCCAAAGCTCACCCGACTTTGTCACGCAGCACTAGGCTGTCCCGCAGGAGAACGTCCTTGAAGAAGCCCACCTCCCCGGAGTTTGCCCACACCTGTACACAAAACAGCACCATGCTCAAGCATGAGATGCAGACAGTAGCTTCACGTTTGCGAACAATTTTTCTCATAGAAACAATCCAGCAGTTATGAAAGCTGCAAAAAGGCCCTCACCACCACATTAGAGTAGTGTCAATAGTTGAAGTGACTCAGTGGCTTCAATTTTCAGCTGGTAATCCCAAGGTTGTGGGATCAAATTCCATCTTGCTGGTTGGCCCGTGTACTGTGCAATGTCACTCACAGCCCATGTGCTATTTCAGGGCATTAAACACCATGTACCTACTACATCAGAGCAGGAAAATGTCATGTTGGCCTTGAAGCAACCAAACATCAAACTGTGGGCATCCAACTATTTTTTTTTTTTTGGTGCAATGCAAAGCAAGCTGTCTAAACACTCGATTCCACATCAGTTTTGATAGGTGTGCTGTAGGAGATTTTTACTGATAATTCAGCCAATGCACACGCTCATTCTTATGCGTCCTCGTGCTAGAAACCATAACCGGCAAGCACAATAGCGAGCGTACACAAGAAAAAGTGATGTACTGAAAGTTAATATATATCCCACATGACAAGCAGTAATAATACAATTTCAGTAATGAGTACTGTACATTTCAGTTTCTACACCCAAAACTCCAATGACAGTGATGTATGCCGTGCCGACGAATGTTTCCGTGGATCGTGGTCACTGCTTCATCTAAGAAATTCAACACGCTGTGGCACCATCTACTGATAAAAGCTAAAACCATACCCTTGGCAACGCTAAGGAAATGTTGCTTTTTATTGAAGAGTGCATTCAAAAGGTTGTTAACCATAACCAAACACGATGAGCACTCTCGAAAGAAAGACACCATGCAATGCACTTAAGGAGATTAGTGATACGTTACCGAGACGTGGTAACATAGTGGGGAACATCAATAATGGCAGGGTTTCCTTTCAAAATGGCAATTCAGTTCCTTTTATGTGATCAGTTCAGTTCAGTCGCTCAGTCGTATTCGACTCTTCGTGACACTATGAACCATGTCACGCCACGCTTTCCGGTCTCTATCTTCGTAACATCACATAACCTCATCTGCAGTGCCTCAAGGATGCCATCTAACCATCGCATTCGCTGCCTACCCCTTCTCCGGCGACCCTCAACCTTTCCCAACATCAAATCTTTCTCCAGCGACTCCTCTCTTCTCATCAGATGACCAAAGTAGCAAAGTAGCTGAGCTTTAACTTTAGGATTTGACCCTCCAATGAGCAGTCAGGGTTTATGGTCGACAATATCGACTGATCTGATCTTCTGGCAGTCCAAGGAACTCTCAAGAGTCTTCGCCAGCACCACAATTCAAACGCGTCAATTCTTCGGTGGTCAACCTTTTTCACAGTCCAAATCTCGCATCCATACATCACAACTGGAAAGACCATAGCACGAGTTATACGGATCTTTGTTGGCAGACTAATGTCTCTGCTCTTTACTAGGCGGTCAAGGCTAACCATTGCTCTCTTTCCCAGAAGCAGGCGTCTCCTAATTTCATGGCTGCAGTCTCCTTCCGAGGTAATCTTGGAGCCCAAGAACAGAAAATCTGTCACAGCTTCCACTTCTTGTCCATTGATGCTCCAGGACTTGATATGGCACGACGCCATGATCTTTGTCTTTTTAAAGTTCAGTTTAAGCCCAAACTTCTCACTCTCTTCTTGTACGCGCATCAGAAGTCTCTTGCGTTCCACTTCACTTTCTGCCATTAAAGTGGTATCATCCGCATATCTAAGGTTGTTGATACGTTTTCCAGCAATCTTCACTCCAGCTGAAGACTCGTCCAGACCGGCCTTCCTGATGATGCACTCTGCATATAGGTTAAATAGGCAGGGCGACAGTATTCAGCCTTGCCTCACTCCTTTCTCGATCGGAAACCAATCAGTAAGACCATGCCCAGTTCTGACTGTGGCTTCTTGCCCTTCATACAGGTTCCTGAGGAGACAGATGAGGTGAATTGGAACTCTCATCTCTTGGAGAGCTTGCCACAATCTGCTGTGATCTACGCAGTCAAACGCTTTCGCATAATCAATAAAGCAGAAGTAGATGGGTTTCTGGAACTCTCTTGCTTTTTCCATGATCCAGCGAAGGTAATTTGGTCTCTAGTTCCTCTGCCCTTGCGAAACCCAGCTTGCACGTCCGGAAGTTCTCGATCCACATACTGCTGCAGCCTACCTTGGAGGATTTTCAAAATCACCTTGCTAGCATGCGAAATAAGCGCGATCGTGCGGTAGTTGGAACAATCTTTGGCACTGCCTTTCTTTGGAATGGGGATGTAAACTGACCTCCTCCAATCCTGTGGCCACTGCAGGGTTGTCCAAATCTTCTGACATAATGTATGCAGAATGTTAACAGCGTCATGGTTGAGGTTTTGAAGCAACTCAGCTGGAATGCCATCAATTCCTTCTAGCTTTGTTCTTAGCAAGGCTGGCTAAGGCCCATTCAACTTCACTCCTTCACTCTTCAGGATGCCCGGCTCGAGATCAGTAATCACAACCGTCTTATGTTGGGTTTGCACATTCGGGTCCTTCTTGTACAGTTCTTCTGTGTATTCCTGCCACCTCTTCTTTATCTCTGAGGCTTCAGTGAGGTCCTTGCCTCGTTTGTCCTTTATCACGCCCAGCTTAGCACAGAAGCTTCCTTTGATATCTTTGATTGTCTTATACAGAGCTCTTGTGTTGCTTAATTGGCTGTTGTCCTCAACTGCTTGGCACTGTATGTTCAGGAAGGCATTCTTATCTCTCCTTGCTATTTTCTGAAAATCTGTATTGAGAACCTTGTATTTTCTCTTTCCCCCATAACTTTTGCCATCCTCCTTTCCTCAGCTATTTGCAAAGCCTCTTCAGATAACCAGTTTGCTTTCTTGCATTTCTTTTGCTTTGAAACTACCTTAGTAGCAACTTCTTGTATTATATCACGAACATCAGTCCACATCACTTCGGGCTCTCTGTCTTCTAGATCTAATTCTTGAAATTGATTCCTCACTTCCACAGCATATTCTAATGGAATTTGATCCAGATCATACCTGAAAGGCCTTCTTTCCTCAAAGGCGTTTTCCTCAATCGAAGCTTGAGGAAAACGCCTCAATGCCTTGTTTAATGAATATTGGAGTGCTCAATCTGTACAATGTGAGGCGAGATCTTTTCATTTTCGCCACAATTCCATGACAAAGATTGGTCAGTACTTGGTCACTTTAAACACTAATAGAATATGTCAGCACCTGCTACTGAGCAAACCTAATAAAGCACCTAAAATTATTTCTCTGCTTTGAACTGAGCCATGTTTTGAGAGCCATAGTTCTTTCTTCTTCCACTTTGAACTGAATAACTACAGTCGACGAGCGATTTATCGGTCTCTCTAGGTACCACAAAATCGTCTGAAAATTCGGGCAGTCCAAAAACATCAAATTTTGAACAGAACATCACTTCACATAAATTTACCATTGCCACTATGGTGAAGGAAGGGGTCATTAGCTCAGGCCGATGCTTGGCGGTGCCGCCGCGAAATGTTTACACAGAAAACGGGCAGGAACTGTCGTTTGATGCCTCTACTGCCATCGGCAGATCATGGGTGTCCAGACACGTTAGCGAACCTGACACTGACTTTGCTGAACCGCTGCATTCTGAGGATGCTTCATTGCACAGTCCTCATTTGCCATGCAATGAAGCATCCTCGAAATGTTGCAGGGCCATATATATGTTCAGCGTCGCACTGCATTAAGGTCCCCATATTTCTAGCTTAATATTTGCACAATCTCATTTTCAACCTCCTTGAAGCCTGGATTAATGATGTTCCACAATACATGTTAAACGGAGGCTTGGCTTTGGCAGTGGTGCCGCGGCGAACGCGAATAAGTCAGAAAAATCGAGCAATTTTTGCAACTCATATACATTAGTTGTATGGAGCATGTCGAGTGCCGCGAAAAAGTCTGTATAATAAAGCATGTCAGAAAAGTCAGGTGTCCCAATTTTCGGTCGTCGGCTGTATCAATGCAACCTAACTTGATGCGAACCAATTTTACGTTTATCCTGAGAGCCAGCTGGTATGGTAACACAAACAAGATTCATCATCTTTGCTTACAATTTTTGTCATTATGAACTTGGCTTCTTCCCTTGAACGACCTTCGCACTCAGATGGTGCCATGGCTAAAACCATTAAGCGAAACTTTGAAAAAAATGAAAAATCAAGAAAAGAGACAGCAAAGCCCCGAAAATTTATCCGAAATCAATGGACATGTACTAATACTGACACGGTTAGGGAAATGAGGGTCTTGTTTATGACACAGATATGAAGGAAGAAAACAGACACCAAAACCAAGAAAAGCTGTGGTGCTGATCAGTTGGAAATAGCATTCCTACAACAGCTTTGGCCACATGTGGGAAGAAACCAGGCACCTTTACTTTAATGCAGAACCATTACCACCCACATTCTTTGATTTTATCAGGGTGGCTCACAAGCCTTCTTCGTGGGTAGGCTATCAATCATCTGCACCTTTATATTCTGTGGCACTGCTGGTGAGTGCAAAGTAAAGACGCAAAGGAAGGCACGAGCACCTATCACACCACCAGCAGCCACTTGTGTAGTGTCCTGGAAACTTGCCACACGCTGTCGAAACAGGCACTGCTGCGGCTGTTCGATGCATACAGTAATTCACTGCATGTGTTCAGTATATTAAACCTGCACATACAGAGCCTGCTTTGAAGAAAAATAAAGAAAGCATGCACAGAGATGAGATTTCTGCTTCCTGCCAGTTTTGTCCCAACCGGCTGAACACACTCATGGCCCTAGTCTGTGTCGGTTCTCCTGGCTTACCTTCTCAGACTCAGTACCCCCCATGTCCGAGGGTGGAGAAGCTCGTCCCTGCTCCTTGGCCTTGGTCCTGGCATCAGCCTCCTCAGCCGAGGTGAAGAAGGGCGGGTTGCAGACGCACAGATCAAACTTCCCAGCCTCCTCCATCTCCACTGCCTCAACCAGCGATTCCACCTGTAGCACTGCATGGCATGGAAAAGAAATCGCGGTTGATGGCCGTGCCACACAATCAATCATCCTTTTCACATTTGTCCCCGTTCTTCTGTGTTGGTTAAGCACATTGAAGTTTCCATAAAAGTCACGGAAAGAGAGAGAGACAACTTAGTTTATTTTCCTCCCTATCTTTCTTGCCTTCGCTGCTAACAAATTATCATTTTTATTTATTTACCCACAGCGCCAAGTGGTATTACAGTATCATTAACTTGGGAAATCAAATTCCAAAAGAGAAGGCTGTACATGCAAATATGTTTTTGTCTGGCAACACAGCTAATGTGCTTGGTTAACACATCCAGTTGTGGCACACATACTCTCTGTGCTTTGCAGTCAGATTTGTCAGTAAAATACTGATACAGCGTGACCATAAATTCCAAAAAGCAAGCTGTCAACAAACTATATGCACCCAATCATGGGAAAATATTTTGCACTTACAACTGCTCCCCATTAACGGAAGCCCAAACAGCTATGAGAGAGAGAGTGAGACTGCCTGACTAACCAATAACACTGGCAGAATGTTAAGCTCCTAATCTCATGCAACACTACTCATGTCTTCCTGCTAACAGGCACTATGGTGAAACCTCAAAAAATCAGATCAAAAATGAACTGAAAATCTGTTCGATTTGTCTGCAGTTTTGATTAGAAAGAGCCTTTTATGATCTCCTGCATAATTGTGAATTAAATGCAAATTGAAATAAAGGAAGTTTGCTGATTAAATACACTGCACTGCATCACCTCAAAAGGCCTGCATCAGATTGCTGACATCGGGCTCACGTGCCCACCTTTGATGTGCTTCTGCAGCTCGTTGCGGTCCACATTCTTTGTGGCATGAGCGAAGGCAGTGGGGTCAGTCTCTGTGGCTGTAAAGTCCCAGCCGCACTGCCTATGGCCCAGCAGGGCCAGCACACAGGATGCTCCGGTCCCTGGTGACAAAAGGAGAAAGAGGAGACAAAGTCAAATTCACACACGTACACGCCTCAGGGTTTTTTGGGGTTTTTGGTTTTTTTTTTTACGCTCACACAGCCACAAAGTAAAGGGACACTGAGCAAAAAAAAATTGAAGCTGCCCTGTGTCGATCGTAATGACAAAGAGATTGCTTTCACTGATAACAGAGCCATACTAAGCTAAGAAAGGTAAAAACAAAATTAAATGCACACATTGCTGCCAATGGCAGTTCTCCCAAGCAATGCCGTGGTGGTATGAACACTCATTTTGTATGCAGCATCATTTACTGCTATGACGATCAGAGAGTCCCTGTCAGCCTTGAATTGACAGGTTCTAATCGAGTGATGGAGGAAAAATATTTCTTCCATCGACAAATGGTGATGAATTTTGCATGGCAAAAATGCAGCTTGGACCGAAAAGTGTCAGTACACACGCTATTTTTCCTACCAAACCTACAGTTGAAGGACGATTTTCCCAATGAGCAGCAGGCCAGGAAAAGCTTGTGCCCACTGTATCACCATTGGGTACCTGTTGGCACTGGTTATTAAACCCCGATAAGGTGGAAGCTTGGGCATGTACACAGACAGGATATTGACTTCCAGCACTGTGTCTGTGTACTCATCTCAACCTTGTCTTTTGTGCTGTAAAGATAATGATTAAATCCTACGTCCCAAACGTGAGGATGATATGAGTACACAGACAAGGCGCGGCAAGTCGGGACCCTGTCTGTGCACACGTCTTTTGCACTATAGCAATAACGACATATCAACATGCCCAAGCTTCCACCTTGTCGGGGTTTAATACCTAGTGCTAACAGGTACCCAATGCTGTTCATTTTCAAATCCAATTCTACAACAAATGCACCTCTGCTGCATATACGCCCCATGCATTGCCTATAGGGGCGCCACTGAAAGCCGTCTAGTGTTTGTTTTCAAAAGTTTTTCCGGGATAAGAGTTGTGGTGGCTCATGTGTTGCTGCGAGGATTGGCGATGTTTGCGGCGGAGATATTTTTTTATTGCGAAAGTGATACTACTCCCATTTTCAGCCCTTCGCATAGCCACAGTCGGTAGGCATGTTTCACCTTTAATGACCCAGATGGCTGTGACATCATACCAGCTGCGAGAGATGGGCTACCAAGTCGAGTCGTCGGCGGTCTGTAGGCACGACGCGCCGTGGATGAGATGATGACGCCACTATGACATCATACCAGCTGCGAGAGATGGGCTACCAAGTCCAGTCGTCAGGTGGCAGTGGTCGGTAGACACAGCGCACTGCAGCTGGAGCAGCGCTGCTACCGAGTGGAAGTGCTGCTGTCACCTCTTCTCTCGCAGTTGAGAGGAGGAGGAAAACGATGGGTATATAAATGCTCGCGCTTGCTCAGTTAAGGCACTCGGTATGCATCCTGATAAACAGAAAGAAAAGTCACGCCGTCTCGATGAAGCCAGGAAATGACAGCAGGCTACAGAGACAGATGAAGAATGGGAACAGCGTCTCGATCAACGGCCCGCTCAAGATACAGCTAGACGAGCGTGTCGCGCTTCTCTTGAATCATCCTCAGCCGGTGACGACTCCGAATGGAATGTAATGGATGCTTTGAACAGTGAAGACTCTTTGTCGACGTGCTCAGGAAACAGAAGAAGAACGGCAACGAAACTATGGCGTAGCC
Organism: Amblyomma maculatum; assembly: GCF_055883805.1. Lineage (NCBI taxonomy): Eukaryota > Metazoa > Arthropoda > Arachnida > Ixodida > Ixodidae > Amblyomma > Amblyomma maculatum. Next base: position 32,852,925 of record NC_139346.1, on the reverse strand, counting down.
ATGCTATTATTGTTTTCAAGACCTACTGGGTTTAACTAAAGCTAAGCCCCAGCCAATTTTTTTTTTTTCAGCTCTTGCCGATTTTTTCTATGGCGGCCTGGAGCATAAAGTTAAGGTTGGCCTTTGTGTAGAGGCGAAAACACTGATGATGCTGCAGCCATCTGGGAGAAACAGTGCGTACACGCGCCAGGTTCCTCCAATAAACAAGCGCTAAATGACCAGCTGCATTTTTGAGCCCCGCTTTTCTTAGGGTGGGCTGCATCGACTGATTAATTACTTTAACAGAATAATTGTTTTTTTTTTTTTCTTTTTCATCTACCATGCCTTTGCTTTGCTAGCTCTTTTCATATGTGCTCATGGCGACGCACCTTGACCCAATATATGAGACACTCTGCACCACCCGCGGCTACACCATGCCAGCACCACTCTCTTATAGGCATATCACTTCATCAGCCGAATTCCCCAGACTTTATGAAATGTTGCTCACAGTCCCATATTGCAGTAAATTCGTTGTCGTCGTTCGCCATGAATGAAAAATCTCAATGGAAAATTCAGGAGCAGTTTGAAATGTTCAGATTAATGCTAAATTTGTAAAGAAGTTCTGTAACTGAAGGAAGAAAATTCAGCGGAAAGAAAAACTGAGTCAACTTTGAGCGGAGGTCTAAGTCGAACACAGGACTTCCATGTTGCGAGACAGACGCACGCTGATAGGTCGCGAACGCTCGCTGGTTCAAAGCTGAATAATTTGCGATGGGAACGGGATCCGAGAACGCAACTGCGTTATGATATTAATAGGTGATGCCAAAATTAGCGCCCCGATGGTTAAAGCATCCCTCACGGGAGCCAGGTCTGCATGAGCGCCATGCATAATTCTATGAAAATTCTTTTTTTTAATCCCTCTGTGATGTGACATTTTTTTGCCTCTTATGCTGCTGTTGTCAGGCCTGTCCGGTATAGTGGTGCAGTAGTTTGTTCTAGGAATTTTCTTCCAGCATTTCTCTTACCTAGCCTTTTCGGGATTAATGTACCCTGGTGTATTGACAGACGTCTTTTGCATCAGTCTAGGTTCTCTAGCATTTTTCTTTTTCTTTTGTTTTGTCTAGGCTTTCCTAGACCTTGGCCTTCTAGGAAAGCCTAGCCTGGCTTCTAGGTTTTGTCTTTCTCTTCCTGTCTCCCTTGTGTTTGGTTTATCAGCATTTTCTCTTATTTTTTTTTCTGTTTCATTCTTCTCCTCCTTATTATAGTTTTCTTTCTCTTTGTGGATTTTTGTGAACCTACTCAATGCCGTAGGAGACTGCCAAGCTCTATTTCCCACCCAATTTTATTTTTATTTGTTGTGGACTATCCTTTTTACTGTTTTACTCCAGCCCCTCTTTTTTCCTATGTTTTTATGTTCTGTAAGTCTGTCTCTCCCATCGCACTTTATCATTTTGTTGTATATCCGTTAAGGTTGTTGCTGACTACAGGTGGGATTAGCCTTGCGGGTTCCTTGTCGTTTTTGCACATTCGTTGTTTTGCTGCTGTTCTTTGCTTTTCCGCTTCTGTTTCCTGATTTTGTCTTGTTTGCAGGTCTGGATGCTACCTTTTGGAGGTCTTTTTTTTTTTTTTTCTTTTTCAGGCCAGCGTAGACCAGTTTGCGACACTGACCTCACTTTCTTTTTTTTTTATTTCTCTGTTTATAAAAGTTTTTTTTTTATCATGAGCATTTGATTCCTTTCATTTATTTATTTTTGGCTTCAAGGAAGTGGGTGAAACGGACAAATCGAGCACTTACAATCTTCGTTTCGTAAAACTTATGCGCTTAGGTAAAAGGACAAAATATTTAGAGATGCTGCTTTTATCGAGCACTATTAATATATATCTTTACTTTGCCCTCAGGACCTATTAATGGCTTCAAAAATTAAGTGCCATAAAGGTATGCAGCCCTGCACTAAGTAAATAAACTATTAAAGGTTTACTCTGTAACCTACGTATATTAGTTTTCCTGTACTTAAATGGTAATAACAGTAATCTTCAGAAAATTCACGACAATGCGCCAATATTATTTCAAATGCTTTCATGTCAAAATATAAGCCAGTAATGACAAGCGATTTGTTAACATGAAGTGAACTTGAACAGTATGCTCTGTCGTATTGCTTGCCGAGCTGGGACGACTGACTCCAGCCCATTTTTTTTAAAGCTTTCGAACATCTACCCAAGCAAAAACAATTGTTGGAGACGCCCCGTAGTTTGTGCCATAGTGCATTGGCAGCAGATGCTGTTGATGCAACGATGCAAGCGCCGTGAGAAAACGAATTCATGACACGAGGACTGCATAGAAACACGAGGCTAGCAGACGACGCGGCCGGCTCCGCTCCAGGATTTACTTTCAACTTTTTAACATAACCATAAAGAACCAAATAATTTATTTTTACTAAAAGACACCACATGCAGTTGCCCTCACTATTCCTTTTAGATGACTACCTGCTTCGCGTTACATAACATTCTGGCATTCCATACCATAAATTTAACCTTAGCAATGTTACCTATTTACCTGACAAATCTTTGTGCTGACAATATTTTCATCTTGGCATTTGCAAGAAACTTTGCACCTTAACTACGCACCTTGCAGACAATTTATCATGTGCCGTTTACACTTATTACCAACCACTGACTGGCACTTTGGACATGAATACAGACAATCAGAAGCCAGTGCAAAAATCTTCCTGCCCCTAGAAAGGCAATCAGATGCGCTTATCTCCTGGGCCATTGGAGTGGACAGGGTATCTCCTTTCTGTTGGTGGGTGAACGGCAAAGACAGCTTTAGCAATGACTTTGATACAGCCCAAAATGAGCATTAGCCAGAAGGTCAACTTCACATCTTGGACATCTAGCAAGGCAGCAGAATTATCTTCTGTGTTGTTTATCCTGGTCAAGGCCTAGCACCATTGTGACTCAAGATAGGCACTGCAGGACAGATTCCAAATCAAATTATCACTCCAGTGGATTCCCAGGTACTGCAGAATATATGGTCACGAACAGTTTAATTCTAAAGAGAAGCTTCAATCAGAAATAATTGCTTACAGGCAATGTTACAAGCTTACTAACTATGCTACAACATAGTACTGCATAAGTAAATAAATATTACAGCACTTCAAATTATTGGCACTATGTCATCCCAGTGATCTAGAAAAGACAGAGTAGAGGACGGGAGAGACTTTTTAAATAAAGTACTTGTCCGAGCTAAAAGTGAATGAAGAAGCAGTATTGCTGTTAATACTTTTGAATGTGTTGCTATTGTGCTGTCAAGTTCGTCTGCGGACAAAGTTGGTTTTGCGTGTTGCGGTATGTTCCTTGTGCATAAAACAACAAAATGTTTCTTTTTGGCAGTGCAGCTATTAATAAATTGAGATAGTGCTTTAAGCAAAAAAGACATTGCACCACTCAAATTCCACAGTAATCCACTGGTTTTGGCCGGAACTGTGATCATACTGTCCTGAAGGCGGAATGAAACAGGCAACATTTCTGGGGATAGCAGAGACCTCATCAGCTAAACAGTCTACTCTAGTTCACCGTAACATCATTTACAGACTCAGCATGGGTTTTTGGTTTTGGCTTCCACTTCAGATGAGAAATGGAGAAAAAACAATATTTGGTAAATTCTTGGCAATGCATATATATGAAGAGCTGCTTCCATAAAACTGTGTACATGATTTACTCACTCAGTAATACACCAGAGACTGTTTTTCAAATTCTTTGTGAGTATTATTATTACACAGACGAGAGGAGGGCACTGAAACAGTTGGACTCCTGCCAAGAGGAGACTTCTGGACCTCTGGGCCAAAGCCAGCCAAAGACAGTGCATAGCAGACTCTACCTTGTGTTGTTATGTACAGGTGCGGAAATAAGTAAACGGAGCACGCTTTTCTGTTCAAATTAAAATCACACCTTCTGCACTGGAGATAAGAAAACAAGATTTGTCGAAGTGAAAGGCCACTGGAGACTACTACCAGTTTGCACATACCACCACTGTCAGTTTCAGCTATGCAACACGTGAAAAATTTTAGAAGCAAATAGCGCTCTTCGTTTACTTTGTCCGCACCAGTACCTGCAAGCCCATCCCTAAAGCATATGTGTGTGTGTGTTACACTTAGAGACCTCGTGTGTGACAGGCCTAAATGCCTGTCATGGAGGGACTTTAGTTATACCATCCTCACCTCACGTCCTCACTCTCTTCCCTTACTGGCATTCCCATTTGTCTTCCCCAGAGTGAACAGCAGTCACAGATATTTTCACTAACAGATTGCAACATTTGGCAACCTGAACACATAAATTTGCTGTGAATTACTCTTACAGAACTCTTGCTCAACCACATCACAGAAAAGTGATAAACTGCTATGTAATTGCACCTAATCAACTGTTTGAAACAGTGCTGAGGGAAACTTTCAAATTTAAGATGCCATAATAATGAGTTCAAAACCACTATTTTGCAAAGAAAACAACACAAGAGAAGGACACCACATGCGCACATGCGCCGCACAGGACGTTATTCCATCAACCTTTCCTAAACAGGAAGCGGAAGAAAATGGCTAGCAAAATCACAGCACCAGAATCATGGAGGAACAGAATTCTGGCTTCCTAACTGGAGAGCCGCAAGCGGAAGGTAATGCACCCAAGCTTGCCACAACGGTCTTCCGGTTTCCTTGTGAGTCAAGTATTACTATTGTTTTCCTTCAACCTTGTTGCTTTTAAAGATGACATTAAAGTGATGATTGTTTTAGGGTCTCATTGTTTAGTGATTGGAATGGCTCAAGTGTATGTGACTGCATGTGCAGCAGCATGAAGAATGTGGAAAGTCATCGCAGGATGCGGTTGTCGCAGACGATGGCGTTCAGCGGTTAAGCGCACTGGCTGCATGAAAGATTCGCGAGGCGGATAGAGCATTTTAATATGATATTGTTTCGAAAAATACTTAACATACGCTCAATTAAGACGTCGACCGCGGAATAATCAAGAAAAAACGCGATCGGACAAAGAGAAAGCGAAGCCGCAACACGAGTACAGTATGCGCACTTGCACTATGAACAGAACGAGATAGAGAGAGAACTTCGAGAAGAGAGAGCTGTTACCAATAGATCATGTATCGCGCGCTTCGGCGTTAGATTCTGAAGGTTGGGACAGTCTCCAGGCCGGTAGTTCTTAGACCCTGGCGGCATAGTCGGCCAGTCGAACGATTTATTGTCGGGCTCTTGGGTTCGAGGTTCGAAGAAGGGTCTCCCAGGCGTAGAATGAAGCACGTAATTAAGCGCGCTCTGACACCGACACCCGGCTAATCAAGCGCAATGGTACTCACCGATATCGAGTCCGGTGACGTCTTCCCTCCTCTCCAGCACCTTCTCTACTAGGTCTTGGACCCAGAGCAGGTAGTTGAGGCGCTGCGGCACCGCCGGAACCAGTCGACCAGGCGGCAGCTGAACGTCCAGGTTGAAGAAGTGCTTCAGCAGCGTACGGGACAGAGCGCGCTGGGAATCGGCATCTTTGAAGTCGAGTTTTGCCTTGCCCTGGGTATTGTAGCTGACGTGCTGGGCGAAGTCGAAGTACTTGTCGGCCAGAACAGTGAAATCGGGCGGCGTGCGGAAGACGCTCCGCTCGTGCATAAGCAGCACGTCTCTCTTCATGGCGAGGTAAGTATGCTGTGTAGCTGACCGCGATCGAGCTCAATATGACCTGCAGTGCAATTCAATCGCCTTAGTTTGCTTTAAAAGGCCAGCAACGTCTACTCAGCAACTGAAAGCGTTGTCAGTTTCTAAAAGCGCAAACACGTCGAAAGTTCCGCGGTTCCGCCATGTCCGACTAGCAGACGAGGCGTACGTGATGGCGCTGTTTACAAGTAGCAAACTGAAGACGCTTGAGATAATATAAAAGCAGTTACTTCAGTCATATTTTTCTAAATCTAATTTTTATGGCACTGCATTAAACTTGTTTTAAATTAAAGAACTGTTTTATAGTGAGTGAACCCATGGAGTGAACCATTATAGAGCTAAGCCAAAGACTCCGCCATGGTTGATCCAATCCAAGTTCGCACGTCAACCGCATTTTTTCAGTCTGCTACTAGTGAGAAGTTTCTTCAAGAGACTTTTGGCGCATATAAATGTTCGCTTTACGCTATATCGCTCGCCCTCTTGTGGCCACTAGGACATTGAACGCACGCTTGATGAGGTGACGTTGAAAATTTTTGAGTACTTTTCTAACGGAGCAAATATACAAGTGGTGCGTACAATACATCCTGCGGTTCTCCGTGCAGCTCTGACGACTCACGGCCCAAGATTTACACCCGGACCGGCGACAAAGGTGAGCTTGTAGCCGGTGCAGACTCCCGGTACTGTTGCTTTCGCTCTGGCGATTATGTTAAGTGATAATGAAGCACGAATTCGTGACCTCCTTGTGCTGGCGTGCGTATCCATTAGGAATCTGCACTTGCGTCTCCGTAGGCCGCATCATAGGCGTGCACAGGGTTCTGCATTAGGGGGAGCCAACTTTCACCCAAGAGCCTCCCCCAGCCAAAACACAGCGCGAAGATGAGGAATGGTTATAAAACATTTATATTTTGTAGTGATGAATAGCAACACATACAAAATAGCTTCGCCATTGCAAGATTAAAAAATACTCGACGATGTGCTTCTCCCATAACGGTTCCTTAATTGAGTCTCCGGCTTTCCAGAGGAAAATGTGTCTTGAAACGTAACAGCACGAGTTCAGAGAACGCTGAGCACTTTTAAAAACGACGGCACAGGTCCGACAGAGTGAAGGCAAGAGGCGAACAATTGCGCCCCCCTTGAAGGATTAGGGGGGACGCCCTTCCTTCCCTGCGTACGTCTATATGGACCGCAATATATGCTTTCTAAAATCCACTAGATCGTAAGCATTGCATCAATGCTCGTTTGTGATGCGTCTTTCGGGTCGCAGCGCAGCATCAACATTCTCGCAGTTGCAAATAAGCTATAGAGCTGGCTAAAACTTTTCGGAACATGAAAACAGCGGATCGCTTAATTTAGTCACTGCATAGTCCGCTACGCAGTCTGTATTTGCCCGTCGAAATTTCTAGTTACTTCCCGAGAAGCCGTGCTTATTCTGTGGGCTTTGTAGTCACTTTCTCCCGCTCCGTTGATTAAGTATGTGCAGTGCTTAAAGTCTGGTTCATTCGGAAAGGGAAGTGATTCGAGCACGAGAGAGAGAAAGTGGTTGGCAGCCTGCTTCGCACATCATTTTGTAAAAAGGGGTGAAATTATTGTTCTTTGTTTTGGGTTTCAGAAGATATTTAATGGCTCTGATATTTAAAAGACACTGCGAAATTGCAGAAAGAATGAGAAGAAATATTCTAAAAACAACTGAAAAAAAAAAAAAAAAAAACGCTGCCTGCTTCATATTCCTGCAGTCTTTATACATTTGAGTGTGGGGTGTCTCAGACCCCTTTGAAATACTGGTAGAGCATGTGCCTGTTCTCCTTGAGAACCGTTAATACTGTTTCATACATCCAATCGTCTAGTTGCTGTAGCCATTATTGCTTTTGGGTGGCACATGCATGCAGGCACATCGGCCACGTTTACGGGCCAGCGGCGGCGTAAAGATGATGCTGTGTTTGAAGCACTGGGCGCCACCGATGAGCTCAACTCGCACATAGGATATGTGCGCTCTTTGCTCGGACATCCGGAGGTCAGCAAGCAACTAAAATGGGTGAGAGTTCGAATGCCAATAGCAAGAAATTTAAGGCCCTAAATTCCTCATATGGGGCAGAGAACTTTCCGCAATATCTAGCTGTGCCCATTTTTAGGCCAGCAACTCCTTCCCTTCTTTCCTGTTTTTCCTTCCTTCTTGTTCCACATATGCGGCGAAAGGGAGACAGCATGCAGTACTTCTCTATAATATAATGGCATATTATGAGAAAGACGAAAGAGAGGAACTCTTATTGGGAGGAAGAGGAAACCAATTTTTTTGACAGTCGACCATATGCAATCAGCTTGCACTGTGACACAAGAGCCGCTGCTCCCCATAGTGTCACTGCATCATTCATGAGTTCACAAAAAGGGGTGCCCAAAGGGATTCAGACATAGTGGCTAGCACACAAGAAAGACGCAGACAGAAAGTAGGGGAACAGGACTGTGTGCGTCTTTCTTGTGCACTAGACACTATGTCCGAATCTAGCAACAAACTAACCCAATTAAGAGCCGTGGCCCAAAGAGAAGTGAGCGACGAAAACTGATGCTGAAATAGTGGTGGTGCTGTGTGGACCACGCCTAACCACACGTGTGCAAATAAGACACATTTTTATGCACACCCAATCCACAATCAATAGCTGTCCAGCCCACACACCACATATGGCACGTTTGCATTAGCCTGGTCTCTGATTGCTAAGAGGACAGACCTGGACACACTGCTAACATCGGGGAATAGAATGTGCTTCTTGTAACAATCTGTTGTTGGCTCATTTTGTCTGTGATATAAGGAAGATGAGTATTTGCTTTTTATTGGTTATTCATAATCACAAATCCTGGTCTTGCCAACTTATTTGTTTGCAACCTGATCCTGGATGACATAGTGCATTCTGGGAGCAAGCTGAGATGATGACTCCTGGGCATATTGAATCAACAAAAGCTGTTGTGTGGGATTCTCAAACAAGAATTCTTTGATTGGATTGAGCAACAACAAATAAATATCATGTATCATATCTTGGCAACGTCTCATCTGGTTACCAGAATAAGAGGCACTGCCGTGTAAGTTTACTGAAATTTTACTCTTGGTTGGTCACATCAGTAACAGTGTGAGGATTCTGGATCAGCAGCATTTCAAATGCTTGCTCATCGACTTCCTTAAGGGTGTGTGTACATCAATTTTCTCAGCCTTGGGCATGATGACTTGTGTACATCAGAGCAAGCAGTGCTTGGCGGAAAGCTTTCTTAGCGCAGAACGATGAGTACTCAACATCCAAGAAGCACATCCTATTTTCTTGATTGGTATGTATGCTTCGTGATCCATGTACCAAAGTTTTCTGACTTGCGTTGGATAAAAATGGCATTACTTGATTTTAAGCATGTCATCTTATTTGCTGTGTACTCTCATGCTGCTAAGATCCCAGCAAATCTTTCAAAAATACAGACAGTTTAACTCAGTTAATCATGGAATATCGTGCAGCAGCAGGGCGTTTTGAGAGGATTAGGTTTGCTGTGACTCAATTATTAAAAGTAATTTTACTGTGTTGCCTTCGAACTTTAGTCCCGGACCTGATGGAATTTCCACAAAACTGTTAAAACTAACCAAACACATCTCCGGACCACTGCTGTGCAGGCTGTTCCAGTACTCCCTTGACACAGGCAAATTGCCTAAGGATTGGAAAATTGCTCATGTCATTTCTGTCTTTAAGTCTGGAGACAAAAAATCACTTCACTATTACAGGCCTATTTCGCTCACTTGCGTTTCATGTAAACTCCTTGAGCACATTATAGCATCTCAAATCATGCAGTACCTTGTAAATTGTAAGCTCATCTTCTCTAATCAGCACGGGTTTCAACGTGGACGTTCCTACGAATCGCAGCTGTTTGAGTTGGTCACTGATCTTCACCATTCTGTTCATTCGACTCATCCCATTGATGCCATCTTTATTGATTTCGCTAAAGCCTTCGATCGCGTTCCTCACTTTCGCCTAATCCATAAACTTAATGCAATGAATTTATCCCCTGGGGTCATTGACTGGATCAAGGATTTTTTAACTGATCGCTCTCAATCTGTCATCCTTAACATAAATGCCTCTGCTCCTGTCTCAGTGAAATTGGGTGTACCTCAGGGTTCCGTCTTAGGACCGATTCTTTTTCTCATGTACATAAATGACCTACATTATAACATTGCCTCTAGTATTCGTTTGTTTGCAGACGATTGTGTCATTTACCGTCCCATTAAAAGCCCTCGTGACCACATTATCTTACAGGATGACTTAAACATTATTTCTGACTGGTGTACAACGTGGCTAATGCAAGTAAATACTGACAAAACTAAAGCTCAAACGTTTACTAAAAGGCGACGCGTTGTCCTTTATACCTATTTCATTGGAAACGATGCCATTGAACATGTATCATCCATTAAATACCTAGGAGTACATTTATCTTCTGACCTTACTTGGAATACTCACATTGAACACATTATCAACAAGGCCGATGGAACATTAGGCTTTCTAAAATGCACTCTCTATCAAGCTGATGAAAAAACGAAACTCCTAGCCTATACAACACTTGTCAGGTCTCAGCTTGAATATGCATCCATCATTTAACACCCTCATCAAGCTTACTTAGCAAACTCCATTGAATCTCTACAGAGTAAAGCAGCCAGGTTTATTGCCCACGATTATTCCTACCCAACTAGCGTAAACAGTATCAAGCAACGATTTAATTTATTGCCCCTTGAGACTAGGCGACGAAATGCCCGCCTATCTTTCATGCACAATCTATATCATGGTTCATCAGACTTTCGAAAAACGTTCCTTTGCCCTGCCCCCCACATATCTGCTCGCGTAGACCATCTATTTAAAATCAACCCCGTACATGCGCGCACAAATCTGTTTAAATATTCACCACTGCTACTTGCTATTTCACAATGGAACAGTTTGCCAGCAGATGTCGCTACCATACCTGACCATAGTTCATTCCTCAAGGCTTTGGAGGGAATTGAATGTTAAACTGACAACTTTCTTAATAATATTTTGCAGTGCTCATTACTTTTTTTCCTTGATGTGTAGTGCTGTGTTATTTCTTGTTCATTTCAGCCTACTGCTTGGTATTAAGCGCGTGCATACCTCGTTTCTTCAGAGCATGTAAAATTGCTTAGGTCATATAACTACTGGATAAAAAAAAAAAGGAAAAATAGCGACCGGTATGACTTGTTTTTTTTTTCCTCCCTTTCTTTCCTCCTCTCTGATCCTTAAGTGCAATTGTTACTTATGTGCCTGTTATAACAAACTTTGTTCATGTGACTTCTCCCCCGCTATGTAATGCCTGAAAGGGCCTTTAGGGTATATAAATAAATAAATCAGGCTGCCATGCTTCCAGACCACACATTGGATGTGTACACTGCAGAATCTGCAGTGGAGAAATGTGAAAACCTGAGCATTGTTGCTGCTCACGATACATCGCTCGCCCCCAATTGAACACAACCAACTTGACCACATCAAAGTTCACCGGCATTCTATAATTGCTTTAGAAGAAGGGAAAGGTGCAATATCTGTCAGGCTTGTTTCTGTGGACACCTGCAAGTCTCTCGGAAAGGTCAATGTCAAATTGGCTTCAAACATTGGGTTTTTGCAAGAATGTGGATAGCAGCACTGCACCACTAAAAACCACCCCGCCGGGGTGGCGCAGTGGTTACGGCGCTCGACTACTGTTCCCAAGGACGCGGGATCGAATCCCGGCCTTGGTGGCCGCTTTTCGATGGAGGCGAAAAGCAAGACTCCCGTGTGCTGTGTGATGTCAGTGCACGTTAAAGAACCCCAGGTGGTCGAAATTTCCGGAGTCCTCCACTACGGAGTCTCTCATAGCCTGAGTCGCTTTGGGACGTTAAACTCCACAAACCAAACTAAATCAAACCATTAAAAACCTTAATCATTGATGTCATTATAGGTTGGATCATATTGTAGGTTAGCCTGACGCAGATGATGGAAGACACCGAGGGCACTTGGTTCAGTGTGGCCGGTGTCCCTGCTCCCAACAACAGAGTATGACAATTTAGTTGTTTGTGAGGGAGGGTTCAGCTGGTAATTGATTGTGCACCACCTCCACCAATTCTGACAAGAGTTGAGTGATTGAGTGTAGTCTCTGGGGACAAGAGGCGCTGGCTCAGCTTGCTGCCCCCCGCAGGGGCACCTTGTGTATTGAGGTGTTAGTACTTGGTGTCACCACGGACTCTGAGCCCCCATACCGAAGCTGTAATCCGTACCGTGGAGATGGGTTGAAAGGTGGAGGGAAGAAACCGTGAACAGTGGCGATCGAGGTCGGGGTCAAGCCTCGGCCGACGGGCTCCCCACCTGTCTACGAGGTGAGGGGCTCCGGGACCTTCCTCTGCATATAAGGGTGAAACAGAGGCGACAGATTATTAGGAACCCTTAGACCACCCATAATGCATGGAAAAACAATCATCAAAAAAACTTGATCGACCTCCGAAAAGGAGTCGCACCGAAGTGACGCAAAAAATCACGCACCAACTGAGAACTTTCCAAAGTTTCTTGTCCTGCGCTCATTATCCGAGTCTAAACCTGTAAATGAGCTATCAGTCTTTCTGATAGCCAGCTCGCTGAAGGCCATCATTGGGGCTAACTATAAAGCGAAAAAAACTAGGATCTGGTGACTTACTAATAGAGGTACCAGACAAAAGCCAGGCTGACAAACTCCTCATAACAAAGTCATTTGCTCACCTTGACAATCAGGTATCGCCCCACCGCAGTCTTAACAGCTGCCAGGAAGTGGTTTCTGAGCGAGACCTCTTAAATGAAACAGAATCAGATCTCCTTGAGGGCCTACAGAACCAAGGTGTAACAGCAGTACGAAGAATAACAATCAGGCAAAAGAATGAAGAAATGAAAACGAAACATATTGTTCTCACTTTCAACCAGAGCACACTTCTTGAATTCATCAATGTGGAATTCATCCGATGCTAACTGTACATATCAAGTCCCCGCAGGTGCTTCAAGTGTCAGCGGTACGGGCATGGTAGCCAGACATGCCGAGGACGTCTTACCTGTGCAAAATGCAGCGCACATGACCATGCAACCGATAATTGCAATGCAACTGACTTCAAATGTGTGAACTGTGAGGGCACACACCCTGCATACTCACGGTCCTGTGTGGCCTTTCAGGCCGAAAAGAAAGTAATCAATCTGAAGGTAACCGAGAATATATCATACGGAGAGGTGCGGAAGAAACATAGAGTTCTCTCCTCTGCTCCCTATGCTGACGCAGCCCGTAGAAGGGCCAGGCCGCGTCTAGTAATGGTGGGTACGCAGTGAAAAAATTCAGTTGAAAAAATGGTAAATCGTCGCCTTCTCTATTTCCTTGAATACAATGGTCTTCTTCATCAAAACCAAGCTGGTTTTAGAGCTGGGCGGTCAACAGCTGATCAGCTCATTGAATTTGAGTCTTATGCAAGGGATGCTTTTGTACATAAACAACATTGTTTATCTGTCTTTTTCGATCTTGAAAAAGCATATGATACCACTTGGCGCTATGGTATCATCCGCGACCTCTTCTCTCTTGGCATCACAGGGAACATGTTGAATACAATACGAAGTTACTTGTCTGAACGGACCTTCAAAGTTCGTGTTGGCAATGCATACTCAAACCAAGTACATACAGGAAAATGGTGTCCCTCAAGGTGGTGTTCTCAGTTGCACACTTTTCATAGTCAAAATGAGCTCTTTAAAAAGCGTCCTGCCAAAAACTATTTCTTGTTCTATGTTGATGATGTTCTATGTGTATGTTGATGACATCCAGATTAGCTTCAAATCTTGCAACTTGGTCATCTGTGAATGACAGATTCGGCTAGGTGTAAACAAATTGTCCAGGTGGGCTGATGACAATGAGTTTAAATTTAACTCTGAAAAGAGTTTGTGTACTTTTCTCTAAGCAGCGTGGCATCAGGCCTGACCCCAACATTATACTGAATGGTCAGAGCTTTGCCTTTAAAAAGGAACATAAATTTCTTGGCATAGTTGTTGACGAAAAACTTTCCTTCATTGCCCACATAAAGCAGTTGCAACTGAAGTGTCTCAAAGCAATGAATCTGCTAAATATTCTCTCTCACCGGTCATGGGGCACAGACCGCGACTGCCTTCTGAGCCTTCTGAATAGTGTAGTTCTATCACGCATTGACTATGGCTCGATGGTCTATCAGTCAGCATCATCCTCTACACTAAAATTGCTCGATCCTGTGCTCCACTTCGGCCTTCGCCTCGCCACGGGCGCTTTTCGAACTAGTCCAATTGCTAGCCTTTATGTCGAGGCGAACCGATGGTCACTGCAACGAAGGAGACAATTTACTTCCCTAACTTATGCTATGAAGGTACTATGCCATCTGGATCATCCATGTCGCCGGCTCCTGCTTGACAAAACTGGCACAGCACTTTTCTCAAGAAAACCATCTCTAACACCACCATACCCAATCAGAGTTGCCATGCATATTGAATATCTGGATGTTTCGGTTACCAGTCCTCGTACAACTTCCATAAAAGACTTAATTGCTCCTTGGGAAATGCACGGTGTTAATTGTCACCTGTCGTTTCTTGAAGTGGGGAAGCACGCATCCCCTATTGCCATACAGCAGCACTTCATGTCACTTCAGGCGAAGTACACTTCTGATGAATATTACAGTGATACTTCAAAGTCTGCTCAAGTGTCCTGTGCAGCACATGGACCACAATTTTCAGTTTCAAAAACACTGAACAGACATACAAGTATATTTACCGCTGAATGCCATGGTATCCTGCTAGCTGTGAGACACATCATTGAAAACAAAGCTTACGTACAGTGGTAGTCTACACAGACTCCCACAGCATTTTAACCTCTCTATTTTGTTCGAAATGGCGTAAGAACCCAGTCCTAAATTCTCTCTTTTACAACCTCATGTCTGCCCATAAATTGGAGCTTAAAATTATGCTATGTTGTTGGTCAAATATTTAGGGGAATCCCCCAAGGTGGAGTAGATTTGTAATAAGGGAGTAATTACTCATTGCATCCACCCAAGCGCAGCCATACGGCTACAAAGGAAAGCTATACAGCTTTCTCAGAAACTTCGTAGTTAAAGAAAAATTCGTCCTGATCCGGGAATCGAACCCGGCACCACCGCCTTTCCGGGGCAGTCGCTCTACCGACTGAGCTAACCAGGACGGTCAACAGAACAGATGGTAGGGCGAGAGCGAATTGATCTGTAACTCGAAGTGGGAATGGTGTTGGTCAAATATTTAGGGGAATCCCCCAAGGTGGAGTAGATTTGTAATAAGGGAGTAATTACTCATTGCATCCACCCAAGCGCAGCCATACGGCTACAAAGGAAAGCTGTATAGCTTTCTCAGAAACTTCGTAGTTAAAGAAAAATTCGTCCTGATCCGGGAATCGAACCTGGCACCACCGCCTTTCCGGGGTAGTCGCTCTACCGACTGAGCTAACCAGGACGGTCGGCAGAACAGATGGTAGGGTGAGAGCGAATTGATCTGTAACTCGAAGTGGGAATGGTGTTGGTCAAATATTTAGAGGAATCCCCCAAGGTGGAGTCTATTCCACCTTGGGGGATTCCTCACTCAGCCGCGGGATGAGCGGAAGAAAACAAGCCTCCTTACTCTTTATAGCTGCGTCAACAGGCAGCGCCAGCGGGCGCAGCGCCGCCTCTCGGGTGCGATACTGCTCCTCCGACCGGCGCGTTGGGCTGCAAACTTCTGCAACAGACGGTACATATCTTTTAACTCTCCTGCACCACATTGTTCGAGATGCGGTGATCGGCTTACTGTCATTCATGTTTTAATTATATGTGCACAACTGGAACCAGAAAGGAGATGTCATTTTCCCTCCTTGTACACTCATCAAATACCTGCACACCCATTCATTTTTATTGGTGACAACCCAATGTTTCCTTTAAAACAGGTGTTTAACTTTTTATCACAAGTAGGCTTTTTACATGGAATTTCTTATCGACGTGGGTCTCAGCCCGTTCCTCCTTGAGAGGACGGATGAGATCTTTTAAAGCATCTACTTATACATTGCACATCCATTATATATCGCAAATGAATTTTAGGCCCTATACACCATTGTTTTTAGCAATTTTACAGAGCGAATACATTTTTAGGCCCTATACACCACTGTTTTTTATTCCTTCATGAAAAATCACAACTATTCCATTATATAAACTTGAGTACACAGTTAACCTTGAGTCTGGCGCTCTTTGCCCTGAGTCGCCCTTGCGCCATTAAAATCCATCATCATCATCATCTTGAAGTACAAGTACAGGGCTGAAAAATATAGGCTTCCCACGAGGGGCAGCACGAACGCACCATAGAATATTTTGAATACACTGCAAGAACTGAAAAATGTCCGCTTGCGGTAAAAAAACTGCATCTGGTCCCGATGAGATTCATTATGAGATGGCTCGCCCATCTATCAGAAGCGTCTGTAGAAGCGCTTCGGAAGTTTAACAAAATCTGGGTGCTAGCTAAAATACCAGAGGCTTGGGAAAAAGCCATAATTGTGTCTTTCCTAAAACCCGGCAAGCCACCGACCTGCCCTGGGAGTTCCAGGCCTATAGCCCTAACTAGTTGTTTAGCAAAATCTTTTGAAAGTATTTTAAACACTAGATTAACCTTTATTTTAGAATAATGTAAACTTCTTAAAGGGACACTAAAGACAGCCAAAGATGGTATGAAAATCTAATAAACTACATTTGGTGACACTGTCGTCGCATATCCGGCAGCAAAAAATCGAATAATTGCTGAGATATTGCGATAAGAAGTTGAGGTTTTTTCTTGTTCCCGCCGGTCGAATTCAAACTGTGGCCTCCAACTACGTAGTTGGAGTTGAGTGACGCACTCTATGACGTAAGCGGAGACTCCGTGATAGCTAGCGAGCCGGCGCGGCCCGCGGCGTCGCATCCCTCAAGGGCCAACTTGGCAACAGCGTACTCGCAATGACGGCCTCAGCCGAAATAAATAAAACGATGAAGAGAGTAATTTACCGAGTATATTTTTGTATTTGCCTTGCAACCTTTACGTTGTTTTTTCGCCGTCGTTTACATATGATAATAGCGTGTTATCATGTTTGAGAAAAAACATACTACCGCATTCAAACATGCAACGTAATTCGCATTTGTCAGCCTCCGGGATCCCTAGCGCGTCACGTGATTTGTAGTTGCGAGCCTCGGCCGTTTGGCTGTGGTGGCGATACCTGTATTTCTGTTATTCTTCTTTACTACCTTATAACAGCTCTGTTTTCAGTAAGAGTGGTCTTTTTGTAATCAGGAACTGGCATTCTATCGATGCAAACCAACTTCCTTTCTCTCTTTAGTGTCCCTTTAATATTCATCAGTGCGGTTTTAAGAAAGAATGCTCAACTATAGACCACCTAGTGCGCCTCGAAAACACTGTCCGCGAAGCATTTATACATAGGTAGCATTGTCGCTGTTTTATTACCGAGCGATATTACCAAGCGAATTTGTCATGGAATTTACATATAGATAACATCTGCTCTTCCGCTTTACGTAAACTATATACTTTTTAAGACATAAGTTTAAAAATTCTCCCTCGAGCGTAAAACTACTTGCTTACAATTCACTAATTAGACCGAAACTTGAATATGCATGCGTTGTTTGAGACCTGTTTACTAAACACAATATCACTCTTTTATAAAAGGTACAAAGAAAAGCTGTGAGATTCATTTACTCTGAATTTTCTCCGTATGACTCACCCTCTGAATTAATGCAGGTTAATGGTATTGAATGTCTTGAACAACGAAGAAAAAGTTTACGCTTGCAGTTTCTTTCTGCGCTTTGGAATCAAGACCTAGCTATTAACCCTTAACCATATCTGTCGCTTTTATCATCGAGGCATACGCGCCACCGTCATCCTAACATGCTGACGCCGTATTTCGCACGAACTGATTTATTCAAGTTTTCATTTTTTCCTCGCACAGTAACCGACTGGAATGATTCATTATTGCCTTTCTCCGCACTTTGATGTTTATTACCTTTGTTATTATTGTTTTATTGCCATGTTACCACCCTGCTTGGAGCTGTACAAGGTTCGCAGTATTGAATAAAGAAAAAGAAAAGAAAGAAGAATCCATTTTTAGGCCCTATACACCACTGTTTCTTATCCTTTCATGAAACATCACAACTATCACATTACATAAACTTGAGTACACCGTTAACCTTGTGTTTGGCGCTCTTTAACCTGAGACGCCCTTGCGCCATTAAAATTTAACATCATCATTATCATCATCATCAGCTTGCTGCCACAAGATGGATGCTTGCACTCTCAACACATTTTTTTTGTCATCATCCACTGCTGGCATGAAACACTGTCTTTGTTGCTACAGTTTATAGGTACTGATAGGCTGTCCCCGCACAAAATGATAGATGTGTAACTCTACTTAAAACTGTGTACTTGAAGCTTGACTTAACAGCCTTTAAATCGCTCTCGGATGGAAACAAGCTCAATTAAACCTGGTTATAACGAGCAAAAGCACCCGCCGCAGTTGGTCAGTGGCTAAGGCACTCGGCTGTTGAACCCGAGTACCCAGATTTGAGCCCGACTTGTTTGAATCCGCTCTGCTTAAATGCTGTTTTTTTTTTTTTTTTTTTGAGCATGAAAGCACTACATGCAAAAATGTAAATGGTAGATGATTTCACTAGGCTCTGAGCCTCTGGATTATTTGCTTTCATGCTAATTAAAACAAAGGATACAAATCTTAAAGGAAAGCTGTGTTTTTTTCTTGTGGCTACGCCTCTTCAACTACATACATTAGGTTGAGCTTGTACTATCTCTCTCTTCCTAGAACTCTCTCTTGAGCTTCAGTCTCTATGTAACTATTTATTTTGTGCCTGATTGCAGGTTCAGTGCTTGCTTCAAGACCTTCAAGCTGCCATTGCGACACCAAATTCATCTGCATCTGAAGGACACAAAAGTGAGCCAACCTGTGTCTTTCCAGTGCTTATGAGGGCTTCCAGCATCACATTAGTGCAAGTGCTACAAATAGAAAAAAAATGAAGTGGGTGTCAGATTAGTAGTACTATTTCATCAAATAACACTGATATGATGCCCCCCCCCCCCCCCCCCCCCCTTACGACCCCCCATTACCTTTAAAGAAACAAACTGTAATGTTGTTAGTCCTCTAGGCTCATGTAACTACCTTGTGTGACACTATACACTAACGTTTGGTTCCCGCATGGAGCAGGAGAACACGAACAAGCGACCAGCCATGCAGACTCCGGTGACAATTCTAATCTATCAATGTGAAAGTATTACTTTGCTATGTTCACAGATTTCTGTCCGCAAAATTGCGTCCGCAGCAGTTGTGAGTAGTTGAGAAGTGGTAGAGGTTAATCAGTGGTGTCAATCGATAGAGGGTAATATAATGTGTCCAAAAATAATTAGGACAATAAGTTAATTAAATAATTAGAGGCAAAAAAATGTAAAAGTAAAGGCAAAAGTGGTCTCATTAGCCAATGGCTTGGCACCACATTTGAATGTATCAAATAATAAAATAGTTAATTAAGTCAGTCAATTAGGGTGATGTCAAGATGTATGAAATACTAAATAATTAAATCAGTCAATTAAGGTGACGTCAAGAATGTGACTTCACGCAACCTGAATTCGAGCAAAAAAGGGCATGGGAAGGGATTGCTGCGCAATTTGAAAGTACCAAAGGTTAAAATAGTTAATTAAGTCACTCAATTAGGGTGACATCAAGGATGTGATGTCACGCAACCTGAAGTAGAGCCGAATAGGGCATAGGAAGGGATTGGCATGCAATTTGAAAGTACCAAAGACTAAAATGGGTAACCAAGATACTTTGTTAGATGAGTGGGTAAACATCCATTGTTAATAAAAACAGCGCGAACAGGAAGACACAAGACAAGATAAAAGGAAGCTACAGGACAAGTGCTGACTCACAACTCTGGAATAAAAGCTGAGGCTGGGTTGTGAGTCAGCGCTTGTCCTGTAGCTTCCTTTTACCTTGTCTTGTGTCTGCCTGTTTGTGCTGTTTTTAATAATAATGAAATGGGTAAACAAGAAGTGAATTAATGTGACATTACGCAACCGGAAGTAGAGTCAAAAAAGGGCATAGGAAGGGATTGGCACGCAGTTTGAAAGTACCAAAGGCTAAAATGGGTAAACGAGAAGTTAATTAATTTGACGTAGATGATGTGACATCACGCAACTGGAAGTAGAGCCGAAAAAGGGCATAGGAAGTACCAATTTGAATTTGTAATTTGAAAGTAATTTGAAAGTACCGAAGACTAAAATGGCTAAACAAGAAGTGAATTAAGCAACTATAAGCAACCAACAGCAGCATCTATGGTTTCGCATTACTCCAATGCAGATTCTGCAATGCTCTTTAATTTTTTCGTGCTCACATGCACCTTGAGCCGCGGGTGGCTGCCACAAAATGCGGTGGTGTTGCCATCCGTTGATGTCTTTGGGACTCAACTATGACATACATTTATGGATATCCATTACAATATCATCATTTGAGTACCAAGTTAAATGACATTGTATTGAGCACCCTAAGATATTATTAGCTCAGTTTATGTGAACAAAATTTTAATGTCTTTGTCAGTAGCATTGGTGCATGCCCCTGGCCAATAGTAGTTTGCAGGTGAAATAGATAGCCACTGATTAGTGAGCAGGTTGCTTGATGTCACGACTCACAAGACTAAATGACGCTGCTAAGTTGGCACGAGATGGGAATTAAACCAGAGACCTTTGGATCCTTACTCATACAAGCTACCCAGGGACCATGCAGGCACGTTCGCATGGCTTGGTATAAGCGGGGACTTGGTTCTGCTTATGGGTAGTCCTTTGCATAATGTAGTAGCTTATGACTGTATTCTAACGAGTATTTGTGAAACAGTAGAGTCACGAATTAAGGGATCAGTGATCAAGCAAGTTGCAAAAGGTATGCACAGAAATGATTATCTGCAAGGGGAGCTGAAGGTAGGAACCACTAAGGCCCTCGTGTTGTACCCTTAGTGGTGGAGCCTAAGTGTCCCCCCAGTATTTTTCGCTCTTTTTGTGGCAGCGCAAAGAAAAACCTGTCACTCTAGCAGTGCAGACACGCAGTGATCTGCATGCTGCTCTATACTGCGCAGTTAAAGAGCTGAGCATACTAAAATTTGCAGGTAGACTAATATATTGGACAATTGCAGTGCAAGTTTGCACTTAGTGAAAGTAGAAAAATTAGCGATCTAATCCATGCTACGCCCAGATTATTTGACCATAAAAAAAGGGAAGTTTTTGAGGAAACTTGTATTTAAACCCCACATGTAGGGCAGTGAGCAACAACGTGTAGTAAGTGAAGTAAGAACATGCCGACCAAGAAGTTGATGATGGTTGCATTGTTGTTTCATGAAAAAATATAATCAATCCAAGGTGCACACTTAGTAGTGGCTTGAAGTGGGTTGTTCTTAGCTCCGACGATAAAGTCTTCACAGATGATGAGAGGAGCATGCGGTGCCTGTGCAGTGCATGTGTTCACATTCACGCAGTTCATAAAAGCCACGGCCATGAAATCTTTTGCGTCATTTTTCGCGGTGTTTGGCAAAACGTATGTACACACTTTCACCTAATCTCGTTTGCTGACATCGCACTTCATGGCACATATGTCACCGCACCTGAGCGTTGGCCTTTCGACAGCTTTGCTGTCATGAGTACACATGTTTCCTGTGTGCCTTCATACACTGTGAGGCCATCAGCTTTAAAGCCCCGGCACTTGAAGAAGTCAGCGCAGGTGAATCCGTCAAGTGCAGCGGGCTCGTCATTCTTGTTTGAATCATGGTGTTGATGCCAGATGGCCGGCACCACTTGAGCACACGTGCTAGAAACAGCCCTGGACTAACAATCTTGTGTCTTTGCAATGTCATTACTTTAGGTAGTGAATCGAACAGACTGTTGGAAGTTAGTACTGCTTCACTTGATGATATTTTGAAGTAATGCTACAACAACATACGAGAATGTTTGAAACTGCTCGAAGCCTCACTAGGGCATCTACGGTTGTCATGTAGCCTTGGTGGACAGAACAGTGGCGGGCAATGGGAGTTGAAAATGCAGGAGTTAAATGCATTCCTGCATTAAAAGGATGTGAAATTTGTAACCGACCTCTCATTTGAACAAATGAATTAAAGGAATATATACATGCAAATATATAAAATGTAAATAGTTGCATATTTGATTCTTTGTGCATGGATCACCACGTGGTATTTTCATATGACAACTATTTAATTCATAACCGAATTTCCTTTTTCACCTGTCATGGTTTTGGCTTCAACAGCTGGACAACAGCTATAATGTCAAATTTCTGCACAGGTTGCATGATTGAGGAGTTGAAGTGCAATTTAATAGCTTCTTCTTCACTTTGGGATTCTGGCTCCTGAGATATTAGACTGACTAGCAATGTAATGAATCAGCATGATGAAGGAAAGATTATTTCACAGTTTTTTATCCATCATGTAATCTATACGACCTTTGACATCATAGCCATCGCCCTGCTGTTGAAACTGAAACGGATAGAAGAAAAAAATTCTGCTAATTATTAGTTTATGGTTGGTACTGAAAACTACGCAGTGGCTGTTGGCTCCATTAGTAAGCATTCTTTAGGGCACATAATAAAAAGTGGCTACTTGTCTGTCATGAAAGAGCACTGCACAAGGGTAGAGGTGGGGAAGCCTCAGTTTGCAGGTCGAGCCAACGTTTCGACAAGTGGACTTGTTTTCGTCTGGGCCACTTGTCGAAACGTTGGCTCGACCAGCGAACTGAGGCTTGCCCCTCTACCCTTGTTCAGTGCTCTTTCATATCATGTACACCATCTTCTTCCTCTCGTTCTACTTGTCTGTCAGTTACATGAGTGAAAGTACAAAAGTTTGCATTTCCCAAGCGGAGGACATCATTAACCCTGCATTGCAATGCTGAAGGTACTACCATAATTTTGTAATTATAAGCTTCACTTTATATAATTATGCTAGTCTGAATAGGTTAATTTAGACACACAGAAAAAAAGTGTTTATAACACTGTCCGTACTCAATGTTTACATTCCAGAGGGGTCAGATATGCGACGCTCTTTTTTTTAGGTACTTTAGCATAATGGAAAATGTGCATGATGTCACTGACCGTAAATCTGACCGTAAATCTGACCGTAAAGCCATTGTTACTGTTAACATCATGTTTCAATTTTGGAACAAAATAAAGGTTGCTGTCGAAGCACTGACTGCTATCATGAATTCAATATTTGGGTCGCAAGCAAATGCTTCCACAACCAGTCAGCCATGCAATGCTATTGAGGACACAGTGCAAGTGCATCTGTAAAAAACTGGGGTCTAATTTCATTGCGTAGTGTGTGCTGTAATGAGAGTGCTGTGTAGCCTGCTCAGCATAAGAATGTCTGCTTAGAATTTCATTATTAGTAACCTTTTCAGTTCTTCTTTTAGAAACATCACAGCTTTGTTCTATGGCGACGAGGTGCACTTTAAGAATTGATTGGTTTCGCATTTTCTTACAAATAACCATGTCTTTTGTGCTTTGCAGTGAAGACAGAATTCCCAGCTGAGCACATCAAGGAGCTGGAGCAGTGGATCGACGCCCATTCTGAAAGCTTGCCACCCCTCCGGAACTTTATTCTTCCTGTAAGATTTTGTACTCCACTCTGTGCTATTGTTTGGAATTTCTTATTTCACACATCATTGTGCTGGAACCTGGTAGTTGGATGCAACTCAAAAACAGAGTGGCAAATGCCCTTCATGGAAAGATGTCTGACCTGTGCTGTCTCCCTATTACAATGACTGTGGGGGTGGCTACCTTGTGCATGCTAGCACGGTGTCGTAGGTGGGTACTACATGCACTGCACGTAACTATGGCTTGATGGAAGTAGGTGGATGGCATTAACTGCAGGGCCTTTTTTGAGGGGAATTTCGGCTGCTAAACACTTTTCACTGTACACCTGTGTATTCTTGGAGGCAAGATGCAAGAATGTCCACTAAGGAGCTCGCACTAGGGACCTCTGCGTGGTTAAATCCAATATCCATGTCACATGGTCAAAATTAGTGTCAACCTGAACTAAGAGTTTTGTTATTGTCATGCATGCAGTGCCATATGGCAGACTTTACTGGCACATGCTGGAAAATGCAATTGCCTTGAAATGAGTTATGGAGACATGCCAATCTGACTGAATGCATTTCATGCTCACGATATGTGCAGCCTCAGCAGACGATGTGTGAAACTTAAAGGTCGGCTTCCCTTTGTGGTGAAAATTCCTGAGCAATGCCAACATGGCCTTAATTATTTTGGAGAAATAATCAGGAGTAGTATCGGCATCGTCTACAGATGTGTGCCTACTGTCGGTGCTGTAGTAAATCTGCTCAGTCTAGGCTTAACAGTGCTGGCAACCATGTTCTCCTGCGTGGAAATTCCACCTCATTCGTACTTGAGGGCATCCACTATGCGTCATGAACAGGATGGAGGGCGGGAATGAGGATTGGGCTCGGACCTCGGGCTTTTTTTGCAGGTACGCAGCACACCCCTGCATATCAAGAAGTGACAAAGGCAAAGGGAGGAGGGGCAAGGATGTGGAGAAGGAAAAGGAAACCGGCCATAAGTGTGGGATTATATACATGCAAGGCAGTAGAAGTAGGGTTAAATGGGAGGAAGTACGGGAACAAGTGCAAAATGACAACTTCATGCCGAAACACACCTAAGGGATATGGAAAAACCTCCACATGTCAGGGGCTACACTTGGACAGGATGCAACAGGCTGGAAAAAGATTATAAAGGAGGAGGGCCCGGAGCATTGATAAAGGGGCAAGGCTGGGAAAGGATAAGGGAGAGCTGCAAGGAACATACTTTATCTGGCTACCAGGTATAGTGGGAGGTCAAGAGACTGTGTTGGTTTTGTATGCCTCAGAACAGGGAGTGATTCGAGTTTGAGGAGAGTGCCAGGCATCTGGAACTTATATTCAAAGACGTCAGGAAACTGGGCTAAAACAGGAAGGTATTATATTATGGGCCATGTGAATGCCCACCTGGAACACTTTGATAGAGCTACAGAGGAAACGGAAGATGCTGGGAGCATTCTGTGAGGCTCAAGATCTCGTAATAGCAAATGCAGAAATTAAGCGGGAGGGGAAAATAACGTAAGAAAGAAATAACTCACATTCCACTATCGACTATTGCCTAATGTTGCACAAACTGTACGACAGATTAGGGAGGATGGAAATTGATGAAGATTGTGGAAAAAGCGTGGGAAGTGATCACAATAGATATAAAAATCAGCTTTGGGAGGGCAACAACAGCAATAGAAGGGCAAGAGGGAAAGACAACCATAAACTTAACAAAGCACAGTTGCAGGAAGTGGCAAATCACATAGAAGGTATAGTATCCAAACAACCAAATAGGGAGTGGACATATGAAGACCTAGTAGGTGTCATAAAGAAAGAGCTTGAGAGGGGCCAACTTAAGCAGGGAAGAAAAAAAGGGAAACATAAACCAAAAAGCTGATGGGACATGGAGGCCAAGGCTGCCATAGTGAGATACCAAGGTGCATCCAGGGCACACAGATCAGCAAAGAAAAAAAGGGGCCACTCAAGAAGAAGTATAATTAAAATGGAAGGAGTACCTTGAGAGGGAAAGGGAGGTGGCAACATTAATGCAGGATAAAATGGGAAAAGCCGGAGTCCAGTGGATGAAGATTAATAAAAAAGATAGAAGCACCGCGTAAATGTTTTGGGAGCACATAAGAGCATAAGAAAATAAGACAGAGGGGATACAACGGCCACTGACGACACAGGAAGGAAGGAGAGGAAGCATAGGATTATATCAGGAACATAATAGAGGCTACAGTTGCAGAGCCTGGGGAGGACGCACGAGAAAGGTATGAAAATATTGAAGGCAATAGGTCTGAAAAAGAGGAATGAAGAGAGACAACTGCAAAGGATTGGGACTGAATAGAAAGGAAGATACCCGCAGGAACAGCGACAGGGCCTGACGGCATACCCGTGAGATTGATTAGCATACTGGGTCAAAAAAGCAAATTGAAACTATGAGATCTGATTGAACAAATAATAGAGGGAAGAGAGGTACCAAAAGATTGGAAATTGAGCGGGATGACAATAGTTTATAAAGGTAAAGGCTGTTTCACATGATGCGACGTGCACGAAAATTTTCAGTTCAGTCGCAGTGTCGTTGTGGTGCCAATCGCACCGGCCCTTTCATATGCTTGCGGCGCCAGCGATTTCTATCGGTGTGATTTTACCAACAATAAAGGAAGAACACGCGTAAGATTAAATATTGTATCTAATTTATGTCCTTTTATCAGAATATAAAGCACTTTATGCAAAATAGACATTTTTAACTTTTTCGTTTTGTACGCAGCTGTGTATAAGTCACATCAGGCTGAATTCCATTGGCTGGGGGCCGCCTCATTCACAACGATCGCTGCGACAGTGCGGCGTGCCCTTCTGTCGCTGTGCGGCTGAAATCGCACTCTGCTGCGGCGAGAATTGCATCATGTGAAATGGCCTTAAGGGAAGCAAGGACAACATTAAATCTTACAGACCAATTACAGTCACCTCATTCATATATAGACTGGCAATGCAACTTGTTACGAGTAGACTAGAAGAATGGACAGAGGGTGAGGAGATACTAGGTGAGCTACAGAATGGTTTCCGCAAGTACAGGAGACTGGAGGATAACTTGTTTATAATAACCCAGTGCATAGAGATAGCAGCGACAAGTAATAGACCTCTATGGTTAGCCTTTTTGGACATTAAAGGGGCATATGATAATGTTGGTCTGGGTGAGCTGTGGGAGCAATTAAAAGGATATAGATTGAATGGCAGCATGGTCAGGTTCCTAGAAAGGGTATATACAGATAACGAGGCTATCATAACATGGGAAGGACAAACAACAAAGCCAGCAAAAGTAAAAGGACTCAGGCAAGGCTGGGCTTGTCACCCCTGCTATTCATGATATACTATATGAGTCAGATGGAAAAAAGCCTTGAAAAGAGTGACGTTAGAGCAGACCTGGGATATATGCAGGGAAGACAGAAAGTAAGCCAAGTGCTACAGGTATTGATGTATGCAGATGACATTGTCCTGCCGGCAGACAAGTGGGATGGGCTGCAGAAGCTAATGATAAGAATCTGTGGGACAGAGGGTGCTGAGTTGGGGCTGCAATTCAGTAAAGAAAAATCGGGGATAATGGTATATAAATGATGACAAAGGCGACCCAGTAGAGATACAGAAAACAAAAATTGACCATGTTGAGAAATATAAATACCTGGACATATGGCTAAATGAAGGCATATGCTTTATCTGGAACAAGAAAAGGAAAAAGAAGACAAAGACAAAGGAAAGAGAAATTCAGATATTATCAAACACAGGGTGCTTTGGAATTGTAATAGGTATGAGATAGAGGGGCATGGAAAGGAGTTATGGTACCAGGTTATAAATAGCGTGGAGCCCTGTTTGTGTTGGTGTACACAATATAATAGCTGTTAGCCGGCCGCTCGAGACCTTCGGGTTCTGAGATGGGAGGTGGTTTATGGCTGTTGAGGAGGCGAAGCGCAAACAGATGCCTCAAAACAGAGACGTAATGGGGACCGCTACCGCTCTTTGGACCACACGTGTGGCCCTTGGTGCACGCTGTTATCATTCATTAGAGTGCTTTTTGATGTCTGTAGAGCTGTAGCCTAGTGCCAAGGCTCTTAACGGTTTCGAGGAAGTGTGCGGTGCTGGAAAAAAAAAAAATCTTCTTGGCACCGGTGCGCCATTGGCCCATTTAAGTTACTATATTGTCATCTGATTGGCCATAGAAAGTTTGGTTCTGATTGGTTTGTGAAGTGTGGCTCAGAATGCTGAAAAACGTTATTTAAGGGGGGACGCGGGTCTTAAACTGGTCAAAAATGGGCGAAAAATTGATTTTGAGAAAAATGCATTTTCGGAATGTCTGTACCTTTGAGCACTAGCCTTCAAAATATCAACACTGAATTCGATCGGGAAATGCGGTAAAATCGACTTTTAAAACGCCACGGGAGCCTCGAAGTGGCCAAAAAAGGGGTGAAAATTGTTCGAACTTCCCGCGCGCGCCGCGGGTGAAGCAGCCGGCTGGCCGCCGCCATCTTGGACTTGTTTTGAAGCTTGTTTCTTTGTGCGCATTTTGCGACATCTCCAAATGACGTCGCTCAAACAGAACGACCACCGTCGCGGGTTTTCCGAAAGCCGTTTCCGGTCCGTTGATTGGCTGGAGCGCGCGCTAGCGAAGCGAGCCCCTCGTCTCGCGCTTCCCATTGGCCAGCGCGACTGACGCCATTTTTTTTGTTTGTTTGTTTTTAACGTTCTTCGTCGCGGCTGCTGCTTCGCTCGTTTATGATGCGTTTTCGCGATCGTTATCAGTCGTTCCCGCAGCCGGTGCTGGTCTTTAGACGTAGCTCGGTAGACGTAGCCGTATCAGGAGTGTATTGAAAACGGAAGCGCCTAGCGAGTGCGCGTCGAAGAACGAGTGCGGCGGCGCGCTGCCAGGGTCGCGCGGCGTGTGCTCGACCTAGCTGCAGCACGTCCGGCGGCATATAATCGTTTGCGAGCGGTTCAGAGGCATCAAAGATAGCATCGATATATTTAACTGTTCAGCTGATACTCATGGTCCTCACCGACGCTACCACTTCGTTGCTTTTTTATCGCGTCGACGACGGGCGAGCCTGTCATCGCGCCGTTGCCCGCGTTCATTTTCCGCGGACGGCTTCGTTTTTTTTTTTTGTTTTTTTTTTTTTTTCACATTGTCTAAGTAATCGCGTCGCTGCGCTCAAGGGGTGTGAAAGTTCGAACTTTAGCTCCAGCAAGGGACTCGGCGTGCGGCCCTGCATGCGCTGTACAGCAAAGTAGCAAAGTAGCAAAGTTTCATTCTGCAACATTAGCCAATTTATTAGGTCATTTCAGTATGCCGCTGTGCTTCAGCCTTAAACTTTGTGCAGGTTTATTAATAGTGCAAGACCGTTTTATCGCAATTTTGAGTATCTGTTTGCCTTGAAGGGCACTACCACAGGCATATGAAGTTGTAAATAAAGCTTCTCCCGCTGGTTCTAGTGGCGGTATATTTAGACTTTGTGACAAGCTTTTACCAGTATTTGGGGAGGGTACTGTTATATGTTTAGTATATAGCCTTCCTCATAAAGAACAAAGCCTCAACGATTCCATTTATATTACCATAGCTGCAGTGTAGCAAAAGTTAAAGGTTGTCTCAAAATGCAAATACGTTTTTCTCAGTGCTGTTTCTGGACACTGCATTCAGCCTTACTGTGCTTTTTCTCTACATTGTCGCCGAGTGACAATGACAAATTTAGCACCACTGCAGTCATATTGAAAAGATCAGGGGGTGATCCAACACTTACATCACTCTATCGAGATTTTTTCAAATTGCCAATAAAATAATATTGCATGTCAAAAAATTTTGCTGATTTCCTAATGGCATACACTACCTTGGCCATGGGGTAATGGTGATAGTTTCAGTTTTAGTTGACATATTCAAAATCCAAAGACAGTTTTGGAAATGGGAAGAGCATGCCATTTTTGGTGAGAAATATCACAGTGAGGCTACTGATTGTTCAAGTTATAATATGTGGTCAAACTTCAAATGCCGTTTTCTCAGTTTCATATTTTTGGTCGATCTCTACAGTCTTACGCAGGGTTTTGATAACTTCTTTTTAGTTCACACAAATAACTTTGGTACCATTTTCTTCAGAGAGAAATGAAGTACCCGATGACATTTTTAGTTTTTTAGTTTAGGCAATGGATAAATGTCAATTTGAGATTAGCTTAATGAGTTCGTTTCAAATAATGCAGCCTTTTACTCTCACCATAATATGTGAGAATGACATGTCTTTTTGAGGAAAACGAAGGATGTCATCGGGTATGGGAAGACTTTGGCTATCAATCTATGTAATTAAAAGCAACGAAATGCAATGAGAAAGTTCATTAAAGCTGCGTAAGAAATTCACTAATTATGCTCTTGACTTTGTTAGATAACTTTTGATCTAATACCACCAGCTCAATTGTAATTACATTTTTGAAATCAGGAGAGAAAACCACATCTGTGTGCAAAGTTTCGTGAGATTCTAGCCATAACTAAAAAAGTTAGTTTTAAGACCCTCGTCCCCCCTTAAGGTGATGTTTTGGCATGAAATCGGAAGAGCGTACTGAGCCTCAGCTGCTTCTCGTATGTGCCTTTTTTTCCAATTGCCCTGCACTTGGCCCAGTATTAAATAAATGACCCTTGTTCAAGAAGTTTGTCTCCAACAGCAACATATCGCTGGGCAAGCGGGCAAAGGAGCTGGGTGCTCTTTGTCAGACCACCTCTACGATCACGCCCATAATTTAACTAGCATTAAAGTTCCTGAGGTTAACATCTTTGATAAGATTGAAACGTCAGTTAGAACATTGGTAACTGCAAGAAGTTTAATGTGTTGACGATGAAATTTTTTATTGCCAGCATAATTATTCCACATTTTTACTCATGGAAATCTGCCTCAGGGCTTGGGCTGGAAACCTTGCTCCTAGAAAAGGAGTGCGCTAGAAGACAGTTCACTCCCTTTTTACTCCCTTATAGGATAATTTGTGTTTACAGTATAATGAACGAATGGTTTTATAGATGAAAAAAATGTGTCTTTTTTTCCACCCTCTTTTATTTTACAAGTCTGGTAGCCCGGCTGGTGCTGCTCTACATGTGGCCCGCTCAGTCTGTCGGCGTGCTGAACGAAGGTATATACCACGTCCCAAACTTGTCTTGTTTTCTGCTTGTGCTACAGTTTTCCCCACTTGGTGTGTGTTACTTTATTGGCTCTTAAAAGCGCATTAAAGACGGCACCATAGTACTTTAGTTCTGAGTAAAAACTGTTTATGTGGCGCTTTCTGGCTCTGTGACATTTGTTCGACAGACTAAAAGGCCTGTTTATTGCTGAGCAAAATTTAGGTTTGAAACTTGACATAAAGATCTTAAATGGACTTCATAATTATCGTTTGGAAGTAGTAACTGGCTTTGTAGATTAGCCCTAGGGATCTGTGTGAAAAAATCATCTTGATGCACTGAAGTTGACTTGCGAAAACTGGTGAGGTTTGCGACACCTACAGTTAATTTTCATTAGCCTTTCCTAGCTTATAAACTCTATTTAGCGTTGTTTGATTAGAAGACTGATATCCATTCATACGAGCCAACTTATGTTTATCGTTAGCGTGCCTCTGAGTCGCTATCAATTCCTCAAACTGCCATGATTGGCACAACTTTGACGGACGCCTTTCTCTGGAGTGGTTTAGTGCAGCATGGATGGCGCATTTGCATGCAACAACAATTGAGGAGCTGTAAAAAGGGTAAACCAGTGTCATTACACCTATATATATATTTTCCATTGCTGCATGGGGCTTCTGTACGATGTTTTATGTTAGTGTGCAATGCCAGAAAAAGCTTTGTGCTCCCAGGAGTCTAAGCTCCAACACATAGTAGATATTTTATTAAGGGAGGTTACTTGGTGAATTCTAGTGCCAAGATGGGCTACTGCTGTTACTTCCAAGAATCTGTGCATTGTTCACCTTTAACAGAGACTTGGAACAAAGACTCGTGCCTGAATACCTGTTGCCACTTCTAATTCAGTCTGCATCTCATTTTGTGTGCCACAATTTAATCATGATGTCAGTTGTCTGTTCGTGCTCAGGGTGACTACTCTTTTCCTGGATGATGAAGTGGATGAAGTTGTGATGCGATACATAAACAGGTGAATGCATGAGACATCAATTCTCATTTGATTATTACATTTTACTTTTGAGAGGTAAAGAAAGTGAAAGGAAAAAAACATTGTACTGAACGTACGTGGTGCAGTGGGAGAGTAAAAGGAGCCAGTTTTTTATAGTCAAACCTTGATATTACTAACCCATATATTACGAACTACTGGCTACTTCGAACTTTCTCCAAATATTTTCAACAAACACGTTTCATTTCTAGTTAAATTATCAAACTCAGTTAGCTATGAAACAGATGTATCAAACTCCCAGCGCCAAGCAGCGCTCGCTCAGATCACAAGTAGCAGGCTTTGCCGCAGTACACAAATTGCTGGCAGTGGTGCAGTGAGCGTTTGCACCAAGGTTTGCACTTTATAGTGTTAATATCTGACATTTACCAACAGTATTGCAAAGACAGAACAGCATGTGTGGTTGTTAACACTGCGTTAAACATGAGTCCACACCAGAAGCGCCATGGAAGCAGCGGCATAGATGATTATAGCCTTGTAGTCATCATGCGTTCTTGTTGATTGTCACGGAGGTGGTGAAAACGATGATAGCTTTTTCTCTGACATACCGTTTTCCATACTGCATGGCTGCAATGCGGAAAAGCCATCCTAGCTGCCTCTTGGTCTGCCATTTGAAAATGTTGTGGGTTAGCAGTGTTGTGTGGGGAAGTCAAACCATTTGCGCTCGTTTTTTTTTGCAGTCTCCAAAATTGAGAAAGTCTTCCCATTTCTCGAGCAAGGATCAAGGATTGCCTGAGCTTCTGTCCCTTCAGTAACTAAATCATACTGCATTCGCATGCATTCCTTATTAAGTTTCGTATTATGAATTTTCGCTATATTGAACACTTTTATGATTTCTTCACTTGTTTGTTATAATATAACAAGGTTTGACTATATAGGGAGCTTGCGTGAAGCGATGCATGCTGGGTAATCCGCTATGATGTTGTCGCTGACAACAGATGGAGTTCAGTGCAGCCAGGCTGAATAGAGCAAGTGTCTTGTCGTTTTCGACAATCCACCAAGCAAACACGCGGCTTTTCATTCCTGAGGAATGTACTCGTCAATGCTGTGCCTGATTTGCAAAGCGCTGCAAAGAAATACAAAGTGCTGCGTTGCGGACCTGTTCAAGCTACGCCTCTGCAAGCGCAAACGAATGACTGCACTATGCGTCTAGACCTGGCCGCCCGTCAACATCGCCAACATTCCTGATTTCATTTCTTGCGAGTCAAGTTGCGAGTAGTTTGATACTTGCCTGGATTGGCGTTGATCTCGCGTGTGTTGGCCCGTGCGAGCCATTCTTGTCAGTGTCACTAGATGAATCATTTGCCTTCTCGCCCTCGTGCAGACGTATGTTTGGAGTTGTGAAGAACCCGCAGACGGCCTGTTCAATCGCGCAAGCATCGTCTGCGCACTACGCGACCATGTAGACGAGTCTATGTGGCATTTCAGTGCTGTGCCATCTGCTGCCATCGACAACATCATGATGGATTACCCAGCATGCATCGCTTTATGCTAGCTCCCTATAGTAGACACCTATGTGAGAACTTACAAATGCAGTGTGAGCATGGGGAAATGCATTTGCAACCTACAGCTCCAAGGTGGCGCTTACATTGTTCCACCGTTGGTGTAAGGTTTCTGCTGTGTAGTCGCTAAAATGTGCATCCGCATTCTGCATTATTAGAGGCTGTCACCCGTTAATAATTAAGGGGGTATTATTATTAACGATGCACCCTTAACGGTGCGCACACTCCCAGACACCCTTAGAGTGAGTGGGGGTAGCTGTTCCGGTCGCAAAGGAGATGCCCTCGACCTGCGTGGCAAGCTCAGCCAGAATTCAACTACCTTGTAGTGACAGAAGGGGGTGGCCGTTTGGTGCCCAGCTGTCGCCGGTTAAAACCAGAGTAAGGATCGGAGTCAGAAGTAACAAACAAAACACAATTTATACACAGCAAGAGACGATACAAAGGAATACACAAGATCACTTGAAATACACGGACGAGAGGTTCACAGAATACAAACGCTAAGCATTCAACTACAGAATGATTCAATAACACAGAGGCTTTCCAACAGATCAAACACGAGAGAGTTGCATAAACAAACACCAAATTGTTCACCGGGCACTGTTGCAGTACGACGCCTCAAGAGTCACGATGTGGCCGCCATACGAGACGAGCGCCGCTCCCTTGCAGGTTCGTGGGTTTGCCAGCAGCGGGTGATCCCCGGGAGTCCAGCCGAAGCACAGGCAAGCACGTCGCAAAGCACTGACGAACTGACTGACTCACTCAACAAGCGGCGCGGTCGCTTTAAATAGGACGCGCCGCGTCTGTTTGTTAGCACGCGTCAAAGCTAGCGCGCACACACACTTAGCTTCGCTGGTTATAGCTCTCTCTTCTCCTCCCGTCGAGCCGCGCGTCGTCGTTGGCTAGGTCCCATAGAAGATTCTGGAATTTTCTGGCGGATTCCATTCCGATGAACCACCGTCCTCCCCGGGCAATAGGAAAGAGGGTGACAGCAACGCGTACAAAGCTATGCGCTCTCCCGCGCGGGGAAGGAGGCTTTTCTCTCCATGCTCTTGCACGCGACGCCGCGCAGGCCTCGCGCCGTACCGGCTTGATGAAAATGTGCGCCGATTTCATGACAGAGGCACATGTGTGGCTGATAAAATTAGTTGCCTAACTTCTCTCATTTTAGTCCAGTTCGCTGACAGGTGCCATGTGTAACTTCCAGAGAGTGGTGAGCCTGTGAGTGCAGCAGATGGCATGGAAAAGCATAATGACTGCACTAAGAACTTCTTGATGCAAACAGTCATCATTATGCTTTTTCATGCGCTGCTGTTGAAAAGCCACATGTTATGCTGCTGTGATATACACGGAAAACTTCAGCACAGGTTGCCCTTTTGCAGCATTAGAATTGATTGACTCGCAAGGCATCATCTTAGTTCAATATGTTTTGTGGGTTACTTTGAGGTGGACTAGGTTTAAATTACAGGGGTGATTGTATTCATTAGGATCCACTCTCGGCCAGGATAAATTTTTCTCTTCTGAAACTTTTAAACACTGAAACTGTGGAGCTACTTCCATGGCCCTTATCAGATAAGCAGACAGACGCTCGTGGTATCCTGACCAAGACTGGCCTTCTTTAATGTTTAGCCATCAAATATATACACCGCCACAGCGGTCACATGACATTCATGAGAGCTGGGTGAGGGAAAGGAAAGGGAAAGGACGGGCGTGCACAGTGCGTCTCAGGATGGCGCCAGATCTTCCCCTGTTTACAAGCACTGTGTGGGTCCACAAGGATGGAAAAAGTACTTTTCAATTTACTCATCAGAGCAGAGTCTTTTTGGCGGTCGTACGACGCGCCCATATCGCGTTGTTATTTGCACTGGGCTTGAAGGTGTCTCTTTGGGTACATTCTTTTCGTTGTTGGACAACTGCTTTGCCACGATGGTCTTGCCAGGCGAATTCGAAACAGTTTGTTTCACACCCTTGTCGGTTGTTTCCGTAGGCTGACTGGCTTGTTCACCCTGGTCCGGTGAGGGCCCGGTTTCTTCTCCCTTTGGGAGGAGTAACAGATGACGTCTGTTTTGACGTAGGGCTCCCCCTTGATTCTGGATCCAGTGAGACCCGGGTGTCGAGGCCAGACGAAAGACTGTGCCTCCGGCACATCTGTCTCGCAGCCACACATGGTCCCCTGCGGACAACCTGGGAAGAGGTTTAGCAGCATGATGTCTGTCAAAATACAGCTTTTGCTTATGCCTGTATTTTTTGTCTTGCTTTTTCCAAGAGGCGCTTACTACTCGAGGTTTAGTGTAGCTGGCATGCATGGTACTCTTGATCGTAAGCAACGACTCATGAGCAGTTGAGCTGGACTGTAGCCGGTTGGGCCCGGTGAATTTCTATAGTTCGGCAGGGCAATGTAGCATTCCTGCACCTTCTTAAGGAGCCTTTTAAGTGTCCCTGCCATGCGCTCAACTTCTCCGTTAGCCTGTGGGTAACGAGGACTCGTTGTGACATGTTTGAAGCCATAATGACTTGAAAAATTAATGAAAGCAAGCGATACAAACTGTGGTTCATTGTCTGATAACACAGTTTTCTGGATCCCGTGCCTGGCGAAGATGCTTTTCAGGTGTTAGATGACTATCTCCGACGACGTTCCTCGATTCAGCAGGGCCAGCTCTGGATACCTGGAGTGATAATTGACGACGAGATAGACAGCTCCTTTCATCTCGAATAAATCAACTTCAATTTTTTTCCCATGGGAGCTCTGCTGTTTCAGAGGGCTTCATTGGTTCACAAAATTGGATGCTCTCTTGTGCACATGTTTGGCAGTTTGCTACAGTTCTTGCAATTTTTTGGCTGATTCCTGGCCACCAGAACGACTCCTTTGCGTACGTGCAGCAGCGGACGATGCCTTGATGAGGACTCTTTGCAGCATTTCTTTCTGCAGCGCTCATGGAATCACTAGTTTGGAATCCTTTAGAAGTTGTAGCTGTTTGCAAACTGTGATGTTGCCACGATGTGCCCAGAACTGTTTTAGAAGTGGCGGTACCCGGTGTTTTGCATCTGTTGATGGGTTTGAAAGGCGTGGACTCGTGCTGAAAGCCACGTTAACAACCGCTCATGCTGCTGTACCTTTGCAGCTCTATTGGCGAAGCACCACCGGCACTCCTTTGTCCCTTATTTATCCTTTATTTTAAGATAATATTTCATGTTAGAAACGTATGAGCAAGAGTATTGTACTGCTATTCTCATTTGTAGGCAAACTGTCACAGCAACCTTTTTGAGCCATTTTCTAAACAGCAGTTGCATCTCCTTTTCAGGTTGCTTGGAAATAAAAAAAAGAAATGTTTGAAAAAAAAAAAGTGATGCGTTGCTTATTGGGCAATACGCTATCATTGTCACAGAGCGGCCAACCTATTTATGCTCTGTACATATGCAGTGGACCATTAAGAACATAGCAGGCTCGTGTTATCACTACCTTATCTGTAGCTGACGGTGACGTAATTAGCAGGATCAGTGCTGTCTTTGCAATCATCGCAATGTTAAATCTCAATGTCAGCACAATGTGCAAAAATGGCGTACAGTCATGCCACTTCTAAATTTTTTTTCATGTGCACAATCTGCAGGTTGAGCGACTACTTGTTTGTAGCTGCGCGAATCTGTTCTCACCACGAGAATGCCGAGGAAGTGATCTACAAGTGAAACGGCTGCAGAGCAGTGGACCCTCTCTGTGTTTCTGAATGGTGCATGGCACGAATAAATGGCCTTGTTATTACTCGCTGCCCCATGCATGCTTTATTTTTGCATTTAAGTCTGCCTGTTTTTAGAAGTATGCTATGTGAAAGAATATATATGTCCATGCTTTCCACGCAGCCTTCGGCGGCAAAAAAAATTGGCCGATGATTGCAAAGCTCGATGATGCGCAATTTGAGTGCAGTTCAAGTATTTTGGCTTTGTGATATGCTGAGGTAAGAAATTTGGGAGCCGGTTTATCGGTGTATCGGTTTATTTTCCCGCACAAAATCATTATTCACTTGACACTCCTCGCCCAATTCTTATTGTTACAAAGGAGTCTTTATGATTTCAGAAGTGGCGGATGTTTTCCGGGAGTTGGATCAGAGCCTGGTTGTGAATAATGAGATCTAGGCATGACTTAAGTTGTCACTGGAGTAGGAGGAGCCACATTGTCTTGTTGACATCGTGTTGAGCAGCACATGGGTGCGTTTTTCTTCTGTGGATTCCTATTTCACTGGGTCGTATTGTGCATCAAGAGGTGCCATTTGAGGACGACTCCACTCACCTGTGTTGCCATACTCTTCTCCTCCGCTTTCTATCGTGTGGTTTCGTTTTTCCTTCAGTGCATTTTATTGTCACCCTCCTGTTATGCTCATTCCCTGTGCTTTCACCATAATGCTTTCCTGGTAGCAACCCTCCGCGGTTTCTCGTAGCACCATCATCAGGTCACGCATCCTTAGGCCCTTGTCATAATCAACTTCCTTTCACTGCTTCCGGCTACATTTTTCTCCATTCCCGCTATACTCCCAAACATAATTCGCAGTTGTTAGGAATACTCACATTAGCAATGTCAGGCCAGCATTGTACGACATGATATAATAAATGTTTTGCTGCTCAGCAACCACCATGCACCTCGCTTGGGATTGTGGGCGGTTATGTTTGGCCTGGAAAAATTGAGGAGGTGGCACCTGATCAAAATATCACCTAAAAGGAGCCAATATAGCTGCTATCTAGTCATCCTGTGGGTTCCACACGCCTGCATCAAAATTCAAGCTCAGCCAACATTTCTGCTGATGGCAGAGTCAGAAATGTACTTCAGTAGAGTTAGTTCTGGGTATTCTTGATTTATTCTTGTCTAGTTTGTATTTGCTGTAACCATGTCATACGAATGCACATACCATGGGCTACGAGTAGCATAATCAGCGTATATATGGGAAAGTTAGGAGAAAGTCAGCATACTGACACTAAGAGAACCATAGAGGTTGCAATGTTTAACGTGATAGCGTTAAAGGTCCCATTACACAGAAAACCTGACACGGGTTTGTGGGTCTGTTTTTCTTCTGTGAGCTCATATTTCATTGTGGCATCAGAAGGTGCAAACTTCTCCACTTTCTACCTTGCATTTCTGCCTTTCCGTCAGCATGACGCTGGCAGGTGTGGTAGCTGGCATGGCCGGCCAGAATTCTTAGCTGCATAGTTTGTGCAACTTAACCAGGCCACATATGATATGAGAAATTTGGGGGGAACTGCCAACTTGTGTTACTCATTTGAGATGGGAAGGTAGAATAAGAATCAACCTTCCAGTGCTCTGGGATGCCAAGTCAGCCACACTACACCCAGGCAGGTATGTTCATATACGGCTTTGTTAAAGCGGGACTGTACAGGGTCTTGAATATTTGGGGGCTGGGATTTAAAAAATTCCAAAGTCTACTACCCCATTCGAGCTGAAATAACGTTCACAAAGTAGCAAAATATAGTCTACGTTATCTGATAAGTGATTCAACAGCGGCACTTGCCTAGATTTTCCGAAATCGAGAAAAAACTACTCTCGGTGGCGTCCACAATTTTCGCAGAAGAAAGTCGAAAAGCTATTTTGACATGATACGTCATCTGTCGAGCAGTGAGACAAGCTGCATCCCGGCCGTTGGCGCGCTTGCCTCGCTGCCCGACAGATAACACACCATGTCAATAGCTTTTCGACTCTTCTGCGAAAATTGTGCACGCCGCCGAGAGCAGTTTTTTCTCTATTTCGGAAAATCTAGGCAAGTACCGATGTTGAATCACTTATCAGATAACGTCGACGATATTTTGCTACTTTGCGAACGTTATTTTAGCTCGAATGGGGTAGTAGATTTTGCATAGGAATTTTTTAAATCCCAGCTCCCAAATATTCAAGACCCTGTATATGCCAGGTGGTCGCCTACGTTATCGCATACCTGTAGGGGGAACTTAGGTGCCCCCGTAATTTTTCGTTTTAATGCGAAATAATGTAATCATGATTACATTATCGTGATTAGAAAGTGGAAGAACCGCATGCCGCCACTGCGAGTTTCGCGTGTCTGGATATATTGTAATTTTAGGAGCTACTCGGCTGGAAATCGCGTTCAGTCAAGGCGCATATCTGCTTTCAAGAAATTATTTGCATCAGCTACACGGCAAATCACGAAGGCGCTTCAAAAGTGATGCGATTCCGTATCCTACTAGCAGACGACCATACATTAATTTTAGGGTGGACACAAATACTGAAAATTTGCAGCAGATGAATTAGGAATGTGCTATATAAAAAATATAAGCAAATTAGCAGGATTTAGTGATACATGTCCGCTTTTGTCGCTAAAATTGCCATTAAAAATCGAGCGCACAGTGGTCAAAACACCCGTCAGAAAGTACTATCATTATCATTGTGAATGTTGGTGCGTGGTGCGCCGTCAACGCAATCCATCTAGCAGTCAAAGCATGGTTGCATTGGTTGGCATGGTGACCTGAACTTGCAGAGAGCCGGCTCCGTGAACTGCGCATGCGCGCCCAGAACCAAAGTGGAAAGGAGGATGCATAGAGTTTCTTACTCTTACCTAGAGGGAAAGCTGTGCTGCCGTCTATGGGCGTTTACATGGAGTTTCCAGACGGCCAGTTCAGCCACCATGGGCGCTCAAAGCATCATGGGCCGGTGAGCTACCGAGTGCAGAACTACAACTTTTGGCCAAAACTAATGCAAAGATAAACGTTGTTCTACCGTAAATAATGCCCTAAGATTGAATATTGTGACTATAAATTGTAAAGAGAGAGAGAAACAGCATGTCAGTGTGATATTTATCCAATATAAGCGATGGCTCTTTCTCCTATTGGCTTAGTTTTGAGCAGCACAAATACCAATATTTCGCACTTAATAGGCAAGCTTTGAAATAAAAAAACGTTATGAAAATATTTATGGTTGGGCAATCACTTAAGAAAGTTTTTAGTGGCATTTTGGGAAACAAAAACCATTTATTGGCGACGTCTGCTTTTGAGCCTTCGCTACTATGGCTTTCGCGGTCTATGTACGCAACTTCAAATGATGATGATTACGAAAAAGAAACATCGCAGTAACGCCACTCCACGTACCCGAGAAAAACCGACTGTCCCGCAACAAGTAGCACACCGGCCCATGATTCTTAGCGCGCCCATGCTGGCTGAAGTGCAGCGCCCTCAGCTTTCCCTCTAGTTAGTGGGTGCGTTCCAATACCCCCTCGTAGACGTCTACTTAGACGGCTACGCGAGCAGCCGCCATCTTGGGACGCGTTCCAATTCTCGCGAAGCAGTCTCGCGAAGACGGCTTCGCCGAAGTCAACATCGATGCAGACTACTTTGCTGTCTAAACATGGCGGACAGAGCGCG
Organism: Amblyomma maculatum; assembly: GCF_055883805.1. NCBI lineage: Eukaryota > Metazoa > Arthropoda > Arachnida > Ixodida > Ixodidae > Amblyomma > Amblyomma maculatum. Next base: position 32,812,501 of record NC_139346.1, on the reverse strand, counting down.
TTTCGCGCTGAGTGAGTCGCGCGTGCGGTGGTTGCAGTAGCTGTACGGTGGTCGTGCTCTTTGCGAACGTCGGAGTATGCATAATGAACGATCTTTCAAACGTGAGTTGTTACGTCAATGTATGCGCTAGCTAGAGGCTAATTTAGCTGTCTTTATGGTCGTGAGATATAGCACTGCAGATTCTTTTACCGCGCTAAGAGGAAAGCGTGCGTTGGATGCTGTTGGTCTTCTTTTTTTAACTTGTCGACGACTTTCTTCAGTCTGCTTCAGTCTTGATGTTATCGACGAACTCGTCGCACCTCGCCGGGAGTCAGGACGGCTGCTGCACAGCGCACGTGTGTGCTTCTATCTTGCTGTAGTAGCCGTGGCAAACTCTTCCGCGGATTTTCAGTTAATCTCGGAAGAACGAACTCGCCTGACGATGCCGACTTGTTGCGCATTGATTTTTTTGTGCCTGTACATTATTAAAACAAGTTGTCTTTGGTTTCCTCGTCTAGTGACTACAGACAACATTTGTAACGGCACAGTTTTTCGTTTGCTGTAGCCGGTTATCACCTTTCGTCCGTAATCGCCTCAAGTTTACAGTATTTTGCATGTTTTCATTTTTACAGCTGTGTGAATGAGACATCTGAGAAGCATGTACACTTCAGCATCAGTAATAAAAAAGGAAAAACGGACTAACGTTATCTTCCGTCAATTCGTGAGCATGCTCATTGCGTGAGAAGTCTGTCTGCTACAAGTTAACCTACTAATAGTCCATCTACATTGTGGCGATTACACATGTAATATTGTTGCTGCAAAAAATCGGCGAACCGTTAAAAACGTGATTTTTACCTGTATTGTCGTAAATCTTTAAAGAAAACAGCGTTATAATAGTTGTACAAACTTTTTAGTTCAACCTTTATGCCGCGAGGTGACGCTAGGCGTAAACAGGTAGACGCGTTCCAATACGCGAACCTGTAGACGTCTACGTAGACGTCTACGAAGCAGTCTTGCTAGACGTCTAAGAATTGGAACGCACCCAGTGTAAGGAACTGATGCGTTGATTCTCTCGACGGATGTGACGTCAAATAACTTTTAGTATTTGCTTTTTTCTGGAAATAAGCCTCAAACTCAGATGCCAAATACCCCGTTTCACAGCGCCCGAGCCACCCGAACAAAAGCTGGCGCGTTTTCGGGCAACGGATGCTCGCGCCTTGCGAGCCCTAGGTCGCTTTTCATGCGTCGGCTTGTTGTAGTTTGCGGGGCATCATCCCGATAGATGCAAATTCGGTGAAAATCTGATTCAGTTCGTGGATTGTTGCCTTAAATTCAACAGCGCAGCCTTCGGTCCTGTCCCTGGCCTGTCTGCAGCCTCCGACTATGGTGAGTCGTACGCGAATGATGGTGCTTCGTACATGCCCGCGAGCTCTAGGTAAAGCACTTGTCGGCGTTCTGCTACCGTCTTGCAGCTTTTTTAACGAGTTTTTACACGGCAGTGCAGCTATGCGGTAGTCACAATTACTGACGCGGCGTAATCACCCGACAGTCTCCGGGCGAAGGCATGTGGAGACTGCATAATGGCGTCGATCCCGTTTCTTCGCGCTTGAAACAACCGTTGCATACCTGCTGCTGTGCACCGATCGGTCGCCGGTTGCTGTTGTCTTCGGGGTGCACTGGGGTATTGGGACGTACGCGGCGACTTGCAGATGATGTGAAACTAGTTGTGAGTCGACAGTCACGGAAATTTGTAATTTGCTTTTTTTTTTAAAGATTCTTCGTTTGTGGCCTAGTTTGTTTGGGCAGTAGCAGGCATTTTGGTGTGCGCCAGCGTGAACGCGCTGGTTTATGATCAGGAGGTTTTATTGCCTTCCTCGCAGCTTCAGCATAGTGGCTGGGCCCATAACAACGTTCGTGCTTCTGTCAAAAAACTCGAAAGGTATTCATCCATGCGGCCCATACGTGGTGCTGCAGTGCAAGAGGTCAGCTTCTTTGCAGTGTCGACGAAGTGCTAAAGAAGGGGAGTTACTGGCCAGCTGAGAGACAGTATAAATGTAAACTGGCCCAGTGCGAAATGAGCCCCGGAGTGAAATGAGCCTACTGCTCAGCACGAAATGGTTACAAGATACGGGCGTATACCCGCACGAATTTATTGTGCTTATATGCTCACACGTTCCACTGTCGAGTACTCACATCGGTGCATGCAGCAATGAGGGTGACTTGGGCTATCATAGGTTCTTGCCCATGAGAGTATCTGCCCTTTTACTACCAAAATAACTGCATTGGTAGAACTCGCTGAGCTTATTTATATAGATTTAACACTTCGAATGCATGTCGCTACCGCTGAGTTCCCTAATATATATCTTTTGCCTGCTCCAGCAGCATCATCACTTTGAGAAAACTAAGAATGATAGCAGAAATAATGCCCCCATAAATAGTGGGCAGTGCTTCGCTTCAAGCTGCTGTCAAGGCCATTGACAGCTTATTTGAAAACAAAGCAATAATTAACCTGAGGTATGTTTTGTTGAGGAGAGTGAGGCACCGTTGCATCTACTATCTCGTAATCCTGTCAAAGAGCTTGTAAGTTGCTGCTATAAGCACTCTTCATTACAGTTCCATACAAGCCGCAGCATATTCCGCACTTACTGCACACATGATTTAACTTAGTCTCTTTGTTGCTATTTCAGTGTTTTGTAAGTGTGCTAAATATTTGTATTTGTGCTAGCATTGACTGCCAGTCTCGTTGCTGCCTTTTTCCTTCTGCGGCAGGCACTCTCACTTGCTTTACTCGAATCAAATTCTACTGTGAGCGAGTTTGCTGAATTTATGCAAACTAAATGTAATTGCAGTATTGCTCTCATTTATTTACATTTGCAGAGGCAAGGAATACTCGGGGCCGACGTACGAGTTTCTTCCACCAGTTGGATTCCTCTGCTACCTCGGTAGTGCAGTGCGCTGTAACTGGTGTGACCAAATGGATACTCTCACTCCTTCTACTGGTTTAGAGCGTGCTCCTAGTTAAGTTTAAAATACCTTGCTTGCAATGTGTTTAATCTTGTTGTGGAATATTGTCAGGCTTGCATTTGCTGATGTGTTATTTGGAAAGCATTCAGAGTGATTTTGGACGCATGATTTGCCGTGGCGGGAGGTGGAGAAGCACAAATGTGTGACTGCAATTTTTTGCCTCTCTAGTTTTCAGCCTTTAGAATTAAAGCAACAGATTGATATGTGAACAGGCCTGGCATGGATTAAAGAGTTTGTCATATACAACAACACTTGACCCTTGCGGGGATAACACAGCTGTGGTTATCTCAGCAAAAGTTCTCTGTATGTGATGGTGTCCGAAACATGGCATTGTCTTAAGTAACTTGGCATGGAATCGGCCACTTCTTGCACTCTCTTGACAGCATCTATTGTAATGTGTGCTAGGCGACATGCCTTCGGATCTGTTGTATGTCTGCAGCAGTTGCTTTGATGTATCAAGATGGGATGGTTGTTGCGAGTTGGAAATTCCTATTCTCCCGACTACACCAATAAAATGCAGTGAAGCCAAATACCAGGAACCGATGTGTTATGTGGTTCATTGTGAAGGCTTGCCATTCTCGTAACTTTGCCAAATTGCTAGAAACATTATTTTTAAGCCCGGTCTTTTGCTCATAGCACAACTCATTTCGTGCATTTGTAAACTTTTTGTGGTTTATAGTTGGCACATTTTGCAGAGGGTGACAAAATTTGAGCTGGTGTGCCACGAAGGTTAAATATCTGCTTATTGAACTCTTCTCGGGAAGCTACATGCAAATCCTGCCTAATGTAGCTGTGAGGGCTTCGCACTTGATTGATGTACCGGTGCTTTACTTGTGGCAGCTGGTCTACATTGTACAGGACTGCCACTTTGAGGAGCACCAGCACTGCTATGAAAGCAGATTCACAGCATTGTTCCTGGTGGAAGCAAACCACTGCAGATGTTGCTCTCATTCCAATGCAGCTTCAGCCAGTGAAGTTTCATAATGCCCGTGTTGGACGAACAAGAGGCCTATGAACTTGAGCATTTCACTTAGTCATTCCTTCCAAACATCCATCAAAACAAGCAACCTGTTGGGTTTCCCCAAAATCCCTGTACAATCATATTTATTTTTATTTTTACAAATAGTTTGTATCATACATAAGCTGGAGAGCCATCACTCAAGTATACACTAGGTTCCTATCTACGTGAAAACTACATGCTTGTGTGCCAGTATTCGCAGATTGTTGCTAACGATTGTGGACACCCTCCTAAACAGAGATAAAACTGAGAGCATGCAGCGATCATGTGTACATACTCAAAAGCAAGTGGGTACGGAAACTGTGTGCACCTTTGGCCACTGTAATTGTAGTACCTGAATCGCTAAAAGCTGAAATCAGAGCTTCTTCTGACTCTTCTGGCTTCTTTGCTGCTAGAGCGATAAAAAAATTCTGTAGCTGAAGTTGCTGAATCACACAATTTCAGCGTTTTTTTGTTGTGTGGCTTGACATGAACATTTCTCCATCTAAGCTGCCACCATTCTTCAGATAAAGATCGCTTGTGCGTCACTACTTGGTGTGATATATGTCAGGGATACACATAAGCTCTGCGTTTAAGCGTATGACTCAACATTGTTAACAGCTATAGTCGGCAGCTGCACTTGGGAGTCTTCTGCATATTGATTTTCAAGCTTACCTTTCTACTTTTCCTGTCTAGGTCATCATTATTTGCAGTTCATCCCAGAGTTGCTTAGCAAGGCAATGTCATCAGCAAATCGCAGATTACTGAGGTGTTCTCCATCTACCCTTATCCATAACTGCTCCCATTCAGTCTCTGAATACTTCCTCTAAGCAAGCTGTGAATAGTACTGGGGAGATTGTGTCTCCTTGCCTAACACCTTTCTTTATCGGAATTTTGTTACTTTATGCAGAACTATGGTTGCTGTGCAGCCACTATATCTTCCAGCACTTTCACGTACGGCTCGTCTACCCCCTGATTTTGCAATGCCTGCATCACCGCCGGGGTTTCAACTGAGTCAAATGCTTTTTCGTAATCAATGAATGCTATGTACAAGGGCTGGTTATATTCCGAGCATTTTTCTATCACCTGATTGATGGTATGGATATGATCGATAGTAGAGTACCCTTTCCGAAACCCTGCTTGATCCTCTGCTTGATTGCAGTCTAAGGTTGCCCTGATTCTATTAGCGATTACCTTAGTAAACACCTTATACGTAACAGACAGAAAGCTGATTGGTCTGTAATTTTTAAGGTCCTTCCCCTTTCTTATGAATGAGGATAATGTTTGCATTCTTCCATGGTTCCGGTACCGTCGATGACACCAGGCACTGCGTATAGGCACCGTGCAGAAACCCAGGGGGCAGCACTAGCGGCGAACAGGCAGCGCCACGAGTGAGCGCCGGAACAGTTTGATAGGGAGACGCGCAGCCGGTGCGACCGCCTGGGCAGGGCGCGCACTTGGAAAAGGCGGCCTGCGCAGCGAAATGGTAGCAGTTTCAGCCAGCTCAAGTTACGTAGCGAAGCACAAACAATGCGAGAGCCACAAGACGCAGAGACAGGGACGAGACCTGGCCGCCCGCTGGGCGTTTATTTCTAGGCTGGAAACATGCGAAACGGAAGACGACAGGAGAAGCGCACGCAGTTGGAAAAGGCCGAGCAAAAAACTAATGGGGTGGGAGGGTGGGGGGCGTAAAAAACACGGTAAAAATGTAGAAAAATACAAAAAACATTTGTGGCGAACGCCCCTCCTCCCAAGTGTGGTACAACTTCACAAAGGCCAGCTCGAACGCCTCAAGCTGAGGAAAAAAAAAAAAAGAAGAAAAGCTGCGGGGAATCGAGCGGCCGAGAATGATGAACAAGTGTGGGAGAAGAAGTGAGAATGAATGAAGCTGTAGTCGAAGAAGAGAAAAAAGCCTAAAAAAAAAAAACGACAAGCCTGAAAACTCGAGAACGCGATTACCGGGGTCTGAAAATGCCGCAGGCACTTATATTATGCAGACGGATTTTGAAGAGCTTTAGCTGTTTTCTGGTGAGGCGATTGCCACTTTTCTCGACGATAAAGGAAAGGATGGCAGATGGCACGCGGTCGCTGATACAGCGACACAACTATGAGAATGGAAACTCCCTTACAGCACTGCACAAGCGATCTACAGTTTCTAATACACATGCATGTCTTCCTTTCTGTCGCATGTCAGACTTGTAGCATGCTTAATTTTCTTTTTCGTTGAAAGAACGTCCTGCCTTATCCCGACTTGAATGCTAGTTTTCTTTCGTTTTTTTTTTTTTTTTTTTTTAACGATCCTTAATGCTTCTTTAACGGTACTTTCAAGTTCTCTGCCACAAAATTAAGTTTTGACAGGGGAAGGTAACAGGTGGCAGCCAGCCGTTTGGAGCAGGATGGCATGTAATGAATGCGAGATCTGTTCAGAGCGTCCACAAATAGGTAAAAAAAAAAACAAAACATAATTTCTTTTACTTATATTTTACTATAGTCTCGATTGAGCAGTATCGCATGAGAAACAGCTTATCATTCGAGGTTCAACAGCTCAGTAGACATCGAAATGTCATTAACACAACTAAATGAATAAAGCGTATGGAATGGCAGACAGCTAGGGGCTTTATGAATCGCATCTACAGAGGAGGGCGAAGCAGACAGCGAAGGATGGCGAGGAAACAAAATAACGTGAGGCTCGGGGACGGATAAAGGAAGCCGCCCAAGAGGAGAAGGAAAGGATGTGGAAAAAAAAAAGAAACTAGCTGAGAGGGAGGAAAAAAATAACGAAAGCAAGCAAGCAAAAAAAAGAAAAAGTTGCCAAGGTAAATTCGCGAAACTAATGCGCAAAACACAGTAAATGCGCTATTAAAACGATCCATTCCTGTTGATTACTCTCTGCATTGTACTGGTGATTATGCAAGCTATCGTAGACAGGGAAATATAGACCACAGGACAGCTTAAATAAAAATTATGCAAAGAACAACTGCATCCATGAGCGCGGCCCACTGGGCGCGCACGGCGGTCCCAGTAGCGCTGATGCCTATGAGTTGCCCGATTTCTTTGAATATATATTCTTTTGCGGCTTGAGAAAGGATGCTAATGCAGGTGAAGGTATAGTGTGTCCTCTTTCAGAAAAAATGCTTCGCGGTAAATCTGGACGCGGCAATACCCAGGCATGATTGCCAGCTCACTGCTCGTTGGGAGGCAGCGATTCACATTTAGTGTCGCTTCGCTTCGTAAAGCTTATTCGGTGACGCGAAAAATATTTTATAGGGCCAATGAAAATGTGTGCAACAGCAGCAATCCAAGGACTGCAGCCTAGCAATTCATTTGTGACCATAGAATGCCGCGAATCGAAAGAACGAACGGCGAATGCGCCCCACGCACAGCAGATCCGCCGCGTCTCCGCTGCACGACCGGGCGCACGTCTCCCTACCAAACTGTTCTTCCCGCCGAGAGGGGCGCGCGCGTTGCACCGCGAGTTACTCCTGCACGGTGCCTATACAGGGTGGCCAGTTTTTCTAGCACGATATCCCCCCCGTCCTTCAGCAAATCTGTAGTTATCTGATCCTCTCTAGCCGATTTCCCCCTTTTCATAGTTTTTAGTGCTTTCTTGACCTCGACCTTCGTCACTGATGGAACGTCCGACTGTTTTTCCCTACCACCAATCTCATTACGGTCCTCACTACTTTGGCTACTGTAGAGATCTGTATAGAACTCCTCGGCTACTTTGAATATCTTGTCCATATTCGTGATGACGTTTCCCGCCTTGTCCCTTATCGCATACATTTGGTTTTTGCCTATGCCCAATTTCTTCTTTACCGCTTTAAGGCTTCCCCCGTTCTTTACAGCATGCTCAATTTTCTCCATGTTATACTTCCTTATATCGGCCACCTTGCGCTTATTGATTAGCTTTGATATCTCAGCCAATTCGATCTGGTCTGTTGGATTGGAAGCTTTCATACTCTGGCGTTTCTTAATCAAATCTTTCGTCTCCTTAGACAGCTTACCGGTATCCTCTCTTATCCTACCGCCTACTTCTAACGCGCACTCAGTAATGATATCTCTGAAATTATTGTTTCTTGCTTCTAGGGTAATGTCGCCATCCTCCGTTAGAGCTAAATACCCATTCTGTAACGAAATCCTGAAGTCTTCTGCCCTCCCCCTCACCGCTAAATTCGTGGGATTAGGGGTGCACAAAATGCAGGATGAACTATGGGGGGTGGGGGGAACTACCACCATTCCTGATCAGGGTTAGCTTTTTCTGCAGAAGACTTGTGGCTGCTGTGTGGTTTCCATATACTATTAACAGCGTTTCTACATATGCCTTTCCTATGCCATGGTTATGTAATGCATGCATGATTGATGCATAGACTGAATCAAATGCTTGTAATATAAGCAGGTTGTATGTAGGGGTTGCTTACCGTATTTATACGATTATAGCACGAGTTACGTTTTTAGAAATTGCATCACTGAAACAGCACTTCATGCTATGTTTAGAAGCAATATCTGAATTTAACACTTTTCTTTTTTTGCTGGTCATCAAGATAGCTTTACCACCAGGTAAGCCAGTTGCGAGGAGAAGACAAATTTCTGGCAACTTCGAGGCTGTAAAATGAGGCAAGGTTAAAAAAAAAGGTAACCATGAAGAAAGACCAGAAGGTGGAAGTGAAAAAGAAAATAATAAAAAGGTGTAGTTATTGAGAGTTCGAATTCTCCTGTTTAATATCATTAGATCATGGCCAATGGGCAGGGAGCGATGCGGGATTCTAAGCGAGAGAAGAAAGCATGTAGTGCTTAGCAAATTGTGTCTAATCAAGAAGGGGGAAACGAGTGGGGGCATGTTCATGAACAGCGATAAGTAACTGAGTAGTGACAGTGAATAAACCACTCGGATACTTTTCTTTGGATTTTTAAATGCAGTCTCCTTTATTGTCACATCCCCAGCTATGGTTGCCTTTAATGTTACGATTTCATGTTATAATCGTGAGCTTGTGTTGGAATCGTGACAGAATTTTTTTCTTTTTATTCTCGACACAAACTCTTCCCTCGCATCATATATTCATTACGGAATTGTTTACCTGTAAATACGGTATATTCTGTGGTTCCTCTTTCATCTGATTGATGCCGTGAACATCGGCTGTGGTCAAGTGGTGTGCCTGAAATCCAGCCTGGCCTTTTTGTTCACTAAAGTCTAGGCTTCCTCTTAATCTATCGGTGATTACCTCATTGAATACATTTAAACCCAGTTATAACCTAACTAAGACAGGTCTGCAGTTTTACTTCTTGGTTCTGTGAAATTTTTGCTTGAAGAAGAGTGGAAACCAAACTAAGGAGTACATATAAGTGAAATCACCGTGGGAATGTTTACAGCAAACCCCTATTTCTCGTAGTCATAAACTTGGGAAAAAACATTTTGCAATTGCACTGATAGGGCAACTGTGGCAGCAGCCTCCACCATCTCCGCTGCAGTTCGCGCAACATGGTTATGAGAGGTGTGAGGAGGGCGGCCAGAGACACCTTGCCTGGGAAATTGTGCAGTCATGCCACCACTGCTTGAGCTTGACTGGCCGTGAATGCACCTGTGTCTTCACGTATGTTCCCGCTCTGCCTGCCCAGCACAGCCGCCCCAGGAAATACATACTTGCCACTCACATTGCCACTGCTTTCCTTCGTCCCCATTCGAACATGCGAAAGATGTCATTGGAATCTTGCGAGCAGTTGCATGGTTGTGCTGTTTACCTTTAAATCTGTCAGTGAAGAACTTAGTGATAGATACTGATTGATAATGATAGTTAGTGACAGTGATGACAATGACAGAGATTACTATGATGTCATGGCCGAAACTTACACCATGATGACATCACATTCAGTCATGACGTTACCAGGCGACTCGAGCACATGTGAAGGTTAACCCGATCCAGTCGTCAGTGCAGCGCCTTTCATTTAGCGTTTGCTCAAACGCCACATGACACAGCATACAAAAGCAGACGCAGTACAGCAAGCATCAGCAGCATTTCAAATTGGTTTACAGGAAAGAAAAGGCGTATCTCACACTTCTCCGCGAACACCTGAATCGAGCCATAAGGAAAACGAGGAAGGAGGTGGCATAGTGGAGGGCATCAGACCACCGTGCAATAAAGGCTTTCACCTCATTGCTCTTTAGTGGTCCAAAGTGCCCCCAGAGTTTTTCTTTTTGCTCGTATGAGCATTCAGTTCAGTGCTGCATAGTGTAATGTTAAAAAAGCACGAGTACCAGGGACCGATGCATTTGTCACCTGCAGTCGCTCATTACGACCTTGGCTGTTCCTTTTATGTTATTTTGTGTTTGTCATGACACATTAATGTGTTACCCCGCCGGGGTGGCGCAGTGGTTAGGGCGCTTCCTAAGGATGTGGGATCGAATCCTGGCCTCGGCGACCGCTTTTCGAAGGAGGCGAAAAGCAAGGCGACAGTGTGCTGTGGAATACCAGTGCACATTAAAGAACCCCAGGTGGTCTAAATTTCCGGAGTCCTCCACTACAGCGTCTCTCATAGCCTGAGTCGCTTTGGGACGTTAAACCCCACAAACCATTCATGTGGTTCTGCCAGATATACAGTAACTTGGCACTAGCTAACAGAAAGTCACTGTAGAGAGTAGTGATGTGGTACTAGCTGGTATATGGTAAATGGTATATTGCGCAGGGCCACTCTAGCATTTTTTTTTTTTATTTCCCGGAAGCTTAAATGGAATTCTTTTTGACTCGGGCAGAAAAGTTTCGCAATTTGAACGCCTATGCTCTTCTCCAGCGTTGCTCTGTGCCTGCACTTCACTGCAGTGCAGGCTCGAGCCAGCGGCAGACGTATACATAACCAGCGCTGCCAGCTTTGGCGAATTAGTCTGCTCGAGGTTGTGGTTACAAAAAATAAAAATAAGCATCAAGATACCCCATGCTCACTTGAGATGCAGACTAAAGGTCGTTCCTGCAGGAAGCATAATCAAAATCAGATGTGGGTTTCAGTCTGACCATAAGCAGAGTTTTCCACATTAACAGTGTTGAGCTGCCCTTCTGCCAGGAAGTGCTCTTTGCGAACTGGTAAGTACAGTAGAACCCCATTATAGTAAAGTCACCGGGACCGGCTAAAATCTTCCTATATCAGTTGTTAGTGATGACATGGTCCTGAAGATACTATCTTGTAATTAAAGTCTGCTTACTAAGCACATCTTGTTGCTTTATGAAAAGAACACTCTAAAATGCCTTGCATGTCTTTCTTATCGTCTCTGTGCCATTTCCTTTTTCATTTTTTTTTTTACCGCTTGTAGAAGTACCTGTTTATCATGAATGCAACATGGATACGAATACAGCCGAGCTTGATTTCAGCTGAGAACCAAAGCATTGCGTGAGTGCGGCATCATCTTCCGCTGTTTCCATCTTTTAAGAGGCAATAGATGAAAAATGCGCGACAGTCCAGCACTGCAAAACCGCACAAGCCACGCCTCCAATTCTTGCCACTACTCCTTCGTGCTGAACAGTGTTGTGTGAATGTTCGGCAGTTTCTTCGCTTTCCTTTTCCTTGCTGCACTTTTACTCTATTTTTAAGTGACCGGCCGTCTTCTTTTTGTGTTTGTAGTCAGCTTTACATTTTTCCCCCTACGCGCTGCATGCTTTCCCTCACGGCTCAAAGGCCTTAAAGTTGGCTTCTTCTCAGTGCTGATGAGCCTAGCGGTAAAACCATAAAAAAAAAATGCACTACTTATTTTTTTTTTTAAGAAAAAAATTTCCTCGCTATTCTAAGTAATGCGTGTGCAGCAATGTCATTTCGTGGGAAGTCGACGCCGCGGCCAGACGTTTAGTATAACCTAGTTTTACCAAAAGCACCTTTACTATGATTGGACTTCAGTTTCACTTTACTATAGCAGGGTTCTACTGTACAATGATAACCGGTCATAGAGACTCCTCCATATTTCACGAGTGGAATGGAGTCCAGTTTTGCGCCCATTGCAGAAACAAGCTGAACAAGCTGGTCATTCTATGTTTCCGTTTTCTGGACAAGGTGCTTTGCAGCAATACCTAGCCTTCAGGGGCCGTGCAAAAATCTTAGCAGTGACATCCTACGAGATATTCAGAAGAACTTGTCCAAGAAAAAGTATAGGCAATCAATACGATCTGTGCAGGGGAGTATGTGCTAGGAGTTCACACTGTTCACAATACAAGTTCTACAAACCTGATGCGAATTTTTATATCATAGCTGTAAGGATACTAGCACAGCCTGATAATTACAGTACACCTAAACAATCACTCTACCTGCCTCTATGCATATAATGTACGCATATAGGCACTATGCACATATTTTACTTGACTACAAAGTTCAGCATGGTAGTTAACCATGCATATGAAACAGCTCAGGTATTGAAAAGCCTCTTCCAGTCATGTTCAAAACCAATATATTCTGATCAAATCAACATGCAAAATGTAAATCTTTTGTAAAAATTTTCATTTTGCACACAAAGACAAAGGTAGCTTTACTGCACATACTGTAGCACGAGTTGAATGCTCCGGGTAAATTTTCATAGTGCTGCAGGGTTTTTATGTGTTTTATTATGTGTTTTATGTGTTTTTTTTTATGGTTTTTATTATATGAACAATGCAAAAAAAAAAAAATCGGTGAACTCCATGAAAGGTGCCACATTAGAACAAAAATTAGCAGTGCTATGCCTAGATAATTCCACTGCAAGAATGCATATGTGCTGACTCATGTTCTGTTGCCATAAACAAAGTACAGTATGTGAGGAATACAAGGGATGGAGGTTTGATTCTCAGAGGAGACAGGATTTATTTATTTTATTTACCCCATTAATCACACATGTGCTCTGTGCTGTCGTACAGTACAGCAAGTAACGGCATATGGTAGCTGTAATAAGACATAGTTCATGCTGGTTACATCGGCTGTCATGCAAAGATGTAATCAATGCAATTCACACTTTTTGTAGTGGCTTGAAATTGTTGACGACTGCGACCCCGAGCAGTTCGCACGTGAACACTGGCAACCACTGTGATTTCGTAGTATCGATGACAGTCGCCGCAGATGATGAGGGGAATGTCTGGTGCCCTCACAATGCATCAGCCATCTCGCAGATAAGTGCTGCCATTCAGCGCCACCATTGCAATTCTTGTTTAAATGGCTATGGGTTGTACAAACTGGAAACTCTAGCAGACTAACAATCTTGTGCATTCGCAATGCCATAATAACATTGCGTGGATAGTAATTTAGAAAAAAATAAATACATTCACAGTTATAACTGGTTCACTGGACAATATTTTGTAAGTAATAATTCAACAATACTGCACAAGAATTTTCAAAACTCCTCTGAGCCTCACTAGGGCACCTATGAATGTCGTGCAGCCTTGGTGGATGGAACCGTGACAGATTATTGTAGATGAAAATGTAGCCATTAAATACTGTCCTTTTAAAATGCGTGATAGAGCGTTACACTGCGGTACACAGGTGTAGAACATAAAAACAACATGGCTGCAGCTGCGAGCTATCAGGTGGCTGTTGCACATACTCCATGATAGTAAATCAGGTATAGGTATCTTCCATGGGGCAGGTAGCTAGTAGCAGGCTAGGCAGGCAAACAGGGTTCGTTCATGGCTCTGGTCCACCAACAATGTGACAGTGGTGCAAGTCATCTATACTTGGGCAGATTACCTAACATGCAGACAACTACTGTAAAGTCAAACACTGAACTTACAAAAAAAATTAAGTTGATAAATGAAATTTACTGCCTTTGGATCTGAGCAAGAATGAGAACAGAGGCAAGCCATTTGGCAAGCCTGTTTCGATGCATTCCCTAAAGCCACATCTCTATGCTGTTCTGACCAGTTTATTTGTTTTACAAGAATACATTAGGAAAGAACCAAGCGATCCCACATTACATCTACGTTGTGCACTACAGTTATAAAAATAAAAATCATAGCTAACGAGTACGTGACCCCGTTCGGTGATGAAGTACATTTACTTTGCTGTACAGCGTACCACTCGTCTCGGGACTGACGGACAGCGTGTCAGGCGTTTATCATTTGCCAAAAAAAAAAAAAAAAAATGCGAAGCTAGTAAATCAACATTACACACTATTAAGAAGCGGTCAACACACTTGAAACACAGCTAGTCTGCAAACTATTACCACAGTCATCATACATAAAAGCAACAACAGGCGCATACATGCAGCATGTGCTGAAAAGGCGCGTCCGATGCAAGTGCAAAACTGACGTTGGCCTCGGTGATCTTACGACTGCTAGGGGAAAGCTACATGCCTCACATTCACACTAAAAATTAATTCAAAGCACTTCTGACGCAAACGTAAGCCTTCGATGTCTCTGTAGTCACAATGCCTAAACACTTTCAATGGAGCGCTTTATTTAGTTCTGCGCAGGCAAGCTCAGAACTTCGCTCAGACGACCTCAAGTGCAGCAAGAAAGTAACCTTGCTGCAATGTTGGGCAAGTTATACACAGTTAAACGTCCCGAAACAAATCGTTCCCAGCTAATTTCACACAGCGATTCGCGGAAGAATCGCGGCTCTAGCGCAGGCACCATGCTTACCAACATGGCACTCGAGTACGTTAATGTTCCACAAATCAATATATTAACTCATTTCCTTCCGACTTACCAAAGTGATGCTCACCGTGCGAAGTGCGTTGCCTGTGCTGTATAAACACAGAACACAGCCATTTTATGGGTTGTTAGCATTAGCAACAAATAGATAAAGCGCAACACAGGCTCCGTAAAGCACTGGAAGGAGAATAACCAGAGTCAATAACGCGTCAAACATTTTTTTAAAACGTTTCATGTAACGCGCCGCAACTCAAATAATTTAGCGGAGGAGGCGATGATGATGATAATGGCGCACGCACCATCGTATCTGAAATTGTTGCAAATGAAACTATACAGTTTCAGTTAAACAAAAGAGGTGGTGACGCATAAACTACAAGTGCGAATTTTAATTATCTAAAGGTTTCCTTTTACTGAAGTAAGTTTTTTTGGTATTGGACGTTTTCGCCACCTGCAGCGCTGTCACTCAACCGTTGCAACGGCGCGCCATTTGAACCGGCTGGTTGTACGGTGCTCGCACAAGTCTCTGCAGTTCTCTCAAGTTCTCTCTTCTCAGTTCAGCTCTCTCTGCAAGCCTCCCAGAGGCTATATGACTCATTTATCTCGCCACAAGTAACTTTTAAACCACAGTTCAACAATGCGACACTAGAGCCATTCAATGAAGGACTACACTTATTCCTAGTTTGGCATTTATTTCCTTTGCGCATTTTTACTCTGTCCATTCATAACAAAAACTTGGAAGAAATATCAAGTGGCTAAGTGGGCTTCCCACAGTGCAGTTACATATCTATAGTTATTTCATAAATTGGCAACAGAGTTTTGATTCAATCATTGCCTGCATTAGGTATGCTGAAGGGAATTAATGGCCTGCAATCATCGCTGCTTCATGCGTTAGCTGCAGCCGCCAACCTTGGCTCATTGGCCGACATTATCTCTTCATCCCAGTGTCTGGTATCCCTTGCTTGTTTCACTCCCTCGAAACCTAATCGATTAGCTGAAAAGCCCTATTTCCTGGATTACATGTCCCACTCTAATGCTTCTTTTCAGTTTTCTGCATCTTCATACTCAAAGATGTGCACCATGTGCTGCAATCTCAACTGCAGGTACTCTACTGCAAGATGCCCAGCACTGTGTGTCATATGGTATGGTGTTGCGGCAGCATAGAAGTACCACCCACACAAACCATCAGATGAGGACCTGCTTATGCCCTCACCTTTTTGGACCAAGGACGCCACCTGCCCAGGGCAAATAGGGCCTGCTCATTTCAATAATAGCTGATTACCTTGAAACTGTACTTTAATCCACATCTGTGTTTGTGAAGGTTTTCCAATTTTACTTTCTATAACCTGCTGCACTGTCCTTTGCTTAGGTATTTTAAACTTATGCTTTAATATCCACTTTTCAGCCTTTCAAATGATCATACGATAGCAAGCTGCCTTTTATTACATTATATGTACAGCACCTTCCAAATTTACATTCACCTTTTTTTGCTCTTGGGGAAATGTTTCTCATGGTTCAGATTCAGAGTGACTACCTGGCTTAAAAACATTACTCCCTTCCTACGTCCGAAACCTTCCTACCTACGTGCAGCAGTGACTTTGTGGCTATGCATTCGACTGCTAATCCTAAGGTTTTAAGATTAAATACAAGGCTACATTTCGGCAGAGGCATGATGCAAAGACACCTGTGGGCTATACAATGTCAGTGCATATTAAAGGACACCAAGCAGTCAAAATTAATTAGCTCTTTCCCATGCTTGCCGTCTTTCATAGACCGCATTAGGTTTTGGCATTCCCGATCCCTGTGTGCCATGTCAATACCTCTACCTGTTGTAAAGTTGCTCTCATCACAAAGGGTTGAAAAATGAACGTTCACCTTGTAGTTTCTTTAGGTCCTTGAGCATGTGCTGTTATTGAGGCAGTGGGCAATATTTGGCTGGGGCCTTAGACGTGCAATAGCCCAAACCAGATTCGAAATCGAGGAAACAGTTTAGCTGAAACAAATGTCGATTTCAGTCTCATCGACATCAACTGCAATGTCCGTTCTCTTTTTCTACAGGAATATAATGTAGACATGATGCAATGCTGTTCTCCCAAATGTTTTCCGATTGTCATGGCTACTACAGTTCAAAATAATGAGACCAAAGAGCACGACACACAAGGAATGCTTATTCGCAATGGAAGCATTTTATTGCAAGCTATGAAGTAAATACATTTGTCGTGAAGAACAAGCAAAAGATTGCAAGAAACCATCAAAACAAAATTTAAAACCCCATCTAGAAAAGCAAAAATCTAATGCCATGTTTTCATGGAAAGCAGCCATTTTTCAAAAAAGGCTGCTCTTTGAAGCTGCTCACAAAATTATTTCAGCATAAATGCTAATTTGCTACAATCCTCTTTTTTTCCAACTAGACGCAAAGTCTACAAGACCTTGTGTATAAAATGTCACCAACCAGCACGCAGCTGCCATGCCATCAGCAAAACCATGCGCCCAACTGCTCATTGCACACCGGCCAAAACTCTGCACTGCCTTTGGGCAAGTGGAAAACAGCTGCAAAGCATCTTAAAACCCATCCACCTTTTGTTTCTATTTTAAGGTGCTATCATTTCTCCTGCTTCAATCATTCCTTTCGTTTTCAGGTGCGATTCCATAAACTGAACTTGTTTATGAACCACCCTAAATTCGAAAATGTGTTCAAACCTGCTGTCTATGAGGCAGCGCCTTCAGAATGCGCGATGGCCAAAAATACTTTTGCAGCAGACTCGTTAATAACAGAGCTACAACCATCAAAACTGGTATGTTTCTCTCCTTCCCTTCCATCACGAAAGAGTCTCTCCCTCCTCCCTGGTTGACTAGCCTCCACAAGAGACAATACGCGTAGGGCTGTACATGTAGGCTCCCTAAATATGCGAAATGCGGAGCGCCATCTCTTAGTGCTTTGAGAAACTATGCCCGCCATGTTGGTTCGGTCAACAAAATGAAAACGCTGCCCTGTGCTGGGTAAAAACAGCTACGAGAACGCATCAAATGCAGTCATTATGGCCCTGACTTTTACAGGCATTCTTCTTTTTTTCTTGCTGGTTGGTTTGTGGGGTTTAACGTCCAAAAACGACTCAGGTATGAGAGACTCCATAGTGAAGGTCCCCGACAATTCCGACCACCTGGAGTTCTTTCTTTAAGGTGCACTGACATTGCACAAACACTGGTGCCTTGCTTTTTGCCTTCCATCAAAAAGCTACCGCTGCAGCTTTATTTTTTTTTTCCTTGCTTTCTGCTACCCAAGCACCACCAGTGACCTTTGTTTGAAGGTTGAGAAGTGAGCTTTGGCTCATCCAGCTACAATGCCAATAAGGAGGAGGAGGGGGAGAGGCTGAGCTCAATGGGTGGCCGAAGCATAGGTGCGAGGCCTCTGGCCTTTCTTAGGAAACCAAGCCCGTGCATGTATGGATGTTCTGTGTTTTCTGTATTCATGGTTATGCATGGTGTACCATGGCTGGATTCGAGTGGCGACGGTGCGCTCTTTACGACCTACGCATGGAGGGTGCTTCCTGTCTACTCCAGCTGCGAAATCGTGGCACTGTGTGGCATTGACGCGTCTACTCAGTGATGCCGTCATTTGGTGTGCAACAAGCTGAAAAAAAAAAAAAAGCGGAGGCTGGCCAAGCCTGCAGCTGCAAGCCTGCACTTTCACCCGGTTGTGATTCTTGCCAACGAGATGTCATAAACTTGAGCGTTCAGAGCGACCTGCAGTGATTTTTGCCGCTGTACTGAGAGTTATAGATGATAGGTGTGCCGGCCATGAGCCATCCTTACAGGCTCTGGCTGTGTATCAGCATCTTGCCGAAGAGCCAAAACCAGGCAAAAACTCGCATAAAATATAGCTAAATTATTGGAACAGAGTTCTCTATCACTCGGAAATTGATGAAAGGAAACACCGCAAGTTTTTCAAACTTGCAGGCGTGGGCACGTCGTTCAGGGGAAATAAAGTTCAAATGTGTGGCAGAAAACATACCTATGGGTCCGGATCGAAGGAAATACCAAAAGCACACTGCGGCCGAGATGCTCAACTATTGTCATGAAGTTAGCTTCGTTACAAACTAGCCGCAGAGTTTAGCAACATAGGTGGCAGGCAAAGACAAGGGTCGGAAGGCTTTCCTACTATCCTTATATGAGGATGGTGATGAATGTCTCCTGTTATTTCGAGGTGATGTTGCGCACGCCTCAGAACAGGAAAAGCAGTTACAGTGAATGCGCTGTTGAAATGCACAAAAAGTGCAATAAGAGCAGGTTACCCTTTTTTTTTAATTTGCACTAACAACTTAAAACAGGTCAACGACCAGCCTGACTTGCAGACACGTGAAAACGCCCGAAATTTTGGTACATGTGCAGAAGCAGACAGAAATGTGCCCAAAAGCGAAAAGATGCCGTCACACTGGCATATCATTTGAAATAATGCATGTAGGCAAAACAGGTACTCCTCCTTGCTCGGCCACTAATTTTAACAGGCCTGGCAGAACAGGCCCGAGAGGCCAAAAATGTTCAAGTGATAAATTCCGTGCTTCTGTAGCCATGTCAATGCATTTTTGACAGTTTCCCTCATATCATGAAGGAAACAAAGTTACAGCAGGAAGAAAAAAATCAGCTTTTGTGCAGCATAATGGGACTGACCTACAATAGTATGCTGCTACTTGCCTTACTGCAGACTGATAACCCAAATCACTGTTGTATTCAGATGGTAATTAGCACATGTTGCGCACTGCAAGAAATAAGACAAAGTATTACTACGATCAAAATGTGCTAAATAGTACTGTTGCCTGAGCCTACACTGCACCGCTTTTGCGCACACAAAATTGAGACTACATAATTTCTCTAAGTATTTCGCTCACTCCGTAAACTGAACACTTGAACGCTTGAAGGCGCGAACGCAGGTGCGCACCGGGCGCCGCCACAGAAGCGAGTGACCAGGGTTGGGTAAATCCTGCACACACTTCACGGGGAAGAGAGCACTGCTTGCCTAGAAGAGCTGCCATTATATCTGCGGCGAATGCGCAGGCTGTATGAAAGTGCGCGCCGCTGCCACTTGAGTCCAGCCGTTGGTGTATGAATAGCACAGTGCACAGAACACTCTGAAGCATGCATAGACAAGGGCAAGAAACTAAAAGCCTTCTTTCTTGTGTGAGAGTATGCATGAGTGAAAACGAAATGCAAGACAAAAAAGTGCGTGACATCAGCAGACCAAGTGCCATCCCTCACCCATCAGTCAGAGAGAAACCAATGGATGCAGTATCTGTTGGTACCTCATCGACACAGTTCGATGGCAAGCGCAAAGGATGAGGAGGTTTGGCTGTCTGAAAAGGACCATGAGAGCTTTGGTTTGCATTTTGTTGCTTTCCAGTGTGTGCATCGCTGCAGTATTTCGCAGATACCATGTCCAACGCCTTATCGGGCTTGGTTAAAATGTCAGCCTGGTCAGTAGCCCTTGAATATGTTAGCTCTCTTAAATGAACAATCTGAAATAAGCAAGGACATAAGTTGTGCTGGCCATATTGTGGACTGCTTTCAAGACAATGTGTGTAATGCCAAATAATCTGAGAAGTTGAATAAACCGCTTGGGGTGCCCCGTTTTGTTTTCTAAATATGCATTGTAATACCATTTAACAAAGCTTGGCCACCCAACTTGTGCACACCAGCTAACACAAAGCTTTAGCTGCACTACACTAATCCCTCTGTCACACAAACACTTCCGATCCTCACTGAACTCAATCTGCATTCAGGCTTTCAAGAAGGATTGAAGCATCCGGTGCTACACGGGCGTTTTCAGTGAGCATTGAGAAATTTCCTACGTGGTTCGTCGTCTGCTGTCAGTCGCAATGAGTCTCAAAAAGAAATTTAAGATTGGGGTAATGATAGCACGATTTCAGTGTGCACAGCAGCATTCCGCTTTTGGCGCCTCAGGTCACCTAACCTATCTTCCCAGCGGTCAAGTGCTACAGTGCAGTTTCTCTTCCGCTCCACAGTTTCCACGCTGACGTAGTCGAAGAGAACGCCACCTTAGCTTCCACTGGCAGTGGACTACGGTGTCAATATTATAAAATTAGCCGTTCTACAAATGTTCTATCATGCCTTTTAATACATTTATGTATTATTATGTGCAGTTCTATTGCATTTATTTGTTTTCAAGTTTTAGAGCTCGTTGATGACGAGGGTGTCAATGACCGCTTTTGAGTGTGCTTGAAATCTCGAGAGCGATTGAGGAAGCAACCTTGAGTCAAGCAGGCTCGAGCTCAACTGCACTTGACAGTTGCCGTGTAACAACCTCGATCTACAATGAGTTGAATGTAGATCCAGTTCAATGAGGATAGAAACTGTTCGTATGAGAGCAGTTTAACTCGCATCTTGCAGGAACAAGCAATCTATATACACCTTTCCAATAAGTTACTCGGTGCCACCATATTGTTCGCTCCTCCTCTCTGGACTGCTGCAAACCGGCTCTGCTTCCACTGTGCTTGCACCAAATGCACAAAGCAGTCCAGCGGGTAATATGGTGTCACCCTGTGACCACTTATTGGAAAGGTGCACACTACTATGACTATGCTACAGTATGCTAAGGAAGTGAACACACAAAAAAGCCAGGCAATCATGTTACTCTGGTAATGAATGTTTAAGTGTGGCTGGCCTTGCATATGGCTGGCAGTAATGCATGTACCCCTGTCTTCGGACAGGACAGCAGGGTTGTAAGCATCTCCAGCAAACACTGTGTGGATGTTCGTTTTGTTATAAAAATTTAGGAGACACTTGAGATCTGTCTTTAAGAGTATAGCATGGTAGCGTCAACAGCTCCCGTCTGCAGCTTCCCTCAAAGATCCTTGATCGCATACATGCCCCTTGCTATTTTATAAATGAAGTCTTTAAAGAACTTTGCTGCAACCTACAAAAAAAAAAAAAAAAAAAAAAAAAAAATGTAGGAAGTGCGTAAGAGCTTTAAGATCGCTAAGGCGAACACAACCCGGCACCAGAATTAGAATATGTGACTAATAGGTACGGTGCAGGGAATGCAGCCTTCTAGTTAAACACGTCAAATGACAGATCGAATACCACACGCCCATCCTCCGAGGTCCTGTGTATAAGCGCATAAGTGGCCCGAGTATGCATGGGGTTGCCATTAGCCTCTTTGTCACCTCTCCACGGCGGTTTGCACAGCCAGGTTGCCCCCTTTCCTCCTCTCTGCAACGCGGCAACAGAGCACGCACCTGCCAGAGCTCTTCACACGCAAGTTCCAGTATGAAGGACGTTTTTTGATGACAATTTCTGATGACACTTTCTGTACATGACGCACATGAGCCAATTAAAATACAGCTTTATAAATGCCCTCTAAACACGTGAATATTGTGAATATAAGCATAATACATAAGATAAATTCTCAGCACTGGGTAAAATATTCACAAAGTATTGTCAAACATGAATATAAAAACAAGAAATTGTAATAAAATCTTGAGGATATACAAAAGGCAGAAAAATGCTCATTTCTTAAACTACAGCTTCAAAATGAAGAAGTCTTTTTTTTTTTTGCCTCAACTCCTTCAGCACCATGTAATTTGTTTATTAAATAAAATATTTACACAATCTTGCTATTAGATAATACTAAAATGCAGGTATTTTGATCCTCAATTAAATAAATGCCCATGTTTTTGTTTTGGCTTTATACATAACATAAAAACTTTTCTCCGAAATTTGCAGAAAAAATCCAAGAAGTGAAAGAAAAGGGGGCATGAATATCAAAATAAGACAGCAAGAAAAATAATCCAGAATACTAAAAATATGCTACACTGCCTCTTTTATTACTAGTAAAGATATGGTGCACCTATCGGCAGATTTCTTCTTTTTCATAGTGCTGTTCGGAAGCAGTGGTCATTCTTGATTTCCTGCAGCAGTTGTTGAGAGTCTCATGTACCTATTCTCCAAATCACACTAAAAAAATGCAGCGAAGCCCAATTGCCAAGGAAATAATAATTTACGTTCTGAAGTCCATTTTGAAGGTGTGCTGTTCTCTACGAAATATCGCTAAGTTGCTGAAAACACCCATTTTTAAGCTCTGCCTTCCTCTACTCATTTTACAGTTTATAGCATTGACATTTCCAAACCTTTCACGATTTATGACTGGATTATTTGGTGATATGTTTTCCACAAGGTGGGAGAGTTTGCCATCAAATTTGAAAATCTGCAATAGGAGCTCGGTGTTCAAACTCCACTCGATTTGCTTGAAGAAGTTCCACACTTGAAGTTCTGGAGAAGCCATATCAAGTGTACCAAGCTTTCATTGCTGCTGAAACCCAGCGAATGGAAACAGAACAGTGGGAACACAAAATGAGCACGTGTAACTAACCAAGAGTGATCAGAGATTGAAACTAAGCTTTTCTTGGCCACTAGCTGAAGTTCGAGGCTGGCATTTGACTGATTCATCAACCGAGCTGAACTGAGAGCTAGTAAAATTGTCTTCAAGAGACTTTGTTACTGCTCTCATAAAAAGAAAACGATAGTAGAAGCAGCAGAATCGTGTGAATGGAGCCAAAGACCTCTTTATTTCGAATAATTTTTTAAATGTCACACTGTGCCAGAAAGAACAAAAAAGGAAATAAAAAAATAAACAAGCTGCACACAAACAGAAACTATGGTTGTCACAATAGCCTCACTGCGGTAGTGCAGTGGTTAAGATGCTAGATTACTGTGCCGGAGTACCCATGTCCGAACCCGAACACTGGCGGCTGCTTTTGATGCAAACGAAGTGGCACCCATGTGCTATGTGATGTCAGCGCGCGTTAAAGATCCCTAGGTGGTCAAAATTACTCCACAGACCACCACTACAGCACCCATTTCTGTCTTTCCACTTTGACTCCCTCATCCCTTCCCTTGCGACACAGTTCAGGTGCCCACAGAAACAAGTGACAGATTCTGTGCCTTTCCATTCCTGTGAACTAGTTACTATAATTACTTTTGTCATACTATCTGCCTAAATGGGGCTACATGTTCCAAACACGAAAATTTACGTCTGCCAGTGTGTGAGAACCATCATTCATATATGAACGATTGGCTTAAAGCGGTCCTGAAAGGTATAAGCCCTAATCCCTTAATTTGTGCCGGTATTATCTCGCACATAATCATCAGCATACAACCATAATCTACCACATTGTGCCTAAGACCACCCAACATGGGTATAAAGCTCTGTTTTAACCAAGCTGTATGAATGTGGAGTAGCACGTCTGATACTGGATCCAAGGGTCTCTGAGGGTTCTATTCCACCTCACCCTCTCACCTCAAAGGAGCTGCCTGAGTTAGCAGCTCCAGATAGCATTGTCCTCTCTTTTCTCGATTCTTTGTCTCTTTTGCGCTTTTCCACAATATGAGCTCCAGCCAGTTCAGCCATATCATGTGGCCTCATGACATCGCAGAATCAGACAACCAATCAGTGCATGGCCATGTCACCTGCCAAAGGCAGGGTTGTGATTTTTCTCAAGGGTGACGCCTTTTACGCTACCGCAATAAAGCAACCATTCTACAATAAGTCACTTCTTGTGTGCTCCACTACTGCTGCTGCATTGTATGATATGGGCAGTTCAAATTATGTCCCTTCTGTAAAGAGCAGTTTGTTTGCACAGCCTCCTATCCGATGTGGATGTAGGCTACAATCCAGCACACAACAGCGGCAGGGCAGACACATTAAAAAACATGGCAGCCCTTACGAAAGCCAGCTGCTCTTTTAGCTGATAGAAAGTCCAAGATTTTCCCAATTCTATTATCTTGTAGGCAATGGACAGTAATCCGATCAGTTTAAGTTTGCAAGTGCTTGACAGCCCATTTCTTACAGATTATGGTACTGTTAGAATCCTTCCAAGATTTTAATACGCTTGAGGTCGTGAGGCACTACACACAGGTGTAAAGACTGGTGTATGGAACTTAACACGCAAAAAACGGCGCTTCTTAGAGTAACTCGTAAAACGAATTTCAGTTCATTTCAGTATCGCTTACACAACTGTCTCATTTCCGAAGTTTCTAGTTATAAATATCTTGGCATTACTATTACCAATAATCTCTCCTGGAGTGCTCACATTTCAAATATTTGTTCATCAGCTTTTAAGAAACTTTGTTTTATCAGACGTAAACTCAAAGATGCTCCATCCAATCTTAAACTACTGGCTTACACCACATACGTCAGGTCTAAACTTGAGTATGCTTTGATCATCTGGGACCCTCACACTAAAAAAGACATTTATCGAATTGAACAAATACAGAGAAAAGCGGTGAGGTTCATTTTTAATAAATATCAAAGAACGAACTCTCCTACTAACCTCATGACCGCCAACAACATTCCGCTCCTAAAAACTCGCAGGAAAATGACTCGTTTACTCTTTTTGTATAAAATTTTAAACAACCAAATAAACCTCAGTCCTCCACCGTGTGTGAAAGTTCCCAACACTAGGCGGACACGTCATCACCATAGTCACTCACTGCAGCCAATTTATGCAAAATCTAAATCCTTTATGCATAGTTTTTATCCAAGGACAATTTCTGAATGGAACACTCTCCCAGAAAGCTTAATTAGTCTCCAGACTTTGACCAGGCTCTACAGCAACATCTGTTTGGTTGACAGTAGGGTCGGAGTTTTTTAGGACATGTATTGTTACTTTGATGTCGCACAAAGGTTTTTCATGTTTTCCCTTTTTTTTTCTTTTTTTTTTCTCTCCGGCTGTTGGTCAACACATTTCATGTCATTACATTGCCTCTGTTTGTTAGTTTTGTCGGTGCTTCGTGTGATTTATTGTGTTTCTTGTGCGCTGTATATATGTATGCCACTCCTGCTAGGACCGGAATACTGGTCTGCAGTATCTTGAAATAAAATAAATAAATAAAAAGCAAGCAGTTTTTCTAGCACAATCTCCCTACCACTCTTCAAAGATCTGCAGTTGCTTATCCATACCAGCCGATTTCCGGAACCCTTTACATTGCTTCTAAGGCTTTTTTACTTCCTCCATGACCAGCATGACGTACAACCTGCTCACATTACTGCCCGTCATCCTGACTGCTTCAGGGCAGCGTCATCAGCAAATTGCAGATTACTGAGGTATTCTCCATCTACTCTTATCCCTGAAGGCATATCACCTAGCACATAGTACTATAGATGCTGTCAAGAGAGTACAAGAAGTGGCCGATTCCATGCCAAGTTACCTAAGACAATGCCATGTTTTAGACACCATCACACACGGATAACATTTTCTCGGAGAACCACAGCTGTGTTACCTCCACACCGGATCAAGTTTTCTTCTATATGACAAACTCTCCAATAAATGTCAGGCCTGTTCAGGTATTAATCTGTTAATTTGCAAGGCTAGAAGCTAGACTGGCAAAAAATTGCAGTCACACATTTGTGCTTCCCACCTCCCCCCATTGCAAATCATGTGTTCCAAACCACCCAGAATGATTTTCAAAAAATAGCATATCGGCAAGGGTGACAATACACAACAAGATTAAATACATTGCAAGCAAGGTGTTTTAAACTTAACTGGGAGCAGGCTCTAAACCTGTGGAAGCAGTGAGAGTATCCATTTGGTCACACCAGTCGCAGCTCACTGCACTACTGAGGTGGCAGTGTAATCGAACTGGCGGAGGGAACTCGTTCGTCGCCACCAAGAATTCGTTGCCTCTGCAGATGTAAATAAATGAGAGTAATACTGCAATTACATTTAGTTTGCATAAATTCAGCAAACTCACTCACAATAGAATTTGGTTCGAGTAAAGCAAGTGAGAGTGCCTGCTGCAGAAGGAAAAAGGTAGCAACGAGACTGGCTGTCAATGCTAGCACAAATACAAATATTTAGCACACTTACAAAGCACTGAAATAGCAACAAAGAGAATCTAAGTTAAATCATTTGTGCAGTAAGTGCCCAATATGCTGCGGCTTGCATGGAACTGCAATGGAGAGTGCTTATAGCAGCAACTGCCAAGCTCTTTGACAGGATTACGAGGTACTCGCAATGGTGCCTCACTCTCCCACAAAACATGCCAGCTCAGATTAATTATTGCTCTCGTTTCAAATAAGCTGTCAATGGCCTTGGCAGCAGCTTGAAGCCAAGCACTGCCAACTATTTATGTTGGAGCAGGCAAAAGATATATATATTAGGGAACTCTGCGGTAGCAACATGCATCCAAAGTGTTAAATCTATATAAACAAGCTCAGTGAGTTCCACCAATGCAGTTATTTCGGCAGTAAAAGGACAGATATTGTCACAGGCATGAACCTATGCTAGCTGAGGAGTAATGAAGTCACCCTCATTGCTGCATACACCGAAATAAGTGAGAGTACTTGACAGTGGAAGGTCCGAGAAAATAAGCACATGAATTCGGTCATGTATATAACCATACTTTTGTAGCCATTTCATGCTGTGCAGTAGGCTTGTTGCACTTCGAGGCTCAGTCCGCACAGGGCCTACTTACGTTTAAGCTATCTCTCAGCTGGCCAGCAACCCCCCTTTTAGCAGTGCGCAGATATTACTCATGTATTGCAGCACTACCACGTATGGTCTCTACAGATGAGTGCCACTTACCTTCCAACAGTTTTCCGAAAGAAGCCCGACATTTTCTATGGGCCGAGCCGCTCCATCGGTTGAAGCTGCGAGGAAGGCAATAAAACCCCGATTATAAACCAGCGCGTTCACGCTGGCGCACGCAGAAATGCCTTATACTGCCCAAACAAATATAAGCGAACTCAGAAATAGTTTTACGTTATCTAGTCGCCTCATATGTCCCAATACTCAGGAATAGAAGTTGTTCCAAGTGCAATGAAACGAGATCGTGGACGCCATTACGCAGTCTCGTCTCCTTACGCCTTCGCCCGGAGACTGTCGCGCGATAGCGCCACGTCAATAATTGAGGATAACGCATGCTTGCGCTGCCGTGCAAAAAATCGTTAAATAAGCTGCAAGGAAGGCGATGGCAGAAAGACGACAAATACTTTACTTAGAGTTCGCGGGCATGTATGTACGACTCACCGCAGTCAGTAGGATTGCACCGAGGGCTGCGCCCTTGAATTTAAGGCTATAATCCATGAACTGAATCCGCATTTCACCGAGTTTGCATCTACCGGGATGATGGCCCGCAAACTGCAGCAGACCGACGCATGAAAGACAACCTAGGGTGCCTAGGGCTCGCCAAGCGCAAATGCTTGTTGTCTGAAAAGCGCGCCAGCCTTCCTTTGGGCCATACTTTGGGCGGCTCAGTGAACATCTGGGGATCTGGCTCTGAGGCTTACTTCTAGAATGAATGAATGAAAACTTTATTTCCACCGAAAAGGAGCCCTTCATCTCCCGCCCCCGGCACGCAGGCCGGGTAGCGAGTCAGGAGGGCCCCGCAGGCTGAGGTCAGGTGAGGTTACAAGCACTCTTCACGGCCTCAGCCACCAGGCGGGTCGCGTGCCGCTGAACGGTGGGATCTCCGCTCCGCAGCCAAACCTCCCAGGCTTCTCTACTATCAATGTTAATGCCGGCGCCTGGGGAATCGGCGCATTGCCATATTATATGATCTAGCGTGCCTTTTTGTCCGCATTTTTTACATTTAGAATCTTCTTCCTCCCCGGTCTGTGTTAAGAAAACCCAGACAGGGCAGATGTAGTTATCGGCTTGTAATCGCCTCCAGATGCGTGCTTCATTGTTAGTGAGAGACCGATCTGGGGGAGGGTATACTTTTCGATCTAATTTGTAAGATTCTGTGATCTCATTGTATGTGATAGCGCAATCTTTAATTCCCTTGCATTCGGGCTGTTCTACCGCTGCCCGGTGGTAGAGATCTCGGGCCAGCAGGTGCGCAGCTTCGTTGCCAGGGACAGATTCGTGTGCTGGTATCCATATGATGGATATGGTTCTAGTAATGGGATTTGTGAGAAGAATCTTTTTGGCCTCCTCTGAGATCCGTCCTTTTGCAAAATTCCAGACAGCCGTTTTGCTGTCGCTGATTATAGTTTTGGCCTGTGTACCAGTGCATGCGAGCGCTATTGCGACCTCTTCAGCTGTACTAATGTCACGGGTGCGTGTTGAGCCCGCAATTTTAGGTGCACCTTCTCCATTTACTACTGCCGAGACAGCTGCTCCATGTCTTCCGCATGATGCGTCTACATAAGCAACTTCATCGACTGCTTTGCGTTTCATCCTTTTAGCGATGGCTTTGGCTCTGTGTTCTCTGCGTTCTTTGTTGTAGTCTGGGTGCATGTTTCGAGGTAAGGGTGGTACCAGTATGTGTTCCCTTATGTTGGGTGGGATAGATGTTTTCGTCTGTGAGCCTCTGTCTGATTGGAGTCCGACCCAGTCTAGGATGGCTCTGCCTGTCTCCGTCTGACTTAGTCTTTCCAGTTGAGAGATTCTGACAGCTTCAGTGAGCTCTTGCCATGTATTATGAATCCCCATTTTCTCCAGCTTCTCTGTTGATGTGGAGACAGGGAGGCCTAGTGCGCGTTTGACGCATTTTCGAATTATGACGTCGATTTTTTCACGTTCTGTCTTTTTGAGATTGAGAAAAGGTGTGGCATAACATATGCGACTGATGATGTAGGCCTGTGTCATTTTGAGTAGACTACGTTCCTTGAGACCGTGTCCTCTAAGCGCTACTCTTCTGAATATGCCCGTAACTTGGGCTGCGTAGTTCTCCAATTTTTTGATGGTGTTTGTGTTCTGCCCTTTTGCTTGGAGGATCATTCCTAGGATTCTAATTTCCTCTACTTGTGGAACCGGGTAGTTTTCAACATTTATCTTTATGTCTGCTTTATTCTTCTTATATTTGGGGTTGTAGATGAATAGTTCTGACTTTTGCGGCGAGCAGGATAGACCGCGTTTCGCAGCGTACTCAACCACCTTATTTGCGGCAGCCTGGAGTTTGCTCTCTATTTCTGCGTCGCTACCTTTATTTATCCAGAGATTTATGTCATCTGCGTACATGCTAAATTTTAAGTCCGGTATTTGCTTTAGTTGTGCTGGTAGCCCCCTCATAGCAATGTTAAATAGAAAGGGAGACAAGACAGAGCCTTGTGGCGTTCCCTTGCTACCCAAGGTGATTGTGTGTGATTTGGCGCTTTGAAAGCTCATGGTGACCTCTCTGTTAGTGAGAAAATCTTTAATATAGTTATAGGTTCTGGTTCCAACCCCAACTTCTTGGAGACCTTCGAGCACTGCCTTATGCTTGACATTGTCGAAGGCTTTGGTTAGGTCAAGGCCGAGAATAGTCTTTGTATCTGAAGATTCATGTGTTATGATATCGTATCTAAGTCTGAGCATGACGTCCTGTGTGCTTAGCCCCGGCCTGAAGCCCACCATTTCGTGTGGCCAGAGGTTCTCTTGCTCCATGTATTTGGTAAGTCTCGTCTGAATAACGCGTTCCATTAGCTTTCCCACGCACGAGGTCAGTGATATGGGTCTTAGGTTTTCTAGCTTTGGCGGCTTCCCCGGTTTGGGTATGAGGATTATACTGGCATTTTTCCATGCCTGCGGTAGTTGTCCAGTCTCCCATACCTTATTCATGTATCCTGTCAGGGCTGTGATTGAATCGTCGTCTAGATTTCTGATAATAGTGTTCGTGATACCGTCAGGTCCTGGGGCTGATCTTGTCTTTAATCCAATAATCTCAGCTCGGACTTCAGCCCTGGTAATGGGGGCGTCTAAGTCTAGGTTAGGTTTCCCCTCATATGCTGGTAACGTTTCGGTTTCCGTTTGTCCAATGTAGATTTCGATTAATTTACTCATCAATTGTTCGTCCGAGCCTCGAAGGCATGCTTAACTTTAGTTTGATTTACGTTGGCTTGTGCTTTAGATTTTTCCGGATCGAGCATGTGTCGTAGAATGTTCCATGTTTTGGAGAGGCTCATGCCTTGTTCCATTTCATCACATCTGCTACACCAGTTTTGTTCATTTAGTTTGATGGCGTATGTCTCCATCTCTTTATTATGTCGAGCTAGTGCTCTCCTAATGTTACGGTTCCATCTTTGTGTTTTTAGGCTTTTCTCTAGGTCCTGTTTCTTGTTCCACATGTTTAGGAGTTTGCTATCGATATTCGGCGGTGCATCTTCGTCTTCTAGAGTGACTGTTGCTTCCTCCTCATGTTTCTTTAGCGTTTGTGACCACTTATCGATATCGTCAATTTTCTTTGTTTCGCTCTGCAGAAGTTCATCTGCGAATGCGGTATTTGACTTCTCACCTTCTATCCTGTGTTACCAACGGATGCCTGAACCTTGAAACACCACGGGGACACCGGACTTTCGACGGTAGGCCCAATTTCCTGGATTTTATGAGTCTTTAAAAATTTCTGACCGAGTCCTAGGCCTAGCTCGACTCCGAAACCTCGCTGGGCGCTAGGCGTTCCCCGAAGAGGCTGGGAGCAGCGTCGCGACTTGAGACGAGCAAGATGATGGAAACCGTGGAGGGAAGAGACGCTTCCGACAGCGATATTTTGAACGGACAATGGTTCATCAGAAAGAGAAACCGAAACGTGGCAGTTAACAATGCCCAAGCCGATAACGTTGGAACGCTGAACCCACCCAAGCCCAAGCCCCCTCAAGGGAGGAAGCTGGCCAAAAAATCGATTGAGCGACAGCAGGAGCGAATTCCCAGCACCGCTAACAAGATCATCATTCGCCCCAGAGGCGGAATTAACAGTATTATCAACACTGTAGGAAGATTGAACTTGTCGCGAGTTATCATCCAAGCCGCCGGCCTGGATCTGACGACCACGAAGGGTGACATCATCTCCCCAAACTGTACTCAGCAATCAATACTGGTCGCTACCACGGATACCGAGAGAACTTACAAGTACGCAGCAATTCAAGCTCTGAAGATTGGACCCAACATAATTGAAGCCAAGTCATACATCGCCATGCCGGAAGACGGAGGCAAAGGCGTCGTTCACGACGTACCACTGGAATATTCAACAGAGGAAATTAAAGAAATGATAGAATGGAGTGGGACTAATCCGCAAATCTCCGGTATTAGAAGATTGGGAGCGGGATCCAAAACCATTCTGATACTTTTCGAAGACTGGTTTGTGCCGAAATGGCTCAATTTCCAGGGAATCAATATGAGGTGCTACTTGTATAAGAAGGAGTACGAAGTCTGCACAACATGCGGCAGGCTGGGACACAGAGCCGATGTATGCCCAGACCCAACCAACGTGAAGTGTCGCGGCTGTGGCTTGGAACATCCAGGCGCTGAACACACATGTGAACCTAAGTGTCAACTCTGCGGTAAAGACCATGTCCTAGGAGACAACAAATGCCGCGAAATATACAGGATGCCCTACCTCTCAAAGAAGAAAATGTGGGAGAAAAGGCTAGAAAAACAACAACTGCAATCAACTTCAGGAAGCCAGGGATCCATCCTCTACTCTTCGGAACAAGAGCACCGGGGACGAGAACCCCGAGGAAGGAACCGGGCAAACACGGACTCACGGTCGGGGACCCGATCGAGATCAAGATCAAGCTCGAGAACCAGAGAGACCTCGAAATCCCGGGACACGAGCCAGGGACGAGGGCCTGGCCTGCCTCCCAGAGATCCTAAGAATCCATGGGGCCAACTCAAGTCAGCAGAGAACAAGACGGTAAGCTTCGTTAGCAAAACCTCCCAGGCTGAAAATAGATGGAAAAACTCAGAGGGGAAAACGCAGAACTTAATGATCAAACAAATGAGTCGCGAAATTCAAGAACTTAAATCTAAATTCACCGAAAAGCCCACGGCTAACAGCCCGCCTGCAAATCAATCACATGAGGTACCAAAAACCACAAATTCAATTACTACTAATTCTACTTCAGAGGAATCAAACTGTATGAACTTGGAATTCACCCGGCCGCCACCCCAGAAGCGTAAAGGGGGAGAGACCGATCCATTTATAACCCTTAATAGAAAATTTGAACAACGTAATGACAAATTTGATAAGCAACTCGAGAATATTAACACGCTAATCCAGCAACTTCTAGGGGCTCAGGGACAGATGCAAGTGCAGATTCAAAATCTCACTAAACAAATGCAGGAAGCATCACTAGCCTTCTCTGAATCCAGTAACAGAATCGCAAAACTAGAAGAAACAATGGGTAACAATCATGGGCAAAAGCCATAATCAGAAAGACAACTCCACGATCTGGCAGTGGAACTGCCGAGGGTACCAGAGAAAGCGAGCGCTATTGCAACAATACATAGAACAAACTGCCGACAAACCCATAGCTATCATGATACAGGAGACTGGGAAAAACCCAACCAAATTGTTTGGATATCAAAGCCACAGCAGCGATAGGGGCGAAAAATCCAAAGTCACGACTTTTATCCAGAGAAACATAGCCGCTACTAATCACGAGATCACATCACCGGAAAAAAAGACCGAAAGAGTATCTTTCTCTTGAACATATACAGCACTCCGAAGCAAAAGAAAGTTAGGTTTCAAGCCCTATTCCGAAAAGCCCTAAAGATCGCAGGAAATAACCCGCTTATCATAGCCGGTGACTTTAATGCAGCCCATCAGGAATGGGGGTACAATCGGCAGGATCCTAAGGGCAGACAATTATGGGAAGACATGCAAACACTAGGACTCACCCTGCACACTGATCCAAATGCACCCACACGCACGGGTAATAGCGTCAGCAGGGACACCACCCCCGACCTCACCTTAAGCAAGAATGTAAGTACAGCGGACTGGAAAAACACCGAGCAAAACCTAGGTAGTGACCACTTCATTATTGCACTCACATTAGGAAAAGGAATAAAAATTAGAAAACCCAAACAACCCAAAATCACGGAATGGGAAAGACTTACTTCTAGAAAAAAACAAGCACTAAAAGCTATTTGACGTCACATCCGTCCAGAAGAGCAACATATCCTCCTTTCCACTTTGGTCCTGGGCGCGCATGCGCAGTTCACGGAGCCGGCTCTCTGCAAGTTCAGGTGGCATGGTGGCATTAGGCGCCGTTTCTTGAGTAGCGTGGTAATGCGTGGTGCAGCTTTCGCTCTTTGTTGTTAAAAATGCGTCGTTTTGTTTGGATAGAAGTTTTTGTTGTTTGGTCTGTGCAAAAAAATGATGTGTAACGAGCTGTTCGAAAGATGCTGGAAGTGGCTGAAGCTTGGAACGTGGACGGCTGTACTACGCAGACTACTACGCAGAAAACGTCGGACTATATTGGGGAATGTTTGTGCGATTACCTACGATTGCCAACGTAAGTGAGATATACTTATATTACTGCTTGGAAATGATTTTACGGCAGTGCGCTATAGTGTTCGCAGTGCGCTATGATCTGGTAACTGTCTTCGACAAAGGAGTGGCAGTTGAAAAAGCGAGGTGATGGCTTCAAAAAGTGTGCTGCTATTCTAATCCTTTCGCGAGTCTGCCACACAGCTTCGGAAGTCCTCAACTCGCGGTGACCCCACTCCTCTGCCGATAAGTTTCGCGACAGGGTGTATTGAGTTTTTAATGCATCGCCAGGTTTGGTAGTCACAGAGGTCCAACGCGCGAAGAGCTGAACACCGAGAGGACGCCCGCAATCAACGTTCGTTGGCCCGCAACGGGATCTTCGCGGCTTTCTGTGCGCATCCCTGTGAAATAATATAATCATTAGAGGTGCGGGAGGTGGTCACTTCGAAACCCGCCGCCGGACACCCACCGGTAAAGTCGGTACAAGCGCCCCCCGGCCCGGCGCACGGCTCTTTCAGGAGTGTGCGTTTGGAAGAGTCTCTGCTAACCCTGCTGTGCTCCTTCGAGGGGTTAAAGTATCGAACAAACTAATGACCTGCAAAGATCGGGTTGACAGAAAAAAAAAAGGGCCACATAATGGGCTTTTGCCGCACAAGGCGGACTTATTGTTGTACGATGGTGGAACTGATCATTGCCACATCGGAGCAACTATTGAGACCTATGACCCCTTTCCCAAACATTTCACCCCAAAAAGCCGAGCACCGCTCGGCATGCCTGTGCTCTAGAATATACCACGGCCGCTCGATGGAAGCGCACTAGGTGCGGCCTGCGGCTTCGTTCCGGTTGGCGTAACCATAGCCTCGAGATCGAGCAGAGTCGCCACCTTGCGGCTCAGCAGCGAAACCTACTCAGTGTGGATGCGTTTTCGCGTCGCGTGCCAGCCCGCAGTGATTTACGCGCGCGCATGCGGCGTGTACAGGAGTGTTTTTGTTTGTTTCGCAGTTCCTGTGAGCTTTTGCTTACCTATATGCATCTTGCAAAATAAATATGAAATGTCTATAAACCCCACGCTTCATTAAAAAAAATATATATATACTTGTCCGTATCGAGCATGTCATGCTTGGATAAGGACATCATCCATCGCGGTCTTCGGCGCTTGAGATCCTTTGACACGCAATGTCTCAAACGAAGTGGTACTGTCGTTACCGCCGTGTCAAAGCAAAACAGGTCGTTGCCGTCAATAAAAGTTAATGCAAACGCTCAGAAATCGCATATTCCCGTTTCTGTTTGGAATACCGCAGTTACTAAAACATATGCCACCGCAGACTGCTTCATATAGCAGAATGCAGTTTGAACAGACCACTCTATGCCTGCTATGCCGTCTGTATGCACGATAGAGTTGCGCGAGTACTTTTTTTTTTTTCTTTTAAACCTCTGTCGCGGTGTCTCAATGGTAAGGGCGCTTGACTGCTGATTTTAAGGACGGGGGATTCAATTACAACCGTTTCGAAAGGCGGTGCTCTGCTGTGGTATTTGACTGCACAATAAACAATCCCACGTGGTAATTGTGGTGTTAATAATAATAAAAAAAACTACACCAAAACCAGCCTCTGCAATCATCCGTCATGGCCGATGCCGCTGTCATGCGTTAAACCCGGGCCAATATGCATTTTTCTTTTCTTTTGTTGTTGAAGGCTTCTGTGCATCCGTAAAAGTTTTAGTGAGCACATTTTGATTTAGAGAAATGCTCGAATGTTTGGGAAACATATTCCCTGCACCTAATTGTTACCCTAAATATTACATAATGCCCCTAGATCAATGTACTTTACTGGTAGCCTATTATAATCATTATAATCCCTTTTCGTCCAAGGGCTGTCTTCCGACAAAACTCATTTCTGACAAGGGGAGTAAAACAGCTTCATGCGGACTTAAATATCAGTGCATAGTTCGGGAATAAATACATTTTTATAGTCGCATGATAAGATGACCTCCAGTTCTTTCGGAATAGTTTTATATCCGGCATCTGTTTTGGACGCAACCCTGATATTTTACTTCGCATAAGATTTAGTCACTGCTAAATAATTAGTGATAAAGAAATTTTCAGCCTGTAAAATTGCTTTCCAGAACATGACAGTGCCCATGCGCAGTTTATAACGATGTCTTCGCAGCGAGTAATTCGTAGCTTGCATTTTAACGTTACTGAAAATTAATCGCTGATCATTGTAAATTCTGTCAAGTGTGTAAAAGTTCTCTCACACGGTGAAATTTATTCGCATTGCAAAACAAAATAATTACGCTACTAATTTACCGTTATATATTACCATCACACACATCAGAAATCCCTTATACTTTCTTCGGTTTCAGGAAATCATTTACAGTTAGTGGCGCATGCATTAATACACAATCACATTCTATGACAGTGGCCGCAAAAAGCATCTCGGCAAATTCAATCCACTCAGCGCTGTACACGTGAACAATTAGCTTTCCTGTGCGGCGAGGTTTCCTGTATAGTGTCGGCGTGATCTCATTTTTTGGGAATAGTGCGTGGTTGTCTGGGCCAGAGTTGATGTGCACTCAGTCTAAAGCAACTCGCCATGCAGTGCGCTGCCAATGCTACATTTAACCTGCTTAATCCTCTAGTCAAGTACGATATAGTGAACCAGGCTGCCTCGATTCAATCTAAATTACTGCAGGTCAGAGCACGAATCTTGTATCTGCGTGGGCGTGACACTAAATTCGCCGGTCTCACTCGCATGAGACACGTGCAAACTGTTTAAAAGTCGATAAGAAAACAAAGCTGTCATTAGGCAGGCCCAAGCATTAGGCGCGTAAGCGCGGTACAGCGCAAGAAACGTGCAAAGTAAATCTAGAAGACTGGTGGTTGCGTGCTTTGTTTTCCTAAAATCCGCTCTTCTTCTGCTGCATTGGTGAAATCCTTGGATTTTTTTCTGCAATGTTGCAGAAATACTGCTGAAGACACGTTTTCATCGCCAACAAACCCGCCGTAAACTCGGAAGCAGACCTACGCAGCGTGCGTTTCTGCGAGCGCCGCCGGCTGCCGATCCACACTACCGGAGTGACGGTGGCGCCACCTCTAGGTCGATCTCGCGGCGAATACTCTCTGTGCCCGTCAGCTCAACGCGATAACAATAGCGCGGCACCGTCGCGGATGTTGCGCGACGCCGCCGTTCTCACTGCTGGGGGCGACACTGAAAGAGGGTCAGGGAGCAGACAGCGGGGGGAGTACCGCGTCGTTGCTATTTGCCACAAGCGGAACGTTTGCAATTAAATCTGTGTTACACCTTTCTATTCTACTTGAAAGGCGGATTTATCTACGAGTAACGGCCATTTAACGCATTTTGTTGCCGAGACGTGAAAATTTCAACATTGCATGCAATTTGCGGACTGCACATAACACTACAAGATTCATCAACAGTATAGTGCCTTGCCCCGCCGGGGTGGTGCAGTGGTAAGACGCCCGACTACTGTGCCGGAGTTCCCGGGATCGAATCCCGGCCTCGGCGGCTGCGTTTCGATGGAGGCGAAACGAAGTGGCGTCCGTGTGCTGTGCGATGTCAGCGCACGTTAAAGATCCCCAGGTGGTCGAAATTACTCCGTAGCCCTCCACTACGGCTCCTCTTTCTCTCTTTCCACTTTCATTCCCACCTTCCTCCCTTCCCTTACGGCGCGGTTCGGGTGTCCACAGAGCAAGTGTGACAGTTACTGCGCCTTTCCCTTCCTGAGAACCAATTTAAATTTAAATTTATAGTGCCTAGAATATACTGGCTAGTGTGCCGACCGCGGCCTCCTGGGTGGCGCCGCCAGCGATGAATGCCGGCGGCCGCCGCCAGGGGCGCTGCAAACTGGGTGGGTATAGGGTGCCTCGATGCCCGCGCCTCCGCTCAGGGTGAGGACAGCTGCGTCGTCTGCTACGGCGGCCGCCATTCTCGCGCCCGCGGCATACAGGTTTCGTTCTCGTGGGGGGAGGTCTGCTCGCTTCTGGCTTGCCGCGGGCGCTTAAAGTAAGAAAAATAAGG
The DNA here is from genome assembly GCF_055883805.1 of Amblyomma maculatum. Classification (NCBI taxonomy): domain Eukaryota; kingdom Metazoa; phylum Arthropoda; class Arachnida; order Ixodida; family Ixodidae; genus Amblyomma; species Amblyomma maculatum. Next base: position 32,774,678 of record NC_139346.1, on the reverse strand, counting down.
AATATTCTGGTGCGCTTTTGTTTTACATGAGAATATAATACTTAATTTTGTTGGAGAGCCTGCCTTGTGCTTTTAAAAACAGGACAAGCAGCCAACATCAAGGCGTCGACAGTAACAATGAAAGCGGGTATGCAAGATATGCGCCAAATATGTCAGTGAAGCTCTCCTAGAATCTATCGCTAGAGTTCAAAACCTATCTCTTATGCACTGAACCCTTTGGTGCGTGGAAACAGCAACCCGTCCCAACATAAATTTGCGTCGTCAGGTCGCTTACTCGAGTGAAGCGACCATACTCCTAGAGAAGCAGAAGGAAAAAAAAATCCTGAAAACGTTTATTTACCGAGGTTTGCGATAGATTCCGATGAAAGGAACCGTTACTAAGCAGAGGATCATGAAATAAAAAGTTTTGAGTCGCTTTTCAGTTAAATCTCGATGACGGTTATGACAAGGCGTATTCTGCATACCACCACGGGCATTGGCAGCCCTGTTGGTGTTATCATTCCTGCGCATGTTTAATGTCGAGAACAAAACGCTTGAAAAATGCCACAATCCACTGCGTGGAGGAGGGGGGGGGGGTTGAACATTTATTTTAGATCACATCTCCCTCAATTGAAAGCATTTAATTCTGTTCACTTGTTTTGTAGTTAATTTCAAACTACTAAGTTTATTAGAACTGCTGGAACACATCGGGTGATTTCTGCCCAAGCTTCTTTGGCGTTCTTTATTAAATTTGTAGCTATGAATGTCCCAATACAGGTGACTGCAATGGATGGGTAAGAAAACTGAGCAGACGCGGTCAATGACACAGCGTCTTGGTTTCGCACGTTCTGAAAAAAAAAAAAAACGATTATCAGCAACGGTAATAAAATATAAGCACTCGCCTGTTCGTCTTGGTATACCTGGATGAAAACAAAAACTGTTACCCAAGCAAACATGAAATCGTTTATTCAGTGGTTATGAAAACACACAATAAAGTTACCAATATTTCTGCTTATGGGAACGCGACCATTATTGCACTTTTTCAAAGTAGACATCTATGTTAAATAGATGACTGTAATTGACGAAACAGTTGTGATTGCATATATACATAGATGCAGAATTCAGGTTTCGAAGCAAAACTTTCGCGGAACTTCATATTCCGGCTTGGTTACGCAAGGCTGACTCCAGCACAAGTTTTGCTTCCGTGGCCACTAGAATGAGGGCTCGGAATTTGGCGAAGATGAATTCGGAGCCTCACTCTGGCATACGCAGCAGTCAACATTTTTCTTATTCGCTCTTTGTGAGCCATGCAAGTCTTCACAAGGGGCTTGTCTATCTGTTCAAGATATGCGATCAAAGAACGAAGTGGCGACTTCATGGTGAAAAATGTGCCGGTACACCATGAATTGACGGCGGTAAAATGCTCTTCATAGTTTTTCAATGTTTTCATTACATCCCTGCTAGGATATACGAGGTTTTGTCCATCCCTGACGTACTCCTTGAGTGCAGTGAGGGAAGCATACTCATCGTCAGGGTTGCCAAGGAGAGCAGCCTTGCACTGCGCACAAGTTATGCATTTTAGAATTCCTTTCAAAATAAAACCGCCAAGGTAAAACAAGATACGGCACTCGGTTGACGTGAGCTCTTCAATGAACAGGATTTCCGAATCATTGATTTCATCGATTTCGTTTTCTGTACCTTCCTTCTTGGCGTGTGCAAGCAGATCGACAAGGTATTCCCGGTCGTCAAGCTCGTAACTTGTCGACCTAGGAGTGTGAAGAAAGTGGCTGACGCTGATGAGTCGAAGTGCGCACTTCAAGTCGTACGCAGTGGGCACTGGCTTCATGAGCCGCACCACAGAAAAAAGGTTTTCTAGGCAGTCTTGCAACAGCCTGCTCGTGAGAAGGAATTCATACCCTTCACTGCCAAGAAGCACATCTTGAAGGCGAAGGACAGCCGTTGTTGCAATTAGGACCCCTGCTTGCGATGGCTTCCACTGAGATCCAGTGCCCATTTTGAGTTCTCTGATCGTGTCTATTGCCATACGCAGTGTGTCTAAGGCGGCATGATATTTAGTCATGTTTCTGCGGCTTAGCGCCATGGTGGGATGACGCGCTGACATAAGGGCGTACCACCTAGAAACGAGGTCCATAAACCACGCTGTTGTTTCGGCCTCTGGCTCAATCACTCCTTCTTTTATTAGGAACCGAATAGCTGGCGGGGCTTCGCGGAAGAGCTGGACAGCGACTCCAACTTTCATCTTGGTGAAGTGTCCACCACTAATGTGGTTTTCTGATAAATTTGGTGCTACCTTAAGTTCATTGGCAGCATCATAATCCAAGACGGCCTGTACATGCTCTAGTTTCACCTTCGAGGAAGGCAATCCGTTCTCGCTTACTGTATCATCACTCAGTGTGAAAACTTTAGAGCTTAGAAGCTGTCCTTTCAGGTTCTTAAGGACATGTGCTGGGTCAGAGATGAAAAAAAGTTCCTTCCCATCTAGGGTTGGGTGGGGTATTGAGCACGAAGTTGTTGAATGGCGGTGACTCGAAAAGCCAAATTCTCTCCACATAGCGCGGTTTGCTGCACCCATGTCACAGGTGACTACCCGTACTCTTAGAGAAATCTGGCTGCGTATCTGAACTATTTCCAGGACATATGTCTTGAGTACAGAGCCGTCCACGTGCCTACCAGTAAATTCATAGGCTATCACTTGCTTCCATCTTTGGTTTACCCCACCTAGCATAAAGACCAAAGCATGGTTGGCTGCCTCTTCAGGCTTCGAGGGCAAGGTCGTTCCTCCCAAAAGCACGTCTTCTCCACGGTCGAGTTCAAATCCGGGTGCTATCTCCATTTCATCTAGAAAGAGAACGCAGTCTTTTTCCACATCCTCCATTCCCTCTGCTTTGGACCTCATTACGTCGATCACTTCATGCAGGATACCTGGCAGAAACTTCAGGATCTCAATTCTTCTTGCTAACGTTCTGCTTGATGGGAGAGGGTAGCCAATCTTTCTGAGCGTTTCATACCCAGTGGTTCCACACGCAAATTTAATTTTTAGGCCTTGCTTTACTGTTTGCGCTGACCATGAATTGCCACGATTGTTGTTCCGAGAAAGGGCACGAATTTGGTCTTCATTTAAAAACTTCGTATTTCGTGAGAAATTAGCTGCCTCTTTCTGCAGCTTACGATTCTGCTTCTGTAGTTTTTTTACAGTGTTCTTAGATTCTCTGTGGTGTTGTTTCAGCTTATTATTGGCTGCTGTGAGATCTGCTATCTTCTTCCAAAGCTCTGCTGCCCCAGAATCAAAGGGTTGGGTCGCACGAGCCACTGCAGTTTCTTGAGGCCGTACATCCGTGGTGGTCGAAGTAAATTGCTCACTAGCATTGCTTTTTTCTGTAGCCACCAATGTCCCATTTATCACTCCGTCTGACGATGAATCTGCTGGAGGATCTTCTTGCGTATTTAAGGGAAGGACGTTTGTCACTTCTGGTGAAGAACCTTGTGCGGCAGCGTCATCACTAAATAATGCAGGCATGTGCACACTTCGGTCCCTCGGTGGTCTTCGCTCTTTAGGAAGTTCTGGAAGCATATAAATAAGGAAAAATAGCACATTACATATTTAAAATAGTGGTCCTTTTGCAAAACTCCGAAGTAAGCTTTTCTGCATTGCAAAGGACTCTTCACCATGGCGGCCCATCCTAAACGTCAGGTGCAGCTGTTTTTCACCCTCCTTCAAAAAAAGGAGTGGGTAGGCAAAACTGGTTCTAATCCCTTTATCCCGACAGCGTATCGTGTGAAGGAAAGGAACGCCGCATTGTTCAGACTATATATGTTTGCAGCATTCTACATTTTTCTGACTCCAAAGCTGGTTTGGCGGCCAAGGTGAAGGAATTTTGCTGTGCCAAGAAGCTGACCTCCAAAGTTTTGAAAAGGGTCCATAGAAGACGCGGCAGAAAATTTAACACGTATGCAAATCAACCACTTCATCACGTAAAATTTTCAAATGTAGACGACGAGGCGATAAGCAACATGGTAGCAAACACCAAGGTTAGGAGGTATCTGACCTTTGAATGGGAACACCGTTGGGACAGCATTGGGCTTGAGTTTTTTCCAACCGTCCGCGCGGTTTTGTTCGAAGCTCTTGTCTTCGAAATGAGCCTGCAGATGAATGTGTTATTGGAATTAGCCCCACATTGCCTGCTCGAGAATGAAAACAACAGCACGCAAGACAACAGCGTAGTCCAAATATATCAGTCGAATCAATCGAATGAGCTCCTTAATCTGCACATAACAACATATACTGTTTATCTCATTCACTGAATTAGTGCGGTGTCGTTGGGCGAAGCATAGGGCTAACAGGCAGCGCAAGCTACCCAACGCAGCATACGTGTCAAAAACTCAAAAAATCGTAAGTAAAGGAATTCATGTTGGCTCCTAGACGACCCAGATGCAGAGTAATTGCCACAGCTTATGTGCCCTCGCTTGTGGTCGTGCTCTGTGCCTTGATTCGTGCCGGCCGCGGTTCTCTGACAAGCGCCTCGTGAAGGCAATTATTTTTTAATGAACAGAAGCGGCGAAAGCACGTTTGGTACGCATTCACGAGCTTAAACATTGTGTCATGCAATTTCGGATGCAAACAGGCAAGCAGCAGACAATGACCGGTTCGGCGCGGAAGCGTGCCTTTTTATTTACGCCGAGCAAGACGAATAGTGCGAAAATGACATCTGACCAATACAAATCTTGTACTACACTTAGCTGGCTAAACGCAAAAGCGGTAAATCGCAACAAAAACAGCACTGAACCAACATGCGGCACTTACACTACAGACACATGAGGAGCTCGTCGGTTGCCACTTGTCACGCTTGATCCGGACCAGCCACAGAAGCCTTCTTTTCGGGTCTCTGGGAAAATGAAACATCCTCCAACCATTTCTCGCATGGTTGGAGCATTGAGGAACACAACATCCAGGCATTGCACGGCGATGAAAGCCGCGCGAACGCAGGCACTTAGCAGTGACGCCCGCACGACAGCAGAGCGGCGAGGTCGGCGCGGGCAACACAATGGCGGAGGGAGCGCGCGAAAACAGTTTGAGGCGGCGTCGAGTGGTTCAAAGGGTGACCTCACCCTAAGCGGGGGCGCGCGCATCGAGGCACCCTAGGTGGGTACCTGTCACGACGCCCGCAGCCTACCGCGCTCTCGCAACACCGGCAAGAGGTCTAGGCGCGCGCTGCATTTCTTTGCTTTCGTCAAGTTGGTAACAGACCACAGTTCTACTGGAGGCAGCTGAATACCAGTTTAAAGGTTTGTTTTGAACTTAGATTAGAATTTTGCGGCATATTCAATAATCGCCGCTTCGGTGCAACTTCAAAGCGAGTTTTGAACATCCCCGGTGCTCACAAAGGAAAAACGGAATATGTACCCGGGCGATGGTAGCACCATAGGCTTTTATTGGTGTAATGTCATTTTGGTAGCTTTTTCCTAACAAAATGTAAGGATCATATGCGTACATGTGTTTTACCTACACTAATTCAACTGAAATAGATCAGTAATAGATTTATTTGTAATTGGTGGTTCTCAATGTGTACTCTACATTTGCTGACAAGCAAATACGTGCAGTTTAGTCATAGCGCGCGTGTGTGTGTGTGTGTGTGTGTGTGTGTGTGTGTGTGTGTGTGTGTGTGTGTGTGTGTGTGTGTGTGTGTGTGTGTGTGTGTGTGTGTGTGTGTGTGTGTGTGTGTGTGTGTGTGTGTGTGTGAATAATGCAGGAAAGAACAATACAACACTTGTTTTTATTGCTACAATAACAAGACGCAGACAGTTGCACGCAGAGCATGAAGGGGAGCATTTACTGGCAGCGGCGCTGTTTAAGAAACCTTTGTCGTTTCCTTCGAGCTTCCCTCTCTTTGTTTAGCCCCTTGACAAAAAAACGAAACCTTAAGAGAACATAAAATTTTACAACTGCAGTTAGAATTGCCTTTTCATGCTCTGGACAGCCAAGTTCAGGAAAAGACACCTGCTGTAGCTGGGTCAAGAATTCAACTAAACTTCCTTCATGGAGTTCGTTTTTACTAAAAAACGTTGTAAAGGCATCCTCCATGGCCTTTACAGCAGTTAACAAGCTCTGGCTAGGGTACACCGGGCCCCCATTATCAAAATGAGCAGTAAAGTATGAAGAAGCATCGGCACCAGCTTCTGCTTTGCTGACGCAAAGATAGTCAGCCTGTAGTATAATAAATTAGAGCACTATTGCTCTTTTTTTCTGTGTATGATTCATGGTCACTGCTAGACACGATTACTTCAACAACGTCATGAGCTTCGCTGAGATTTCCGTGGTCAAGTAGGTGATCTATTTTCTCTGAGAGAAAACTGCTCTTTGTTTCACACAGCTCATTTGGGTTTAGCAGTGCTTTGATCACCTCTGGGGTGCAATTTCCTCCTCTAGGCGGTTTCGCCAGGTTGTAGAACGCTAGTAGATTCACAGTCACGAGAAGAAACTGTGAAACGGTGGGGTGGTCGTTGCATCCCCTAATTATCCCAAAAAGGTTTTCAATTTTATCCTGGCTTAATCGGGACGTAAGCAGATATTTGAACCCCACAGCCGATGCTCTTGATCGTCACTCTTAATCCTGCCGATGTGTAAGGAAGCCAGCTGGTTTCGCTCCCATTCCTGCAGATACTGTAAGAAGCCTTTGATATATTGTTCGTTCGGACTATTAGGCTTGAGTGCCTTCTCGCTTGTTCGCGAAGTCATTATCAGACGGTTCATATCTTGCACGAAATCTACTGTCGGCTGCACTATCCCATATGAAGACTGAATTTGTTCTTTGTAAATGAAAAGTCCTTTGATGACTTGCTCACCAAACAGCTGAAAAGCGATGTCAACTTTCAAAGCTGTTCGGCTTGATGTGTGCATTTGTTATGCTTGGCATCACCTTGAGGGTCACATTTTCCCGATCCACTTCGAAAGCTGCTTGTATGATGCCGCAGTGAACATGTCCAGCTGGTGTGAGGTATCCTTTTGCAACAAACCCGTTTCTGACATTCTTAATCAAATGTGGAAAGTCTGAGAAAAAATACAGCTTTCTCTTTTGATCTACTGGGTGCTTGGTGCTATTTCGGACGTGGCTTGTAGAACCTGGGGAAAAAATCAAATAAATCCAAAATGATAAAATCTGGTATTATTCCATCGCCACATTTTAAACAATGCAAACCTAAAGCTTCAAAATAGCAAAACACTGTAAAAGAGCAATTTTGTATCTTGCGTGAAATTACATTCTTGCTCTTACCCTGTATTCCAAAAAGCCGTCACATTCCTCTATTCCAGCTAGCGCCGTCACATGTTATGGAATCCACGAAGAGGCCAGCTTTTTCCGCAAGAACAGTGGCTTCCAAAATAATTTTAGCCAAGATCGGGGCTTTAACATTTCCCTTTGAGGCAAAAACCCCTAGGATCTGAGTCCAGTTTCCTGCAGAAAGGCAGAAGTTATCGCTCACAGATATGTGCGTATGTTTATATATTTAAGGTTGCGATATAACGAAGAAAAAGTTATTGAAAAGAGCACATCTTCGATGGAAGACCGTCTGGTTAGGGTTGAAGTACTGGCTACAACCAAAATTTATTAGGAGCTGACGCGTTTCGAGGCCACCTTCGTCTCTAGGAAGTGAACATATTCGATAGAAGTTTGGTTGAGAAAGCAAGAGTTTAAATCAAGTAAAAATGCGAACCAAGTATACCTTAGGCTGAAAAATCGTCAACCTAAAGAAAACACACCCAAGGCTCGGCGTCGTACCAATTGCTGAATTAAATGAAGAATTTTAAGAAAATAATGAAAAAGCCCAACCCTGTTAGGCTAACGTACCGCAACCGAAGCACGGTGCTAAGCAATAGAAGCACAAAATTGACTTTAATGGAGGTAGTTGTTGCGGTGTAGACTATCGAATACTCGCAGGAGCTTCAATTGTGTCATATGACACATTCGAGACACGGGGAATGATAATCGCCCTGTGGAACCACTCGCGATTTTCACTTCACACACCCACGCTTTGCGTTCAGTGGCCCGGCGGTTAAATATACTCGCTGCAAATCACCCGAAGTCATATAACCGAATGGCGCGGACAAACAGGCTTTGAGACGTATTTTTTTTTGTTTTTTTTTTTGCCAAGAAGTTGCTTGGAGGAGCCAGCGGCCTTGGTTCGCCGTTGTTGCAAAGTGACACAGGCCATTCACATATATGCAGAGGGGAGCCTTCTTGAAAATATAAATTGTAGTACACTATAGACATTTGCATCGGCCTCTTTACTGGGTCGTTGGAAACCGGTTTTTCAAAAGTCCAGAGAGGAGGCTTTTCGAATCTCCCTCGCCCGATAAAAAGGCCTATACGATAACCTGGAAACGCTGCAGATGACATCAGTGGGGAAAAGAAGAACATTTCCTGTTGGCGCCGCATCTGAAGAAACAAAACAACTCGGACGCGAAAACATGGGCTCTTAATTTTGGTTGGTGACAATATTTCAAAGCATTAAACACACCTTACCAGTAAATGGCTGAAACAGCAAAACCATGCCATGGTCTGCCAGCACATTCTTCTGGTCAGCAGGTGTATGATCGCCGAGGTCAACAAAGCCTTCGATGTCGCCTTAATTGAAAAAGAAGCCCAGAAGGAACACTGCTTAATGTCCAAACATATTTCAACACATATCAGAATATATATATATATATATATATATATATATATATATATATATATATATATATATATATACATATACACACACTTTCTTTTATCGCCTTTTTCGCGCCAGAAGGAGCTCCAGGAATATTCCAGTGTATTCTTTTATCACTTCTCTAGATCTATGTTGGGGAGTGGCAAATCGTTCCTACTTTTGTTAGCAGAAATTCAGCCTAGTTTTTGTTCAGTGAACTGACGTTTGTATCGCTCACGCACGCTGACCGCCCCTGAAATGTAGACAGACATAAAAGCCTCCTTTCCGGCTGTTTGTGGGCGCATACCTGTAATCTGTGTAGACATGCTTAGCAAAACTCATTTTCCGTATATGGCACAGAGCATTCCAAGAATCTAATAAAAACTTTACTCACCAACTGACTTCACACTTAGGTTCTCCGATAGCTTTAATTCGTCAATGATGAGGCCACCATGACGACTGTAAACATCCATGGTCTTCGTCTTTTCGTTTAAGGCATTGAAGACTTTAGCGCTGAGGCCAAAACCACCTTTGAAACGCTTCAGGTACTTTTGAAGGCAAGTCCGCCCTGGTAGGACCATAATGGCTTCTCTTCGGAGGTGCTCATATAACTTCGGACTTCGCATCCTCATCAACATACATTCTAGAATCCATTCGTCGTCGTATCGCATGCCTTTATGCGACTTTCGTCGTGCAGCCAGGAGACAATTTTTTACAGCCAGCTGTTGCTTTGTGGGAAGGGACTTAATTTTGCTGTCAAATGTTTTTTCACAAAGAGCCTCATTTTGTTCTTTCATGTGAGCCATTTGCATCATTGCGCCTGCCAACTTTTTCTTAGTCCTTGATATAATTCGAGATATGTTCTTTGATTCTTTCTTTTCATCAGACTTCCCCGCAATTTCACTTTCCCTTCTCTTTTGTCTGCATGCTTGGTTTTGAGCCAGAATTCTCAGGTACTTGCAGAAAGCACAGGACTCTCCATCGGGATAGCAAACACTTCTCAGAAAAAATCATGCCCCTGTGTACTTTCCAGAAGCAGGCTTTATGCCGCATCCACCACAAAGAGCTGTCACTTCCTCGATCAAGGATTCGGCCTCTTCGCATGTCATTTGTTCTGACTTCTTTCTTCCCCTCAGGTAAACACTGATTGTCCATCAGGTGAAGGCCTTTCAAACACTACCATTTTTTCCGTGAAAATGATGGCGAAATTATTTTCTTCGGCTTCACAGTAGGCGTAAGCCAATGATTCCGCGGGAAACGTTGGTACTCTCATCCAAGTTATTGGAATAGATATGTTGAGGAATGGGTGCATGCTCTCGCTGGTAATTGGAGGGGGTTGTTCAGCAGCAGCAGCGCTTGCTACTTCAGGACTACAAAGTTTGGAGCAATTTTCATTCATTTCACCTCCATTGGCGGGCCGAGACTCTTCAAGGATCACTGGTTCGGCACTCCCAATGGCTGAACTCAACTCGGAGGTTTCTGGCTCACCACGCCTGCAACGCTTTGCTGGAGGCTCTTTCTCGCACAGATTTCTACTTTTCCTTTTTGCTGGCGATTTGCGCGCAAGATGTTTAGGGTAATCCGGGAATATAGTAGGTATGGGCTTCAGACGTGGTTTATCGCGGGGAAGCTCATTTGTAACGCCGTTCACGGTGACACGGAACACGCGCTCAATATAGTCGCTCTCAAAATGTTTCTCGCACACCACAGCCATTGACGATAACTTTCTGTCTTTTCTTTTGATGCGGCGTTCCCATTCTGCGAGCCGCGTAGCATCAGATGGTGCAGTAAACATTGAAACTCTCTCCTTGTTCGACCGGAGACCGCTTTTGCAGAAAGGCACAAAGCAAGCCTTCTCTTTGAACTGCCGCTTTGGTTTCGACATATTTCCGGGCAGACAAAACTACAATCAAGAACTCATTTTGTTCTTCGTAGATATGATAAAAAAAAAAAAAAACAGCGCCCAAAGGCGCACACAGCGTACGCACACAGCGTACGCACACAGCGTACGCACACAGCGCACGCACACAACGGATTCAGTCACACCGAAATTGCTACAGGAGCACACGGAACGACTCCCATATGCAGTTCCCCACTCACAAAACAAACGCTGCACTTCCGTGAAAAAAAGAGCACCAGATTCAGCTTGAACCGAGTTGAAAACCCATATGCACGCACAACACCAACAGACTGGCTTCCGAAACGAAAAAACCGCGTCGTCTGCTCCTGTGGTACCCTCCCGACAAGCAGCGCCCTCTGCCGCTATGAACTGGCTTTAATTGCAAATGGCGCCACCCTCGCCCATAGGGAAGCGCTACCGGACGGCACATCAACAGTGTTCTGCTTTTTCTGCAGTTGCAGCTCGAATAAATGAAGATTAATAATACACTCATATAAAACAAAATTCAGCAGCACAGGTGCCAGCGTTTATTTACAGGTTTAAAAAAAAGCTGCTGAGAAAGCTAGAAATAATAAATGATTCAAATTGCACTCATCTAAAACAAAACTGAGGAGCATGCATAGCAGTATTGACAGGTTTCAAGTCAAAAACAGCTGCTCTACAGTTTCATGCATTTCCGCGAAAGAGGCTTCTGGCTGAATGGCTTATACAAGTCATGTTTGTCCGTTATTGTACTTGCATAGTTAATTAGCAGTGGCCTGATGAACCTGGTGGTCATGAGTTCAGCCAAAGTTTCACGGTGCCCTCTGTCATTTACAGGACACTTCAGGAGGTGTGATTTGCAGATAGCTGGCACTGCTGCCTCTTTCAGGGTCTTCAGTGGCTTTTGAAGTTGTGGTTTCACTTTCAAAGCTGCTTCCACAAACAGTCGCAGTGTTTCTAAAATGTATAGCAGCTGATCTGAGGGATAAAGTAGTCCCCCTCTGTCCTGCAGCCGAGTAAACTGCTGAAGTGGCTGATTAGTAGGCGGCTTTGTAGTGAGCGCACAACACTTATCACAATCTATATGCTCACTTACAATGCGAGCTATGTAGCCGCCTATATAAACTGTTGCAGACAACTGCAAAGTGGGGAAAGCTGCAGGGACACTCTGCACATTTAAAAGTATAAAGGAGGCTGTGGCGTAACTTAACCTGTTGCCAGACTATGCTACCTGTGTTTCCACCAAATTTGACGGCCAAACACTCCCGCAAGTTTTACGGGCACAGTGTGGCTGTTTCCACTCTGTCCACCGCTCCCTCACTCACTTCCTCGGAACTTTCCTCCTCGCAATCCCACGCTTACGATACCGCGCTTGCCGCTGCAAAATAATCGCCGCGCTCGCTCACGTTGGCGGCTGCGAATTTCGACTACGCGTGCTGTGAAAGCTTTTTTTTTTCTTCCGGTTATTCTACGCGCGCTCGCTATGACCGTTGGCGGCTGCGAATTTCGACTACGCGTGCTGTGAAAGCTTTTTTTTTTTTCTTCCGGTTATTCTACGCGCGCTCGCTATGACCGTTGGCGGCGGCGAATTTCGACTACGCGTGCTGTGAAAGCTTTTTTTTTTTCTTCCGGTTATTCTACGCGCGCTCGCTATGACCGTTGGCGGCGGCGAATTTCGACTACGCGTGCTGTGAAAGCTTTTTTTTTTCTTCCGGTTATTCTACGCGCGCTCGCTATGACCGTTGGCGGCGGCGAATTTCGACTACGCGTGCTGTGAAAGCTTTTTTTTTTCTTCCGGTTATTCTACGCGCGCTCGCTATGACCGTTGGCGGCTGCGAATTTCGACTACGCGTGCTGTGAAAGCTGTTTTTTTTTTTTCTTCCGGTTATTCTACGCGCGCTCGCTATGACCGTTGGCGGCTGCGAATTTCGACTACGCGTGCTGTGAAAGCTTTTTTTTTTCTTCCGGTTATTCTACGCGCGCTCGCTATGACCGTTGGCGGCTGCGAATTTCGACTACGCGTGCTGTGAAAGCTTTTTTTTTTTTCTTCCGGTTATTCTACGCGCGCTCGCTATGACCGTTGGCGGCTGCGAATTTCGACTACGCGTGCTGTGAAAGATTTTTTTTTTCTTTCGGTTATTCTACGCGCGCTCGCTATGACCGTTGGCGGCGGCGAATTTCGACTACGCGTGCTGTGAAAGCTTTTTTTTTTCTTCCGGTTATTCTACGCGCGCTCGCTATGACCGTTGGCGGCTGCGAATTTCGACTACGCGTGCTGTGAAAGATTTTTTTTTTCTTTCGGTTATTCTACGCGCGCTCGCTATGACCGTTGGCGGCGGCGAATTTCGACTACGCGTGCTGTGAAAGCTTTTTTTTTTCTTCCGGTTATTCTACGCGCGCTCGCTATGACCGTTGGCGGCTGCGAATTTCGACTACGCGTGCTGTGAAAGCTTTTTTTTTCTTCCGGTTATTCTACGCGCGCTCGCTATGACCGTTGGCGGCGGCGAATTTCGACTACGCGTGCTGTGAAAGCTTTTTTTTTTTTCTTCCGGTTATTCTACGCGCGCTCGCTATGACCGTTGGCGGCTGCGAATTTCGACTACGCGTGCTGTGAAAGATTTTTTTTTTCTTTCGGTTATTCTACGCGCGCTCGCTATGACCGTTGGCGGCTGCGAATTTCGACTACGCGTGCTGTGAAAGCTTTTTTTTTTTCTTCCGGTTATTCTACGCGCGCTCGCTATGACCGTTGGCGGCTGCGAATTTCGACTACGCGTGCTGTGAAAGCTTTTTTTTTTCTTCCGGTTATTCTACGCGCGCTCGCTATGACCGTTGGCGGCTGCGAATTTCGACTACGCGTGCTGTGAAAGATTTTTTTTTTCTTTCGGTTATTCTACGCGCGCTCGCTATGACCGTTGGCGGCGGCGAATTTCGACTACGCGTGCTGTGAAAGCTTTTTTTTTTCTTCCGGTTATTCTACGCGCGCTCGCTATGACCGTTGGCGGCTGCGAATTTCGACTACGCGTGCTGTGAAAGATTTTTTTTCTTTCGGTTATTCTACGCGCGCTCGCTATGACCGTTGGCGGCGGCGAATTTCGACTACGCGTGCTGTGAAAGCTTTTTTTTTTCTTCCGGTTATTCTACGCGCGCTCGCTATGACCGTTGGCGGCTGCGAATTTCGACTACGCGTGCTGTGAAAGCTTTTTTTTTCTTCCGGTTATTCTACGCGCGCTCGCTATGACCGTTGGCGGCGGCGAATTTCGACTACGCGTGCTGTGAAAGCTTTTTTTTTTTCTTCCGGTTATTCTACGCGCGCTCGCTATGACCGTTGGCGGCTGCGAATTTCGACTACGCGTGCTGTGAAAGATTTTTTTTTTCTTTCGGTTATTCTACGCGCGCTCGCTATGACCGTTGGCGGCTGCGAATTTCGACTACGCGTGCTGTGAAAGCTTTTTTTCTTTTCTTCCGGTTATTCTACGCGCGCTCGCATGACCGTTGGCGGCTGCGAATTTCGACTACGCGTGCTGTGAAAGATTTTTTTTTCTTTCGGTTATTCTACGCGCGCTCGCTATGACCGTTGGCGGCTGCGAATTTCGACTACGCGTGCTGTGAAAGCTTTTTTTTTTCTTCCGGTTATTCTACGCGCGCTCGCTATGACCGTTGGCGGCTGCGAATTTCGACTACGCGTGCTGTGAAAGATTTTTTTTTTCTTTCGGTTACTCTACGCGCGCTCGCTATGACCGTTGGCGGCGGCGAATTTCGACTACGCGTGCTGTGAAAGCTTTTTTTTTTCTTCCGGTTATTCTACGCGCGCTCGCTATGACCGTTGGCGGCTGCGAATTTCGGCTACGCGTGCTGTGAAAGATTTTTTTTTCTTCCGGTTATTCTACGCGCGCTCGCTATGACCGTTGGCGGCGGCGAATTTCGACTACGCGTGCTGTGAAAGCTTTTTTTTTTCTTCCGGTTATTCTACGCGCGCTCGCTATGACCGTTGGCGGCTGCGAATTTCGACTACGCGTGCTGTGAAAGATTTTTTTTTTCTTTCGGTTATTCTACGCGCGCTCGCTATGACCGTTGGCGGCTGCGAATTTCGACTACGCGTGCTGTGAAAGCTTTTTTTTTTCTTCCGGTTATTCTACGCGCGCTCGCTATGACCGTTGGCGGCGGCGAATTTCGACTACGCGTGCTGTGAAAGCTTTTTTTTTTTCTTCCGGTTATTCTACGCGCGCTCGCTATGACCGTTGGCGGCTGCAAATTTCGACTACGCGTGCTGTGAAAGATTTTTTTTTTCTTTCGGTTATTCTACGCGCGCTCGCTATGACCGTTGGCGGCGGCGAATTTCGACTACGCGTGCTGTGAAAGCTTTTTTTTTTCCGGTTATTCTACGCGCGCTCGCTATGACCGTTGGCGGCGGCGAATTTCGACTACGCGTGCTGTGAAAGCTTTTTTTTTTTTCTTCCGGTTATTCTACGCGCGCTCGCTATGACCGTTGGCGGCGGCGAATTTCGACTACGCGTGCTGTGAAAGCTTTTTTTTTTTCTTCCGGTTATTCTACGCGCGCTCGCTATGACCGTTGGCGGCGGCGAATTTCGACTACGCGTGCTGTGAAAGCTTTTTTTTTTCTTCCGGTTATTCTACGCGCGCTCGCTATGACCGTTGGCGGCGGCGAATTTCGACTACGCGTGCTGTGAAAGCTTTTTTTTTTCTTCCGGTTATTCTACGCGCGCTCGCTATGACCGTTGGCGGCGGCGAATTTCGACTACGCGTGCTGTGAAAGCTTTTTTTTTTTCTTCCGGTTATTCTACGCGCGCTCGCTATGACCGTTGGCGGCGACGAATTTCGACTACGCGTGCTGTGAAAGCTTTTTTTTTTCTTCCGGTTATTCTACGCGCGCTCGCTATGACCGTTGGCGGCTGCGAATTTCGACTACGCGTGCTGTGAAAGCTTTTTTTTTTTCCGGTTATTCTACGCGCGCTCGCTATGATCGTTGGCGGCTGCGAATTTCGACTACGCGTGCTGTGAAAGCTTTTTTTTTTCTTCCGGTTATTCTACGCGCGCTCGCTATGACCGTTGGCGGCTGCGAATTTCGACTACGCGTGCTGTGAAAGATTTTTTTTCTTTCGGTTATTCTACGCGTGCTCGCTATGACCGTTGGCGGCGGCGAATTTCGACTACGCGTGCTGTGAAAGCTTTTTTTTTTCTTCCGGTTATTCTACGCGCGCTCGCTATGACCGTTGGCGGTGGCGAATTTCGACTACGCGTGCTGTGAAAGCTTTTTTTTTCTTCCGGTTATTCTACGCGCGCTCGCTATGACCGTTGGCGGCTGCGAATTTCGACTACGCGTGCTGTGAAAGATTTTTTTTTTCTTTCGGTTATTCTACGCGCGCTCGCTATGACCGTTGGCGGCTGCGAATTTCGACTACGCGTGCTGTGAAAGCTTTTTTTTTTCTTCCGGTTATTCTACGCGCGCTCGCTATGACCGTTGGTGGCGGCGAATTTCGACTACGCGTGCTGTGAAAGCTTTTTTTTTTCTTCCGGTTATTCTACGCGCGCTCGCTATGACCGTTGGCGGCTGCAAATTTCGACTACGCGTGCTGTGAAAGATTTTTTTTTTCTTTCGGTTATTCTACGCGCGCTCGCTATGACCGTTGGCGGCGGCGAATTTCGACTACGCGTGCTGTGAAAGCTTTTTTTTTTCCGGTTATTCTACGCGCGCTCGCTATGACCGTTGGCGGCGGCGAATTTCGACTACGCGTGCTGTGAAAGCTTTTTTTTTTTTCTTCCGGTTATTCTACGCGCGCTCGCTATGACCGTTGGCGGCGGCGAATTTCGACTACGCGTGCTGTGAAAGCTTTTTTTTTTTTCTTCCGGTTATTCTACGCGCGCTCGCTATGACCGTTGGCGGCGGCGAATTTCGACTACGCGTTCTGTGAAAGCTTTTTTTTTTCTTCCGGTTATTCTACGCGCGCTCGCTATGACCGTTGGCGGCGGCGAATTTCGACTACGCGTGCTGTGAAAGCTTTTTTTTTTCTTCCGGTTATTCTACGCGCGCTCGCTATGACCGTTGGCGGCGGCGAATTTCGACTACGCGTGCTGTGAAAGCTTTTTTTTTTTCTTCCGGTTATTCTACGCGCGCTCGCTATGACCGTTGGCGGCGACGAATTTCGACTACGCGTGCTGTGAAAGCTTTTTTTTTTCTTCCGGTTATTCTACGCGCGCTCGCTATGACCGTTGGCGGCTGCGAATTTCGACTACGCGTGCTGTGAAAGCTTTTTTTTTTTCCGGTTATTCTACGCGCGCTCGCTATGACCGTTGGCGGCTGCGAATTTCGACTACGCGTGCTGTGAAAGCTTTTTTTTTTCTTCCGGTTATTCTACGCGCGCTCGCTATGACCGTTGGCGGCTGCGAATTTCGACTACGCGTGCTGTGAAAGATTTTTTTTTCTTTCGGTTATTCTACGCGTGCTCGCTATGACCGTTGGCGGCGGCGAATTTCGACTACGCGTGCTGTGAAAGCTTTTTTTTTTCTTCCGGTTATTCTACGCGCGCTCGCTATGACCGTTGGCGGTGGCGAATTTCGACTACGCGTGCTGTGAAAGCTTTTTTTTTCTTTCGGTTATTCTACGCGCGCTCGCTATGACCGTTGGCGGCTGCGAATTTCGACTACGCGTGCTGTGAAAGATTTTTTTTTTCTTTCGGTTATTCTACGCGCGCTCGCTATGACCGTTGGCGGCTGCGAATTTCGACTACGCGTGCTGTGAAAGCTTTTTTTTTTTCTTCCGGTTATTCTACGCGCGCTCGCTATGACCGTTGGCGGCGGCGAATTTCGACTACGCGTGCTGTGAAAGCTTTTTTTTTTTCTTTCGGTTATTCTACGCGCGCTCGCTATGACCGTTGGCGGCTGCGAATTTCTACTACGCGTGCTGTGAAAGATTTTTTTTTCTTTCGGTTATTCTACGCGCGCTCGCTATGACCGTTGGCGGCGGCGAATTTCGACTACGCGTGCTGCGAAAGCTTTTTTTTTTCTTCCGGTTATTCTACGCGCGCTCGCTATGACCGTTGGCGGCGGCGAATTTCGACTACGCGTGCTGTGAAAGCTTTTTTTTTTTCTTCCGGTTATTCTACGCGCGCTCGCTATGACCGTTGGCGGCTGCGAATTTCGACTACGCGTGCTGTGAAAGATTTTTTTTTTCTTCCGGTTATTCTACGCGCGCTCGCTATGACCGTTGGCGGCGGCGAATTTCGACTACGCGTGCTGTGAAAGCTTTTTTTTTCTTCCGGTTATTCTACGCGCGCTCGCTATGACCGTTGGCGGCTGCGAATTTCGACTACGCGTGCTGTGAAAGATTTTTTTTTTCTTTCGGTTATTCTACGCGCGCTCGCTATGACCGTTGGCGGCTGCGAATTTCGACTACGCGTGCTGTGAAAGCTTTATTTTTTCTTCCGGTTATTCTACGCGCGCTCGCTATGACCGTTGGCGGCGGCGAATTTCGACTACGCGTGCTGTGAAAGCTTTTTTTTTTCTTTCGGTTATTCTACGCGCGCTCGCTATGACCGTTGGCGGCTGCGTATTTCTACTACGCGTGCTGTGAAAGATTTTTTTTTTCTTTCGGTTATTCTACGCGGGCTCGCTATGACCGTTGGCGGCGGCGAATTTCGACTACGCGTGCTGTGAAAGCTTTTTTTTTTCTTCCGGTTATTCTACGCGCGCTCGCTATGACCGTTGGCGGCTGCGAATTTCGACTACGCGTGCTGTGAAAGATTTTTTTTTTCTTTCGGTTATTCTACGCGCGCTCGCTATGACCGTTGGCGGCTGCGAATTTCGACTACGCGTGCTGTGAAAGCTTTTTTTTTCTTCCGGTTATTCTACGCGCGCTCGCTATGACCGTTGGCGGCTGCGAATTTCGACTACGCGTGCTGTGAAAGATTTTTTTTTCTTTCGGTTATTCTACGCGCGCTCGCTATGACCGTTGGCGGCGGCGAATTTCGACTACGCGTGCTGTGAAAGCTTTTTTTTTTTCCGGTTATTCTACGCGCGCTCGCTATGACCGTTGGCGGCGGCGAATTTCGACTACGCGTGCTGTGAAAGCTTTTTTTTTCTTCCGGTTATTCTACGCGCGCTCGCTATGACCGTTGGCGGCGGCGAATTTCGACTACGCGTGCTGTTAAAGCTTTTTTTTTTTTCTTCCGGTTATTCTACGCGCGCTCGCTATGACCGTTGGGGGCGGCGAATTTCGACTACGCGTGCTGTGAAAGCTTTTTTTTTTTCTTCCGGTTATTCTACGCGCGCTCGCTATGACCGTTGGCGGCGGCGAATTTCGACTCCGCGTGCTGTGAAAGCTTTTTTTTTTCTTCCGGTTATTCTACGTGCGCTCGCTATGACCGTTGGCGGCGGCGAATTTCGACTACGCGTGCTGTGAAAGCTTTTTTTTTTCTTCCGGTTATTCTACGCGCGCTCGCTATGACCGTTGGCGGCGGCGAATTTCGACTACGCGTGCTGTGAAAGCTTTTTTTTTTTCTTCCGGTTATTCTACGCGCGCTCGCTATGACCGTTGGCGGCGACGAATTTCGACTACGCGTGCTGTGAAAGCTTTTTTTTTTCTTCCGGTTATTCTACGCGCGCTCGCTATGACCGTTGGCGGCTGCGAATTTCGACTACGCGTGCTGTGAAAGCTTTTTTTTTTCCGGTTATTCTACGCGCTCTCGCTATGACCGTTGGCGGCTGCGAATTTCGACTACGCGTGCTGTGAAAGCTTTTTTTTTTCTTCCGGTTATTCTACGCGCGCTCGCTATGACCGTTGGCGGCTGCGAATTTCGACTACGCGTGCTGTGAAAGATCTTTTTTTCTTTCGGTTATTCTACGCGCGCTCGCTATGACCGTTGGCGGCGGCGAATTTCGACTACGCGTGCTGTGAAAGCTTTTTTTTTTCTTCCGGTTATTCTACGCGCGCTCGCTATGACCGTTGGCGGTGGCGAATTTCGACTACGCGTGCTGTGAAAGCTTTTTTTTTCTTCCGGTTATTCTACGCGCGCTCGCTATGACCGTTGGCGGCTGCGAATTTCGACTACGCGTGCTGTGAAAGTTTTTTTTTTCTTCCGGTTATTCTACGCGCGCTCGCTATGACCGTTGGCGGCGGCGAATTTCGACTACGCGTGCTGTGAAAGCTTTTTTTTTTCTTCCGGTTATTCTACGCGCGCTCGCTATGACCGTTGGCGGCGGCGAATTTCGACTACGCGTGCTGTGAAAGCTTTTTTTTTACTTCCGGTTATTCTACGCGCGCTCGCTATGACCGTTGGCGGCGGCGAATTTCGACTACGCGTGCTGTGAAAGCTTTTTTTTTTCTTCCGGTTATTCTACGCGCGCTCGCTATGACCGTTGGCGGCGGCGAATTTCGACTACGCGTGCTGTGAAAGCTTTTTTTTTTCTTTCGGTTATTCTACGCGCGCTCGCTATGACCGTTGGCGGCTGCGAATTTCGACTACGCGTGCTGTGAAAGCTTTTTTTTTTCTTCCGGTTATTCTACGCGCGCTCGCTATGACCGTTGGCGGCGGCGAATTTCGACTACGCGTGCTGTGAAAGCTTTTTTTTTTCTTCCGGTTATTCTACGCGCGCTCGCTATGACCGTTGGCGGCGGCGAATTTCGACTACGCGTGCTGTGAAAGCTTTTTTTTTTCTTCCGGTTATTCTACGCGCGCTCGCTATGACCGTTGGCGGCTGCGAATTTCGACTACGCGTGCTGTGAAAGATTTTTTTTTCTTTCGGTTATTCTACGCGCGCTCGCTATGACCGTTGGCGGCTGCGAATTTCGACTACGCGTGCTGTGAAAGCTTTTTTTTTTCTTCCGGTTATTCTACGCGCGCTCGCTATGACCGTTGGCGGCGGCGAATTTCGACTACGCGTGCTGTGAAAGCTTTTTTTTTCTTCCGGTTATTCTACGCGCGCTCGCTATGACCGTTGGCGGCTGCGAATTTCGACTACGCGTGCTGTGAAAGTTTTTTTTTCTTCCGGTTATTCTACGCGCGCTCGCTATGACCGTTGGCGGCGGCGAATTTCGACTACGCGTGCTGTGAAAGCTTTTTTTTTTCTTCCGGTTATTCTACGCGCGCTCGCTATGACCGTTGGCGGCGGCGAATTTCGACTACGCGTGCTGTGAAAGATTTTTTTTTTCTTCCGGTTATTCTACGCGCGCTCGCTATGACCGTTGGCGGCTGCGAATTTCGACTACGCGTGCTGTGAAAGATTTTTTCTTTTCTTTCGGTTATTCTACGCGCGCTCGCTATGACCGTTGGCGGCTGCGAATTTCGACTACGCGTGCTGTGAAAGATTTTTTTTTTCTTTCGGTTATTCTACGCGCGCTCGTTATGACCGTTGGCGGCTGCGAATTTCGACTACGCGTGCTGTGAAAGCTTTTTTTTTTCTTCCGGCTATTCTACGCGCGCTCGCTATGACCGTTGGCGGCGGCGAATTTCGACTACGCGTGCTGTGAAAGCTTTTCTTTTTTTTCTTCCGGTTATTCTACGCGCGCTCGCTATGACCGTTGGCGGCTGCGAATTTCGACTACGCGTGCTGTGAAAGATTTTTTTTTTCTTCTTCCGGTTATTCTACGCGCGCTCGCTATGACCGTTGGCGGCGGCGAATTTCGACTACGCGTGCTGTGAAAGCTTTTTTTTTTCTTCCGGTTATTCTACGCGCGCTCGCTATGACCGTTGGCGGCTGCGAATTTCGACTACGCGTGCTGTGAAAGATTTTTTTTTCTTTCGGTTATTCTACGCGCGCTCGCTATGACCGTTGGCGGCTGCGAATTTCGACTACGCGTGCCATGAAAGCTTTTTTTTTTCTTCCGGTTATTCTACGCGCGCTCGCTATGACCGTTGGCGGCGGCGAATTTCGACTACGCGTGCTGTGAAAGCTTTTTTTTTTCTTTCGGTTATTCTACGCGCGCTCGCTATGACCGTTGGCGGCTGCGAATTTCTACTACGCGTGCTGTGAAAGATTTTTTTTTCTTTCGGTTATTCTACGCGCGCTCGCTATGACCGTTGGCGGCGGCGAATTTCGACTACGCGTGCTGCGAAAGCTTTTTTTTTTCTTCCGGTTATTCTACGCGCGCTCGCTATGACCGTTGGCGGCGGCGAATTTCGACTACGCGTGCTGTGAAAGCTTTTTTTTTTCTTCCGGTTATTCTACGCGCGCTCGCTATGACCGTTGGCGGCTGCGAATTTCGACTACGCGTGCTGTGAAAGATTTTTTTTTTCTTCCGGTTATTCTACGCGCGCTCGCTATGACCGTTGGCGGCGGCGAATTTCGACTACGCGTGCTGTGAAAGCTTTTTTTTTTTCTTCCGGTTATTCTACGCGCGCTCGCTATGACCGTTGGCGGCTGCGAATTTCGACTACGCGTGCTGTGAAAGATTTTTTTTTTCTTTCGGTTATTCTACGCGCGCTCGCTATGACCGTTGGCGGCGGCGAATTTCGACTACGCGTGCTGTGAAAGCTTTTTTTTTTCTTCCGGTTATTCTACGCGCGCTCGCTATGACCGTTGGCGGCTGCGAATTTCGACTACGCGTGCTGTGAAAGATTTTTTTTTTCTTTCGGTTATTCTACGCGCGCTCGCTATGACCGTTGGCGGCGGCGAATTTCGACTACGCGTGCTGTGAAAGCTTTTTTTTTTCTTCCGGTTATTCTACGCGCGCTCGCTATGACCGTTGGCGGCTGCGAATTTCGACTACGCGTGCTGTGAAAGCTTTTTTTTTCTTCCGGTTATTCTACGCGCGCTCGCTATGACCGTTGGCGGCGGCGAATTTCGACTACGCGTGCTGTGAAAGCTTTTTTTTTTTTCTTCCGGTTATTCTACGCGCGCTCGCTATGACCGTTGGCGGCTGCGAATTTCGACTACGCGTGCTGTGAAAGATTTTTTTTTTCTTTCGGTTATTCTACGCGCGCTCGCTATGACCGTTGGCGGCTGCGAATTTCGACTACGCGTGCTGTGAAAGCTTTTTTTTTTTCTTCCGGTTATTCTACGCGCGCTCGCTATGACCGTTGGCGGCTGCGAATTTCGACTACGCGTGCTGTGAAAGCTTTTTTTTTTCTTCCGGTTATTCTACGCGCGCTCGCTATGACCGTTGGCGGCTGCGAATTTCGACTACGCGTGCTGTGAAAGATTTTTTTTTTCTTTCGGTTATTCTACGCGCGCTCGCTATGACCGTTGCCGGCGGCGAATTTCGACTACGCGTGCTGTGAAAGCTTTTTTTTTTCTTCCGGTTATTCTACGCGCGCTCGCTATGACCGTTGGCGGCTGCGAATTTCGACTACGCGTGCTGTGAAAGATTTTTTTTCTTTCGGTTATTCTACGCGCGCTCGCTATGACCGTTGGCGGCGGCGAATTTCGACTACGCGTGCTGTGAAAGCTTTTTTTTTTCTTCCGGTTATTCTACGCGCGCTCGCTATGACCGTTGGCGGCTGCGAATTTCGACTACGCGTGCTGTGAAAGCTTTTTTTTTCTTCCGGTTATTCTACGCGCGCTCGCTATGACCGTTGGCGGCGGCGAATTTCGACTACGCGTGCTGTGAAAGCTTTTTTTTTTTTCTTCCGGTTATTCTACGCGCGCTCGCTATGACCGTTGGCGGCTGCGAATTTCGACTACGCGTGCTGTGAAAGATTTTTTTTTTCTTTCGGTTATTCTACGCGCGCTCGCTATGACCGTTGGCGGCTGCGAATTTCGACTACGCGTGCTGTGAAAGCTTTTTTTCTTTTCTTCCGGTTATTCTACGCGCGCTCGCATGACCGTTGGCGGCTGCGAATTTCGACTACGCGTGCTGTGAAAGATTTTTTTTTCTTTCGGTTATTCTACGCGCGCTCGCTATGACCGTTGGCGGCTGCGAATTTCGACTACGCGTGCTGTGAAAGCTTTTTTTTTTCTTCCGGTTATTCTACGCGCGCTCGCTATGACCGTTGGCGGCTGCGAATTTCGACTACGCGTGCTGTGAAAGATTTTTTTTTTCTTTCGGTTACTCTACGCGCGCTCGCTATGACCGTTGGCGGCGGCGAATTTCGACTACGCGTGCTGTGAAAGCTTTTTTTTTTCTTCCGGTTATTCTACGCGCGCTCGCTATGACCGTTGGCGGCTGCGAATTTCGGCTACGCGTGCTGTGAAAGATTTTTTTTTCTTCCGGTTATTCTACGCGCGCTCGCTATGACCGTTGGCGGCGGCGAATTTCGACTACGCGTGCTGTGAAAGCTTTTTTTTTTCTTCCGGTTATTCTACGCGCGCTCGCTATGACCGTTGGCGGCTGCGAATTTCGACTACGCGTGCTGTGAAAGATTTTTTTTTTCTTTCGGTTATTCTACGCGCGCTCGCTATGACCGTTGGCGGCTGCGAATTTCGACTACGCGTGCTGTGAAAGCTTTTTTTTTTCTTCCGGTTATTCTACGCGCGCTCGCTATGACCGTTGGCGGCGGCGAATTTCGACTACGCGTGCTGTGAAAGCTTTTTTTTTTTCTTCCGGTTATTCTACGCGCGCTCGCTATGACCGTTGGCGGCTGCAAATTTCGACTACGCGTGCTGTGAAAGATTTTTTTTTTCTTTCGGTTATTCTACGCGCGCTCGCTATGACCGTTGGCGGCGGCGAATTTCGACTACGCGTGCTGTGAAAGCTTTTTTTTTTCCGGTTATTCTACGCGCGCTCGCTATGACCGTTGGCGGCGGCGAATTTCGACTACGCGTGCTGTGAAAGCTTTTTTTTTTTTCTTCCGGTTATTCTACGCGCGCTCGCTATGACCGTTGGCGGCGGCGAATTTCGACTACGCGTGCTGTGAAAGCTTTTTTTTTTCTTCCGGTTATTCTACGCGCGCTCGCTATGACCGTTGGCGGCGGCGAATTTCGACTACGCGTGCTGTGAAAGCTTTTTTTTTTCTTCCGGTTATTCTACGCGCGCTCGCTATGACCGTTGGCGGCGGCGAATTTCGACTACGCGTGCTGTGAAAGCTTTTTTTTTTCTTCCGGTTATTCTACGCGCGCTCGCTATGACCGTTGGCGGCGGCGAATTTCGACTACGCGTGCTGTGAAAGCTTTTTTTTTTTCTTCCGGTTATTCTACGCGCGCTCGCTATGACCGTTGGCGGCGACGAATTTCGACTACGCGTGCTGTGAAAGCTTTTTTTTTTCTTCCGGTTATTCTACGCGCGCTCGCTATGACCGTTGGCGGCTGCGAATTTCGACTACGCGTGCTGTGAAAGCTTTTTTTTTTTCCGGTTATTCTACGCGCGCTCGCTATGACCGTTGGCGGCTGCGAATTTCGACTACGCGTGCTGTGAAAGCTTTTTTTTTTCTTCCGGTTATTCTACGCGCGCTCGCTATGACCGTTGGCGGCTGCGAATTTCGACTACGCGTGCTGTGAAAGATTTTTTTTCTTTCGGTTATTCTACGCGTGCTCGCTATGACCGTTGGCGGCGGCGAATTTCGACTACGCGTGCTGTGAAAGCTTTTTTTTTTCTTCCGGTTATTCTACGCGCGCTCGCTATGACCGTTGGCGGTGGCGAATTTCGACTACGCGTGCTGTGAAAGCTTTTTTTTTCTTCCGGTTATTCTACGCGCGCTCGCTATGACCGTTGGCGGCTGCGAATTTCGACTACGCGTGCTGTGAAAGATTTTTTTTTTCTTTCGGTTATTCTACGCGCGCTCGCTATGACCGTTGGCGGCTGCGAATTTCGACTACGCGTGCTGTGAAAGCTTTTTTTTTTCTTCCGGTTATTCTACGCGCGCTCGCTATGACCGTTGGTGGCGGCGAATTTCGACTACGCGTGCTGTGAAAGCTTTTTTTTTTCTTCCGGTTATTCTACGCGCGCTCGCTATGACCGTTGGCGGCTGCAAATTTCGACTACGCGTGCTGTGAAAGATTTTTTTTTTCTTTCGGTTATTCTACTCGCGCTCGCTATGACCGTTGGCGGCGGCGAATTTCGACTACGCGTGCTGTGAAAGCTTTTTTTTTTCCGGTTATTCTACGCGCGCTCGCTATGACCGTTGGCGGCGGCGAATTTCGACTACGCGTGCTGTGAAAGCTTTTTTTTTTTCTTCCGGTTATTCTACGCGCGCTCGCTATGACCGTTGGCGGCGGCGAATTTCGACTACGCGTGCTGTGAAAGCTTTTTTTTTTTCTTCCGGTTATTCTACGCGCGCTCGCTATGACCGTTGGCGGCGGCGAATTTCGACTACGCGTGCTGTGAAAGCTTTTTTTTTTCTTCCGGTTATTCTACGCGCGCTCGCTATGACCGTTGGCGGCGGCGAATTTCGACTACGCGTGCTGTGAAAGCTTTTTTTTTTCTTCCGGTTATTCTACGCGCGCTCGCTATGACCGTTGGCGGCGGCGAATTTCGACTACGCGTGCTGTGAAAGCTTTTTTTTTTTCTTCCGGTTATTCTACGCGCGCTCGCTATGACCGTTGGCGGCGACGAATTTCGACTACGCGTGCTGTGAAAGCTTTTTTTTTTCTTCCGGTTATTCTACGCGCGCTCGCTATGACCGTTGGCGGCTGCGAATTTCGACTACGCGTGCTGTGAAAGCTTTTTTTTTTTCCGGTTATTCTACGCGCGCTCGCTATGACCGTTGGCGGCTGCGAATTTCGACTACGCGTGCTGTGAAAGCTTTTTTTTTTCTTCCGGTTATTCTACGCGCGCTCGCTATGACCGTTGGCGGCTGCGAATTTCGACTACGCGTGCTGTGAAAGATTTTTTTTTCTTTCGGTTATTCTACGCGTGCTCGCTATGACCGTTGGCGGCGGCGAATTTCGACTACGCGTGCTGTGAAAGCTTTTTTTTTCTTCCGGTTATTCTACGCGCGCTCGCTATGACCGTTGGCGGTGGCGAATTTCGACTACGCGTGCTGTGAAAGCTTTTTTTTTCTTTCGGTTATTCTACGCGCGCTCGCTATGACCGTTGGCGGCTGCGAATTTCGACTACGCGTGCTGTGAAAGATTTTTTTTTTCTTTCGGTTATTCTACGCGCGCTCGCTATGACCGTTGGCGGCTGCGAATTTCGACTACGCGTGCTGTGAAAGCTTTTTTTTTTTCTTCCGGTTATTCTACGCGCGCTCGCTATGACCGTTGGCGGCGGCGAATTTCGACTACGCGTGCTGTGAAAGCTTTTTTTTTTCTTTCGGTTATTCTACGCGCGCTCGCTATGACCGTTGGCGGCTGCGAATTTCTACTACGCGTGCTGTGAAAGATTTTTTTTTCTTTCGGTTATTCTACGCGCGCTCGCTATGACCGTTGGCGGCGGCGAATTTCGACTACGCGTGCTGCGAAAGCTTTTTTTTTTCTTCCGGTTATTCTACGCGCGCTCGCTATGACCGTTGGCGGCGGCGAATTTCGACTACGCGTGCTGTGAAAGCTTTTTTTTTTCTTCCGGTTATTCTACGCGCGCTCGCTATGACCGTTGGCGGCTGCGAATTTCGACTACGCGTGCTGTGAAAGATTTTTTTTTTCTTCCGGTTATTCTACGCGCGCTCGCTATGACCGTTGGCGGCGGCGAATTTCGACTACGCGTGCTGTGAAAGCTTTTTTTTTCTTCCGGTTATTCTACGCGCGCTCGCTATGACCGTTGGCGGCTGCGAATTTCGACTACGCGTGCTGTGAAAGATTTTTTTTTTCTTTCGGTTATTCTACGCGCGCTCGCTATGACCGTTGGCGGCTGCGAATTTCGACTACGCGTGCTGTGAAAGCTTTATTTTTTCTTCCGGTTATTCTACGCGCGCTCGCTATGACCGTTGGCGGCGGCGAATTTCGACTACGCGTGCTGTGAAAGCTTTTTTTTTTCTTTCGGTTATTCTACGCGCGCTCGCTATGACCGTTGGCGGCGGCGAATTTCGACTACGCGTGCTGTGAAAGCTTTTTTTTTTTCCGGTTATTCTACGCGCGCTCGCTATGACCGTTGGCGGCGGCGAATTTCGACTACGCGTGCTGTGAAAGCTTTTTTTTTCTTCCGGTTATTCTACGCGCGCTCGCTATGACCGTTGGCGGCGGCGAATTTCGACTACGCGTGCTGTTAAAGCTTTTTTTTTTTTCTTCCGGTTATTCTACGCGCGCTCGCTATGACCGTTGGGGGCGGCGAATTTCGACTACGCGTGCTGTGAAAGCTTTTTTTTTTTCTTCCGGTTATTCTACGCGCGCTCGCTATGACCGTTGGCGGCGGCGAATTTCGACTCCGCGTGCTGTGAAAGCTTTTTTTTTTCTTCCGGTTATTCTACGTGCGCTCGCTATGACCGTTGGCGGCGGCGAATTTCGACTACGCGTGCTGTGAAAGCTTTTTTTTTTCTTCCGGTTATTCTACGCGCGCTCGCTATGACCGTTGGCGGCGGCGAATTTCGACTACGCGTGCTGTGAAAGCTTTTTTTTTTCTTCCGGTTATTCTACGCGCGCTCGCTATGACCGTTGGCGGCGACGAATTTCGACTACGCGTGCTGTGAAAGCTTTTTTTTTTCTTCCGGTTATTCTACGCGCGCTCGCTATGACCGTTGGCGGCTGCGAATTTCGACTACGCGTGCTGTGAAAGCTTTTTTTTTTTCCGGTTATTCTACGCGCGCTCGCTATGACCGTTGGCGGCTGCGAATTTCGACTACGCGTGCTGTGAAAGCTTTTTTTTTTCTTCCGGTTATTCTACGCGCGCTCGCTATGACCGTTGGCGGCTGCGAATTTCGACTACGCGTGCTGTGAAAGATCTTTTTTTCTTTCGGTTATTCTACGCGCGCTCGCTA
Source organism: Amblyomma maculatum (assembly GCF_055883805.1). NCBI lineage: Eukaryota > Metazoa > Arthropoda > Arachnida > Ixodida > Ixodidae > Amblyomma > Amblyomma maculatum. The sequence goes on along the minus strand of NC_139346.1, from coordinate 32,746,373 downwards.
TGACCGTTGGCGGCGGCGAATTTCGACTACGCGTGCTGTGAAAGCTTTTTTTTTTCTTCCGGTTATTCTACGCGCGCTCGCTATGACCGTTGGCGGTGGCGAATTTCGACTACGCGTGCTGTGAAAGCTTTTTTTTTCTTCCGGTTATTCTACGCGCGCTCGCTATGACCGTTGGCGGCTGCGAATTTCGACTACGCGTGCTGTGAAAGTTTTTTTTTCTTCCGGTTATTCTACGCGCGCTCGCTATGACCGTTGGCGGCGGCGAATTTCGACTACGCGTGCTGTGAAAGCTTTTTTTTTTCTTCCGGTTATTCTACGCGCGCTCGCTATGACCGTTGGCGGCGGCGAATTTCGACTACGCGTGCTGTGAAAGCTTTTTTTTTACTTCCGGTTATTCTACGCGCGCTCGCTATGACCGTTGGCGGCGGCGAATTTCGACTACGCGTGCTGTGAAAGCTTTTTTTTTTCTTCCGGTTATTCTACGCGCGCTCGCTATGACCGTTGGCGGCGGCGAATTTCGACTACGCGTGCTGTGAAAGCTTTTTTTTTCTTTCGGTTATTCTACGCGCGCTCGCTATGACCGTTGGCGGCTGCGAATTTCGACTACGCGTGCTGTGAAAGCTTTTTTTTTTCTTCCGGTTATTCTACGCGCGCTCGCTATGACCGTTGGCGGCGGCGAATTTCGACTACGCGTGCTGTGAAAGCTTTTTTTTTTCTTCCGGTTATTCTACGCGCGCTCGCTATGACCGTTGGCGGCGGCGAATTTCGACTACGCGTGCTGTGAAAGCTTTTTTTTTTCTTCCGGTTATTCTACGCGCGCTCGCTATGACCGTTGGCGGCTGCGAATTTCGACTACGCGTGCTGTGAAAGATTTTTTTTTCTTTCGGTTATTCTACGCGCGCTCGCTATGACCGTTGGCGGCTGCGAATTTCGACTACGCGTGCTGTGAAAGCTTTTTTTTTTCTTCCGGTTATTCTACGCGCGCTCGCTATGACCGTTGGCGGCGGCGAATTTCGACTACGCGTGCTGTGAAAGCTTTTTTTTTCTTCCGGTTATTCTACGCGCGCTCGCTATGACCGTTGGCGGCTGCGAATTTCGACTACGCGTGCTGTGAAAGTTTTTTTTTCTTCCGGTTATTCTACGCGCGCTCGCTATGACCGTTGGCGGCGGCGAATTTCGACTACGCGTGCTGTGAAAGCTTTTTTTTTTCTTCCGGTTATTCTACGCGCGCTCGCTATGACCGTTGGCGGCGGCGAATTTCGACTACGCGTGCTGTGAAAGATTTTTTTTTTCTTCCGGTTATTCTACGCGCGCTCGCTATGACCGTTGGCGGCTGCGAATTTCGACTACGCGTGCTGTGAAAGATTTTTTCTTTTCTTTCGGTTATTCTACGCGCGCTCGCTATGACCGTTGGCGGCTGCGAATTTCGACTACGCGTGCTGTGAAAGATTTTTTTTTTCTTTCGGTTATTCTACGCGCGCTCGTTATGACCGTTGGCGGCTGCGAATTTCGACTACGCGTGCTGTGAAAGCTTTTTTTTTTCTTCCGGCTATTCTATGCGCGCTCGCTATGACCTTTGGCGGCGGCGAATTTCGACTACGCGTGCTGTGAAAGCTTTTCTTTTTTTTCTTCCGGTTATTCTACGCGCGCTCGCTATGACCGTTGGCGGCTGCGAATTTCGACTACGCGTGCTGTGAAAGATTTTTTTTTTCTTCTTCCGGTTATTCTACGCGCGCTCGCTATGACCGTTGGCGGCGGCGAATTTCGACTACGCGTGCTGTGAAAGCTTTTTTTTTTCTTCCGGTTATTCTACGCGCGCTCGCTATGACCGTTGGCGGCTGCGAATTTCGACTACGCGTGCTGTGAAAGATTTTTTTTTCTTTCGGTTATTCTACGCGCGCTCGCTATGACCGTTGGCGGCTGCGAATTTCGACTACGCGTGCTGTGAAAGCTTTTTTTTTTCTTCCGGTTATTCTACGCGCGCTCGCTATGACCGTTGGCGGCGGCGAATTTCGACTACGCGTGCTGTGAAAGCTTTTTTTTTTCTTTCGGTTATTCTACGCGCGCTCGCTATGACCGTTGGCGGCTGCGAATTTCTACTACGCGTGCTGTGAAAGATTTTTTTTTCTTTCGGTTATTCTACGCGCGCTCGCTATGACCGTTGGCGGCGGCGAATTTCGACTACGCGTGCTGCGAAAGCTTTTTTTTTTCTTCCGGTTATTCTACGCGCGCTCGCTATGACCGTTGGCGGCGGCGAATTTCGACTACGCGTGCTGTGAAAGCTTTTTTTTTTCTTCCGGTTATTCTACGCGCGCTCGCTATGACCGTTGGCGGCTGCGAATTTCGACTACGCGTGCTGTGAAAGATTTTTTTTTTCTTCCGGTTATTCTACGCGCGCTCGCTATGACCGTTGGCGGCGGCGAATTTCGACTACGCGTGCTGTGAAAGCTTTTTTTTTTTCTTCCGGTTATTCTACGCGCGCTCGCTATGACCGTTGGCGGCTGCGAATTTCGACTACGCGTGCTGTGAAAGATTTTTTTTTTCTTTCGGTTATTCTACGCGCGCTCGCTATGACCGTTGGCGGCTGCGAATTTCGACTACGCGTGCTGTGAAAGCTTTATTTTTTCTTCCGGTTATTCTACGCGCGCTCGCTATGACCGTTGGCGGCGGCGAATTTCGACTACGCGTGCTGTGAAAGCTTTTTTTTTTCTTTCGGTTATTCTACGCGCGCTCGCTATGACCGTTGGCGGCTGCGTATTTCTACTACGCGTGCTGTGAAAGATTTTTTTTTTCTTTCGGTTATTCTACGCGCGCTCGCTATGACCGTTGGCGGCGGCGAATTTCGACTACGCGTGCTGTGAAAGCTTTTTTTTTTCTTCCGGTTATTCTACGCTCGCTCGCTATGACCGTTGGCGGCGGCGAATTTCGACTACGCGTGCTGTGAAAGCTTTTTTTTTTCTTCCGGTTATTCTACGCGCGCTCGCTATGACCGTCGGCGGCGGCGAATTTCGACTACGCGTGCTGTGAAAGCTTTTTTTTTTCTTCCGGTTATTCTACGCGCGCTCGCTATGACCGTTGGCGGCTGCGAATTTCGACTACGCGTGCTGTGAAAGCTTTTTTTTTTTTTCTTCCGGTTATTCTACGCGCGCTCGCTATGACCGTTGGCGGCGGCGAATTTCGACTACGCGTGCTGTGAAAGCTTTTTTTTTTCTTCCGGTTATTCTACGCGCGCTCGCTATGACCGTTGGCGGCGACGAATTTCGACTACGCGTGCTGTGAAAGCTTTTTTTTTTCTTCCGGTTATTCTACGCGCGCTCGCTATGACCGTTGGCGGCTGCGAATTTCGACTACGCGTGCTGTGAAAGCTTTTTTTTTTCCGGTTATTCTACGCGCGCTCGCTATGACCGTTGGCGGCTGCGAATTTCGACTACGCGTGCTGTGAAAGCTTTTTTTTTTCTTCCGGTTATTCTACGCGCGCTCGCTATGACCGTTGGCGGCTGCGAATTTCGACTACGCGTGCTGTGAAAGATTTTTTTTTCTTTCGGTTATTCTACGCGCGCTCGCTATGACCGTTGGTGGCGGCGAATTTCGACTACGCGTGCTGTGAAAGCTTTTTTTTTCTTCCGGTTATTCTACGCGCGCTCGCTATGACCGTTGGCGGTGGCGAATTTCGACTACGCGTGCTGTGAAAGATTTTTTTTTCTTTCGGTTATTCTACGCGCGCTCGCTATGACCGTTGGCGGCTGCGAATTTCGACTACGCGTGCTGTGAAAGATTTTTTTTTTTCTTTCGGTTATTCTACGCGCGCTCGCTATGACCGTTGGCGGCTGCGAATTTCGACTACGCGTGCTGTGAAAGCTTTTTTTTTTCTTCCGGTTATTCTACGCGCGCTCGCTATGCACCGTTGGCGGCGGCGAATTTCGACTACGCGTGCTGTGAAAGATTTTTTTTTTTTCGGTTATTCTACGCGCGCTCGCTATGACCGTCGGCGGCGGCGAATTTCGACTACGCGTGCTGTGAAAGCTTTTTTTTTTTCTTCCGGTTATTCTACGCGCGCTCGCTATGACCGTTGGCGGCTGCGAATTTCGACTACGCGTGCTGTGAAAGCTTTTTTTTTTTTCTTCCGGTTATTCTACGCGCGCTCGCTATGACCGTTGGCGGCGGCGAATTTCGACTACGCGTGCTGTGAAAGCTTTTTTTTTTCTTTCGGTTATTCTACGCGCGCTCGCTATGACCGTTGGCGGCTGCGAATTTCTACTACGCGTGCTGTGAAAGATTTTTTTTTCTTTCGGTTATTCTACGCGCGCTCGCTATGACCGTTGGCGGCGGCGAATTTCGACTACGCGTGCTGCGAAAGCTTTTTTTTTTTCTTCCGGTTATTCTACGCGCGCTCGCTATGACCGTTGGCGGCGGCGAATTTCGACTACGCGTGCTGTGAAAGCTTTTTTTTTTCTTCCGGTTATTCTACGCGCGCTCGCTATGACCGTTGGCGGCTGCGAATTTCGACTACGCGTGCTGTGAAAGATTTTTTTTTTCTTCCGGTTATTCTACGCGCGCTCCCTATGACCGTTGGCGGCGGCGAATTTCGACTACGCGTGCTGTGAAAGCTTTTTTTTTTTTCCGGTTATTCTACGCGCGCTCGCTATGACCGTTGGCGGCTGCGAATTTCGACTACGCGTGCTGTGAAAGATTTTTTTTTTCTTTCGGTTATTCTACGCGCGCTCGCTATGACCGTTGGCGGCTGCGAATTTCGACTACGCGTGCTGTGAAAGCTTTTTTTTTTCTTCCGGTTATTCTACGCGCGCTCGCTATGACCGTTGGCGGCTGCGAATTTCTACTACGCGTGCTGTGAAAGATTTTTTTTTCTTTCGGTTATTCTACGCGCGCTCGCTATGACCGTTGGCGGCGGCGAATTTCGACTACGCGTGCTGCGAAAGCTTTTTTTTTTCTTCCGGTTATTCTACGCGCGCTCGCTATGACCGTTGGCGGCTGCGAATTTCGACTACGCGTGCTGTGAAAGCTTTTTTTTTTCTTCCGGTTATTCTACGCGCGCTCGCTATGACCGTTGGCGGCTGCGAATTTCGACTACGCGTGCTGTGAAAGATTTTTTTTTCTTTCGGTTATTCTACGCGCGCTCGCTATGACCGTTGGCGGCTGCGAATTTCGACTACGCGTGCTGTGAAAGCTTTTTTTTTTCTTCCGGTTATTCTACGCGCGCTCGCTATGACCGTTGGCGGCGGCGAATTTCGACTACGCGTGCTGTGAAAGCTTTTTTTTTTCTTTCGGTTATTCTACGCGCGCTCGCTATGACCGTTGGCGGCTGCGAATTTCTACTACGCGTGCTGTGAAAGATTTTTTTTTCTTTCGGTTATTCTACGCGCGCTCGCTATGACCGTTGGCGGCGGCGAATTTCGACTACGCGTGCTGCGAAAGCTTTTTTTTTTCTTCCGGTTATTCTACGCGCGCTCGCTATGATCGTTGGCGGCGGCGAATTTCGACTACGCGTGCTGTGAAAGCTTTTTTTTTTCTTCCGGTTATTCTACGCGCGCTCGCTATGACCGTTGGCGGCTGCGAATTTCGACTACGCGTGCTGTGAAAGATTTTTTTTTTCTTCCGGTTATTCTACGCGCGCTCGCTATGACCGTTGGCGGCGGCGAATTTCGACTACGCGTGCTGTGAAAGCTTTTTTTTTTCTTCCGGTTATTCTACGCGCGCTCGCTATGACCGTTGGCGGCTGCGAATTTCGACTACGCGTGCTGTGAAAGATTTTTTTTTCTTTCGGTTATTCTACGCGCGCTCGCTATGACCGTTGGCGGCTGCGAATTTCGACTACGCGTGCTGTGAAAGCTTTATTTTTTCTTCCGGTTATTCTACGCGCGCTCGCTATGACCGTTGGCGGCGGCGAATTTCGACTACGCGTGCTGTGAAAGCTTTTTTTTTTCTTCCGGTTATTCTACGCTCGCTCGCTATGACCGTTGGCGGCGGCGAATTTCGACTACGCGTGCTGTGAAAGCTTTTTTTTTTCTTCCGGTTATTCTACGCGCGCTCGCTATGACCGTCGGCGGCGGCGAATTTCGACTACGCGTGCTGTGAAAGCTTTTTTTTTTTCTTCCGGTTATTCTACGCGCGCTCGCTATGACCGTTGGCGGCTGCGAATTTCGACTACGCGTGCTGTGAAAGCTTTTTTTTTTTTCTTCCGGTTATTCTACGCGCGCTCGCTATGACCGTTGGCGGCGGCGAATTTCGACTACGCGTGCTGTGAAAGCTTTTTTTTTTCTTCCGGTTATTCTACGCGCGCTCGCTATGACCGTTGGCGGCGACGAATTTCGACTACGCGTGCTGTGAAAGCTTTTTTTTTTCTTCCGGTTATTCTACGCGCGCTCGCTATGACCGTTGGCGGCTGCGAATTTCGACTACGCGTGCTGTGAAAGCTTTTTTTTTTCCGGTTATTCTACGCGCGCTCGCTATGACCGTTGGCGGCTGCGAATTTCGACTACGCGTGCTGTGAAAGCTTTTTTTTTTCTTCCGGTTATTCTACGCGCGCTCGCTATGACCGTTGGCGGCTGCGAATTTCGACTACGCGTGCTGTGAAAGATTTTTTTTTCTTTCGGTTATTCTACGCGCGCTCGCTATGACCGTTGGTGGCGGCGAATTTCGACTACGCGTGCTGTGAAAGCTTTTTTTTTCTTCCGGTTATTCTACGCGCGCTCGCTATGACCGTTGGCGGTGGCGAATTTCGACTACGCGTGCTGTGAAAGATTTTTTTTTCTTTCGGTTATTCTACGCGCGCTCGCTATGACCGTTGGCGGCTGCGAATTTCGACTACGCGTGCTGTGAAAGATTTTTTTTTTCTTTCGGTTATTCTACGCGCGCTCGCTATGACCGTTGGCGGCTGCGAATTTCGACTACGCGTGCTGTGAAAGCTTTTTTTTTTCTTCCGGTTATTCTACGCGCGCTCGCTATGCACCGTTGGCGGCGGCGAATTTCGACTACGCGTGCTGTGAAAGATTTTTTTTTTCTTTCGGTTATTCTACGCGCGCTCGCTATGACCGTTGGCGGCTGCGAATTTCGACTACGCGTGCTGTGAAAGCTTTATTTTTTCTTCCGGTTATTCTACGCGCGCTCGCTATGACCGTTGGCGGCGGCGAATTTCGACTACGCGTGCTGTGAAAGCTTTTTTTTTTCTTTCGGTTATTCTACGCGCGCTCGCTATGACCGTTGGCGGCGGCGAATTTCGACTACGCGTGCTGTGAAAGCTTTTTTTTTTTCCGGTTATTCTACGCGCGCTCGCTATGACCGTTGGCGGCGGCGAATTTCGACTACGCGTGCTGTGAAAGCTTTTTTTTTTCTTCCGGTTATTCTACGCTCGCTCGCTATGACCGTTGGCGGCGGCGAATTTCGACTACGCGTGCTGTGAAAGCTTTTTTTTTTCTTCCGGTTATTCTACGCGCGCTCGCTATGACCGTCGGCGGCGGCGAATTTCGACTACGCGTGCTGTGAAAGCTTTTTTTTTTTCTTCCGGTTATTCTACGCGCGCTCGCTATGACCGTTGGCGGCTGCGAATTTCGACTACGCGTGCTGTGAAAGCTTTTTTTTTTTTCTTCCGGTTATTCTACGCGCGCTCGCTATGACCGTTGGCGGCGGCGAATTTCGACTACGCGTGCTGTGAAAGCTTTTTTTTTTCTTCCGGTTATTCTACGCGCGCTCGCTATGACCGTTGGCGGCGACGAATTTCGACTACGCGTGCTGTGAAAGCTTTTTTTTTTCTTCCGGTTATTCTACGCGCGCTCGCTATGACCGTTGGCGGCTGCGAATTTCGACTACGCGTGCTGTGAAAGCTTTTTTTTTTTCCGGTTATTCTACGCGCGCTCGCTATGACCGTTGGCGGCTGCGAATTTCGACTACGCGTGCTGTGAAAGCTTTTTTTTTTCTTCCGGTTATTCTACGCGCGCTCGCTATGACCGTTGGCGGCTGCGAATTTCGACTACGCGTGCTGTGAAAGATTTTTTTTTCTTTCGGTTATTCTACGCGCGCTCGCTATGACCGTTGGTGGCGGCGAATTTCGACTACGCGTGCTGTGAAAGCTTTTTTTTTCTTCCGGTTATTCTACGCGCGCTCGCTATGACCGTTGGCGGTGGCGAATTTCGACTACGCGTGCTGTGAAAGATTTTTTTTTCTTTCGGTTATTCTACGCGCGCTCGCTATGACCGTTGGCGGCTGCGAATTTCGACTACGCGTGCTGTGAAAGATTTTTTTTTTCTTTCGGTTATTCTACGCGCGCTCGCTATGACCGTTGGCGGCTGCGAATTTCGACTACGCGTGCTGTGAAAGCTTTTTTTTTTCTTCCGGTTATTCTACGCGCGCTCGCTATGCACCGTTGGCGGCGGCGAATTTCGACTACGCGTGCTGTGAAAGCTTTTTTTTTTCTTCCGGTTATTCTACGCGCGCTCGCTATGACCGTTGGCGGCTGCGAATTTCGACTACGCGTGCTGTGAAAGATTTTTTTTTCTTCTTCCGGTTATTCTACGCGCGCTCGCTATGACCGTTGGCGGCGGCGAATTTCGACTACGCGTGCTGTGAAAGCTTTTTTTTTTCTTCCGGTTATTCTACGCGCGCTCGCTATGACCGTTGGCGGCTGCGAATTTCGACTACGCGTGCTGTGAAAGATTTTTTTTTCTTTCGGTTATTCTACGCGCGCTCGCTATGACCGTTGGCGGCTGCGAATTTCGACTACGCGTGCTGTGAAAGCTTTTTTTTTTCTTCCGGTTATTCTACGCGCGCTCGCTATGACCGTTGGCGGCGGCGAATTTCGACTACGCGTGCTGTGAAAGCTTTTTTTTTTCTTTCGGTTATTCTACGCGCGCTCGCTATGACCGTTGGCGGCTGCGAATTTCTACTACGCGTGCTGTGAAAGATTTTTTTTTCTTTCGGTTATTCTACGCGCGCTCGCTATGACCGTTGGCGGCGGCGAATTTCGACTACGCGTGCTGTGAAAGATTTTTTCTTTTCTTTCGGTTATTCTACGCGCGCTCGCTATGACCGTTGGCGGCTGCGAATTTCGACTACGCGTGCTGTGAAAGATTTTTTTTTTCTTCCGGTTATTCTACGCGCGCTCGCCATGACCGTTGGCGGCTGCGAATTTCGACTACGCGTGCTGTGAAAGCTTTTTTTTTTTTCTTCCGGTTATTCTACGCGCGCTCGCTATGACCGTTGGCGGCTGCGAATTTCGACTACGCGTGCTGTGAAAGATTTTTTTTTTCTTCCGGTTATTCTACGCGCGCTCGCTATGACCGTTGGCGGCTGCGAATTTCGACTACGCGTGCTGTGAAAGCTTTTTTTTTTCTTCCGGTTATTCTACGCGCGCTCGCTATGACCGTTGGCGGCTGCGAATTTCGACTACGCGTGCTGTGAAAGATTTTTTTTTTCTTTCGGTTATTTTACGCGCGCTCGCTATGACCGTTGGCGGCGGCGAATTTCGACTACGCGTGCTGTGAAAGCTTTTTTTTTTCTTCCGGTTATTCTACGCGCGCTCGCTATGACCGTTGGCGGCTGCGAATTTCGACTACGCGTGCTGTGAAAGATTTTTTTTTCTTCCGGTTATTCTACGCGCGCTCGCTATGACCGTTGGCGGCTGCGAATTTCGACTACGCGTGCTGTGAAAGCTTTTTTTTTTCCGGTTATTCTACGCGCGCTCGCTATGACCGTTGGCGGCTGCGAATTTCGACTACGCGTGCTGTGAAAGCTTTTTTTTTTTCTTCCGGTTATTCTACGCGCGCTCGCTATGACCGTTGGCGGCTGCGAATTTCGACTACGCGTGCTGTGAAAGATTTTTTTTTCTTTCGGTTATTCTACGCGCGCTCGCTATGACCGTTGGTGGCGGCGAATTTCGACTACGCGTGCTGTGAAAGCTTTTTTTTTTTCTTCCGGTTATTCTACGCGCGCTCGCTATGACCGTTGGCGGTGGCGAATTTCGACTACGCGTGCTGTGAAACCTTTTTTTTTCTTCCGGTTATTCTACGCGCGCTCGCTATGACCGTTGGCGGCTGCGAATTTCGACTACGCGTGCTGTGAAAGTTTTTTTTTCTTCCGGTTATTCTACGCGCGCTCGCTATGACCGTTGGCGGCGGCGAATTTCGACTACGCGTGCTGTGAAAGCTTTTTTTTTTTCTTCCGGTTATTCTACGCGCGCTCGCTATGACCGTTGGCGGCGGCGAATTTCGACTACGCGTGCTGTGAAAGCTTTTTTTTTTCTTCCGGTTATTCTACGCGCGCTCGCTATGACCGTTGGCGGCGGCGAATTTCGACTACGCGTGCTGTGAAAGCTTTTTTTTTTCTTTCGGTTATTCTACGCGCGCTCGCTATGACCGTTGGCGGCTGCGAATTTCGACTACGCGTGCTGTGAAAGCTTTTTTTTTCTTCCGGTTATTCTACGCGCGCTCGCTATGACCGTTGGCGGCGGCGAATTTCGACTACGCGTGCTGTGAAAGCTTTTTTTTTTCTTCCGGTTATTCTACGCGCGCTCGCTATGACCGTTGGCGGCGGCGAATTTCGACTACGCGTGCTGTGAAAGTTTTTTTTTCTTCCGGTTATTCTACGCGCGCTCGCTATGACCGTTGGCGGCTGCGAATTTCGACTACGCGTGCTGTGAAAGATTTTTTTTTCTTCCGGTTATTCTACGCGCGCTCGCTATGACCGTTGGCGGCGGCGAATTTCGACTACGCGTGCTGTGAAAGATTTTTTCTTTTCTTTCGGTTATTCTACGCGCGCTCGCTATGACCGTTGGCGGCTGCGAATTTCGACTACGCGTGCTGTGAAAGATTTTTTTTTTCTTCCGGTTATTCTACGCGCGCTCGCCATGACCGTTGGCGGCTGCGAATTTCGACTACGCGTGCTGTGAAAGCTTTTTTTTTTTCTTCCGGTTATTCTACGCGCGCTCGCTATGACCGTTGGCGGCTGCGAATTTCGACTACGCGTGCTGTGAAAGATTTTTTTTTTCTTCCGGTTATTCTACGCGCGCTCGCTATGACCGTTGGCGGCTGCGAATTTCGACTACGCGTGCTGTGAAAGCTTTTTTTTTTCTTCCGGTTATTCTACGCGCGCTCGCTATGACCGTTGGCGGCTGCGAATTTCGACTACGCGTGCTGTGAAAGATTTTTTTTTTCTTTCGGTTATTTTACGCGCGCTCGCTATGACCGTTGGCGGCGGCGAATTTCGACTACGCGTGCTGTGAAAGCTTTTTTTTTTTCTTCCGGTTATTCTACGCGCGCTCGCTATGACCGTTGGCGGCTGCGAATTTCGACTACGCGTGCTGTGAAAGATTTTTTTTTCTTTCGGTTATTCTACGCGCGCTCGCTATGACCGTTGGCGGCTGCGAATTTCGACTACGCGTGCTGTGAAAGTTTTTTTTTTCTTCCGGTTATTCTACGCGCGCTCGCTATGACCGTTGGCGGCGGCGAATTTCGACTACGGGTGCTGTGAAAGCTTTTTTTTTTCTTCCGGTTATTCTACGCGCGCTCGCTATGACCGTTGGCGGCGGCGAATTTCGACTACGCGTGCTGTGAAAGATTTTTTTTTTCTTCCGGTTATTCTACGCGCGCTCGCTATGACCGTTGGCGGCTGCGAATTTCGACTACGCGTGCTGTGAAAGCTTTTTTTTTTCTTCCGGTTATTCTACGCGCGCTCGCTATGACCGTTGGCGGCGGCGAATTTCGACTACGCGTGCTGTGAAAGCTTTTTTTTTTCTTCCGGTTATTCTACGCGCGCTCGCTATGACCGTTGGCGGCGGCGAATTTCGACTACGCGTGCTGTGAAAGTTTTTTTTTCTTCCGGTTATTCTACGCGCGCTCGCTATGACCGTTGGCGGCTGCGAATTTCGACTACGCGTGCTGTGAAAGATTTTTTTTTTCTTCCGGTTATTCTACGCGCGCTCGCTATGACCGTTGGCGGCGGCGAATTTCGACTACGCGTGCTGTGAAAGATTTTTTCTTTTCTTTCGGTTATTCTACGCGCGCTCGCTATGACCGTTGGCGGCTGCGAATTTCGACTACGCGTGCTGTGAAAGATTTTTTTTTTCTTCCGGTTATTCTACGCGCGCTCGCCATGACCGTTGGCGGCTGCGAATTTCGACTACGCGTGCTGTGAAAGCTTTTTTTTTTTTCTTCCGGTTATTCTACGCGCGCTCGCTATGACCGTTGGCGGCTGCGAATTTCGACTACGCGTGCTGTGAAAGATTTTTTCTTTTCTTTCGGTTATTCTACGCGCGCTCGCTATGACCGTTGGCGGCTGCGAATTTCGACTACGCGTGCTGTGAAAGATTTTTTTTTCTTTCGGTTATTCTACGCGCGCTCGCTATGACCGTTGGCGGCTGCGAATTTCGACTACGCGTGCTGTGAAAGCTTTTTTTTTTCTTCCGGTTATTCTACGCGCGCTCGCTATGACCGTTGGCGGCGGCGAATTTCGACTACGCGTGCTGTGAAAGCTTTTTTTTTTCTTCCGGTTATTCTACGCGCGCTCGCTATGACCGTTGGCGGCTGCGAATTTCGACTACGCGTGCTGTGAAAGCTTTTTTTTTTCTTCCGGTTATTCTACGCGCGCTCGCTATGACCGTTGGCGGCTGCGAATTTCGACTACGCGTGCTGTGAAAGCTTTTTTTTTTCTTCCGGTTATTCTACGCGCGCTCGCTATGACCGTTGGCGGCGGCGAATTTCGACTACGCGTGCTGTGAAAGCTTTTTTTTTTTCTTCCGGTTATTCTACGCGCGCTCGCTATGACCGTTGGCGGCGGCGAATTTCGACTACGCGTGCTGTGAAAGCTTTTTTTTTTCTTCCGGTTATTCTACGCGCGCTCGCTATGACCGTTGGCGGCTGCGAATTTCGACTACGCGTGCTGTGAAAGATTTTTTTTTCTTTCGGTTATTCTACGCGCGCTCGCTATGACCGTTGGCGGCTGCGAATTTCGACTACGCGTGCTGTGAAAGCTTTTTTTTTTCTTCCGGTTATTCTACGCGCGCTCGCTATGACCGTTGGCGGCGGCGAATTTCGACTACGCGTGCTGTGAAAGCTTTTTTTTTCTTTCGGTTATTCTACGCGCGCTCGCTATGACCGTTGGCGGCTGCGAATTTCTACTACGCGTGCTGTGAAAGATTTTTTTTTCTTTCGGTTATTCTACGCGCGCTCGCTATGACCGTTGGCGGCGGCGAATTTCGACTACGCGTGCTGCGAAAGCTTTTTTTTTTCTTCCGGTTATTCTACGCGCGCTCGCTATGACCGTTGGCGGCGGCGAATTTCGACTACGCGTGCTGTGAAAGCTTTTTTTTTTCTTCCGGTTATTCTACGCGCGCTCGCTATGACCGTTGGCGGCTGCGAATTTCGACTACGCGTGCTGTGAAAGATTTTTTTTTTTCTTCCGGTTATTCTACGCGCGCTCGCTATGACCGTTGGCGGCGGCGAATTTCGACTACGCGTGCTGTGAAAGCTTTTTTTTTTCTTCCGGTTATTCTACGCGCGCTCGCTATGACCGTTGGCGGCTGCGAATTTCGACTACGCGTGCTGTGAAAGATTTTTTTTTTCTTTCGGTTATTCTACGCGCGCTCGCTATGACCGTTGGCGGCTGCGAATTTCGACTACGCGTGCTGTGAAAGCTTTATTTTTTCTTCCGGTTATTCTACGCGCGCTCGCTATGACCGTTGGCGGCGGCGAATTTCGACTACGCGTGCTGTGAAAGCTTTTTTTTTTCTTTCGGTTATTCTACGCGCGCTCGCTATGACCGTTGGCGGCTGCGTATTTCTACTACGCGTGCTGTGAAAGATTTTTTTTTTCTTTCGGTTATTCTACGCGCGCTCGCTATGACCGTTGGCGGCGGCGAATTTCGACTACGCGTGCTGTGAAAGCTTTTTTTTTTCTTCCGGTTCTTCTACGCTCGCTCGCTATGACCGTTGGCGGCGGCGAATTTCGACTACGCGTGCTGTGAAAGCTTTTTTTTTTCTTCCGGTTATTCTACGCGCGCTCGCTATGACCGTCGGCGGCGGCGAATTTCGACTACGCGTGCTGTGAAAGCTTTTTTTTTTTTTCTTCCGGTTATTCTACGCGCGCTCGCTATGACCGTTGGCGGCTGCGAATTTCGACTACGCGTGCTGTGAAAGCTTTTTTTTTTCTGCCGGTTATTCTACGCGCGCTCGCTATGACCGTTGGCGGCGGCGAATTTCGACTACGCGTGCTGTGAAAGCTTTTTTTTTTCTTCCGGTTATTCTACGCGCGCTCGCTATGACCGTTGGCGGCTGCGAATTTCGACTACGCGTGCTGTGAAAGATTTTTTTTTTCTTTCGGTTATTCTACGCGCGCTCGCTATGACCGTTGGCGGCTGCGAATTTCGACTACGCGTGCTGTGAAAGCTTTATTTTTTCTTCCGGTTATTCTACGCGCGCTCGCTATGACCGTTGGCGGCGGCGAATTTCGACTACGCGTGCTGTGAAAGCTTTTTTTTTTCTTTCGGTTATTCTACGCGCGCTCGCTATGACCGTTGGCGGCTGCGTATTTCTACTACGCGTGCTGTGAAAGATTTTTTTTTTCTTTCGGTTATTCTACGCGCGCTCGCTATGACCGTTGGCGGCGGCGAATTTCGACTACGCGTGCTGTGAAAGCTTTTTTTTTTCTTCCGGTTATTCTACGCTCGCTCGCTATGACCGTTGGCGGCGGCGAATTTCGACTACGCGTGCTGTGAAAGCTTTTTTTTTTCTTCCGGTTATTCTACGCGCGCTCGCTATGACCGTCGGCGGCGGCGAATTTCGACTACGCGTGCTGTGAAAGCTTTTTTTTTTTTTCTTCCGGTTATTCTACGCGCGCTCGCTATGACCGTTGGCGGCTGCGAATTTCGACTACGCGTGCTGTGAAAGCTTTTTTTTTTCTGCCGGTTATTCTACGCGCGCTCGCTATGACCGTTGGCGGCGGCGAATTTCGACTACGCGTGCTGTGAAAGCTTTTTTTTTTTTCCGGTTATTCTACGCGCGCTCGCTATGACCGTTGGCGGCGGCGAATTTCGACTACGCGTGCTGTGAAAGCTTTTTTTTTTCTTCCGGTTATTCTACGCGCGCTCGCTATGACCGTTGGCGGCTGCGAATTTCGACTACGCGTGCTGTGAAAGCTTTTTTTTTTCTTCCGGTTATTCTACGCGCGCTCGCTATGACCGTTGGCGGCGGCGAATTTCGACTACGCGTGCTGTGAAAGTTTTTTTTTTCTTCCGGTTATTCTACGCGCGCTCGCTATGACCGTTGGCGGCTGCGAATTTCGACTACGCGTGCTGTGAAAGCTTTTTATTTTCTTCCGGTTATTCTACGCGCGCTCGCTATGACCGTTGGCGGCTGCGAATTTCGACTACGCGTGCTGTGAAAGCTTTTTTTTTTCTTCCGGTTATTCTACGCGCGCTCGCTATGACCGTTGGCGGCTGCGAATTTCGACTACGCGTGCTGTGAAAGCTTTTTTTTTTTCTTTCGGTTATTCTACGCGCGCTCGCTATGACCGTTGGCGGCGGCGAATTTCGACTACGCGTGCTGTGAAAGCTTTTTTTTTTCTTCCGGTTATTCTACGCGCGCTCGCTATGACCGTTGGCGGCGGCGAATTTCGACTACGCGTGCTGTGAAAGCTTTTTTTTTTTCCGGTTATTCTACGCGCGCTCGCTATGACCGTTGGCGGCTGCGAATTTCGACTACGCGTGCTGTGAAAGCTTTTTTTTTTCTTCCGGTTTTTCTACGCGCGCTCGCTATGACCGTTGGCGGCGGCGAATTTCGACTACGCGTGCTGTGAAAGTTTTTTTTTTCTTCCGGTTATTCTACGCGCGCTCGCTATGACCGTTGGCGGCGGCGAATTTCGACTACGCGTGCTGTGAAAGCTTTTTTCTTTCTTCCGGTTATTCTACGCGCGCTCGCTATGACCGTTGGCGGCGGCGAATTTCGACTACGCGTGCTGTGAAAGATTTTTTTCTTCCGGTTATTCTACGCGCGCTCGCTATGACCGTTGGCGGCTGCGAATTTCGACTACGCGTGCTGTGAAAGCTTTTTTTTTTCTTCCGGTTATTCTACGCGCGCTCGCTATGACCGTTGGCGGCTGCGAATTTCGACTACGCGTGCTGTGAAAGATTTTTTTTTTTCGGTTATTCTACGCGCGCTCGCTATGACCGTTGGCGGCTGCGAATTTCGACTACGCGTGCTGTGAAAGCTTTTTTTTTTCTTTCGGTTATTCTACGCGCGCTCGCTATGACCGTTGGCGGCTGCGAATTTCGACTACGCGTGCTGTGAAAGCTTTTTTTTTTCTTTCGGTTATTCTACGCGCGCTCGCTATGACCGTTGGCGGCTGCGAATTTCGACTACGCGTGCTGTGAAAGATTTTTTTTTTCTTTCGGTTATTCTACGCGCGCTCGCTATGACCGTTGGCGGCTGCGAATTTCGACTACGCGTGCTGTGAAAGCTTTTTTTTTTTTCTTCCGGTTATTCTACGCGCGCTCGCTATGACCGTTGGCGGCTGCGAATTTCGACTAGGCGTGCTGTGAAAGATTTTTTTTCTTTCGGTTATTCTACGCGCGCTCGCTATGACCGTTGGCGGCTGCGAATTTCGACTACGCGTGCTGTGAAAGCTTTTTTTTTTTCTTCCGGTTATTCTACGCGCGCTCGCTATGACCGTTGGCGGCTGCGAATTTCGACTACGCGTGCTGTGAAAGTTTTTTTTTTCTTCCGGTTATTCTACGCGCGCTCGCTATGACCGTTGGCGGCTGCGAATTTCGACTACGCGTGCTGTGAAAGCTTTTTTTTTTCTTCCGGTTATTCTACGCGCGCTCGCTATGACCGTTGGCGGCTGCGAATTTCGACTACGCGTGCTGTGAAAGTTTTTTTTTTCTTCCGGTTATTCTACGCGCGCTCGCTATGACCGTTGGCGGCTGCGAATTTCGACTACGCGTGCTGTGAAAGTTTTTTTTTTTCTTCCGGTTATTCTACGCGCGCTCGCTATGACCGTTGGCGGCGGCGAATTTCGACTACGCGTGCTGTGAAAGCTTTTTTTTTTTCTTCCGGTTATTCTACGCGCGCTCGCTATGACCGTTGGCGGCTGCGAATTTCGACTACGCGTGCTGTGAAAGTTTTTTTTTTCTTCCGGTTATTCTTGGCAATGTTTTCCTCCTTTCAGCTGCTGTCAAATACCGCGATTGCCGTTACACAATGACCATTCGATCGGCACGCATGTTTTCCGGCTGATGCTACACGGCCAAATTTTTATTTTACGGCAATGTCTTCCGGCTGGCGTTACATCACCTCGACGGCGCTTATGGCAGTCTTAGCGGCTTTGACGCTTGTGGTAGCCTTAGCGGCGTGCTCTGATATCTACTTCCGAACTTCGCAGCTGCGAATTTTGACTACGCGTTCTCTTATTTATTATTTTTTTTGCTTCGGTGTACTCTTGGCAACGTTTTCCTCCTTTAAGACACGGCTGCGAATGTCGGCACGCCTGTTTTCCGGCTGGCGTTACATAACCTCGACGGCGCTTATGGTAGCCTTACCTGTCTTCCGGCTGGCGTTACAAAACCTCGATGGCGCTTATGGTAGCTTTACCTGTCTTCCGGCTGGCGTTACATAACCTCGACGGCGCTTATGGTAGCCTTACCTGTCTTCCGGCTGGCGTTACATAACCTCGACGGCGCTTATGGTAGCCTTACCTGTCTTCCGGCTGGCGTTACATAACCTCGGCGGCGCTTATGGTAGCCTTACCTGTCTTCCGGCTGGCGTTACATAACCTCGACGGCGCTTATGGTAGCCTTACCTGTCTTCCGGCTGGCGTTACATAACCTCGACGGCGCTTATGGTAGCCTTACCTGTCTTCCGGCTGGCGTTACAAAACCTCGATGGCGCTTATGGTAGCTTTACCTGTCTTCCGGCTGGCGTTACATAACCTCGACGGCGCTTATGGTAGCCTTACCTGTCTTCCGGCTGGCGTTACATAACCTCGACGGCGCTTATGGTAGCCTTACCTGTCTTCCGGCTGGCGTTACATAACCTCGACGACGCTTATGGTAGCCTTACCTGTCTTCCGGCTGGCGTTACATAACCTCGACGGCGCTTATGGTAGCCTTACCTGTCTTCCGGCTGGCGTTACATAACCTCGACGGCGCTTATGGTAGCCTTACCTGTCTTCCGGCTGGCGTTACATAACCTCGACGGCGCTTATGGTAGCTTTACCTGTCTTCCGGCTGGCGTTACATAACCTCGACGGCGCTTATGGTAGCCTTACCTGTCTTCCGGCTGGCGTTACATAACCTCGACGGCGCTTATGGTAGCCTTACCTGACTTCCGGCTGGCGTTACATAACCTCGACGGCGCTTATGGTAGCTTTACCTGTCTTCCGGCTGGCGTTACATAACCTCGACGGCGCTTATGGTAGCCTTACCTGTCTTCCGGCTGGCGTTACATAACCTCGACGGCGCTTATGGTAGCCTTACCTGTCTTCCGGCTGGCGTTACATAACCTCGACGGCGCTTATGGTAGCCTTACCTGTCTTCCGGCTGGCGTTACATAACCTCGACGGCGCTTATGGTAGCCTTACCTGTCTTCCGGCTGGCGTTACAAAACCTCGATGGCGCTTATGGTAGCTTTACCTGTCTTCCGGCTGGCGTTACATAACCTCGACGGCGCTTATGGTAGCCTTACCTGTCTTCCGGCTGGCGTTACATAACCTCGACGGCGCTTATGGTAGCCTTACCTGTCTTCCGGCTGGCGTTACATAACCTCGACGGCGCTTATGGTAGCCTTACCTGTCTTCCGGCTGGCGTTACAAAACCTCGATGGCGCTTATGGTAGCTTTACCTGTCTTCCGGCTGGCGTTACATAACCTCGACGGCGCTTATGGTAGCCTTACCTGTCTTCCGGCTGGCGTTACATAACCTCGACGGCGCTTATGGTAGCCTTACCTGTCTTCCGGCTGGCGTTACATAACCTCGACGGCGCTTATGGTAGCCTTACCTGTCTTCCGGCTGGCGTTACAAAACCTCGACGGCGCTTATGGTAGCTTTACCTGTCTTCCGGCTGGCGTTACATAACCTCGACGGCGCTTATGGTAGCCTTACCTGTCTTCCGGCTGGCGTTACATAACCTCGACGGCGCTTATGGTAGCCTTACCTGTCTTCCGGCTGGCGTTACATAACCTCGACGGCGCTTATGGTAGCCTTACCTGTCTTCCGGCGACGTTACATAACCTCGACGGCGCTTATGGTAGCCTTACCTGTCTTCCGGCTGGCGTTACATAACCTCGACGGCGCTTATGGTAGCCTTACCTGTTTTTTCGGCTGGCGTTACATAACCTCGACGGCGCTTATGGTAGCCTTACCTGTCTTCCTGCTGGCGTTACATAACCTCGACAGCGCTTATGGTAGCCTTACCTGTCTTCCGGCTGGCGTTACATAACCTCGACGGCGCTTATGGTAGCCTTACCTGTCTTCCGGCTGGCGTTACATAACCTCGACGGCGCTTATGGTAGCCTTACCTGTCTTCCGGCGGCGTTACATAACCTCGACGGCGCTTATGGTAGCCTTACCTGTCTTCCTGCTGGCATTACATAACCTCGACGGCGCTTATGGTAGCCTTACCTGTCTTCCGGCGGCGTTACATAACCTCGACGGCGCTTATGGTAGCCTTACCTGTCTTCCGGCTGGCGTTACAAAACCTCGATGGCGCTTATGGTAGCTTTACCTGTCTTCCGGCTGGCGTTACATAACCTCGACGGCGTTTATGGTAGCCTTACCTGTCTTCCTGCTGGCGTTACATAACCTCGACGGCGCTTATGGTAGCCTTACCTGTCTTCCGGCTGGCGTTACATAACCTCGACGGCGCTTATGGTAGCCTTACCTGTCTTCCGGCTGGCGTTACATAACCTCGACGGCGCTTATGGTAGCCTTACCTGTCTTCCGGCGGCGTTACATAACCTCGACGGCGCTTATGGTAGCCTTACCTGTCTTCCGGCTGGCGTTACATAACCTCGACGGCGCTTATGGTAGCCTTACCTGTCTTCCAGCTGGCGTTACATAACCTCGACGGCGCTTATGGTAGCCTTACCTGTCTTCCGGCTGGCGTTACATAACCTCGACGGCGCTTATGGTAGCCTTACCTGTCTTCCGGCTGGCGTTACATAACCTCGACGGCGCTTATGGTAGCCTTACCTGTCTTCCGGCGACGTACATAACCTCGACGGCGCTTATGGTAGCCTTACCTGTCTTCCGGCTGGCGTTACATAACCTCGACGGCGCTTATGGTAGCCTTACCTGTTTTTTCGGCTGGCGTTACATAACCTCGACGGCGCTTATGGTAGCCTTACCTGTCTTCCTGCTGGCGTTACATAACCTCGACAGCGCTTATGGTAGCCTTACCTGTCTTCCGGCTGGCGTTACATAACCTCGACGGCGCTTATGGTAGCCTTACCTGTCTTCCGGCTGGCGTTACATAACCTCGACGGCGCTTATGGTAGCCTTACCTGTCTTCCGGCGGCGTTACATAACCTCGACGGCGCTTATGGTAGCCTTACCTGTCTTCCTGCTGGCGTTACATAACCTCGACGGCGCTTATGGTAGCCTTACCTGTCTTCCGGCGGCGTTACATAACCTCGACGGCGCTTATGGTAGCCTTACCTGTCTTCCTGCTGGCGTTACATAACCTCGACGGCGCTTATGGTAGCCTTACCTGTCTTCCGGCTGGCGTTACATAACCTCGACGGCGCTTATGGTAGCCTTACCTGTCTTCCGGCGGCGTTACATAACCTCGACGGCGCTTATGGTAGCCTTACCTGTCTTCCGGCTGGCGTTACATAACCTCGACGGCGCCTATGGTAGCCTTACCTGTCTTCCAGCACGCGTTACATAACCTCGACGGCGCTTATGGTAGCCTTACCTGTCTTCCGGCTGGCGTTACATAACCTCGACGGCGCTTATGGTAGCCTTACCTGTCTTCCGGCTGGCGTTACAAAACCTCGACGGCGCTTATGGTAGCCTTACCTGTCTTCCGGCTGGTGTTACATAACCTAGACGGCGCTTATGGTAGCCTTACCTGTCTTCCGGCTGGCGTTACATAACCTCGACGGCGCTTATGGTAGCCTTACCTGTTTTCCGGCTGGCGTTACATAACCTCGACGGCGCTTATGGTAGCCTTACCTGTCTTCCGGCTGGCGTTACATAACCTCGACGGCGCTTATGGTAGCCTTACCTGTCTTCCGGCTGGCGTTACATAACCTCGACGGCGCTTATGGTAGCCTTACCTGTCTTCCGGCTGGCGTTACATAACCTCGACGGCGCTTATGATAGCCTTACCTGTCTTCCGGCTGGCGTTACATAACCTCGACGGCGCTTATGGTAGCCTTGCGTGTTTTCAGGCTGGCGTTACATAACCTCGACGACGGTTATGGTAGCCTTACCTGTCTTCCGGCTGGCGTTACATAACCTCGACGGCGCTTATGGTAGCCTTACCTGTCTTCCGGCTGGCGTTACATAACCTCGACGGCGCTTATGGTAGCCTTAGCGGCTGCGACGCTTGTGGTAGCCTTGGCGGCGTGCTCTGATATATACTTCTGACCTTCGCAGCTGCGAATTTCGCGTGCTCTGGTTTTACTTCCGATGTGTAGCAAGTCGCGTACGGTTAACTGAGGTTAGAAGATTAGTCTGGAGACGTGGCACTGGTAAGAAACTACGAGTGACCAGAGAGAGGGTGGGGCCGGAGCGGACAGCGACGACTCTGCCTAGGCATCTCTTGGTGGCTCCGATAGGAACCGGTTAAAAAATTGTGACAGCAGGTGCTGTCGCTGATAGGCATCTCTTGGTGGCTCCGATAGGAACCGGTTAAAAAATTGTGACAGCAGGTGCTGTCGCTGATAGGCATCTCTGGTGGCTCCGACAGGAACAGGTTAAAAATTGTGACAGCAGGTGCTGTCGCTGATAGGCATCTCTTGGTGGCTCCGACAGGAACCGGTTAAAAAATTGTGACAGCAGGTGCTGTCGCTGATAGGCATCTCTTGGTGGCTCCGATAGGATCCGGTTAAAAAATTGTGACAGCAGGTGCTGTCACTGATAGGCATCTCTTGGTGGCTCCGATAGGATCCGGTTAAAAAATTGTGACAACAGGTGCTGTCACTGATAGGCATCTCTTGGTGGCTCCGAAAGGATCCGGTTAAAAAATTGTGACAGCAGGTGCTGTCACTGATAGGCATCTCTTGGTGGCTCCGATAGGATCCGGTTAAAAAATTGTGACAACAGGTGCTGTCACTGATAGGCATCTCTTGGTGGCTCCGATAGGATCCGGTTAAAAAATTGTGACAGCAGGTGCTGTCGCTGAAGCCAGCGTTGTTTGCCCCGACTTCGAAGCAAATAGATCAGTGGCGACTTCGACGGCGAAGCCAGGGTCCTTTACAGCGGATAGCATCTTGCGATGGCTTCCATTAGGCGCAGAAAAGGGTCTGAACACTTCGTGCGGCCGTTGATGGACCAATGCCAGTAGAGGTGCAACTCCAGAAGAGCCGATGACGTCTTCTGGCCGTTGCGCACTAGCTTGCGCTTGATTTTTTGCCATGCGCTTTCAATGCGCTGAGTGTTTGCTCCGGTCGTGGGGTCGACAAATTGGATGGTGTGGTTCACCGTGTGCCAGTTGATTTTCAGGGGAACTCCGGTTGGGTCCTGAAGGCTCGGAACACAGTTGTACGCGGCCCATTCATCACTGTAAACTTTGGTTCCTGGCTTGATGTTGGCCGCGATGATAGGGCCTAAAGTAGCTGCGTCCCTCTTGTCAACTTTGAAGTGGCGAAGCTCGCCAGTCTGGGACCACACCATCCCGAACACCCACGGACCCTTATCGGCGACACCACCGTAGTTATTCTGGTGCCTTGGAGGAACATTGTCGCCGGATAGAAGCCTTCCTTTGTTGGCTTTCCGCTTTCCACTCAAGAGGCATTCATCGATTTGAACCTCTTCGCCAACTCCTCCCATGGGAGGCCGTTGGAGAAGCTCCTGCTGCAGCACTTCCCGGGTATAGTTTCGCCAGTCAGTGCGGGCATCGTTGTGAAGCTCGAAATCTTTGAGCACGAGCTCCCGGGTCTGTCTGGATGTCAGTTCTTTCGCCATACAGTAGGTGATCCAAATTATGTCTCGCCTTGACAACTTTACATTTGGACGTCCCAAACGGTCTGTACAGGAAAAAAAGACCCTTGGCCTTGTACCCCTTGAAGCACACTGGTGCCATGAAGCTGTGAAAGCTGCTCGCGGCACCTGTTACATCTAAAACTTGGCCGCATTCCATTTTTGGCTTTCCTGTTCAATGTCACCACTTCTCCTTCGCAGTAAGGCTTGTCGGGGTTAAAGGTAAGGTCTTTACAGACACCCCAGTACTCCGAAGTTGCAGGGCGGCCTCCCTGGCTACTGGCTCGGGATGGCCGGCTTACAGTTGATTCGGGGGTAAGCCTAAGCTCGCGGAGGAATGCTTGCTCAGTCTCAAATGTCTTGATGGCGGCACACACCTCGCCGACCGAAGGGTCAATTCTTGAGGTCGCCATATAACTGTGATATCCCGGTTATAGGGCTCTTTTCGGGGTAGAGAGCAGGAATCACACACGAAATAGGGCCAGCAGCAGACTTAATCAGAGCTTGATGCCCCCGCTCACCCAACGGTCTTGAGGCTGAGCCTGGACGCCACTGCGGTGATCCGGTGTTTGAGGTGGGAGATGGTGGCCTTAGATTCAGGCAGCGCTGATGGTGACGGTTTACACAGCGAGCTCAATATATGCGCCGGCAGGACTAGCGAGCCGTCTTCGTATCTTCAGACAGTCGTCCCTCGGAACACAAGGCTAGGTTGACCAGCTATTGGCCTCGAGATCAGTCGCCACCTTGCGGCTCAGCGGCGAAACCTGCCCAGTGTGGATGCGTTTTCGCGTCGCGTGCCAGCTCGCAGGGATTCACGCGCGCGCATGCGGCGTGTACAGGAGTGTTTTTGTTTGTTTCGCAGTTCTTGTGAGCTTTTGCTTACCTATATGCCTCTTGCAAAATAAATATGAACAGTCTATAACCCCACGCTTCATTAAAAAATATATATATACTTGTCCGTATCGAGCATGTCATGCTTGGATAAAGACATCATCCATCGCGGTCTTCGGCGCTTGAGATCCTTTGACATGCAATGTCTCAAACGAAGTGATACTGTCGTTACCGCCCTGTCAAAGCAAAACAGATCGCTGCCGTCAATAAAAGTTAATGCAAACGCTCAGAAATCGCATATTCCCGTTTCTGTTTGGAATACCGCAGCTAATAAAACATATGCCACCGCAGACGGCTTCATATAGCAGAATGCAGTTTGAACAGACTGCCTACTATGCCGTCTGTATGCACGATAGAGTTGTGTGAGTACTTTTTTAATTTTTTTTTTTTTACTTTTAAACCTATGTCGCGGTGTCTCAATGGTAAGGGCACTCGACTGCTGATTTCGAGAACGGGGGATTCAATCACAATTGTTTCGAAAGGCGTTCCTCTGCTGTGGGATTTGACTGCACAATAAACAATCCCACGTGGTAAATGTGGTGTTAATAATAAAAAAAAAAAACGACACCAAAACCAGCCTCTGCAATCATCCGTCATAGCCGATGCCGCTTTCATGCGTTAAACCCGGGCCAATATGCATTGTTGTTGAAGGCTTCTGTACATCCGTAAAAGTTTTAGTGAGCACATTTTGCTTTAGACAAATGCTCGAACGTTTGGGAAACATATTCCCTGCACCTAATTGTTACCCTAAATATTACATAATGCACCTAGATCAATGTACTTTACTGGTAGCTTATTATAATCATTATAATCGCTTTTCGTCCAAGGGCTGTCTTCCGACAAAACTCGTCATTTCTGACAAGGGGAGTAAAGCAGCTTCATGCGGACTTAAATATCAGTGCATAGTTCGGGAATAAATACATTTTTATAGTCGCATGATAAGGTGACCTCCAGTTCTTTCGGAATAGTTTTATATCCGGCATCTGTTTTGGACGCAACCCTGATATTTTACTTCGCATAAGATTTAGTCACTGCTAAATAATTAGTGATAAATAAATTTTCAGCCTGTAAAATTGCTTTCCAGAACATGACAGTGCCCATGCGCAGTTTATAACGATGTCTTCGCAGCGAGTAATTCGTAGCTTGCATTTTAACGTTACTGAAAATTAATCGCTGATCATTGTAAATTCTGTCAAGTGTGTAAAAGTTCTCTCACACGGTGAAATTTATTCGCATTGCAAAACAAAATAATTACACTACTAATTTACCGTTATATATTAACATCACACACATCAGAAAACCCTTATACTTTCTGCGGTTTCAGGAAATCATTTACAGTTAGTGGCGCATGCATTAATACACTATCACATTCTATGACAGTGGCCGCAAAAAGCATCTCGGCAAATTCAATCCACTCAGCGCTGTACACGTGAACAAATCTCATTTTTGGGGAATGCTTGTGCATGGTTGCCTGGGCCAGAGTTGATGTGCACTCAGTCCAAAGCAACTCGCCATGCAGTGCGCTGCCAATGCTACATTTAACCTGCTTAATCCTCTAGTCAAGTACGATATAGTGAACCAGGCTGCCTCGATTCAATCTAAATTACTGCAGGTCAGAGCACGAACCTTGTACCTGCGTGGGCTTGACACTAGATTCGCCGGTCTCACTCGCATGTGACACGCGCAAACTGTTTAAAAGTCGACAAGAAAAACAAAGCTGTCATTAGGCAGGCCCAAGCATTAGGCGCGTGAGCGTGGTACAGCGCAAGAAACGTGCAAAGTAAATCTAGAAGACTGGTGGTTGCGTGCTTTGTTTTCCTAAAATCCGCTCTTCTTCTGCTGCATTGGCGAAATTCTTAGACTTTTTCTGCAATATTGCAGAAATACTGCAGAAGACACGTTTTCATCGTCAACAAACCCGCCGTAAACTCGGAAGCAGACCTACGCAGCGTGCGTTTCTGCGAGCGCCGCCGGCTGCCGATCCACACTACCGGAGTGACGGTGGCGCCACCTCTAGGTCGATCTCGCGGCGTCTCTCGTTCCTGTGTGCCCAACCGTCCTTCTGTTGCTTTCCTTGTCACCTCGGGCCCTTTCTTCCCGTTCCAGGAACCCTGGCCATCCTCGAAACAGCGCACATGTATCCGTCATTAGCGCGTCGTCCCCGCATTCCGGTTTTTGGACAAAAGGCGACACGAGCCGGCAAAATTGTGGAGAGGTCGGTGGTTCGCGGAATCCCGCGCTACCCGGATCCCAATTTCCGGCACAGGCAATTTAGCCATCACATAACCAAGCTGCTGTCGACAACAGGCGTGCCGACATTCGCAGCCGTGTCTTAAAGGAGAAAAACGTCAAGAGTACACTGAAGCAAAAAAGTAAATAAGAGAACGCGTAGTCAAAATTCGCAGCTGCGAAGTTCGGAAGTAGATATCAGAGCACGCCGCTAAGGCTACCACAAGCGTCAAAGCCGCTAAGACTGCCATAAGCGCCGTCGAGGTGATGTAACGCCAGCCGGAAGACATTGCCGTAAAATAAAAATTTGGTCGTGTAACGTCAGCCGGAAAACATGCGTGCCGATCGAACGGTCATTGTGTAACGGCAATCGCGGTATTTGACAGCAGCTGAAAGGAGGAAAACATTGCCAAGAATAACCGGAAGAAAAAAAAAAACTTTCACAGCACGCGTAGTCGAAATTCGCCGCCGCCAACGGTCATAGCGAGCGCGCGTAGAATAACCGGAAGAAAAAAAAGAAAAGAAAAACTTTCACAGCACGCGTAGTCGAAATTCGCAACCGCCAACGGTCATAGCGAGCGCGCGTAGAATAACCGAAAGAAAAAAAAAATCTTTCACAGCACGCGTAGTCGAAATTCGCAGCCGCCAACGGTCATAGCGAGCGCGCGTAGAATAACCGGAAGAAAAAAAAAAAAAACTCACAGCACGCGTAGTCGAAATTCGCAGCCGCCAACGGTCATAGCGAGCGCGCGTAGAATAACCGAAAGAAAAAAAAAAACTTTCACAGCACGCGTAGTCGAAATTCGCAGCCGCCAACGGTCATAGCGAGCGCGCGTAGAATAACCGGAAGAAAAAAAAAAAAACTCACAGCACGCGTAGTCGAAATTCGCAGCCGCCAACGGTCATAGCGAGCGCGCGTAGAATAACCGAAAGAAAAAAAAATCTTTCACAGCACGCGTAGTCGAAATTCGCAGCCGCCAACGGTCATAGCGAGCGCGCGTAGAATAACCGGAAGAAAAAAAAAAAAAAAAACTCACAGCACGCGTAGTCGAAATTCGCAGCCGCCAACGGTCATAGCGAGCGCGCGTAGAATAACCGAAAGAAAAAAAAATCTTTCACAGCACGCGTAGTCGAAATTCGCAGCCGCCAACGGTCATAGCGAGCGCGCGTAGAATAACCGGGAGAAAAAAAAAAAACTTTCACAGCAGGCGTAGTCGAAATTCGCAGCCGCCAACGGTCATAGCGAGCGCGCGTAGAATAACCGAAAGAAAAAAAAAATCTTTCACAGCACGCGTAGTCGAAATTCGCAGCCGCCAACGGTCATAGCGAGCGCGCGTAGAATAACCGAAAGAAAAAAAAACTTTCACAGCACGCGTAGTCGAAATTCGCAGCCGCCAACGGTCATAGCGAGCGCGCGTAGAATAACCGGAAGAAAAAAAAAAAAAACTCACAGCAGGCGTAGTCGAAATTCGCCGCGACCAACGGTAATAGCGAGCGCGCGTAGAATAACCGGAAGAAAAAAAAAAAAACTCAGAGCACGCGTAGTCGAAATTCGCCGCGACCAACGGTAATAGCGAGCGCGCGTAGAATAACCAGAAGAAAAAAAAAAAACTCAGAGCACGCGTAGTCGAAATTCGCAGCCGCCAACGGTCATAGCGAGCGCGCGTAGAATAACCGAAAGAAAAAAAAAATCTTTCACAGCACGCGTAGTCGAAATTCGCAGCCGCCAACGGTCATAGCGAGCGCGCGTAGAATAACCGAAAGAAAAAAAAAAACTTTCACAGCAAGCGTAGTCGAAATTCGCAGCCGCCAACGGTCATAGCGAGCGCGCGTAGAATAACCGAAAGAAAAAAAGAACTTTCACAGCACGCGTAGTCGAAATTCGCAGCCGCCAACGGTCATAGCGAGCGCGCGTAGAATAACCGGAAGAAAAAAAAAAAAAAACTCACAGCACGCGTAGTCGAAATTCGCCGCGACCAACGGTAATAGCGAGCGCGCGTAGAATAACCGGAAGAAAAAAAAAAAAAAACGCACAGCACGCGTAGTCGAAATTCGCCGCGACCGACGGTAATAGCGAGCGCGCGTAGAATAACCGGAAGAAAAAAAAAAAAAGCTTTCACAGCACGCGTAGAATAACCGAAAGAAAAAAAAAACTTTCACAGCACGCGTAGTCGAAATTCGCAGCCGCCAACGGTCATAGCGAGCGCGCGTAGAATAACCGAAAGAAAAAAAAAATCTTTCACAGCACGCGTAGTCGAAATTCGCAGCCGCCAACGGTCATAGCGAGCGCGCGTAGTATAACCGGAAGAAAAAAAAAAAAAAACTCACAGCACGCGTAGTCGAAATTCGCCGCGACCAACGGTAATAGCAAGCGCGCGTAGAATAACCGGAAGAAAAAAAAAAAAAAAACTCAGAGCACGCGTAGTCGAAATTCGCCGCGACCAACGGTAATAGCGAGCGCGCGTAGAATAACCGGAAGAAAAAAAAAAAAACTCACAGCACGCGTAGTCGAAATTCGCCGCGACCAACGGTAATAGCGAGCGCGCGTAGAATGACCGGAAGAAAAAAAAAAAAGCTTTCACAGCACGCGTAGAATAACCGAAAGAAAAAAAAAACTTTCACAGCACGCGTAGTGGAAATTCGCAGCCGCCAACGGTCATAGCGAGCGCGCGTAGAATAACCGGAAAAAAAAAAACTCACAGCACGCGTAGTCGAAATTCGCAGCCGGCAACGGTCATAGCGAGCGCGCGTAGAATAACCGAAAAAAAAAAAAATCTTTCACAGCACGCGTAGTCGAAATTCGCAGCCGCCAACGGTCATAGCGAGCGCGCGTAGAATAACCGGAAGAAAAAAAAAAAACTCACAGCACGCGTAGTTGAAATTCGCCGCGACCAACGGTAATAGCGAGCGCGCGTAGAATAACCGGAAGAAAAAAAAAAAAAAACTCACAACATGCGTAGTCGAAATTCGCCGCGACCAACGGTAATAGCGAGCGCGCGTAGAATAACCGGAAGAAAAAAAAAAGAAATCACAGCACGCGTAGTCGAAATTCGCCGCGACCAAGGGTAATAGCGAGCGCGCGTAGAATAACCGGAAGAAAAAGAAAAAAACTCACAGCACGCGTAGTCGAAATTCGCCGCGACCAACGGTAATAGCGAGCGCGCGTAGAATAACCGGAAGAAAAAAAAAAAAGCTTTCACAGCACGCGTAGAATAACCGAAAGAAAAAAAAAACTTTCACAGCACGCGTAGTCGAAATTCGCAGCCGCCAACGGTCATAGCGAGCGCGCGTAGAATAACCGGAAGAAAAAAAAAAAAAAAAAAACTCACAGCACGCGTAGTCGAAATTCGCAGCCGGCAACGGTCATAGCGAGCGCGGGTAGAATAACCGAAAGAAAGAAAAAAATCTTTCACAGCACGCGTAGTCGAAATTCGCAGCCGCCAACGGTCATAGCGAGCGCGCGTAGAATAACCGGAAGAAAAAAAAAAAACTCACAGCACGCGTAGTCGAAATTCGCCGCGACCAACGGTAATAGCGAGCGCGCGTAGAATAACCGGAAGAAAAAAAAAAAAGAAATCACAGCACGCGTAGTCGAAATTCGCCGCGACCAAGGGTAATAGCGAGCGCGCGTAGAATAACCGGAAGAAAAAGAAAAAAAACTCACAGCACGCGTAGTCGAAATTCGCCGCGACCAACGGTAATAGCGAGCGCGCGTAGAATAACCGGAAGAAAAAAAAAAAAGCTTTCACAGCACGCGTAGAATAACCGAAAGAAAAAAAAAACTTTCACAGCACGCGTAGTCGAAATTCGCAGCCGCCAACGGTCATAGCGAGCGCGCGTAGAATAACCGGAAGAAAAAAAAAAAAAAAAACTCACAGCACGCGTAGTCGAAATTCGCCGCGACCAACGGTAATAGCGAGCGCGCGTAGAATAACCGGAAGAAAAAAAAAAAAAAGCTTTCACAGCACGCGTAGAATAACCGAAAGAAAAAAAAAAAACTTTCACAGCACGCATAGTCGAAATTCGCAGCCGCCAACGGTCATACGAGCGCGCGTAGAATAACCGGAAGAAAAAAAAAAATCTTTCACAGCACGCGTAGTCGAAATTCGCAGCCGCCAACGGTCATAGCGAGCGCGCGTGAGCGAGCGCGGCGATTATTTTGCAGCGGCAAGCGCGGTATTGTAAGCAACGTTTTTAGATTCCTTTCAGTTTGCAAGCTCCCCCGAGTCACTCCCGAGAAAGCGGCTCCCGTCCGTTTCCACTCGCCATGCGGCGCTGCTGTCGCTGTCGGCCCGAAACCGCTCGCACTCTGCTGTTGGTGTGGTGGCAGCCTTCGCCGGTTCTCATCCACGATAAAACTGGGAACGGACGCGTAGAGCTCAAATTTGCTGGGCTTTTGGAGCTGTCACGTTAAAACTTCAGTCTCATGGTTAAAAAAACTGTTTCGCCTGAGGGTACAGGCTGGGTGAGGTAAAGAGCAGGCTGATGCCAGTTCGAAAAAAAAAAAAATCGTTTATTTGCCTCGCGCTTTATCGCATCGCATTTGCGACGTTTATCCTGGACATTTTAGTATTTGTTGGAGTAAAGCTATAAACAGCTATTCGGGAGAATGCACGGCACATTAAGGAATGAGAACCAGCGATGTTCCGTTTCTAGTTCGCATTCACGAAATTCCGCGCTGTTACCAACAGAGCACCGCGCATACGAGCAGCGTTTTCACGTTTTTTACAATGCCGATTTCACTGGATTAAATGCAGACACACTTAGCCGGATGCACGGAAGGAATAGCTGCAGAAGACGAGCTTTTTATTTGCAATGATCGCACAGCCGGGAGCAGCGTTTTGCACTTTAATTTTTAGAGTGTTAATTTCAGTGAGCATAGGCAAGCATTAAATGCAGGCACACTGAGTTGGAAGCACAGAGAGAATGGCTACAGAAGGCGAGCTTTTTTATTTGCAATGGCAACCTTTTCTCTGTTTTCCAGCCGGCGATTCTGGTCTCTCGCATAGAAGTGCATGCGTGTAACTATGACGAAATGCAGAACCTGGCATGTAAAAGTGGCCTTATGTTCTGCACAACCAAGCCGGGCAAGGTTTTGGAATTCCAGCTCATCAAGCACATCCCAAAAAATGTCCCCAAAAACTGGACCTCCTTTCAAGGAAACCGAAACTGCTTTGTTCACAATATTAGTAAACTCTAGCACCTTTTTTGTGGGATGCTTTAGGCATCCTTGATTGAAGCTTTTATACACTGTAAGGTATGCGTCTTTACCAACAACTGGCACATGAGAGCTGATATCTTCCATGCAGGAAGTGCAAGTTGAGGTTTTGGAGAATTTGTGGACCACATAGCCTGAAAAATAGTATAGTATGCTTTCATCGACTTCTGCTTTCGAGTAAATGTGGTCACTGTCACTGTGATCGGGCGTGTCAACTTCAGAAGTTAAGTCGAGCATCCTCGACTCAATCAGTTCATGCAGGTGAGCTTGCTTGCATCGGTGTGCTTCTCTGCATTTCTTCAGTGTGTCTTGAACACCCACAAGCACAGCACTCGGTGCACCCTCCACACTTCCACGCAGCAGTCGAAATATTTGGGTAAAGCTCACAACTGTAGGATGAGATTCATGCCCACTTGTCGCGTGGAATGACGACAGTGCCTTCATTAATCTGGTGCACAAAATGTTTTAGTACATCCTCGTCGTGGAAGTGTACATCACATACAACGAAAGAGCTGGAAAGCTGTCTGTCCAGTCGGGGAATCATGCGCTGCCATTCTAGGAGATGTACAGGGTCGCCGGAAAAAATGTCTTTTCCCGGTAGCAGGTGTCTGGGAGCCATAACCGCTTTTGCAGCCGGGCACGAAGCAACGTGGCATGTTCGCTACTCACTTCGTAGACATAAGCAAGTGGCAATAATCACGGCACCACACACCACAAACACGCACACTTGCAAAACCACTGCGAGCGCAGGTACAAAGGGCCGCGCCAGTCGGGCAAACCAACGTTTTGGGGTTTTGGGGCAAACAGCGTGGCGAGCGCCACCGCGCGGCAGGAAACGGAAAGGCGACACTCCCCGCGCCGCAGCTTTCAAACTGAAAGGGATCTAAAAACGTTGATTGTAAGCGTGGGATTGCGAGGAGGAAAGTTCCGAGGAAGTGAGTGAGGGAGCGGTGGACGGAGTGCAAACAGCCACACTGTGCCCGTCAAACTTGTGGGAGTGTTTGGCCGTCAAATTTGGTGGAAACACTGGTAGCATAGTCTGGCAACAGGTTAAGTTACGCCAACCGGAACGAAGCCCGGCCTGCTACGTCGCCCGAAACCGGCGGGAGGCGCCTACTTCCCGTCGCCACCGCCGCGGCGCCACCGTTCGGGGATAGCCGCTCGCGGAGAGCTGCGCCTGGCTGCGCTTTCAGGGAGGCGTCGGCGTGGTAGAAGCCTTTTATTTTAAGGATATAAGAGCTCCGCTTCACACAATTTGCCAACACTAATTAGTATATACTGTCATGTCTAGTGTGATCATGTCAGCACTTAGCGCTTGCTCAGCAACGATGTATACGGTGGGTCAAGGCCACTGGATTGGAGAGCTCGCATTACCTTGATGTTTCTTTCGGATCAAGTTGTTCGTCACATGAAAATGTCACCCGGCTGTGAACAACTCCAAGCTGTTCAGCTGCCATGGTAGCCTAATGCATAACCACTTAACTATGTCGCGAATTCCGTGTGTCATTTTCATACCATTTACTCATTTCTGCATACAAATTTTATGCACAAATTGATGTCAACCTGTTCTAAGCTGACAGGGCTATCCAATAAAAATATATTCTCCTACTGTGAACAACCTCTGTGAAAATGCAACATGTAACCAACCTTTCTATCTCATTCTGACAAATGTTACGTTGGAAATATGAAGATGTTTATTACGTTAAATCTACATGATAACCTGGGATCTTCGACTCAGTTGGAGACCTTAAACTTTTTACGAAAGAAGGCTATCCGTGATGGCTTCACGCATTTTGCATGACCGAACTAAGCGCGCTTCATAGAGCCGGTCTGCCTCAAGCTTGCTACGTATATGCCCCGAAAGTTTTTATTACTATTTTTATTGGCTTCTCGCAAACCCGTACAATTTTTGCTGGTTTGTAATTTTCAATGGAAGAACGCGCATCGAGTGTTCCTGTTGTGAAACTCTTAGCAGCAGTCTCAACAATGTTCACGCTTCAGAGCGCAACTGCAGCCGAGATTCAGCGAGCAGCCGAGTACGCTTATTAAATGGCCACACAAAAAAGGAAGAAAATTACCAATCGCAGATGGAAAAACCTTTCATGAGAGCGGTTTATGCCATAGGGCTATAGGAGTATAGTGTACCTGACTTGGGATCTAAGGGTCCCACTTTCAATAATTCCCATTTCACCCTTACATCTTATTGACTCTCTCTGATTTGGCAGCTCTTGCCACATTGAACATGTCATGTGTTCTCATTGCGCCAAAGGTGTCTGGCCATATCAGCAACAAACGTGCCTCTTACCAGAGAGGTATTTTTCCGACTTTCCGCCGACAGAGCGGGCGCCGGATTTTCTGCGGAACGTGGCTTTTCAGTTTAACGCGTCGACTCAAACAGTCTCAAGAGCATAAACAGATGTTGTATGCACAGGCTCCTTTGCTTGCAAGGCCACTCAGACTAGCGCGGCAAAATTTAGAACAAATTGTATACTTATATTAAAAAAAAACGCTTCGTACCGTTTTCTGATATGTCCTCGCAACATAACCTGCGAGGAAAGCTTCTGGTGCTACTTCATCGTGTTCATCTGCTTCACAACTCATCGTTAAAAATCCTAGTTCACTGGCCAGCTCCCTGGTAACCAAATGGGTTAAACAACATGACGGGAACACATTAAAAGAGGACGACACAACTAGCGCGGTTGTGCCGTCCTCTTCTCCTGTGTTCCAGTCACGTTGTTTGCACTGTTAACCTATAATTAATCACCAACAAGTCCAATTTGCTGTCCCTTTTAGCAAATTCAATGTCAGCTGATAGGGCATTATGCTTCAGCATCTGGACTTTTTAACCTCAGCGCCGCTTTCATTTCAGAGGAAGCGAGTGCATTTCCACTCCTCGCTACTGCCTTTGTCTGAAGCGAGCTCAGCAGATAAAATTTGAGGATCGCTTAGATGTCTCTTAAGCGGAGGACGGCGAAAGCCTACCCTTGTCCTATCATTTGCCTCTCATCGTTTGTCACAGTTCGTCATTTCAAGTCGTCGTTAGATATATTGGTCATTTCCCAGTCATGATGAGTCTGCCTGCGTAGTCATTGTAGCCCTTACCACTCATAACTAAGCAGGTTACTCATTTAGAATCAGCAGTGGTCATTACATGTCATCCTTTCACATATTGGTCATTTCGCAGTCATTAGCAGTAATGATGAGTCATGCCTAGTTATTATAGTCATTACCCACATCGCTAAGCACTTGTACTCATTTCTAATCAATTGCGCTCATTACAAATCATTTTAGCCATTATCAACCATTATTAGTCATTAGCATTAGTCATTACCTCTATCAATGTCTATTTATAACTTTTAATGATTACCTATCACCATCATTCATTTTCATTCTTAATCTCCCTCCTTGCACGTCCGCGTTTGCGACTGACACACCAGTGCACAGATGCGACGCACAGATTACAGCCACAGCTTCTGCGCACAGATTTTCGCTCCGTGAGCCTCGAGCAGCTTTCGCCTTAAACAACAAACACATCCCGTCGCAACGTTAACGTGCTTGCACACACGCACACTAAAAAGTTTGCGTTTACCACGCAGACACGAGGCGAACACGTCCAGAAAGGAAGCAAATCGGGCGCTCGGAGCCGGCGACCCCGGCGACGACGTGTCTCCGAACAGTGGCGCCCTCAGCAGAAATAGCGGGCTCAACTGTAAACTCTCCAAGGACGCGCTTGCCCATTGACGGCGGCGCGACGCAGCAGGCCGCACCCAGTGCGCTTCCATCGAGCGGCCGTGCCTGTGCCATAGCCTCCTCTATTTTTTCGTGCCTGCCGGATGCGCCCTCCGCGGCCGTCGACGCGACTCTGCTGCTACGCCACTTAGCGCCGAGTGGTGGCGCTAGTCACGTTGGGGTTCGTCTGCATTCGCCGCGGCTGCACCACGCAGTCGCTTTGTCGCGAGCGGGCATTTTTTGATCCTTATAAACTCATGATTCACTCTCTTTGGCTCACACGTGCAAAACCTTAACCTTGCTGGCGTTCGTTATTGTGACAGCACTGCTTAGACGCTAAATTCATGCGTCAGGGACCCAAAAATCGGTGACGATCAACACATGCGGTACCATCTGCTCCCTTCCAACGGTGAGCCAAGAATTGTTTTGTCTGGATAGCAATAACGCTATTTGTAGCCTGCCTAAATCTGCCTGTGGCGTACTCTGTCTATAATTCGATCAATATTAGTGGTCGCATTTTCTCAGACTGCCAGCCCTTAGTTTTGTTGTTGTGCTTGTGCTCGATGAACTTGTGCTTGCACGGAACATTTTAAGTATACGATTGTAATATCAAAGCGCATTATTAAGCCGCTGACAGTTGCCTTGCAGGTACTTAATGGCATACTACTGTGTGCCACGTTGCCGCTCAGGTGGGAAAAGCAAGATTCCAGGAATCTCGTTCCACGAAATTCCGGCGGACACGGCGCTACGGGAGCAGTGGTTGAAAGCCATACGGAGGGACAACTGGGTGCCGAACACAACCTCGAATTATTCAAGAGTGTGTAGCCGGCACTTCAAGGAAACCGACTTTGCGGAGGGCAAACGGCGCCACCTCAAGAAAGGTGTAGTGCCCTCCTTGTTTCCAGAATACCCTTCGTACATGAAGCCAAGGCAGTTACATCAAAGGAGTACAGAAAGCATCGGGAAAAGGACGTTTCTGAAAACCAACGAAAAGGAACCTGAGCCGGCTACAAAGCGGCAGAAGTTCCAGGATGGCACAGAAGCAGAAATGTCAGAGGACAATTCTCAAGAGGCCAGCCAGTCTTATCCAGAAAGAGATGAACAGGCCAAACCTGAAAATGAAAAGGAACCGCAGGAGGCTCCAAATAGTACACATGCGAATTTTTCACACCAAGCAATTCAAGTGAATGTTGGAGTGTCCAGCTTACTTGCAAATGAAAGAGCAAGATCGAGACGCAGAGAAAGGGATCTCAAAAAACAGGTTGAAAAGCTTCGATGCACTGTACACCACTACAAAACAGAGCTTGAAAAATTGAAAAATGATTGCAATTTCGGTAATCTGCAGTACATTCGTCAGCAGGCAGAAGAGAAGAATATTTCCGCTCTTTTTTTATGGGATCAAATTGTTCACTTTCGGCGCAAAAAACCAACTTGGACTGAAGACGTAGTGTGCCATTGCATCGTGCTACGCCACCTCTCCACAAAAGCTTACGAGCACGCAAGGAGGGAGATGCTACTCAAGCTACCTAGCAGAGCTACCCTTTTGAATTACCTTGGGAGCAGCTCGGGTGAGACAGGTGCCATTGCTATTCGCGTGAATATTCATGCATGTACCCTTCAGCATACGTTTCAGAATCAACCAGCTTTGCAAAATTATTCGTGGACGCTATTACACTGAGCAGGAAATTCACAGAAAAATGCGGAACCTGCTTCACGAGTGGCGCGACCATCAATGCGCCCTTGAAACTGCATGCGCAGCACCCGTACGTGAGTGGCGCCCCCACCACGATGAGTGGTTGCGTCGCGCAACTGCAGCGACGGCGCGCTCCCATTGTTCGCTCCGGGATCTGGCAGGCACAGAAAAAATAGTGGAGGCTATGCCTGTGCTATGCGCGGGAATGCACAGCGCGACATCTTGAAATGCTGCTGTTCGCTAGTGCTCGTGATCCTTGGATAAAAGTTGAAAGTTATCTATATTGATGGCTTTCTGTCTGCGTCTCCGTAGCCCTTAGTGGCGCGATTAGAGTCGTCTGGGAACCTGTCGTACTTGCCGCACAACACAGTCAGCAGCAGGATGTTTCACATACCTGACCAGCCACACTCGAGGGGTCCTTTGTATTGCACCCCTGCAACACATGCTCAGAAAGGGCTTGTACGCTGACTGACAATACCGTGCATACCTTCGCACCACAGAACACTCGCCGAGTATTTTAACCCTTTCAGCCCTGAATTTTTTTCGCCCCTCCAGGAATTTTTCTTTTGTGGTATTTTGCTTGACTACTACTCAAGTAACACACCCACAAAAGAAAAATTTCTAGGATCTCATTTTTATAAAAGATGGCGCCGTGTCCTATATTTAGGACACCAGGGCTTGATGGTTGCAAGAATGAAAAACGGAAGGTTTGGTGTTACTCCTAATTCTCAAGCTTCAACGAAATTTCGAACGTAGAAAACAAACATTCTGCTTTCCCAGAGGTTGCAGCTAATGTTGAATATTGATTAGTGCGTGTGGAACGCTTTGAAACTGTTCTTTGCACTATATATACGTAGGTGGACGTTGCACTTTTCGCATTTCATTTTTGGCTTCCCTTTGCAGCCTTCCATCTTGCATCGCTGTTGGTCTTCCGTCACTACTGGCCAGTGCCCGACTTTGTCATATCTCACGTCATACACAGGCCTCTGGGCTGTGAACTTTTGCCTTTTGAGAGGCTGCAGGGGAGAGAATGATGGTCTTCCGCGTTTTCGTGGCATGTTAGTAGCATCAGCTTTTGCTAGGCATTCCACGATACTTAGAGTAAATTCAAGCAAATCCATCTTCTCTTTGCTTAGCCCTTGAATTTCAACATCGCGCCTGTATTCAAGCCACGAGTTAGTTACAGCCAGGTTCATGAAATGCATGATGACTTGTAGTGTCCATTTTCGGCTGCGAATGGATGTACGGTACAAGCTTATCAAGAAGTCAGTCTTGTCGACTCCTCCCATGCTTCGGTTGTATTCCCGGACAACTGCGGGGTGCTTCACATTTACAAATTTTCCGTCTGCTTTACTCCATCGAGAAACTTCATCCTCATCTTCAATGCCGAGGAAATTTGAGGCTAAGTTGACCGCCCTATTGTCCATCCATCTCGCGACGATGACTTTTCTATCGCTGCTCACCATGCCGTCAGAGGACCCTCGTCCCTCCTTTTTCATTTGGCCTTCTGGCTTCAGCGGCCATTTCTCTGTCCGGTTTGATCGGATTGTCCCTGCAGCATATGTTGTCTTCTCACGAAGCACCCGCAGAACAGGCAAGGAAGTAAAATAATTGTCAAAGAAAAGTTTATGCCCAGCACCATCTGGTATGCGCCTCGCAAGATGGAGGATGAAAGCTCCGGTCACACCGAAGTCCTTTTTGTCGGCTGGGATAAGTTCCGTAGTTGAACCTTGATAGACGAGGAAGTCGTAGATAATCCCCGAGGCACCGCATAACACGAAACTTTCACTCTCCATGGATTCGACTTCCCTTTTATGTACTGTTTTATATCCAGCTGTCCTTTGAACGGGATTATTTGTTCATCGATGCATAGATATTCCTCCAAAGGTAGCTTTAGGCATCTTTCACGAAATGCGTCTAAAAGTGACCTGACCTTCCAGAGGCGATCACTACTGATGTGGTTTTCATTCACATCAACAATGTGCAAGCAGTTCCTCAGCTTCTGAAACCGGTTTCGTGACATATTCACAATTGAGAAAAGCTCAGTTTTGAGTGATGGCTTCCAGTACAAGCGAAGGCATGGGTAACGAAAGATGCCCATCGCCAGATGCAATGAGATCAGCTTTCCGATTTCTTCTTCATCAGTCTCAACAGATTTTCCCTCTTGGGAAACAGAATACCTGTTTGTTTTGTCCGCAAGGTCAGCAAATATGCTCTTTGGCACATACTTGGAAAAATACTCATACGGGGTCGGGGGATCATCAGAATCATTCTCTTTATAATCGCCAGACACTTCAGGCTGATACTTGGCTGCTAGCTTTTTGAAAGCTCTCCTGCTCCATCTTTCCTCCTGTGTTGCTTTCTCACCTTCATCATCAGCTGAAGGAAGTTGACTGCTCCCCTTGTGCATCACTAGCACCGTCACACACGTCATCAAGAGAGTCATCCACGTCATCCTCTCCCATCTTCTACCTCCGACACGTCACCATCCTTCAGAGCGGCAAACATGACGTCTGGATCCTCGAGGCGCACATGCCTTAATCGAAGCTGCTTTGCAGTTGAATAAAAACCCGGTCGGAATTCTGGCTTCTGCAATAGAAAAAGAATCCAAGAGAATGTTGTCATTGCGTTTCTTGGACGATCTCGTTCTTGTTGCCTCGGTATAGTTGGAGCGTTGTTTTCGCCTTCATCGCCTTTTGCCAGCGGATGGTCTCCGTCTGCTGCACTTGGGCTAGTACAGCACGTGTGTTCTTGCATTCGGCGTCCTCCTCGATGGGATGTTCGAAGAACCCATATATTCGCCGGAGCCGCTGAACACGGGAGCACCACTGCATCCTGATACCTTTTAAGGGCAGGTATCTGTACACCCTGCGAGCCCAGCGGGTGTCGACCATGTGGAAGCATCCCTCAAACGCGATCTTGCTTTTGTCCTATCGGGCTTCAAATGAAGACCATCCAACATTCCCTTGGATGGCTTCTATGGCAACTGGACCATGGCAACCGAGGGCTATGCGGCTGACTTCGTGCTGTCCTCGTTCAAGCCACGCTCACGTTGCTGCGGACAGACACACGACGGCATTCCCAAACGTCAAGCTGGGCACATGTACCGCTTTCCAAAGCTAGCGTAAAATCAAGTAGCGGCTACCACCCCAGAGACATCGTCGGCATAGTATGCACGTGGCCCGTCGTGATGATCGTCACAAGAGGTCTTCATATGCCGTGTAGCTGCCCTCCTCGGTACTGATGGTAATCCCAAGATAGTGGTACTCTCTGGATTGCGGTATCAGCTCACCACTCGGCAGGACCATGCCGAGAGAGTTGTCTAGGGGGTTGGAAACCCAAAGTACAGCGGACTTCTTGGGATTGAAATGGAGTCCAAGTGGGCCTGGAGCTTGATCTGCAGAGATGGTGACGAGCTTCTGGAGCTGCGTTTCGCTCTCGCACAGCAGGAGACAAGGTCGTCTGCAAGCAGCAGCCCTGGGATTGTCCGGCTGTTGGGTATTCCGGCCCATGTGAAGTGGAGCTTGAAGCCCAGGCCCGAATTAACGAGCGCTCATTCCACTCCCGACGTGTATAGCATGTACAATGGCGGCGACATTGGGCACCCCTATTTGAGCCCTCTGCATCCTGCCACTGGCTTGGGGGACGTGCTGCCGAAGCATGCCACAACCATGTCGTGGTAGAGACAGTGCAATAGGTTTCACCATTCTCGTAACATATCTATGTCATTCAAGCACTGGAGCATCGCCCTATGAAGCACACTGTCATATGCCTTGGCAGCGTCCATAAAACAGCCCGCGAGACCTCGAGATTCCTTGCGGGCAACCTCAATGCACTGGGTCAACACTAACAGGTTATCCTCGAGGCGACGGTTTCTGCCAAATTCTTTCTGCATTTCGTTGAGTTTGCCATTTGCCTTGACCGAACCACTCATCCATTCCTTCACAACTTGCGCGAAGATGCGGTAGATCATACCTGACTGTCAAGGGCCTGTAGTCGCGGAGAAGGCTAGCGTCTCCGTCCTTCTTTAGGATGAGGCAAACTCTGCCTTTCAGCTGGTCAGGTGGAATTGGGTCTCCGTAGATAATCCCGGTGAGTAAGTTTGCAAGAGTGTCTCGTTCTCTCTCACCGAGGCTTTTTACAAGCCCTGCAGGTATACCATCGAGACTCTGGGCAGTCCGCGATCCGATGCGAGCAATGGCCCGGTCTACTGCTGCCCGTTCCACCTTCCACGGTGGCGAGACGGTTGCGGCACTTTCCAAGTCCGTAGGCGATGGTAGCTGCTCACACAGCGGTTCTTGCGAAGGCACATCACACACCACGGATGTGCTCTGTGAGATGTTGGGGGAGATTGCCGATCACTGCGCTGGCGATTTCATCCCGGAGCGTCTGTTGCAGCGCCTTTTGGTCAAGGGACGTCAGATACGACCAGAACTTATGTGGTCCGCTGCGCCCTGACATGCGCCGGTATTCATTTTCTGAAATTTTCCGCTGGACGACCTGCTGCATCCGCCGTTTACCTGTTATGTAGTCATCCCACGCCATCCGGCATTTATCAGCGGGGAGGGTCTTGACAGCTGCACGGTGTCTTCAATTGGCCTTGCTTAGATCTTCGAGGGTGGCTTTTACTTCAGCATCCCACTAGCCTTTTTGTCGGGTTCTGCCGTGGGTGCAGCCAAACACCGTGGCGCCATCTAGGGGCAAAACCTGAAAGCATCTCGTGGTGTGATAGGAGAGGTGGTTTTTATTTAAGGATGCTGTGTAGGGAGTGCAAAATAGAATAAATTATGACAAACACTCTTAGAAGAAAAAAGAACAGTGTGCATTTAGGAAAATCAGCGATATTTTGCTGATATGTCACATGGGGTACTACACCGAAAGTAATAGGGTTTCTCCGCTAGATGGCGCCTCAGCTGTTTTTATGCGATTTTCAATGGCAAATAAAATTGTAAAGCCTCTTTTCTTTAATAATGTAGTGCTCGATCTGCTCTATATGAGACAAGGTCTTTTCTTCTCCACCATTATCTCATGATATTTTGGCCAGTCAGTGCTATGTCCCTTTAAAGCTTTGCTGACCTCTTTTCTTTGTATAAATGGCTTCATTAGGTTAGCATGGTACACACGCTCATCACGTCTCTTGCCTGGCAGTCTTACCAATAACCTCAGAGATGCAATCAAGGGCTTCAGCAGGTCCTTGCCATTGCACCTCGAGCCTTTGCTGCCTGTTAGGCCGCACTATCATCACTTGGTCACCAATCTTGAATGACCTCTTCCTGGCATTCCGATCTTAGTTGCGCTTCACCACTTTCTGAGACGTCAGATACGACCAGAACTTATGTGGTCCTGTAAGTTTGATTTTACAGTTTCTCTAGTCTCCCTTAACCTCTGGTATAGTTCGAGCGCATGCTGTACAAGACTTCTATCCACTCGTTCGTCTTCCCATAGCTCACGAACTAGTCTTAGCAAACCGCGGAGGTTGTTTCTGTATACTAGCTCTGCAGGAGCAAATCCAGTCCCTTCATGTGGTGCAGTTAATTTGTTCAACACATTATTCCGAAGGGGGTATGGGTGCAGTCCTGGCTGGCAACCTCAGTCCAGGGCACCAGTTGAGCGCGCAGCCAGCTGTGCCCGCACTATAACTATAAGCCTCTACTGGACGGGCAGGCTTGAGTTGCAGATTTGCTCTTCCCAGGTCTCACTGGTGTGTGTGTGGGGGGGGGGGGGAGGGAGGTTGGGGTATGAGGTGCAGCCCCGTGGGACATGGGCCAGGGTGGTGGGGCTGGAGCAAAAAGGGCAGGTGCGGGTGTATCGACGGGGAAAGTATCTGCCTGTAGATTGCATCAATCGTTAGTCTGTTGGCTTGTGAGGCGAGGATGAGGAGGGGGATACAGAAACTGAGCGGCTGGGAAGTAAGTGTGTCGACGTATGCGGGTGGGATCAGGACTGGAGCAGGATTCAGATTAGAAGAGCAGGAGGTCGGCTCTGCTCGGTAAGTATTCTTACGGGCTAGAGCGAGTGCTCTGTTGTTGCCGGCCACCAACTCGTGGCCCGAGGTCCACACGAGGTCGGCCATGTGGGAAGGAAGGAAAGTGGACAGAATACGGAGTGAAAGCAGGGAAATTTAGCCATCACGGAAGCTACAGAGGGCAACCTGTGAGTCCAAGAGGACGATGGAGTGCTCCGAGGTGGAAGTGCTATGGCTATTGCAAGGGCAATGGCAAACTCTTCAGCTTTTGCAGTGTTCCTTGTGCGCAGAGTGGTGAGGACCTGCAACTGTAGGGAGGCGTTCACAACTGCCATGGTGTGAGCATGGTGGTCTGGGTGCAAGGTGGCATCAGTGTAGCGTACATCATCGCGCGAGTAGTTGCGTTGTACCATAGCCTCCTTTATACTCTCTGTGCCTGTCAACGCGGCGCGCAAACAATAGAGCAGCGCAGTCGGGTAAAGTTGCACGGCGCTGCCGCTCCCCTCGCTGAGGGTGCCACTGACGTAGGGGTCGAGGCGCACTGGTACGAACGTCGGCGCAGGGCGGGATCGCTGTTATTCGCTAGCGGGATAACTGTTTCTAAACATGAATTGTGCATATTGAGCATATTCACTTGTAAGGCTGACATCCAATAAGCATAACAAGTTATCATGATACTTGTTAGGCAATGACACCAACGCTATATGACATTTTATGTCAGGCAGTTTCAAGAAGTTGCGCATGGCTTGAAAAACTGCATGACTGCTCCGCTAGCGCCAAAGGTAATAGAAAAATTACAATGCTGCTCTACGCTGCAATGAAACAAAATTTAAGGAAGGCACCAGCATTTATTTACACATTCCACAACAGCAATTGTGCTACAAGAGTACCATGTATAGAAGTGGTGTGATGAATAGTTGCCACAAGTAGGGGAAAATATTCGCGGTGACTGCTGTCACTGATAGCACTTCAGAAGCCAGCTTAATTTACAGATGATTGGAACAACTGCATCGCAGTATTCCATTGAGATCTGTAAGGAGAACAATTTTGGCATCAGGTTTTACTT
The DNA here is from genome assembly GCF_055883805.1 of Amblyomma maculatum. Classification (NCBI taxonomy): domain Eukaryota; kingdom Metazoa; phylum Arthropoda; class Arachnida; order Ixodida; family Ixodidae; genus Amblyomma; species Amblyomma maculatum. Next base: position 32,702,440 of record NC_139346.1, on the reverse strand, counting down.
TCAATGATTGAGCGCGTCATACAAACGTCTTTTTTTAACTTGAAAAACAAGGAAAGACAAATGTACGCGTTGCACCTTTCTGTTTCGATCACTCCAAAATAATCGGCACAATAGGCAAAGCTTGTGTTCTTATGTTTTCACAGAATTGCGCAGTTAGCGAAACAAAAAATGCTGCGCTGGAGCATATGTAACATACCACACAGACGAGCTAACCAGGAAGGAAGTTAACATCGCAGTCCAGAAAATACATGTGCACATTTAATGTTAGTATTACGTTACTGATGCGTAATAAACACACTTCTGATGCTGTCATTATTTTTCACAGACCTTAATGCGGTTGAGTACGAGTTTCGCGGTTTCCGATGCTAGTTGACAAGGAAAACTAACATAGGCTTTGCACGATTTGGTTTAACTCACTTTAAAGTAGTCATCTTCACAATAGGTAAATCTTGTGTTTTTATTTTATCACAAAATTTCGTAATTAGCATATACAGCAAAAAAAAAAAAATTCGCAGGAGCACATCTAACACAATACGCAGACGAGCTAGGCAGGGAAGCAATTAGCATTGCAATCTAGAAAGCATCTGCACATTTAACATTATTATTGCAGTATTAACGCTTAATAAATACAGTGTTTGGTGTTGTCCCTATTTTTTACAAGCCTCAAAGCAGTTGAGCACTACGCAGCGATCGCCAGAAGGACAAAGCAAAGCTGGCACTTACCAGTTGGTACAATATTGTATTCCTCCAGCACCCGAAGGCAGAGAAAAGTAGAAGCATGACCTTGCACACTGCAAAACAGTCCATGAAACAGCGAGAAAGTGGCAGCGCGTGGCTATCCGGACCGCTTTGCAACACGGCGCACCCGGCAGCCGCCTGGCGAGGGTGACCCTACGTCGCTGTCGCCATCTCTCGGCAGCCAGCAGCGTAACTTGTCAACGGAGGAGGAGTGGCGGCCACAGCCGCGGAGCGGAGAGTTGCCAGGCACAGAGTGTATAAAGGAGGCTATGGTTGTACATATTTGGTGCAAGCTTGGCGGCGGCCTTGTTGAGCGTAGGATTCATTCTGCGAGGGATGGGAGCAACCACGATGCGTTGGCGTAGCTTCCGGGGTAGCAGGGCAGTTTTCATGTATGATTAGGGTTATTCGTTTTCGGGTTTTATATTTTTTCAAGTTCGGGGGGTAAAAATCGGGCGTTATTTTTCGGCTTTATAATAGGGGAGAAATCGGGTTTTTCGTGGGAAAATTCCGCAATTCGGGTTTTATCGGGTTAAATTTGCAAACTAATAATTTATTCGATTTGCTCTAACCGATGGGTAACAATTAGGGCTAGATTTTGGGCTGCTTTCAAGAAAATATTGCAAAATTTGGCGTTTCTTTGGTAATTAATTATTACTCGCAGTGAGAGGCAATAGTCAGTTTCGAGAAAAGAAACATTTTATTCACGAGGCCTGGTCATCGACGTTCTACACGTCCTTATTAACATACATAATCATCTGCATGCGCAACATCTCGGTTTCCATACGAGACCTGTCTGGTCTCTGCAGGTACCTTAGCTGAGAGAACGTTCGCTCAATGTCACAGCTGCCATTAGCTAGGCACAACAATGATAACGCTGCATATGCTAGCCTTGGGTAACGCACAGTTGCGTCGTTCCAAAAGTCCATCACTTCAACACCTTCATTCGTGGGGCTTGCTTCCAGCAAGTACTGGTTGAACTCCTCGCGAAGCAAGCCTACATCGTCCATCACGGAATTAAAGAGAGGTCGGTAGTCATCAAACGACTGACTCAGCAGCCGCTTTTGGAACGGATTGAGTACGGCTCCCAGTTTCCACAATGTCATCTGGTTTTCTTCTTTGTCTGAGACGTTCCGTTTAAAAGTGCAGTCCCATTTTGTGGAGATTTTGGCGCAAAACTCTTCACAACAAGTTTTTACTAATATGGCACTGCTCTTAGGCAACAGAGACAAAACACCTTTCGCCCGATCACTTTTACCGATCGTCGTGGAAAGCTCGTTGACAGTCTGCTGTAGCTTGACGTTTACGAGGTGATCGAAGCTTGGCATGAGGAGTTCTCCGCTTTCAAGCGTTTTCTGGACATCTAAAAGAGGTTCGAGTGCATCTCTCATTAAGACTGCCTTTGCATAAAGAACCTCTTTTTCAGAAAGTATCGCTCGAATAGCTTCCGCTTTGGTGCTATCATGCGAGCATTCAACAAGTTCTTTTAATGAGCTCCACATTTCTATGACGACAACAAGCACTTTGTAGAAGCTCTGCCATCTCTTCGGAGCTACAGAAGGAGGCTTCTTTGCATCAGCGCCAAACAGACTATTAGAGGCACATATTTCGATGTAATTTTGGTGCAGCTTGTTAGCGTGCCTAAATAATGCTCCAAACTTGATCACTGCGCATTGAACATCAGACATGCTAGGTGACGAAATTGCATGGTCAACGCTCACATGGATCAAATGGGCTAAGTCCTTTACATGCAAGATGTGGATCGCTTCAGCTTCGCAGATCTCACGTACCATTTTTCGCATGTACTCCGCGGAATCCGTGGCTGCGGCTACAACATCCTTCCACGTCTTGCCCACAGTAAGGAGAGCCTTGCCGACTACCCGGGCCACTGTGTAGCTGTTCGAAGCATTAACTCTGTCGACGTCGACTAAACAAACCTGCTTCTTTTTTGCTTTTTGACTGTAATAGCACATCAGAGTGTTAATGGTAGGCACCCCGGTTATGTCAGGGGATTCGTCGACGATAACACTCACTTTAACGGCTTGCATATCATCACGGATTTTCGCCATGTCCTTGTCAAAAGCGTCTTTCAGATATTTAATCCGAAGTCGCTGTCCAGTCGGCGTAGTTTTAGTGTCCTTGCAGTATTTGCGGGCGAAATCCCCCAGAGGTCCATCCGCCTGATGCATGCTGATTCTACTGTACGCCAGGGCACGAACGAAGTTGTGAATTACGCCATCCGCTTCATTTTCTTTCGCACACTGCCTACAGGAAACATCAAAGAGCGTTGGCTGAGATGTTCCCGCCTTTTCAGCTTCTTGGACCGCCATCTTAAACTTCTTATGACGCGATGACGCGAGATGCTCGCGAATTCGGTCGTAGGGCTTCTTCGCTGGATCGGTGACTATCTCGGTGTTGCAGTACTTGCACACCAGCGCGCGGCTGCCTTCAGAGTCTTTTGTTTAGTCTGCAAATCCTCGTGTTCTTTGCACCAATCATCCAATGTCTTTCGTTTTCTTCCCACCTTGAACGCTAGTCAACAGTGCTGCGAATGCACGATGTGTAAATATCGCCGCTGCGCGTGCCCAAGCTACCGGCGCTGTGTTCGGGACTCCGACGTTAGATGGCACCACGGGGCCTGCAATCAACGATTGTCTGTCTGTCGGCCGCTTTGGTCGCTTCTCGGTTGCGCACCAACTGGAGGCACAGTAATTCCGTGGGCACAGTTGTTTCAGAAATCGGGAAAAATCGGGTTTTACCCGATATTTTAGGAACACGCTCGGGGTGCAAAAATCGGGTAAAATCGGGTTTTACCCAAAAACGAACAACCCTATGCGTGATGTAGGTAGAAGGTACCAGACTGCTTGGAGGAGGTGGCGGCCCTGCGGGGTCTGTGCAAGTCGTTCACGTTGCAAAATCAGGTGAGCTTCAATGTGTTGGATGGAGTTGTGAACGCCCATGCCAAGCAGTCGGGAGGTAGCTGCATACAATGGAAGGCCCAGCACTTGCTTGTAGGCCATGCGGAGGATGGCGTTTAGGCAGTCAAGTTGTTGGAGAGTGAGACGACAGTAAGGAAGAGCGTAAAGAATGCGAGAGACGGTGAGGGATTGGACGAGGATCAATGTGTCGGATTCCTTGAGGCCATGACGACGGTTCGTGATGCGGCTGATCATGTAGGGAACTTGATGGGCAGATTTGGTCAGGCGTTTGCATGGTGGCGGAGCCACAATGGTGGAGGTAAAATCCGGGGATGTGCATTTCTGTGACTTGGGGTAGCAGTTGAGAGTCAGTGAAGAGCGACACTGGTGAAGGAGGGCGAACACGTCTTGTTTTCGCATGATGGTCATCACGGTGGATTTGGACGGGAAACAGATCAGGTCACCGGTTTTGAGGTACTGGGGGTAATATCTAGGGCGATATGAAGGGTCTTGCTGTGCATCCAGTGAGCCCGAAACAGTCCAGAGGGTCAGGTCGTCGACATAAAATGCGTGGTGAAGATGAGGGATGCTTGAGAGCCAGGCAAGGAATTGGCTGAGCGATGTTAAAAGGAATGAGAGACGAGACTGAGCCCTGAGAGGTTCCTCGATCTGGGACTGGGGCTTCGGTAGAGCGGAGGGAATCGAAACCAATGGTTGCTGTTTGAGTTGAGGGGAATTTTTGGACTTAGGAACCGCAGTTTGTGAGAGCAAGGTTTGAGAGGATCAAGTTGTGACTGACATTGTCAAAGGCACCCTTTATGTCCAATTTGGCTATGAGGGGGAGGGGGTCTGATCAGAAAGGTCATCGAGAATCCCCTTTTTGAGCTGGAGGTGGACGTCTTGGACGGAGAGCTTCTGGCGGAATTCAAAAAGGATGGGAGGAAAAAAGTCGATGCATTCAAGATAGAGATTAAGGCGGTTTAGTATGGCATATTCGAAAAGCTTGCCGACACAAAATGTGAGTAGGTAGGGCGAAGATTGTCAAGTGCCGGGCGTTTGACCAGTTTAGGGATGATAATGAAAGTGGCATGCTTCCAGTCAGGTGGCAGCTGGCCTGTAGTCCACACCTGGCTGAGCTTGGTGAGCGTGTCGCAAGAGGTATCGTCAAGGTTTCGAAGGATGTGATTGGTGATAGTGCCGCTGCCCGGCGCGGTATTTTTGCTAAGGGCCATAGCAGCGGCGTGTACCTCTGTGTTAATGAAATCTGTCTCGGTCGGGGTCTGGTTCTCCATTGTATGGGGTCTGCTAGAAGTACTTTAGGTGATAGACGGCACTTCTGGAGGCAGCACACAAGTGTCCTACTTCCCTTGTCCGCCCCGAGATGGCGCTAGCGTGAGTAGGGCCACCCATGCCCGTCGTTGAGCATTTTTGACGTCCTGCCCTATGAGTGATCCTGTGAACTCTGACGCTGCGGCGTGCATTTACTCGCCTAAGCGAATACCGTTAATGTTATATGGCACTGTTAGCGCAGAACACCTTAGTATGCAGTTTTGAGCACGAAATCGCCGTTGATCGCAATCCACCGAACTGCGGTCGCAACGGTTAGGTGTTGTGCGGCGGCGCAGCATCATTTAATATATTCTATGCTCACCATTTCAATATTTATCTTTCCTTTGCCTAATGCCACCCACTCGATTCATGAGGCTAGGTAACATATATCTTTTAATATCTAAAGCTTGTTCGTACTTGTGTGAAGCTGCAGACAAGCTACAGATGCTATTCTGCAGCGCAGAGGAAATGAGGCAAGTGGCAGGGTCTGGGATGCACATGATTTATTTTGACAAACACCAGTGAAGCAGAGCAATAATCGGCAATGCTAGCACTTCTTAAATGGTGACAAAGACTGTAGCGACAATATTTTTAACAAAATATTTACAGCAACAGCAGAAAAAAGACACAGCACATTGCAAAGCTGTACTGTAAAAGTAATGTACATCTTTAACTGCAGTTTACGAAAAATGTGAATCTTTCACTAGCATTTGCATGCAGGGTGATCATTATATAAGGATGTTCAAGCCGGCCGAATGACATGCAACAAAAGGCAGAAATTAACATTTTTTTTTGCAGTGAACACATAGCCTGGTTTGTGACCAGCAAATATGCATGTCTTGCTTTCAAATAAAATATTTTGAGCCAAATGAGGGTTGTGAGGAGTCTGCACTGGGAGTGAAAAAAGTCGGACAGCCCAGCAACTTAAACGTTGACTTCAGACAGTCAGCGTACATTAAGAAGTTTTTCTTTCGCGGTGCTTAGTAATTGGTATTGAACATCTCGTGGTCTTTTGCTTGCGTGCTGGCTGGTTTCTTAATAATAATTATGTGATATTACATGGCATGATAGTTGGAGCATTCACCTTATATTCAGGTTTGATGAGGTGTACAGGTTTTAGTCCCATACTCGTTATCACCTCATGGCAGTCCATTACATTCTTCAATAGAAGGTTGAAGGATTGCTTTTGTCAGCTTTGAGAGTTTTTGAAGGTTTTGGCTTTTGTTCGGCTCATTTTTCTTGAGCTGTTTGCAGTACTGGCGCATTTGCAATCCGACGTAGTAGTGCAACACTTGTGCCATTATATCTATTTTATTCTGGACATGGAAAAGATAGATTGAAGTTTCGTAACGCGTAGTCGATGGTTACGTCATACACTTCTTTATCGTCAGCGGGCTTCTGAAATATTTCTTTTGTCTGCTTCATGAAGTAGAAGAGCGCAGAGTGAGGCTGTTTAAGCCCTCCACATGTTTTGCACATAACGAGAGCTGCTTCAGGCTTTCTTGCCACATCATCTGTTGCTACTAACCTGAGTCTACACTGTGAACAACTAGTGGTGTTCAGTAGCTTCCTCGTCAAAAAGCCTGTCACATAGTAAACAATGCAATCTGTCACGTTGGTTTCCACAGAGATATTCTCAAACACAGCCTCAACATCCAATTTCGCTCTCCATATAGCTGTCAAGTTTTGCTGGCAGACTGTCGGCAGACGTGGGTCCTTTTTAGCCTCCAACTGGCAATTCCCGTACTTAGGCGGTCTCATGAGACTGTAGATAGACAGCATGTTGTAAAGCTGCAAAAAAGTTCGCAGACAGAGGTGTTCATTTTAACCACCTTCATGACAGATTACGGCAAAAAACTTTTCCAGAACATCTTGATTAAATTTTGCGGTCCGGGCATACTTGAATTTGCCTGTTTCCAGGAGATGTTTAGATAGCTGGATTGTGGAAAGAATGGTCACTCGCAACCCTTCAGCAGTTGAGTCCGATGAAAAGCTACGGGGATCAATTTTTCCAGCCTTGACTTCTTTCTGCCACTCCAGCACCTTAAAATCCTGACCACCCAACCTCAGGCCTTCGTGTGGATGTCTGCGATTTAGTGCATCAAATTACTCATTTTAACTGTGAACTGAACTGCACTTTCTACGTTTCGGAGTCTCTTGATCCTTCGCTTGGAATGAAACTCCAGGCTGTTTGAAGACATGTTGTCATAAGGCTGTCATATTTTGAAGACATGTTGTGCATTGACTGTTCGACATTTATCACTGTTTCCTTTATTTCTTCCAAGGCATCTACTTTAACTTTCATTTCAGTTAAAATGGCAAGTTTGGGATGAATCTCTAGAATTTCAAATGAAAGGTTCGGCTCAGCTACCTCATCATCAGCTGCGGTACTCTGACCACTTCGGGCCTTGGCTGTTTTGCAAGTGGCACATTTTCAGGAATTTAAGGCTGCCTCAGATTTTTTTCGGTGCGCAGTTAGGTATTTCCCAGCAGGTGCCCACATGATAACTGAATTGACATTCCGAACAAGATAGGTAAATTTCGTCGTCGCCAAACAAGTTGCTGCACATGAGACATTCTGACATGTTTATAAAAACAGGCTCGCTCAGCAGCAGCGGCAGCCACTCTCCTTATGAGTACAAAGTCAACGGGCCCAACCCGTAACATATGAAGGGCGGTCTTAGGCGAGCACCAGGAACATTCGGCGCCACTGCTGCTGAGTGTATGTGAACGCTGCTGTCGATGTGGGCCCTTTTTATAGCGGTCCTGAGGTGACAGGTAGTTATGAAGTGGCGATGAACGGAACAGGGGCGTTGTCTTCTGGTAATCGGCTGGATCTGAGCTTGAGGAAGCAGCAAGGCACGTGCTGGTGATGGGGTGAATCCATGATCGCTGTCCAGAGAAGAAGATGCGAGAGAGGAAGATGCAAGTGGAGCATTGACGTTCGAGAATGTCTGGCAACAGCTTCATCAAGCGCTTGCAACCATTACTTTGGACCTTTAGACAGAAGTAAAATTTCTCCTTTTTCTTTCACCCTGCCATATTTTAAGTCCACAGCTATTAACAGCACATAGAATGGCTTCAGCATGCTTAGTTTTGCTGTTTAAATTAATAACACTTGTGGTTGTTACAGTCTTCTGCTTCAACCATCAAGCAATCAATCAGCTAGTTGACCACTCTGATCTTCATGTGCAAATTGTCTGGCACAACAAAATGCAGGTTCTCTCTCATGTTTTTGAGAGTGCCAGAAGCGATGGCTCATTATATACGCATGCACTTTCAAGCCAACTCGGTTTTGTTCTTTTAAACTGACTCGACAAAAAGGACATGGCTGTCTCAAAAAAGCCGTCGGCTTTAGTAGTGTCACTAGGAAAATATTCAAACCTGACCCCAAGCAAACAGAAACTGGGACTTCCTCTCCCTTCACATTAACACTGCCTCTTTTTGTTAACACTGTTTACTTAAAAAATAAAGTCTTTCAACAAAAATTAAGTCTCTCAGGCATTCCCTCGTTTGAAAGTAGTTTTCAGAGATATCGACTATACTGCCAGCAGTCAGTGCAGTTTGTGGTTCTGTAACCGAAGAATGTTGTCAGTAAGGACAAAAGATAGATTTGTCCAACTGATTTGTTTGCTCACAAGGCAGCCATCTTCTTATACTTTGACAAGGATTAATTGCGACCGAAGTTGTTCTCTTGTCAAACATTTGTTCACTGCGATTCATGTTCGATTTTACCTGAGCGCCGGCAAATTTTCCAGACATTTTGAATGCAGCTGTTTTTTCAGCATTGCTTTTTCCTAAATCGCTACTTACAAAATTGTTGTCTAAAAGCGAGGTGATTTCACGCAGAGTTCTTTTGTCTGAGGGAAGAAAGGTACTCATAACTACACCATCCAGATGGTATTCTGTTTTGACAACTCACGCCACAAAAATTTTGTCATCAACCATAGCTGTCTAGTATTTCTTCTAATACTTAGCAGATCAAGCTGCTTACTACATGCAGCTTCCTCTTATCCGAGTGTCTGGAGCAATCTTTCACCTTTTGCCACATGCAGTGTCGAAGCATTTGGCAATACCTGAGGAAGCGAGTTTTTGTTGTCTTTTTCTAATTCAAGACCCTTCTCAAAACAGCTATGTGTAGAGGTGCGAAAAGACCTTCATGTGCTGCTCAATCCATTCTGTGCATTTATTGTACAGCTTGAATTTAGGTGTCCTTGATTGTATTACATAATTCTTGTACAAGTGAACTTCCTTTGTCAAAGAACATCTGTATAGAATGTTTTTTTTTTTAGCAAAGCTTCTTTCACTCTTCCCTTCACCCTGTTCTACTGAGAGTCAACTAAGCTTTTGAGATTTTCTTGGTTCTGTAGGCCTCGGCACGGGTTGGAATTAAAGAGCAAATTATTTAGCACGCAGTAGACGCAGTGCAACTACATATACCATGGCTTAGCCAAAGTTGGAGAAGTAACAAAAAAGTGTGCCTTTGCCGCAAAGAACAATTACAGGCGCTTCATAGCAGATGTACTGTTACGCATGCAGCCAAACAGCCACAGCGTCAGGGATCAACCACAGCAGACAGTGTCTCCCGGCGAATTACCTTCCTTTTGTTCTCATCTGGAGAATATACAGTTGTGCCCCGTTAATACGACCCTCGTTAATATGGACAACCCAAATTATGGACAGTTTTTCTGGGGACGCAAGTTTTTCAATGTATTTATGCCTCGTTAATATGAAAACTCGCTGTCTGGACAATCGACAAGGGAAGAATGCACACGGCCCACTTGGGCCCATGTATTTTTGTCTCGTTAATATGGACAGTGCTTAAAAAAAAGCAGAGGAGTCCGAACACAAATTAAAAAAGGGCGCGCCGCCCGCGAACCTATGCGTCAGCCGATACGGCCGGATGCCTGAACGAGTCCTGTGGGGTTGGAAAGAACAAAAGCGGGCGTGTCGCCGTTTTAGGGGGAAGGGGGGGGGGAGCGCAAGGCGGAGAGGAACGTACACAGCAAACCGAGGGTCAGCGTAAGAAAGACCCCGAAAGGAGGGAACCAGGAGATTTCTGGGCGCATCGGCAGTGCCGCCGCAGTCGGGAAAACAGCAACATGTGGTTGCAATAAATTCTGCTGAACGTGAACAGAGAGGCCGGTAAAAGCGTAAGAAAGAAATGGCAGGAAGAAAGACAAGTACCTACAGTAGCGACGGGAACGGAAGTTTTCCTTCCTAAAGCACAGTATGTGTTCCATGAAGCCACGCTTTTCGGAGAGAGTTAAGACACACTCACAAAGTAGAGCAACAAAATAAAGGCGACGTACGAGCACGCAACCGAGACTGGGCGTCCCGTCCTGGACGCGCTTCCCTCTCATGCTCCTGGTTTTCGTCCCGGTTGCGTCGCCGAACAGCCACATTTTGCACCCCAGGTTGTCCGCATGTCGGCTTCTCTTTGAGTCAACGATGCGGCCCTGACAAGGTCTGAGCTCTTCGTAGTCGGCTAGCCATCGTTTTAAACTATAGTTCAGCTTGCAGTGTTTGTTTTATAGGATCGAATAGAAACAGCGCCAAAAAGATGGGATGTTCGATAGCCCTCTGCATTGCAGCTTGCCAACTTGACTCCCTCTCTTCCTTACGGAAACAGTACAAGACAAAAAAGAGAGAATCAGAAGAACGGAAAGGCAGAAAGGTTAACTAGGAAAAAAATTGCAAAACATCAGGAGCTTGCAACCCTCAAATTGAATCTGGATTTTGGCATGGCGGGAGCTAAACGCAAAAGAACAGAGCTGAACGTAGGCGCGAAGAAACAATCTGTGAATAGAAGCGGCGAAAGCCATATCTTAGTCAGTCCAAGCCGTGAGGGACTAGTATCGACAGCTGGGCTGTCTCCTTGCCTCAGAAGAATCTCAAGCAGCTACTTAGCGGCTACTTTGCTCAGTGACGAGGCCATTTTAGAAGTGGCGGTGAGTAGAGAATCGGACGCTGATTAATCGGCCAGTGAGGAATTCGTGCTGGAAAGTTCGACCAACACAAAGCCGACCATCACGCGTGTCATAGTACGCGAGTCGCTTCAGACTGCACTACAATATTTCGAAGATAACAATGATAAGGATAATGCACTCAAAATTGCCGGTGTTCTGTCAAATTTTTAGTCCAGTGCACACGGTTATCTACAAAAGCAGTCATTAATTACAATTCTTTTTTCTCAATAAAATCCTTTTTGTTTTTATTCATGACTCGTTATTATGGATGACTCGCTGGGTGGACAGTTTTGGTCAGAACCCAAAGTGTCCATATTAACGAGGCACGACTGTATAGGTAACACATGAGAAAGAAAGAAAATCTAAACGAGAGGGGGAAAAGGTGCCACGCATGCGCTGGTAGCCCATAATTGGTTGTCAGTGCCAGTCTGCGCCTGGTTGAACTTGGCTATCAGCATGTACACAAAAACTTTTGTAAACATGCAACCAATCTGCTGCACAGGTTTTGCCCGCAACATAAACTCGTGTGCACCACAGTAAGCATGGGCGAAAGAGTGCGTCCGTCTTGTATCATGCCAGACGGAACAATGCGAACACAATTGAATACAATATATACACGAATATCACACAACTCGGCAATACATAGATCGTATACCTGCATAAATCAACATGAAAATTCCCTAAATAAAGCAGATATAACACAACATTTATAGCACACATAACATGAAAAGCACTGACAGTGGCAATAAGTCTCAGTAAGTTGCATAACATTTGAGTAGTTGCCTGCACTATCGAAACGAGCACCTACTTGAGGTGTCACAAACCCTTCAAATACCACAACTACTTCAAGCCAATTCTTTCTATGGAGAACTGTCGCTGCATGGCACATTAGCTAGTATATTCTAAGCACTGTAACGAAACTACAAAAGCACGATTGAATAACCCTAGATGTGACTGGCTGCTATAGACCTTTTCAAAATTGGCCAAAGGGTGCTGCCATATTTGAGACTGGGCTGTGCTCATAGCACAGGAAAAAGCTGCGGATTCTCTGCCACGCCTGCTTCCCAGCCCAGTCAAAGCGGTTTCTCCCAGGGACGTGAAAAGGTCTGTACTACACAATAAAGCCTAGGTCTGGGCCAGGCGGCGTACATACTTTACGTCGCTGTTGTCATCTCTACAGCTAACGGCACAACCTGTAGGGAAGAGAGGGGGGGGCAACGAGCCTTATACTGAGCCTTACAGTCGCCAAATCTCGTGTTCTTTCCAGCCTGAAAAAGAATGCATAAAAGACAATTAAAGAAAAGTAATTCATCGCAGGTATTTTTACATGGTTGCCCTGATGCTTTATAAGATGGTTCCTCACGCAATTGATGATGTGTGGAACATTGCAGACGAAGTATATGGGCTTGCCATCCCACAATGCTATAACATGGTTTTGTTGTTTCCAGTTTGATCACTCAGAATGGTGAGGACAGTTGCTCTTGCTTGTGAGGCCACGCCACGGCCTTAAGCACCAGTTCTGCCGACCTGCCCAGAGGCAGTGCTTTCGGTTGCGAAGCTGGCGATCGCCTGCACTCATCTTTCGAGCATTGGCACGAGCGTAAGAACTAAAGCTTGGCCTGCTTGCTGGCATTTGCTCCGACAACACCATAGTTGATAGAGCCGTTGACTGAGCTTTGTTCAAGTCGTAACATAGCTTTGGTCCTCTTTTATTTACATTTTATCTTGTATTTGCTTAAGAACAACATCAAAACTAGTTGCAGGGATTGCCCTTCAGTGCCTGATTAAGGCGACTCATGCTTGGAGTAATAGCATTTTGAGGTCATTCAGAAGCTAGTAGGCCCTTGCCAGCCTCGCAGGCATGCAGTTGAGAAGCCATACGGCTTCATAACGCATTCCAGACGGCGTTTTGGCTTTTGCCCAAATGCCATTATTAAAGCCAGCCGTTGCAAGTGTGGAAGGCCCTCTGGACGCCGCTCTAGATTCCTGATCTGTTTTCGAGGTATTTCTTCCTTTATTTTTCTTATAGCTGCCACAGCTCACAGAAGTGCTTTTCTTTGGGGTCGCCTCTTTTGTTGTTGAAGATTTTCGTTTTTCTGCCCCTTGCTCGCCGCACTTATACCCATAGCCTTAAGCAGTTAGGACAAACTTGTTGCGATCTTAACACAGTGCAGTTCTTATGATGTCTTCTCTTTTTGCATACTCTCCGTGTTGTGGCCCCCTCGCACATTATTGTTTCACTAGCCTGCTTCAGAACCTGGTCTGCTTCTACGTTGCCAACACTTTGCATACATGCAAAATTCTTGGGCACTTTACTGCTCTATGCATTCATTGTACATGATAGCCACACGTCAGTAATTAAAGTCTTTTCAACAAGCAAGTTCCCTTGAATTAGATCGGTGAGTGTAAAATAGCCCTCATCTTTCGTGTTTCCCCATCGCGAAAGTACTGAAATTTACATTGAGTCTTTGGTAATGGTACAGACTCCAGGCAGTGGCGTAGCCAGAAATTTTGTTCGGGGGGGGGGGGGGGGGGGGGGCTCACGTTGCAGTGCGTCCTCCTCCATATAGAATTTGTCGATAGATCAAATATGATTAATTCCAGCCAATAGCCAATAGCCATTATGAATTAGGTGCTGCAAACGAATTCTTGAATGCCACGCAGTACGCACTGCCAAGACAAATGTAAAATATTAACTTTATTATAAAAGAACATATATGTATGTGACAAACATTGTGGCAGAAATAACTGACATCAATGCTTCCCTGATTCTGTCTGTTGAATAAGTACAGAAAATATTAAACGAAATCTAGAACTATATCAGTTCAAAACCAGCAAAGCAGTGCATACCGCTGATATGGAAACGTAAAGGCCAAGAAATGAACACTTTGACGGGAAATGCTTTATTGAATCTGTCATCCAAGACGCTTGTTTACATTTTTGTACACATCCAGCGGCCAATGACGCTGTCCTTTTTTCCATTTATTGCACAGGAACACCTGTCACCGGTCGTATACTGTGGGTAATTTAAGTGAAATTGTAGTCGCAACAGAGAGCGCACAGAAAAAGCAGGAGCGTTCCGAAACATATGTACATACAAATGCGAAGATATAATGGAATATTATAAATGAGATGACACAACTTGATAAGGGCAAAAAATTACCACTGGAAACAAACTTCACTATATGTATGCACAAAACCTCGCAACATGACATTTAAATATACGTACAAGTCTCCAATATATCTATGCAACTAAGCAAAGTCACTGCATATGATGCGTCAAACAAGGCACATAAACATGTTGCGCAATCACAGATAGTAAAGTTTAAGCACAGAAAGACAGACGATCTAGGCAAGAACAAAGCTATGATCGCCATGCTTCGGCTGCGACAGCACCATATGGGTAGAATAATAGAGGAAGAATGGAAAAATCAATACATTAAATGTAGATTTTAAGTGCCTGCACAGCGACAACAGTTATTCTGTACCCAAAATAAAGAAGGGTATTGCTTTGGTTAAAAAAAAGTTGCAAAAAGCAGGACAGGTGTGTTTAGAAAAAGTTTTATTACACATTAGACATTCAGATTAGACAATCACATGGGCACCGGCAAATGACCGAAACAGGAAATGCACATGATTAAGAACAAAGGAAAGTGCACATAAAATACAGCCTAACGAATAAATACATCACAAATCAGTATTTACATGGAGAATAAAATTTGGCTGTTTGTGATGATGATATATACAATTTTGAACGGCACTGTACATGAAGGTATAGACAGTAGAATAATTTGCCAAATAAAATAGATATAAACATATACAGGAATCGCATGCACAGTATATATGGCACATTGTTGCGGTGTATACAGCTGTGAGTTGGCATATATATTTGCATTATATTACAGGTACCAAGCAGGACGGACAGGTAGCGAAAAAAGAAAGAAAGGGACAAACGAAACCCTGACACGATGCGACAATTCGAACTACCCATTATCCGAGTGTGCTTATTGAAAAACGCCGCGTGGGCTGGGTTTTCAATGAGCAGGTCGGTCAAAATTGGTTATTGATGTCCTCGCAATTTTCGCATTCATGAGATAATTTTGATCTAGATGCTGACTGTTACAATAAAAGACAAAATTGTCTGCGGTTTTAAAAGCTAATGAACAATCATGTTTTTATAATTACGCGTTTATGAACCCGAAGGAACCGTGCTTTTACTTGCATTATTTTTCCTGCTTCGCTATCTAAAGGACAAACTGATTAACAAACTTTACTCGGCGGGGCAGTTTAGCAAAGCGGTCAATCACTTCGGACACATTGATGTCGACGTTTCTGTGGGCGTATAGAAGCGCCAGCCCAACCATGCATTCTTCAGACATTGTAGAACGCAAGTAGTTTTTTTAGCAATCTCATGCTTGAAAATGATCTCTCTGCACTGGCAGTGGTCACTGGAAGGGTGACTAGAATTTGCAGCAGCTTGTACACATTTGGGTAGAAGCTGCCGTCGCAGTGAGAGAGGGCATCTATTCCTGTGCTGTTCTGTTCGCCCACTTTGTCCACCATAGCCGCAGTTCCCCCAAAGCAGCCTTCACATCCACGTCCTGCGCAAAAGCGGCCAGGAGATTTTCTGCTCCTTTCAATTTTCAGGTGAGTCTCTGAAGCCAGCCTCTTGTCTTCAGTGGCGGTAGGAGTGTTTTGTCTAGAAGCAGTACCTTTGTAAACCGGAAGAAAAAAATATTAAGCAGCGGCTTGGAGATGTTGTTGTTCCCCTTGTATGTTGCCAGCCGTACGAGATGTCACATTTGTTTTTTAATTTCTTAACGTCATGCATGGCAGCAGTATTGTGTGTGAAATGCATCTTTGCCTCCATGAGCGAAGCCTTTCCTGCATCTAGTAGCGTAACGCGATGGCTGGCGGTTTCGCGACTTCACTGAAAATTTGTTTCCGAACAAACTGGCGGAAACCGCCCGTGTTAAGTTTTCTTTGCGATTATTTTTTTGCGCATGCGTGAAGGAACACAGATAGCGTGAGATCTTCCGCAAGTGGTGCGGGATATCAGTGTAATGGGCGACAAAATTAAAGTGGCTGATGTACTATGTTGCCAACATGCATCCTGCCATCACCGCAAATGTATCAGTGCTAATATCGCGGTACATCTTTGTCTATACCCTAATAAAGAAATAGTTAACATTGAAGGCCTCACCTTCAGAAAAGGGGTTCGCAAGCCATGGTCTTGCCCGACGAGTGACAATCATTTCCAGTCTCTTTTAAAAACACTGGTTTAGTTCCGGATAAATGCAAAACCATTCAATAAAAGGGACAACAAACTAAAGAAACGCCACTGCGCTAGAGACATGCTGTCGACGCGCACGACAATACACTGCCAAGGATAAAACCTAACGAGAATCAGGGCTTCACCGCGGCAAACAAAACACACTGCGGCGCGAACAGGGCGAGCAACAGGGCCAATACACTAGTCACTCACGCGAACACGCCTAGGCCGTTTCTGCAGGCACTCCTACTATGTTCGTGTCGCCGGTCTTTTTTCCGTTGTCCGTACACACCTCGTTGGCCCGTGACGCTCACTGGCAGCCCCACGCTGGCCTCCCCGCAGGGGCGAAAAGCCCCGCGCATTGCTTCCGACACGCTTATCTACCCTCGTCTCTTCGGTGCTAACATCATGCCCCCAAGATTAGCTGCTCGCTCATGCGCACTCGCGCTGCCAACGCAAACAATACAAATAGGAAAACGCGCGCGCGGTTTAAAAGACTTCAAGGGGCAGCGAAGCCCTACAACATCTAAAGGTAATAATTGTCTGTCTTACGTTTCGCATGATTCGGCAAGCAGTGGTGCTACACGGGTAGGTTAGCTCATTAGGTAGCTTCACCACCTCAGAATTAAGAACGCTACGAAGAGCAGAGTTGGTAGATTACCGGGAGTAGGTTTTTCACCCCCTTGAAGGAGCCGGACTTGCGGGACACCTTCCTGCCCAGCATCAACTTCGGTACTCGTCCGATGCCCTAGGCAAGTAAATGTTTCATTGGTGAATTATTTATCTATGCCTCGCAGGCCTCGAAGAGCATGAGGTGAGGGGGCATAACATATAAACGAAAGTGCACAAAGAATTTAAATACCAGGCTATAGGTCACAATGAACGCGGTACAAGGCCTCTACATGAAAGGAGCACAGCGTTGGTAAGAAAGTAAGGGGTAGCAATTTCGGACCGCAAGAACTAAACATGCAGACGAAATTCAGCAACAATCGCAACGTTTTGAAAAAGTGATAATCACCAGAAAACAACTTTAAACAATACTAAACAGATAGATTATGGTGAAGTATATAAATTTTTGTAGAACAAATGTATTAGTGGCGCTAAGCACAATCTTTACAAAATATTTATGCACTCTATCACAACGTTCGCAGCCCTAGTTTTTAAAACACCGGTTATTCGAACGCAAAGACAGCAAATGGTCAGTCAGTCATGAGCGACATTTCGAATTGTGAAGCTGTCAGTCTTTTTTATGATAAACAAAACAAGTACTTATCGAAATTATTTGCCTATCTTATATATAAATGAATTAATGGACAAATGGTGTGGTTTCAAGAGTTCGGGAGGTACCGCATTCGGGAGGTACCGGGTTCGATCCCTGGTGCCGCCGGTTACCCACCGGTTTTTCAATGGGTACAAGCTTTCCCCCGGCCTGGTGCTCGGCTCTTCTGGGGTGAAATGCTTGGGAAAAGGTGCCACGGCCCAAATAGTTGCGCCGATGTGGCAGTGATTCGTTCCGCCATCGGACAACAATAAGTCCGCCTTGCGCGGCAACAGCCCATTATGTGGCCCTTTTTCTTTGTCCTGGAGCCCCTTGCGACTGCTGCCCTACCCGACCTGTGAGAACCAGACCTTTGCAGGTCATTAGTTGTTCGAAACTTTAAGCCCTCTAAGGAGCACAGCAGGGTTAGCAGAGCCTCTTCCAAACGCACACCCCTGAGAGAGCCGGGCGCCGGGCCGGGGGACGCTTGTACCCATTTTACCGGTGGGTGTCCGGCGGTGGGGCATGTTTAGAAAAACTCATAATTTCACCGGAAAGGCGAAGCAATGAACGCGATAGCAACACATTGGAGAGCTAACTCGAAGACGCATGGCTGAATGCGCGCACGAACATAAACATATCTCATCCCATGACAACGGAAACTCTCTGTGAAAATGCACGCGTGATCAAGATTGGACGCAGCAGCGGCTACCTTCGTGCTGCAACTCGAACGGCCATAGCCAGAAAGCATTCAAAGGGCTGCCAGGCAGAATTCACTCGGTCAGAGAAAACGAACGCGCACCGAAATGCGCCGCGTGATGGTGAGGGCAACACAAGAAAAACGCATGCGCTCTGGCTGACCTTGTCAGCCCCCGGGTAGAGAGAACAAGTCTCAATGTGTCGTCTTGCATAGAAGTCAAAGTAGAAAAAATAACTTAGAACGTAGTTACCTTTAGTAGTGCCTTGACATGGACGCTTTGGCGCAGGTGAAGAAAACGTTGAAATTCTTTTCTGTGACATGACGACAGTGACCACGGTGCTTCACCTCATTAGACCTCGCTGCGTGCTGGGGCGCCCTTGGTTCGCCTGAGATGTCTCTCGCCGGGCCGATGTTCCCGGGTCCTGGCTCGGAAGCCGAGAAGAAGGAGCAGGAGCAGCCAGGGAGTAGAAGTGAAGAAACGTTTTATACAACTTTTTAAATTATCTGACGAAAAAGGAGTTTCGGTGGAGACAATCTGCCGTTTAAATATGGTAGGTTATCCCCAATTCCCTAGCTCGGGAAACAAAGCTTAATCTGTACAGTCCAATCAGCGGGGCGCAAGCATGGACTTGAGACGCTGCCCACTGCCGAGGGTGGTGCTTGAGCCTCCTCTCACATCTTTCAGTGGCGAGGGCTAGCTTCTCCGATGTCGATGACAATTTTGTGCATGCTGGCGGTGGAAACCCTTCACTAAGGTAAAGTAGCCGGAGAAGTCGTCCATTGGCTGAGGTCATTTCCCTGGCGTTACGTCTCAGAAATTCACCCACCTGCTTCGCGAAGTCGGCGAGCAGGGTCAATGCTGATCGGCGACGTGCCTCCGAACCTTTAAACAAAAGATCAGGTTCCCGTGGTCGTCACTGTGGGTGCCAATAGGATTAAGGTCTGAAAGAGCAGCTCCTCTCCGTCTCCATCGCAAAAAGAGAGGGGGAAGGGGGGGGGGGCTTGGGCGCCGCAGTAGGGGACAAAGGATCACTCCGCCGCCGTCGGCGCCGCTTCGGTGCCTTTGGTCACGGTCGCTCACCGGCGCCCGCAAGGTCAGTTTCTGTTGTAAGGGGGATTAAGGTCTGAAAGGGCAGCTCGTCTCCGTCTCCATTCCGAAAAAGGGGTGGCGGGGAAGGGGCTTAGGCGCCTCATCAGGAGACAAACGGTCACTGCAAACGGTCACTCCGCCGCCGTCGGCGCCGCTTGGATGCCTTTTGGTCGCGGTCGCTCACCGGCGTCCGCAAGATGCGTAGGGCGGCGTAGAGCGGTGTAGGAAAAAAAACGAGGTGCAATAAAAAAACCAAAATGCTCCTGGGCCAATGTTCAGCTCCTTCTCTTCGGCGCGTAGGAAGAAGCGTGAAAACGAAAAAAAAAACCACAAACAAAAAGCGCAACCACGGAGAGAGCATAGTGTACGGGGAGAAGGGCGAGGGAGTACCACTAAAAGCTGCTACAGGACGGTGAGGATTCGCAGAAGGCACGAGAAAAAAGAAAGCCCCAAAAGAGAGACACAGGGATTTTGAGGAAGCGGGGAGTCGAAGGGGATGGAAATACCGCCTTTGAAACACTGAGCGGCAATGGAAACCTGTCTTGTTTCGTTGTCCACCCCCACCTCCGCTGCCGGCGCGAGTTGACGCGACGAGCCCGCTCACTATCTAAACGCCCTTGAAACTTAGTGCTCGGAAATGGTTCCTGGCTTTACGTGACTCCTGCATGGGCGTTGCTACGAAATGTAGCCCCCAAGTTTGTAATGTTCGTGCCGAAATGTATTTTCGAACGAACCGGAAAAAGATATTGTAGACAAAACCAAGAATGCTTTCGAGCGCCGGTGGTTGTTTTGGTAGGTGGTGCATGACAGCACGAAAACATTTCGAGGGGGCGGGGGAGGGGGGGGGGCTGAAGCCCCATAAGCCCCCCCCCCCTCCCCCTGGCTACGCGCCTGACTCCAGGTGATCAAGATTAAAATCCGTTCGTGCAGTGCTGCTGTTCAGCTCAGGCTGCACTGATACGAAGTCTTGTAAGTTCTCTTCCTGCATTGCTGTCGAAATACACATGGCAGTGTGATCCTTTCTGGGCGTCCTCTGCGGTCTAGTGCTTTTCAGTTTTAAAATGTGCGGCGGTAATGAAGGAAAGAGCCTTGGTGGAGTGTGAGGTGCCAACATCCATTTGCCTCTATCTGAAAGTACATTTTTACCTTGAACTGTATGATGAGAATGCTTAAGCAGGTCATCTAAATGCGGGTCACAAATTTTGCATTTCAAAGTGAGTTTTCGATCTTTTCTGTGCAGAGCTTTCTCCTATCTTTTAAACTAGATGGGGGTCTGTGCAGCCCAAAGAAATGATAGCCTTCCGAATTGTCATTTCGATAGCCGCTTTTGCACCTTGGTGAAAAGAAGGTGGACATGGAAAGGCCTGATGTAAAAAAAAAAATGAATTAAGCCGAGTAGCAGACGCACAGATTGCGCCTGCGTGGGTGCAAAGCCAGGCTGCTGCAGCTGCCAACGTTAGCAGCCGCAGCAAGAGAGCAGCGGTGAGGGAGCAAGAGAAGACTGCTTTGAGGTGTTGCCCATGCATGCCTGCTCTCTGCTTAGGGTGAGTATACCTGCGTTGTCTGCTAGCGAAACTGCCATTTGCTTGCATTCACTGGTTGTGGGGCACGTGTGGGCTGCTTGACATGCCTTGATAGTTTTGGCCCTGCTAGCAGTGGGGCCCTTTACCTTTGGTAATAAATCCTATTGTAGTGTAGATGAAAAGCTTAAAAGGCTTGTTGACACATTCGCTATTTCAAGACGATTAGTGCAGGTATGGCAGATATTTTTTTTTTTTTTTTACTATAGAGGACCACAGCGGGCAGCATCTGGCTCTCTTGTCATATTGGTGCTGCTAACTTGCTGTTGTTGCGCTTACGTATGGACATAACGGAAAGTAGGCGAAGCATGTGAGAGAAGTGAATACATATTCAAGTACGAACGCGAAGCATGCTTATGTCTGCTGACACTGTTATCCAGTGGTGACATAAGATTACCTGGGAGAAAACTGTGTCACGCATACCCCACGCAATAAAAAAATAAGACATTAAGCGCTAGGAAGAGCAATGATTTAATACTTTGATGCACAAATGCATTATGCACAAAGTGGTCACGAACAACATTCATTGCTGCATATAATACAGCTTATGATAATTATCGTACACTTAAATTTTCGTCATGCTTATGTGCACGTGTACGAAAAGTTCATGCTGATTGCAGTATATTTAATTAGCACTAACACTATTACGTTTGGCTGGATACTGACGTAGATGAATGTGTAGCTGTAGTCTTGTGTAGGTGGCTATTAGCATTTCACTTATTGCTTCCGTGTAGTCTGTGCACGTTTGTGTAGGTGGCTATTAGCATTTCACTTATTGCTTCCGTGTAGTCTGTGCACGTGTTCAGGTATGGCTGGTCTAACTTCGCAAGGTATTAGGTAAGCGATTTCATTAGGGACTTCATCATGGGTATATTGTTTGTACACTACATGATAACATGCGTGAAATACTCTTAGCTCTTTTGAGTGCCCATCACTTCACTGCTGTAATAAATCAAGTTGTGTCCATCACTTACATACTGCTTGAGAACTGTCAATGAGGCATATTCATGGCTGGCTGCTCACAGGAGGAGGGCGTCCTTGCATTGGGGACAGGATAGGTATTCTAAGACTCTTTTCAGGTTGAAGCCCGAAGTTAGTATAGAACGCAACTTTCTGTTGACGTCTGCGCCTCAGTGAAGAAAATCTGTCTATTTCTTGAGAAAATTTTCTGAGCGCTTCTTTGCTTGAGGAAGGAGCTCAAGCTCATAGATTGTTGTTCAGGTTGTGTGGGGAAACTGGCTAACGCTCACCAACATGCCGTTGGTACTAGCTTCATTAGGCGGACTACACAAAAAAGATGTTCTAGGCAGTCTTGAAGTAGCTTGCTCATATGGAAAAGCTTGTAAATTTAATTGCCCCAGGAAACTTCTTGGAGCAAAGGATGCAAAGGAGAACTCGTGAAAATAAGGAGCCCGATTTGGGATGATTTCCATTGAGATGTGGTGCCCATAGTCATCTCTTGAATTGTTTCTGCTGCATTGCACAAAGTTTCCCGAGCAGCGTAATAGCCGTCATTCGGCTTGATGCTAAAGTTGGATGGCGGGACTTCAAGGTATCCCTCTTTGATACCAGGTTCATGAACCATGCTGTCATTTCCACGGGTGAGTCGAGCAGCCCTTCTTTTATCAAAAATCGCACAGCTGATGTGGCTTCCCTGAAGAATTGGAGAGCTACTCCAGCCTTCATTTTTGTGCGATGGCTGCAGCTCACATGAATCTCTGATAGGGCAAGGGCTACTTTAAAAGCGCATATATAGTCCGACATGTTCTACGTGCGCGCAAGCGTCACTTCCAGTCAGTCGCGCTACGCTGGTTTAGCTACCACAAATGAAATGTATCCTCTTTATACTTTGGCGCTGCGCGCCGTCAGCGGCTCTCTTTGCAGCATGCGCAGAAAGATGCTGAACCGCAGGCTGTCTGTATCCCATTCGCGGAACTTGTGGCATTCTTCAACTACAGATGGAAACGAGAGACAAAAAAAAACATCAAAAGTTACAGTGCGTGCAGCAAATGAGAAACTCGCTTCGGCTGGCAAGCATACAAATGAAACTGAACATAGCAGCAATGAACAGCTCACCTTTCAAGAGACCACTGCTCCGCCTTATCTGCTCACACGAGTTCTATTTGCGCAGCTGGTCTCTGAAGTCGAGTCGCTTCCATGTTGTAAACACTAGGATGTTGTATAATGGCTTCAATAAACCTCTCCACCAAACTATTCGACGTGAGTTCATTTGGGCCGCTCACGTTGTTTATGCAGCTGTCCACCATCTTTCTCTGCACGATGCATTGCGGGTCGACACGCTCGGCGGTGCCGACGCTCGAATGGAACAGGAGCCATCTCTATGCCGGGCCCGTGGGGGCACGCTGGCCATCTCTGGTTACGCATGGAACTATAGATGGAGTGTCTTCGCCAACGTGATGCAGCGTGTGCGGGCGCGCGCGCATTGTGTCGGACTATATTCGCGCCTTAAGTGCCTCCTTTGCATTATAGTCCACCAGTGCCTGGACATGCTCCAGTTTCACGTTCGGTGATGAGAGGTTGTGGTCGAGCATGGTGGCATCACTCATCAACTTTCGAGCTTAAAAGTTACGCTTGTAAGTTTGCCAACACATGCACTTCATCTAAAGGGAATAAAATGCTCTTTACAAAATTGAATGTCGTATCGAGCACAACGTGGTGGAATTTCTATAGCCCGAAAACCTGAATTCTCTCCATATTGCATGATTTGCTGATCCCATGTCACATGTGACCGCATGGACTCTGATGGAAATCTGGCTACAATGCTGGACGATGTAAAGCACATATTCTTTGAGCATGGCACTTTTCATGCATTGGACCCCCTCTGGCCGGTCCCCACTAAGCCAGTGCACGATGTTTTTCACCGCTGGGCTTAGCTGTGGCGTCGATGATGACGGCACTGTAGAGGCCTCCCCATGGTCCCCCTATGTCCGGACACGGTGGAGCTTTGACCTTTTGCTGTGCATTGGACAGCAGCAAGCCGCCGCAGACCGAAAACATGGAGCTGGTTGCCGGTGCCATTGCCACGGCGATCTTCGTCGGCAGCGGTCAGCCCCTGGAATAGGCTGAACAGCCGATGGCTCTTCTTTGTGTGGTGAGTCGCTCTAGCAGCCTCCAGGGTTGTGCCGAGAAGTATGTCACTCTAGCCTATATGGGGTTACTGTTGTGATAACACTCCAAAGGGCTAAACGCAGAAGTCGCCCTCTAGCACCCTCGGGGGAAAAATGCAGCTTCCAGGGCAATTCATGCTTCACGAACTCACTTAATAACTTGCAGTATGGGATTTATACTGCGTGAAGAAACTTCAGCTGGTAGTCCAAACTTGCCGCTGTAAAGAGTCCATGCTTTTTGTGTTGTTCCATTGTTTTGGAAACTAGATGCGCGCTACCAGCCTGTATTGGCCCGAGCATCCTTTAACATTACAAGCCATAATAACTGGCATATTCAAATATGGGTGTTAACACGAAACTGCTAGCACATTCAAGCCATTGAAGTGAACAAGTCTACTACAGCAAACGCCTGTGCATTGCTCGTTTACCAGGGAGGTTAAGCAAATCGTGCTATGCTGCTGTCATCTCTTTCAAAACAGTAGAATTTTTTTTTTGCCGATAACCACTTCTTTTAGCATTGGCTCTGTGATGTTAGCCAAAAAACACTAATTTACCAAAATGAAATAACCACACACAAAAAAAAGAAAACCAATTTTTTTTTCTAAACAGGAAAATACACTCCCCACTCATAACTAAAGTTGTTTTGGGTCATTAGGCCCCACAATTTAAGTTTTTGTAAATAAGTATTTTGCAGCTATCATCCATAATATAGAAAATGGTAGGGGTTTAAAATAGGTAAACCAATATAAGATGTGCAAAAAGTGTGTCAACTCAATTCTATGTTTGGGTAAAGTCAATTTTGGGAGTGGGGCAAATCCATTTTGGGAGTGGGCCAACTCAGTTTTGGATGTGGGCCTACTCAGCTCGCAAGGTCAATTTTTGAGGGTGACATGCTTTGTGGTCCCCTCATGTTCTTCATGGCTGCTTGCGAAGTAATACTTTTGCCTCAAAGACGACTGAAGATAGGTAAAAGCGTAATAGAGCAAAAAAATAAACAGCTCCCCTTCACATGCCATTCTACAAGCTACATGTTAAGCGTGTTGGTGCAACTTGGTGATATATTGGCAAAATGATCCTTTCTCTTGTTTTAATATTACTCGAGTCCACCAGTGGCAATATGGGTAACGGCTGGGCTCCTCCAGAGACAAATAGGCGGAGTATTGGCACAGGTTGCATCATACTGGGCAGCAGGTGGGACAGGGTCTTTGAGTAGCCGGCTAAGGCTGTGGAGTGCCACACATGCTGTTATGACAATGGGAACTGTAGATGCTGTAGTCTGAAGTGTGGTGTTGAGGCATGGAAGCCGCCGTTTCCACACACCAAAAATCCTTTCAGTGGTGCAACACATCCTTGTCTGTGGCTTGTTGTGCCTGCAGAAAGTCAGCGTTTTTTGTTGAAAGGCTGCCTTTGTGAAAACTACTGCCCCACCTTACTTATGCTTTGGGCTTTCTGAGTGCATCATCGTCTCTCAGAGGAGTCGCATGTAAGGCATACGTGTGTAGCTCCTCTCACCAAGCAGGAAACCAGGAATGGCACTCTGCTCGTAATGGACCGTGGCCCGACTGTTCTCAAAAATGCAGCTGTCATGAGCCGAACCCGGTCAGCGGATAATCAAGTTCAGAAATTTGGGCCCTGTGATTGCCTACAGAATTAAATAGGGGACAGACCGATAAGGTCAGGTGCTGAAAGCCTTGCATAGACTGCTTTAAATTAACATATAGGCTGTCTAACTTACGAAAGTGATTAGTTTCCTTGTCTACTTCACTGCACAATTCTTGATTTTCTTGATCATTGGCACACAGTGCATTTTTCTCACATCCATTGAAACTTTGTTTTTGCTCGTTGCATATTTTGACCCAATTTGATTGTAAATCTAGCTTCTCCCAGAGGCTTGTACTGTTTCCATACCTTTTGCCAAATGTTGAGGTGCATCCTGAAACCATTTTATGAAGTGTTGCACAAAGTATTGAAAATGTTTTCGTCTTATTTAATGGAATGTCAAATTTTTTGTGGCACAAATTTAGGAGCAGACCTGAACTTTGGTGGAGAAATAGCCTTTCCTGCACCAGAAAACTTTTGCATCATATCCTCCTGGGCTCTTGATCGGCATGTGGGTGCAGTCGATGCAGCTGCATGGCAGGGAAGTTGACCACATTGTAAAACTCTTGCATAAAAGCCAGCACTTTGGTGGCATTGGGGAGGTTTACGAGCGCTGTGAACGTCTTGGCTATCATTTGTGAAATGCGTGCAGTAATGCCCGTTGGCGGCGAAATGCTTACTAGATCGCCGGCCACAACCTTGAAAAAAGACTCAACGGCACAGCCAGCTGAAGCAGTGGAGGCATAGCAAGTCCACGTTCATGTGTTTGTGTATGAAGTGGAAGCCCTGTAAACATTTCCAGAATAGCTTGCTTGGAGAGGCGGTGTGGTCAAATGTCCATCGAGTTCTGACGATACCTCAGCACTGCCTGCGTTGCATGTGCATACTTGTAGACGCTGTCCTCTGTGATTTCGGCTGCGCGAGCACAAAACTTCACAAAGTTGGCAAAACTGCAGTAGGACACTGGTCATTTTGAAACTCAAAAAAGCTGCTTTTAAGGTTATATTGGTAGCGATCTTTGAAAACGTTCGGGTGAAAGTTTCTGGGTTGATAAGTGCTATTTCAAGTTTGACTGAAGTGCAAGTGTTCATGAAATGCATTAAAGGCTGATTAGGAACTTAAGTCATAAATTTTAAGTGATGTTCTCGAATACGACGGTCATTCGACTCTGGTGGAACCACTTCATCTGTGGTGACGTTGTCATCACTTGAGAGGAAGATTGCTGAACTCTACTTTGCCATACCCTCCATCTAAGGCTTCATCTTACCTAAGACACATGGGCGGTGGAGATGCCCTGTAAAAACTGAACATGCGTCATGGTCCATACGGCTGTCTGAGAACGTTTACTACCTCTGGAAGGCTAAATTAAACACTTTTTAGAACCGTGTAGAGGCTGTGGAGTTCTCTACGGGGGTGCGGCTCCCCTTTCAGAGCCAAACGCCACTCCGCTAGCTCAGACCACACTGGTGGCTCCAATGAACAACATGAACATCGAAGGCCAAAGGATTAATTGTTTATTGAAGAGATTCTCCGTTGGTCTTCCTCCTCCGCCGCACGCGTGATCATGCAACAGCTCAATTCACCTCAAGGTGTCCGTCTGGTGTCGTGGATGCGCCCGCCCCTTTCCCTCGTTCGGTCTGCACTTGCTCCTCCAGCGCACGCACACTCACTCACCCGCATGACAGTGCACGTGCGGGCTGAACCGGATGCTAGGGTCAGCCAGCATTGTCATGAACGGCAAGCGCTAGCATTTGGGAAAAATCGGTGTGAAAGAGTGGTAAGAAAGGATGGGCTTTGGCATGATGGGCTTATCTGAAGCATAGTTAAGTAACGGAAGGAGGTGCTGGTCCATCAGAAGTGGTCCCGCAAAGTCAACTCCTTCGATCTCAAAGCGTTGATCCTTGGTCGCTCAATCACTTAGAAGCAATACTTACATCTGGCCTCGACGCAACATTGTTTTGTTGTGAAATAAATTTAAATGTGCAATGGTGTGTCAAATTTGAATACAGCCATTTTGTTATTTTAGCCCGAGCAAAGGAGCCATGCTCGTTGATTATTATTCCACCATGCAACAAGGACTTTTTTTCGAAACGCTCGCAGCTTATAGAAGCTTTGCTGCATAGTTTTCATTACACTAAAAGAAATGCCTGTACAATTGTCATAACAAAAAAAAATTCACTACTGACTCTCTCACACATCCATTTTTTGAATGTGTTAGTTTTCACGACTCCGATAGACTTGTCTAGGTGTTTGCCATTACTTAAAACACTGTCCATGAATGCCTTTCAACTGACTCCCTTGCAGACAGCTATTTGAAATGATTTATTCCCTGTGTCTCTGTAATTATAGTAGAGCGCCCTCATAATTTGATTCCCTTGTCATCATCCATATTCTATGCACATAACTAATCAGCTTTGCAAACTACCAAGAGAGCTTCTTGACCAAGAAAGGTGAACATAAGTTCAGTTCTTTTGTGGTGCGCAAGGCTGGTTTCATCTCCAATGCACGGTTCACCATTTGTCTACTCTGATTTTTTCCTATCCGGTCTCGTTTCCTTACAGGACCATCGGCGAAGTCTAGAGTTATTCACACTGTAGTCCGCATGCTGCGATGGACCAAAAGAAATTGCCCGCAAAGGTGCAGCAGATAGCCAATCGTCTGTGAATTAAGCCCTGCAACTACTGCCACCATTATTTGACCAAGATATGCATTCTTTTAAGCCTTTCCAATTTAATTCTGCTGCGGTGTATAGATTTTTGCTGCGCTTTTTCAATTTGGACTTGGACCATAAGAGCAAGCTACAGAGCATGAAGGGAATGAAAGCGCAGGAGTATGCAGATAATATAAGAATACAAAATGTGAAAAGGGATAAACCAGTGGCACTTGTAGAAAGTGTTTAAAAGAAAGACTTAGAGGAAAGGGAGAAAGAAAGCCTATCTGGCACAGAAGGTTCTGTCAGTCAGCGGTGAACATGGCAAGCTGCCTTCGTAGTCCCCTCCGGAGGCAGTGGTGATGTCCATCACTGACTTCGACACAGCTGGTTTCCTCCCATCAAAGCGTTGTGAAGACCTTCATGCAGCGCCTCTATGCGCCGTAAATAATGTGGCGGTTGAGGACATCTGTGGCCACACTACTCTTCACTGCTAACCCACACTGTAATGTGACATCCAAAATTGAAACTCATCAAAGAAATTTTGTATATACTTGCTTCAAGC
This sequence comes from Amblyomma maculatum, assembly GCF_055883805.1. Taxonomy (NCBI): domain Eukaryota; kingdom Metazoa; phylum Arthropoda; class Arachnida; order Ixodida; family Ixodidae; genus Amblyomma; species Amblyomma maculatum. The sequence goes on along the minus strand of NC_139346.1, from coordinate 32,673,644 downwards.
AAGCCCTGTTCTTGGTCAGTGTTTACAATTCTGTTGGTGATGCAGCCAAGCATCTATACTCCTTGTGCACGTCTGGTCCAGCGTTTTTTATTTTGACACTGCAGCCTCTGCCTTTCATCAGTAGCACAAGACTGCACTGCACAGTGTTCATGAGTTTGGCCGTATGTCACTGCCACCGACATTGCTTTGTCGTTTGGGTAAAGCGTAATCGTCAACAAACTGACCACTTTGGTTAGTTGACATACCCTTTAAATAATAATGCAGTCAAGCAGCCAGTTCTTTCAGTAATCTGCTTCTTATTGGTGGCTTGCCCAAGTGTGCATAATCATATGAGCTGCCTTTCAGCAGTGTTGCATGAAACTGCATTAGCGGTGTATAATTCATGGAAAGTAAATGCTTACTTTGAACAAATTCGGGAGCTTTTCGTCAGCAGGCAGTTGTCCCGTCTGACTGCAGCAATCCAGGCCTTCTTTTTTTCACCTTCAACAGGGTAACCTGAGCGTTTGTATTTCAAAAAAGGTTTTTTCTGCTTCGTAGACTGCAGCCTGGCACAGCAGGGGCCATGCATTGCCTGTTTTACTGGAGATGATTTGGGTGCAGACGTAGCAAAGCGGAGATTACTCACCACCATAAAAGTAAAAATTGAAAACGCAGAGGCCAGAAGTCTCCTCGGAAAGCATCTGGTCTGAGGCATGCTGGCACACTCTTGTGGCGTGCAGCTGTTGAAACTATCTATGCAGCTTGTTCCACTGAAAAGCTGCCACCGCCATAGACGACAGTCAGCAAAAATAGCGTGGGCTTAAATGTCCATGCTTCACCTGAGTGTATGGGCAGCATTGTTGGCTACCATTTGCCAGCTACCCTTGCTACTCCTCTTTTGTGGATATGCACTTTCCTTTAGTATAGAGTGGTAACTTAAGCCATACTATTGCATCTGCTGTTATGGCAAAGGATAGCACCTCTTAATTCTTGCTTTGCATTAGAGCTGGTTGATTTGCAGAGATTTGCAAATGCTAGCTTTTCGACAAAGTTACAGCTGTTCAGCTCATCTGTGTTGCATTTTCGAAAACAGCTGGGGAAAATGTTTCTTTGCCTGTAACATATTCACAGTGCACTCTGGCAATGTTGTCGGATGCTCGGGGGTACAATGCAGACACAGTGTACAAATCTGCTTTCATGGAAGGCTTGCAGGCCACCCACACAAGGCAGAGTGGTGGTAATGTTGCACAGTCTTCCGAGCCAAATCGCAGCAACTTTTGATGCTTTAAGAGCCTGTCTACACCTATGGAGTGTTGAAAGGATTGATTCCGAACTTACTCACCCACCTCAAAGGAGAAGACAGGGTTTGCAGCTCCTGCCAAGTCGTACGGTCTCTTCACTCATAACTTGCCGACTAGTTAGCACCCAGCAATGTCACCTACCGACTACCACCTTCTGTGGCTGAAAAGCAGAAAGGTGGCATAAGGTTAGGAATGCAGGAATAAAATTTTAGTAAAGGAAATGATGAAATAGTTGATTGATTTAGAATGAAAGAAATGTAAGGAAATAAACAGCTAAGCATGGCAGAAACTGTCACCATCCCGTTGTGGAGAAAATGCTCTTAAATACCATCCAGCCATCCAATGCCAATTTCTGGGCACCTTTAGCACATAATGCAGTGGCAGCTAATTCAGTAAGATTACTGAAGAACATCTTTGTATCAGGCGCTTGTGTAGAACGGAATATGAATATCTGATGTGGCACACTCGTGGCACATGTGCTTGTCTTTAGACGACTGGAGATGATTTAGGAAAGCATACATGATTAATCCATGGATCACGAGAGATGTAATTCATTTAAAAAGAAAAGTTAATCATCTTAAGAAACGCAACACTCAAAGCATAGGTGATGAAATTAGGCTTTTGTCCACGAAGCTAAAGAATAAAATTCATCACGAATGGAACAATTTTTACAATGGTCACTTAAGTAGGCTATTAAATGAATCTCCTGCGTTCTGGCGATTCATATCAGCAAAAACATCTCGCACTGACACTTTTGTAATAAACAGTCGGTCAGCATCTAATGAAGCACAAGTCTCAGACGCTTTCAATGAACATTTCAAATCGGTCTTCACACGTGATAACTCATGGACACCTCATTTTGCTGGATTTGATAGCCTGCCTGCCATTGATTCAGGATCCGTTTACTTTAGTTAATATTAATAAAGTGGAAGGAGTTCAAAAGAAAGCAGTGAGGTTTATCTTCAATCAATATAGCAAAACGTCTGTTACGGAACTCGGGGATAGAGCAGGTTTGATTGCATTATCAAACAGAAATAAGATAGCACGATTGCGTTTCCTGTTTAAAGTTGTAAAAGTCAAATTAAGTAGGAACACTCATGAATTTGTCACACTTTCTTTTCGTTATGCTACGAGACCCAGAAATCCTTTTACTTTGCTTGCTTTTCAAACGAAAAATAATGCCTTTAAGTATTCATTCTTCCCTCGTACGGTTGTAGAGTGGAACGGCCTCGATGGTGTGTGGTTTGAGGTGGAAGACATCCAGCAATTTCACGCGTTCATTGAATGTAGCGTGTGAAATTTAGTTATTGTCATTTACAGTCACTTTTTTGTTTTATAGTTCCATTCATGTGTCGCATGTGAAATTTAGTTATTGTCATTTACAGTCACTTTTTTGTTTTATAGTTCCATTAATGTGTCCACGGTTTCATGTATTTTATCCTTTTGGATAATATTTTATTATTGTTTTTGCTATTTTGATGTTCACTATTGTCATTTCCACCCTGTCACAGTTCCTACCTTGGGGCTAGCACTATTGCAAATAAATAAATAAATAATGGCAGCCTCCCTTTATGAGAGCATGCAAGTGTCATCCACGATTGAGTGACTACGTGCCCCAACGTATTGGCTTGAGGCGACGACCTGGACTTGGGTTTATCAGTAATGTTGATTGAGGATTTTGTTGTTCATCATATCATGAAGAAAAGAGAAATGAAACCATCAAGTGTACATATAACAACAGCAAATAACATATAAGTACATCTTTATTGTGTTTCTTTCCTCTACTAGGGCCTGTTCCCCTTTCCATCTATTTGTGAAACATTTGAGTATATTGTGCACATTAAAAAAATGCATTGTATCTTGAGAATTATAAGACATTGTGCTTGAACAAAAACGCAATTTTTTTTGTGTACAAATGCCATGATTGTTCAGACATGAGCCCTGGAGACATTCTACTTGCAAATCTTCCGGTGCATTGCTTTGTGCATGTACATGACGACGCGATTGCCACTGCTTTCTGTCTTGTCGAGAAGGAACCTGCGCGAGATGCAGTCGCCAAACTTGGCTGTCGCTGCAGCCACCCCAGGTCCAGCTGGCTCCTCAGGTTACGATATTCTATATCAGGGGTGTGTTCTTAGAAGTGAGGTCTGCATTTAAGGCATCAAGGCTTTGTGCAAGCAAAGAAACAATGAAAGCAGACAAGGAGGCACTTATTGCGCTTGACTGGCAGCTACTTTTTGTCCTGCAGTTGACCAAATGGTGTAAAGAACGTAAACATGTTTGCGGTGGTAGCACATGGTTATTTTTGCAAATTACTTAGTAATAGATGCTTGAAAATAATAGATAATAGCAGATTTTTGGCATCCCTGCTGACACAACTGCTTTGACAACACCAAAGCCATAAGCTGGGAAGAAAAGCAAAAAGACAGTTACGAAAGACATTTTTTTGTATGAGGCGAATATTGTGAGGCGAGGATTTTAGATGGCATGTCAAAGCAATAAATTGCCCTGACTTAATGATTTCAACAGAGATTGCAGTCAAAAAACAAATAGAAGGTGATAGCAAAAAGTGTCTTCAAGCTTACCGTGAACCGTGGTTGTGCCAGAGCTTCCTTTCCTACTACCTCCTTTTCTAGCAAGTGTTTCAGACATTTCACAAGCTTCATAGATTCTGAAATATGACAGTAAAACAATCTGATACACACGAGAAATCCAGTGTGCGGTAGGCAGAGCTCAAACAATGACAAGCATTACATATGAGCTGCAGGCACTTAAGTGCCATGGAGAAAGTTGGCTGGTGACATCTGGCTTTCTCCACAACAGCTTGCAATGTTCATATAGCTGAACATATTCTCGCTCAGTGAAATGTACACAGGTGTTTTAGCAATAAATGGATCTGGGATAATTCAGTTTGCAATGATTTTACCAATACTAGTTTGCAATCATATCATAGCATATAGCCTTGTAGCACTACAAGATCAATGGAACAAATTACCTTTGCGGACTTGCTGGGAATTTTCCATACTTGCTAACACCACTTGAGTGCTGCATTTTCAATACGAAGCAACTCACAACAGAAGATTGAGTTCTTGAAGGGTCAACACTAAAAAAAAAGATGACTCACCTGATAAACTCACTTAAGTTGGGTAGTAGACATCTGATGATTATGTGTAAAAGAACACAAAATTAGTCAGTGATACCAGTTGTCACTACAATTAAATACTTTTTGGCTTTTCTTGCTTTCTGTTGTCGTCCTCTTTTATGGTTTTGTTGCATCACTTACAAGATGGTAAAAACTGCGATTAAGTAGGCTGATAAAGAGTGCAAATAAATGTTTGCTTCTAAAAGTTGCAGTTATCTACCCAAAGAATAATTAGCTTGATGAAATCCTGCATATAGTTGGATAGTAGATGGAGCAGAAAGACCACATACCAACATGAACTCTTAACAAAGCCAAGGATCTTGGTACAATTCCCTGATTCTTGGACTTTCGCTGTTTTCTGATAATTTTGAAACTAAACATTCACATGAAACAATGAAGAATTTTAATGAGAGACTCAAGCAGCGGGTGTCACATGTAAATATTCTTGCCTGCCTGATGAACACAAACTATTGAGCAAATTGGTTATGCATGATGATAAAAAAAAGCAACAGTATATTGATCACACTGTTGCTACGGCGCAGTGCCCTTTGCGGTATAACATACATATTTGCAGAACCTGATGTGAAACCGAGAGCTTACATACAAACAGTCAGCAGGAGACCAAGCGGTTTTTATTAATTGGTGAAAAGGAGTAGCCGGAGCTGCTAGGGCACCAACCACTCCTTTATTGTTCATGTAAATAAAAAAAGAGGCTGATGCCGACTCCTTTCCTTCGAGCCACTGCAAGTAGACTACTGTGCCTCACCAATTCATTGACTGCGAACTCATGATCACTTAATAGTCTATACCATATTGAAGCTTCTACTGCACTTCTTATCGAACAGACGTGAGTTGTCACAGAAAGAAGTCGTCAACAAAGCAGAAAAAAAAGTCAAAGCGACCACTTCATGACCATGCCACCAAAACAAAGAAAGGAAGTGTAGCAAGGGCCGCACACAGACTACATGACGTGCTTGGATGTACATAACTAGACAGCTTGTTCACATTTGTAGCCTTTTAACATCTTGGGGTAGCATCCAAATGTAATAAAATTAGGTTGTGCCCATCTAGCACAATTGCTTTCATATTTTGTTGACACTTTCTACTTTTTGGATAGCAAATTGAATAAATTTCTGTTTAGTGTAACGAATCAAATAGTATGTGTTCAAAATTATTTTAATTATTTTAAACGAATCGAATTTGTTCTCAAATTTTCAGATATGTTTCGAATAATAGACACAATGCTTGATTCAGCTCCACTGTACATTTCTGCAATAAATATTCCAAAAACTGCACACATTGACGTGTACCACTATTCATATTCTAATTGGAAAAAGTATTATCTGCACTCGCTTACAAATTCTATTTCTCCACAGGCACTGTTAACACGACCATGCACCACCACAGCCACCACCTCCTCCTCCACCACCACTGCCACGTCCTTCACGTCCATGCCACCACCTACACTAGTTGCTGCCTAATACAATTTTATCGGAATCAGCATGTGCTTTTTACACACATGCAGACGCAAGAGTGATCACAGCATGCCCAATCGGTAGACTGATCAACACAAACACCTACATGCACACATATTTTCAGCTTTCCACCCACACCCGCACAAAAGTGATCACAGCATGCCGGTGAGTCATCTCTCTCTTTTCAGTAGCAGTCCCACACTTTTTATTGTAAAAATGAATTCCATTAACAGAGTAATACCTAAATCTATTATGTATTCAGCCTATGTCGATAATCTCCAGATAGCAAGCACCTCCTCAGATGTATCAACCTGTGAATTGACAATAAATAAATTGGTGACATAGGCAAACAAAAATGGGTTTCAGTTGTCTCCGCAGAAAACAGTGGCAGTTATGTTTTCGCTAAAACGAGGCATCAACGCCAATCCCTCTCTGCATAAATGAGAATGAACTACCGATTAAAAATGCACATAAGTTTCTAGGGATAACTTGACAGAAAACTTAAATTCCTACATTACTCATATCAACGTCCTTAAAAAGAAAGCTTCAAAATCACTAAACATACTCAAAGTACTTTCACGAAAACACTGTGGGTCTGATAGGAAATCTCTGCTACACATGTACCGATCTGTTGTACGGTCTTGTTTGGACTATGGCTCTGTAGTGTATGGGTCCTCAAGACCATCCTATTTGAAACGATTAGATCCGGTGCATAACCAAGTTTTGCGTCTGTCAACTGGTGCTTACCACACATCTTCTATAAACAGCCTCTACATAGATACAAATGAGCCTTCCCTTGAATACAGAAGATTGTTACTTACTTGCTCGTATGTTTTGAAAATACAGTCCCTGCCAAATCATATATGCTACCCCATTGTTACAAAGTGCACCTCCAGAATGATGTTCCAAAACAAGCTACACTCAAACCGTTTTGAGGAAAAGTGCCTAGAGCTAGGAATACTGCAGAGCCTTCCAAACATTGGCCCGTGGCAAGATCCAATACCACCCTGGTACAGTCTCCCCTGTTTATGTGACTTACACTTTCAAAAAAAGCTATCTCCTCATGAACACATGCTATAGGTGTTCTTGGCTTTGGAAGAAAAATATAAAAATTACAGGGCTTTTTATACTGATGGTTTTAAGATGGCACATCATGTGGGAAGCGCTATAGTCCTAGATAAATGGGAAAAAAACAGTAAGACTGCCTAAATATGCATCAGTTTTTACTGCTGAAAGTTAGTGCCATTTTCATAGCAGTAAAACATATACTGAAGAAACACATAGAAAAGAGCATAATCTTCACTGATTCCCTCAGTGCAATCACAGCTTTACATCCCAGTAAGGCAGTAGAGCCCTTAGTGGGAGACATTATACATAACCATAATAGCAATCGGACATGCCCATCAGACGCACAACTTTATTCTTAGGAAAAGAGAAAGGCCAATATGTGAAGGATGTAGAGAGGAGGTTACTATAAACCACATTTTATTCTCCTGCATAAAGTTAGAGAAACAGAGAAAAATATTTTACACACTGCAGAGAGCAAATTTCATTTCATCCTGCCTTGCTCCTCGGAGAGGATGCAATTGTTGATACATCCTGTGTTTTTGAATTCTTAGAGGAGGCAGTGCTCCTAAACAAGTTGTAATGTCTCTGATGTCTGTAATTCATGTTTTTAACATAAACAATACATCTCGTGTTTGGCACGTGATAGCCTTAGTTGCTTATGCGCCATTAAACACAACACAACATCTCAGTAGCATGTGTTTTATACATCCGTTCAAAGTCAGACAAGTTCCTCAATGCCACTTCAATCTTCATCACTCAAATGAATGCTTGACTCAAAAGAAGAGTTGCATGAGTTACAAATGGTGAAGACAACCGGTTTAATTTCAGCGTCAACAATAATCGTGCTGCCATCCTTCAGCCTCAACTTGCTGCACATGAACGCAACAGTTTTGCCACTTTTCCTCGCTTACAGACACCAGTGCTTCTCGCAGGAGCTTTTCCACTTCAAAGTGAAACATTTGTTGCGACTTGCAATGTATCCCTTCACCTGGCTCCAAGCAAGTTTAATTGGGTTGAACTATCAGTGGTACGGTGGTAAACGAAGCACTTCAGGGCCATAGGTAGCCGCTAGGGTGTCGATGCGGTACACAATGCTGGGTGTGTTTACCTTTTGAGAAAGCTGCAGCAGTTCTGCCCTCACCATGTCCTTTGACCATGGAACACCTTTCTTGGTGAGCCAAAGCTGAATATTAACTTTGCACGTAGACTTGGTAGGCACTTTTTCAAGAGCCAAGCTATGATATGGAGCATTGTCCATGATGACTGGCTCCAAGCAAGTTCAATGGGGTGTAACTTTCAGTGGTACGGTGGTAAACGAAGCACTTCAGGGCCATGGGTAGCTGCCAGGGTGTTGATGCAGTACACAGCGCTGGGTGTGTTTAACTTTTGAGAAAGCTGCAGTAGTTCTGCCCTCACCATGTCTTTTGACCATGGAACACCTTTCTTTGTGACCAAAGCTGAATATTAGCTTTGCACGTACACTTGGTAGGTGCTTTTTTAAGAGCCACGCTATGATATGGAGCATTGTCCGTGATGACTGGCTCCAAGCAAGTTCAATGGGGTTGAACTCAGTGGTACGGTGGTAAACGAAGCACTTCAGGGCCATGGGTAGCTGCCAGGGTGTCGATGCGGTACAGAACGCTGGGTGTGTTTACCTTTTGAGAAAGCTACAGCAGTTCTGCCTTCACCATGTCTTTTGACCATGGAACACCTTTCTGTGTGAGCCAAAGCTGAAGATTACCTTTGCACGTAGACTTGGTAGGTGCTTTTTCAAGAACCATGCTATGATATGGAGCATTGTCCGTGATGAATGGCTCCAAGCAAGTTCAATGGGGTTGAACTCAGTGGTACGGTGGTAAACGAAGCACTTCAGGGCCATGGGTAGCTGCCAGGGTGTCGATGCGGTACAGAACTCTGGGTGTGTTTACCTTTTGAGAAAGCTGCAGCAGTTCTGCCCTCACCATGTCTTTTGACCATGGAACACCTTTCTGTGTGAGCCAAAGCTGAAGATTACCTTTGCACGTAGACTTGGTAGGTGCTTTTTCAAGAGCCACGCTATGATATGGAGCATTATCCGTGATGACTGGCTCCAAGCAAGTTCAATGGGGTTGAACTCAGTGGTACGGTGGTAAACGAAGCACTTCAGGGCCATGGGTAGCTGCCAGGGTGTCGATGCGGTACAGAACGCTGGGTGTGTTTACCTTTTGAGAAAGCTGCAGCAGTTCTGCCCTCACCATGTCTTTTGACCATGGAACACCTTTCTGT